>NC_052157.1:31836429-33036429 GCF_902713615.1 Scyliorhinus canicula
ACGTGATTGCCGCAGTCTCTCACTCACTCACACTCTCTCTCTCTCTCACTCTCTCACTCTCTCACTCTCTCACTCTCTCTCTCTCTCTCTCTCTCTCTCTCTCTCTCTCTCTCTCTCTCTCTCTCTCTCTCTCTCTCTCTCTCTCTCTCTCTCTCTCTCTCTCTCACACACTCTCACTCTGACTTTCTCTCTCTCTCACTCACACTCTCTCTCTCACTCACTCACTCACACTCACTCTCACTCACACACTCACACTCACACACTCACACACACTCACACACACACTCTCACACTCACACTCACACTCACACACTCACACTCACACACTCACTCACACACTCACTCACACACTCACACACACTCACACACACACTCACACACACACTCACACACTCACACACTCACACACTCACACACTCACACACTCACACACACACACTCTCACACTCTCACACTCTCACACTCTCACACTCTCACACTCTCACACTCTCACACTCTCACACTCTCACACTCTCACACTCTCACACACACACTCTCACACTCTCACACTCTCACACACACTCTCACACACTCTCACACTCTCACACACTCTCACACACTCACACATTCACACACTCACACACTCACACACTCACACACACTCACACACTCTCACACACACTCACACACTCACACATTCACACACTCACACACACACTCATACACGCTAGCCCAGGCTTTTATAACCCTTGCTGCACCACATACCTATAATACAAGACATCCAAAGGTCCTGCATTCATCACACTAGCAAACAATCTGATACTCCCTTCCTTACAGAACATTTGTATCACTGCTGTGTGTTATGACTGGATGATAGAGTGAACTGGCACCACTCTATTCCGTCTCCTCAGTTGGTCACAAGTTGATTTTTCATGAGGATGTGTCTTTTCCGAATCGGAATGTATTTAACTATTTACGCAGTGGACAATAAGGAGCCTGTCAAACTAGTTTCTTGAGTAGAGCAAATTTATTTGCCACTAAACCCAAGGGGAGAATATACCCAATGTCTCTCTCACTCACACACACACGCTCACACACACACACGTGTATATATCTGTATCAGCGAATACAAAATATGCGGTTAATATCTTTTAATTTTCCTTGAGGTGTAGACGATAAACATTGCGGCCGAGTTTAGGTTAGATGGTTTCTTGAATGTGGTCAGAAGTTGCAATTATTATGAGATTTCTGTTCGCTGTTAAGTTTTTTGATAATTGACTTCTCAAGCTGGTTGCATGCTCTTTTCCAGAAGTGAGAAAGGGGGAGAGAGAGAGCACAGCTTTTCAGCCTGTTTCCTCTGCTGAAAACTTTCTTAACACTCCCTGCAACATTTGCAAGCTCTCTGCAGTGGCTGGCAGTCTGTTGTTATAATCATCCATTGTATGTTTCCTAGGGGTCAGTATCCAGCACTTTGCAATGTAACATCTCTGCCTTTCGACAGTGACGAGTTTCGAATCGAAGGAAATGTCTCTCTCTTCACACTGCCCTGGGGATGTCTTGTTTGATTTTTCACATTCACCTTGGAAAGCATTTATTTTTATTATTTTTTTATTATAAATTTAGAGTAGCCAATTCATTTTTTCCAATCAAGGGGCAATTTAGCGGGGCCAATCCACCTACGCTGCACATCTTTGGGATGTGGGGGCGAAACCCACGCAAACACGGGGAGAATGTGCAAACTCCAAACGGACAGGGACCCAGAGCCGGGATCGAACCTGGGACCTTGGCGCCGTGAGGCAGCAGGGCTAACCCACTGCGCCACCGTGCTGCCCTGGAAGTAGTTTCTTCTGTCTCATTTCAAATTATGAAATTTCCAGTCCGTTGAAAGCTGAAAAGTTTATATTTTCAACTATAAAGGGGCCGAGCCCCTTGACACCTATATGGCATGCGAGAGTCCCTAATAAGACTCTTTGCATTTTGAATTTTGTACTTTTTTTGTTTTGCCACCGTGGGCCATGAGCCAATTTCCTTTGGGTACCGAGTTGATGAGGCACTAACACGTGTTGCTAAGACTTAACGATAAAATGAACTCTCTGCTGCTGGGTTGAAAGAGGTGGCAAGTCCAGATGTGAAATTGATGTTGAAGACTTGTGCTCTCTATTTACTGCCACTGTTGATGTTTCTGTTAATATGAAATGAAAATCGCTTATTGTCACAAGTAGGCTTCAAATGAAGTTACTGTGAAAAGCCCCTAGTCGCCACATTCTGGCGCCTGTTCGGGGGGGCTGGTACGGGAATTGAACCATGCTGCTGGCCTGCCTTGGTCTGCTTTCAAAGCCAGCGATTTAGCCCTGTGCTAAACAATATCTGTCTCCTGTATCATGATTGAGCATCCAGGCAACAGCCCTTCAGAAACCTATTCATCAAGCTTATTTGATTCTTCCTAGATGGACAGCAGGAGTTCAACCGAATAGCCATCTTGCAATTTAATGGACCACTATCCCAAGTTACATAACGCACCCCTAAATTATAGCGTGCAGCTGTGAATTATTTCTCTGCGAGAGGCTTCAGATCTCAGCTCTGCTCTGGGGTTGATTTTTTTTTTCTTCCCGTTTTATGTGACTCATTTTGCACAGTACAAAACCATATTGCAAATGATCTAATGAACAGGAAATTGTTTTGTTTTATCTTCCAGCTGCGTGATCTGCATTTTTATTTTTAGGCTGCTGGAGGAGGACACGGCAATGTGATATTTAGCTTCAGTGACCCCCTAACGTAAAGGCAGGAAAGGGAGAAATGTTTCCATTCTCCATTACCCGGTGCCATCTTCTATTATCTGTCAGTTGGGGAGGATGGAGGTCAGGTGGGGGCGTTGTAATTGACTTAGCTCTCGGGCATCTGTTCAAATATCCTATGTTCATGAAATATGCTCTATAGCAAGCATTATCTCCCCCTCAATTGAAGCCGGAAACTCGATGGTAGAGGGAAGATGAATAGAGTTGGTATTACGCTAACTCTGCAGTTTTATCAGCTGCATTAGGGTCGCAAGTGGGTCTCCCTGTCTTTGCTGAGCAGGTAATGAATGCTCAATCTTGAGGGCAATGTGCAATGAATGCTGGCCTTTCCAACAATGCACCCATCCCAAGAGTGAATATATTGTTATGGGTCTGGCCCCTCCCATTAGCTACACGAGCAGCACTCCAAGCACACAGCATTCTTTTGTCTCTTGTTACAAGACGTGCATTGATTTGTTCAGCCAGGCTCAACATAACATTAGATCTCTATCTGCAAACAACGGGTAAAATGGCTTTTAATATCCATTAGCAAAACACTTCCCCGGCAAACAAATCACCGATTACCTCATTTTTAATCAGAGCTCTAGCAGACATGCTGGCTGTCAGCATTTTAACTTGGGCTTTACTACAAACTATAAAGTGTGACAATTTCGTCCGTGCATCACTATTTAAAAAAAAAAGATGATGTCAGAACTTCCACCACAACCGGTTGGGGTGCGGCTTCAAAAGATCCAAAAATTCCTTCAGGGAAGCTATGCCAAATGGGTGTGAAATTTGAGTCACGGTGATTTGTAGTCTGACTTCCTGGCATCAGGCCATAGATTAGTTTGAAGTTGTGCCTTTCCTTTAGGCCCATCCGGTTCTGGATTGCTACTGCAGATGTTTCTTGTAATTGATATCCAAATAGCCCAACAGGAAAGGAGACTGTCCCATCATGGGGAGAAGGAAGAACTTTTTTTGAAGGAAGACGTCAAATGAAGAAAATAGTTCCCTCAGGCTGACTTTTTCTTGCCTTTTTTTTTGAAGTGTTGTCTAAGAGACATTGAGGAATTTCAGGGGTCACCTACAACTCTTTCTCCTCTTTTCCCACCCTTGATGAAGTTTGCCCAGTCCCGCGCTTCAGATGAATTGTGGATCAGTTGGACGGTTGCTGATTAACCTTTTTAAAACCAATGTAAAGGAGAGGGTGTAGTCCTGGACCAAGCAGCGACTCTGCCTGGGGGGCACCGCAGTGGTAGGGGTGTGGGGGGCATAAGAAATAGGAGCAGGAGTAGGCCGCTCAACCACTCCCATCATTCAGTATGACCATGGCTGATCTGATTGTGGCCAGTGCTCCACTTTCCGAGGGGGCACTTTCCAAGCTACGAACAGTTGGCAGGTTTGATGTGGGTCAGAAGAGATCTTTCTGCTGCCACTGGCTTGATGGTCGACAGCATTGGCCGTGTGCCTGGAGTTCTGTTCAGGATGGAAGCCAGACAGTAACTGCCAGAGTCCTGTTCCAACAGGCCACACCACTGTGCAGCTTGGGGGAGGTCATATAACACACCTCCTCCAAGTTGGACACAGGATGGCTGGAATCTTGATGTTTAATTGGAGTTGGGATCCCTGTTGCTTGTGCAGACACTGGTTTCTGAAACAGGCTCTCCACTGTTGAGACCATTGTGACAGAATTTCTAATGTTTTGGCCATTAGCACCATTTATGGGAGATTATAACCTGCAAAGGTTTCCCTTTGTTTGAGCCTGTGACCATTGTTACTTGAAACTGCTGCAACGCATCAGGTGACCTGTTCTCTGTTCTCCCCAATTCTCTGTTCCCTCATGTAGGGAAACATCCTCTCGACATCTACCCTGTTAAGCCCCCTCAGAATCATGTTGGTTTTGATAAGATTGCCGTTCTTTCTTCTGAACTCCGTTGAGTACAGGCCCAACCTGCTCAACCTTTCCCCCTAAGACCAACCCCTCATCCCAGGAATCAGCCCTATCAACCTTCCCTGAACTGCTTCTGATGCAAGTAAGGTGACCAAAATTGTAGACCATACTCTAGGTGTTATCTCACCAATGCCCTGTACAGTTGCAGTCAAACTTCCCTACTTTTGCACTCTATCACCTTGGCAATAAAGGCCAGCTTCCAATGGCTTCCTAATTGCTTGCTGCACCTGCAGGCTCAGGGTGGTTTGTGATGGGAAGTCATGTGATTAAATCTCCACACCATCAGAAATAATAACTTCGTTGGGGTCCCAGTCTTATTGTTCTCATCCCCAGGTTCGATTCCCAGCTTGGGGCACTGTCTGTGCGGAGTCTGCACGTTCTCCCTGTGTGCGCGTGGGTTTGCTCCGGGTGCTCCAGTTTCCTCCCACAGTCCAAAGATGCGCAGGTTAGGTGGATTGGCCATTCTAAATTGCCCTTAGTGTACAAAAAGGTTAGGTTGGGTAACGGGGATAAAGGGGATGGGGTGGAGGCATGAGGCTTAATTAGGGTGCTCTTTCCAAGGCCCGGTGCAGACTCGATGGGCCAAATGGCCTCCTGCTCTGTAAATTCTATGACGATACCCTGAGAAGATGGTGCAACTTTGTGTGTCCATGTGTTACCGTTTATTGTTTTAAGATCTGGTTTATCCTGTCATAGCAGCAAAGGGGTGGGGGGTGGGGACGGTGCACGTTCCACACTGACCACGACTCAAATGCGACAATGATATCTTTGCGCTGGCTGAGAGACAAACGTGCTTCACATTGAAGGGCAGCGCAAAAGTACAATTCGTGTTAGTTTACCCTTCCATAAAGTACTTCTCTTACCTATCTCCCCCTTCCCTGCCTCCAACATATGTAAATTCGATTAACCTAACCGCTCAGTTAACATTTAATAAATGTACTTTGTTTGGATTAAGTGCTTGATTGAATGGGTTGAGTGCTTGATTCAGTTGTGGATCCGAGATGAGAAAATGAAGCTCTCAAATGGCAGAAATTTAGAAATTTGTCTTGCAATAAAGGGACTTTTTCAGATGCAGGGCTTTTTCAGGGGGAAATTTTGTCCTCCCATGTTAATAAAAAAAAAAACCTCCCTCTTTTCAAAGCACATTTAACATGCTTGAGATGTTGTCCTAGAGTTCTTTGTACCTAATGATTATTTTTTAAACAAATGGTCATTAGTATGTAGGCAAACCTGCCAACTGTGCAGAGCAAGGCCCCACAAGCAGCGATGCGACTAGCGACCAGTTACTTTGTTTTGGTGTTGCTTGAGGGTTAATTGTTGTCCAAGATATCAAGCACGTCTTTTGGGACATGTGGGAAGAAACCGGAGCGCCCAAAGGAAATGTCAGGTTGCAAGGTGTTCTTTGACTTCCAGTGCCCTTCGACATTCATTACACTTGGCCCAAGTATTCCTGGAAAGGATTGCCACCAACAAAGTGTACCCAGTTGACTCTCCATTTCTTACCTCTTCCATATCCCTGTCTGTTCTGTTTCCTTTCTTTTGAACAGAAACCAAACTCTAAACAATGGCACGATTCTCTTACTGGGTTGCGCTCAAGCGAGAGCACAACGTGACCAGAGAATCCCAGGAGAGCCCTCCAGCGGGCCTCCCAACAGACTCCACACCTCACTAGATTCACTGGAGTTGCGTCCAAAATGGACGGGCCCGAATGACCCTCGTGGAAGTAAGTCGTAAACCTACCTACGACCTACTGCCCGGGATCCACCGGCTTCGGTCGATTCTCCGGCCTCCCCAGGAAGGCTGCAGCTGGGCGCCAATCAGTGCTGGTCCACACAAAGGTGGACTAGTCGGAACGGCACCCGAGTGGTCTCCTGGGTCATCGGAGACCCTTGTGGTCAGGGTAAGTGCAGGGTGGCTCCTTGGCCCTCCCCCCTGGAATGCAGGCACAAAGATGTGCTGGTTAGGTGGATTGACCACACTAAATTGCCCCTTAATTGGAAAAAAATAATTGGGTACTCTAAATTTATTTTAAAAAGCTATTTTGGTTGACATTTAATTTGTTCAGATGCAGAATACAGCCTGCAATGGGACGTTTTGTCCAAAAAATTTAAAAACAAAACCCTTTCATCTAGAATAGCACCAATGCTAAGGATGTCCCAAAATATTTCAGACTGAAGTAATTACCCTTTAGAGGTAAAACCAATGTTTTATAAAAGTTAATCATAACTCCCTTGTATTTGATGCCTCCATTTATAAAGCCCAGGATTTCTTAATGCCATTTTAATCATTTTTCTTAACTTACCCTGCCACCTTCAGTAATATGTGCACATATGCACCCAGGTCCCTTGGCTCCGCCACCCTTTTGAGTTGTATCCTTCTTTCTCTAATGGTCCCTATCAAGATGTAGCGTTTGTCTCACATTTATTTTTAAAATGTTTTTATTAAGGATTTTTCACATTATATAGAACAAAGGTAAGCACGAACTTGCATTGTAAACAAAAATATATGTACATCCGTCGTCTTCCATTATTTACATGGGTTGTCTTTCGTTATTTGCAACGGTTACAGCTTGTCCAATAGCTTGTCCTACCTTCTCCAGTAGGCATTTAGTTGTAACTGGGTCCCCTGCTTCCCCCCCCTCCCTTTTCTGATGCCCCCCCCCCCCCCCCCCCCCCCCCCCCCCCCAACCTCCCCTTCTAGTCATTTGGCGTGTCCGCTTCCCTCGTCAGTTCTCACATCCTGTTCCTGTTGGGATGGCGTGATGCCATGCATTTTGTTATTTGCTGGGCATGGTTCAGCTCCATGTCTGTTTATTTCTTTCATCATCCCCCCGCCCCCCCCCGCCTTTTGTTTGTTTGTGATCATTGTTATACCGTGGATTTCCTCCCCCTTCCCCTGGCTTATTAGCTGTTGGTTACAAACAGGTCTTGAACAGGTTGGTGAATGGCCTCCACGTTTTGTGTAAGCCCTCTTCCAACCCCCGGATGGCGAATTTAATTTTTTCCATCTGGAGAAATTCCAATAGGTCGGACAACCAACCTGCAGCTTTGGGTGGTGCTGCTGATCGCCAGCCAAGCAGGGTTCTCCGGTGGGCGATTAGGAAGGCAAGGTCGACGGTCCTCCTCCCCATGAAGAGATCTGGCTGTTCTAATACCCCACTTTCAGGCATGGCTCCACCCTCATCACCACCACCTTGGACATTGCCTCGAAGAAGGCTGTCCCATGGGGAAAGACCAGATCACGTGGGTGTGGTTGGCCGGACATCCTTGCCACCATTCGCATCTGTCCTCCACCTCCGGGAAGAACCTGCTCATTTGGGTTCTGGTTAAGTGCTGTGTACCACTTTTTCAGCTGCATTAGGAGGTGGAGTTAACCCTGTGCAGTGCTTCGCTCCAGAGTCTCCATTCTATTTCAAACCCTAGGTCTTCCTCACACTTTTCCCTTGTCTCGTCCAGCGGGGTGTGTGCCCTTCCAATAGTCGCCCATACAGGTCCCGCAGTTGCCCTCCCTAAGATGTCCACGTTCAGTAAGTCCTCTAACAGAGATGGTTGGTCGTGGGTATGTCTTTGTTTCCCTACGCAAGAGGTTTTGACCTGCATGTATCTTAGCTCGTTTCCCCCGTCAGCTGGAACTTTTCTGTTAGTTCCTCTAGTCTGTTGTCTGTGTTGAAGTCCCTGACTGTCAATGTCCCCTCTGTCCTGTCTCCACCTTTTGAAGGTGGTGGCTGTTATTGCTGGCGCCAATCTGTGGTTGTTGCAGATGGAGGCCTTAATGGACGTTTTGGTTAATGCAAAGTGCTGTTGCAGTTGGTTCCACGACCCGAGTGTGGATATCACCAGTGGGCTCGTTGAGTGTTGTTTGGTGGGAATGGGAGCGCAGCCAGGGCCCAGAGGGAGGTTACCATGCAGGCGCCCTCCCCCATTTCTACTCATTCGGCTTCTGGCTCCTTTATCCACCTCATTACCCTTTACGCAGTTGCTGTCCAGTGGTAATATTGCAGGTTTGCGAGGGCTCGGCACCTCATGGTTCTCGTTCTCTGCAGGACCTTTTTGGGGATCTCTTCTCTTCCCCATTTCTCCCCCCCCCCCCCCCCCCCCCCCCCCCTCCACCCCCCCTCCCCCCCCCCCCCCCCCCCCCCCCCCCCACCTCTCCCCAACACAGATACACTCTCACTCTCACTCTCACACACACACACACACAAGCATACGTCATGATCAGTTTTTCTAATGAGTTGATGAAGATGGGATTTCTCACAGATTTAATGGAGATTTTTGAGGGTGTAACGAGGAGCTGAGTGGACAAAAGTAAACACTGTCTACTTGATTTTCAAGAGGCATCAGATGGTTAACGGTCACAGCACAAGATGAGAGCTATCTTATTGTTCGGGGTAATATAGTCACCTGGATAGAGGATTGACTATCTAACCGAAAACAAGTCGAGGTACATGGGTCATTTTCAGGTTGGCAAACTATAATTAGTTGAATGCTGCAGGGTTCAGCACTGAGGGCACAACTATTGATGATCTGTATTAATGTCTTAGAAAAAGAGACCGACTACTGTGGTCATATTTGCTGACAATACAAAGATAGGTAGGAATACAGTCTGCAAAGGAATCTAGAATAGGGCAAGTGAGCGGGCAGAAATCTGGCAGTGTGAACATTAGGTTATCCACTGTTGACCGGGACTCTTGCTCTAGTCATTGATGGATGCAACAACTTTATCTTTAAATCAAATCAAGTTTTTATTGAACACAGTATAAGATCTCAGTGCATAGCACTGCTACAAGAGAGGTTCTGTATCGAAAACGCATAAAATTATGCTACCTTCCTTTGCTACTACTGCAGGTTAAACTGTTGATACTTATCTAACTTCTAGTTGTGGACTTGTGGAAGCTGTCACTACCCAGTTGCATGTGGCCAGCACAAGTGGGGATCAGACTCCGTCTTCAAGCTGCAGTGTCCATGTTGTTCCTGAGGTTTCGCTGATGAAATCTCTTTGCCTCTCCTTCTTACACAGATCTCGCTGGAACTGATCCCATGCTTCCATTCATGTGCTCACAGGACAGCACTAATCACTGTCCTTTTTGGTCACAAATGTTCATGGCCTTGACTCACTTGTTATGGGTCAGGGATTAGAGAATCCCAAAGTGTATCATGCAGTTCACCCGACGCACAACGTTTAATAGATTGTGGTATGGGGAGCACAAAGCTCACCCTACAAGTGTGGTACTTCAGAAATGGCAAACTTCTTTACAATGTTTATTCTATGAACTCGTTAACCTTTTTTAAAAACAAACTGTGAATATCTTAGCAACCATTAATTCAAAGATAACCCCCAAAGAATACAACACTAAGTAACCTGTATGCTGTCGCTTTAACACCCAAAAGACTTAACAAACCTCTAAACAGAAGCACATCAGGGTTTACATTCAAGACTGAAAACATTTATAATTCTTCTGAATTCACCAAATGATCAAGAGATAGATCTTCATGGCAGAGATCAACAGTACAGCCCTTTGTTTTAACTCCAGATGCAGCTCACTGAAAAACAGACACATCCAAGCTTTTTCTCAAACTGAAACTAAAAAGCAGAAGTAGAGCTCCACCCACACTCTGACATCACTCCAGTAACATGAGCAGCTTCATTTCTTAAAGGTACATTTCTTAAACACCCATTTCTTAAAGGTACTTTCACATGACACCTCCCCCCAAGAAAAAAAAACCCATCAACTTCAAGATGGTTTCATTTTTCACCTTTGCATTATCCTTTAAGAAATGCACACAGTAAATATAATTGTTTGTTTAAAAAAAACAACACGCGCAAACAGGTATAATAATATAGTCCATTTTTTCCGTTCTTCTTCCTCCAACTTAAATCCATCTCGATTGACAGTCTCTTTGAACAAAAGGTCTCTGCACGATCTGTCCATTTCTTTATGCCTCGGCATGTCTCTTTAAAGTCAGATATATTAGTTCAATTTGATCACAGAGTCCCTTGTAATTCTCCAACACAGGAGCATTGGTTATCACAGCTTTCAGGCAGTCAAATGCCTGTTGAAAGTCCGCTGCCCACTGAAATTTTTGATGTTTCTTCAGCAAGTTCATCAGTGGAGTAATCATGCTGCAAAACTTTTTCACAAATGTTCGATCAAATCCACTCATGCCAAGAAATGGCATTATTTCCCTTTGTCTCGAGGGTATTGAAAACTCTTCAAGGAAAGTGACTTGGGCTTTTCCAAATTCGCTTTTGGCTAGGTTTATCACCAAACCCGCCACCCTAAGTCAATCGAATAACTCCATCAGATGTTTTAAATGTTCTGTCCATGTCTGCTGGAAATTACCAGATCGTCGATGTATACCGCACAATTGGGTAATCCTGAAATAACTTTGTTAGTTAACCGTTGAAATGTGGCTGGGGTGTTTTTCATGCCAATTGGCATAACTTTGAATTGGTATATACCATCTGGAGTCAGAAAAGCTGAAATCTCCTTCGCCCTTTTGGTTAAAGTAACCTTTAAGTAAATTCAGTTTAGAAATAAAAGCTGATTGTCCCACTTTCTCAATGCAATCCTCCAAACGTGGGATAGGGTAAGAATCCGTTCTTGTAACTGCATTAACCTTTCTATAGTCCACACACAACCTTGGGTACCATCTGGTTTTGGTACCATCACTAGGGGTGAGCTCCATTGGCTGCAACCCACTTCAATTATGCAATTTTTAAGCATACTCTCAATCTCTTTGTTAATCTGTGCCAATTTTAAAGGGTTAAGTCTGTATGGCTGTTGTTTGATTGGAACAGCATTTCCCACATCTACATCATGTATAGCCATTTTAGTACTTCCCGATATATCTCTACAAACTTGCCCATATGATATCAATAACTTTCAGGTCAGTTCGTTTTCCTCCGGAAGATAACTCAACAATTTATCCCAATTTTTAAGAATATCCTAATTTTCCAATTTAATTTGAGGTATGTCAAATTCACAGTCATCTGGATTTGGTTTGTCACTTTGAGTTGGAATCATTAAAACCTCCTCCTTTTTCTCTCCTTCCCTTCAAAGTACCTTTTAAGCATATTCACATGACACACTCAGTGATTCTTCTTTCTATCTGGTGTTTTTAACCACATAATTCACCGCACTTAATTTCCTTTCAATCTGATAAGGTCCACAAAACCTAGCTTTCAAAGGTTCACCTACCACTGGAAACAACACTAAAACTTTATCTCCACTGGCAAAACTACGAACTTTGGATTTCTTGTCCGCGACCCGTTTCATCATGTTTTGTGCAACTTTTAAATGTTGTCTAGCCAATTCACCTGCTCTATTTAATCGTGCCCTAAAATTTGACACGTAATCCAATAATGCCATTTCCGATTTCTCACTCACCAATTTTTTCTTCATCAATTTAAGTGGTCCTCTTACCTCATGACCAAAAATTAGTTCAAAATGAGTACATTTGGTTGACTCTAGGTGCATTCTTAATTGCAAACAGTACGAATGGAATTCCTTTATTCCAATCTTTTGGATAATCTTGACAATAAGCCCTCAACAATGTCTTTAATGTCTGATGGCACCTTTCTAGCGCTCCCTGCGATTCTGGATGGTACGCAGTTGATTTAAATTGTTTTATTCCTAAGCTCTCCATTACTTATTTGAATAACCTCCGAGGTAAAATTTGATCCTTGATCCGATTATATTTCTGTGGGTAGTCCAAATCTAGTAAATAATTTAAGTAATTCCTCCACAATCTTTTTAGCTGTAATATTGCATCCTGGAATGGCCTCTGGAAACCTAGTAGACACATCCATTATAGTCAAAAGATATTGATTCCCACTTTTTGTTTTCAGAAGCGGTCCGACACAATCAATTAGGACCCTTGTAAAAAGTTCCTCAAATGCTGGAATGGGTATTAAGGCACTGGTTTTATCACAGCTTGAGGTTTCCTTATCACTTGACATGTGTGACATGATTGACAATATTTAATTACATCTGTATGTAGTCCAACCCAATAAAAATGTATCTGGATTTTAGAGTTTTCCTTATCCACAAATGACCTCCCACTGATACCTCATGTGCAACTTGCAACACCTTTTAATGCCCTACCGGCAATACCACTTGATGAACTTCTGCCACTTTTCATAGAACATAGAACAGTACAGCACAGAACAGGCCCTTCGGCCCTCGATGTTGTGCCGAGCAATGATCACCCTACTCAAACCCACGTATCCACCCTATACCCGTAACCCAACAACCCCACCCCCCTTAACCTTACTTTTTAGGACACTACGGGCAATTTAGCATGGCCAATCTACCTAACCCGCACATCTTTGGACTGTGGGAGGAAACCGGAGCACCCGGAGGAAACCCACGCACACACGGGGAGGACGTGCAGACTCCACACAGACAGTGACCCAACCGGGAACTGAACCTGGGACCCTGGAGCTGTGAAGCTTTTATGCTAACCACTATGCTACCATGCTGCCCATCCGCCTGCATATGTCAAGGTCTCCATTTTCTCATCAAGACATCACTTTATGGTAATAACACTCTGATATACACTCAGATTCCTCTTCCGTGTATGCGTTCTGATACACCCATTTTAGTTTTATATCTTTCTGTTGTAACTCTGCCAATTTTCCTGAACTAAAAATATCCGCCTCATCCTCCGCCTGTTCTTGTTCTTTTTCTCCTCTTGTCTTAACCTGTGACTTTGCGACCTTGTTACTGCACAATCCGGAAAAATCCTAGGATATTCGTCCTTCAACACTTCAGTTGTTGATTTTCCACTGGCTTATCAACCACAGTAGGCATCATTCCCACTTGCGATCCAGCTATATCATTACCCAAGATAAACTGTATTCCTGGACAAGATAGTTTCTCTATTACTCCTACTACCACTTCACCACCCTTCACTGGACTTTCCAACCTTACCTTATATAATGGAACACTACTCTTCTCATCCTGAATTCCACATATTACCACCATTTCTGTCAATATTCCTCCCAAACTACATAACTCCTCATCTCTTACCATTAAAGATTGACTAGCTCCCGTATCCCTTAAAATTGTGACTTCTTCACCTGCTCCTCCTGATACTCATGAGTAAACTTTACCCACACAAGTAAATACTTTAAAGAGATCTGACACCTTCTTATCAATCACCTCTTGATCCGTCTGTACAATCTTTTTCACTTCCTTCGCTTCACTTGGGCTTTCCTTTACCACTTAAAAAAAACCCCACTGTCTGAACCTGCTTTACCACATAAGCCTTCCCAGTACTTTTCTTCAACCACCAACACTGATTTTACATAACCTAGTTTATTACAGTGAAAACATTTGAAACTTTTCATGTCTTTCCACCCTCCTAGATTTCTATTTTAGTCTGAGGTACACTCTGCTTATTATCTCCCATCAAAACACCTTTACCCCGACCCCGCCCCCACCATCTCCCAGCGCGGGAAACCCGCAGAAAGCCCGCGCTTTCGCCCTGCCCGGCCCCGCCTCCTCTAGGGAAACACCCGGGGCGACTAGGGACTTTTCACAGTAACTTCATTGAAGCCTACTCGTGACAAGCGATTTTCATTTTCATTTTCATTTTCATTGTCAGTCCCCCCCACGAGCTCCCTGTTTACCCCCCTGCCCGAACCCGTCCACCAGACCCTACAGAAAAACCCATACAGAAAAGACAAATTGACACCACCCCACCCACCCTAAGGCCAACCCACATCTTACATTAAACCAAGCAAATACAAGTACAGTATTATACAGCATCCCCCATCTTAGACCCTCAGTTTGAGTCCAATTTCTCGGCCTGCACAAAGGCCCACGCCTCCTTCAGGGACTCAAAATAATGGTGCCGATCCTTATAGGTGACCCACAGATGCGCCAGCTGCAACATGCCGAACTTCACACTCCGTCTGTGGAGCACCGCCTTTGTCTGGTTAAACCCGGCCCTCCGCCTCGCCACCTCCGCACTCCAGTCCTGGAAGATCCGCACCTCCATGTTCTCCCACTTGCTGCTCCGCTCCTTCTTGGCCCACCGGAGCACACACTCACGATCCACGAACCGATGAAACCGCACCAACACCGCCCGCGGCGGCTCGTTCGGCTTGGGCCTCCTAGCCAGAATTCTGTGGGCTCCCTCTAAATCCAAGGGCCCCTGGAAGGACCCAGCCCCCATCAGCAAGTTTAACATAACCACCACATAGGCCGCCAGGTCCGACCCCTCCAGCCCCTCCGTGAGGCCCAGGATCCGCAAATTCTTCCTCCTCGACCGGTTGTCCAGCTCCTCGAACCGCTCCTGCCATCTTTTATGGAGCGCCTCGTGCATCTCCACCTTCCCCGCGACGGCCACAGCCTCATCCTCCCTTTTGGAGGCCTGCTTCTGCAGCTCCTGGATTGCAGCCCCCTGGGCTATCTGGGTCTCCATCAGCTCCCTGGTGGTTACCTTCAACGACTCCAGCAGCTCCAACTTAAGCTCCTGGAAGCAGCACAGCAGAGTCGCCTGCTGCTCCTGAGCCCACTGCCTCCAGGCCTCCGCCGGCCGCCATTTTGTCTTCCTTCCCCCGCTTTTTCAGGGGTGCTTTCTCCGTTTTTCTCCTTACCCCACTCTTGGTCTGGACCATTGGACCGTAGGGGTTGACTCCTGTCCTCTTCCCACGTCGGGATTTGCCGATACAGCTCCGTTGGGGGCCCTGAAAAGAGCCCCAAGGTCCATTTTCAGCGGGAGCTGCCGAATGTGCGGCTTAGCTCCTCATTGTCGCCACCGGAAGCATGCCTGCCGATTTTAACTGACTGTCATGTTTCATGGCCATTTACTGAAGTTCAAACTCTCTTTCTTTATCTTTTTCCCTGATCTGTATCTCCCTTTCTCTTTATTTTTCCTTTCTATCTCTTTTGTATTCAAGCTGCTTTAATTCTTTCTCATGTTCCATTTATTTAATTTGTAACTGAATTTTTGCCATTTTCCAATGAGTCAAACTGTATCTCGGGCAACTTTAAATGCTTAGCCACCACCATAATTACCTCATCTTTTCGCATTTTGTCAGGTAATGTTAACTGCAATGTTTTTGCCAAATCTAACAGTCTGCTTTTAGTCAGTCCGTAAGGTACTGCATGTGACTGTCTCCACCACCAAAAAATCTCTGAGCCTCTGAAAGAGCCATTGTCCACAACACACTCCCCACTTAAACTAAAATACCACACCTGAGAAGCGACCACAATATGCTCACCCCTCACTGTCTTTAAGTTCACTAAGCCAATCCAATAGATAGACTTTTATCCCGGACGAGCCCCCAATTTGTTAAGGGCCAGTGTTTAGAGAATCCCAAAGTGTATCATGGAGTTCACCTGACCCACAACTTTTAATAGATTGTGGTATGGGGAGCACACGGCTCACTCTACAAGTGTGGTACTTCAGAAATGGCAAAGTTATTTTTTAAAGCAAAACAATGTTTACTCTATGAACTCAAAGTTAACCTTTTTTAAAACAAACAGTGAATGTCTTATGAGCCATTAATTCAAAGGTGACCCCAAAGAATTCAACACTAAGAAACCTGTATGCTGTCCTTTTACACCCAAAAGACTTAACAAACCTCTAAACAGAAGCACATCAGGGTTTACATTCAAGACTGAAAAAATTTATAATTCTTCTGAATTCACCAAATGATGAACAAATAGTCCTTCATGGCAGAGATCAACAGTACAGCCCTTTGTTTTAACTCCAGTTGCAGCTCACTGAAAAACACAGACACACCCAAGCTTTTTTTCAAACTGAAACTAAAAAGTAGTAGAGCTCCGCTCCACCCACTCCCTGACATCACTCCAGTAACATGAGCAGCTCCATTTCTTGAAGGTATTCTCACATGACACACTCGGGGGTTGTATTTCTTCTCCGGAACACGCTGCGCTGACCAGGCTAGGGCTACACCACTTTGGCATGAAGAATAAAAAATCAAATATGAATGAAACGCAGCGAGACTACAGAATGCTGCAGTAGCGAGAGATCTGGGTGTGCTTGCACATGAAACACAAAAAGTTAGCATGCAGATATAGAGGGTAATGAAGGCAAGTGGAATGTTGGTCTTTATGGAAGGTTATAGAATGTAAAGAGTATGGAAGTCTTGCTACAGCTGTAAAGGGTGTTGGCGAGACCACCCCATGGAGACCTGGATACAATTTTGGTGGTCTAACAATAGACCTGCGTTGGAGACAGTTCAGAGAATTGATTACTGGGATAAAAGGGCTGGCTAATAACGAAAGGTTGAGCCAGAATGAGAGGTGATCTCCGTTAAAACAATATTCTGAAGGGGCTTGACGGTAGATGCTGACAGGTTGTTACCCCTTGTGCGGGAATCTAGAACTCTAGGAGCAGAGGGACTAGTTTCAGAATAAGGGGTTGCGCATTTAGGACTGGGATGACGCAGAATGTCTTCTGAGGGTTGTTGGAATTCTTTACTCCGGAGAGTAATTTTTCTCCTATGCAGCAGGAACTGAACAACATTCAGGCTTCGGATCATAAGTGGCAAGTTACATCCACGCCACACAAGTGCCAGCGATGACATGCCCAACACAAGAGAATTCAACCACCTCCTCATAACATTCAATGGAACTACCATCTCTGGATCCCCCACTATCAAGATCTTGGGGAGTTACCATTGACCAGATAAATACTATGGCTACAAGAGCAGGTTAGAGGCTAGGAATTCTGCAGAGAGTAACTCCCCTCCTGACGCCCCAATGCCTGTCCAAGGCACAGGTGAGGGGTGTGATGGAACACGCTCCACTTGCCTGGATAAGTGCAGCTCCAAGAAGCTCGCCACCATTCAGGACAATGCCCGCTTGATTAGCACCCCATCTGCCACCTTAAACATTCACTCCCTCCACCAGCAACACACAGTGGTGCAATGTGTACCATCTACAAGATGCATTGCAACTCACCAAGGCTTCTTTGGCAGCACCTTCCAATCCTGTGACCACTATAAGGGCAACGGCAGCAGATACCTAAGAACGCCAGCACCTGGAGGTTCCCCTCCAATCCACACACCATCCTGACTTGGAAATATATCGGCCATTCCTTCACTGTCACTGGGTCAAAATCCGGAACTACTGATAGCACTGTAGGTGTTCCTAACACACAAGGATGCAGTGGTTTGGGAAGGCAGATCACCAACTTCCCAAGGAAAATTAGGGATGTACAATAAATACTGGCCTCGCCAGTTACATCCCTATCCCAAGAATATTTATTTTAAAAAAAAAGGAATTCCTCTAGCCCTACAGGTCCAAATTTGGTCTGTTGAGCATCCCAAATTTTCTTTGCTCGCTCGTGTCTTCAGCAGCCTAGGCCCTAATGCTCTTAAATTCCCCAACCTCTTGGCCTGCCTGTCCCTCTCTCCTTTTTAAAAAAATATAAATTTAGAGTACCCAATTATTTTTTCCAATTAAGGGGCAATTTAACACGGCCAATCCACCTACACTGCACATCTTTTTGGGTTGTGGGGGCGAAACCCACGCAGACACTGGGAGAATGTACAAACTCCTCACGGACAGTGACCCAGGGCCGGGATTCGAACCCGGGTCCTCAGCGCCATAGGCAGCAATGCTAACCACTGTGCCACCGTGCTGCCCCCTCTCTCCTTTTTAAGATGCCCCTTGAGACCATCCCTCTGACCCTGCCTTTAGTCACTAGCCCAAATATCTCATCTCGCGCATCAGCAGCAAATTTTATTTGATAAAGCGCTTTGGGGCATGAAGGCGCTATATAAATGAAAGGAGTGGACCACAAGATTTCACTTTAGTTGGGGGTGGGTCTTCCCTTGGTTTGGAACTGCTGTAACTGATGGGTAAGGTTTTCTTTTTCAGTCTATTTAATGGACGTTGAACCTGTCTCTGGAGCTCCCTCTGTTGGAATCATTGTGCCTGGCTCCGTTCTGGTGTCTGTTTATTTCCAGCATAATGTTTGTGCATCTTCTGCTGTCAGAATTGTGCCACTGGTAAGATGATGATATGTCACCCAAGTTGGTGATTAAGGAATAAAATAGTAGAGATATTGTCAGACCAGGACCGTTCTCTATCTCCCCGTGGAATTTGAAGATGGATTCTAGATGGTTGTAACAAAATTATTTTTAGTACAAATGTCTGGGCTGACAGAAAATGTTGCGATCGTGTGCTAAGCTTGCGCGGCAGACTATATTGACTAGGTCGGCAACTGTTAAAAGGTACGTCCTTGTTTAATCCGGAATGAATCATAACCAGAAAATGAGTTAGGAAAATATGACACAGCCTTTTCTGTTTTCTGTCATCTTGCATCATCCCGAGTCCTGTCGAGGAGATGATGCAAATCTGCTTCCAGAACTCTCTGCTGCTCTACAGCAGATTCCCAGTGATGACCTTCCCCTCACTCTTTACCCTCTTCATGTGACCGACTCTATTCAGCGATGCGACTGCGACGGGGAACTTGGCAAGGGGATGGTGTTCTGAGAGAGCATTCCATTCTACTGCACCCACCACATCACAACTGCAATAGGGTGATTTTGCTCTTTATCACTGCTGTAACCAAGCTAACCTGTAACCAAACTAACCTATCTTAATTTGGTTGAAATGATTAAACTTTACCGTGCAGATATTTTTAAATTGCAATTTTAAGTTGGAAAATATCTTTTTAGAAATGACTGCTGATGTTTGGAGGCTGGAAGAAGTGTGGAAGAAATGATTAGTGGTACATGATCTAGACTAAATAACTGGACTTCCTGTTGTACACCCATCCCCAGTGATTACTTTTAAGATAACCCATGGTCAGTTTAAAAATTTGTTCATGGGGTGTGGGTGTCGGGTCTAGGCCAGCATTTATTGCCCATCCCTCATTGTCCTTGAACTGAATAACTGACTTGCTAGAGGGCATTTGAGCCATGTGGATCTGGGGTCACCTGTAGGCCAGACAGATAAAGACAGCAGATTTCTTTCCTATTAAGACCCAGGAAGATCGATATACACAGAGTAAAGTCCCGTCGAGACAACCAACATCCAGTCCCTGTCTGGGCGGCCTTTGTACTATATTCTTATGAGCCCAACTGAGCAGGCCTCTGTCCGCTAGCGGGGAAGCTGATATTCCATGAGTCCTGTCGGGAAATGAATCATTGTATCCCCGTGGGGGTTATTGCACTTCCCTAAAGGACATAGTGAACCAGATGGGTTTTTGCAACAATCAACGATGGCTTACTTAGAGTTTTTATTGAATTAAAATGTCATCATCGACGTGGTTGGATTCAAACCTGGGTCCCCCAGAGCATTATTACACTAGGTCTCTGGATTTCTGGTCTAGTGATGACACCACTATGGCACCATCTCTCGTCATTGACTGACTTGTTTTCTCCATTCAGATTCCCATCATTAACAACATTAGAATTTTCTAGAGGTTTCTATTCTCGTGGTGTTTTGTCTGTCTTTGTTTTCCTTAAAGTCTTCCTCTTTTCCACTCATCAGTTCATAAGATATAGGAGCAGAATTAGGCTATTCAGCCCATTGACTGCTCCACCATTTGGTCATGGCTGATATGTTCCTCATCAGTTACCTACAATGCTACAGACCAAGAGGCGGATTGCAAAATCAGCCAGAGCATCTCCTAACTAGAAAACATGACCGAGGAGCAGGAGTAGACTCCAGAGCCTAAACACTTTGATCATGGCTGAATACCATCATGGCCTCAACTCCACCGTTCTGCCCGTTCTTCAGAATCCTTCAACCCGTTACCAATTAAAAATCTGTCTAACTTCTCAAATTTACTCACTTTCCCCGCATCCGCCACACTCTGGGGTAGCGAATTCCACAGATTCACAACCCTTTGGGAGAAGTAGTTTCTCCTCAAATCTGTCTTAAATTTGCTACCTCTTATTCTAAGATTATGACCTCTCGTTTTAGAATGCCCACAAGAGGAAACATCTGCTCTACGTCTACATTATCCCCAAGCCTTTTAGCATTTTGTATACTTTAATTTGATTTCCCCTCATTCTTCTTGCTCTCATCGTTTCTTTTTCTATTGCTGTCTTGGGTGTGTTTGGAATAATTTTCCTAATCTAGAGTCTGAACATGAGGGGTTGAGAATGGGGGGCCCACCCAACGTCTTGGTTTTTTTCTTCCATTGCCCCTTCTGCCCATCAAAGATTCTGGCAGTGGGCGGCCATATTGAGCTCCATGCAACACATTGTCTTCCACTCGAGGCTTGCTATGATATACGTTTCTATGAATATTTAGATCTTGGAATTATTTTTCCAAAACGGCTGAGCTTCTGCAGCATTTTATCTCCTCCAGCTTGAGTACATATTTTCTTCCAGCAGAATCCAGGTCTGAGTTTTCATTTTTTTAAAATAAGTTTAGAATACCCAAATATTTTTATTCCCAATTAAGGGCTAATTTAGCGTGGTCAATCCACCTACCCTGCACATCTTTGGGTTGTGGGAGTGAAACCCACGCAGACACGGGGAGAATGTGCCTGCTCCACACGGACAGTGACCCAGGGCCGGGATTGAACCCGGATCCTCAGCGCCGTAGACAGCTGCTAACCAGTGCACCCGTGTGCTGCCCATGAGGCATCATTTGTAAAGGATGTGAGAATTTGCCTACGTGCTTGTCAAATTGACTGATCCGGAGTGTAAGGCGCCATTTGGAATGATTTGCAACCACAAACTCAACAGGACATGCATATGTTCTGGGCGTGTCCAGCGTTGGAGGGTTTCTGGAAGGGCGTGGCGGGGACCTTGTCCAAGGTGATTGGCTCCAGGGTGGAACCGGGCTGGAGGCTTGCTATTTTTGGGGTAGCATTGGAGCCGGAAGTGCAGGAGGCGAGAGAGGCCGGTATTCTGGCCGTTGCGTCCCTAGTAGCCCGGCGAAGGATCCTTTTGCAGTGGAGGGACGCGAAGCCCCTAGCCCGGAATCCTGGATCAGCGATATGGTTGGGTTCATTAAACTGGAGAGGGTCAAGTTTGCCCTGAGGGGGTTGCTGCAAGGGTTCTTTCGGTGGTGGCAGCCTTTTCTTGATTTCCTGGCGGAGTGTTAGAGGGTGGTCAATTTCAGCAGCAACTCGGGGGGGGGGGGGGGGGGGGGGGGGAGGGGAATTATGGGTCTGTTAAGGGGGTTTGTTTTTGCAACTATACGTTTGTTACTATTTTAGTTAATTTATTGCTTTGTATGGGGGGGGAGGGGCTTTCGTTTCTGTTTTTTCTACGCCTTGTTTATTTTATTGGGAGAAAATTTTGTTGTTGAAAAATATGAATAAAAATCATTTAAAAAAACAAAAAAACAGGACATGCATTTTATTTGTCTTTCCGTGTGAATGATTTTTAAAAGCAACCCACTTAATTTTATTTTGTGTTGACTCTCATACTGAAGAAGTTTTTGAAAAAAAAGTTTAAACTTGTAACTTGTATATATTCAATACTATTTTTGTACTATGTCTCTCAAACAGCTCTCCGATCTTGAAGTCTGCCAAGAACTTCAAATGAAAGTGGTGTTGTCAAGCTGCTGCCTTGTTCTGTTTCTCATCTAGCTATTTATCTCTTTGTGCCTCACCTTGGGATTTGTAGATATTGGATAAATGGTTTTGCAGTGGTTGAACTTCTGTTTCCTTCAGCCTTAATCAAATTAACATCTTCTTTGTTCTGCGAATCCCGTTCTATAATTCTG
Source organism: Scyliorhinus canicula (assembly GCF_902713615.1). Lineage (NCBI taxonomy): Eukaryota > Metazoa > Chordata > Chondrichthyes > Carcharhiniformes > Scyliorhinidae > Scyliorhinus > Scyliorhinus canicula. The sequence continues at coordinate 31,858,811 of NC_052157.1, forward strand.
TTCACTTCTGTCTTTTTTTTAAGATGACCAGTTTACGTGAGCCGAAGAAACAAAATTTAATTTTGTTCGATTTTGATCATAGAATCATATTGATATTCTGGTATTTCTCCCAGTGGGTCGACATCTCGATTCATAGTGCCATCATTTTTCTGTTAACGTCATCAATGGCCTTGTCAATAAGAGATTGGCCCCTGCTGCTCCGTCACCGCAAGTGGCTTGCGGAGTGCTGCAGTTAATCCATTAGGAGCGAAATTTTGTCTCCATTAGCTGCTAGTGTGATCTGTGCATGAATTGGTTCCCCAGAAGGCTTTATGACAGAGGTTTTCATCTTCGAAACTTATCATTGTGCAGTGTACATTTTGATGAATAATTCAATTAATGCCTTGCCAGCTGCAGTCAAAGAATTAGACTACCTCAGTAGTCAAAAGCTCGCTTGGCGTTAATTCATAAGCTATCGCAAATGCTTTTGAAAGATGTGCTGCATTGGGCTGTGTTGGCCTTTTCTTTTTAGCATATATCTCTGTTTTCACAATTATTCGGCTAAAAACATTGCTTCATAAATGGTGTGCTTACATTTAATTTCTGGTCACCATGTTACAGGAAAGATGTGACCGCACTGGAGAGGGTGCACAGAAGAATTGTGAGGCTGTTGCTAGCATTGGTGAATTTTAGCCAATAGGCTGGGATTGTTTAGCTTTGAACACTGAGGCTGAAAGGAGATTTAAGTGGAGTGCATAAAATGATGGGACCCAGATGAGTGGATAAGAAGAACCCCGAGTAAGGGGGTCAGTAGGCAGGGGGCTTAAATTTGAAAGTAATTTGCTGAAGGATTAGAGGGGAGTGGAAAGCTGCCTGCAAAATTGATACTGACAGAAATCATCTTCAGACTTTATATTTTTTTTAAAAACTTGGATGAACACTTGAATATGCCTTAAATTATTAGGCTACAGACCAAGCGTTACAAGCCTGGATAACCTTTTTCTACCAACGTAGAAGATTTTCCGTGTGGAGGTAAGCCAATTGGCTGGCCTTCTCTATGTTTCAGTAAGGGGAAAGATGGGAAAAGTAGTGATGGCCGGATGTCTGACATAAAGTGTCAAAGGGTGCAAATCTGTTAAAGTCTGCAGTATGATTCGATGTATCGCTTCTTTTGGTCTGTCCATCTCTTCAAGGACAAGGTCCAATAAAATTCCAAGAAATGAAATTAAAACAGTCAAGGGACCAACAGTTAAGGAAATGTTTTTGGTAACTTTAGAGCATATTTCTTTGCAGCAAGTGATAACACCCCATTATAAGTGAAGACGGGCTGGGGTGCGACCGGCCAGAGAACGGTTTAAATAAATGTTCTTCCCTCAACTACTGAAGCTGATATCAGTTGTGGTTTAGGTCCACTCTCACTAGAGCCTGCTGCACTTCATCTAGGTGTTCAGTATGTCATCTGAGAACTGAAACAATGGTGTTTGGTAATGTTGGGTGCCATGTTACTGCTTTTTTCAGCTGAGGCTGTGAGCATTTCTCGCAGATTCTCCTTTGTCCAATGATAGCACCATTGTCAGTGGAGTTCAGCTAACTCTTCAAAAGCAAGGGATTGAAGCTCAATCCGTTTATTGTTGTATCTGATTTAATGCCCGAAAGTCTGCTTAGCCACAGAGTTTACCATGTGTAAACGGCTGATGACCGGGTGCCGGTTGGCTGGACAGCTGGTTCGTGGTGCAGAGCGAAGGCAGCAGCATGGGTTCAATTCCCGTACCAGCTGAGGTTATTCATGAACCTTGTCCATCGGCTGAGGTGTGGTGACCCTCGGGTTAAATCACCACCGGCCAGCTCTCCCCCTCAAAAGGGGAAAGCAGTCTATGGTCATCTGGGCCAATAGCGACATTACCTTGCCATGGGTAAACATGAACAGCAGCTAGAACCTCGAGATTTATCTGTAGTTTTGAGTATGCAACATAGCCATCAGCCTATCTGAAATAATTGATTTAATTTTTGACATTTTCCTTTCTGTATTGTTGCATGTTAGGGCTGCTTTTGTTTTACAGTGACTGCTGATAACATCAGGGAAGCCAGATTTAAATGTGTTGCCAGCATGTTGGAGCTAAATTAGTAAATGCCATTGAAATGAAGTCTCTGATCAGCTCTTGGTTAATGACTCTATCTACTGTTGTTAATTTAACTTCCTCACATTTGCTAGCTCATTAACTCCTCTCAGCTAAATGTTCCCCTCTTGTCTCTTTGATAAATGTTGATGATACTTCCTTTCTCCGCTCCCCCTGCCTGCCCTACTAAGTATTTAAAGAAACATTTTGCACCCCTTATTGTATTTTTCAACAAATTGAGTTCCCAAGCTGTTGTCCTGTGTGATTTAGACGATTGATTGCAGACATCAAACCATCTGAAGACCACAAGGATGAGCTGCACCTTAACTGAGAATGCCACAATTGTGCAAATCTCACTTGTGTTTGGAATTGGAAGGTTAGGTTGATGAATGTTCTTGTTCAATTTTTCCCGAGATATTGCTTTAAAGTAATCATCCTTTCATGATTGCTGATATACCTCCTGCGGTTTTATTTGTGCGTTTTGATGTTAAGAACATAGAACATAGAATTTACAGTGCAGAAGGAGGCCCTTCGGCCCATCGAGCCTGCACCAGCCCCTTGGAAAGAACACCCCATTTAAGCCCAGAACTCCTCCCCATACCCGTAACCCAGTAACCCCACCCAACCCCTTTGGACACTAAGGGCAATTTAGCACGGCCAATCCACCTAACCTGCACGTCTTTGGACTGCACATTAAGGTGCACATTATCTTTGTGCTTTTTTACCCTTTATCTTCAAGGCATGTCTGTGCCTATCCCAACTCCCCTGTTGGCTCTTCTACCATTTTCTTTCTCTATCTGCTCTGAAAACTTGGATTATGTCGAATGGGGGCTTGATGGGCCACATGGTCTACTCTTCTTATGTGCAACACCAGCCTCTAAAATCATCACTGCAAATTCTGTGACTTTCCAATCGAGGGTCGCTAGAGCCACAATGAAAGCAGTGACAGCACTGGTTGCTTTGCCAGAACTGCCAAAGCTGGCAAAGTCTAAATGGGAGAGGTGGGTGAAATTGACAGATGCTTATTATGAACTAATAGGTGTGGAAGTTTGGACCTATGTTATTTGAAGAATGGTGGTCAAATTCCCAGCTTGCCCTTATGGTGAGTGCCCAGAGTTCCTAAGATTGTGAACATTTGGCTGGTCTACCTCAGTTGCACTGCCCAGTGTTGGCCCGAGAGCGATGTATTGCTGCTCCATCCGGATTTCCGCTTACCCTTGGACTCGTCCCTGCGACTGGGTCCCTTGTGTCCCGCAGATCTTTTTATGGGCTTTGCGCCCCCCCCCCCCCCCCCACCCCTCAACTTCCATTTCCTTTATGATCTGTAGCTTGTCTGAGGTCCTGCCCCCCCCTCCGCTCTACCAGTTGCTGGCTACGAATCGGTCTTGGAACAAGTTGGTGAACGGCTTCCACGTCCTGTGGAAGTCCCCTTCCAACCCACTGATGCCAAATTTTATCATCTTCAGTTGAAGAAGTTCCAGCCGGTCAGACAGCCAGGCTGCAGCTTTGGGTGGTGCTGCTGATCCCCAGCCAAGCAAGATTCTTCGGGGGATTAGGAAGGCAAAGGCTAGGGCATCGGGCCCCCCTCCCCATAAAGAGTTCTGGCTAGTCTGAAACCTGAAAATCTCCCATTTTTGGGCATGGCTCCACTCCCTCACCTCCCCTTGGACATTACCTCAAAGAAGGTCGCTCAGGGCAGCAAGGTGGCACAGTGGTCAGCACCACCGTCAGCTGTGACTCACAGCGCCAGGGTCCCGGGTTCAATTCCAGCCTCGGGTGACTGCCTGTGTGGAGGTTGCACATTTCCCCGTGTCCGTGTGGGTTTCCTCCGGTGGGTGGAGGATGTATATTACAGGGGTGAAATATATATATGCTACTCATTTGTCTTGCTAGTTATAGGGGCAGCAGGGTAGCATGGTGGTTAGCATAAATGCTTCACAGCTCCAGGGTCCCAGGTTCGATTCCCGGCTGGGTCACTGTCTGTGTGGAGTCTGCACGTCCTCCCCTTGTGTGCGTGGGTTTCCTCCGGGCACTCCGGTTTCCTCCCACAGTCCAAAGATGTGCGGGTTAGGTGGATTGGCCATGCTAAATTGCCCGTAGTGTCCTAATAAAAGTAAGGTTAAGGGGGGGGGGTTGTTGGGTTACGGGTATAGGGTGGATACGTGGGTTTGAGTAGGGTGATCATGGCTCGGCACAACATTGAGGGCCGAAGGGCCTGTTCTGTGCTGTACTGTTCTATGTTCTATGTTCTAGACCCCGACAAGTCTGGGCAGGCACAGAACATGTGGGTGTGGTTGGTTGGGCCTCCCTGGCACCGTTGACATTTGACTTCCACCTCCGTGAAGCACCCTGTTCATTCCGGGCCTTGTTTGGTGTGCTCCGTGTACCACCTTTAGCTGTGTTAGGCTCAGCCCTGTGCATGTGGAGGTGGAGTTAGCCCTGTGTAGTGCCAACACTACAAAGTAAGGCATTTATATAAAGGGAACCAGGTACACGTTGAGTTACTGCACTGGCTTTTCCTGTCAGGAGCTTTGTTCGAGCTTGTCTACCCCACTAAAAATCTTTTCCATCGAGCCATTTCACAATGAGTTGAACAGCACACAATCACCCCCAACTTGGGTCAATCTCATTGGTCCACAAGGATGGCTCGAGTAAAAAGATGAAGGTGGGGTGGCTGTGCTTACCTGAGGCCGATGAGTGCAGTTCATGATTGGGAAAAGAGTAGTTTCCTGTCTGGTTGCTACCCTTCCGTAGACATTCACTCACCCCACTATCGAAGCACAGTAGCACCCGTGTAGCAGTCGTGTGCGCTATCTACAAGATGCGCTGCAGTAACTCATCAAAGCTCCTTAAGCAACACCTTAAACCCATGACCGCTACCATCTAGAAGAACAAGGGCAACCACCTGAAGTTCCCCTCCAAGTCCCTCTCCATCCTAACTTGGAAATATATCGCCGTTCCTTCACTGTCGCTGGGTCAGAATCCTGGAACACCCTCCCTAACAGCACAGTGGGTGTATCTACACCACATGGACTGCAGCGGTTCAAAAAGGCAGCTCACTACCATCTTCTCAAGGGCAAAGGGCAATCAGAAATGGGCAACAAATGTTGGCCTCGCCAGTGAAGCCCACATCCTACAAAAATGAATTTTTAAAAAGAGGCAAAATCTATAACCGGCCCAGGTCCAGAGAATGGAAAACTAACCAGGATTCTCACACTTGTTGTCATTCCAATGGCCCCCACAGGAATGAATCTGGAACATGAGTGAAAAAGCCTTGGCTCAAAATTCCTATTAGATGAATCACAGCTCTTGAAGTACCAATGGAATCATGAGCCAAGAGATTTCAGAAAGGGATGAAAGTTGCTGAGATGTTTTTGTTGAACAATGCATAGCATCAAAACATTGAAGAAGACATCAAATCTTAATGTTGGCCAAAAGTATTGTAAGCATTGGAAGTTTCAGCACTTGATTCCGAAAGCTGGACTCCAACGGGTTCAATCTGGAGAGCTATCAGTGGCTGTCCTTTTCAAAGGCCTAATGGGAGAGGGAATGGGGTGATGGTGGAAATAGAGCACCATTTGAGAATGAATTTTGTAGTTTTAAATATTGACCAAAGATCTTGTTTTAACATTGTGAGGAGGTTGCAAGTGACCTCAATGCAGACCCCTCTTAATTTGAATGAGAAATCCAACCCTCCAGTAATGAGTTTAAATTGCGATTGCTGCAGTGAGGAGCAAGTATGCTGGAAGGAGAGATGAGAGCGAGAGATGAGCTGAGGTTTGAAGTACTAGCATTTTGCTACCATCAGTCAGGTTTGACAAACTTGATCTTGCCTTCTTGCGTTTGGAATGTATTGGATTCAGATATTTAAGGACATTTTGTTTCGTCCATGTGTCAGAACATCTTGTAACTTATTTTGATTTGTGTGAGCAATAGTAGGTGATTCAGCTGGTGGCTGAAATGCCGTCTCTGGCACTTTTGTGCTCTGCATTTTTGAAGTGTTGTAATTAATGCAATTGACTTGCTTTGTGGTTTAATCGTCATCTGTCTGGATTTCAAGCAGCTAATTATTGTCTGATTATTCTGAGAGCTGTTTTTGCTGACTTACTGTAACTGCTTAATTCTCTGTAGTCGGTTTCTTTTGTTGAATTATTTCCATTATCTCCAGCTTTTTATTGCAGCCATTTGCTCTTGCATCGCTCCTTTCAAACTCGGTAACTGGAAGTGCCTCCGGGGCTGTGCCTAAGCTTTGACAATGGAGTGGGTGGAGCAGCTGCCAGAAACCACTTTCAGCTGCCATTTCGCCTTTAGCTGTCGGATTTTTGCCGAGACAGTTGGGTTCAGCAAGAACATATTGAACTTGAAGGATTTATAAAACCAAGTGCTGCTTATTTTAATCACTGAGATTTTCCAATTAATTAATGCTGGAACTGAATTGTTCAGTGACATAACCTACCGCGACTTGGATTTGAGCTCATTGCAAGACTAGTAGATTCCTCTACTTTGTCATCAGACAGATCCGGCCTTCTGCCTGCCTTCTCTATTTCCCTGATGCCTCTTTTCTATCCGATTTGGAACTGCCACATCTTGGATCCGGCTCTCCTTTGGTTTGCAAACCAGTAGGTCATAGCCCACGTTTCCAATAACACATGCTCCCACCAGGAAATCATCGCCTGAGGATAACACTCAGTTTTAACGCTCTGCAAACCGAGAGTCAAGAATAAAATAATACCCTGCGATTGTGAATACTTCACTTTTCACACAACCTGACCAGTGTGATTCACACTTTGTATGCAGTGAGCACTAAATGTGTACAATTTTCAGCACGGAAATGGGATTGCGGCCCACCATTAGGGTGAATGATTTGGTCACATGGAAACAGGTGACCAATGCTGCATGTTTCTACTCTTTTTTTTTTTCTTTGACCGGGATTGTCTGGCCCCGTCATGGTGGGGCCGGTTGCTGGGGATTTGGCGGCCCAGCTGAAGTGACTTTCAGCGGGACTGGATGATCCTAGCAGTGGGCCGGGCTGGAAAATCCCACCTTTTTGTTTTTGAAGTGCATTTGCTTCATGACTGCTGCAAGTTTGCTCCCTATGAAGTTGCCAAAATGGCCCTTTCTGGTTACTGAAGTTGCTTGCCCTGCTCTTCACATGGTACAAAATTGGCCATTTCACTCTGGAGCCGTATTGATAGAAAGTTTGGGAAATGTCATGACCGGCGTTGCTGCAGTGCGAACTGCTCTGGTGGTTGGGAGGGGGAAATAATCTTGGTTTGTATTTATCCATCCTGTCCTTCACCTGATAGTGCTTTTGAAGCTGTGGTGAAGATTGGAAATATCCTGGTTTCCAGCACATAAGGCATTCTTAATGGATCTGGTGCAACACAGCATATTTGGCTGAATGTGTGTACCATCTTCGCTCTGTTAGAATACTGGAGACGCCTGCCAGCTAGCAATAGGATGCTAGGAATGGGACAGACATGCCGGAATTGCTTCATGAAGGCTCCTCTCTGTGCGCGCTACATGAAAACAAATATTAACTTTTCGGATAATAATTGCTTTAAATCAATATTGTGAACGCCCTATATTCTGGTATCTTTAAATCAGCTGGAAACCTACCCGCTTGACCTCATCCCAAGTTTTGGCTAAATCTGCTGCTCCAATATTTATAACTTGGCCAACTGATTTTTGTTCTTAAAGAAAGTTTTAAATATTTTTGTAGGTTTATAAGCCCAGCGGCCCAGATGGCAATGCTGGGAGGGGACAGAGGATACACCTGCAGCTTTGGGACACAGCTGGTCAGGAAAGGTAGGTGTTTTATCATTTTCTTTTTTAAAATATTTTTATTCTCCTCTTTTTCACACTTTCTCTGAAATTTGCACCCACCAACAATAAACAATAAGCAGTAACAAATATAATGTCAATCCCCATATCAACAATCCCATTTCCCACCAACCCCCAAACAACTGTCCACTTGTTAACATAAACAAATAACAAAAAGGAATCGGGAATCATTCATAGTCACCATTAACACAAATAGTACCCAACCCTCCCAACCACCACCCCCACCAAAGTTCGATGTTATCCAGTTCTTGAAAGTGCATAACGAATAACGTCCATGAATTGTAGAACCCCTCCATCCTTCCCCTCATTTCAAACTTAACCTTCTCAAGAGTCAAGAATTACAACAGGTCCTCCCGCCACACCAGGGCACAGTCTCCACCCCAACAGGATCCGTCTTCAGGCGATCAATGAGGCGAAGGCCTCCGCACACATTTCCAACCCCGGCTGGTCCGACACTCCGAATATGGCCCCCTGAGGATCCGGGTTCAGTTTCACATGCACCACTTTAGAGATTACCCTAAAAACTTCCTCCCGGTAATCCTACAGCTTTGGACAGGACCAAAACATATGAACGTGATTTTCACCCCCCTGCAATGTTCACACGCATCTTCTACCCCCTCAAAGAGCCGGTTCATTCTCGCCCTTGTGAGGTGTGCTCTATATACCACCTTCAGCTGTATCAGCCCCAACCTCGCGCATGAGGTGGAGGTGTGCACTCTCCGGAGCACCACACACCAGAACCCTTCCTCCATACCCTCTCCCAACTCTTCCTCCCACTTTGCTTTGATCCCTTCCGGTGTGCCTTCTCTCTTCCAAAACCGCCGGCACTACCCCCTTCTCCAGTCCCTCTATCGTCCGCACCTCCTCCAGTAATGTGGAGGCCGGCTCCACTGGGAAGCTCTGTATCTCCTTCCTGGCAAAATCTCAAACCTGCGTTTATCTAAACATTTCCCCTTGTTCCAGCACATACTTGGGTGTTTATCATTTTCAAGTCTTTCTTTTAACACAATACGAGATGAAATCTGCAGATTATATTTGATTCCTCCTGTCTTCAGTCGACAATATTGAAATATCTCCTTCCCAGCCAGGTTGCACACCCCACCCCCACCCCTACTTGCATGCACACCAGTTTCATCTGTAAATGGATCCAGGTTTGTATATGTCTGCAGTTAATCTGTGCCACTCAGAGCATTGATTGACAGGTGTGATGAGGCTGGACTTGTTGCCTTTCCAGATTGGACTATTGGTCACGACTCACTTACCTATCATTTCAAAATGTCCTGCTTCTTACTTTTTCACCTGTTTAGTGTTGTGCCTGTTGCAGGAAGGCAGTGAAATTGTGGATCTGGCTGATTTTGATCCATTTAATGATGCACATTTGACCAGCCTTGAACCCAACATAAAAGGCACCTCCTCCATGCTGTTGTTTCCCCCAACTCCAGTGGGTTCAGAAATTTTCCTCGTTTTGTCAAAGACTTTTCTAATCACGCTGATGTGAAGTTGTATTTCCAGTCCCTTTCGCTCCGCCCATTTATTTCCACAGTCCTGATATGCAAATGATTGGAAATAGTTCATTTGAGGCCAGAGCTGGATAATTGTCCCATGCTTAGCTTAGCAGACACTGAACAGGAGGTAAGAAGGAAAATTTTGAGGAGGGGAGCAGGAAAGAGGTCACGATTGAGGCACGGGACTGAAAGCACGATCAAAGAGAACAATTTTTTTTTGTGAAAAAAAATGGAAGAAACTAGGAAGGGAGTTTCGGAGCACAATTTTTTTTCTTTTACTCGTTGATGGGACGTGGGTGTCGCCGGCTGAGCCAGCATTTATTGCTCATCCCTAAATGTCATGGAGGGGGCAGTTACGAGTCAACCACATTGCTGAGGGTCTGGAGTCACATGTAGGCCAGATCAGGTAAAGATGGTAGATTTCCTTCCCTAAAGGATATTAGTGGACCAGATGTGTTTTTATGACAATCAACAATCGTTTAATGGTCATCTTTAGACTTTTAATTCCAGATTTTTATTGAAATCAAATTTTACCACTTGCAGTGGCAGGATTCGAACCTGGGTTCCACGACTGCTTTGATAAAGAGTCATTGGACTCGAAACGTTAGCTCTTTTCTCTCCCTACAGATGCTGCCAGACCTGCTGAGATTTTCCAGCATTTTCTCTTCCCCAGCGCATTACCCTGGGTCCCCGGCGCATTACCCTGGGTCCCCGGCGCATTACCCTGGGTCCCCGGCGCATTACCCTGGGTCCCCGGCGCATTACCCTGGGTCCCCGGCGCATTACCCTGGGTCCCCGGCACATTACCCTGTGTCCCCGGCGCATTACCCTGTGTCCCCGGCGCATTACCCTGTGTCCCCGGCGCATTACCCTGTGTCCCCGGCGCATTACCCTGGGTCCCCGGCGCATTACCCTGGGTCCCCGGCGCATTACCCTGGGTCCCCGGCGCATTACCCTGGTTTTCTGGTTTCTAGTCCAATGACCGTACCACTATGCCACCACCTCCCCTTGAGGAAGTCTCTAATTCTGTGGACTTCAGATTGCCAAAGCTAAATGAAGATTGAAGATCCTATCCTACAATTACAAAATTAAAATCCTTATTATTTTTCTAACTTTTCCTTTGCACAAACTATTATCTGTCTGCCGGTTGCATAATGCTATTTTGAAGCCCTGTGAAGATGGATTATAATTGATTTTTCTTCCTTCCTATTCAGGTTCCGTAGCCTAACGACTGCCTTCTTTAGAGATGCTATGGGTTTTCTTTTGATATTCGATTTGACAAATGAGCAAAGCTTCCTCAATGTCAGGAACTGGATAAGTAAGTTCTGCTGGGAGAGTCTCTTTCCTTTTTCAAGTGAAAGCTTGCTTCTGTTTACTTGAGTTGAAGAACAAAGAAAGGTACAGCACAGGATTAGGTCCTTCAGCCCTCCCAAGCCTGCGCCCACCATGCTGCCCATCTAACCTAACACCTTTTACACTTCCGAGGTCCATATCCCTCTATTCCCATCCTGTTCATGTATTTGTCAAGACCCCTTAAACGCCGCTATCGTAACTGTTTCCACCATCTCTTCCGTCAGCGAGTTCCAGGCACCCATTACCCTCTGTGTAAGAAAACTTCCCTCACACATCTTCTCTAAGCTTTGGCCCTTTCATCCTGGCCCTTTCACCCTAAACCTATGTCCTCTAGTAATTGACTCTTCTATGTTGGGAAAAATCTTGCATTTTGTTTTCATTTGTTTTGACATGGCTGACGCACAAAAAGGTGGTGGGGTACATTGACGTTTAGGATTCTGTGCAGGGTGGTTCATAGAATCATGGAATTTACAGTGCAGAAGGAGGCCATTCGGCCCATTGGGTCTGCACCAGCCCTTGGAAAGAGCACCCTACTTAAGCCCACAGCTCTACTCTATCCCTGTAACCCCACCTAACCCGAGGGGGTCGGAGAATTCCGCCCCATGTCTTTGAGAGGTCACAGAAAAATGTGAAAAAATATTCACCAAGAACCTGAAGTTAAATAGACAGGGGAAACTCGCGTAGTATTCGGAGCATTTACCTCCATTGCCATTTTATTTGTTTTGCTATCTGGCCAAATTTCTTTGTATCTCATAGTGCTTTTTCCTCCAATAGTTTATTCAGCCAAGGTGTTACGTACTGTATAGGGGAGCCCAAAACATTCAGGGTTTTGATTTTGTCCATAATTTATTAGTGAAATAAATGTTGTTTTAATGTTGGGGAAATAATTGTGATCTGTGCAGTGCTGCAGGGGCTGGTTTAGCTCACTGGGCTAAATAGCTGGCTTTTAAAGCAGACCAAGGCAGGCCAGCAGCACGATTCGATTCCCGTACCAGCCTCCCCGGACAGGTGCCGGAATGTGGCGACTAGGGGCTTTTCACAGTAACTTAATTGAAGCCTACTCGTGACAAGTGATTTTCATTTCATTTCAGTACTTTGTACATCACGATGCTGCTTTTATCATACATGTACGGTAATTACTCTTCGGGGTTCTGGTTTCCATTGTCCTTCCCCTGTTTGCAATTAACCAGAGATTTCATAAATAACGTACGGACAGAGCAAAAAAAGTTAAGAAATCTTAAACACAGCATATATTTATCAAAGGGCTGGATTTTCGGATGGCGGGTGCCCCAACCCTCTGCCATCCCGACCCACCAATATCAGCTGCCACACAACCATTAGTTGGCTCAGGGTGAGACTTTCGCCCCCATCTGGAGAGGAAGTTGTGTTGTAAGCGAGCTGCCAGCCAATCGAATGGATGGCGGCTCAGTAGTTTCTCTATGCCAGGTTTGAGCAACAGCCACTGCTGGGGCTACAGCCAGTCCTCGAGGAAGAGTCCAGATGTAGGCAAGTCAAGGATATCCGCTGGTAGGCCCCAGCGAGGGGCATCGTAGAATCATAGAATCTACAGTGCAGAAGGAGGCCATTCAGTCCACCATGTCTACACCGGCCCCTACAAAGATCATCCTACTCAAGCCCACATATCTACCCTATCCCTGCAACCCAGCAACCCCAACTTAACCTTTTAGGACACGAAGGGCAATTTAGCATGGCCAATCCACCTAACCTGTCCATCTTTAGACGTGGGAGGAAACCGGAGCACTCGGAGGAAACCCACACAGACACGGGGAGAATGTGTAGACTCCGCCCAGACAGTGACCCAGCCGGGAATTGAACCTGGGACGTTGGAGCTGTGAAGCAATTGTGCTAATCACAATGCTACTGTGCTGCCCTTTTGTGGTTTGGGATCTGGTTTGGGGCCAGATCTGAGAAGCTTGGCTGGGGAGCGATGGTTAGAGGTATGACCTTGATAAAGTGCAACCTCCAATTGGTAGAGGGGACCCCAAAAGGAGGTACCGTTCTCTCCCAACACAAGCCCATGTAGTTAAAAGTTGCTAGGCTAGCTGCTTGGCGTGGACCCCCCCCCCCCCCCCCCCCCCTTCCACTCGCCATGGGTAAAATGGGGGGAGGCAGTGGTCAGGCCACATACTGCATTTTGATGAGTTCCCTCCCGCCTTCAAACCTGTTGTTGGGGCAGCTGAAACTCGTGTCTGCACCTGTATGCCCCCCCCCCCCCCATTCTGTTGTTTGACCGTGTCATTAAGGAACTGGGCAGCCCATGTATGTACTCCCACTTTGGGATTATTGGCCCATGTAAGAAATTAAGAAGCTAAGTTTTAAAGTAAAATTATATTGAAGAGCAGATTATTACCACTTTATAAAGGATAAGATTTCTCAGTTTAAAAAAAAGAACACACATCCCTGAATTCTAAATGCATCACAGTGTAGGAAATGCATCAAATTGTAGGATCTGAAGATCCTTATTGCTCTGCCTCAGCCACACCAGTCATCTCCTTCTGTGAATTGGACGTACTGGGATTCTGCAGTCTTCACAAACAAGCATTTAAACAAAATCAGGAGGTGAACTGCCGTACGGCAACTTTTTAATAACAGTCGTTTCACTAATCTCTGCTTCAGATGTAACTTATTAAATGAAATACATTTGAAGAAATGTAGCGCTTTATCCTTTCGGTGTGGGGTTCCCTGTTCCTATGGGGTGCTGGAATTATCTTGAATCCAGCTATTCCCTACTCTACGCCTCACCTGGAATGGGTATTCATAAGGGATTATGATGTTTCATATTTTAACTGCATTGTTATCTTTTTATAAAATATTGCTGGGTGTTTCTCTCACTCTCTCTGCCTCTGATAAATGTTTCACTCAGGTCAGCTTCAGATGCACGCATACTGTGAAAACCCAGACATTGTATTATGCGGCAATAAATGTGATTTAGAGGATCAGAGGGCTGTAAAAGAAGCAGCAGCCAAGGAGTTGGCAGAGAAATATGGGTAAGTGTTCTCCTCCCAAGCTGTGAAATGTTTGATGTTTATCTAATGGGATGTCCCTGTGTTTGAGTGAATTTTATTGCGAGTCTTATGGGCTGTTATCAGCCAGACTCTGAAAGCATTGTGCTCCGTGAGGTTCCTGGGGAAATGTTTACATGTCAAATAGTCCAAGTGCAAGATTGTACCACACTCACTAATATGATATTTGTTGTGCAACCTTCTCACTCTTGTCAGTCAGATGTACGCATCTGAAGGGGCATCACGTGGCGCAGTGGTTGGCACTGGGACTACAGTGCTGAGGACCCGGGTTCGAATCCCGGCCCTGGGTCACTGTCCATGTGGAGTTTGCACATTCTCCCCGTGTCTGCGTGGGTTTCACCCCCACAACCCAAAGATGTGCAGGTTAGGTGGATTGGCCGTGCTAAATTGCCCCTTAATTGAAAAAAAAATAATTGGGCCCTCTGAATTTATAAGAAAAAAAAAAGACGTACACATCTGAGAAGATTGTGTTCGGTTAAATGCTTTAAACAAATCTTTCAAAGGCAGAAGAGGACCTCCAAGATGATGGTTTTTGTTAGGACATTTAGCCAATTAGGTTGCGTGATAGGTCACCTGTGAACTCACCTTTTTTTAAAACTTTGTTCCTGACCTCGCTCATTTTTTGTTCATTTTTCAGTACACAAGCTAATAGAATTTTGGACAGCCATTAATTAGTTAAATTTTTTTTAAAGTGGAAGTTTGAAATGTCGCTGCAGCTAATCCTGACTAATCCAAGATTAAGGGCAGCACGGTGGCACAGGGGTATTTCTGGGTTAGCGTTGCTGTCTCACAGCACCAGGGACCTGAGTTTGATTTCGGCCTTGGATAACTGTCTGTGTGCAGTTTGAACATTCTCCCTGTGTCGGTGTGGGTTTCCTCCGGGTGCTCCGGTTTTCTCCCACAGTCCAAAGATGTGTAGGTTAGGTGGATTGGGGGGGGCGTTACGAGGATAGGGAGAAGTGTGCCGATGTAGGCTGCTCTTAGAGGATTTATGCAGACTCGATGGGCCGAATGGCCTCATTCTGCACTGTAGGAATTCTATAGAATGAGATTGAAAATCAGGGGTGCAAACTATTAATTCGCAATACACCATTTCAGATTCTGCTCAGAATTAATTTTTTTAACATTTAGTGTGCCCAATTCATTTTTTCCCAATTAAGGGGTAATTTAGCGTGGCTAATCCCCCTACCCTGCATATCTTTGGGTTGTGGCGGCGAAACCCATGCAAACACGGGGAGAATGTGAAAACTCCACATGGACAGTGACCCAGAGAGCCGGAATCAAACCTGGGACCTCGGTGCCGTGAGGCTGCAGTGCTAACCACTGCTCCACCGTGCTGCCCCCTTCTCAGGATTAATTACCGGCCTGGTATTAGTGATCAGATATTTTCCAGTTCTCCAATTCCTATTGAGTGGTTAAGCATAATATACGGTTGTATAATTTATGGAGCCTGCTATTGTCGTGAAATGTAAAGGCAGAGGTAGGATGCATTGCACCTCTTTTATTAATAATACACGGCCTGCTATTTTTACAGTGATTGAACAGACCTGTGCTGCCGAATGTTCAGTGCCTGCTCCAGAGGCATTTCTGTAATGATTTTATTGAGTATTTCTTGCCATTATGGAAGGAAAGCAAAGCAGTGTGATTTCTATTTGAAAGGAAGGTGATCTATGTCCTGAGCTAGTTTTGAATGTGTGATTTCTTCAGTAGAATATCTGAAATGTCACTGCAGTATGAATATTCTGGTGTTTGGCATTGAAAAATCAGTCTCTGGTGTTGTGCCCTCTCTCTCGGATGAGGTACCTTTTTTATTTGCTAACTATTTGTGAGTAGTAGAATCAAACTGAATGCGCTGCCTGCTTTTTATGTGTGGTGCTGGGACCTCTCTGCTCAGGGTTGGCCATGGATAGAATTGCTTTTCTTTCCTCAATTTTATTTACTTTTTAAAATTTGAATTTCTGGGATGTGGGCATTGCTGGCTAGACCAGCTTTTGTTGCCCACCCCTAATTGCCCCTGATCTAAGTGGCTTGCTTGGCCCTTTCAGAGGACATTTAAGAGCCCACCATATTGCTGTGAGTCTAGTCATACGTAGATCAGACCAAGTAAGGATGGCAGATTTCCTTTTCTAAAGGATATTAATGAAACAGATGGGCTTTTATGACAATCGGTAGTCTCGAATTCCAGATTTATTTTTTGAACTTAACAGCTGCCCTGGTGGGATTTGAACCCATGTCCCCAGAGCATTAGCTTGGATTTCTGGTCCAGTGACGTTAGCTCTATCTCCCAAATAAATTCAATTTATTGGATGTCTACATTTGTTTACTATCATTTTGCAAAGCACGCATCTTTCTCTGTGAAAAGTGAAGCCTGTGTTCCCCGTAATGCATTGCGTTGTGGATGCTGTAGTCTGCTTTACATGCAGCCAATAGAGTTCCTTTTTTTGTATTGAGAGATTGTCTGTTAGCTTTAGCATTGTTGCAATAACAATAAAATATGTTAAAAGTGCGCGGGGTGGAGAAGGCAATTTGGTAATGTGAGCATTCCGGTGCAGGAGGATAGAATGGTAGCATACAAAGAAAAAAGTAGTACAGCACAGGAACAGGCCCTTCGGCTCTCAAAGCCTGCACTGACCATGCTGCCTGTCCAAACTAAAATCTTCTACATTTCCAGGGTCCATATCCCTCCATTCCCATCCTATTCATTTATCAAGATGTCCCTTAAACGTCACTATCATCCCTGCTTTCACCATCTCCTCCGGCAGCGAGTTCCAGGCACCCACTACCTTCTGTGTAAAAAAAATATTGCCTCGTACATCTCCTCTAAATCTTGCCCCTCGTACCTTAAACCTATGCCCCCTAGTAATTGACCCATCTATCCTGGGAACAAGTCTCTGATTATCCACTCTGTCTATGCCCCGTATAATTTTGTGGACCTCTATCATGTCGCCCCTCAACCTCTGTCGTTCCAGTGAGAACAAACCGAGTTTATTCAACCTCTGCATGTTGTTGAACTGCACTGGACTGATGAGACCTGCTGAGCCATGACTTGGCAGGCAAAAAGCAGAGTCCCTGCACTTTTCCACAGGAAGAGGGAGGGAGGGGGGGGTGGTCACAAGTTGCTGAAGGCTTTCAGTCTCATCATGGCACGAACTGTTGTTGGGGGATTAGGAGGATGGTTAAGATGTACCACTGGAGAGGGAAGGAAGGGAAAAGAACACTCCCAAGAAGCATAGAATTCCTTCAGTGCAGAAAGAGGCCATTCGGTCCACCCTAAAGTATAAAGTCCACCCTCGGAAACATTAGGGACCTTTAAGCGGCTATTGGATAGGTACATGGATTACGGTAGAATGATGGGGTGTAGATTAATTTGTTCTTAATCTAGGACAAAAGTTCGGCACAACATCGTGGGCCGAAGGGCCTGTTCTGTGCTGTATTTTTTCTATGTTCTATGTTCTACCTAGGCCCAATTCCCTGTCCTGCAATCCCACCCTAAGGGACAATTTATCATGGCCAATCCACCTGACTTGTACATCTTTGGACTGGGGGGCGGGGGCGGGGAGGAGGGGGAGAACCGGAGGAAACCCACGCGGACACGAGGAGAACGTGCAAACTCCACACGCAAGGTCAGAATCGAACCCGAGTCCTTGGTGTTGAGGCAGCAGTGCTAACCAGTGTGCTGCCTCCTCTTTCAAATGCTCAATTATATCAAAGCCTTTTTAAAAAAAACATCTGTTGTTGCAGAAAAATGTGGGGACTGTATGATCTTGTGTGCCCGAACAATGTCTAGATTAGTGACCAATGGCATGAATGTTAGTTAGTCAGCAGAAATAAGCCTCACTCATTGGGCGGGGTTTTCTAGTCCCACCTGCCTCGAGACCGAAATTCCCACCCGCTCCCAATGGAGCTTTTTTTTTATAAATGTTTTTTATTGAGTTTTCATATTTTATATATGACAAATTACAAATTATTAGAGAGAAAAAAAAAGAAAACACAAAAATTTAACATGAATATTTACAGGTAAGCATCTTCATAACAACAACTGTGGCCGCCCCCTTTAGCCAGCATACATATTTTACATTCCCCAATATGGCCGAGGCACATGTTTATAGGCATTTATTTATAGTTTGGTTTTGGGCCTTGGCTTGCCAGCAAACCCCCATAACGAGCCCGTAACCCTCCCCCCGGCTACCCTCCCCCGATTCCCGTCCATTTTCCCCTGATTCTTGGCCACCCGACTATTCTTCCTCTTGTACGTTGGCCACAAACAGGTCCCGGAACAGTTGCATGAATGGCTCCCACGTTCTGTGGAAGCCGTCGTCCGACCCTCGGATGGCGAATTTGATTTTCTCCATTTGGAGAGATTCCGAGAGGTCGGACAGCCAGTCTGCAGCTCTGGGCGGTGCTGCTGACCGCCAGCCAAACAGGATTCTACGGCGGGCGATCAGGGAGGCAAAGGCAAGGGCGTCCGCCCTCCTCCCCAGGAATAGATCTGGCTGGTCTGAAACCCCGAAGACCGCCACTATCGGGCATGGCTCCACCCTCACCCCCACCACTTTGGACACCAATGGAGCTTTTAATGATCTGTCAATTTCCCCCTCTGTCCGCCGCAATTCCTGTGGCGGGCAGGACCAGAACATTTACCCCATTGTATCTAACCCTTGAAGTTTTTGTCACCAAACTCGATTCTAGCAACATGGGTACAGCTCAATGCCCCAATCTAATAGTTTATTTTTAGTTGGGGGCTTGTCAGTAAAACCATGCCCATTAACAATGGAAATTCAAATGCTTGAAAATATCTAATAGGAAATGTGCTTACTACTCCATGAATGGTTAAACTCTTTCTTGTTGGACATGGTCATTGTCTGGCACATAAGTGCCTGCACAGCAGCTGTAGAAGTTAAATTCAATTAATTAATCTGGAACTGAAATCTGGAATTTAATTAATTAATCTGGAACTGAAAGCTAGAATGGTGACCATGAAACTATTATTGATTGTCGTAACAACCCATCTGGTAACATTTGCGCCACACATCAGTCTTGTATGTCATTCAGGCTTTGCTGCATGGACTGCTGTAGTATCCGAGGGGTCGCAAATGCTACTGAACATTGTGCAATCATCAGGGGCGGGAATTGCATCGCACCGGTCGGGGGCCGTTGGCAGTGCTCTTTCCCCCCCCCCCCCCCAACGATGATAATGGGGGGGGAAGGGTCATTGAAGCAGCTGAAGATGGTGGGGTAGAGGAATTCCTGTAGTGATATTCTGGGGCTGGGATAATTGGTCTCCAACAACCAACTTCCTTTGTGAGCAAGACATGATTCTAACCAGTGTACTACATATTGGCCTGGGCGTGGTGGTGATTATACCCAGGCGGTGCCCCCTGCTTAAATCAAACAAGGTCCTTACCGGTGGGACCTAGCTCTGCGGGTGGCCTGCGGATTCCTCCGGGGGGGGGGGGGGGGGGGAGTTCCCCACGGTGGCCTGGGGGGGGCTCCCCACGGTGGCCTGGGGGGGGGGGGTTTTCTCCACGGTGGCCTGGGGGAGGGGGTTCCCCACGGTGGCCTGGCCTGTGATCGGGGCCCACCGATCTGCAGGCAGGCCTGTGCCGTGGGGGCACTCTTTCCCTCCATGCCGGTCAGTGTATCGGTCCGTCATGGCTGCCGCAGTGAAGAACCCCCCTGCGCATGCACTGGGATCACACCAGAACACGCTGGTGCTCCTGCGCATGCGCCAACTCGCGCTTGTCGGCGGAGGCCCTTCGGAGGATTCCACACCTTCCGGACGGCCCGACGCTGGAGTGGTTCAGGCCACTCTTTGGCGCCGGTACGGCTCGCCTGCCGGATTACGGAGAAGCCCGCCCCTTGTACTTGGTTTCCTTGAATGTTCCATTTTTCTGGATCAATAAAAAGGTCTACAATTGAAGAACTTTAAAAGAGAATTTCTTTTGGGTGAAACTGAAATCATTGTGATTTTTTTTCTTTTCTTTTTGTGTTTTTTCTTTTGAAGTTTTGAAGTGATCTAACATTACAAAATTTGCTGCAGCGTGAGGGTGCCGTACAATATTGAATAACACCTCTGTGTCCCTGTCTAATTGCACTAGTTATGATTGGATTTAACAATAAAACAATTTCAAGGTCTTCAAATAAGGATTAGACTGGCTTGAACATGGCCTTTGAACATGACCTCAGACCTAACTTGTTTGTCTTGAAATATATTCTGTTTCCATATGTTCTGCCTGAGCAAGGTTGACAAATAACCGTGAGGAAGTGGCAAATAAATTATTTGTTCTTATTGTGTTCCTATTGTACTTAACTCAGGAAAGTTTGAAAAGAGCACAGAATTGCCAAATGAGGCTACTTTCAGGATTCTTGCACCAGGCAGTTAAAAACTCACGGCAAATCCTTGAGCACCTCAATGATCCAGAAACAGAGGAGCAGACCAGATTTAGTTGTGAAAATCATCCCATGATCATTTGTGCCTTGGAGCTTACTGTGTCTCAGCTGGACGTGTCTCCTGGCCAAATATTGAACAACTTCCCCTTTGATGAATTCAAGTGGTTTCTTCCTGTCCCCCGCCCGCTTTAGTAATGTGTACGCCCAGAGTTATTACATTTAAAATTTGCACAAGGACTTTTGCACCACCAACTCTTGAGAACCTGAAAAACATTCTCCTGAGCTGAGCATCTCTTTGTGGTGCGAAGCGGCTGGTACGGAGGAAATATGCGGTGCGTGTGCATGGATCTGGGGGTGTGTGTGGGTGGGTGGGGGTGTGTGGGGTTAGGTGGGGGATCTGGGGGGGTGTGTGTGGGTAGGTGGGGGATCTGGGGGTGTGTGTGGGTGGGTGGGGGATCTGGGAGTGTGTGGGGGTGGGTGGGGGATCTGGGGGTGTGTGTGGGTGGGTGGGGGATCTGGGGGGTGTGTATGTGTGTGTGGGTGGGGGATCTCTGGGTGTGTGGGTGTCTCCTATGTTACAACTGCAATTATCAAGGGGCATATTTGAGTGTTTCCTGAAAGTTGAGAAACCTGCTGTGAAGTTTGAAAATTAATTTTCATAAGATTAGAAAGATCTGAAAGGTGCAAAGTTACATTTTCAATTAAACTTTAAATTAATATGAAGAGAGATTTATTCAATATATTTTGGGGACTTGGTACCCTGATTGTCCAGGAAAAGCTGTCAATGGATGGATTTTTCTTTCCTGTGATTTTCCGAGTGTTCCATTCTTTGATATCTGCTCCCTTTTTTATTTTCCCTCCAGGAAAACCAAAATTTGACAACGCGAAACAAAGGGGCATTTGACTGAAAGATGTAGGAAAGCACTGCCCATGTGCAGAGTTGTGGCATCGTATAGAATAGGAAATCACAACCATGTTCACATGTTCTGGGCGTGTCCAAAACTTAGGGGATATTGGCAGGGGTTTGCGGACGAAATGTCCAGAGTATTGAAAACAAGGGTGGCAATGAGTCCAGAGGTGGCGATTGTTGGAGTTTCAGAGGACCCGGGAGGCCATGAGGAGAAAGAGGCTGATGTTTTGGCCTTTGCTTCTCTGGTAGCCCGGAGACGGATACTATTAGCTTGGAGGGACTCAAAGCCCCCCAAGTTGGAAACCTGGCTAACTGACATTGCGAGCTTTCTAGACCTAGAGAAGATTGAGTTCGCCTTGAGAGGGTCACTGTTAGGATTTGCCCGGAGGTGGCAACCATTCATCGACTTCTTTGCGGAGAATTAATCATCAGCAGATGGGGGGGGTGGGGGTTAGCGTAGCGTAGAATAGGGGGTCAATTAGGCGGGTCTTGGCGGGATGGGAGTCAGTGGGGAGTCGGTGATTGCACTATGTTTATTCTTTGTACGTTGTTTTATACTGTTTGAAATGCCAAAAATACCTCATTAAAATTGTTTATTTAAAAAAAAGAATAGGAAATCACAGAAAGGGAAGGAGGCTGGGTGTAGAATCTGATACAAGATTCTAATGTGAGAGGGGAGACGATAGCGATGGGGCAGTGGGGTATCAGCGAGGAACTGATTGTAAAACTGCATATTAGCAGGACGATTTGTATACTCTCTCAAAAGCATGTTGTGGAGAGCATTTTAGATTGTTGTGGTCGCATGTAGGCCAGACCAGGTAAGGACGGCAGATTTCCTTCCCTAAAGGACGTTGGTGAACCAGATGGGTTTTTAAGACAATCAACAAAGGTTTTGTGGTCGCTACTGAGACTAGCTTTCAATTCCAGATTTTTTCATTGAATATAACTTCCACAGCTGTCATGGTGGGCTTTGAACCCATAGGTCCCAAGCACATTACCCTGGTCATACATCCAGTGACATTATCACCATGCCATCACCGCGATTATGATGCCCATGTTGGACGAACAGTTTACAGAGCAGAATGAGTAACTTCCATTCTCCACTGTAGATCGTTAGTTCTGGTTGACCTTGAAGTTATGGCTTCGTTAGTATTGGAGATATTTCTAAGTGACTTTTATTTTGCTTATGCTTCCATGAATTTACTTGGAATCTGATTTCTTGTTGTGACAGCATCAGTGTGCAAGCAGAAATATCAATAGCTTGTGAAATCGAAAGATTAAATCTGTGGTCTCTTGAGACTTATAATGCTCTACTTATCAGTGCTGATTCTGGTGTGTTCTTCATGCTGTATCTTGTGGGCTGTAACATCAGTTAGCCCACATTTCATGCATACAGAAGATGGAACTGGGTTTTGGGTGTGGGGGCTGGAAAACTGCAGACTGAGTCAGACTTCCTACATGATCCCCACTCCTTTCTGTCCCTCACTGGGGTAGGAGGTGATGGTGCCAGAAATGCAGAGCACTATCCCTGTAACTGGGGCAAGAAGCCAGTTGAGGTGCTTACAGGAACCAATGATTGTGCATGGATTTCCTCATTTGCTAACCATGCAGAGTTCCAAGTGGTGTCTGTCATTTGGAAGCTTGGAGCAGGTGAGAGCACTTGAGAGGGACAAGAGGTACAAGAGGTAAAGGCCATGATCGAAGACCCAGCCATGCACATCCGAGAGGCAAAAATCTCCTCCCAGCGAGTGCATTCATTGCTTGACAGATGAGTGCCAATTGCTTGCAAAGCAATTCTTTTGTTTACCTTGATCTGCACTTCCGGGCTGCCAGCCTTTAGTGTGGCATAGGAGCAGCTTATACAACTCCATCACCACTTCTACAGAGGGCCAAGAACTGAAGCCAGACCTCTGGTGACTGCTCCAAGAGCAACACCAGCAGCAGCTTCCTTCTCCTCAGCCACATGCCCCTCCACCGAGCAAATGGGATGACCACCAAGATCCAGCTGGAAGGAGGTGAGACTCCACCACACAGGGTCCACCGGCAGAGAAGCAGGTCTTGGCATGTCTGTGCCTCCGGTGGCTTCGGCTCCATTGCTTGCCACCTGCAGCTTCCAGGAATGAGTACTCCATCCACAGTGGACCATATGGGTAGATGTTTCCATTGGCCCACAGAGTATCTGCTGCTTGAGGCCCACCAACCAACTCGCCGTCCCTTACCCTTGCATCTCTGCCCCTCCAAATTGTGTGCTCCCTTGTCCTTTATGGAGAAAGCAGGGAGGTGTGAATACTTGTAATGACTTGGGTGCAGAGGAGGAAAAGCCACCATTCATGCAGGGTGACTGAGGATTGGCAGTGTGCCATTGTGTGAGTGCTGACAGCTCTGATAGGATGTCCCTACATGGGAAGGAATGAGTGGAGTTGTAAGGTGTCATCTTGAGGAGAGCTGGGCAGGAGAATGCTGGGTAAGTCATACTGTGGGGATTGGAACAAGGGAATGTTAACCACTCGTCTGCCATTTCCTGAGGAGGTCTCTGGATCCCCTTGGTGCTTCAATGGCTGGCTTCCATGGCTGTTTCCATTCAGGCTGTCCAATCAACTCACTGCAGCCCCTTGGATCCTTCAGCTGGTGGTGTCTTCACATGCCAAGTGTTGTTGGGCTTTTCCAAATCATGCTGTGGCCCCTTTAAACAGAACTCCTTCCTGATTGGTTGAGGAGCCCTGAGCCAGGCTCTGATTAGTTTGCCCTGGTAGAGAACAAGCGGATGCCTCACTTATTGGAAGGTTGGGCTTGGTGACTGTGAGAATGGTCTCCCGCGCAATGGTGGAACCAAGGCCATGAAATTCCACCCATAAGTGTTTTATTTTTGCACCAGTTGTTTATTTGGACGATTTCTTTGTGAACAGATTCTTGCCAGTGAGTTTAGAAGATTTGAAAACCTCGTTCCTCAAATTGTCCAAGAATTGTCATCAGAAATTAGATTTGCACATCTAGCCCGTTGAAACTCCTCCAACTGTGTATAGATCCTAATTTAGCGCGTCGCAAACTTCAACTAAACCTTTTAGGCGCTTGTATTCCACTAATCATGCATCATAAATATAGAGGAAGAAATTCATTCATTTAGAACATAGAACACAGAACAGTACAGCACAGAACAGGCCCTTCAGCCCTTGATGTTGTGCCGAGCAATGATCACCCTACTCAAACCCACGTATCCACCCTATGGACCCTTAAAGGGACACTGCCCTAAACAAATCACAAATACAACTTAAAAACATCAAAATAAAATATGGTTAAAAGGGTAGACAAGGCACCTGCGGGGCCCAGCGGGTAGGGAAGGCCTCAACAGTTCCCGTGGAAACAGCATGCTCCCTCTCCAGGGAAACCCTGCCGCAAATGTCGCTGCAGTAGAGGGGCAGACAGTCTGGTCAGGCTTCGTCAGCCGCTGCCTCGACCTGTTTATCGCAAGTTTGGCCTGGCCCAGGAGCAAGTTCATGAGGAGGCCCCCCCTCCCTCCTTGCCCCTCTCCGCACCAGGCGGCAGTGCATCAGGGGGGTGGGGCTGAAGTGCAAACAAAACTGTAACAAGAGGTTTTTCAAATAACGAAAAAGGGGGTGCAGTCTTTAGCAGCTTATATACTCATGGTCCACTGACTCCACAAAGCTGCAAATAAGACAGGCAGTTTGGGAGTCTGTGAAACGATGCATGGACTGAGCTGCCTCCAATACTACAATCTCTTGTTTTGTCCATTTTCTTGGTTAATGAGACATAATTAAAGTGACCTGACTTGAGGATTGGGACTTTTGCCAGCACTTCCATGGTTTTATGTGCGCAGTCCTGCATTGTATTTGCTTTTTAAGTTGCTTTGCCCAGCATAAGATGGTACTGTAATAGCAAAACACCAATAGAAGGTAGGTTGCTAATTTTGATGGGGAAAGTAATTGATCTAAAAAAAAGTGTTGCTATTAGGAATAAATTGGAAGGGAAACAGGCCTCTTGTGTTCAGACCCTCCTCTTTCCACTTAATGGGTAACTATTGATTGCTAGGATTTGCCTGGTTTCACACATCAACCGGTCAAAGGCGTAGTTGCAGAATTGGTGTGTTTCACTGAATCACTTTTTGTAGGAGGTGGGAATTATGTGAATTTTAATGAAGAATTAGGGAAGAGTAGATAGAAAGTGGAAAGGAATGAAATGAACAATGGAAGCGAAGCCTATGATCAATCGCACCATGTTCATCCAAATATTACTTGTCACAGAATTTAAAAGAAATTCTGTTATTTGAACAATTACAGCAAGCTGCAATCTCTTAGGAGGCAGAGGAATTAGATTGCATTGCATTGTACTACTTGGGTATCCAGTGTATGATTTGTATAAAATTACAGTGTCAGAGCTGCAGTATCTATAATGAGGTGTGGTCTTCAAAATCTCCTCTTTCTGAAATTTCTGCTCTCTAGAGTCTTCACTCCACATTATTTTTTTATTAAAAAAAAAAGCAGCATAAAAGACTAGATTACTTCCCTCTAGGTAAAGGAACGAGGTATTTAAAACTGCTTCACTTCTGGGGAGTAAGATGGGTTTGGCACTGAATCAGTAAAAGGGTTAATGATTATTTCCTGATTGAATATCTCATACTGATTTCTTTCAATTGAAAATGCATGGTATTGTGAATTATTTTGGGACTTCCGAGTTGTATCTTATGCATGTGTTCTGTAGTTGAAAAGGTTCAATGTCTTTTCATTGCTCGTTTGAGATCACATTGTGTCGATCAATATGGTGCATTAGTGAAATATATTCGTGCATGCATGAAAGTTTGGTTGCTAAGAAGGCAATTAAGCCCATTGCCAAAGGTCACATGTTCAATGGAGTGTGAACTACTGCAAGCCGCCTCTGATTTACCCAAGCAAGCGACCCAGACAATTGGAAGTGATTTACAGACTGGAAAATTCAGTTCTTTGTCGTCACGGTTATTAAAATGGCTAAAACTGTGGTGTCCCTCAACACAGTTGCTCATGTTCACTGTATAAAGGATCTTATATGGACAGAGTTTCATGCGGTGGGGTGACATACCATGCTTTAGGATTAATAATCAGCCTTTTTAAGAAGACAATAGGAGCAGGGGTAGTCCAACCAGCCCCTTAAACTTGCTCCACAATTCAGTACGATCACGGATGGCCGTCTGCCTCTACTCCATATTCCACTTGCGACCCATACCCCTTTATTATCTGAGAGATCAAGAATCTGTCTAACATGGCCTTGGAAAATACTCAGCATCCACAACCCTCTGGGGCAGCAAATTGTAAAGGTTCACAACCTTCTTGAGTGACAGAATCTCTCCTCAATCCCAGATGATCAACTCTTTTTGTCCTGAGTCTGGCCCTGATGTTTCCCAGTTCTCCTATGTCTAACCTGTCAAACTTCTTCAGAATCCCTTATTTCCAATGAGATCACCTCTCATTCTTTTAAACTGAAGAGTAGGGGCCCAATTTACTCAGCCTCTCCTCGTAGGACGAGCTCTTCTCGAGGACAACCCTCTTCTCCCAGGAACCCATCTAGTGAACGTTCAGTGTAATGTCTCCAAAGCAAATATATCCTTCCATAGAGTTTTGAGACCATGGAGATCATACAGTACACCAAATGTGGTCAGAGCTGGACAGAGTAGATGGGGAGAAACTGTTCCCTTTCGAAAATGGATCATAGAATTTACAGTGCAGAAGGAGGCCATTCAGCCCATCGGGCCTGCACCGGTTCTCGGAAAGAGCGCCACACTCGAGCCCAGCCTCCACCCTATCCCAGTAAACCAGTAATCCCACTTTAGCTCAGGGCAATTTAACATGGCCCTGCACATCTTTGGACTGGGAGGAAACTGGAGCACCCGGAGGAAACCCATGCAGATACGGGAAGGACGTGCAGACTCCGCACAGACAGTGACCCAAGCCAGGAATCGAACTTGGGACCCTGGAGCTGTGAAGTAACTGTGCTAACCACTGTGCTACCGTGTTGCCCGAGAATGAGAGGGCACAGATTTAAAGTGATTTGCAAAAGAAACAAAGGGGGAATGGCACTAAACCACGATACTCATTTGGAGAGCTGGTGCAGATACAGTGGGCTAAATGGCCTCTTTTTGCGCTGTAACAATTGTGTGATTTCAGCAAAGGCCTATTTTGTTTTAAAGAAATTTAGAGTACACAATTTTTTTTTTCCCAACTAAGGTGCAATTTAGCATAGCCGATCCACCCATCCTGCACATCTTTTGGGTTGTGGGAGTGAGATCCACGCAGACACGGGAAGAATGTGCAAACTCAACACGGACAGTGATCCCGGGCCGTGGTCGAACCTGGGACCCCTGTGCTGTGAGGCAGCAGTGCTAACCACTGCGCCATCGTGATGCCCTACCAAAGTACTACACTTCTTCCTTACTCAAGACTTCTTGCAATAAAAGGCAATATGCTATTCTAATTGCTTGTACCTGTGCATGTGAGCTCCTTGTGCGAGTACACTCCCAAGTGTACTCGCAAGTACCAAGTGTCTCTGAGCAGTTACCCACTATGTAACATACTGCACATCTGTCCACTGTATTCGTCTGTTGCTCGTTCAGAGGTTGAATTGCCTTTGCTGGACTGTATTCTCAGACGAAAATGAATAGATTTACTTTGTAGACAAGATAATTTCACGTCTGAAAAATATAGGGCAGATACAGGAGTACAGCAGACCAAAAGTAATCAATGCTTCACCATAGGCAGCACTTGATTTCAGAATAACCTTCAGCTGGAAAACGTGGTGAACAATCAGTGAGTCGGTATGTAGCTTGGATACTCTTGCCGCTTGCTTGTGGAATAGGCAATGTGAAGGAGGGTACTCTGTACCCCAGGGTTATTGCCCACTTGTGCTGTCTTTCTCTTTTGAGAGCTAAGAAAGCACATTTTGAAGATCAAATATATTTTACACCATGTATGGCAATTGATGTAGTAACCGCTTCTACTTGAGCAGATAGAGGTGAGCAGTTGGGGTAAGATTGTAGGTGAATGTCAGATCGAACCCAGGTCCTCAGTGCCTTGAGGCAGCGGTGCTAACCATCGCGCCGTCTTGCTGCCCTACCTTGAGCAGAGTTTAATATCCTTCAAAATGATGGTAGCGCACGGATGAATTGATGATCTGACGCAATTAAGCAACATTAAAGCTTAAATGGGTTTTGCAGGATAGCAGATGTGGTTGGTTTTATTAAAATGTCCAAAGTGTTTAGTATCACAATATTTGCATTTAATTGCTGTCCTGCACTTCAGTATGTTGTAGTTTGTGTCTTTTCATTTGTATCTAGTTGATGGCCTGCTTTCTTCACAGGTTACCTTACTTTGAAACAAGTGCAGCAACTGCATCCAACGTGAACAAGGCGGTGGAAACTCTGCTGGAGCTCATCATGAAGCGCATGGAGCGGTGCGTGGACAAATCTTGGATACCTGATGGTGTTGTAAGATCCAATGGCCACAACTCCACCGAACACCTAAATGCAAATGACCCGGACAAAAGCAAATGTGCTTGCTAAATTGACCTGTGGGGAAACATCTTGGTTGATAATTGAGCTCAACACCTTTTTTCTTTCTTAAACCAAAATGCATGCTGTTTTCTCTCTCTCTCTCTCTCTACCAAACCCCCCCCCCCCCATCTCAAAACTAATATTTTGGTATAATGAGAACAAAATAGACTGATGACTTATTTACCAACCGCCTAAAAGAAAGATGCAGGAGGTTGCTTATGCCTTTGTGAATTATTCTATGTACCCTTCTGTTTCAACAGGAAGTCAGGGCAGACTGAGTGCCAGCAGTAGTTTTATTATGGGCTGGTGCAAGATCTCGCGAATATGAGTGACAGATAAGTCATCTTTGGCCATTGCACTTCATAAAATTAATGAGTACAATATGGACCCCACAGTGGTAAGAATTAACAGCCAAAATTCAATCAAACGCCCAGAGCACAATCTTTGCTTATATAGCCCACATTTCACGTGGATCTTTATGGTACATCATAGTCTCTCTCTTCTCTTCTTTCTCTCTCTCTCTCTCTCTCTCTGTCTCTCTCTCTCTCTGTCTCTCTCTCTCTCTCTCTCTCTCTCTCTCTTTCTCCCCCCCCCCCTATATCCTTTTAAAACATTGGGGCTTCTTCTTAAAATCCAACCTTCTCACTTGGTGTCGGATTCATTATTTATGGTTTCAGCGCTAATTCCTGGTTCTTGTGATTGGAGCAAAACCTGCGTAGGCACAAAAGTAGTGCATTAGGTTTCCTTTTTTTTAAAAAGTTGTTTAACTTTATTATAGGTATGTGCTGAAACTACTACAAGGTGCATTGTCAAGTTTTTACACTGGAGTGATGCCAAATTGTTTAAAACCTGCCAAATACTTGATTGAAAGATTAGATTCCAGGTGGAGTTTATTTAATGAACTCCTCTTATTTGACGAAAACATTTATTTCCCTTTTATAAAAAAAAATGAAACTTTTTATCTGTTGAGTAATTTGAGTTGATTTGGTACATGTTGGGTTACTGAAATGAAGGTCAGTGAGCACTTTAGTAAATGAGGCAGAGGAGTCTGAATCAGTGTGACAAATCAATATGTACTGCAGTTTGGAATTTCAGAAATACTAAATTGTCTCCATTGCATTAAAAGATTCTGGAATGTAGATGTAATTAGATTTGATACAAATTATTGTATTTTTCTCAATGTATCTGTTTACAATGCTGTTTTAAAGAAAAAGTCTTGTTCTGAAAATACTGTCAGAATATCCTTTCTAATAAAATAAAATCCCCTCCATGGTCCTGTTCTAGTTTGTACATGCTTGAAGTGCAGGTATTGACAAAATGAAGCTGGTTACAATGGAGTTCAACGGAGAGCGGGATGGGACACGAGTACCTGACTTCACGCTTCCCCCTATAGTACTACCATTGAATGTCTGTCCCTGGTTGCGAGTGAACAATGAAAATCGTAGGATGAGTAGCTATTGTTATCATGTTTTTCTTCCAGTCATTGGTTGTCCTTTCTAAAATCTTGCTCATTGATATGTTAACTGATGTAGTCAAATCAATTGCTACTTGCTTCCGGTTGCGGCTATGACTAGCTAAGCCGCACATTTGGAAGCTCCTGCAACAAAGGTGTTTTTGGGCCAATTGGAGGGCCCCAACGGCGCTGAAAAAACGAATCCCGGTGGGGGAAGGTCCCCTGAGGAGAACTAGACCGATTTTATGGTCGGTACCCGGAGTGGAGCGGCAAGAAAAACGGCAGCAGCTCCCCAAAAAAAGCGGGGGAAGAAAATCAAAATGGCGGCCGGCGGTGCACCGGAGGAGTGGAAGAAATGGGCGGAGGAGCAGCAGGCCGCTCTCCTCCGTTTTTTCACGGAGATGAAAGTGGAACTCTTAGAGTCCATGAACGCGACGGCCACCAGGTTGGTGGGAGCCCAGGCGATCCAAGAGGCGTCGATTAAAGATCTGCAGCAGGAGATGGCCGCGAGGGAGGAGGAGGCCACAGTCATCGGGGCAAAGGTGGAGGCGCACGAGGCACTCCACATGAAGTGGCAGAGCCGCTTCGAGGAGCTGGACACTCGGATGAGGAGGAAAAATTTGAGGATCCTGGGCCTGGAAGAAGGCCTGGAGGGGTCGGATCTCCCGGGATATGTGGCGGAGATGTTGAGCTCCCTGATGGGGGAAGGGGCCGGTCCGGCGCCCCTGGAATTGGAAGAGGCATACCGGGTCATGGCCAGGAGGCCTAGGGCGAACGAGCCCCCGAGGGTGGTGCTGGTGCGGTTCCAGCGGCTAAGTGATCGAGAGAAAGTCCTGAGGTGGGCTAAAAGGGAGAAAAGCAGCAAGTGGCAGAACTCGACGGTAAGGGTGTACCAGGACTGGAGTGCGGAGGTGGCAAAGCGGCGGGCCCGGTACAACCGGACAAAGGCGGTGCTGCACGCGAAAAAGATCAAATTTGGAATGTTGCAACCGGCGCGCTTGTGGGTCACCTACAAGGACCAACATCATTATTTCGAGTCCCCAGAGGAGGCCTGGACCTTTGTACAAGAGGAAAAGTTGGACACGAACTAAAACCTGGGAGCACCGGCGGTCGTAGCCGCCGGGGGACTCTTGATTGTGCAAGTGGCCCTTTTCTTTTTCAGGCCAGGTCGGAACTGGGTAACAGTTTCGTGGAGTGTTTGGGGTGTTTTTTCTCGAACGGTTGACTTTTCTGAATATTTTGAAGGTTTCGAGTTGTTGGGTGTTTCTGTATATTTGTACTGTTGAAATCTCTATTGTGGGTCGTTGGCTTCTTATGGGGTGTTTTTTCCCGTTTCCAATTTCCCTTAGTTATTTACCTCTCTTACCCTTTTTCTTTGGGTGCTTGGGGGGGTTTTTTGGTTCTTTTTTTTCTTTTCGGGTTATGGTTATCTGCGGTTATGTATACTGTTTGATGGAGGGTGATGGTTGGGCACGCGGTTAGTTGATAGTTAGTTAATTATTTTGTTATTTAAGTATGTAGTTAAGTATTTATGTATTTAGTTGCCATTGGGTATTTGTATTTATATCGTTAAGTTGGGGAGACGGGACGGGGGGGAGCGGGTTGATTATGCGGGTCTTTCTCGGGGGTTTTAAGGGGATCTTTCACGGGCGCAGATGGGGTGAACCGGGAGGAGTCGGAATGTGGCAGGAGCAGCCGGGTCAGCGGAGACCAGCTGACTCTCGGGAGTACGATGTGGGGTACATCGCGGCTAGGAGGGGTCCTAGCCAGGGGGGGGGGGGGGGGGGGGGGAAGGGGGGGGGGACTGGGGGGGGACACCGGGTTGCTGCTAGAAAGACCAGGGACGAGAAGGGGAGAGCCGGGGGGGGGTGGGGGGGGGGGCCATCGCTATGGGAAGCGGGTCAGAAAAGAAGGGATGACCCGGGGCGAGCAAGGGACAAGACATGGCTAATCGACAGGGAGTAGGGACGGGTCGCTCTGCGACCCGATTGATCACGTGGAACGTAAGGGGGCTGAATGGGCCGGTCAAAAGATCAAGGGTCTTCTCACACCTGAAGGGACTGAAGGCTGATGTAGCAATGCTGCAGGAGACTCATTTGAGGGTAGCAGATCAGGTCCGCCTGAGAAGGGGGTGGGTGGGACAGGTGTTCCACTCAGGCTTGGATATCAAGAACCGGGGGGGTGGCGATTTTGGTGGGAAAGAGAGTGTCGTTTGTGGCGGCAGAGGTGGTGGCAGACAAGGAGGGCAGGTACGTGATGGTGAGGGGTAGGCTACAGGGAGAGAGTGTGGTACTGGTAAATGTGTATGCCCCGAACTGGGACGACGCGGGTTTTATGAGGCGCCTGCTGGGCCTCATCCCGGGACTGGAGGCAGGGGGCCTGATCATGGGAGGGGACTTTAATACGGTGTTAGACCCTGGGCTGGATAGATCGAGTTCCAGGACGAATAGGAGGCCGGCAGCGGCAGAGGTGTTAAGGGGGTTCATGGAGCAGATGGGAGGGGTAGACCCATGGAGATTTGGTAGGCCTAGGGCGAGGGAGTATTCTTTTTTCTCCCACGTCCACAGAGTGTACTCTAGGATCGATTTTTTTCGTATTGAGCAGGGGGCTGATACCGAGAGTGCAGGACACGGAGTACTCGGCCATTGCGATATCGGACCATGCACCACATTGGGTGGACGTGGACATGGGGGAGGCGCGGGACCAACGCCCGTTGTGGCGCCTGGATGTAGGGCTGTTGGCGGACGAAGAGGTGTGCAGAAGGGTGAGAACGGGCATTGAGAACTATCTGGGTACGAATGACACAGGTGAGGTGCAGGTGGGGACGGTCTGGGAGGCCTTGAAAGCAGTGATTAGAGGAGAGCTGATCTCCATAAGGGCACACAGAGAGAGGAAGGAGAGGCAGGAAAGGGAGAGGCTGGTGGGGGAGCTCCTAGA
The DNA here is from genome assembly GCF_902713615.1 of Scyliorhinus canicula. Taxonomy (NCBI): domain Eukaryota; kingdom Metazoa; phylum Chordata; class Chondrichthyes; order Carcharhiniformes; family Scyliorhinidae; genus Scyliorhinus; species Scyliorhinus canicula. The sequence continues at coordinate 31,891,877 of NC_052157.1, forward strand.
AGTAGATAGGAAATATGCGGCGGCGCCAGAGGAGGGGCTATTAAGGGAGCGGCGTAGCTTGCAGGCCAGGTTCGACCTACTGACCACTAGGAAGGCGGAAATGCAGTGGAGAAGGGCGCAGGGTGCGGCGTATGAGTACGGGGAAAAGGCGAGCAGGATGCTGGCACACCAGCTTCGTAAGCGAGATGCAGCCAGAGAGATTGGGGGAGTGAGAGAGAGGGGTGGGGATGTAGTGCAGAAGGGGCAAGAGGTGAATAGGGTCTTTAGGGACTTCTATAGGGAATTGTATAGGTCTGAACCGCCGAAGAGGAGAGGGGGAATGAAGAACTTTCTCGACAAATTGGGGTTCCCAAAGGTACAGGAGGAGCTGGTGGAAGGGTTGGGGGCGCCGATAGAGCTGCAGGAGCTAATTAAAGGGATAGGCCAGATGCAGGCGGGGAAGGCGCCGGGGCCGGATGGGTTCCCGGTGGAGTTTTACAGGAAATTTGTGGACTTGGTGGGTCCAGTGCTGGTGCGAGCCTTCAATGAGGCGCGCGAGGGGGGGGCTCTGCCTCCAACAATGTCGCAGGCCCTGATCTCCTTGATTTTGAAGCGGGACAAGGACCCGGTCCAGTGCGGGTCCTACAGGCCTATCTCCCTCTTAAATGTAGATGCCAAGCTGTTAGCAAAGGTCCTGGCAACCAGGATAGAGGACTGTGTGCCAGGGGTAGTCCATGAAGACCAGACGGGGTTCGTGAAGGGACGCCAACTTAACACAAATGTTCGGAGATTGTTAAATGTGATTATGATGCCAGCAGTGGAAGGGGAGGCGGAGATAGTGGTAGCGCTGGACGCGGAGAAGGCATTTGACAGGGTGGAGTGGGAATACTTGTGGGAGACGTTGGAAAGGTTTGGGCTTGGGGAGGGATTTATCAAGTGGGTAAAACTGCTCTATTCAGCTCCGATGGCAAGTGTGGTAACAAACGGGAGGAGGTCAGAATATTTTGGGCTGCATCGAGGTACGAGGCAGGGATGTCCCCTATCTCCCTTACTCTTTGCATTAGCGATTGAGCCATTGGCGATGGCACTGAGGGGTTCAGGGGGGTGGAGAGGACTGACAAGGGGAGGGGAGGAACATCGGGTCTCGCTCTATGCGGATGATTTGTTGTTGTATGTGGCAGACCCGGAGGGGGGAATGCCGGAGGTAATGGGGATACTAGCGGAGTTCGGGGACTTTTCGGGATATAAATTAAATCTGGGGAAAAGTGAGGTCTTTGTAATACACCCGGGAGACCAGGGGGAGGGAATTGGGAGGCTCCCCTTCAAAAGAGCAGTTAAAAGTTTTAGGTATTTGGGGGTGCAGGTGGCAAAGAACTGGGGGACCCTACACAAGTTGAACTTTTCCAGACTGGTGGAGCAGATGGAGGAGGAGTTTAAGAGGTGGGACATGGTGCCGCTGTCGCTAGCAGGGAGGGTGCAGTCAGTTAAAATGACGGTCCTCCCGAGGTTCTTGTTTTTGTTCCAGTGTCTGCCCATCTTCCTCCCCAGGGCCTTTTTCAAGAAGGTAACGAGTAGTATCATGGGGTATGTGTGGGCACATGGCACCCCGAGAGTTAGAAGGGTCTTTTTGGAGCGGAGTAGGGATAGTGGAGGGCTGGCGTTACCCAACCTTTCAGGATATTACTGGGCGGCAAATACATCGATGGTACGAAAGTGGATGATGGAAGGGGAGGGGGCAGCCTGGAAGCGCATGGAGAGGGCGTCCTGCGGCAACATAAGCTTAGGGGCACTGGTAACGGCACCATGGCCGCTCCCTCCCACGAGGTATACCACGAGCCCGGTGGTGGCGGCCACCCTCAAGATCTGGGGGCAGTGGAGGCGACACAGGGGGGAAGTGGGAGGTCTGATAGGGGCACCACTAAGAGGGAACCACAGATTTGCGCCGGGAAACACAGGAGGGGGATTCCAGAGCTGGCAGAGGGCGGGTATTAGACAACTGAGGGACTTGTTTATAGAGGGGAGGTTTGCGAGCCTGGGAGAGCTGGAGGAGAAATTTGGGCTCCCCCCGGGGAACACGTTCAGGTACCTCCAAGTGAAGGCATTTGCCAGACGACAGGTAGCGGGGTTCCCCGCGCTCCCCGACAGGGGGGTGAGTGATAGGGTGCTATCAGGGGTCTGGGTCGGGGAGGGGAAGATCTCGGACATCTATAAGATTATGCAGGAGGTGGAGGAGGTACCAGTAGAGGAGCTGAAAGATAAGTGGGAGTTAGAGCTGGGGGAACAGATAGAGGACGGGACATGGGCAGACGCCCTGGAGAGGGTTAACTCGTCGTCGTCATGTGCGCGACTAAGTCTCATTCAATTTAAGGTACTGCATAGAGCCCACATGACGGGGACAAGGATGAGTCGGTTTTTCGGGGGTGAAGACAGGTGTATTAGATGTTCGGGAAGCCCTGCGAATCATGCACATATGTTTTGGGCATGTCCGGCACTGGAGGAGTTCTGGAAGGGGGTGGCAGGGACGGTGTCGAGAGTGGTGGGGTCCAGGGTCAAGCCAGGATGGGGACTTGCGATCTTCGGGGTTGGGGTGGAACCGGGGGTACAGGAGGCGAGGGAGGCTGGAATATTAGCCTTTGCGTCCTTGGTGGCTCGGAGGAGGATCCTGATTCAGTGGAGGGACGAAAGGCCTCCGAGTGTTAACACCTGGTTAAACGACATGGCAAACTTCATCCAATTGGAAAGGATCAAATTCGCCCTGAGAGGGTCGGTGCAGGGGTTTTCCAGGCGATGGCAACCCTTCCTAGACCTCTTGGATCAGAGATAGAAACTGAGGCCATGACAGCAGCAACCCGGGAGGGGAGGGGAGGGCGGGAGGGAGGGAGGGGGGGGGGGAGGGGGGGAAAACGACGAAGGAAGTACGGTAGCGGCGGTGGCACGGTCAAGGCCTGCCCGAGGACGCTGCTAGAAATGATAAGTTGGTCTGATTGTCGGTTCGCCGGCGGGGGGGGGGGGGGATGCGCGGGTAGGGGGGGGGGGGATTCTTTTTCTTTTTCTTGTTAAGTAGGGGGGTTTGACTTTGTTTTGTTATAATTTAAATGTAAATGTAGGGGGGGTTAAAATGTTTGTATTTTGAAAAATTCAATAAAAATTATTTAAAAAAAAAAAAAAATCAATTGCTACTTCAGCACGAAGTTGCACATTTGACCACCTAATGACCATATCCTCAATTGCATCATATGGATAATAGTGTTTGGATAAATGGAACACTATTTTCAGATAATCAGTTCAGTAAAGGCACAGAACACCCAAGGTCAAATTGCTTTGAGTTTTATTGTCGGGGGTGGGGTGGGGGGGGGGACATTTCAATTTAGTAAATTTGTGAATGTATTTAAGTTACTGAAAATGTTAATTTCACAAGGTTTCTGTTCAAACTGTTGGAAAATCAATAATAATCTTTATTAGTGTGACAATTAGGATTACATTAACACTGTAATGAAGTTACTGTGAAAATTCCCTAGTGCCACATTCCGGCGCCCGTTCAGGTACACTGAGGGAGAATTCAGAATGTCCAATTCACCTAACAGCTCATCTTTCGGGACTTGTGGGAGGAAACCGGAGCACCCGGAGGAAACCCACACAAACATGGGGAGAACGTACAGACTCCGCACAGACAGTGGCCCAAGCTGGGAATCGAACGCAGGTCCCTGGTGCTGTGAAGCAACTGTGCTAACCACTGTGCTACCATGGCGCCGTAGAGCATGTTTTCCCTTCTGACAGAGCTAGGAGCACAATATTTCACCAACACTGGCATCAGTTTTGGGACGGGGGGACCTATACCGTTGGGATGGTCTCCACCTGAACCGAGCTGGGACCAGTGTTCTGGCGAAAAGAGTAAATAGGGTGGTCAATAGGACTTTAAACTAGAGATTGGGGGGAAGGGAAAGTCAGGGAACCAAGAGGTGAAGGAATCAGTGGGAAGCGTAGCTGTTTAGGATTACAAAAAATCACGAAAAGACAGAGCTCAGGAGAGGTTACGATAGTCCCCATCTCACAAAATATGACACAGTGTATGGAAAGGCTCAGTAAACCAAGGTCCACCACACTAAGAAAACAAAAAGGGACAGTCAATAGGGAATTAAAGGTGCTATATTTAAATGCCCGCAGTGTACGGAACAAGGTAGATGAGCTTGTGGCCCAGATTGTGACTGGCAGGTATGATGTGGTAGGCATCACAGAGACGTGGTTGCAGGGGGTTCAGGACTGGCAGTTAAACATCCAGGGATTTACAACCTATCGAAAAGACAGAGAGGTGGGTAGAGGGGGCGGGGTTGCCTTGTTAATTAGAAATGAAATTAAATCAATAGCACTAAACGACATAGGGTCAGACGATGTGGAGTCTGTGTGGGTAGAGTTGAGGAACCACAAAGGCAAAAAAACCATAATGGGAGTTATGTACAGGCCTCCTGACAGTGGTCAGGACCAGGGGCACAAAATGCACCACGAAATAGAAAGGGCATGTCAGAAAGGCAAGGTCACAGTGATCATGGGGGACTTCAATATGCAGGTGGACTGGGTAAATAATGTTGCCAGTGGACCCAAAGAAAGGGAATTCATTGAATGTTTACAGGATGGCTTTTTGGAACAGCTTGTGATGGAGCCCACGAGGGAACAGGCTATTCTGGACTTAGTGTTATGTAATGAGCCAGAATTGATAAAAGACCTTAAAGTAAGGGAACACTTAGGAAGCAGTGATCATAATATGGTAGAATTCAGTCTGCAATTTGAAAGAAAGAAGGTAGAATCAGATGTAAAGGTTTTACAGTTAAATAAAGGTAATTACAGGCGCATGAGGGAGGAACTGACGAAAATCGACTGGAAGCAGAGCCTAGTGGGAAAGACAGTAGAACAGCAATGGCAGGAGTTTCTGGGAGTAATTGAGGACACAGTGCAGAGGTTCATCCCAAAGAAAAGAAAGGTTATCAGAGGGAGGATTAGGCAGCCATGGCTGACAAAGGAAGTCAGGGAATGCATCAAGGCAAAAGAGAGAGCCTATAATGTGGCAAAGAGTAGTGGGAAGTCAGAAGATTGGGAAGGCTACAAAAACAAACAGAGGATAACAAAGAGAGAAATAAGGAAGGAGAGGATCAAATATGAAGGTAGGCTAGCCAGTAACATTAGGAATGATAGTAAAAGTTTCTTTAAATACATTAAAAACAAACGGGAGGCAAAAGTAGACATTGGGCCGCTCCAAAATGACGCTGGTAATCTAGTGATGGGAGACAAGGAAATAGCTGAGGAACTTAATAAGTACTTTGCGTCAGTCTTCACAGTAGAAGACATGAGTAATATCCCAACAATTCAGGAAAGTCAGGGGGCAGAGTTGAATATGGTTGCCATCACAAAGGAGAAGGTGCTAGAGAAACTAAAAGGTCTGAAAATTGATAAATCTCCGGGCCCAGATGGGCTACATCCTAGAGTTCTAAAGGAGATAGCTGAAGAAATAGTGGAGGCGTTAGTTATGATCTTTCAAAAGTCACTGGAATCAGGGAAAGTCCCAGAGGATTGGAAAATCGCTGTTGTAACCCCCCTGTTCAAGAAGGGAACAAGAAAAAAGATGGAAAATTATAGGCCAATTAGCCTAACCTCGGTTGTTGGCAAAATTCTAGAATCCATCGTTAAGGATGAGATTTCTAAATTCTTGGAAGTGCAGGGTCGGATTAGGACAAGTCAGCATGGATTTAGTAAGGGGAGGTCGTGCCTGACAAACCTGTTAGAGTTCTTTGAAGAGATAACAAATAGGTTAGACCAAGGAGAGCCAATGGATGTTATCTATCTTGACTTCCAAAAGGCCTTTGACAAGGTGCCTCACGGGAGACTGCTGAGTAAAATAAGGGCCCATGGTATTCGAGGCAAGGTACTAACATGGATTGACGATTGGCTGTCAGACAGAAGGCAGAGAGTTGGGATAAAAGGTTCTTTTTCGGAATGGCAACCGGTGACAAGTGGTGTCCCGCAGGGTTCAGTGTTGGGGCCACAGCTGTTCTCTTTATATATTAACGATCTAGATGACGGGACTGGGGGCATTCTGGCCAAGTTTGCCGATGATACAAAGATAGGTGGAGGGGCAGGTAGTATTGAGGAGGTGGGGAGGCTGCAGAAAGATTTAGACAGTTTAGGAGAATGGTCCAAGAAGTGGCTGATGAAATTCAACGTGGGCAAGTGCGAGGTCTTGCACTTTGGAAAAAAGAATAGAGGCATGGACTATTTTCTAAACGGTGACAAAATTCATAATGCTAAAGTGCAAAGGGACTTGGGAGTCCTAGTCCAGGATTCTCTAAAGGTAAACTTGCAGGTTGAGTCCGTAATTAAGAAAGCAAATGTAATGTTGTCATTTATCTCAAGAGGCTTGGAATATAAAAGCAGGGATGTACTTCTGAGGCTTTATAAAGCACTAGTTAGGCCCCATTTAGAATACTGTGAGCAATTTTGGGCCCCATACCTCAGGAAGGACATACTGGCACTGGAGCGGGTCCAGCGGAGATTCACACGGATGATCCCAGGAATGGTAGGCCTAACATACGATGAACGTCTGAGGATCGTGGGATTATATTCATTGGAGTTTAGAAGGTTGAGGGGAGATCTAATAGAAACGTACAAGATAATGAATGGCTTGGATAGGATGGACGTAGGGAAGTTGTTTCCATTAGCAGGGGAGACTAGGACGCGGGGGCACAGCCTTAGAATAAAAGGGAGTCACTTTAGAACAGAGATGAGGAGAAATTTCTTCAGCCAGAGAGTGGTGGGTCTGTGGAATTCATTGCCACAGAGGGCAGTGGAGGCCGGGACATTGAGTGTCTTTAAGACAGAAATTGATAAATTCTTGATTTCTCGAGGAATTAAGGGCTATGGGGAGAGAGCGGGTAAATGGAGTTGAAATCAACCATGATTGAATGGTGGAGTGGACTCGATGGGCCGAATGGCCTTACTTCCACTCCTATGTCTTATGGTCTTATGGTCTTAACACTGCTTGCTTTCGTTCCATCAACTCACTTTGAGGATTAATTGAAAGACTACCCATGACAGCAAACCAGGACCATTGGCGAATCCTGTTAGGATTTGACTGAATAATTTGTCTATTTGTCCCCCTCTCAACAAGCGGAATTAGTTGTCCAGGTCATTGTTTGAAGATGCTCATTTTCTGTCATTAGCTATTGTTCTGGAATTTCTTGGAGATTCGTGCGCTACAATGGCCCTTCCTGTGTGGAGCTAGGTTTATGAAACACAAACTCCACTTGATATTAAAATTGATGGATAGATCGCATTTGCTGTACTAAAGCCATCGAAAGTTACTTCTGCGACTTTAATCACTGGAAAATGGTGCTGGTGGGCTGGGTATACGAAATGTGCTTCAAAAGAGCCAATATTTCCAGTCCTTATAATACAAGTTTTCTTGATTAAAGCAGGGCCTACATCTTTGCAGGTTTAATGTGAATGTTTATACTGTAATCAGCAGTGTTTTTTGGGGGGGGGGGGGAGGGAGGGAGAGACGAAGAAGAGGGTAATGCTTGAAACATTGAAAATTGCTTTTTGGGGTGACTTGTTTATTGCATTGATTCTGAAATTGGTTACATGAAGAATAAAGTCCAGCACGCTTCATAATATCCCAAAAAGATTGGAACGGTGATGGTGTTACTTTGCGAATGATTATTCTCATTGCGAATGATTATTGTTGTTTGTCTTTTAGTAATTTACTGCAAAAATCTAGATACATAAATTGGGCTGAAATTTCCACCGAACACAACAAATAAATTGAAATCTTCATTTTCTGTTAACTGTGGTGTTGCAGATCCTCCGCTACGCTCACTTTGATGTATTGAAATTTTTCCAGTAAATTATGGCATAAATTTTTAATTGGAGGATCAGTGGTTGAATTTGTGACATTCAATTGTCAATATTGCAGTTGCAATGAATTCTGGTAATTCCACAATGTCTTGAGTGCAACATTTCTGCTATATGACAAGAATTACTTTCTGCTCTTGGGTCAATAATTTAGAATCATAGAATTTACAGTGCCATTCACCCCATCAAGTCTACACTGGCCCTTGGAAAGAGCACGATACCCAAGCCCATGCCTCCACCCTATCCCTGTAACCCAGTAACACCACCTAACCTTTTGGACACAGGCAATTTAGCATGGCCAAACCACCTAACCTGCACTTCTTTGGAGAGTGGGAGGAAACCGGAGCACACTGAGGAAACCCACGCAGACAATGGGAAAACGTGCAAACTCCACACAGACAGTCACCCAATGCCAGGTGTTGAACCTGGACCCTGGAGCTGTGAGGCAACAGTGCTAACCACTGTGCTACCATGCTGCCCAAATTTCTAGGAGTGTGATAGGAATTCACAAGAATTGGGAATGAAGTCAAAATGTATTAGTCAACCTTGTACACTTTAGGGAAGGAAAGCTGCCGCCTTTAAATGGTGTGGCCTACATGTCACTCCAGACCAACAGCTAAGTGGTTGATTCTTAAACGTCCTCTGAAATAGCCTAGCAAGCTATCTGTTGTATTCAGCCACTACGAAGTCTATAATTGGGAATGAAATCCGCCGGATGACCCGGGTAGTGGCCTTCTCACTGGAAACGACAATGGCAAACCCAGTTCTGTGAACCCTGCAAAGTTCTCCTTACTAATGTCTGGAGGCTTGTGCCAGAATTGAGAGAGCTGTCTCACCGATAATGTCTCAAATGTCACCATCGCCATTCCTTTTTTTTTTTTTAAATAATTTTTATTGGAATTTTTTACAGAAAATATAACAAGTATAGCAAAAAGCAGTAATATGCAACTAACAGCCCCATAACACCCACAATTCCCCCCCATACCGTAACATCACATGTATCACATTCCCCCCCCCCCCCCCCCCCAAACAAGAGAACTTAACCATAAATTAAAATTAGATAAATCAAATTTAAATAAAATAAGCCAACATAATCAACGTTCCCACCCCCCCGTGTTGCTGCTGCTACTGTCCCAGTACCCTATCGTTGAGCCAGAAAGTCGAGGAAAGGTTGCCACCGTTTAAAGAACCCTTGCACCGATCCTCTCAGGGCGAATTTAACCTTCTCAAGCTTAATGAAGCCCGCCATGTCATTGATCCAGGTCTCCACGCTTGGGGGCCTCGCGTCCTTCCACTGTAGCAAAATCCTTCGCCGGGCTACTAGGGACGCAAAGGCCAGCACACCGGCCTCTTTCGCCTCCTGCACTCCCGGCTCTACCCCAACCCCAAAGATCGCGAGTCCCCATCCTGGCTTGACCCTGGATCCCACCACCCTTGACACCGTCCTCGCCACCCCCTTCCAGAACTCCTCCAATGCCGGGCATGCCCAGAACATATGGGCATGGTTCGCTGGACTCCCCGAGCACCTGGCACACCTATCTTCACCCCCAAAGAACCTACTCATCCTCGTCCCAGTCATGTGGGCCCTATGCAGCACCTTGAATTGGATGAGGCTAAGCCGCGCACACGAGGAGGAAGAATTTACCCTCTCCAGGGCATCAACCCATGTCCCGTCTTCGATCTGTTCCCCCAGTTCCCCCTCCCACTTTGTTTTCAGCTCCTCTACTGACGCCTCTTCCACCTCCTGCATAAGCTTGTAGATATCAGATATCTTCCCCTCTCCGACCCAGACCCTCGAAAGCACCCTGTCACTCACCCCCTTCGCGGGGAGCGCAGGGAGTCCCTCCACCTGCCGTCTAGCAAATGCCTTTACCTGCAGATATCTAAACATGTTTCCCGGCGGGAGCCCAAATTTCTCCTCCAACTCCCCCAGGCTCGCAAACCTTCCGTCGATAAACAGGTCCTTCAGCTGTCTAATGCCCGCTCTATACCATCCCCGAAATCCCCCATCCATGTTCCCCGGGACGAACCTATGGTTCCCCCTTAACGGAGCCTCCATCGAGCCCCCCACTTCTCCCCTATGTCGCCTCCACTGCCCCCAAATCTTGAGGGTAGCCGCCACCACCGGACTCGTGGTATACCTCGTGGGAGGGAGCGGCCACAGCGCCGTTACCAGGGCCCCCAGGCTTGTATCCCCACAGGACGCTCTCTCCATCCGTTTCCATGTTGCCCCCTCCCCCTCCATCACCCACTTACGCACCATCGACACGTTGGCCGCCCAGTAGTACCCCGAGAGGTTGGGCAACGCCAGCCCCCCCATCCCTACTCCGCTCCAAGAAGACCCTCTTCACCCTCGGGGACCATCGCCATTCCTGGCTATGTCCTGTGCTAACTCGGATCCTGCAGAGGTGGCAGCACAGTGGTATACAGTTGGGAGGGAGCTGCCCTGCGAATCCTCAGTATCAACTCTGGACTCCATGAAGTCTTATGGCATCAGGTCAAACTTGGGCACAGAAATCTCCTGCTCAGTACCACATACCACCCCTCTTTCCCCCCACCCGCTCCCCCAGCTGATGAATCGATAATCCTTGATGTTGAACACCACTTGGAGGAAGCACTGAGGGTGGCAAAGGTGCAGTATGTACTCTGGGTGGGGGGGATTTCAATGTCCATCACCAAGAGTGTCTTCGTAGCACCACCACAGTCTGAGCTGGTCAAATCCTATAGGAAATAGCTGAGAGACTGGGCCTGCCACAGGTGGTGAGGGAACCAGCAAGAATGAAAAACATACTTGACCTGACTCCTGCAGTTGCATCATCAGTGAACTGATAGGAGTGGCCACCGCACAGACCTTGTGGAGACGCAGTCCAATCTTCATATTGAAGCTACCCTCCATCGTTGTGTAGCACAACTGTGCTAAATGGGATAGACATCTAACCGATCTAGCAACTCAAGACTGGGCATCCATGAGGCACTGTGGGCCATCAGCCACAGAATTATACTTGGCCACAATCTAACCTCAAGGCCCAGTATATCCTCACTCTACCATTACCACCAAGCCAGGGATCAACCGTGATTATATGAAAGGTGCCGGAGGGCATGCTTGCAGCAGCACCAGCAATATTTAAAATGAGGTGCCAACCTGGTGATGCTACAACACAGGACTACTGCGTGCCAAACAGCATGCGCAACAAGTCATACAGCAATGCAATCCCACAACCAACAGATTATATCTAAGCTCTGCAGTCGTGCCACATCCAGGCATGAATGGTGGTGAACAATTACACAACTCACTGGAAGAGGAGGCTGCAGAAATATTTCCATCTTAAATGATGAAGGAGCCCAGCACGTCAGCTCTGGACTCCTTGAATTCTACAGGATTCTTAAGGGGGATGGTGAGCAACCAGAAGTCGTGGTGCACATAGGCACCAACGATATAGCTAAGAAAAGGGATGAGGATCTAAAAAGTGATTTTAGGGAGTTGGGTTTCAAAGCTAAAGAGCAGGACAAGCAGAGTAGGATCTCAGGATTGCTAACAGTGCCACGTGCAAGTGAGGCAAGGAACAGAGAGCGAGTGCAGCTGTACACTCGCTACAGGGCTGGTGCAGGAGGGAAGGCTTCAGATATGTGGATCAGTGGGATATCTTCTGGGGAAGGTGGGACCTGTACATGAAGGATGGATTGCACCTAAACTGGAGGGGCACCAATATCCTGGGTGGGAAGTTTGCTAGAGCCCTTAGGGAGGGTTTAAACTAGTTTGGCATGGAGATGGGAACCAGAGCTACGGATCAGAGGATAGGGCAGCAGTTGAACAGGCAGAAATAGTATGCAGGAAGTCAGTGAGGAAGGATAGATAGTTGATAGGGCAAAGTTGCACTCAGTGGAATGGGCTAAGGTTTGTTTGTTTCAATGCAAGGGGTGTCAGGAATAAGGGAGATGAACTTAGAGCATGGATCAGTACTTGGAACTGCGATGTTGTGGCCATTACGGAGACATGGATTTCACAGGGGCAGGAATGGTTGTTAGATGTTCCGGGGTTTAGATGTTTACAGAAGAATAGGGAGGGAGGTAAAAGAGGAGGGGGGGGGGGGGGGTGGCACTGTTAATTAGGGAGTGCATCACAGCTGCAGAAAAGGAGGTAGTTGAGGGTTTGTCTACTGAGTCAGTATGGGTGGAAGTCAGAAACAAGAAATGGCCAGGTCACTTTATTGGGAGATTTCTATAGACTCCCCCCCCCCCCCCCCCCCCCAATGGCAGCAGAGAGATAGAGGAACAGATTTGGTGGCAGATCTTGGAAAAGTGCAGAAGTAACAGAGTTGTTGTCATGAGTGACTTCAACTTCCCTAATATTGACTGGAACCTCCCTAGTGCAAATGGTTTGGATGGAGCAGATTTTGTCAGGTGTGTACAGAAAGGATTCCTGACTCAATATGTAGAATGGCCGACTAAGGGGGAGGCCATATTGGACTTGGTGCATGGCAACGGACCAGGCCAGGTGTCAGATGTCTCGGTGGGAGAGCATTTTGGTGACAGTGATCACAACTCCTTGACCTTTATCATAGTCATGGATAGGGATAGGAACACAGTATGGGAAGGTATTTAATTGAGGGAGGGGAAATTATACTGCTATTAGACAGGAGCTGAGGAGCATAAAGTGAGAACAATTGTTCTTGGGGAAATGCACAACAGTAATGTGGGGATTGTTTAAGGAGCACTTGCTGCGAGTGCTGAATAGTTTTGTCCCACTGAGACGAGGAAGGAATGGTAAGGTGAAGGAGCCTTCGATGACAAGAGAAGTGGAGCTTCTAGTCAAGAGGAAGAAGGAAGCTTGCGTAAGGTTGAGGAAGCAAGGATCTGACTCCGCTCTAGAGGGTTACAAGGTAGCCAGGAAAGAACTCAAAAATGGACTGAGGAGAGCTAGAAGGGGGCATGAAAACGCCCAGGCGGGAAGGATTAGGGAAAACCCCAAGGCGTTATACACTTATGTGAGAAATAAGAGGATGATCAGAGTGAGAGTAGGGCCATTCAGGGATAGTGGAGGGAACTTGTGCCTAGAGTCTGAAGAGATGGGGGGAGGCCCTAAATGAATACTTTGCTTCAGTATTCACAAGAGAGGGTCCTTATTGCCCATGAGAACAGTGTGAACCAGGTTAATAGACTCAAACAGGTTGCTATTAAGAAGGAGGATGTGCTGGAAATTTTGAAAAGCATCAGGATAGATAAGTCCCCTCGGCCTGACAGGATATACCCAAGATTACTACGGGAAGCGAGGGAGGATATTGCTGCACCATTGGTGATGATCTTTACGTCCTCACTCTCCACTGGGGTAGTACCGGATGATTGGAGGGAGGCGAATGTTGTTCTCCTATTCAAGAAAGGGAATAGGGAAATCCTTGGGAATTACAGACCCATAAGTCTTGCGTCTGTGGTGACTCCCCAAACTTGTTCACAATCTGCAAGACACCAATGAGGAGTGTGATGGAATATTATCCTCTTGCCTGGATGAGTGCAGCTCCAACACTCAAGAAACCACCCAGGACAAAGCAGCTGCATTTGATTGCTACCCCATCCACAAACATTCATTCCCACTATCATCGGTGCACGGTGGCAGCCACGTGTACCATCTACAAGATGCGCTGCAAGAACTCACCTTGGACATCATCTTCCAAACCCAAGACAACTACCATCCAGCAGACACATGGGAACGCCACCACTAGGCAGTCTTTTCAAGCCACTCGACATCCTGACATGGAAATATATCGCCGTCCCCTCACAGCCACTGGGTCAAAATTCTGTAACTTCCTCCCTAAGAGCACTGTGGGTGTACCTACATCACAAACACTGCAGCCAGTAACATTCTAACCTATCAGTGAATACATTTTTAAAATATTCCTGATTATTCATACATTTCCAGCAGTCAGTGACAAACTGACAAATTCCTCAAATGCTGAGTGAAAATAATGGCAGGAAAGCACTCCTTTTTTGATTAAAATGTATTTGACCTTTTGAGACATGCACGTGATTAGTTGCTACTTTCAGGCTTGTTTATTCATTTGCTCAAAAGGCCAGTTGCTGGCTGTGAGTATTTATGATCTGGTCAAAATATGACACTATGGTCTTGATTTACCTTTGCTGTGGTACCCAAAAGAAAAATGGGATGTGGTGATTATTATCCACCCTTAATTTAAATTTAATTTATTCTCATCCCAGCATGGAGCTTGAAGTACTTCCCCCCCTGGCTGGCACACTGCATTTAAATGGTTGTTGTGTGGGGTGATTATCATGTTTAGACCAGCCTTACTGAGTAAGGGTCACATGTTCCGAAGAGCCAATGAACAGCGTGATCTGCTCCAGCAGTAGCCCATACACGTCCCCACAATTCCCCTCCCCTAGGTTGCCTGCGTTTAGTCTTTCGACTAGTGAGTGCCCTGGTATCTTGGGGGGGGGGGGGGGGGGGGGGGGGTACATTGTTGTTTCTTTGCAGATGTATCCTTTTGGAAGTTGGAACCTCTCCATGAATTCCCTCGGGGTCGCTACTCTACAGTCCGTGTACATGTCCCTAACCATGAGCCCCCTTGTGCAGTCTCCACCTTTTGAATGTGACATCTATTATTGTGAGGGTGAACCTATGGTTGTTGCAGATGGGGGCCATGGTGGATATTTTGGTTAGACCGAAGTGTTGCCTCATTTGGTACCATGTTCGGATTGTGGCTACAACCATTGGGCTCCTCAAGTATTTGGCCAAGCTGGGTTAATTCAGATTAAGCTTGCAGCCTGAGAAGTCTCCAAACTCCTTTAGGAATTTCATTAACCTTTAGGAGTTTCATTATTCCTTCCATGCTGCTCTAGGTGTTTGAGATGTAGAGGAGCAGATAATCCACGTAGAGTGATACTCTATGCTCTCTGTTCTCCTTTGAATACCTCTCCACACCTTCACTGCTCTGAGTGTGATCGCCAGTTGTTCGATTGCCAGAGCAAACAATAGGAGGGAGAGTGGGCAACACTGCCTCATGTGTCTGTGTAGACAGAAGTATCTGGAGCTGGTGGTGTTTGTCTGTATTTGCCATGGGAGCACTGGCCCAAACCCAAACCGTTCCTGAGGTACTTCCTTTCGATCCTGTCGAAGGCCTTTTCTGCATTCAGGGAGATGATCACTTCTGGTGTTCTCTCCCAGGGTGGGGTCATTATCACGTTCAGCAAGCGCCTAATGTTTGATGTCCACTGCCTGCCCTTGACAAAGCCCGTTTGGTCTCCGTGGCTACTTCTGGCACGCAGCTGTCCAGTCACCTCACTATGGCCTTCACCAGGATCTTTGCATCCGCATTAAGGAGTGAGATGGGCCTGTGGGACTTGCACTCCATTGGGTCTTATCCTTTTTGGTTATCTGCGATATTGAGGCTTGAACCAGTGTTGGTGGCAGGGAGCCCCTTACTAGTGAGCCTGTGAACATCTCCCACAGGTGTGGCGCCAGTACTGACACACAAATTTTTGCCTGCCTGCATGGAGTTAATACTATCCATGACTTCCCCGTCTTTTCTCTTCCACGATTGGCTTGTCAAGTCCATCGAGAAACCGCTTCACCTGTGAGTCCTCCACTGGGGGTTCGGAGGTGTACAGTCCTCGGTAGAAGGTTGCAAAGGCTTTGATCTTTTCTGGCGCTGTGACTAGCCAACTGGTTCTGAGCTATTTCCCTTGTGGCTGCCTGCTTTCTTAGCTCCATGGTTTTGTCTCCATGTTCATAAAAGGCTCCCCATGTCTGGCATAGCTGGTTGACTCCTTTCCTGGTGTATAGCAGGTCGAAGTCCATTTGCAACTTTTTCCTCTCCACCAGCAGTTCCATAGTTGGGGCCATGGAGTACCGCCAGTCCACCTCCAGTATAGAATCAACCAGTTGTTGCCTGGCTGCCCTCTCCTCCCTATCTTTGCACACCTTGAATGCGATAATTTCCCCCTTTATCACCGCCTTCAGTACGTTCCAGAATGTGGTTGATGGGACCTACCCATTCTGGTTGTTGCTTACATACCCGGCTATGGCCTGTGATACATGATCACAAAAAGCCTTACCGACAAGGAGGGCTGTGTCCAGCCTCCATGGAGGGCGTTGAGCCCTGCCAGTCTCCAAATCTACATCCATATAGTGTGGAACATGGTTGGAGATTACAATTGTGGAGTATTCCATTCTCGCTACTGCTAGAAGCCCCGATTTCCGCACTACAAAGAAGTTGATCCTCGAGTAGATCCTGTGGACCTGAGTGAAGAAGGAAAATGCCTTCTCCCCTGGGTCCACTGTCCCATCTGCTCCTTGAATGTATTCAACTTGCCATATTCATTAGTTTCCCCAATTTGTGTCTGGATCTGTCAGTCGGTGCGTCGTGTACGCAGTTGAAGTCCACCCCCCCCCCCCCCCCCCCCCCCCCCCCCACTCCCCGCCCCATGATGAGTTGGTGTGTATCTATCTCGAGGATTTCTGCCATAGTTTACTTTATGAATTCCGCGTCGTCCCAGTTGGGAACGGACAAGTTCACGAGGACCACTGGTGCTCCTTCCAGAGCAGGAGCATTAGGGTTAGGGTGCTGCATGTAATCTAATCAAGAAGGCTACTGCAACCAGGGTGCCAAAATAACTGCTGCAGCTGCAAAGCGAGTAGCGTTTCCAGTCACCCACAGGACAAAAAGATATAGTGGAGGCAATCAGACAGTGATTCTCAATATGAAATGCTACCACTCTCCTGAATCATGTTGGTTTAAGGAGACTGAATGTCATTTTTGTTACAAAAAAAGAGTTATGACTGCCAAGTAACAAATCAGCTAAGGTGTTACAAGTACACAATGTGAAAGGGCCGGCCACCATTCATCCTGACATATGATCTCTTTTTACTCACAAAGCTAGTCAAGCACTGTCAACTGCAACAAAGGTTGCCAGCAGCCCCACTATATCCTTGGGGAATGGTTTAGCGGGCCATGGGTATGGATCTGTATTGATTATTTTGGTCCGTTTGCAGGAGAGGATCTCAAAGAAATCACTCAACGCCCAGGGCTACTGGTCCTCTCATCAAATGGTTTATTTTGCCAGTGGGGAGATGGCGTTTGTTGAAGTCCCAGACCGTCTCTCCATCGAACAAAGGAAAACATCCATTCTTATACATTTTTCAAAATGGCTCCACAGCCCATTTTGGCTGGACCTTGTCCAATAATTTTGGTTATGCATTACATACATTAGTTATTGTGATTAATGTGATTCACACCGGATTATAATCTGTATATACATGTGTCTATATTGTAAGTGCAGTTGCACTACCTGACCACCAGGGGGAGTAGCTCTGGGAATGCTCGAGTTGTACTGGGCTTCTCCCTTGGTTCTGCCCAGGACTCCTCCCCCGGGAGCTGCTGTATAAAGATCAGTGCCACATGGTCAGCCGGCCAGTTCACCAAAAGTTCAATGGCTAATAGGCTGGCTCTGTTGTGAGTATATTAAAACCGCTATTCTAATCCTACAAGCATGTGTCCGTAGAATTGTTGGTTCCAACAGTTATATATCCAATTAAATTTGACATTACGTAAAGTGGGTTGGTATCGTACCAGCCCCTAACTTCATGAAGAAGTCACTCAGACTAACTGTCTTTCCTGCCTGCATCGGTGACCTTGGGCTAGCGAGGATACATAATGCTCCTTGTCCTGTGGAGCTGTTATCACTCGCTAGTGAAGTCCTCCCTAGAATCGCCCATATCTGTTTCCCATTCAATGTCTTGAGTTATTTATACCAGTTTGCAACTTACCCCAGCTAATGGTTGTTCAGGAATGTAGCTAATTCAGCCAAAGGCCATTTTGTTTCTTTAGTATTGCTAACTCAGCAAACAGCCATTTTGTGTAACTCATTTTAAATGTATTTTCTGATATTAGTAATTCCTCGGTTATAAAATCACAAGCATTGTTATACAATATCCAATCCTACAAATTGCCTCTTATACAGACAAGTAAGCCAGTGGGTACCTTCTGTCTAAAAACCTTCTTTCTAAATCTGACTTCAACAATCTCCCCTTTCGGTAAAGGGCTGACCCCCAGCCCCTGAAACCGAACCCTTAAAAAAGAGTCCATTCCTGGGAACACCGATCAACGCACACTTTAAATAGATGGAAGTTTTTGAGGTTAAATCACCTACATCACATGCCACCATTGAAAGATTACACCAGTGCTTTTCAACTCCCAGATTACCCAAAGTCATTGTATCAGGTAATGGAACCATATCCACAAGTGCTGAATTTCAAAACTTCACCAATCTCAAATGGTATTAAACACATCAGAACTGCACCCTACCTCCCAGCATCAAATGGACTAGCCGAGAGAGCATTCCAAGCTTTCAAGTCTGACCTAAAGAGATTGGAGGAACCTTGAAAACTAAAGTCCCACGATTCTTGGCTACCGTACCACTTTGCATGCAACAAGGAGAGCTTCACGTTCCAAAATTTGACAGGGAGGATAGCAACCAGCCAAAGCAATCATAAAGAAAGCCATTGTTCAGGTAGTAGAGTCTGGAAGTGAATGGTAGATGAAGCCAGATACTGGGAAGACTTCAGTAGTGGACCAAGTTGGATCCCAGGATCCAACTCTCGGATCTGGCACTTTTCATGTCAGTAGACATGGAGGACCGGATCGTTCATAAACATGTACAACCACTTGAGTACAGCTGTCAGTGTTGCCATCAAGAAATGTTTTACAACCTGTAAGCACTGAAATACCTCAGCAACCTGTTAGATAACAGATATCTCTGTTTAGGCAAATAGTAATGAATTGCCTGTGTCAAAAGAGGTACCCATTATTATAGTTCCTGTTAAGATTGATTCTATGGAAGCATCTCAAACTGACATCAAAATTACGCCATTCTATCAGAAACAGAAAACCTCCTCAAGTACTTGATTTGTAATTATTGAACCACCTTATATAGTGCACAACTCAGGACAAAGTTAAGTGTAATTATTTCTCCGATTTTGATGGTATTTTCTATTCACCCGTGTGAAATAATTTAGTGAATAAGGATTGTAAAAAGGAGTTAAAGGGGGAGGGATGTGGTGGTTGTCACTTTAAGATCAGCTTTACTCAGTTAAGGTCACCATGGTCTGAACAACCAATCAAAACCTAGTGTGGGGAAACTCCCTAAGGGGGAGGGGTTCTTCCTTGTTGGATGATGGACTAGCTCGGAGCATGCAGTTATTGAAGAAAACTTGTAAATAAAGCTTGTTTGTTCAACTTAATAATCCTCCAGAAGCATTTCTTTGCAAGGTGGAAGAAAGCAGTGTTTGGAGAAATTGGCTTTTTAATTCTCCAGTGTTTAATACTCCAGACTAATGGAACAAATGACTAAGAGTTGGAGGACGTGCTTCTGGCCAACCTCTTTGTCCTAAATCTTTCTTCTAG
Organism: Scyliorhinus canicula; assembly: GCF_902713615.1. Lineage (NCBI taxonomy): Eukaryota > Metazoa > Chordata > Chondrichthyes > Carcharhiniformes > Scyliorhinidae > Scyliorhinus > Scyliorhinus canicula. The sequence goes on from NC_052157.1 coordinate 31,911,166, forward strand.
AGGATTATTTTAATTAATGCACAGGGACTTTCTGCTCCCGTTCTCATTATCCTCATCCTTCCACATTTCTGTGCCCAATGATAGAATTGCTTATTTTTTGCAGTGCTGCCTCCCTCTATAAAGTGGCAATATGGCCAGCAGTTTGCTTTGGGTTTCTAATTAACCCAATTCAGGAAAATTGGACATAAGAAGAAGTCTCACTTCAACCCATCTACACTCGCCTTTGGAGATAATGTGACCCTGAACCCTAATACTAGACCTGGGATCATCAGATGTTGAATATTATGTGAATGGGTTTGCAATGAGACAGATGTAACGCACTGCAGGTTCAATCAGGGTCTGTATCAATCTCAAGTGAACTTTTCCATTAAACATTTTGGCATTGCTGGACCATAGACCATTTCATAGACATTCTCATCCTGGTGTTCAAATCTTTGTATGACCTTACCCCTCATTGTAGCCTCCTCCAGCACAGCAACCCTCTTCAAACTCTGACCCCCTGCGTATCCCCAATTTCCTTTGTCCCTCCATTGGTGGTCGAGTCTTCAGCAACCAAGGCCCAAAACTCTCAATGACTCCATAAACCTCTCCATCTCAGAAACTCTCCATCATTCGGATGCTTCATCCAAGTTGTTGGTCATCTGCCCTTATAATGACTGAAATTTAGTCTGATCAGGCTCCTGAAAGTAACAGGGGACATTTTACCATATTAAAGATGATGTGAAACCCAATGGTAATTTACAAAATTCCTTTGGAGCAATGCCAAAGCCCTATGCTTATACTTCCTATAGCTTTGCATTGCAAAGAAGTTATTGATATCTGGTGCCTGCGATTTTTGTAACTGAAGTGGATGGGAATGACCACAGGAACATGGCACTGTCAGATAAACACCATACAACATCTGCAGAAATCCCAGGCCTGGTGAACCATCAAGCAAGGCACAGCAATGATCTGCACCATATTGAAGGATGCTTATTTCAAGAAGTTGTGATGAAATTAAAACTATGGCATCTAATAAAAGATTGGTTAAGACACATGTGGACTGGGTGGGGGGGGGGGGGGGGGGGGGTTTATTTGTGGATTACCGTAGCAGCATTGTAAAATAGCCATTCAACTCAATGAACATAGAACATAGAACGATACAGCGCAGTACAGGCCCTTCGGCCCTCGATGTTGCACTGACATGGAAAAAATCTAAAGGCCATCTAACCTACACTATGCCCTTATCATCCATATGCTTATCCAATAAATTTTTAAATGCCCTCAATGTTGGCGAGTTCACTACTGTTGCAGGTAGGGCATTCCACGGCCTCACCACTCTTTGCGTAAAAAAACCACCTCTGACCTCTGTCCTATATCTATTACCCCTCAATTTAAGGCTATGTCCCCTCGTGCTAGCCACCTCGATCCGCGGGAGAAGGCTCTCGCTGTCCACCCTATCTAACCCTCTGATCATTTTGTATGCCTCTATTAAGTCACCTCTTAACCTTCTTCTCTCTAACGAAAACAACCTCAAGTCCATCAGCCTTTCCTCATAAGATTTTCCCTCCATACCAGGCAACATCCTGGTAAATCTCCTCTGCACCCGTTCCAAAGCTTCCACGTCCTTCCTATAATGAGGCGACCAGAACTGTACGCAATACTCCAAATGCGGCCGTACTAGAGTTTTGTACAACTGCAACATGACCTCATGGCTCCGGAACTCAATCCCTCTACCAATAAAGGCCAACACACCATAGGCCTTCTTCACAACCCTATCAACCTGGGTGGCAACTTTCAGGGATCTATGTACATGGACACCGAGATCCCTCTGCTCATCCACACTACCAAGAATTTTACCATTAGCCAAATATTCCGCATTCCTGTTATTCTTTCCAAAGTGAATCACCTCACACTTCTCCACATTAAACTCCATTTGCCACCTCTCAGCCCAGCTCTGCAGCTTATCTATGTCCCTCTGTAACCTGCAACATCCTTCCGCACTGTCTACAACTCCACCGACTTTAGTGTCGTCTGCAAATTTACTCACCCATCCTTCTGCGCCCTCCTCTAGGTCATTTATAAAAATGACAAACAGCAACGGCCCCAGAACAGATCCTTGTGGTACGCCACTCGTAACTGAACTCCATTCTGAACATTTCCCATCAACTACCACTCTCTGTCTTCTTTCAACTAGCCAATTTCTGATCCACATCTCTAAATCACCCTCAATCCCCAGCCTCCGTATTTTCTGCAATAGCCGACCGTGGGGAACCTTATCAAATGCTTTACTGAAATCCATATACACCACATCAACTGCTCTACCCTCGTCTACCTTCTCAGTCAACTTCTCAAAGAACTCGATAAGGTTTGTGAGGCATGACCTACCCTTCACAAAACCATGCTGACTGTCCCTAATCATATTATTCCTATCTAGATGATTATAAATCGTATCTTTTATAATCCTCTCCAAGACTTTACCCACCACAGACGTTAGGCTCACCGGCCTATAGTTACCGGGGTTATCTCTACTCCCCTTCTTGAACAAAGGGACCACATTTGCTATCCTCCAGTCCTCTGGCACTATTCCTGTAGCCAATGATGACCTAAAAATCAAAGCCAAAGGCTCAGCAATCTCTTCCCTGGCTTCCCAGAGAATCCTAGGATAAATCCCATCCGGCCCCGGGGACTTATCTATTTTCACCTTGTCCAGAATTGCCAACACTTCTTCCCTACGCACCTCAATGCCATCTATTCTATTAGCCTGGGTCTCAGCATTCTCCTCCACAATATTATCTTTTTCTTGAGTGAATACTGACGAAAAGTATTCATTTAGTATCTCGCTTATCTCTTCAGCCTCCACACACAACTTCCCACCACTGTCCTTGACTGGCCCTACTCTTACCCTAGTCATTCTTTTATTCCTGACATACCTATAGAAAGCTTTTGGGTTTTCCTTGATCCTACCTGCCAAAGACTTCTCATGTCCCCTCCTTGCTCGTCTCAGCTCTCTCTTTAGATCCTTCCTCGCTTCCTTGTAACTATCAAGCGCCCCAACTGAAACTTCACGCCTCATCTTCACATAGGCCTCCTTCTTCCTCTTAACAAGAGATTCCACTTCTTTGGTAAACCACGGTTCCCTCGCTCGACCCCTTCCTCCCTGCCTGACTGGTACGTACTTATCAAGAACATGCAATAGCTGTTCCTTGAACAAGCTCCACATATCCAGTGTGCCCAACCCTTGCAGCCTACTTCTCCAACCAACACATCCTAAGTCATGTCTAATGGCATCATAATTGCCCTTCCCCCAGCTATAACTCTTGCCCTGCGGGGTATACTTATCCCTTTCCATCACTAATGTAAAGGTCACCGAATTGTGGTCACTGTTTCCAAAGTGCTCACCTACCTCCAGATCTAACACCTGGCCTGGTTCATTACCCAAAACCAAATCCAATGTGGCCTCGCCTCTTGTTGGCCTGTCAGCATATTGTGTCAGGAAACCCTCCTGCACACATTGTACAAAGAATGACCCATCTAATGTACTCGAACTATATCTTTTCCAGTCAATATTTGGAAAGTTAAAGTCTCCCATAACAACTACCCTGTTACTTTCGCTCTTTTCCAGAATCAACCCTGCTCCCGCTGAAAGGTAAGCAAATTTAAAGGCACTCACTCACCTTCATGACAGGCCCCTGCTCCCGCTTCCCAACCACCGTGGGGTGGGGGGGGTTGGTTAGAGGAGGAGGTAGGGTGGGAAACACTCACAAAGTGTTTCGGGTTTAACTGTCACTTGCCAATGAAGTAGATAGCAATAGGGCATAGAATTGCAGGAATTAAAGGCACAGATGGTAAAAGTTCAAAAGAGAAAATGAGGGTGAATTTCACACTTGCATTCTAAAAGGGTGAATTCATATTAGAAATGTCATTAAGAGGAACCTCTAAGATGATAGTTCAGATCAGAAAAGATCGAAAGAAAAAGTAGTATCAGTGGCAGTGTTCGAGCGGCACGGTGGCAAAGTGCTTAGCACTGCTGCCTCACGGCGCCGAGAACCTGGGCTTGATCCTAGCCCCGGGTCACTGTCCGTGTGGAGTTTGCACATTCTCCCATGTCTGCGTGGGTTTCACCCCCACAACCCAAAGGTGTGCAGGGGAGGTGGATTGGCCATGCTAAATTGCCCCTCAATTGGAAAAAAAAAGAATTGGGTGCTTTAAATTTATTTTTTTAAATATCACTGGCATGAGTTCATCCTATCAGCATAGGAGAGCTGAGCTGGTCCAAGATCACAGCCACACACAACTGGAAGCTGTGTTCATTCCCAAACAAGCCATTGCCGTAAAACACGCACTTGTTGCTACTCTGAGCCAGATAAAATTCCCAAAAGAGATCGACGTGCCACGTGTGGTAATTATTGATAGGCTAAACCCATGGGATGTTGTTTGGGGAGCTTTAGCTCTGAATTTAGGAAAAAGAACGGTTTGGAACTGGGTCACTTTGATGATATTGTATGGAGCCATTATTGCAGTTAAGTTTTTTTTTTATTGTTGCCTTTCTTGTGTGTTTTAACTGTTTAACAAACATTTCTTTTGCTGAATTATTACAACAAGACTGGACCCTTCCTCACTGGTCTTCATCTATTTTGACACGTTATACGAAATTGCAAAAAAGAGAGCCAGGGACCGTCATTCCCCAAATTTTCCCTCGGGGATTTGGAATACCCTAGCATTTAACATTACCTGGGTTCGTAACACTTGACAGAGCTGCATATTAAAAATACAAATAGATACATTAGCTACAGTTATAGGAACATAAGTTGGAAATTTAGCCCCTCCACCCTGTTTTGCCACTGAATCAGATCATGGCTAACCTGGGCCCATTGCTTTTCCCCAAATATGTCTTCATACCTTTACTTAACAAAAATCTATCAATCTCAATTTTAAATTTAACAATTACCAACTTCTTTTGTGGGAAGAAATGTTTTCTAATTTGACGGCTGTAATTGTTAGACTGTGCACTGTAATTTTCGACTCCTCAACCAGTGAAAATAGTTTCTTTATCTGTTCCTCTTGGTAAATCCCGTTGACCTTCTAAATTCCAGGGACAGTGTAACTCTGGTTTGTATGATATGATTCTTTCTATACAAATGCCAACTTTAGCCTTTTTGATTGCGGATTATTTTCTATACTTAGTTGTGATATTTCATGACATTTTAATGAACTATGCACATGGATCCCCAAGTCTCTGGAGCTCCATTATTTCTAGCTTTTCTTTATTCATTAAGTTCCCTATCCTTTTTATGCCTAAAATGCTTGTGTTCACATTTGCTGATACTTAAAAATCATTTGCCACACTTTCACTTAAAATTACAAAGTGATAGGGCAGCACGGTGGTGCAGTGGGTTAGCACTGCTGCCTCACAGCACCGAGGTCCCAGCTTGGATCCCGGCTCTGGGTCACTGTCCGTGTGGATTTTGCACATTCTCCTCGTGTTTGCGTGGGTTTTGCCCCCCATAACCCAAAGATGTGCAGGGTAGGTGGATTGGCCACGCTAAATTGCCCCTTAATTGGAAAAAATTAATTGGGTACACTAAATTTATTTTTTTTAAATTACAAAGTGATAGAGTGGCACGGTGGTGCAGTGGTTAGCACTGCTGCCTCATGGCGCCAAGAACCAGGGTTCGATGCCGGCTCCAGGTTACTGTCTGTTTGGAATTTGAACATTCTCCCAGTGTCTGCATGGGTCTCAACCCAAAACCCAAAGATGTGCAGGGTAGGTGGGTTGTCCATGCTAAATTGCCGCTTAATTTGAATTTCTTTTTTCATTGCAAAGTAATATTGATAGATTATGCCTCCATCAATGTCACCTATTCTTGATTTACAGTGGATTAATAAACTCACCCACTTCCTTGAGCAAAACCGACGTGATTTACAGCTTGTCGTTTGAAGTCTAATTTCCATGAGATTTAATGACCTTGGGCTCGATTTTGTTATGTGGAGATGCCGGTGTTTTGACTGGGCTGAGCACAGTAAGAAGTCTTACAACACCAGGTTAAAGTCCAACAGGTTTGTTTCGAACCACTAGCTTTCCGAGCGCAGCTCCTTCCTCAGGTGAATGAAGAGGTAGGTTCCAGAAACATATATTTAGACAAAGTCAAAGATGCAAGACGATACTTTGAATGTGAGCCTTTGCAGGTAATTAAGTCTTTACAGATCCAGAGAGAGGGGTAGTCACAGATTAAAGAGGTGTGAATTGTCGAAAGCCAGGACAGTTGGTGGGATTTCGCAAGCCCAGGCCAGATGGTGGGGGATGAATGTAATACGACATGTATCCAAGGTCCCAGTTGAGGCCATACTCATGTGTGTGGAACTTGGCTATAAGTTTCTGCTCAGTGATTCTGCGTTGTCGTGTGTCCTGAAGGCTGCCTTGGAGAACGCTTACCTGAAGATCAGAGGCTGAATGCCCTTGACTGCTGAAATGTTCCCCAACTGGAAGGGAACATTCCTGCCTGGCGATTGTCACGCGATGTCCGTTCATCCATTGTTGCAGCATGGTCTCACCAATGTACCACGCTTCGGTACATCTTTTCCTGCAGCGTATGAGGTAGATGACATTGGGCGAGTCGCACGAGTATGTATCGCGTACCTATGTCCAAACCTGTTGGACTTTAACCTGGTGCTGTAAGACTTCTTACTGTGGATTTTATTAGGGGGAGGAGATGAGCTGTTTACCCCATTGGAAGGAAAGTCAGCCAACAGCTGCCGCACCTAAAAGTCCATGCTGCAGCCATGACTCGTTGCTGGGGGGTTCAACGTGGAGAGAGTGGCAGGAAGTCCCGCTCTCGAGAGCTGCCGGCCAATATGATTGGCTGGCAATTCTAGCAGCCTCAGCAGCTCCAGAACTTGATAGTGAAGCTGGGGCTGACAAGAGCCAGTGTTCCGATGGACTTCATCCCAGGGTCTTAAAAGAAGTGGCCAGTAGAATAGCTGATGCATTCATTTTAATTGTCCTGGTTTGAGACAATTCACACCTCTTTAACCTGGGATTACACCTATCTCTGGATCTGTAAAGACTTAATTACCTGCCAATGCTCGCATTCAAAGCATTGTCTTGCAAATTTGAATTTGTCCATATTTATGTTTCTGGAACCTACCTCTTCATTAACCTGAGGAAGGAGCAGTGCTCCGAAAGCTAGTGATTTGAAACAAACCTGTTGGACTTTAACCTGTTGTTGTTAGACTTCTTACTGTGCTCACCCCAGTCCAACGCTGGCATCTCCACATCTCAGTTATCTGGAATTAAAAGTCTGATGATGACCATGAAACCATTGTCAATTGTGCCACCTGGTTCACTAATGTTCTTTAGGGAAGGCAACATACTATCCTTACCTGTGACATCAGACCCAAAGTGGTTGACTCTTAAATGCCCACAATTCAAGGGCAGTTAGGAATGGGCAATAAATGCCGGTATGCCCACATCCCATGATTGAATTTTTAAATATCTGCAACCAGTTAATCCTGCAGGGATCGGCTTGGTTTTATTGTTTACTGTTCAATGCTTATAGTGGCTAAATCATGTGAACACCAACAAATAACAAACACTTCATGCCCGGAAGGATATTGGTTGGACAAAGGATCCCTTTTTTATCTCTTGTCATTAACAGTTAAATGAAAACTCTGTGGTTGATTGTCCCTTTAAGGGCCACACAGCAGAGATAGAGTCACCTGACCTGGATGATCAATCAGGTTTGGTCCTTAGGCCCCAGCTATTTACAATCTATATTAATGACTTGGATACAGGGATAGAAGGTTCTATAGCCAAATTCGCAAGTGACACAAAAATAGGTGGGACAGTAAGTTGCAATTAGGGAATGAGAAACTTACAAATGGATCTGGATAGGTTAGGAGTGGGGCAAAATGTGGCAGACATTATTATGGAGTAACTTGAGGTCATGCATTTTGGTCAAAAAAATGGAAAGGCAACTTATTGGGCGGTATCCCCCCCCCCCCCCCCCCCTCGCCGGGTGGCCGTCCCGACCCCTGCATGCGATTCTCCCCCACCCCCACCCCCCCCCGAAACCAGCGCCGCACAAATTGTGGGGGGCCGCTTGGAGAATCGCCTCAAACGGCGATTCTCCAGCCCAGATGGGGCGAGCGGCCGCGCATAAACGGCCCACTCCTGCCAGCGCCGTCCACACCTGGCCACTGCTGGCGGGTACTCGTCGCAAAGGCTTGGGGGGGGGGCGGCCTGTCGGTGGGGGAGGGGGGCTCCGTTCCGGAGTGGCCTGGTACGCGATCGGGACCAACCGATCAGCGAGCAGGACTCTCTGTCGGCGGGCCTCCTTTCTTCCGCCGGCGAGCCTGGATCCATCCGCCATGTTTGTGTGGGGTGGCCTAGGGGAGGACGGCCACTGTGCATGGCTAGTTGGCGCCGGCCCAACTGCGCATGCGTGGGACCCAAGGCGCCGCGCCGAGGCCACGCCCCTGTAAATCCCACGACGCCCCTGCTAGCCCCACGGAGGGGGGAGAATAGGGGTCTGGGAACGGGTGCCGACGCCGGAGTAAAACACTCCGGTTTTTACACCGCCGTCGGCACTTAGGGCGGAATTCTCCGCTCCCCCGATAAATCGGGAAGCCCATTGTGAACTCGGCCGAGTTTCATGACGGCCTCGGAGGGTGCTCCTCGCACCTAATTCACCCCCACCCGGGGGGCTAGGAGCGGTGCTCCGTAAATCTCGGCCGTCGGGCCTTGACGCTTGCGTCAAGGCAGCGCGCCGAGAATGATGCAATGGCGGCGCTTATGTGACGTCAGCCTCGCATGCGCAGGTTGGCCGGCTCCAACCCGCGCATGCGCGGTTGCCATCTTCCCCTCCGCTGCCCCGCAAGACGTGGCGACTTGATCTTGTGGGGGGGCGGAGGGGAAAGAGTGCGTCGCTTTGAGACGCTGGCCCGACGATCGGTGGGCACCGATCGCGGGCCAGTCCCCTCCCGAGCAAGGCCGTGGTGCTCACTCCCCTCTCCGCCCCCCACAAGCTTCAAACGAGCATTTTGCGCCCATGTTCACGACGGCAGCGACCAGGTGTGGTTGCCGCTGTCGTGAACCGGTCAATAACGGCAGGCCGCTCGGCCAATCTTGGCCGGAGAATCGCCGGTCGCCGTGAAAAACGGCGACTGCCGATTCTTCCGAGCGGGTGTGGTGGGAGAATCGTGGGTGGCACCAGGGGGGCGTGTCGTGAGTCGCCCGGCCCTCCCGCGATTCTCCCACCCGGCGTGGGGAGCAGAGAATTCCGCTCTTAGACTCCCGTTGGGAGAATCCCTCCCATTGTCTAAATGGGGAGAGACTTTGGGGTGCTCTGATGCAGAGGGTTCTGGGTGTCCTCGTGCATTAGTCACAGAAAACGAGCATGCAGATGCAGCAGATAATAAAGAAGGCAAATGGAATGTTGGCATTGCTAGCTGAAGGAATTGAGTATGAAGGTAATGAAGTGTTGTTGCAACTATACAAGGCATTGGTAAGACAACACCTAACAATAATAATCTTTATTAATGTAACAAGTAGGCTTACATTAACACTGCAATGAAGTTACAGTGAAAATCCCCTAGTTGCCACACTCCAGCACCGGTTTGAGTACACAGAGGGAGAATTCAGAATGTCCAATTCACCTAACAGCACGTCTTTTGGGACTTGTGGGAGGAAACCGGAGCACCGGAGGAAACCCACGCAGACACGGGGAGAGCATGCAGATGCAGACTCCACACAGACAGTGGCCATAGAACTACTGTGCCAAGCATAAATACCTTCAATGTGATCATGGCTGATCCCTTCATGGCCTCAATGCAAGTGTCCTGTCCACTTTCCATAACCCTTCTACCCTTTACCAATTAAAAATCTGTCTAACTCCTCCTTAAATTTACTCATTGTCCCAGCATCCACCGCACTCTGGGGTAGCGAATTCCACAGATTCACAACCCTTTGGGAGAGGTAATTTCTCCTCAAATCTGTTTTAAATTTGCCTCCTCTGTGGTTATCACCGCTGCCTCACGGCGCCGAGGATCCAAGTTCAATCCCGGCCCCGGGTCACTGTCCGTGTGGAGTTTGCACATTCTCCTTTGTCTGCGTGGGTCTCACCCCCACAACCCACAAAACGAAAGATGTGCAGGGTAGGTGAATTGGCCACACTAAATTGCCCCTTAATTGGAAAAAAAGAATATGGTGCTCTAAATTTTAAAAAAAGGTGTTTGGCTCGGGAGGCTAAATTGCCTACTCTTGCTCCTAGGTCATGTGGTCTAGGGAGGAGGATTTTGCAATCCAGCTCCTCGTCTGTTGCATTGTAGGTAACAGATGAGGAAGATATCAGTCATAATAAAATGTCTGAGCAGACTTGATGGACTAAATGGCATAATTCTGCTCCTATATCTTATGAACTTATAATTGGTGCTCAGGAGGTGGGGGAAAGTCACCCCAGGGGTAGGAGTTCTCCTGGGGCAGAGGTATTTCAGAATTAGCTGCAAACATGCAGCTCTTCAAGATCATTGAAAATCAATCCCTTTTTGTTCACTAATGAAGTCCACACAAATAGTAACTGTTCATGGTGAAATGACATGCAAAGATTAGAACTGTACCAGCTAAAGAGAGACAGCATCACAATTCTTCATATTTGAAGACAGTAGTTTGTTCTTCGTATCAATTTGCTGTTTTTGAAAATGGATCTTTTCATTTGTGCTGTCACATGCCTGGATGATATGACAATCTTTCTGTTGGCCAGAGTTACGTTTCAGGAGATGTTTTACATTATGTACAAATGGATAGGTTACAAGTCAATCATAATAACGTTGCTCTTTGTGATTGGAGTGGTGAGATGCAACTTAAATTAGAGTTTTGAAAAAGACACCATTGCTGCAGCCTCCACTTTCTGGCAGCTCGAATCCAACACAACTCCAAAATAGTGAAGCTAATTTTGATGCTAATTGATTTGACTGGTGTAAATCCGGTGGAAAACTCACAAACATTTAGTGACTGCAGCTGCATACAAGTTAAATATAGTTACAAGACCAAAATCTAGTTACAAGACTTGGCTCTTGGAATCATGTGATATAAGGGCACGTCCTACTGTCAAAATCCATTTGAATCTAGATTCTTCAATAGTTTCAGTAATCTGTGCTATTTCTTTTACTGTGAAGGATGTTTTAATCCTGTGTTATTGGATGAAAAAGCCTGAGTCAGATTTATTCGGAGAAGAAACTGAATAACTCACAGCGCACAACAAGGCCCAATTGTCAATTCAATCGTTTGGTTGAGGTTGGGTCGGTCTATTTATTCATTGCTTTTTTTGTATTATTTGGATTTCATTGCAAATGATCTACCCTGTGTATGTTATTTAAACCATTGGCTCTGTGTGGGATGAATCCTGTGCACAACCAAGACTTTTGTGCCCCAAGGAAGGTATAGACATAGGCAACCCTGCAGGGGGGTTTCCCGAACCCCACCCCCCTGTCCTTCCCACCAGTGATGGTCTGGGTGCCAGCTTCAACAAAGGTGGCTGAGAGATCACCTATCTTTTATTGCAGCCAGGTGCTCCTCTGAAGCTGGAAGGCCTCCGGCTGGCTCTCCAGCTCTGAGAGCTCACCCACGGCTCCCGATTGGAAAGGGACCACGTATAAATGCCAAATAAGGGCTCACCACATGAAAATGTTACACTTAATCAGTCCCCCGCCCTTGAGGCAGGTCACCTGTTCCCCCTCCCCACTGTGGTGAAAATGCAACCTTGGAGCTGACAATAAAGTTGTGTGAGAAGTTGAGGACACCAGCATTTGGTCCTCCCCAGTTTAGGACCCTATAAACCTGCCCCTGATCCTCAAAGCAAATTGTCCCTTTCCTCCCTCCAACTCATCAAAATATGAGGTATTTTGGATGGAGACGTCAATGGAAGCATGTCGGTGTTCTTTATGGCAATGTTTTTTTCCCACCTCTTTAATTTTTTCTGAGGTTATCGCACACACACCCCAGCTGGAATGCCAAATTGGCAACCTGGTCTCAAAGCCTCTGGTAACTTGGATAGTATTGTTCCCTTTCTCTCTGGCGGACGGGTTCCAAGGATCTTCTTTTTAAAAATAAATTTAGAGTACCCAATTCATTTTTTCCAATTAAGGGGCCATTTAACGTGGCCAATCCACCTACCGTGCACATCCTTGGGTTGTGGGGGCGAAACCCACACAAACACAGGGAGAATGTGCAAACTCCACACGGACAGTGACCCAGAGCCGGGATCGAACCTGGGACCTCGGCGCCGTGAGGCAGCAGTGCGAACCACTGTGCCACCGTGCTGCCCTATCCAAGGATTTGCTTAATGCTTCTCAGAATGGCACGACTGACATTTTCAATATGTGAAGGATTGTGAACAAACACCACACGCCTTATTAACCTATAGTGCATCCTTTTGGAGCTCTGGAATAGTGCACTGGCTATTTAGTAATTTCTGATGGTTTTTCCCCCGAGTTGGGTATGGGCAGCTCAATTAGGTCTGATGGAGTGTCCAATCGAAGTTCCATGTCAGCAGGTGGCTCCTGTGGGAGACATCTCAAATACAATGAAGCATGGATAAAATGCATTGTAAATTACTGTGTTTTGCCAGTCGAGACCCTCAGTTAAGTGCTGTGTCTTGAAGTGCCCCTGTGCTAATAAATGTGATCAAACTGCTAACCCCAATGAGAGACACTTTGACAAATGCTTCAATTTATCATCACAAACAGGAGGGAAGTCGCTGAGAAATTGGGTAATTTGGTTCTCGTTTGACAGCAAAATAAAAAAAAAACTAAATTGCAATGAACAGAATTTCACTTTCCGCTGGATTGAGAAAATGCTGCTTCCTGCAACTTTAATCACTGGTGGAGCCAACTCTGCTGCTGAGATAGTGGCGGTGCAGAGATGGATCATACTGACCCCTCTTCACCTTCCCCAGCAGTGACTATGAAGCTCATCTTGTATGCGGCACATGGACACAAGAGTTTCTCTTCAATTCTTGTCTCTGCTGATGCAGTGTGTGAACCATCAACTCAGAATTTGAAAACTTAGATTGATATGTTTTTTGTTCGGCGAGATGGGAAAGGACACGGAACGTGGGGGCATATTAAGGTATAATTTAAACATAAATTGACTGAAGGGTCTGAAAATAAATCAAAGGCTTGGATTTAAATAGCGCCTTTCACAACAAAAGGATGTCAAAGGGTGATCACCAATGTACGTAAGGAAACAGAACAGCCGACTTGCACACGGTTGGTTCCTACAGACAACAATGCGATAATGGCCAGGCATTAGTTAGACCTCAGCTAGAATATTGTGTACAATTCTGGGCGCGCACTACAGGAAGGATGTAAATACATGGCAGAGAGTGCAGAAGAGGTTTACAAAAATGGTTCCAGGGATGAGGATAGATTAGAGAGGTTGCGACTGTTCTCCTTGGAGAGTGGAAGGCTAGGAGGAGATTTGATAGAGACTTTCAAAATCATGAGGGGGCTGGGCAGAGCAGATAGCAAAAAATTGTTCCCACGCGTAAAAGGATCGAGAGCGAGAGGACACAGATTTAATGTGATTTGAAAAAGAAGCAAATGTGATATGAGAAAAAAAAACGTTTGACACAACGAGTGGCCCAGGTCTGGAATGGACTGTCTGGAAGTGTGGTGGAGGCAGGTTCAATTAAGGCATTCCAGAGGGCACTGGATAATTACTTGAATAGAAAAAAATATGCAGGTGTATGGAAAAAAGGCAGGTCAATGGTAGTAAATCATGCTGCTCGTCTGGAGAGATGATAGGATGAATGACCTCCTCCTGCACTGTAACAATTCTATGATTCTATGTGATGTTGCTTGAAGGAAAAACCTTGGCCTGGCCAACTCCCCTGCTCTCCTTTGAAATAATGCTGTGGAATCCTTTATACCTTTTTGAAAGGCAGACAGGTGCTTGGTTTACCATTTCATCCAAAGAATGGCACCCCTGACAGTGTAGCATTCCTAAATATGGCACTGGAGTGCCAGCTTTTCAGAGCAAATTATCTTGCTCATTTTTCTAGATTGGGATTGAACCTATAATCTTCTGACTAAGAGGCAAGAGGACCATCTACTAAAGCACAGCTGAACTATAAACTCTTATTTGTGTGCTTCATTATCCTCTGTGCTACCTCTTCGCTATAGTGTTTCAAAAAGTTTCAAAATTGAACTAGGGTGCTACGGTGGCACAATGGTTAGCACTGCTGCCTCACAGCGCCAGGGACCCGAGTTCAGTTCTGGCATTGGGTGTTTGTTGTTGAATTTAGGCAGCACAGTAGCACAAGTGGATAGCACTGTGGCTTCACAACGCCAGGGTCCCAGGTTCAATTCCCCGCTGGGTCACTATGTGTACAGAGTCTGCATGTTCTCCCCGTGTCTGCGTGGGTTTCCACCGGGTGCTCTGGTTTCTTCCCACAGTCCAAAGGCATGCAGGTTAGGTGGATTGGCCATGATAAATTGCCCTTAGTGACCAAAAAGGTTAGAGGGGTTATTGGGTTACGGGGATAGGGTGGAAATGAGGGCTTAAGTGGGACGGTGCAGACACGATGGGCCGAATGGCCTCCTTCTGCACTGTATGTTCTATGGTCTCCCCATGTCTGTGTGGGTTCCATCCTACAGTCCAAAGATGGGGAAGTTAGGTGGATTGGCTGTGTGTTAAATTGCCCATTAGTGTCCAAAGATGTTTAGGTTAGGTTAGGGGGTTAGGGCAGGGTGGACGGGAGAGTGGACATGGGTAGGGTGCTCTTTCAGAGGGTCAGTGCAGACTCAATGGGCCAAGTGGCCTCCATGTGCACTGTAGGGTTTCTATGATTCTATAAGAGATTCAGAGAGGTAGAAATCTGAATCTAACCATCAGCGCCATAAATGGAAGGTTGTGTTATCTTAATATTTAATGGGTGTCATCCTTACTCTAAATTGACTCAAGGGTTGCATTCATAAATCAGTAACAAATCATAATGTCTTTGGAAACAGCCATTTCCTGTTGTTTTTCTTCTCAGCTTAATGATCCTTTGAAGGAGGAGGTGAGACTTTGTAAAGAAGTGCCAAATCAAAACAAACTCTTCAATGTGAAAGCAATTAATGTCTAATTGCCCTTAGTGTGTGCCCAGTTCGAGCACTGCCCCACAGGCACTAGTTAAATAATAATCTTAAGGGACTAGGCATGTTAAAGATAATGGCAATTTAACAACCTAATAAGCATGCTGCAGGTAAACTGTGTTATGCCCCGGGACATAGGTTAGATCAGCAAGTATTGTAAAATAATTAATTCCCAGAAAAAAACAATTTTATTCACAAATTCAGAATGGTTATCATCAACTGGGGTTAGGTAAGGGCAGCACGGTGGCCTAGTGGTTAGCACAACCGCTTCACGGCGCTGAGGTCCCAGGTTCGATCCCGGCTCTGGGTCACTGTCTGTGTGGAGTTTGCACATTCTCCCCGTGTCTGCGTGGGTTTCGCCCCCACAACCCAAAAATGTGCAGAGTAGGTGGATTGGCCACGCTAAATTGCCCCTTAATTGGAAAAAATAATTGGGTAATCTAAATTTATAAAAAAAAACTGGGGTTAGGTATCTGGAGAAGCCGGAGACATGGGTTAATCATCTGTAAGGTTTCAACTTTAGCTGATCAAGAAAGGGTCTATTTTATTTACGTTTTCTGCAATTTTCACAACTGGACCTCGATACCTCCTGTGACCAGGGATGAAGCTGAGTTTCAGCAGGTGTGGAAAATAGAACCATAGAAAAGTTAGCACAGAAGGAGGACATTCTGTCCATCTTGCCCATGCCTGCCTGGGGACACCCAGGTGTCCTTTCTGATCCCACCTTCCTGCATCCGACCTATAGCCCTGCAGCTTACAGCACTTAAATTGCAGATCCAGGTACTTTTAAAAAGAGTTTAGGGTCTCTGCCTCCACCACCAACTCGGGCAGCGAATTCCAGACTCCCACTGCCCTTTGCGTAAAAAGGTTCTTCCTTATGTCCGCTCCACACCTTCTGCCACTTGAACCTATTTCTCCTGGATCTTGAATTCTCCACTAAGGGAAATAATTTTATCCTGCCCACTATATCTCTTCCCCTCATAATTTTGTACATCTCAACTAAGTCACCCCTCAGCCTTCTTTGTTTCCAAGGAAAATAACCCCAACCTATCCAATCTCTCCTCATAGCTACACTTTTCTAACCCTGGCAACTTTCTTGTAAACCTCCTCTGCTCTCTGTCCAGATCAATTACGTCTTTCCTGTAATGTGGTGAACCGAACTGCACACAATACTCTTGTGTGGCCTCACCAGTGTTTTATGCAATTCCAACATTATATCCTTACTTTCATATTCTATACCACTGTGACTCCTTATCCATATGATAAGGAGTCACAGTGCCATTTAAAGGTCCCAACTGTGGCAGGGTCAGGATGGCTGTTCTTGGCCACACTCATCCCTATAATATTTCAGACAGGCCAGGGACAGATAGGAAGGTGGTGGGAGGTCTAGCCAGGGAATTTTACATGGCCTTTCAGTCCTTTCCCATGGGACACTTTACCTCCAACGTAGAGAGCAGAAGGGGCCTCAGTTTAATGTCTGATCCAAAAGACGACACCACTGGCAATGCAGCAGTCCCTCAGTTTTGGAGCACCATCCAGAATAACAGAATGAAGTGTCTGAGGTACGTCTTGAACTCACAACCTGCTGACTCAGAGGCAAGAGTGCTATCACCAAAAGAAGAAGTGCTGGAAAAACTCAGCATCTGTGGAGAGAGAAACAGAGTAAACATTTCAAGTCCAATATGACGCTTCTTCCAATATGGGCTCAAAATGTTGACTCTATCTCTCTGTTGTGTTTCAGATCTCTCGCATCTGCAGCATTTTGCTTTTATTTTACACTGTAGATCCTGTACACGCAACACGTCACCGACAGGGCTGAAAATATGTGCGAGTGGGATAGTTGCTGAAATTTTATGGATCTTTCTGCCGATGGAATCTTCCCATTCCCCCCTTGGCTGTGGGGCACGCAAAGCCCCGTAGACACCAGCAGGACCGGAGGATCCATGTATATTTTGTATTGTCTGTAAAAGGGTTTTATAACGCCAGTAACTTGATGCTGCTGGCCCTTCAATGTTTCCCATTCCAGGGCCAGTGATGTCTGTGCATGCACCCTGCTGCACATTAGCCCCTATCAAGATGGCATTGGCAGCAAACCCAGCCTTCACTTTGGATCTACCACCAAGTGGTGGCTGACACCAAGTTGCATGTCAAAGGCTGACGAAAATTTTGCGCCAGAACTTTCTCACATTTCCTCCAACTTATTTGGGTAGGCTAAGAGTAGAAGTGAAATTTATTGATGAGACTGGGGATTACACAGACACAAACCAACACAGTAAGAATCTAGCCAGTCAAATATTTCTATAAAAAGACAAAGTTGGATCAATGCTTAAGCATTTGCAAATATCTGTTCAGTACACATTTTTTTCGAGATCCAATCATGTGCAAGATGGTCTGATATCTTTATACTTGAGATGGTCTGATATCTTTATACTTGAGTGAGAATATTGTTCTTGCCTTTCCTACTGGCTTCAAAGACTGCCTTGGATGCCTTAGTGAAGCAGAATTGAAGACGCTACAACTGGCTGTCAATATAATTTGCCCATCCACAGGGAATTGTCAATCAAGTCAGTCCAAAAGCACAATCATAAGAGATGCTTCGTGAATGTATGTTCTCGAAATTATTAATGCCGTAAATCCAATCTCCCCCTTTTGAAGACTCTACCCATGGAGGTAGTAAATGTGTCAGTTTTTATGCATTTAATCTTTCACTGACAGCAGAGATATTGCAATTAACATGTAATGATACCAGACACCACCTGTGCCTTTCAGTTCTCCTCCAGCCACACAAAGACAAAAATGATTCATTACAGAGGCAACTAACAACAGTCAGGTTTAAATTTGAAATGGTTGGCCTACATAATATTGTTGAACATATTCAGGAGAGAGAGTTTTAGATTTTTGGATAGAAAGAGAAATTCGGATTGTGCATGTTAATAGCATAGAGTCATAGAGCTTTACAGCTTAGAAAGAGGTCCTTCGGCCCATCGTGTCTCCGCTAGCCAACTATTCGAATCCCATTTTCAATCACTTGGTCCGTGGCCTTGTATGCTATGGCATTTTAAGTGCTCATCGAAATGCTTCTTAAATGTTTTTCAGTTGCATCGTTAATACGCACAGGTAGTTTCATTGAGTACTTTGAGCACTTATAGAGAGAGACTAGCCTGCCCCTGGCCAAGTTGGCCATTAACAGGTTCTGGCAGCAGGCGGTCGATGGGGTCATGCAACCCAGCTGTCTGTCCCCCTACCGCAGCTACATTCGCAACCAGGTGGCCTTAGAGAGGGAGTATGCAGTGGCCACTGGGGTGCTCCGTGACCGGTGGGTGCCGCAGGGTTTGGAGTGCACATACTTCACCAATTGGCTTGGGATGGTGACCCTTGAGGTTGGAGATCGCTCATGATTGTACTGAATGGTGGAGCAGGCTTGAAGGGCTAAATGTCTATTTCTGCTCACATTTCTTATGTTACATAATCTAGACATTTAATGGACATTTTATGATCAGAATTTTGCAGCTCTGGTCCTGTTAGACCTTTGCTGCCTAGAATTGAAACATCTTGGCCGAGATTCTCCGTAATCCCAGCCAAATGTTGATGCCAGTGTAAACACTGGAGTGGTGTACGCCGCCGTCAATGGGCCTCCTGGCCCAGCAATTCACTGTTTTCTAAGGAGCTAGCATGGCGTTGGAGTACTGTGCGCAGCTCCAGCACCGAAGGGCAGCCCTGCACGGCTGGCGTGGGTCCGCGCATGAGCGCCACTGTCGGTGTGGGTCCGCAAATGAGCGAGGCGGCCATCTCCGTGCTGGCGCATGTGCATGGTTGCTGTCACCGAGCTGGCATGGAGCAACATGTCGGAGAGCTAACAGCGGGCCCGTGTGGAAGGAGTTAGGCCTCCTCCCTATCGCGGCCGCCTGCCGATCGGAAGCCCCCGATCGCGGACCTGGACCCCATGAAGAGGGAGTCAGATCCCAGGCCACAGGTCCAAGCTCCCGTTGGGTAGTACCAGGTTTGAACCATGCAGGCGGGTCTCGGCAGCAGTTCGGCCCGTCACCCACGGAGAATCGCCGCGGGGGCCTATTTCAGCAGCCCCCGACCAGCGCCGCAACCACTGTGTGGGCCCGATTGCCGCCGATTCTCCGGTCAGTGCGGCGTGGCGGGAATTTCCCGTGCCTCCGCCGATTCTTCGACCCGTCACGGGCTCACTTAATCCCGGCCCTTACCTTTCCTTCTGTCCTTTCGTCAGTGCAGACTCGATGAGCTGAAGGTCCCCTTCTGCACTGTATCACTCTATGACTCTTGTACCCACGTTATGCTAATAGTGAGTTCCATAAGGTGGTGTAGAGAGCTTTCAGTACCTGGTCCAGTGTGTCTAAGATGGAACTTTTATATTATTTGTTTGGGATGGAACTTTAGACCCCCTCAAGCTCCGAATTAAAATGACGTAGAGTTACAAAGCAATTCCCACAGAGAAACAGGTCATCTGTCTCAGATCCATAACCAGGGCCGGCTCAAGGTACCGGCAACTCGGGCAGTCGCCCGGGGCGCCATGTGCTAGGGGCGCCGCGTAAAAGACTCGGGTCCCGCGCATGCGCAGTTGGGCCGGTGCCAACCAGCGCATGCGCGGTGGCCGCCCTCCCTCAGGCCGCCCCGCACAAACATGGCGGATGGATCCAGGCTCGCCGGTGGTCACTCCGGCGCCTCCCCACCCTCGGGCTCACTCCGCCCCCCCCCCCCGGCCCCGCCCCCCCGAAGGGCGCCGAAGTTCAGCTTGCCCGGGGCGCCAGCAACCCTAGGGCCGGCGCTGTATAACTAATGTTTATGCTCCATACCAGCCCCTTTCACCTCTCTTCATCTAACCCTATCATTATGTGTATCTATTCCCTTTTCCCTCATGTGCTTATCTAGATAGCTAGCTCCACCTCGAATGTTCCATTCGCCTCAACTACCTCTTGTGGTAGCGTATTCCAAATTCTGATCACTTTCCAGAGACAGATGTTTCTCCTGGAGTCCTCATTGGTTTGATCAGTGACTGTCATATTTAAATCGCAAAAAGCAGAATACTGCAAAATGCTGGCAATCTGAAACTAAAATGAAAATTCTGTAATAAACTCTGCAGATTAAGCAGTGGAGAGAGGAACAGAGTTCACAGTTCAGGTCTATGGCCTTTCATCAGAACTGGGAAAAGTTCCTCTCATGAAAGATCACAGACCTGAAATGTTAATGCTGTCTCTCTCTCCACAGATCTCTAAATGTCAGCTCGTCGTAATCTCTTCCACAAATGGAAACTTCTCCATGTCTACCCAATGGAACCTTTTCAATAATCTGGAAGGCTCAATCAGGTGACCCCTCAGCCTTCTCTTCTTGGGTGAAAAGAGCCCCCAGCCTATTCAGTTTACCCAGGTTCATGCAATGAGTGATCCAGTTCTTCTTGCCTTGTTTTATCTTCAGGAATATTCCAGAGGGGGTTCCAAGCTTAAGATGTCGAGTGGACCCCATTGATAAATGAAGAAATGGACAATATGTGAGTTATCTTGAAGGATACCTGAGAGAAAACTATTCAAGGTCAATTGCAGAACTCGGGGATGTGCGAGAACAGATGAATATCACATAGCTGGATGTTCCTCAAGGTCGTGTCCTAGGCCCAGCCATCATCAGCTACTTCAGCAATGTCCTTCCTTCCATCATAAAGTCAGAGGTGGGGATGTTCGCTGATGATTGCACAATGTTCAGCATCGTTCGCGACTCTGTAGTTACTGAAGCTGTCCATCGGCCAAATGTAGCAAGGCCTGGACAATATCCAGACTTGGGCTGTAACATTCGCGCCACACAAGTGCCAGGCAATGACCATCTCCAACAAGAGAGGATCTAGTCATCGCCCTTGACATTCAAATCATTAAATCCCCCACTATCAAGGGGCAGCACGGTAGCATGGTGCTTAGCATAAATGCTTCACAGCTCCAGGGTCCCAGGTTCGGTTCCCAGCTGGGTCACTGTCTGTGCGGAGTCTGCACGTCCTCCCCGTGTGTGCGTGGGTTTCCTCCGGGTGCTCCGGTTTCCTCCCACAGTCCAAAGATGTGCGGGTTAGGTGGATTGGCCATGCTAAATTGCCCGGAGTGTCCTAAAAAGTAAGGTTAAGGGGGGGTTGTTGGGTTACGGGAATAGGGTGGATACGTGGGTTTGAGTAGGGTGATCATTGCTCGGCACAACATCGAGGGCCGAAGGGCCTGTTCTGTGCTGTACTGTTCTATGTTCTATGTTCTATCAACATCCTGTGGGTTACCATTGTTGCTCGTTCTGGGTGAGTGTGCTTTACACTCAATTTGGCTCTGTTTCATTCCTTAGCTCTAGAGTCGTCAGGTATCGTTAAGATACCGCCACAAGTTTCAAGTTCAAGTTCAGACCAATAACTCCATACACCAGTTAGTAAGTTCAAACAAGACACGTTTACTATAATACAGTTATCTACTAATTATGCTTATAAAATTATAAGACTAGGCTAATCCTACCACTAACAGGCCAATACTTATCTGAAAAAGGGGACTGCCGGATCAGGGATCAATGGTCTCTTGCTCTGCACTGGGTCCGCAGGTTTCCAGTAGTTATGGACTAAAGGGGGTCAGGAGTGTCTACTCTCGTAGCGTGCGTTGTTTGACGGCTGCTGTTGACCAGGCCTCTCCTCTCCGTGGTCAAGTTCGAGAGCAGCTACAAAGGTGTTCTTGTTGGGTGGGCCGGCTGAGAGAGCTGGTCAAGGAGAGGCTGGCTGAGAGAGAGAGAGCTGCGGTCGGGGTCTCTGTCTTACACCTCTCCCTGGGTCTTGCGCCCACCTGGACGGACCCTCTATACACTCGCAATCGATTGGGTCTCTTCCCAATCAATTGATTTGAATTTCCCCAATAACGGGGCAGTCCCTCGATCACTGGGCGGTTCTTGGGGCTTATTATTTTGGATTTCTCTTGGCGCCGAGCAGTCTGGCCTTCTATTCACTGTGGCGATTTGAGTTAACTTGTTTCCATTGTACTTGGGTATCACCCGGTATCGCCTCATTAGTATGCTAACTTGTTTCTTTCACAGTGCTGTCTGGTTTCTGCAGCAGTCAGAATACACAAGCGCTGTTGCAAGCTGCTTGCTTTTGCAACATGTCCATTTTCCCTGCATTCTTTGTAATCTTCCATTTTGTGTTGGGCAGTGGCCACCCCAGGTGGCTACACTTACCATTGACCAGAAACTGAACTGGACTAGCCAAATAAACACTGTGACTACAAGAGCAGGTCAGAGGCTAGGAATCCTGCGGTGAGTAACACATCTCCTGACTCCCTACCTCCTATCCACCATCTACAAGGCACAAGTCAGAATTGTGATGGATACTCTCCACTTGCCTGGATGAGTGCAGCTACACAACACTCAAGAAGCTTGACACCATCCAGGACAAAGCAGTCCACTTGATTAGTACCCCTTCCACAAACATTCATTCCCACCACCACCGATGCACAGTGCCAGCAGTGTGTACCATCTACAAGATGCACTGAAGGAACTCACCAAGGCTCCTTTGGCAGAAAGTTCCAAACCCACAACCACTACCATCTAGAAGGACAAGGGCAGCTGATACCTGGAAATACCACCACCTGGAAGTTCCCCTCCAAGTCACTCACCATCCTGACTTGGAAATATATCTGATGTGACCCTCAATTCACGCGAAACAGAGGGTAGATGTAAACTGTGGCTTTAATCGACTAGAACAGTGCCTGCCTGCAACTGCTCTGCTGGTAAGGGCTGCTGCTCTTCATACCTCCCCTCAAGGGGCGGAGCCAGGGACGGAGCCCACAAGGGTATCAACCTGATATATTCCATGTAATATCGTACAATGGTCCATAGGTGGAGCCCACGTGGGCAACAGCGTGATACAGTAACATACATGGTGAATGGTTAATACAATACATTCACCACAATATCGCCGTTCCTTCACTGCCACTGGGTCAAAATCCTGGAACATCCTCCCTAAAAGCACAGTGGGTGTACCTACACTGCAGCAGTTCAAGAAGGCAACTCACCACCACCTTCTGAAGAGCAACTAGGTTTGGGCAATAAATGCTGGTCCAGCCAGCAACGCCCTAATCCCATAAATTAATTTTTAAAAATAAAATGACTTGCTATGATTGTGGTCTCGTGGATATGGTTTATACCAATAAATGCTGCTTCCAAGAAATCCAACATATCCCAACATCACTAAAATTTAATTTGAGCCTAATTCTCTTGTCCTATACAAAATCTGTTAAAGGAGCTATGAAGGTGGCTGCTGCTGGGCGAAGAGGCTATGCAACAGCATTTTAGCTGATAGGGCTCAGTCTTGACCTCACAAATAGCAGCAGCTCGATTTCACTGGCCACCAGTTTAGCCTGAGTCGTGAAGGTGCAGCATCAATTTGTCTTGTATTGTGGCCCATTTGGTACAAACGCCTCCTTCCACCACGGATAATCAATCCGCAACTACCTTTCTGTTGATTTCGGCCAATTAAGAATGGCTAAAGATGCAGTTGTATAAAATGACTTTTATAATGGTACTCACATCCAAACTGAAGAGTGCTCTTTCTTTAATTTCATTCTGTGTGTGAACCTGAATTTAAGCTCAAGATTCTCTTTAAAAGGAGTCAAACAGTGAGCAGTCAATGCCTGTTCTTCTGAAACATAAACCATAAATTCTAAGTTCCATTTCAGTTTGTGCAGTGAATTGTTAATTAGACACTGGGCTGCTTTTAAAAACAATTTAGTACACAAACTTTATTAATTATGTAAGTACTCACTGTGAAATTGCACGTGTATTTCATTTGCAAACTTGAAACCCGCTACTCGGCTGATTGGAGAATCTCATGGGAGCCGAATACTTTCTTATTGAAAAGGCAGGATTCAGGCATCCCCTTACTGATTGAGAGCATATTTTGAAGCTGATATGCTCCTATTAGGTAAATATCAACATAGGTGGAGCATCATATGCCATATTAGTCATGGTTCTTTGCTGCGGGTATACCTTTTAAAAGGGGTTTGACAGAATTTCCACATATTTCTGCAACTTTCATCACAATTTCTATCTAAATAGTGTAAAAGTAATTTGGGATCAGTGACAAGTAAATCATGCTACTAATCATCCACACGCCCTGATGAGATCGTGCCTTTAAACATTAGACCAGAGTCAAGTTTATATACAGTGGAAAAATAATTCAAATTGATTCTAGGCAACAATTAGTGTTCAGGATGAGACACGTTATACATTTAAAAGAGTCAAACATGTACAATTATTTGCTTGTGTGCATCCATCCACCTAGCTGTGGTTACTGCCTTGTAGTTATGGGCTTGTTAAGATTGTCTGAGTCTCCAGGCTATTGTGGTATGGCTGTTGCATTTGTTCCAAATCTGCATGGGGCCCTGATCTGGTTGTGTGGTTGTTTGTCTCCAACAATACCCAACTAGATTTCACACTTTGCTGAGGCCACACACGCACCACACACGACACAAAGTCAAAACTCAGACAGGAGTAAAGATGGGCCATTGTCTGAATTCTACTGAATTAGGGCAGCAAGGTGGCACAGTGGTTAGCACTGCTGCCTCACAGCTCCAGGGTGACTGTCTATGTGGAGTTTGCACTTTCTCCCCGTGCCTGCGTGGGTTTCCTCCGTGCTCTGGTTTCCTCCCACAGTCCAAAGACGTGCAGGTTAGGTGGATTGGTCATGCTAAATTGCTCCATAGTGTCCAAAAGGTTAGCTGAAGTTATGGCGACAGGGCGGCGGCATGGGCTTAAGTGGGGTGCGCTTTCCAAGGGCCGGTGCAGCCTCATTGGGCCGAATGGCCTCCTTTGCACTGTAAATTCTATGATTCTATACTGTTGCCTTTTTTTAACAATAGAAATTCATCAATTGGTCAATCTTGGGAGAGGGGGAAACCGCTTCTTTCCTATCCATAAAACATAATGTTTAAGCCCGGTTTACATCATAGAAATTTTTCAACTCATTTGCTGAAGAATTGGACAGATTGTAACTGATCTGCAGGGGGCAGTAAGCGCTACCCTGTGAATGGGGTCCCCCGGGCTGCTTGGGGCCACTGTCCTATGGTCCTCCTGATCGATTGGGGGCGCTGCCTGTGATCCTCCAGACCAGTCGTGGTAGCTGCCCTATGGTCCTCCTGATCAGTTGGGGGCGCTGCCTGTGATCCTTCGGCCGGTCAGGGTAGCTGCCCTGTGGTCCTCCTGATTGGTTGGGGGCGCTTCCTGTGATCCTTCAGACCGGTTGGAGACGCTGTCCTCCGGTCCTCCGGGCCAGTTGGGGGGCGAGGTCCTCCGGGCCGGTTGGGGGCACTGATCTGTGAGCCTCAGGTCGATTGGGGGTGCTTTCCTGCGGTCCTCCGGGCCAGTTGATGGTGTTGTCCTGGGGTCCTCTCGTCCTCCGGGCCGGTTGAGGGCGCTGTCCTGTCGTCCTCCGGGCCGATTGAGGACGCTGTCCTGAGGTCATCCGGGCCGGTTGAGGGCGCTGTCCTGCGGTCCTCCGGGCCGGTTGAGAGCGCTGTCCTGCGGTCCTCCGGGCCGGTTGAGGGCGCTGTCCTGCGGTCCTCCGGGCCAGTTGAGAGCGCTGTCTTGCGGTCCTCCGGGCCGGTTGAGGGCGCTGTCCTGCGGTCCTCCGGGCAGCCGGATGTGCGGCTCCGCCATTTTGTTGCAAGTCAGGGTGGCGAGAGGTAGTTGTTGGCGACCGCGCGGTTAAAGTACAAGCCGGAGCGAAAATGCGGATCGAGAAGTGTTATTTCTGCTCAGCGCCGGTTTATCCGGGTCACGGGATGATGTTTGTCCGCAATGATTGTAAGGTGAGGCCAGGGAGAGTGATTAGGCCCAAGTTGTTGATGTGGAGCCGGCGGCTTATCTCACTAAGCCCACGGTTCATCGTGATGTTGTTGGGGAATGAAGGCCTGCCTGGGAAAGATGCGGGCGAAATGAGCTCAGCGATCAGGGCTGGTGGGTCCTCACTACCTTCGCAGTGTAACGGGTAACAGTTCAAAAATACTTGCATTTATATAGCGCCTCAGGAAAACAACGTGTTGGAAGATGCTTTGCAGCTAGTGAAGTACTTTTTGAAGTTGCCATCGCTGCTGTAAAGTGGGAAAAGTGATAAGCAGTTTCAGTACTGCATAATCTCACAAGCAGCAGTGTGATAAACTATTTTCAAGCTGCTAATCTTTATTAGTGTTACAAGTAGCACTTTATTAATAGCACAGTGGTTAGCACTGTTGCTTCACAGTTCCAGGGTCCCAGGTTCGATTCGCGGTTTTGGTCACTGTGTGCGGAGTCTGCACGTTCTCCCCGTGTCTGCGTAGGTTTCCTCCGGACTCTCCGGTTTCCTCCCACAAGTCCCGAAAGGCGTGCTGTGAATAGGACAATCTGAATTCTCCCACTGTGTACCCGAACAGGCGCCAGAGTGTGGCGACTAGGATTTTCACAGTAACTTCATTAATAATAATCTTTATTATTGTCTCAAGTAGACTTACATTAACACTGCAATGAGGTTACTGTGAAAATCCCGTAGTCGCCACATTCCGGCACCTGTTTGGGGACACTAAGGTGAATTGGGCATTCTGAATTCTCCCAACAAGTATGTCTTTTGGGACTTGTGGGAGGAAACTGGAGCACCCGGAGGAAACACATGAAGCTTTACGCAAAGTGACTCAAGCTGGAATCGAACTCGTCCTTGGTGCCGTAAAGCAACTGTGCTAACCATTGTGCTGCCCCCGAGGGATTAAACCAACAACCTGATACCAAGGAAGGTACTTCTTTGAAGAAGCAGCATGTACTGCGGATAAAGGGATGTACTGTACTTGGATTTTCAAAAGGCACTTGATAATGCTCCACGTTAAAGGTTATTTCCGTTAAAGGTTAAAGGAAAATAAAAGCCCATGGTGGATTGGTTTATTGTTATGTGTACCGAGGTACAGTGAAAAGTATTGTTCTGCGTGCAGGTAAAACAGATCATTCCGTACATGAAAAGAAAATACATAATAGGGCAAACATAAAATACACAATTTAAATACATTGACACAGGCATTGGGTGAAGATGTGAGAAGAGATCTGATCAGACCATAAGAGGGTCGTTTAGGAGTCTGGTAACAGCGAGGAAGAAGCTGTTCTTGAATCTGAAGTGTGAGTTCTCAGACTTTTGTATCTCCTGCCTGATGGCAGAAGTTGAAAGAATGAGTAAGCTGGTTGGGAGGGGTCTCATTATGCTGTCCGCTTTCCCAAGGGAGGTGTAGACAGAATCAATGGATGGGAGGTGGTTTGTGTGATGGACTGAGCAGTGTTTACAGAGCTCTGTAATTTCTTCCGGTATTGGGCCGAGCAGTTGCCATATCAGGCTGTGATGCAGCCAGATAGGATGCTTTCTATGGTGCACCTGTAAAAGTTGCTGAGAGTCAATGTGGTCATGCCAAATTTCCTTAGTTTCCTGAGGAAGTCTAGGCGCTGTTGTGCTTTATTGGTCGTAACATTGACGTGGTTGGACCAGGACAGATTTTTGGTGATGTGCACACCTAAGAATTTGAAGCTGTAGACCATCTCCACCTCTGTCCCGTTGATGCAGACAGGTGTGTACAGTGCTTTGCTTCCTGATTTCAATGACCAGCTCTTTAGTTTTACTGACATTGAGGAGAGATTGTTGTCGTTATGCCACTCCACTAGGCTCTCTATCTCTCTCCTGACTCTTCTGATTCATTGTTGTTTGAGATCCAACCCACCAGTGTGTTGTCAGCAAAGCTGTAGATGGAGTTGGAGCCAAATTTTGCCACGCAAACGTGTATGTATAGAGAGTATAGTAGGGGGCTAAGTACGCAGCCTTTTGGGGCCTTGGTATTGAGGACTATCGCGGAGGAGGCATTGTTTATTCTTACTGATTGTGGTCTGTGGGCCAGGAAGTCGAGGATCCAGTTGGAGAGTGAGGAGCCAAGTCCTAGGTTTTGGAGCTTTGATATGAGCATGGGTGGGATTATGGTGTTGAAGGTGGAGCTGTAGTCAATAACTGAGAGTCTGATGTGTAGGGAGTCCTTGTTGTCACGATGCTCCAGGGACGAGTGTAGGGCCAAGGAGATTACATATCCTGTGGACCGGTTGCAGCGGTATGTGAATTGCAGTAGATCTAGGCATTCTGGGAGTATGGAGTTGATGTGCCTCATGACCAACCTCTCTAAGCACTTCATTACGATTGATGTCAGGGCCACCGGCCGATAGTCGTTGAGATAAGTTGCCTGGTTCTTCTTTGGCACTGGTATAATGGTGGTCTTGAAGCAGGTGGGGACCTCTCAACGGAGAAGGGAGAGGGGGTAACATTGGCATGGATTGAAGATTCACTAACGGGAAACAGTTGGCATAAATAGGTATTTTTCTGGTTGGTAGGATGTGAGGAGTGGTGTGCTACAGAGAGCAGTACTGGGGTTTCAAATCTTTGCAATTTATATAAATAATTTGGATGAAGGGACCAGGTTTGGTTGCTAAATTTGCTGGTGACATAAAGATAGGTATGAAAATAAGTTATGAACAGGACATAAAGAGGCTACAAAAGGATATAAGTAGGTCCTGAAAATAGGCGAAGATATAGAAAATGGTGTATAATGGGGAAATTGTCCATTTTGGCACGAAGAATAAAAAATATGTATAGCATCTAAATGGTGAGAGATTGCATTGTCCTGCAATGCAGAAGGATCTGGGTGTCCTGGTCCATGAATTGCAAAAGGTTGGTATGCAGGCACAGCAAGTAATTAGGAAAGCTAATAGACTGTTATCCTTTATCGTGAGGGGACTTGAGTGAAAACTTAAGGAGTGGAAGTTAAGCTTCAGTTATACAGGGCATTGGTCAGGAGTGCCGCATACACTATTGGTCTCCTTAAAGAATGCATTGGAAGTAGTTCCGACATGGTTTTCTAGACTAATACCTGGAATGGGTGAATTGTCTTATGATGAAAGGCTGGAACGGCTAGGACCCAGGTTCGATCCCGGCCCTGGGTCACTGCCCGTGTGGAGTTTGCACATTCTCCCCATGTCTGCATGGATCTCACCCCTACAACCCAAAAGATGTGTAGGATAGGAGAATTGGCCATGCTAAATTGCCTCTTTTTGGAAAAAAACAGAATTGGGTACTCTAAATTTATTTAAAAGAAATAAGGCGTCACTCATTTTAAAACATTTTATCTGAGGGTTGTGAAACTTCGTAGCTCTCTTCCTCAAATGTTAGAGGAGGTAGATAGAAACTTGAAAAGCAAGAGTGTGAAGGGTTATTGGAGGTAGGCAGGAATGAGGTTAAAATCAGATCAGACATCATCTGGTAAATGGCAGAGAAGGCTTGAAGAGTTGAGTGGCCTACTCCTAAATTGTATGTTCGTATACATATGTTCTTCAGAATATTGCAGTTGGGTCTTTTACATCACCTAAAAGAGCAGATGAGGCCTTGGTTTAACGTTGCATCCAAAAGGTGGCACCTCCCAACAGTGTAGCCCGAGTGTCAGTCTTGATTTGTGTCTTCAAGTTTGTGGAAAGGGAGAGGCTGGAGTATTACCAACTGAGCCAAGGCTGCCAATTATGTAGGTTATTGGTGTACAGGCAGAAGTATGTTTTGGTGTTATTGAGCAGCAAGATTTTCTGAAGTTTGGATAGTTGATGGTGCTGGCTTTTTACTTATTTAAATGTAACGTGGTATTGTGTGAAATGTGCCTTGGCCTCAATGCTCTTTTGATATATCAGGTTATTATAGATAGTGGGAAAATCCAAATTCTCAGAATCAGTTTATCACATGATGTTTCATTATTATCTGAACATTTGTGAATAAAGTTACATCAGTTAACTGCTGTAAACTTGGCATTTCCCAGGTAAATGTCTCGGGCAGTTGAGATATATTGAAATGCCAGCTGTTGAATAGGTTTGGTTTGATTTTGTTTCTGCTCAGTCCAGCCAATTATAGATCTTGGTCAAGCTGCTGTTCTTCGTTTCAGATTGCGTGTTCTTCATGTTTTGTTTACATGATTGCCCTGCTCTCCTAAGAAGGGAGATGAGGTGAAGTGACACTCCCAAGTACATTGTTATAAATTTATCGATAACATCATAAATTTGTTTTGTTAATCATTCACTGCGATTTTGGGGGACTTCACCATTCTACTGTTCTGCCAGGTGTTTCCATTATAAAGTTACCTGCAGACAATCGTGCCTACACTGGGTTCACTAGATATATTTTCGATGTGTCAGAGACTGCAGGTCCCTGAGCCTACAGCATCATTGGTCCTCTCGAAGGGAAATTTGCTTTGGTCTGACTTTCTGTGAGCAACACTGCATCTAATCCAATAATGATTTAAATTACATAATCTCCCAGGTTTTCAGATTCTGCAGGTCAAAGTGTCATAAGGGTTTCAAGAAGAAGCGTAACCCAAGAAAGGTCAGATGGACAAAGGCCTTCCGGAAATCAGCTGGCAAAGAATTGACTGTGGTGCGTAAGAAACAACTTTTCTCAAATTGCAGTTTCGCTTTCCACTGCACTCCATTTAAAAGTTGATCATTTTGACAGCTAATCTTTTATTTACAGGATAACTCGTTTGAATTTGAAAAACGCAGGAATATGCCAGTCAAGTACCAGAGAGAACTGTGGTCTAAGTCAGGTAAGCAGCTTTTGTGGCATATGTGTTACGAATATATTGGACTTCTGTACTTTTGCTGGATCTGCTGAGACGTTCAGCCTATTTAGAGTGGGATCTCAATTTCCCTTTGATGTTGGATTAACCTCTGTGATTAAGGGATGGTAACAAAAGTGGCTTGTGGAGGGAAAATCTGAAGCAAACCTTTTAACTGAGTAAATAATTCAGAAGTGGAAATGTTATCTGACATTTCACATCTGTTTGTGTCACTGATGATCTTAAGCTAGTGGTTGAGCGCAGAATGGCTTCCCAGGGTCTGATGTGAAGCACAGAATAGTGGGTCATTGCGCTAAAGATGTGTGCCTAAGGTGACGCCATATTAATCCTACAAAAACTGAGTTGTTGCCAGAAATGTCATTGATTTGACATGCTTGTCACGGAAGCTGTTTCTCCATTATCTATGCACATATTATTAATATCTGGTACCCCAAATTTAGGTGAAGGTCATAAGTAGAGGTAAGTAGATTCTTAACTAACAAAGGAGTCACGGGTTTTAGAATAAGCAGAATGTGGAGTTGAGGCCACAGTCCGATCAGCCATGATCTTATCATAGAATTTTTTCATAGAATTTACAGTGCAGAAGGAGACCATTTGGTCCATCGAGTCTGCACCGGCTCTTAGAAAGAGCACCCTACCCAAGGTCAACACCTCCGCCCTATCCCCATAACCCAGTAACCCCACCCAACACTAAGGGCAATTTTGGACATGAAGGGCAATTTATCATGGCCAATCCACCTAACCTGCACATCTTTGGACTGTGGGAGGAAACCGGAGCACCCGGAGGAAAACCATGCACACACGGGGAGAATGTGCAGAGTCCGCACAGGCAGTGACCCAAGCCGGAATCGAACCTGGGACCCTGGAGCTGTGAAGCAATTGTGCTATCCACAATGCTACCGTGCTGCCCTTATTGAATGGCGGAGCAGGCTTGAGGGGCAAAATAGCCTGCTCCTAATTTGTATGTGCAAGCAAAGACACTAACTCTGCACAATAGATAATTTTCCATCATATTTTAGAAGATTTCAATATTTGGTGGAAGTTGATGTAATTATGCAATTCTTTTATGCTGGCTAACCATTTTTTTTAAGACTCACTTCAGTACAGAAATGGGACATTGCTGGTTAATTTTACACACAGTTAACATTACAAGTGGCAGCAGCAATGGAGAATACTGAATTGACAAATGTAGCTCTTTATGTATGCTATATGAAATTAGCTTGGTTTTACTAAGATCTTGAGTTTTATGGATCTTGCATTGTGATCTGGAAAAATGGAGATTATCTTGGCAATATAGCAGTGACATGTGTCTGTATGTGAGTGTGTGGAGACTGGTATGGGTTTCAGGGAAATGCCTTCTACCTTGATTGGTGGTTTTATTTAGCAAATTTCTCCACCACACCCTATTTTGACTTGACTGAAGTCTGCTGGGATTGGTCAAAGGCACCGGTCATCCTCTTACTACCACATCCAAGTGGTCATTCTTCATGTGTTAGTTTAGACCTGGTTTCAGCAGGATGTTTGGTAGTGGGTGCACTACATCTGTCCTCGCCGAATGCTTACATATGCTCTTTTAGTGGTTGAAGTTTAATATTCATGGGGTCCCTTGGCTAGCAAAGGGGTGTTAAAGTTCATTGATTTCGACAAAGTAGCTTCTAGAATGTGCTTTTATTTTTCCAGTCAAATTTATTTGAGGCCATTGAAAAGAATGGGAGTAAATGCTCTTTGTCTTCATTACATTCATGATGAAATTTTGTTCAACAGTTGTGGCAATGAAGAGAGTTGAGGAAGTCAAACAGAAACGTCAAGCAAGATTTATTATGAACAGGTGAGTGTGAACTTGAGAAACTTAAAAGGCATTTTAAAGTGCAAGATATTTATTTACAACTTGACCAATTGTTAATATTTCCTGTTCTAAAATAGTAGCTTGATGTGTAAATGTATTTCTGGTGACTGCAAATCAAGAAAGTGCATTTATATGCACTTTCATGGATGGATACAGCTACAAAAGAGACCACACAGGCCATTGTGCCACTGACAATTTATCATGCCACAAAATTCTTCACGGCCAGTTAATTACTTGGAAATGTAATCACGATTATGTCGGCAAATATGCCACCCAGTTTTCATGCAGCAGAGTTTGATGAACAGCAAATGAGGTAAAACGACCAGTTGGTCTTCATAATGTGAATTGAGGGATGAATGTTGGCCGGGACACCAAAACCTTTCTCCTCTTTCAGTCACACCATTAGATCTTTTTATATACAACTGACAGATCAGTGGGAGTCCAGTATACCCTCTCGTGGAAAATGGCACTCGTTCAGTACTGCACCAAAGTGGCAATCAATATTAACGTGGTTGAGTGAACCGTGAGCTTGTAATCTTGTAAACTGTGATGAGAATGCTATCACTGAAGCTAGTTACTTCCAGTAAGTTAATAGGGGCCAGCTTGTACGTGTCTTTTTGGATCCTGCATGGCCATGAGAGGAAACATTGAGTGTAGGTTGTCTGATCACTGGTAGTTTTGGAGAAACAAAAATCAAATGGAAATATGCCAAATTGTATCCATGCTGTAGTAGAGTTACTGTAAAGGCGAGTATTCACAATATGTAGGGAAATGCTTGTCAATATATTTAGATTAAGAATGTATCTGTTGGTATATCTGATGAAGTGTCCTCTAAGTATAAACATGGGACCCAAAATCCTTTTATTATTTAGGAATTAACTGAGTGGACAGAAATTTGGCAGATGGAGTATAATATGAGAGAGTATGAGGTTCACTTTGGCAGGAAGGAGAGAAAAGCAGAATATCCTTTAAATGGGCTGAGAGACTGCAGAATGCTGCAGTATAGAGGGATTTGGGCGTCCTAGTACGTAAATCACAAAATGTTAGCATGCAGGTACAGCAAGGCAATGGTGATGTTGGGCTTTCTGATGAAAGTCTTGCCACACCTGTGCACAGTGTAAGTGAGACTGCATTTGGAGACTGTGTTCAGTATTGGTCTCTTTACTTGAGGGATATTCTGCATTGGAAGCAGTTTAGGGATAGTTCACTAGACTGATACCTGGAAGGAAGTGGTTGTTTTGTGAGAAATTGTTGAGCAAGCTGAACCTGTACTCACTGGAGATTGTGCTCGACAGATTTGTGATCGACACGCGAGTTAAGGGTTCTTGAACAGGCAGGAAAGTGGAGTTAGGGCCGCAGTCCAATCAGCTGCAATCTTATTGAATGACGAAGCAGGCTCGATGGGCCAACTGGCCTACTCCTATTTCTTATGTATTTGTACGTTTCTTTTGATTTCTAATTTGAGACTCTTGCTTTCTATTTGAATCTGAGTCTTCGTCGTGTATGATCAGCTGCAGTTTGTGGCTGAAATCTTATTCATTAAAAACTAGTATTTAATAAACCATGATTGCTAATGTAATGAACATCTTGCTTTTTGTCCAAGGTTGAAAAAAAGCAAAGAGTTACAGACAAAGGAAGACATCAAAGAGGTCAAACAGAACATCCATCTTATCAAGGCTCCTCATGCAGGTAACAGACTGGGATTGTTTAGATATTCATGATGTATAGAGGAAACTTACAGACCCCAACCTATCAAACATGTGTTGTCTATAAATAAAAATTTCTTTGGGGTTTAGAAGTCATTCAGAAATAATGCTATATTAATATGTTTTGTTCTGATAATTTATGAGTCTAATATTTTCTTTTAACAGAGAGACCCAGGAAATTGGAAGAGAAGATGGTACAAATTTTGCAAGAAGATATGGAAATGGCAGAAGATTCTTAACTTGCTATTTGGTCCCAAAAAGTACAAGATATGTGAATACATAAAAATCCCATTCATTTGTATGTCTCAGAAGCTGTGACTATAACAATTTTTAGAATGCTGTGGATATAACAATTTTTAGAATGACTTCACCAATAGTCACACTAATAACCAGTGGCAATTCTCACATCTCCTGATCCCCAAAATTCAAACAGGGCGAACCGTGGAGAAAGAAATGTAGGTGGAAAAAGAAATTCAGTTACCAGAATTTTGTTACCAGATTGCTCTGTCAAATTGCGAGGGCCTACATAATGTAGTTTGGGCCCTGATGGCTAACCCGTTTGTTTGTTGTACCATTAATAAATCTTTACCTGCCGAGTCTTAAAAGATTGGGATTATCAAATCATCTTCCTCATAAAACTGGCAATAAAATACCAGTTTCACAAATGGCACTCGCTCAGTACTGCTGCTTTGATATGAATAATCTGGTGCACCTTTTGTTTTCTATCCAATGATAAAAGTTTTCTGTTACAGAAGTGTCACGTATATATTGAAAAGAAAACTGTTGACTGACCTGCCAGATTTAAATGTTTAAATGCTTTAAACTTGAATTTTCAGATTTCAGTCATTAAATATATTTCACATTTAAAAAACAAACCTCTTGTAGCTGTGATAATCTGTGAGATTGTGATGCAGATATTAAGTTACCCATATGTTTTGAGTTCCTGTTTTTTTTGATTGGGGAGTGGAATTACAGGCTTGTGTTTGATTTTTCAATTTGCACCATTAAGCGACACAGAAATTACACCTCAACAACAGGTCATTAAGTCCATCTGGATTGTGCCAGTATTTATGCGCCACACGAGCCTCCTCTTAACTAACCTCTTTATTGAATATTCATTTTTTTCCTTTCTCACTTATTTAGCTTCCTCTTAAATGCATCTATGCTATTTGTTTCAACTACTGCTTAAGGTAGCAAGTTTCACATTCTTATTATTCTTTGTGTAAATAGATTTCTCCTGAATTCCTGATTGAATTTATCAATGACTGTCTTATGGCCCCTGGTTTTGGTGTTTTGAAGAGGTCTTTTTAGATGGATGTTCCTTTTTCCATTTCCTTTCAGTATTGTTGATTGTCTGACCAAGATGTGTGAATTTGGCCTTAAGAACTAATTTTTCATATACCTCATATAAGGGTCATATGAACATACCAACTTGGAGCAAGAGTTGGCCATTTGGCACCTTGGGCCTGCTCTATCATTTGATAATATCCTAGTATTTCCAGTGATCAAAGCCCAAAAATATCAGAACTAGAGTATAATGCTGGAGATGGTAGTGATTCAATTTAATCGTAAATGTATGGATACTAATGAAATGAAAGTCAACAAGTAAATGCTTAAACAAATTTTTGCAATCAGATAATGAATGACGATATGAATTTTATTTTAGTGCTGTTGGCTTTTTGCTTTATTCCATTACAACGGTCTTGTGCCAAATCAACAGGCATGTCAACCACTCATATTATCCATGTAAAAGTCAACCTGTGTCTTATGGCCTAAAAATTGGTCTCAAAGAACTGAATTCAGTGCCTAAAGGCTTGTTTCCAGTTGTGTAATGCAGTCCACAAGTGACTATTTATAATCCATTTTAGCTTTGATTCTCAGCATTTTTCAATCTTGTGCTTTATGAACCAAAAAGCAGGCACCGGTTGCTTTATGGCAGTGCCAAGCATGAAATAAGCTTGGAAGATCAATTGGTTTCTTGATTTCCACATGATTTTTACATGTTCAAATCCCAGAGCTGGCCATAACCTGAACTCCCTTTGAGTAAGTTTTAAAAAATCAACAATAAAATAGCCTCCCTTGGTCTGCTTTAAAAAAAATCAACAATAAAATAACCTCCCTTGGTCTGCTTTAAAAGCCAGCTCTTTTGCCCTGTGCAAAACCAGTCCCTGTTTCCTGTTTAATTAGCAGAACATTATAGACTGCCTTCCCTTTAAGGCATCTTTGAGGGAAAACAAAATCCGGTGATGTCATCTGCACTAAAAGCGCGATTCCTTGAAAATTATTTTCTCCAATTGTTCATACTAATCACATTGTACATTCTTGAAGAATTCACACGACTGAAAAGGACGAATTTGGTCCATATGTTAATTACCTGGAATTTGCTGTCCGTGTGGGTTTTGGAAATGGAGACAAATCATTGCAAAGTAAAATTAGATGGGCACTTGAGTGGGGAAATGGGACTGGCAAACTGGGTTGGGTTGAATGGCCTGTGACTGAATCATTTTAACAGTTCAAAACCTTTCCTGACAATTCCAAGTGTTCCCACCACCCTTTGAAGTAATATCCAATCTATCCATCCGCCTGCTCTCTTGAGTTTCATCCCAAGTGCCGTCGCATTATGAAGCTATTGTAAAGGCTTTCTCAATTCAACTTATCAAATCCTTTTAAGTATCTTGAAAACCTCAACAAGACCCTTTCAACCTTCTGTAGTGTTTACAAGCTTGGCTTTCATAGTTTGTCAGCTGCCAGCCTGGTAGTCTGTTGCAGTGCCATGGTTTACCGCAGTGCCATGGTTTACCATGATCACACTGCAGAATAAGCAAAGTCAATGCCTGGCATAGACTCAGAGCCACAGTCTGAAATTCATGTTCTGGATCATGGGTGGCACAGTGATTAGCACTACTGCCTTACAGTGTCAGGGACCCAGCTTGGGTGACTGGAGTTCACACGTTCCCATGTCTGTGGGTTTCCTTCAGGTGCTCCGGTTTCCTCGCACAGTCCAACCATGTGCAGGTTAGGTGGATTGGCCATGCTAAATTGCCTTTAGTGCCCAAAGATGTGCAGGTTAGGTGAGATAATGGGAATGGGCTTATTTCGGGTGTTCTTTCAGAAGGCCGGTGAAGACTCGATGGGCCTGCACTGTAGGAATTCTATGGATAACCCAAGATTCCATTTGCTTGTTTACTGTTGCCACATAGAACATAGAAAAATACAGCACAGAACAGGCCCTTCGGCTCATGATGTTGTGCCGAACGTTTGTCCTAGCTTAAGAACAAATTAATCTACACCCCATCATTCTACTGTAATCCATGTACCTATCCAATAGCCGCTTGAAGGTCCCTAATGTTTCCGACTCAACTACCACAGGCAGTGCATTCCATGCCCCACTACTCTGGGTAAAGAAAAACATTTTATGCAGATGTTGTAGATTTACAGAGTGCCAATAATTCTCTCATCTAGGTTCATCAACTTTTACACTTGCCAGCACAGTGTTTCATCTGCCACTTTCAATCCAACATCTAAAATCTCTTGCAATTCTTCTGTACAGAATGACCCCTTGATTATTTCCAGTTTGCCAACAGCTGAATTTCGAGTTTTGTTCCAATCCCCAATTCTAAATCAACAATACAACTCTTGTTTTGACTTCTAATACATTAAATATTTTGAGGTTCAATTTTTTCTCAACATTTATTCTCACAGTTTATTACATGTTATAAGTTATGCATTGACTACCGAAAGATAACCTGCATATTGTCTTTGGTACCTTTCCCTTAATTACAGCTTTGCTCTGAGCTGCTATCATTTGAAAGATACATTTTTAAAAAAATACAACAGCTGTATTTTTTCATCTAGAGACGGCATGTGGTGAAGATAGCCAGTGAATAAAACTATTTTAACCTTGGTTCATCTGTTCTGTCACTATTTCTGGAAGTAAGATCATGTATTGCTTTAGTGGAGCATTAAAGATCATCTTGGGGATCGGCAAAGTGAACTGGAAAGTTGTCTCAAGAATTACATCAGCCCTCTTTAATGCTGTACTCTATTCACAATTGTTTGCTGTTGCTTGGGTTGAAATGTGTCTGGTGTACAGCAAGGCTCTCTTGGGTGAACAAGTGACTTCATATTCTGAGTTGTCCCTTAAATCCTTTAACATTAATGTAGATTGACATACTGAGGCATAATGACCCTTCAAATAGCTAATCAGCTTGACTAATGACAAGTGTTCGAAGGGAGGTGGTCAATGCAGGACTGAGGGTGTTATATCTTAATGCGCACAGTATACGGTACAGGTTAATGAGCTTGTTGTGCACGTTGAAATTGGCCGGTACGATGTGAGTATCACAGAGATGTGGCTGCAAGGGGATCAGGGCTGGGATCGAAATATACAAGGATGTTTGTCCTATCGAAAGGACAGGCAGATGGGCAAAGGGGGGAGAGGTTGCATTGTTCGTAAGGAATGAAGTTAAATCGATAGCAAGGAGCGATATAGGATCAGAAGGCATAGAATCTCTGTGGGTAGAGTTGAGGAATCACAAAGGTAAAAAGACCCTGATGGGAGTTACGTACAGGCTGCCTAGCAGTAGTCAGGATGTGGGGCATAAAATAAATCAGGAGGTGGAGAAAGCATGTAAAAAAGGCAATATCACAATAATCATGGGGGACGCCAATATGCAGGTGGACTGGGAAAATCAGGTTGGTAGTCGATCCCAAGAAAAGGAATTTGTGGAATGTCTTTTTGGATGGTTTTTTGGAGCAGCTTGTGACAGCCTACTGGGGAACAGACAATTCTGGATTTGGTGATGTGTAATGAGGCAAACTTGATTAGGACCTTAAGGTGAAGGAACTCTTGGGGAACAGTGACCACAATATGATAGAATTTACCCTGCAGTTTGAGAGGGAAAAGCTGCAATCAGATGTAACAGTATTACAATTAAATAAGGTTAACTATAAAGACAAAGAACAATACAGCCCAGGAAAAGGCCCTCTGGCCCTCCAAGCCTGCACCAACTATGGTACCTGCCTAAACTAAAACTGCATGCATTTATGGAGTCCGTCCCTTCCATTCCCACCCTATTCATATATTTGTCTCGATGCCCCTTAAATGCCACTATTGTACCTGCTCCCACCACCTCCCCAGGCAGCGCGCTCCATATATTTACCACCCTCTGAGTAAAAAGCTTGCCTTGCACATCTGTTCTAAACTTTTCTCCACACACTTTAAACCTATGTCCCCTTGTACTTGACTCTCCTACCCGAGGACAGAGCATCTGCCTATCCACTCTGTCCATACCACTCATAATCTTATATACCTCTGTCAGGTCGCCCCTCACCTCCGTTGTTCCAGTGAGAACAGACAGAGTTTATCTAACCTCTCCTCATAGCTAATGCCCTCCATACTACAGTAGTCCCCCTTTATAACGCGGGTGTTGGGGTCCAAGACAGCCACCCGCGTTGCATCCGAGCCGCGGATATCGACGATGGTTTTAAATTTATTTGAAAATCTATGCTAGCGCTTCCCATTGAGAGTCTACGGGGGGCGGTGGGAGAGGTCAGACCCCCGTAGACTCTCAATGGGAAGCGCTAGCATAGATTTTAAAATAAATTTAAAACCCCCATCGTGGATCTAATTAAAACAGTGTCAATTTCAGCGGCCGGCTGATTGTTTCAGTGAGAGAGCAGCTTCCCTCTCCGGATCAAAGTGAGCTGGCCGCTGAAATTGACACTGCCCGCTGCTCTCTCCCTCCAATCCAACTTTTAAGTTTTAATGTTTCTGATTGGAGGGAGAGAGCAGCCGGCAGTGTCAATTTCAGCGGCCGGCTGATTGTTTCAGTGAGAGAGCAGCTTCCCTCTCCGGATCAAAGTGAGCCGGCCACTGAAATTGACACAACTGACAGTTGGGGTCCATAAGCCCCCCCGCGGTATATCGCGAACCGCGGTATTGCGGAGCGCGATATAACGGGGGACTACTGTAGTGTTTTTAAAAATTAATTCATGGGACGTGTGCAATGTTGGCTGGGCCACCATTTATTCTCCATTCCTAATTGCTCTTGAACTGAGTAGTTTGCTGGACCATTGAAGAGTCAACCACCTGACTCATTGGTTAGGTGGATTGGCAACGCAAAATTGCTCCTTAGTGTTCAAAGATTAGATGGGGTTACGGGGATAGGTGGGGGATTGAGTCTAGGTAGAGTGCTCTTTCAGAGGGTTAGTTCAGATTCAATGGACCAAATGGCCTCCTGCACTAGTGATTTTAAGATTCATACATTGCTGCGGATCTGGAGTTACATGTGGGCCAGGCCAGGGGAGGACTTCAAATTTCTTCCCCTAAAGGATAAGTGAACCAGGTGTGTTTTTTTTACGACAATCGGCAATGGTTTCATGGTCATCATTTGACTTTAAGTTCCGTATTTATATTGGATTCAAATTTCAACACCTGCCGTGGTGGGATCTGGACCCAGGTTCCCAGAGAATCGGCCTGGCTTCTGAATTACTAGTCCAGTGAAAATACCATTGAGACATTGCCTCCAGAGTCCCAGGGTAATGTTCTGGGCACTTGGATTCGAATCCCACCACGGCAGGTGGTGTAATTTGAATTCAATAAAAATTCTGAAATTAAAAAGTTTTAATGATGACCCTGAAACCATTGTCGGTTGTTATAAAAACCCAATCTGGTTCACTGGTGTCTATTAGGGAAGGAAATCTACTGTTCTTACCTAGTCTGTTTAATGGTCCTTTTCGTTAATAGAATACGGTAAGATTGGAAGAATGTAGCAGTTCACAATGGGTAAAATGTTGTTTCCAGATATGTTTAGAATTTGTGTATAATTTAGGAAATCTTTTTTTAAATTTTGCTTTTCTATCTTTGATTGTTTTCCCCACACTTAATGGCATGTTAGCTGCAGAGGGAAAATAAATCTTCGCAACTGAGGTTTCTGAGGTGTAAATGAAGGAAACACGTATTGTCATATTTTTGGCTTTGAAAAAGTCCTGGTTCCAATTGTAGAACAATAGGGCATCTGACAGTGAGAGTCATAAATTGGCTTATTTTACGCTTCATCGATACTAATGAGCAACACCAAAATGTGACAAAACAAGTGAAAATGCCATTGATATTCATATATTACTGGGGGGATCATTTTCTAATGCATGAAATAAGGCATGCTTATGTTCGGAACTGCAATTTGGAATACAATGATGAGAAATTCTCTACCATTCCTGCTGTGAACTGTAGATAAGTGGAGATTTGTTTTGGTTTAATTTCAGAAACAATCTGATGAGGAAAAGATACCCAGTGGAGAATGAGAGGATTGTGTTATCTGCAGCAGTTTATTGTAAAATGTTTATACCATCGCAGCTCTTTTTTTTGTTAACCGAGTGGTTTACTATAGGCCATTTAAGGGACAACCAGACCAGAGTCATGTATAGGCCAGACCAAGTAAGGTGGCAGGTTCCTTCCCATGATGGATGTTAGTGAAACAGTTGGGTTGCTAATTTTTCTTCAGCCAGTCCATAAATTGCCAGTTTTATTGAAATCAGTTTCACAACATACCATGGTGGAGGTGAGTGCTTTGTGTTACAGATCTAGACCCAGAACTGCCATTCATTCGTACACTAGCTTGAAAATTAAGTAGAATTGAGCCATCAGTTGTGGACTGAATGACCAAGACCTATTGAAATCAAATGAGGATCTTACAAATAATAATCTTTATTGCCACAAGTAGGCTTACATTAACACTGCAATGAAGTTACGGTGAAAATCCCCTAGTCGCCACATTCCGGCGCCTGTTTGGGTACACAGAGGGAGAATTCAGAATGTCCAGTTCACCTAACAGCACATCTTTCAGGACTTGTGGGAGGAAAAGGGAGCACCCGGAGGAAACTCTCGCAAACACGAGGACGTGCCAACTACGCACAGTCAGTGACTCAAACTGGGAATCGAACCTGGGATCCTGGTGCTGTGAAGCAACGGTGCTACCTACCCACTGTGCTACGGTGCTGCCCATAAGAGGACATGGGGCTGAATTGCAGCTCTTATGGTGAAAAACCACATAGTTTCTCAACATATATTAGTAAAAGAAAATTGTCAAATGGGAAGGGGGCTCCTGAGAGGGAATTCCAGTGAGTTAAGGGACAAATGGAAGCTGGTGCGGTACTTAACAAGTAGCAAAAACAGAAAGTACTGGACAATCTCAGCAGGTCTGACAGTGCGTGGAGAGAGAGAAGGGAGCTAATGTTTCGAGTCGGGCTGACTCTTGGTCAAAAAACTTTAAGAAAGAGTCATCCAAAATGTTAGCTCCCTTCTCTCTCCACAGACGCTGCCAGATCTGCTGCGATTGTCCAG
This sequence comes from Scyliorhinus canicula, assembly GCF_902713615.1. Lineage (NCBI taxonomy): Eukaryota > Metazoa > Chordata > Chondrichthyes > Carcharhiniformes > Scyliorhinidae > Scyliorhinus > Scyliorhinus canicula. Next base: position 31,953,862 of record NC_052157.1, read on the forward strand.
TATTTTCTGTCTTTGTTTCAGAATCCAGCGTCCTCAGTAATTTGCTTTTATACTTTTTTCAGTGTGATTTTGTTCTTGTGATATTTTACTTTGCCTTGAGATATTTTACTACATTCAGACTTACCAGCTTTGCTGTGTCTTTGGCAAATAAGACAGTTTATGTCTGTTTCATTGTTCTGGGATAGTTTACTAGCCTTTCACCAGAGGCTAAAGGAAATTCTCCCTGCTCTCACTGTCAAAGTGTGTGTTGAAAGAGTTTACAAGCTGCTGACGTGGGAGGGACTTGAAATAGGTACTGGAAAGGAGGTCGAGGGTGGAGGCAGCCAACAGGTGGGCCAGGAATGGTGTGACGCACGGGCTGGGGGCCATCCCGAGAAAGGCTATGGCTGACCAGCGTGGGGGAGGGGGTTGTGTACCCGACCAGGCTGATCACCTGGGATGTCAGGGGACTGAATGGGCCGGTTAAGAGGGCGCGGGTGTTCGCGGGCTCTGAGGGCGGACATAATTATGTTGCAGGAGACACATCTGAAAGTGTCTGACCAGACCAGGCTAAGGAAGGGCTGGATTAGCCAGGTCTTCCACTCGGACTTGGACTCGAAGTCCAGGGGGGTGGCAATCATGATCAACAAGCGGGTGCAATTTGAGGCGGAGGGCATAGCCGCAGACAAGGGGGGGCAGATACCTGATGGTACGGGGAAGATTGGAGGGGAGAAGAGTGGTGCTGGTGAATATATATGCCCCGAATTGGGATGACGTGGACTTCATTAAAAGAGTGCTGGGGAAGATCCCGGACCTGGACTCTCGCAGGCTAATAATGGGGGGGGGGGGGGGACTTTAACATGGTCCTTGACCCGGCTTTGGATCGGTCGTGTCCCAGAACGGGTAGACTCCCAGCAATGGCGAGGGAGCTGAAAGGGTTTATGGAGTAAATGGGGGCAGTGGACCCCTGGAGAGCCAGACAGCCTACAGGAAGGGGCTACTCGTTTTACTCGCACGTCCAGAAAGTATATTCTGGGATAGATTTCTTTGTACTAAGCAGGGATTGTATAGGGGAGGTAAAGAGCACGGAATATTCAGCAATTACTATCTCAGACCATGCCCCGCACTGGGTAGACCTGCAGATCGGGGGGGGGGGGGGGGGGGGGGGTGAACTACCAACACCCACAATGGAGGCTAGACGTGGGACTGCTGTCGGAGGAGGGGGTCTGTGAGAGGCTTCGGAGGTGTATGCAAAATTACTTGCAGGTGAATGACACGGGGGAGGTCTCAGCGGCGACCCTGTGGGAGGCGCTAAAGGCAGTAGTGCGGGGGGGAGCTGATTTCAATTGGGGCCCACAGAGCCAAGGCAGACAGGGCAGAGATGGATAGATTGGTCAGGGAAATGGGTCGGATAGATGAAGAGCACGCGGAGTCCCTGGGGGAGGTTTTACTCAGGGCGAGGCAGAGACTACAGGCGGAACTGGGGGCACTATCCACGAGTAGGGCCGTGGAACAGCTTAGGAAGGCGAGGGGCGTGGTGTACGAGCATGGGGAAAAGGCTAGCAGACTGTTAGCGCAGCAACTCAGGAAGAGGGAGGCGGCCAGGGAAATAAGTAGAGTGATGGATGGGGAGGGGCACAAAGTGGAGGACCCGGCAGGATTGAATAAGGTTTTCCGGGACTTCTATCGCAAGCTGTATACTTCGGAGCCGCCGGAAGAACCAGAGGAGATGAAAAGGTTTCTGGACGGGTTAACATTCCCAACAGTAGGTGGGGGGCGAGTGGATGAGCTGGGGGCCCCGATTAGAGTGGAGGAGGTATTGGGGGGCCTAAAGGCCATGCAGTCGGGGAAAGCCCCGGGGCCGGATGGATACCCAGTAGAGTTCTATAGGACGTTCTCTGAGCTGGTGGGCCCGGTTTTCAATGAGGCAAGGGACAGAGGGACCCTGCCGCCGACAATGTTGCAAGCCACTATATCACTGATATTGAAGCGGGGTAAAGATCCGGAGGCGTGCGAGCCCTACAGGCCAATCTCCCTGATTAATGTTGACGTCAAGCTCCTGGCAAGGGTACTGGCGGTTAGAATGGAGGACTGCTTACTGGATTGTATAACTGGGTTTGTGAAAAGCAGGCAGCTGGCTGTCAACCTGAGAAGATTACTTAATGTGATAATGATGCCCCCGGCGGGCAGGGAGGTGGAGGTAGTGGTGGCGATGGACGCCGAGAAGGCCTTTGACCGGGTGGAGTGGGACTATCTATGGGAGGTGCTCGGACGGTTTGTGTTCGGGGAGGGACTGGTGAATTGGATCAAATTATTATGTCAGGCACCAAAGGCCAGCGTCAGGACTAACAGAGAAGTGTCGGAGTACTTTAGGCTGTACCAAGGGACCAGACAGGGCTGCCCGCTCTCCCCGCTGCTGTTTGCGCTGGCCATAGAGCCGCTGGCGATTGCGCTGAGAGCCGCAGAGGGATGGAAGGGGATGGTGAGGGGCGGGGTAGAACATAGGGTCTCTCTTTACGCAGACGACCTGCTCCTGTACGTGTCGGACCCAGTGGCCGGGATGGGAAATATACTGGGAATGTTGAAGAAGTTCGGCCAGTTTTCAGGATACAAATTAAATACGGCCAAGAGTGAAATGTTTGTGGTACAGGCAAGGGGCCAGGAGAACAGATTGAGAGGGCTACCGTTTAGGCTGGTTGAGGAAAATTTCTGGTATTTGGGAATCCAGGTGGTGCGAGACTGGGGCAGGCTGCACAAGTTAAATTTGACCAGGGTGGTGGAGCAAATGAAGGGAGAGTTTCGGAAATGGGATGCACTCCCGCTGTCGCTGGCAGGGAGGGTGCAGACTGTAAAGATGACAATCCTCCCTAGATTTCTGTTTGTTTGTCAGTGCCTCCCGATTTTTGTCCCACAGTCCTTCTTCAAAAGAGTTAACAGGATGATTATGAGCTTTGTCTGGGCGGGAAAATCCCCGCGGGTGAAGAAGGCGATGCTGGAGAGGAACCGCAGCGAGCGAGGGCTGGCTTTGCCGAATCTTATTAATTATTACTGGGCGGCCAACATCGCTATGATAAGGAAGTGGATGGTGGGTACGGGGTCTATCTGGGAGCGGGTGGAGGCGGCTTCGTGCAGGGGCTCCAGCCTGGCAGCCCTGGTCATGGCTCCTCTACCGCTGCTGCCGGCCAGGTACTCGACGAGCTCGGTAGTGGTGGCGACCCTGCGGATATGGGGCCAGTGGAGGAGGCATATAGGGGAGATTGGGGCGTTGGTTTGGGCGCCAATCTGCGACAACCATCGGTTTGCCCCCGGGAGTATGGATGGGGGGTTTCGGGCATGGCGGCGGGCGGGGGTGGGAAGGGTGGACGATACGTTCCTGGAAGGGAGCTTTGCGAGTTTGAGGAGCTTGGAGGAGAAATTTGGTCTGGTAAGGGGAAATTATTTTAGGTACCTACAGTTGCGGGACTTTGTCCGTAGACAGGTCCCATCTTTCCCACACCTCCTGCCAATGGGGATCCAAGACAGAATAGTCTCTAGGGGGGAAGAAGGGGAGGGTAGAGTCTCTGATATTTATAAGGTGCTCATGAGGGAGGAAGGGTCCCAGACGGAGGAGCTGAAACTTAAATGGGAGGAGGAGCTAGGCGGGGAAATGGAGGACGGGCTGTGGGCAGAAGTCCTGAGTAGGGTAAATTCGACCGTAACATGTGCCAGGCTCGGGCTGTTTCAATTTAAGGTCGTTCACCGGGCCCACATGACGGTGGTTCGGATGAGCAAATTCCTTGGGATAGAGGACAAATACGCTAGGTGCGCGGGAGGACTAGCGAACCACGTTCACATGTTTTGGGCATGTCCTAAGCTTAGGGGGTACTGGGAGGGATTTGCGGGCGTCATGTCCCGGGTGCTAAAAACAAGGGTGGCGAAGGGTCCAGGGTGCCAATTTTTGGGGTTTCGGAAGACCCGGGAGTCCAGGGAGAGAAAGAGGCCAAAGTTTTGGCCTTTGCTTCCCTGACAGCCCGGCGATGAATACTATTGGCGTGGAGGGACTCAAAGCCCCCGAAGACTGAGTTGTGGCTTGCGGACATGTCGAGTTTCCTGGGTATGGAAAAAATTAAGTTCGCCTTGAGGGGATCTGTACAGGGGTTCGCCTGGAGGTGGCAACCATTTATTGACTTCTTTGCGGGAGAATGAGCGTCAGCAGGGGGGGGGGGGGGTAGAGTAGAGTAGAGTAGGAGGGATAAAATGGCGGGTAGTCCCGGTTGGAGAGGAGCGAGGTTGGTGCAGTATGTTACGATTGAAGTATTGAATGTACGTGGATGTTTGCACATTTTTGCCTTTTTTGCTTTCTTTCTGTTGATGTCTGTAACTGTTTACAAAGCCAAAAACTACCTCAATAAAATTGTTTATTAAAAAAAAAGAAAGGGCTTACAAGTTGATATCCAACTTGTTTGGCCATGTTGTGAATGCTCTTTCCTTGGCCATTAAGTCCTGGGTGGGGCTGAAACCCAGAGCGTCGGACTCAGCCAGGGACGCTACCTACTGTGCCACAAGACTTCCTTACAATACTAAATGTGATATATCAATGCAAATTGTTGAAAGATATTGGCCTGGAGGTGAATCCAGAATTAGTTAAAATTAAAATGCGAGATGTAAGTTAAAGAAAGATATTTGTCTTTCTGTAGCTTAACTTGGTTTTCAATGTCCCATACATTGCAAGGAGCGTGCAAAAATTATTGGTTAGGATAACAGCTGACCCTAGAAATTATGTTTCAGTGTTATTGAAGATAATTGTGTAGAGGAGAATCGGCCAATGTAATGCTAATTTTCAAATAATGATAACAACTAATCTGGGTAACTACAGCAGTTTGTTTAACATCTGCAGTGGGAAAAATTTTGAAATCACATTTAGAGGAATTAATCAGAATTAGTCAGCATAAATTTCAGAAAGAAAACTCCTGGCTGTGTTCCCGGAGGTGGTGACGCACAAGGTAGTTTAATGGACGTGCATTGAATGTAGCCTTTGACCAGGTACTACACAAGACATTGAAGATCAAACAGTATGGAATTGGAGCTGGTTTGCAAATGGATTAAACACTGGCTGGAAGGGAAGAAGCAGAGGGAGTTGAGGGTTGTTTCTCAATGGTTGGAAGTGGATAATTGTGTCTCTCTGGACTCTGCTCTTCAAACATTTATGTACACCAATTATTTTTTTTTAATGATTATTTTATTGAGGTATTTATGGTTTTATAACAGTAACAAGAAATAGTGTACATATAATTATAAACATAATGCAAAAGCTGTCTTCCTCTCTCACAGGTCCCATCTTTTCCAACCTCCTACTCCACACACTAAGCTACCCCCCCCCCCCCCCCCCGCCTTCTGCTGACGGTTAATTTTCCCTAAAGAAGTCGCCAAACGGCTGCCACCTTTGGGCGAACCCTAACATTGACCCTCTCAGGGCAAACTTGATTTTCTCCAGACAGAGAAAGCTAGCCATGTCCGATAGCCAGGTCTCTGACTTAGAACATAGAACATAGAACACTACAGCGCAGTATGGGCCCTTCGGCCCTCGATGTTGCGCCGACCTGTGAAACCATCTGAAGCCTATCTGACCTACACTATTCCATTTTCATCCATATGTCTATCCAGTGACCACTTGAATGCCCTTAAAGTTGGCGAGTCTACTACTGTTGCAGGCAGGGCGTTCCACACCCCTACTACTCTCTGAGTAAAGAAATTGCCTCTGACATCTGTCCTATATCTATCACCCCTCAATTTAAAGCTATGTCCCCTTGTGTTGGTCATCACCATCCGAGGAAAAAGACTCTCACTGTCCACTCTATCTAACCCTCTGACTATCTTATATGTCTCTATTAAGTCACCTCTCAGCCTTCTCCTCTCTAACGAAAACAACCTCAAGTCCCTGAGCCTTTCATCGTAAGACCTTCCCTCCATACCAGGCAACATCCTAGTAAATCTCCCCTGAACCCTTTCCAAAGCATCCACATCCTTCCTATAATGTGGTGACCAGAACTGCATGCAGTACTCCAGGTGCGGCCGCACCAGAGTTATGTACAGCTGCAGCATGACCTTGTGGCTCCGAAACTCAATCCCCCTGCTGATAAAGGCTAGCCCACCATATGCCTTCTTAACAGCCCTATTAACCTGGGTGGCAACTTTCAGGGATTTATGTACCTGGATGCCGAGATCTCTCTGTTCATCTACACTACCAAGAATCTTGCCATTAGCCCAGTACTCTGCATTCCTGTTACTCCTTCCAAAGTGAACCACCTAACACTTTTCCGCATTAAACTACATCTGCCACCTCTCAGCCCAGCTCTGCAGCTTATCTATGTCCCTCTGTATCCTATAACATCCTTCAGCACTATCCACAACTCCACCGACCTTCGTGTCATCTGCAAATTTACTAACCCATCCTTCTACACCCTCTTCCAGGTCATTTATAAAAATGACAAACAGCAGTGGCCCCAAAACAGATCCTTGCGGTACACCACTAGTAACTGAACTCCAGGATGAACATTTGCCATCAACCACCACCCTCTGTCTTCTTTCAGCTAGCCAATTACTGATCCAAACCGCTAAATCACCTTCAATCCCATACTTCCTTATTTTCTGCAATAGCCTACCGTGGGGAACCTTATCAAACGCCTTACTGAAATCCATATACACCACATCAACCACTTTACCCTGATCCACCTGTTTGGTCACCTTCTCAAAAAACTCAATAAGGTTTGTGAGGCATGACCTACCCTTCACAAAACCGTGTTGACTATCGCTAATCAACTTGTTCTTTTCAAGATGATTATAAACCCTATCTCTTATAACCTTTTCCAACATTTTACCCACAACCGAAGTAAGGCTCACAGGTCTATAATTACCAGGGTTGTCTCTACTCCCCTTCTTGAACAAGGGGACAACATTTGCTATCCTCCAGTCTTCCGGCACTATTCCTGTCGACAAAAACGACATAAAGATCAAGGACAAAGGCTCTGCAATCTCCTCCCTGGCTTCCCAGAGAATCCTAGGATAAATCCCATCTAGCCCAGGGGACTTATCTATTTTGACATTTTCCAAAATTGCTAACACCTCCTTTTGAACCTCAATTCCATCTAGCCTGGTCGACTGAACCTGAGTGTTCTCCTCGACAACATTGTCTTTCTCTAGTGTAAACACTGACGAAAAATATCCATTTAACGCTTCCCCTATCTCCTCTGATTCCACACACAACTTTCCACTACTATCCTTGATTGGCCCTAATCTTACTCTAGTCATTCTTTTGTTCCTGATATACCTATAGAAAGCCTTAGGGTTTTCCTTGATCCTATCCGCCAACGACTTTTCGTGTCCTCTCCCCGCTCTTCTTAACTCTCCCTTTAGGTCCTTCCTGGCTAACTTGTAACTCTCAAGTGCCCTAACTGAGCCTTCATGTCTTATCCTAACATAAGCCTTCTTCTTCCTTTTGACAAGTGCTTCAACTTCCTTAATAAACCACGGTTCCCTTGCTCGACAACTTCTTCCCTGCCTGACAGGTACATACTTATCAAGGACACGCAGTAGCTGTTCCTTGAAAAAGCTCCACATTTCGATTGTACCCATCCCCTGCAGTTTCCTTCCCCATCCTATACATCCTAAATCTTGCCGAATAGCATCATAATTGCCTTTCCCCCAGCTATAATTCTTGCCTTGCAGTATATACCTATCCCTGCCCATTGCTAAAGTAAACATAACCGAGTTGTGATCACTATCACCAAAGTGCTCACCTACATCTAAATCTAACACCTGGCCGGGTTCATTACCCAGTACCAAATCCAATGTGGCCTCGCCCCTTGTTGGCCTGTCTACATACTGTGTCAGAAAACCCTCCTGCACACACTGTACAAAAACTGACCCATCTATAGTACTCGAACTATAGTATTTCCAGTCAATATTTGGAAAGTTAAAGTCCCCCATAACAACTACCCTGTTACTCTCGCTCCTGTCGAGAATCATCTTTGCAATCCTTTCCTCTACATCTCTGGAACTATTCGGAGGTCTATAGACAACTCCCAACAGGGTGACCTCTCCTCTCCTGTTCCTAACCTCGGCCCATACTACCTCAGTAGACGAGTCCTCAAACGTCCTTTCTACCGCCGTAATACTTTCCTTGATTAACAATGCCACACCCCCCCCTCTTTTACCATCTTCTCTGTTCTTACAGAAACATCTAAATCCTGGAACCTGCAACAACCATTCCTGTCCCTACTCTACCCATGTCTCCGAAATCACCACAACATCGAGATCCCAGGTACCAACCCATGCTGCAAGCTCACCCACCTTATTTCGGATGCTCCTGGCGTTGAAGTAGACACACTTCAAACCAGCGTCTTGCTTGCCGGTGCCCTCTTTCGAACTTTTAACCCTATCCCTGACATCACTACTCTCAACATCGTGTACACTGGGACTACAATTTAGGTTCCCATCCCCCTGCTGAATTAGTTTAAACCCCCCCGAAGAGCACTAGCAAATCTCCCCCCCAGGATATTGGTACCCCTCTGGTTCAGGTGAAGACCATCCTGTTTGTAGAGGTCCCACCTACCCCAGAATGAGCCCCAATTATCCAGGAAACCAAAACCCTCCCTCCTGCACCATCCCTGTAGCCATATGTTCAACTCCTCTCTCTCCTTATTTCTCATTTCGCTAGCACGTGGCACGGGTAACAACCCAGAGATAACAACTCTGTTTGTTCTAGCTCTCAGCTTCCACCCTAGCTCCCTGAATTTCTGTCTCAAATCCCCATCTCTCTTCCTACCTATGTCGTTGGTACCTATGTGGACCATGACTTGGGGCTGCTCCCCCTCCCCCTTAAGGATCCCAAAAACACGATCAGAGACATCACGAACCCTGGCACCTGGGAGGCAACACACCAACCGTGAGTCTCTTTCGTTCCCACAGAACCTCCTGTCTGTTCCTCTAACTATGGAGTCCTCAATGACAAGTGCTCTGTTCCTCTTCTCCCTTCCCTTCTGAGCAACAGGGACGGACTCTGTGCCAGAGACCTGTGCCCTATTGCTTACCCCTGGTAAGTCGTCCCCCGCAACAGTATCCAAAACGGTATACTTGTTATAGAGGGGAACGACCACAGGGGATCCCTGCACTGCCTGCCGGTTCCCTCTCCCTCCCCTGATGGTAACCCATCTACCTTCTTCTTTTACCTGAGGTGTGACTACTTCCCTACAACTCCTCTCAATAACCTCCTCCGCCTCCCGAATGATCCGAAGTTCATCCAGCTCCAGCTCCAGGTCCCTAACGCGGCTCTCGAGGAGCTGGAATTGGGTGCACTTCCCGCAGATGTAGTCAGCAGGGACACTAGAGGTGACCCTTTCCTCCCACATTCTGCAGGAGGAACATTCAACTGCCCTGGCCTCCATTCCCACTGAACTAACTTCCCAACTACTGAAAAATAAAAATAAAAAACTTGTTAGTTTAGCAATCCAACGGACAGAACTTTTTTTTTGGTTAGAGGAGGAGGATGGGTGGGAGACACTACGTAAGTAGTGTTTCGGGTAAAGCTGTCACTCGAGAACAGCCCCTTCACAAACCACCTTCAACTTACGCTGACCGCACTGCACGTATGCAAATCTCCACGGAACAGCCAATCAGAAGCTCTGCTCTGCTGCCCTCTGCTGGATGCTTGCCTTCCGTCGAACTCCTCGGGTCACTTGTGCAGGTACACCTTCAACTTACGCTGACCGCACTGCACGTATGCAAATCTCCCCGGAACAGCCAATCAGAAGCTCGGCTCTGCTGCCCTCTGCTGGACTTCGGGGGCTTTGAGTTCCTCCAAGCTAATAATATCCGTCTCCGGGCTACCAGGGAGGCAAAGGCCAGAACATCTGCCTTTTTCTCCTCCTGGAATCCCAGATCTTCCGACATCCCGAAAATCGCCATCTCTGGACTCGGCGCCACCCTTGTTTTCAATACTTTGGACATGACGTCCGCAAACCCCTGCCAGAATCCCCTAAGCATCAGGCATGTCCAGAACATGTGAACATAGTTCGCTTGTCCTCCCGCACACCTTGCGCACCTGTCTTCCACCCCAAAGAACGTGCTCATCCGGGCCACTGTCATGTGAGCCCGGTGAACGACCTTAAATTGTATCAGGCCGAACCTGGCACATGTTGTGGACGCATTAACTCTACTCAACATGGGCCAGCACGGTGGCACAGTGGTTAGCATTGCTGCCTACGGGACTGACGCTCTGGGTCACTGTCCGCGTGGAGTTTGCACATTCTCCCCGTGCCTGCGTGGGTTTCACCCCCACAACCCAAAGATGTGCAGGTTAGGTAGATTGGTCACGCTAAATTGCCCCTTAATTGGAAAAAAATAATTGGGTACTCTAAATTTATTTTAAAAAACTCTACTCAACGCGTCCGCCCAGAGACTATCCTCTATCTCTCATCCTAACTCCTCTTCCCATTTGTGTTTCAGCTCCTGTCTGTGTTTCCTCTGACCCCATAAGCTCCTTATAAATGTCCGAAACCCTCCCTTCTCCCACGCACACTCTGGAAACTACCCTGTCCTATATCCTCGTTGGTGGTGGGAACGGGAAGGTTGAGACCTGCCTGCGTAGGAAGTCTCGCACCTGCAGGTTCCTAAATTAATTCCCTCCCGTCAGTTCAAATTTCATGTCCAGTTCCCTCAAGCTGGGAAAGCTCCCTTCGATAAACATATCGCCCATCCTCTCGATTCCTGCTCTGTGCCACCTCTGGTGCCCTCCATCTAACCTCCCCCGGGCAAACCAGTGATTATTGCAAATTGGAGATCAGACCGATGCTCCCTCTGCTCCCACATGTCTCCTCTATTGCCCCCAGACTCTCAGGGCCGTGACCACCACGGGGCTGGTGGAGTAGCGTGCCAGCGGGAATGGCAGAGGCGCCGTTACCAATGCTCCCAAACTAGTGCCCTTACAAGATGCCGCCTCTACTCACTCCCACACCGACCCCCCCACCCACCACCATCCACATCCTAATCATGGCTATATTTTCCGCCCAGTAATAATGACTAAAGTTTGGGAGTGCCAGCCTGCCCTCCCCCCGGCTGTTCTCCAACATCCCCTTTTAACTCGCTGGGTCTTCCCCGCCGATATAAAGCCCGAGATCACCTTCTTTACCCGTTTAAAAAAGGACCGAGGAATAAAGACACTGAAGCACAAACAGGAATCTCGGGAGAGCCGTCTGTCTGTACCCTCCTGGCCAGTGACAGTGGGAGCATGTCCCACCTCCGAAAATCCTTCTTCATTTGGTCTATTAATCGGGCCAGATTAAGCTTGTGTAGCCGTTCCCATTCCCGCGCCACCTGTATGCCGAGGTACCGAAACCTTCCCTCTACCACTTTAAACAGCAGCTCCCCCAATCGCCTCTCCTGCCCCCTTGCCTGGATCGCGAACATCTCGCTTTTCTCCATGTTCGATTTGTAGCCCGAAAACCAGCCAGAATCCCCATAATTTCTTTCATCCCTTCCAATGGGTCTGACACAGAGCAGATTGTCCACATATAGCAAGACTCTGTGTTCCACCCCCCCCCCCCCCCCCCTTGGACCAGTCCCTTTCAGCCCTTTGAGGATCTCAACCCAATTGCCAGTGATTCTATGGCCAGTGCGAACAACAGCGAGGAGAGGGGGCATCCCTGCCTTGTTCCCCCGGTGCAGCCTAAAATAGCCCGATGTCAGCCTGTTTTTCCGAACACTCGCCACAGGCGCCTGATACAGCAGCCTGACCCAGTCAATGAAGCCCCGCCCAAATCCAAACCGCCCCATTACCTCCCACAGATAATCCCATTCCACCCCGTCAAATGCCTTCTCTGCATCCATTGTGACCACTACCTCTACGTCCCTACCCTCTGGGGGTATCATTATTACATTCAGCAGCCTTCTTACGTTGGCCGCCAATTGCCTCCCCTTAACAAAACCCGTCTCCTCAATCACATCCGGGACGCAGTCCTCAATCCTTGAGGACAAGATCTTAGCCAACAATTTGGCGTCTACATTTAATAGGGAGATCGGTCTGTCGGACCTGCATAACTCTGGGTCCTTATCCCGCTTCAGGATCAATGAGATGGTGGCCTGTGACATTGTCGGGGGAAGCCCCCCTCTCTCCCTTGCCTCATTAAATGTCCTCATTAGCAGTGGCCCCAGCATCCCAGAGAACCTTTTGTAAAACCCCATGGGGTACCCATCCGGTCACGGGGCTTTACCCGACTGCGTGACCTTCAACCCATCTGTTATCTCTTCCAACCTGATCGGGGCCCCCAGCCCTATTACCAAGTTTTCATCAACCTTCGGGAACTTCAGCCCCCCCCCCTAAGAATTGCCTCATCCCCTCTGGCCCAGCTGGGGGTTCTGACCCATACAGCCTGCTGTAGAATTCCTCGAATGCCTTATTGACCCCAGCTGAATCTCCGACCAGGTTCCCATCTCTGTCCCTTACTTTCCCAATCTCCCTGGCCGCCTCCCGCTTTCTAAGCTGCTGCGCGAGCATTCTGCTGGCCTTCCCTCCATATTCATAGATCACCCCCCTGGCCTTCCTCAGCTGCTCTACCGCCTTCCCTGTAGTTAACAAGCCAAACTCCACCTGTAGCCTCCATCATTCCCTTAGTAACCCTGCCTCTGGGGTCTCCATATACCTCCTGTCGACCTGTAGTACTTCCTTTATCAGTCGGTCCGTCTCTGCTCTGTCTGCCTTCTCCCTATAAGCCCGTATCGAGATCAGCTCCCCTCTAACCACCGCCTTCAGCGCCTCCCAGACCACTGCAGCCAAAACTTCTCTTGTGTCACTGACTTCCAGATAGTTCTGGATACATTTCGTCAGCCGCCCACACACCTCCTCATCAGCTAAAAGTTCCATGTCCAGCCTCCAGTGCGGGCCCTGGCTTCTCTCCTTGCTCACCTGTAGGTCAACTCAGTACGGGGCATGATCCAAGATCGTGATTGCTGAATACTCAGTGTCCACTGCCCCCGTCAGTAAAGCCCTGTTCAGGATAAATACACCAATGATTTGAATATAGGACTTGAGGGTGTGATGCCTACATTTGAAGGTGATAACAGGACGATAACATAATTTGAGGAGCAAATGGATGTTGGTAAAAATGGTGGAATGGCAACAAAGCTCGCAGATTAAATTCACTGTTAGTAACTTTGGATAGTAAAATTGCTGAAAACATATGAAATTTTGTTAGAATTGGAAAGTGAGTGTTGTGGAAGAGCAGAGGAATTTGCATGTCCATGTTCACGAGACATTAAACACAACACCCAAATGGATAAGGTCTTAAAAATCTTTTAATGAATGTTTTTATGATACTTGTGTTTGAGGAATAGCAGCATATGGGCTTATTAGCTAGAATTAAAGCAGTGGATTGTTGGGACTAATGATCCATTTCTACACTAGCAAAAGCCCTAAAGCGACAGGCTGGAGATAATGTCCATTGCTGTTCAAATATATGACCTTCAAAACATAATCTACGGTTCAAAGGAACGCAAATGCTTTTCAAATGAATGGCCGATGTGAAGTGCAAAGTTGTTTAATATTAGCAGTCTGCTGTAGTGACCCTTGATTTTTTTTTGTATATGCAAAGGCATATTACCATGGGCATGAATTAAAATAATGTTTGTTGAAGAGGGTGAATGCGAAAAGCCTGGGACTAGATTAGGCTAACTGGTCAATAGCTAAGCAATTCGAGGGCTCTTCTAAATGTTACGCAGGTTGTGCAAGAACTCAGAATTCCAGAGTTAGACTGCTGACAGTTTATTTTGTACACTGGACAAAGACAAAAAAAAACATAATAATAATTGCTTATTGTCACAAATAGGCTTCAATGAAGTTACTGTGAAAAGCCCCCAGACGCCACATTTCGGTGCCTGTTCGGGGAGGCCGTTACGGGGAATCGAACCCGTGCTGATGGCCTTGTTCTGCATTACAAGCCAGCTGTTTACCCCACTGTAATTAAGGACTCCCAGTATTGCGAAGGAGACAGCGGTCGCCTGCTGAACGGAGGCATTTTAACCACCGCTTGGAAAACAGTCTGAGTGCAGGTAGGTCAAGCAATGTAAGTAGGCAAAAATCACCGACACAGCAGGTGAACTCAACAATTCAAGGGCTCAAAATGAAAAAGGTACAGGGCGACTTCACATAGCAAACATTTTTTTGGTGGATTGAAAAAAACAAATTCCAATTAAGGGGCAATTTATAATGGCCAATCCACTTACCCTGGGTTGTGGGGGTGAGACCCATACAGACACGGGGAGAATGTGCAAACTCCACACGGTCAGTGACCCAGGGACAGGATCAAACCCGGGCCCTCGGTGCTAACCACAGCGACACCGCTGCCCCTCACAGAGCAAATATGGAGCATGGAATAAAGGGAAGTGACAAAGGAATTAAGGTAAAATGCAGGAGCGGGAGGAGTAAAATGCAAAGTTCCAGAAGAAAATGGAAGCCAATGGAATGGGTTAAGAAATTTTATAAAAACCAACAGCAAATGCGTTATTTCACCCTTTACACATCCGCCTTCACCCTTGACTGAAACACAGACAAGTTCAAGACCCCGAAAATAGACACCAGCGGACAAGGCTCCAGTTCGATACCAAGAATCCGTGACAAGGTGTCAAAGAAGGAGGCCCAAGAACCAACAAGTTTAGAACACGACCAGAACATATGCATGTTCTCCCCATATCTGCATGAGTTTCCTCCGGGTGCTCCGGTTTCCTCCCACAAGTCCTGAAAGACGTGCTGTTAAGTAATTTGGACATTCTGAATTCTCCCTCCGTGGAGCCGAACAGGCGCCGGAATGTGGCGACTCGGGGATTTTCACAGTAACTTCATTGCAGTGTTAACGTAAGTCTTCTTGTGACAATAAATATTATTATTATTATTTTCTACTTCCCGGCTCCAATCGTAGCTTGCTGTCAATATGCAATATCTGAAACTTCAATCTTCACATTGTTAAATGAATCATGTTGGGGATGAAGTGCCATAGCATTCCATTAACAATGATCCTGGAGATATAGGACTGGATTCTCCATCAGTGGGATCCTCCGTTTCGCCGGCAGTGCCCTCATGGCTGTGGATTTCCCGATGATCTGACGGTTCCCATAATGGGAAGCCCCATTGGCTGGCTGCCGAGAGGGAGAATCCCGCTGCTGGCGGGGGCGTGCTACACTAGAAAATGGGTGCGGCAGGACAGAGAATTCCGCTGATGGTATTTCACTTGAAGAGCATGTCAATAATTTTAGTGCCCTCTCATTCAGTGGTATGGACTTTCCTGATGTATGTTCTGCCAAATGAACGTCATTGCGCTCCACTTTGGCTTTGCAGTGTGTGGCTTTGCTGTACTTTCCTTTTGCAGCTGTAGATTCCTGAGGGCTAATTTTAGAAAGCTAGGCCCTCAGGGTGCTCTGTAGGATACAGAGTCCATCTCTACAAAGTTGTAGAATGATAGCTGATTAAATTGGTGTCTGTTATGTGTCTGAGAATGCATTCCTGCTGGTTATGCATCATATGATGTGTAGTGACATCAGCAGAGTGTGCGGGCTGTGGATAGATCACTATCTAGATTGTATTGAGCAACACCCTTAATAAAACTCTCAACGTGTTTTACAAGAATCCAGAGAGTGGGCACCTCCATTCCTTTTCTCTCTGCAAAAACAAAGAAAATAGCAGGGGAGGAAACTGGCGACGAGGATTGAGACATAAAAATTGCTGGAAAGAAGATTTTCGTTGACAAATTGTCGGATGGCATTGGTAGCAACGGAATATTCTCAGGACCGGTCTCGCGCACACTGACATCGGGCGAAGAACTGCTGCCGATGTGAAGGTTTAACAAAAGTTTTTGACAGCAACTGCGAGTAAGAAGACCGACAGTTGGGGAAGACTTACTTTTGTTCAAGTGGAGTGGAGTCTGGGCTGCAGTGAATGTGCGCATGGTGAAGCTACACAGGATTCGGGGAACGGGGATGTTGAAGTCTGCCGACTGCACAGGCCACTACTTGGTAGAAAACCAAAATCAACAGTGGAAAGAATTCCTAGTTGCTTGTTCAAGGGATTGTTTGTGCCATAATTTCCAACACTGTCAGAAGGGAGGAAGTGTAGACACTAGGAGCTGAGATCCAAAAAATGGCAGGAAAATGGGTGCCATGGATGCAATTGATGAAGATTATGAAGCATGGAATTCATATGAAAAAAAGATTCCAAATGTTTTTTTTAAATTACGGGGCAATCCACCTATTTAGCCCACCTTTTGGGCTGTGGGGGAGACCAACGCAGACACAGGGAGAATGCGCAAACTCCACATGGACAGTGGCTTAGGGCCAGGGTTGAACCTGGGTCCTTGGTGCCGTGAGACAGCAGTGCTAAGCACTGCGGTCCGTGCTGCCCGATTCCAATTGTTTTTAATAACTAATCAGACACCATTGGATCTAAAGGTCTCAACATTTCGCAGCTCAGTTGGTTTGAAAATGTTTACACTGCTACAGAATCTTATCCACCCAACAAAACCAGGAGGCGAGTCCTTCAGTGAATTAATGAAAACTTTAGAGGGACATTTTTATCCTAAACAGTTATTGATTGCAGAAAGGTTGCGATTCCACCGCCATTGTCCATTTTACAGTTTGTAGCATCTTTAAGGACATTAGCTAGATATTGTGAATTTGGTACAGCACTTGATGATACTCTTCAAGACAGGTTGGTTTGTGGATTATGCAGTGAAGCTATTCAGAGGAAGCTGATTACGGTAAATGATTTAACTCTGAATGTTGCTGAAATTTGCCACATCCATGGCGCTTGCTATAAGAGAAGTTTCACGAAGATCCACCAAATGGATACCTCAAGGAATATGGATGCAACAGTGCAAGCACATCACCATTGTATTCTCAGTGGGGTGAATGCTTGAGTAAATCAAATACATGCAAGAACTGTGGTAAGAAGGGCCAAATTGCCAAAGCATGTTGGGCTCAGAAAACCTCTTCCACACCACGATAGTGCAAGAAGGACAATACAATTAAATAATCTAGTTGTGCCTACAAATTAGTGGATAAAGCTCAAGATCACTCAAGAAGACAGTGAAACTGAGCAACAGTAAGAGCTAAAGCTAAGTGGTTTGTCAAAACAAGGAGATCAACTGCGTATTTGGGCATGCCAACTCATGAAATGAAAATGGAAGTGGATACCGGTCAGTAGTATCGCTGATACCTGAGACAACTTATCATCAAAAGCTTTAAAAACCATCAAATGTGAACCTAAGGATGTACACTGAAGATGTCGTACCATTAAAAGGATGCATTATAGCAAAGATAGAAGCAAATGGGCAGATTCCGAAATTGTCTGTGGAAATGTTCCTGCTCTATTTGGCAGAGCATGGTTGGTTAAGATTAGGCTTAACTGGGCAACAGTCAAAGAGCAACTTGCAACAATGTTTGAAGAAATATGAGAAGTTGTTTGAAGATTCACTTGGCCTTATGACTGGAGTTGAAGTACACCTAAAAATGAAATCAGGCAACACATCCAAATGTCTCAAAGTGAGAACTGTACCATACACCATCAAGCCTAAAGTTGAAGAAGAACTGGACAGATTAGTAAGGACAAAAGTCATATGGGGAGATGATGACGTAGCAGTATTTTCATTGGACCAGTAATCCAGACACCCAGGGTAATGAACTGGAGACCCGGGTTCAAATCCCACCACGGCAGATGGTGAGATTTGAATTCAATTAAAAATCTGGAATTAAAGTCTAATTATGATCATGAAACCATTGTCGATTGTTGTAAAAACCCATCTGGTTTGTTGATGTCCTTTAGGGAAGGAGATCTGCCATCCTTACCTGGTCTTGTCCACATGTGACTCCAGATCCACAGCAATGTGGTTGACTTTTAAACTGCAAGGGAAATTAGGGATGAGCAACAAATGCTGACCTTGCCTGTGATGCCCACATCCCAAGAATGAATAAAGAAAAAAATAGAACCTGTTGCTACAAGTGATTGGGTGACACCAATCATTCCAGTATTAAAGCGGGATGACTCAGTCAGAATTAGTGGACCAGTAACCTAGTTTTGTGCATAGATCATCATCCACTGCCACTGATTTAAGACTGGAGGACAGAAATTCTGTAAAATTGAACTTTCACAGGCATATTCACAGATGGATGTGGCTGTTGAATCACAGCCACTACTCACCATAGTGATGCACAAAGGTCTGTTTCACTACAGAACACTTTTAGAATAACATTTGCTGCTACTCTTTTTCATAGATCCATGGATCAAATTCTAAGTGGATTGAATGAAGTGCAATGATATTTAGATGACCTACTCATCACTGGTTCAAGTGAACAGGAACACTTCAAGAATGTGGAAGCTTCCCTGAAGCAGTTACAGAGCCACAACCTGAAGCTTAAGAAGGAAAAGTGTGACTTTTTCAAGTCGGCCATAAATTATCTTGGTCATGTTATTGACAAAGATGGTTTACACAAAGAATAGAAGAAAATTTCAGCAATCATAGAGTCACGACAAAATCAAAATGTGACGCGATTATGGTTGTTTTTAGGGCTGATCACTTATTATGGTAAATTTGTGCAAAGCATGCAGTTATTTTTGATGGCCAGGATTAGATGCTCGAATTGAAGAGAAAGTTGGGCAATGCCAATCTTGTGCCCCATTGCATCCGTGGGAATGGCCGTCAGAACCATGGCAGAAAATCTACATCGATTATGCTGTCCCACTGGAGGGCTACATGTTCTTAGTGATTGTGGATGTGCCAGAAGTTGTGATAGTGATGCCAACGATGCCTGAGCAGACTATTCAGAAACTAGACAAAATATTTGCAAGATTTAGAACACCGGAGAAGATTGTCAGTGACAATGGTACGCAGTTTACTTTGAAGGAGTTTGAGGACTACTTGAAAGGGAATTGTATATACCATATCAAGTCCGCTCCATATCATCCAACAATGAATGGATTGGCTAAACTAATGAGAAATGGTTCCCAGCTATGATCCTAGTGAAGACAGGTCCAAGTTCATACACAGTCCAGTCGGACGATGAAAGAGTTTGGCGACGTCATGCTGATCAGTTACTTGCTGCACAAAGTGATTTTGCAGAAACCTCTCAAGAGGTTTTCCCGTTAGAAGATCTAAAGAACTATTCTTTGGAACTGTGACCAGAGGCAGTGATGAGTTCAGATTTTATTTCTGAGAACTTTTCAATGCTTATAGTGACAGATACTGACATAACTGCTTAAGAAGTACCATTTACCATTCTGAGGTCGTGAACACCGAATTCTACCAAAAAGGAATAAACGTTCACCACAGAGACTGTCTCATTAAATTGTATATATGTATAAAAATAACATCAGGGGATCTGTAGTATAAATGCTAATTGTTGTTGCACTAATGAAGTAAAGAGGGATATTATGTACCTGGGAATACATTCTTCCTGGTTAAGCGTCACATGATGTGTAGTGGCATCAGCAGAGTGTTTACACGGGCTGTGGGCAGATCACTATTGAGTTTGTACTGAGCAACACTCTTAATAAAACTCTTATCATGTTTTACCAGAATCCAGAGTGTGGGCACCTCCATACCTTTTCACTTTGCGGCAACAACGAAATATAACACTGTCTAACAAGATTTTATTCTGGGATTGGGGCCCTGTAAAAATGCCTTATGGTCTTTAATGCATTTACTGGCACTGATAGCTAGCTTCACTGAAGATGCTTTCAAGCTGCAGGAATAGATGAGGTTGGTATAGCAAGGAGCTGCACTGCTGAAGAGTTTACATCTTCTGCTGATAACACCCCATCCACTGACTTAAACATCCACTCCATTCACTATCAGTGGCTGCAATGTGTAATATCTATAGAATGTGCTGTGATACCTTGCCAAGAGTTCTTCAACAGCACCTGTCAAACCAGATGCACCATCATATCCAAGTTTCTCTCAAAGTCACAACATGTCCAATTCCATCATTGTCACTGAGCCCAAATCTTAGAACTCCCTACCTCCAACAGCAAAACAGCCGTGTCTTCACTACAGGGACTACACAAAGAGGGCCAACACCACCTTATCAAGGGCTACGAGAAATTGGCAAGAAATGCTGGTCCTGCCACTGCCCACCACACCCAGAGAACGCGTTGAAGGAAAATCCAAAGTGTAAGACGGGTGATTTTGCTATTTGATCAGTGCAAATGGTTTCGTTTCTGTTCTTAGCACTCTATCAAGATTGTTGCAGCTTCGATAAGAGATGTAGCCTTTTTAATGGGGGTTATTGAACAACCGCACAATGAGAAGACATCTTAACATTACTGAGTTTCACTTGTAGGATATGATTAGTGACTTTTTGGAACATTAAAAATTCAGTTTTGTGGCTTGATTAATTGTTAATAGACGGAAGAAACAGTGTGCATACAAAATAGTCTCACCATGTTGCTGATCCAAGGTGTTGTAATGGCTTGTTACTTTGCTTTCAAATTGCCGGCTACATAATCTTGAACTGCTTTAATGGGATTAAATATACTTTGATTTTTCCTGGTTAGAAATGTATAGGCACTTTGTAGGAATGTTAATGTTTATTCTTTGATGCAATAATTCCAATTTAAGCTTGTGTTACACAATGTCAATGGCAAGTTGACTAATTTTTCAAACAAAATCTTAGCTGGGAATGAATGATATCCCACCCTAGTTCTCTGTATGGAATGAAAAGACTTGGGGCGCGATTCTCCGCAAAGGCGGAGAGTCGTGAAGGCTGCCACGAAACCGGCCGTATTTCACGGCAGCCTCCGCGCCCCCTCCCGGGACCCGATTCTGCTCCCCGGTGAACTCCCCGTGAACTCCGGCATCGCGGGCTTAACGAATTTTGCTAAGCCCGCGCACCAAAGTTAGCGACGGCTGACGCATATGATGATGTCAGCCGCGCATGCGCGGATTGGACGACTCCAACCCGCGCATGCGCGGATGACATTATCCACGCATATGCGTCAGACCCGCGCATGCGTGGTCCGTAATGCCCCTCAGCCTCCCCGCGGACTTATCCTGTGGGGCGGTGGAGGGAGAAAGAGTGTGCGGGAATCGGACCCGCTGTCATGCCACCCTTGGCACGGCCGTGGTGCGGCTGTGCCAATCGGTGGCATGGTTGTGCGGAACGGCTCTTTGCGGCCGTTTTCATGAACTGGTATAGCAGGTGTATTAAAAATCATGAAAACGGCCTTAAAGGCCTTGGAAATCGGCCCATCGGCCAGGGGAGAATTGCTGCTCGCCGTAAAAAAATGGAGAATCGCGACCGTGTCGGGGGGCGGGCGTGGGGGGGAGAATAGCGGGAGGGCGTCGGACCAGCGTCGCCGTAAAAATTTGCGCCGCCCGCTATTCTCCACCCCGTCGTGAGTGCGGAGAATCGAGCCCTTGACCTATGGTACGAATTACAAGAAAATCATAAAGAAATAAGGATTTCAGTCAGTGGAAATGTGTTTCATGTCGAACTGTCAAATAATATAGAGACCTGTGAAGAACACATTGACCTATTAAAGGATGTTCAAAGGACTCACTAGACATGGCAGAAATATTTGAGTACTTTACATCAGTCTTCATTTTTGAAGATGATGCTTGATTTAAGAAGTGAATGATAATAAAACTAATACTAATTGTCACCTGGTAGTGCAGTCTTGGAGATTGCTGAAGAATGAGACATGCTGTTGAAGCTTTTCGTCTTGCACTCATCATGACAGATGCTAGAATACCAAATTTCAAAGGGAAAAACAATTTATACTATGTAAGGAAAGGATGCTGATTGGTTGGCAAGTGGACTCTGGTCGAGGCATTGCCATGGAGAATGCACCAGGGAACAGTTGTCTCCTGTGCTTTGGTTTATTTGAAAAAGTCGCAATGCCTGGGCGTTTTCTTTTTTTTAATAAAGGAAAGGATTCTGTGTATGAATATGTGTAGCTTCTAGCAAGCATATGTGAGTCACATTGTGAGTCCAACAGATAATCTTAAAATGGGTTGTTAGTGTCATTGTTGGCACACTCTGGATTGTTCAGTAAGTGCTGCGAAATCGCAGAATCATATCTAATGTTAGGGGAAAGGGGGGCCAGAAAATCCAGGTTGGGGGCTACTTTGTGATCTGCCATGGGGGGTGGGGGAGAGGTGGTTGACCATGGGATCTCACTATTGAGCCACCCGCTCAAAATGGCAGCCCGATAGCGGTATTCCCTCGAGAATCCTTTGTATTCTTGGCCATGTATAAATTTTCATGGCAAAGGATATTGCTCCGTATCTTCCTCTCCAGCCAGCGACTTAAGTTGCTGGTGTGTCGCACATGTGTGACATAACGACCTGGAAGTACGGGCATAATGGCATGCACGTTGGAAGCGCGTGGCGTTGAAACCCCCGGCCGTTTTTTTTTGACAGCTTGAAGTCCTGTGCTGTGCTGGAGCTGCTGAATGAAAAATACAGCTAAGGCGCGAACTTGGACCATTTAGCCGGATTTTAGGTGGGTTTTTACACCTTTTTAATTGCACTCAAGTTTTCCAGTCTAGTAGAGGCAGGAGATATCGGGAGACTTTCTTTTTGGCAGGTTAATGTTTTATTAGTCTTTAATGTTTATAAATATGTTTGAAATGCAAATAAAATTAAAGGAAGATATGTATTTTTTGAACTTTGATTTATCACGAGGCTGTTAATTCCATTAAAAGGGTATTTTACTGTATAAAGTGAGTTTGAAGTCACAGAAAGGGAAATAATTATTTTTTAAAAAGTTTGTTTTGTCATGAAGATGTTAACTCCATTAAAGGAACTATAATAGATAGAAATCGGTGATCACTCACTAACAAGTATGATTGTCTACCTAAGACACTCAGTGTTACTGGTCACAGGTTCTGTGGGTCCTTGTGTGGCTGATGAGCTCAATTCAAGAGTTTCCAAAAGGTGGGATTGGTCCTTGGATACTAAGTCACGGATATTACTTTCTAAGGCTCCTTTTCCAGGCCTCCTTTTGCCATTGGGTGTTCTTGAGGAATTGTGACCCTTCAATCAGGAGGTTCCTCCAGTAGGTCTCTTCTGAGCAAACGTTTCCCAGGCATTGAAGTCTGTGTTCATTTCTTGAGGAAACCCTATAAGGTATTTTTGAAGAGCTTCCTTTGTCCTTCTCTTGTTTTAATAATCTTTATTGTCACAAGTAGGCTTACATGGCAATGAAGTTACAGTGAAAAGCTCCCAATCGGCACATTCTGGCACCTGTTCAGGTACACGGAGGGAGAATTCAGAATGTCCAAATTACCTAACAGCACATCGTTTGGGACTAGTGGGAGGAAACCGGAGCACCCGGAGGAAACCCATGCAGACACGGGGAGAATGTGCAGACTCCGCACAGACAGTGACCCAGCCGGGAATCGAACCTAGGACCCTGGCGCTGTGAAGTCACAGTGTTAACCACTTTGCTACTGTGCTGCCCATACGAGATCCTTCCTTGAGCTGGGTGAAGATGATTTGCTTTGGCAGTCGGGGCTTTGACATCCTAAGCATTTGGGCGGCCCAGCGTAGTTGGTTTCGGATGATCATAGCCTCGATACTGGTGCTATTGACTCCTTCAAGACACAAATGTCAGCACGCCTGCCCTCCCAGCTAATTCAGACCTAACGTACATTTGGATTTTGCAATGTATTTAAAGCTGAGTTGTTTATGAGTTTACCTGATGTAATGTTCATCCTTAGAAGCCTCAGTGATTACTTCAATTGCTTTAAGAAAGTTTAATGCCTCAGTTCATATATGCAAGCCTCCCGTAAGCTAATGTGAACTAGCTGTCTGACAGGTATTGCAGCAAATCAATTACCCACCCCGAAAAGTGTACTGCCAAGGACTTCCCAAAGTGATGTCAGAGGAGATGTGTGCCAGGACACTGCACTTCAGCAGCTGCTGCTTTCGGATGTTGAGCTTGTCACATTAACAATTGATATGTCAAAACCGTCCCCTCCCTCCCTTCCTTTCCTTACTCCTCTTCCCCACCTCCCCTCTTCCCTCATTCCACTTTAGAAATAGACAGACTGTTCTATTTAAGTGAGAAAATATATTTTACTGCAAGAAACTTGTAAAAGTTGATGTAGTTTTATGTAATTGTTCAGCTAATAAAATTAAGTATTAAATTAAATGTTAACTGGTTTCAAAGTTTTGTATTTATAAAATTATTTTTGTGAACAGATATTTTACAATTAACTTTAAGTTGAATGCCTTAATGAAACATCAGAACACCACATTTAATTATGATATAATTACAAATGAATAGGATTATTGAAGCAAACAAGGCAGCAACATATTTAACACTGGTAACACGGTGGCACACTAGTTAGCACTGCTGCCTCACAACACCAGGGACCCATGTTCAATTCGGACCTTGAGTGTGGTGTTTGTACATTATCCCTATGTCTGCATGGGTTTCAGAGCTCATGGAATAGAACCATAGAATTCCTGCAGTGCAGAAGGAGGCCATTTGGCCCATCAAGTCTGCACCGATTCTCTGAAAGAGTACCCTACAAAGAACAAAGGAACAGGTCCTTCGGCCCTCCAAGCCTATGCTGACCATGCCTAAACTAAAACCGTCTGCACTTACGGAATCTGTACCCTTCCATTCCCAACCTATTCATATATTTGTCTAGATGTCGCTTAAGTGCCGCTATCGTACCTCCTCCCAACACCTCCCCAGGCAGTGCTTTCCATACATTTACCACCCTCTGTGTAAACAACTTGCCTCGCACATCTATTCTAAACTTTCCCCCACGCACTTTAAACCTATGTCCCCTAGTACTTGACTCTCCTTCTCTAGTAAAGAGCATCTGACTATCCACTCTGTCCATGCCATCTCACCCCCACATCCCAAAGATGTACAGGGTAGGTGGATTGGTCACGCGAAATTGCCCCTTATTTGGGAAAAAAAATTCACACCCTAAATTTATAAAATTTAAAAAATAAGGGGCAGGATTCTCCATTCCTGAGTGTTGACGCCAAGACAGAATTCATGGACTTTCAGCAACTGTGGAGTGGCTAGCACTGGCGCCTTGTGGGACGCAATTGATTCCAATGAAAAACCAGCCGGGATTCGCCGTGAGGCTGACAAGCTGCAGCCGCACATACACATTATAATTCCCACACTCATCCCAGCCAACAGGATGGCTGGATTGGCTGTGCTGGACCACGCCCATGCAGCTGATGGGTCAGCTGGAGCCAGCGGGCACCCAGGGGGTGGCTTGGGGGGGCACCTGTATGACCGGTGGCCCTTAGTTCATAGTGGGCTATCAGCAGCGTGCGCAGCTGCATGGCTGCCTTGCCAGCTGCAGCAATGGTGTTCTGTGCCCGTCCACCCTGGCCCCATAGCCCACGTCCTGCTCACCCCCCCCCCCCACCCCGCTACTCCACCAGGCCCTGGCAGAAGCCCTCCGGCCAGCTGCACAACTATCAGCACACTATGGCGAAGATGGACATTCTCCATCCCCCCTCTCTCTCCCTCAGCAGCCACGACGCCAGTTTCATGATTTTTAAAAGCACAATTGAACTGTGCCATTGCGAATTCGGCCCATCGGAGGCGGAGCATCGTGGAGACCCCGGAGAATACTGGGTTGGGCCGCTGATGAATGCAAACAGTGTTTATGTGAGTTCCGGACCGCATTGACGTAGCTGTCGAGTGACAGAGAATTGTGATTTGGCGTCAAATTGGCACCGGCCGTGATTTTGGCGTCGGAACCTATTCTCCACCCAATCGCATTTCGCCAATGCAAAATCCCGCCCAAGGTATTGCACAAGATGGGCTGGATTCTCTGTCCCGTCGTGCCGCAGTTCTGTTTCAGCACGCCGGCGGGATGCTCCGTTACGCCGGCTGGTCAATGGGGTTTCCCATTGTGGGGCAGCCCCATGCCATGGGGAAACCCCTTGGCTGCCTGCAAAATGGAGCATCACACCGGCGGAGAATCCAGCCCATTGTTTCTCCACAAAACTGAACAAGTGGTAGTTCAGCTCTGAGAATGTGCCAGGTTTTGGATTTTGGATATTCAACCTGGAACTGTGTCTGAAATTAAAACAGACCCTCAAACTAATGCTCATCCTGAAACTAATACAGACTCTGAAAAATTAAAACAGAGCCTGAAACCAATGTAGATCCTGAAAATGATCACGATTCTCTGTTGCGAGTCCGCCCTGCTGTTGCTGCTTGCGAGGACGGGAAAGTTGGTGCCAGAGAATCCAGCCACCCACAGACTCTGAAACTGGTGGGCAGCACGGTAACACAGTGGTTAGCACAGTTGCTTCACTGCTCCAGAGTCCCATCTCGATTCCCGGCTTCGGTCACCGGCTGTGTGGAGTTTGCACGTTCTCCCCGTGTCTGTGTGGATTTCCTTGGGTGCTTCGGTTTCCTCCCACAGTCCAAATATGTGCAGGTTAGGTGGATTGGCCATACTAAATTGTCCCTTACTGTCCAAAAAAGGTTAGGTGGGATAATGGAGATAGGGTGGAGGTGAGGGGATAGGGTGGAGGTATGGACTTAGGTAGGGTGCTCTTTCCAAGGGCCAGTGCAGACTCGATGGGCAAAATAGCCTCCTTCTGCACTGTAAATTCTATGGTCCTTTGACACAGACTCTGAAATTGATTTAAACTCTGAAACTGATAGAGTCTGAAACTGATTTAGACTCTGAAACCGATGCAGATTCTGAAACCCACACGGATTCTGAAACTGATACAGAATCAGTCCATTTGCCAACCAATCTAAAACTGACTTAGACTCTGAAACTGATGCAGATTCTGAAACTGATTTAGACTCTGAAATCGAGGCAGAAGGTGGTGGCGAGTTGCCTTTTTGAACCGCTGCAGTCCTTGATGTGTAGGTACACCCACTGTACTGTTAGGAAGGAGTTCCAGGATGTTCCTTGCCCCCACACCAGCAAGAAATGTTTCTCTCCATCCACCCTATCAATTGGTTTAAAAATCCCAAAGACGTCAGTCAAATCACCCTCTATAATCCAAGGATTGAAAAACCTCATTACTGTAAACTTTCATCATAATTTAACCCTTCAAGTCTGCTCATTATATGCACAAGAGTTACACTGCAAGAATCCCAGTGCCCAGATTAGTTTAAATTGAAGCATTTGTTAAAGCATTGATCTGTTTCTAAAATAAAACACGCTAGGGTGCACTTGTTGTGAGCACTAATTTTGTGCCAGCTGATGGAACTCACTTGCTTCTGCACAAGTCTTTAATTTGCTCTCTTGCCGACACCCACTCCACATACAGCATTCTGGACAAGTTTGAAAGAAATTTATCTGAGTAATATGCAAAGCTATGCACAAGCTCCTCGAATATTGGCGTTTACATCAATTTGCAAAGCTAAGTATCAAAATAATAATGGTGATTCACATTAAATTGTAAAATTGAATGAATTGAAGCTGTATCACTCAATCTAAGCTATCTAACAATTATATAACAGTAATATGACTATATGCATTTTCTGGCATAGTATTTGCTTCACGTTTTGGTATCTCAATGCTTGATTGGCTAAAAGGAAAAACGAATGGATTCAGTAATAACATAAAACAACTGCAAACCACACAAGATAGATAGGCAATGTATCAATTGAATGTAGAAAGCGTGCAGTAATTAAGTTCCAAACAATAACCAAAGGAATTTGTAAACAATGATTAAACATTAAAAAAGGCAATTAATTGAAATCAATCAAAATATTTGTTTCACCCTATCTTGGTTCATTAATTAAGCTGTTCACTTACTCCAGGGAACAGGATTTGACTTATATTGCTTACTAGGGAACCACAGAAGGAAGCCATTCACCCACTATTTCCATGACAGATCTCTGCCAGAGCAACTCAACTTGTCCCGCTCCTCTTCCCTTTTCCAGTAGCTGTCAATTTATTTTCTCTTCAACTGCTTCTCGGTCTCTCTTTTGAAAGCGAAGATTGAACCTGATAGACCTGATAGAGGTCTACAAAATTATGAGGGGCATAGACAGAGTGGATAGTCAGAGGCTTTTTCCCAGGGTCGAGGGCTCAATTACTAGGGGGCATAGGTTTAAGGTGCGAGGGGCAAGGTTTAGAGGAGATGCACGAGGCAAGTTTTTTACACAGAGGGTAGTGGGTGCCTGGAACTCACTGCCGGAGGAGGCGGTGGAAGCAGGGACAATAGTGACATTTAAGGGGCATCTTAACAAATATATGAGTAGGATGGGAATAGAGGGATACGGACCCAGGAAGTGTAGAAAATTTTAGTTTAGACGGACAGCATGGTCGGCACAGGCTTAAAGGGCCGAAGGGCCTGTTCCTGTGCTGCACTTCTCTTTGTTCTTTGTTCTTTGAACCTGCCTTCATCTAACTCTCAGGCAGTGCATTCCAGATCCTAACCCCTTACTGTGCAAAAAAAAGTTTCTCCTCATGTCGCGATTGGTTCTTTTGTCAACCACCTTAAGTTGGTGTCCTCTGGTTCTCAAACCTTCCGCCAATGGAAACAGTTTTTCTCTAGTTACTCTGCCTAGACCTCACATGATTGATCATTTGGAACAAATCTTCTCTCAACCTTCTCTTCTCTCAGGTGAATAGCTCCAGCAGCCTCAACTATCCAGGTAGCTGAGATGATTACACGGACCTGTGGCAATAGTGGCAGTTATCTGTTGGTTACCATCAACGGATGCATTCTCCAATGTAATGCCTCTATCAGAGTCCACTTGCCAACCAATCAGCATCTCTTCTCGCACAGTATAAATTGTTGTTTTCCCCTTATACTGCCATTCTTGCAAAGCGTCCTGATGAGTGCTGTACGAAAAGCTTCCACAGGTCTCTTTTTTCAGCCATATTCAAGTTCTGTACAACCAAATGACTAATCCTGATTATCCTAATAATTACACTGAAATCTAATTTAAGATGGTCAGTCGGGCTCACAGTGTTGCTCACTTAGGCATGCTAGAAGCCACATTTATTCACACACAGGGCGCTGTCCTCTGCAGACAGGAGGAGCATGCCCATGCATTGCCCTTTTCCAACTGAACAAAAGCATGGAGGTTTGAATTTGAACAAAAGCTTGGCAGTTAACTGTTTTCTACTGGACACGAATATCTCTCCCAATCAAAGTCCACTTGGCAAACAATCAGCATGCTTTTTTCAAGCAGTATAAATTCTTGTTCCCTTTACTGTTGGTTTACCTTGCAAAGATGACCTAATGAGCGTAATATGCAAAGGTTATAGCATGCCTCTTTTTTCAACAATACACAACTAAGGCTTTGTGACCCGAGATGGACAGATCATCTTAAACACAGTTCCATCATAGCATAATAACACATTTGTTTGAATTTTACATGTAGGCAGTGTATTCGTCCCCTGGCTAAAAGGTCAGGGGTGATCCCGCCTCTGCTTAGCTGGGTCACCATTTTCTGGCACTTGGACTTTAGTTGGCTCAGGATGAGACTTCTGACCCCATCTATGAGGAGGTCCCACATCCCACTACTGGCCAATCAAGTGGTTATGCCGGCTGGGAACATCTCCCACTGCTGGTAGAATCCCAGCGGGGATGAGAGGAGGCCTTAAGGGCCTCAATTGGCCCATGGGTGAGTGGGCTGCCTGATGCCAGGCTGCCATGGGCAACATTCCAGCACAGGCGGGTAGGTAATGTGCTGCTGCCATGCCACCTGACTTTACCACCCCCACCATTCAAACTGCCCCGTGGCTGGGGGTGGTGTGTACAATGGTGGCCATTGCATGCTACAGGCTATAAACCCTCCTCCCATTTTAAAATTGTTACCCAACCGACTTGCTGCGGGCAACAACACTAGACATCTGCTAATAACATTAAAAATAATCTTCCTAAAATTTTGTTACCAAATTACACAAGCCTCCTAATGGATTTTCACCTTACAGCATCCGAAATGCAGTTTTATATAAGTAATCATTAGCCTACATCATTTTAATTTTTTTCGGCGTATTTAATATCCAAGCTCTTTTTTTATGGTCTATAAAAAAACTCAGTGTGTTGGAGCGATTATTGTCCTCTCTCTTGAACCGTAACACAGGGTATGTTTAAAAATGAATGAACTGCGATCAACGTATATGATACATTAGGATACATTATTCAATGCTGAGCAGAGATCATGCATTTTGAGCATCCCCAGCCCAATATTGTCAGGGTGTATCAGTGTAACGTAAAACAAATGGACTGCACAGAGCACGTGCAATGCTAAGATTGAAGGTAATGTCAATGCGAAAATATTTATGTGTAGAAGTATGAACTCTACACGGATATTTTGTTGTCTTCATGTCTGCTCACATCATGGGTCTCATGGACTGCAAAAAACCTGCACATATCTCAAGTTGCGATTGCACTTGGGGTTGTAAGCTAGGATTTATCAGCTAGAGAGAACCTGTTCAAACCTCCAAAATTGAAACAGGATAAAACAATGACGTCCATTGGCCATTTTGGGGGGGGGTGGGAGAATCGCGGGGGGGGGTGTCAGAGCGGCCCTCCCGCGATTCTCCTACCCGGCGTGGGAGCGGAGAATCGTGCCCATGGAGTCAGCAGAATTGTTCTACCTTCTCAGTTGCACATCGCCTGAAGCACACCCTATGCCAAACTTGTTCCTGCTCTACAACTGTGACTGTAGGAACTTATAATGCAGCACTGAAGAACATTTTTGTCAGCTTTAACAGCTATTCGATTAAATATTTCTCAGAGTGCTTACTCTAAGCTGTTTGCAATTAGCGCCAGTTTGATTCTCACCAGAAACTCTCTCCTAATGAGTATAGCTTCCGGAGATTCATCTATCAATGCTTTAATGAGTATTATACTGCCCAGTTATTGTGGGTACCTTTGGGTAACCTTTGGCACTTTCCCTCTGTAGGCAACACAGCTCACCCTCTATTTTTAAGTTAGCTATTTGTATTCAGCACATTTTACCGACTGATGATTTATCAGTTTAGATATTTCCAGTGGGTCATTACTTTATTCAGTCTAGTGCTGTGACCCTTTTCTTAATTAGAACTCAAAGTGCCAGTTTAATTTCATCTCACATTATCAGAGAATAACTTCAAGTACACGAACAGCACCTGGAGCATGTTGGTGATTAGCTTGGAATTCATTTGTTAAACAGGCGTTTCATCTTTGCAATAAATCTGGCATAAAAAATACACGGTGCCCAAAACCCTGTGCTCACCAATTGTGACAACATAATGTAGGCAAAAGTAATGGGGAGTGTAATGATGGACGATATGTCTCCAGCTGGTTTCAGGAGCAACGTAACACTGTTACAAAGAATAATGCAGCACATGAACAGGCCCTTCGGCCCTCCAAGTCTGCACCGATCATGATACCAACCTTGGCCAAACACTCAGCACTTCCTTGTGCCATATCCTTCTAAAGAACTTATGGACCGTCAGAGTGCCTTGCCTTTTAACCAATGCGACTGCAGGGCCCACCCTGCTGCTTTATGCTTATTTTTCCCCAGTATTTTTTATTGAAGTTTACATTTTTATATTGTACAGGAGATGGTTGAAACGGTAATTATTTACATGCTGTTCCTTTTTGGTGCCCTCTTCCCCTCCCTTATTCCCCCCCCCTCCCCCCACCGCACCACCCCCCCCCCCCCCCCCCCACCCCCCCTTTCTACTATTTTCAGGCACTTTCTTAGGCATTTTTCTCTGCCCTAGATGGTTTATTTGTCACTCATTTTGTCCTTATGGCTTTGTAGTGGGGGTGTGGGGGGGGGGGGGGGGGTGCGTCTCTGGCTCCCGCGTCAGTCTCTCTCTGGAGTCCCTCCTGGCATTTCCTTGCTTCTGTCTGCTTTCTGTTACCCTGTGTTACCCTGTGGTGTCATCCCCATCCTCCTCCATTTCTATCTGTTGTTGGCTTCAGACAGGTCCTGAAACAGGCTGATGAATGATCCTCACGCTCTGTTTGACCCTCAGATGGGTGCACTTGATCTTCTCCAGATGGAAAAATTCCGACAGGTCTGTCAGCCAGCCTGCAGCTGAAGGTGGTGCTGGTGAGCAGCGAGCAGGATTCTCCAGCGGCCGATCAGAGAAGCAAAGGCAAGGGCATCGGCCCTCTTCCCCATATGAAGTTCTCACTGGTCTGATACCCCGAAGATTGCCATTCTCGGGCACGACTCCACCCTCACCCCCACAACCTTGGACATCGCCTCGAAGAAGGTTGTCCAGATCTCGACCTTACTCCATCCATATCTGCCTTTCTAACTGCCATCTATATATGTCCCCACAGTTTCCTTTTTCCATACTGCCCCCATCCAGTAGCTTCTCCAACATTGTGTCTCTCAGGGCCCGAGGGTACCTTGTCGTCTCCTTGTGAAGAAAGGTTTTGAATTGTAAAGGTGGGTGTTCCTGTCCGTTCGGTAGTTCCAGTCCCTCCGTCAGCTCTCCTAAGGTCGCGAGTCTGTCCCCCATGTAAAATTCCCCTGATCGCTACCGTCTCCCCATCTTGTCTCCACCTCTTAAAGGTGACGTCTAACATGGCTGGTGGGAACCTGTGGTTACCGCACATTTTAAATTTAAATTTAATTTAATATCACTTATTGTCACAAGTAGGCTTCAACGAAGTTACTGTGAAAAGCCCCTAGTCACCACATTTCGGCGCCTGTTCGGGGAGGCCGATACGGGAATTGAACCCACACTGCTGGCATTTTTCTGCATTACAAGCCAGCTATTTAGCCCACTGTGCTAAACCAGATGGGGGGGGGGGGGGGCCATGGTGGACACCTCGGTTAAACCGAAGTGCTGTCTCATCTGGTTCCAGGTTCTTAATGTTGTTACTACCACTGGGCTGGATGTGTGTTTTGCCAGAGAGGATGGGAGCGTTGTCATGGTGAGGGCTGAGAGGGTCCTTCCCATGCAGGAGGACTCCTCCAACCTCGCCCATTCCATGTTTGGTTCCCTTACCCAACGTCTCACTCTCTCGGCTATAGCTGCCCAGTGATAGTATTGAAAGATTGGGAGGGTCAGGCCTCCCATGCTTCTTCTCCTCCGCAGTGTTGTTTTAGGTATTCTTGGATTCTTCCACCCACCCCCCTCCCCCATAAAAATGGCACAATTATTTTATCTATTCTTTGGGGATGAAGATCGGTATGGATCTAAGCAAGAAGAAGAACCTTGGCAGTACGTACATCTTGATCATCTGCACCCTCCCCGCCAGGGCAAGTGGCTGTGTATCTCATCTCTGTAGGTCCTTTATAACTTCCTCTGCCAGACTGGTCAGATTCCACTGGTGAATTCGGGTCTAATCGTGGGCTACCTGGATCCCCAGGTAGCGGAATTTGTTTTGGGCTATTTCAAATGGTAGACCCTCCAGCTCTGTCCCTCCACCATTCGGGTTCACCAGGAAAACCTCACTTTTGCACAGGTTGACTTAATAGCCCGAGAAGAGAGACTCTTCCAGAAGCTTCATGATTTCTTTCAAGCCATTCTGCTGGTCTGAGATGAAGAGCAGCAGATCATCCGCAGAGAGTGAGACTCTGTGCTCTCTGCCTCCTCTTTGGACACCCTTCCAGCCGCTCGCGTCTCCCGGGGCAATTGCTCGGGGTTCGCCAGGGTGAACAGGAGCGGGGCATCCCTGCCTGGTGCCTCCGTGCAACTGGAAATATTCATAGCTGGTGGTGTCGGTCCGAACACTCGCCTTGGGGGCAATGTACAAGAGTTTCACCCACGCGGTGAACCCCGTCCCGAGCCCAAACCGCTCCAGTATCTCTATGAGGTACTTCCAATCAACTCTGTCAACGGCCTTTTCTGTGACCAGGGAGACGATCACCTCTGGTGTTCTCTCCCCGGATGGGGTCAGTATCACATTCAGTAGCTGTCTGATGTTTTCAGTTAGCTGTCTATCCTTGACAAAGCCTGTTTGGTCCTCTGTGACTACCTCTGGTATGGGGTTCTCCAGTCTCTTGGCCAGGACATTTGCGAGTATTTTTGCATCTACGTTGAGCAGTGAAGTGGGTCTATGTGATCCGCATTCTGTTGGATCTTTGTCTTTTTTGTGTAGAAGCAATATAACATCCTGGGTTAGTATTAGAGACCAGGCGCCCTTCGTTAACGAGTCTGCGAACATCTGCCGTAGGTGCAGGGCAAGAATTGGTGGGAATATTTTGTTGAAGTCCGCTGGGAACCCGTTCGGTACTGGTGCCTTCTTCGCCTGCATGGAGTTGATGCTCTCTCCATGACTTCTCCCAATCCTATTGGTGCTTCCAGCATCCCCTCCGGCTATTGTTCCCCATGACTGGCACGCCCAGTCCATCGAGGAACTGTTTCATCCCCGAGTCCCCATCGGCAGCTCGGAGATGCACAGTCCCTGGTAGAAGGCCTCAAATGCTTGCTCCGGCTACCAGCCTCTGCTAACCTTTACCTGGGCTGTTTCCCTTGTGGATACTGCTTTCTCAGCTGGTGAGACAGCAGGCGGCTAGCCTTCTCTCCGTGTTTATAAAAAGTCCCCTGTGTCTGGCGGAGTTGGTGCACTGCCTTCCTGGTGGATAGCAGGATAAAGTCCATGTAATGTGGAGCGTGGTCGGAGATGACTATCGTGGAGTATTCTGCTCTTACTATTTCTGGGAGCATCAATTTCCCCACATCAAAGAAGTCAATACGGGTATATACCTTGTGTACTGGTGAGAAAAACGACAATTCCTTCTCACCTGGGTGCAGGAACTGCCATGGGTCCACTGCCCCCATCTGCTCCATGAACATTCCCATTTTCCTACCATGCCTGCCTTTTTCCGCGTTCTAGGGGTTTGATCGGTCTGTCAAAGGGTCCTGTAGGCAGTTAAAGTCCCGTCCCACCATGATCAGTCAATGTGTTTCAATGTCGAGGAATTCTGCCATGGTCTTCTTTATAAAATCCGTGTCGTCCCAGTTAGGTGTGTACATGTTTTCCAGGACTACCGGCGCTCCTTTCCGGACACCACTGATCATGATTTAAAATTATGAAGGGAATAGATAGGATAGATGCGGGCAGGTTGTTTCCACTGGCGGGTGACAGCAGAACTAGGGGGCATAGCCTCAAAATAAGGGGAAGTAGATTTAGAACTGAGTTTAGGAGGAACTTCTTCACCCAAAGGGTTGTGAATCTATGGAATTCCTTGCCCAGTGAAGCAGTTGAGGCTCCTTCATTACATGTTTTTAAGGTAAAGATAGATAGTTTTTTGAAGAATAAAGGGATTAAGGGTTATGGTGTTCGGGCCGGAAAGTGGAGCTGAGTCCACAAAAGATCAGCCATGATCTCATTGAATGGCGGAGCAGGCTCGAGGGGCCAGATGGCCTACTCCTGCTCCTAGTTCTTATGTTCTTATGTTCTTATGACGTACCATCTCCCTGGGCCCGTAACTATCTTTGTCACCGTGAACATCATCCTCTTACTTATCAAAATAGCTACCCCCCCAGCCCTCGTCCCATGGCAGCAATAGTATGTCTGCCCCACACAGCCTTTCTGCACCCACAGTTGGTCTTTCTCCCTCAGGTGCGTCTCTTTGAGGAAGACTATGTCGGTTTTAAAACTTCTCAAATGGGCGAAGACACTGAATCTTTTCACTGGGCCGTTATGCTGCTTACGGCACTATCTTGTTCCTTAAAACCGAACCTTACCTGCTGAAGCTAATCTAAAACCCTTCCCTTCCTTCTCTTTGTGTTCCCCTCATGGTTCCCCTTCCCCCCTTTCACCCTCCCCCTCGTGTGTCTCCCCTCCATTTTCACCCCCTTACATTCCCCTTCCCTGCTCCTATGGTCCCCCCCCCCCCCCCCCCCCCCCCCCAACCCCCGGCAGACGCCCCCTCATGCTGGGAAGTGTGCCCTTGCTTTCATACTTCCTAGCACAAGCTTTCTCTGCTAGTGTGGTGGCCCCCCCCTCCCGGGGCTGATCTTACCCCTTCCCTATGCCCAGTCAATAGCTGTTCCCTCTGTCTCTTCACCCTCTCCTGCGCTCCGCTGCCCTTGTCCTTTCCTGTGAGCTGGTGCTCTTGCTCAAAGCGAGGCAGTACTGTCCCATACAGACATTTTTCATATTCATCACTTTTCTTTCTCCTTTCCCTCTCTGCATCTTCCTCAACGCTGACTTGCCTGCCCTTTGTCCAGGCCATTCACCGCACAAACGTGTCTGCCTCTGCTGGGATGTTAAGCATCCCGAATGTTATTCCGTTTTTGTACAGGGACGATTTTCCTTGCTTGAACTTGGCCCTTCGCTTTGCCAGGACTGGTACATCCATATTCTGTGTCCTTTCCAACTGCTCGCCCTTGACAGCCGTGCCCACTGCAGGATCCTCTCCAATCCTGGTACCTGAGTACTTAGGTGATTATTGCCCTTGTTGCTCCCCGGCCTTGAGTTTCGGTCAGAGTGACCTGTGTGCCTGTTGATCTCCGGTGGCTTGGGGAAGCTGTCCATCCCAGCTTAGTTGCCCAGCATCTGGGCCACATAGTCAGTCGGCTCTCTGCCCTCGATCCCCTCTGGCAGGCCCACAATTCTGATGTGTTGGAGTTGAGACTGGTTCTCCTGATCTTCGAATTTCCCTTTCAGGCCCCCTGGGTCGCCACCAACCCTTTTATATCGGCCTCCAGTGCAACATCCTGTTGCTCTGGTCCATCGACACCTTTTCAAGTTCCTGGATTGTCTTCCCCTGAGTTTCCAGTTTCTTCCCCGTTCTGTTGATCGCCGTCCCCATGGCGACCAGCGCCTCCGTCACCGCCACCTTGACCGCTACCTGGATCTGCACTTTAATTGCCTCCCTTATCGAGGTCAATTCCTTAGTCAGGAATATCGTCCATCCATCCCCAGGCGGCGGTGAGGAGAGGGGGTGGGGGTGTGTGAAGCTGTTGTCCGGGTCATCGGTCTCCCTCTCTCGGGGGCGGCCGGGGTCCCCTATCCTTGTAGGTACGCTGACTCGCTCGCTGTTCCTGCCCTTTTCACCGCTTCTACCTTCTCTGCGGCCGCTTGAGCTCCCGTTCGCTGGCACACTGCACCTTTCCTCTTCCTTTCTTGTTTATGCGTAGAATGATTTTGAAATTTCTGGCTAAGTTCATCCAAAAGTGCCTATTTTATTGGATTCTGGAGGAGAGCTACCTGATGTCTGACTGCTCAGCACAGCCTCGCCACTGGCAGTCTATGCTTTATTTTAATGAGTGGACAATGCAGGCATTGTCAGAACCTGCATTGTTCAAATTTAGGATCTTGGCACCATATCTGTGTGGTCTCAGGAGAGCGCCAAATTGATATGTTTCAGTGCCTGCTGGGGTTGCACCTACATACAGCCATATCCTCGGTGAATGTCACACAGATAATGGGAAGAGGCACGCCCTGCCCCAGGGAAAGCTAGCGAGATTCTTGTCGAACTGGCTTGCGTCAGACTTTTGAGTTTGTGGTGTTTGATGCATTTTGGTGTGATATATTGAACAGAATTTGTCCCTGAAGAACAAGATTCTTGAGAAAACGGGTTCATATTTACTTGTACACAGGTAGAATTATTAAATCTGGGTCTCACCATTGTATAGAAATTGATATGTTCATGAAATACACTGTCGCCATAGCGAGTCAGCATTATTATGGTGCGTCTCTTTGATGCTGGTTCTCGCTCTTTTCTCCATTTCATTCTCAAGCAAAAAGGTAACTAATGATAGCCTTAACTTCAAGAGGCAGGAATGGAATGTAGAGGAAACGATGCTTCAGCAGGGCAAACCCCACCTGGAGTACAGTTTAAACTGGGCTATTCAGGCAGGAAATAGAGTGCAAATCTAAACAGAAGGGAATAGTAGAAAATGGCAACTCAAAGGTTGGGGAGTTACGAATTTCAGGATTGTTTCTTTCATATTGTCTTTTGGGGAATAGCAGGGCAGGTTTTGGAAGGATTAGCAGGCAGATTATCAACCTGTTGAAATCACATCATTAACACTCCTTCTGTGGCTGTCAACGCCTGGAGGTTAATTTGAACTCTGAACGTCTGATTTACAGGTAGGTTAAGCACATACTGAGCCACAAATCCTTAGGCTCAGATGGGTAAGGCGAAAAATGGATATGGAACAAAAGTGGGGAAATAGAGTTGAATCAGCGACGTCTAAAGTGAAGGGCGGAACAGGTAAAACGGTTGACTGGCGTCCTCCAGTCTCTATGTTCAGAGAGTGGCAGATTTGTCGAATTCAGGGGTGGGATTCTTTAGCCCCCCCCCCCCCCCCACCCCCGGCTGTGTCTTTCCCTGCAGTGAGCCGTTGGCAGTGGCATCCTCTACTCCCGGCGCTTGTCAATGCGAATTCCCATTGAGGCCACCCCATGTCGCCGGGAAATCCGCGGGTGGAGGTACGCTGCTGGCAGGAACAAAGAATCCAAATTGCCGGAGATTTCTGGTCCAGTTCTTCAATTAGAATTCGGTGTAACCAGGTAGACCTTGAACTTGAAGTGAGGAGAGGTATGACATTCTGTTCAATACGTTTGTGCTATAGAGCTGAGCCGATACAAACGTTAGCTGTGCATAGTTCCTTCTCCCTGTGGGTTAGCCGGAGCACCTATTGAAAGGTCACCTCTGATAACAGAGACTTCCATTGAAATTGTTTTTTCCAATTAAGGGACAATTTAGTGTGGCCAATCCACCCTACCCTGCATATCTTTGTGTTGTGGGGGTGTGACCCACGCAGACAGAGAGAATGTGCAAACTCCACATGGATATAGACCCGGGGCTGCTGGGATTGAACCTGGGTCCTCAGCGCCGTGAGGCAGCAGCGCTAATCACTGCGCCTTCGTACCACACTGACTTCCATTGAAATGAAAATCGCTTATTGTCACAAGTAGGCTTTGTGATAGTTTGACTAGGGGTATTACGGTACCTGGGAGTGTGAGCTGCCATTGGTGCAGAGGGCTCGCTGCCCATTAGCCCAAGTATAGTGTTCTCTGTATTCCTATTGGCCAAGAGGAAGGTAGCTCCGCCTACGAGGTGGGGTATAAGGACCCGTGTTCCCCAGCAGCCAGGCCATTTCTGTACGTCTGCTGCCGGGCTCACTTCTTGCTGATTAAAGCCTTTCGTTTCGGACTTCACCTACGTTTCGTGTCCATTGATTGTGCATCAGTCTTCAAATGAAGTTACTGTGAAAAGCCCCTAGTCACCACATCCCCGGCGCCTGTTCAGGGAGGCTGGTACGGGAATTGAACCGTGCTGCTGGCCTGCCTTGGTCTGCTTTCAAAGCCAGCGATTTAGCCCTGTGCGAAACCCTCCACTGAAGTGAGTCTTGGCACTTGCAGTCAACTCCTCAGGCATACTTAATCAGCAGCTCCTGAGACGCAGAGAGTGCTGAGCAAGGGATAAAACCATCTTCTGATCAAAATGAGGGAGGGACGGGACAGTTCTCTCGGACGTCCTTCAACACCTGCAGCAGTTTTCAGTTAACTCAACGGTGCCTTCCCGTCCAGGGAGCAATTGAAAGAGAGTTGAATGCTCAGTAAAATTCTGAGTTACCCTATTTTTTTTTTTTTTAATTTAGATTACCCAATTATTTTTCCAATTAAGGGGCAATTTAGCTTGGCCAATCAACCTACTCTGCACATTTTTGGGTTGTGGGGGTGAAACCCACGCAGACACGGGGAGAATGTGCAAACTCCACACGGACAGTGACCCAGAGCCGGGATCGAACCTGGGACCTCAGCGCCGTGAGGCGATTGTGCTAACCACTAGGCCACCGTGCTGCCCGATGAGTTACCCTATTAGGGACTGCAGCTAACTCTGAATATCTCGTTCAGGAAGAGACTTCGAAATATCCAGTGAAGACAAATCAATTTTTTGTGAGCACAATCAACTCATAACCTATAATTCGAAAAAGAGAAACACAATTTTCATATCTAAAGATGTAATTTTCTTATCATAACTTAATTGTAGGGTCCAGTCGATAAAAACATGCTCCATTTGCTCAGGAATTATTAACTGTTTGCATGTTATTAGCATGACTGATTTCACTGTAAATGTGATTTATTGTTTGTTTGTGTTATCTGCAGACAATTTAATCTCTAATTCCTACAACTTTAGATTTCCATTACAAAAAGGATGCATGCTATGATTCATTAGTTTACAGCACCGTGTTGTGCTTGTGCCAAAGATGTTTCCTATTGAGAAAGTTCCTTTCATATTGAATTCATTTGGAATTCATTTTCCCACTCCATCATGGTCACATTTAAAATAAATTGTGCCCCCCCCCCCCCCCCCCCCCCCCCCCAAAGAAAGCTCGCCCTAACATGCGTTGAGCCGCAAGAGTCATGTCAAAACTAGAAGAGCAAAATGACTTTCTGGCAGCACGGTAGCATTGTGGATAGCACAATCGCTTCACAGCTCCAGGGTCCCAGGTTCGATTCCCGGCTTGGGTCACTGTCTGTGCAGAGTCTGCACATACTCCCCGTGTGTGCGTGGGTTTCCTCCGGGTGCTCTGGTTTCCTCCCACAGTCCAAAGATGTGCAGGTTAGTTGGATTGGCCATGATAAATTGCCCTTAGTGTCCCAAATTTGCCCTTAGTGTTGGGTGGGGTTACTGGGTTATGGGGATAGGGTGGAGGTGTTAACCTTGGGTGGGGTGCTCTTTCCAGGAGCCGGTGCAGACTCGATCGGCCGAATGGCCTCCTTCTGCACTGTAAATTCTATAATCTCCAGGAGACAGGTAAGAGACAAGTCTATTACTCACTGACTTGAGAGGGGCTGGTTTAGCACAGGGCTAAATCGCTGGCTTTTAAAGCAGACCAAGGCAGGCCCGCAGCACGGTTCAATTCCCGTACCAGCCTCCCCGAACAGGCGCCGGAATGTGGCAACTAGGGGCTTTTCACAGTAACTTCATTTGAAGCCTAATTGTGACAATAAGCGATTTTCATTTAATTTCGTTTTCATGAGAGTATTTTGCACCATTGCCATCAATTCTAGACCGAACATGATTTGAAATATTAGATGAGATTAGCTGGCCATGATTGCCGAAAGAGACAAATTCCATAAAACACCAAAAACGGCTGCAGTTGGCCCAATTTAGCTCAAAAACAGCTTATTCCCTGCTGTTACCAGACTCCTAAACGACCCTCCTATGGACTGACCTCATTAACACTACACCCCTGTATGCTTCATCCGATGCCGGTGGATACATAGTTACATTGTGTACCTTGTGTTGCCCTATTATGTATTTTCTTTTATTTCCTTTTCTTTTCATGTACTTAATGATCTGTTGAGCTGCTCACAGAAAAATACTTTTCACTGTACCTTGGTACGCGTGACAATAAACAAACTCCAAATCCAAATTCAAATGCTTTGATCCCACGAAGAAAACCAAAGGGGTTATGAGACCAGCACTGGGGCAGTAATAATTCACACAAAACTAATCAAATCAAAAGTCTGAATGCTCTTTTTATACCCATAAAACTGAAAAGTTAATTCAGAGGGTGAACGGAGATAGATTTGTTTTTCTTTGAACATACGTAAGTTCACAAGTTCATAAGATATAGGAGCAGAAATAGGCCATGC
The DNA here is from genome assembly GCF_902713615.1 of Scyliorhinus canicula. NCBI lineage: Eukaryota > Metazoa > Chordata > Chondrichthyes > Carcharhiniformes > Scyliorhinidae > Scyliorhinus > Scyliorhinus canicula. Next base: position 31,995,348 of record NC_052157.1, read on the forward strand.
AGCCCATCAGGTCTGCTCTGCCATTCTATCATGGTTATAAGTTCCTCATCTGCTACCTACAATGTTACAGACCAAGAGCTGGAATTAGGAGGAGGCCATTCAGCCCTTTGTGCCTGCTCCACCATTCCTTAAGACCGTGGCTAATATGATTGGCCCTAACTCCACATTCCATCTATCCTTTGAGGGAATGTTTGATGATAATTGACGAGATAGCTTTATCTGCAATTAAGCCAGCAAGCATAAAATCCATATTCAAAAATTTCTAATTCAATGGCGTGACTGTCATTGAATCCCCACCTGAATCAACATCTTGGGCATGACCATTAACCAGGAACTACTCTGATCTAGCCATGTAAATATAGTGGCTACAAGAGCAGGTCAAAGGCTAGGAATCCTCAGGCAAGGAACTCACCTCCTGACTTCCTAAAGTCCAGCATCTACAAGGCACAATTCAGGTGTGCGATGGAATACTCTCCACTTGCCTGGATGAGTGCCGTTCCAACAACACTCAAGAAGCTTGACAAAGCAGCCCTGTTTGATTGGCACACCATCCACAAACAGTCACTTCCTCTGCCACCGATGCACAGTAACAGTCGTGTGTATCGTCACGAAGAAGCAATACAGGAACTCACCAAGGCTCCTTAGACAACACCGTTCAAACCCATGAACACTACCAGCTAGAAAGACAAGGGCAGCAGGCACATGGAAACACCACCTCTTGAAAGTTACCCTACAAGTTCTTTGGGAATAGAGGGATACGGATCCCGGAAGTGGAGAAGATTTTAGTTTAGACGGGCAGCATGGTCGGCGCAGGCTTGGAGGGCCGAAGGGCCTGTTCCTGTAATGTACTTTTCTTTGCTTTTTGTTCTTTGTAAGTCACTCACCATCCTGACTTTTAACCAGGTGAAAGGTAAAGTCGCCATAGTCCCAGATAAACTTAGACGTCTTTCCCCTTTGGGGGGAGCGCTGACTGGTGGTGATTTAACCTGAGGATCACCACACCTCAGGTAAGGGTCAAGATTGAGAAGGCGAGCCTCCATGAATAACCTCAGCTGGCAATTGAAGCCATGCTTCTGGCCTCCCTCTGCGTCACAAAGCGGCTGCTCTAGCCAACTGAGCTAAACTGGCCCCCAAATATATTACTGGTCCTTCATTGACGCCCAATTAAAATACTGGAACTCCCTCCCTAACAGCACAGTGGGTGTACCTACACCACATGGATTGCTGCGATTCAAGAAGGCAGCTCATCACCACCTTCTCAAGGATGGGTTGGGATGGGCAACCAATGCTCGTCAGTTTCGCTCACAGCCTGTGAATGAATAAAAGTAATAGATTGCTGCAGACTTGGTTTAATTGGTAGATAAATGTGGTGCAGATTTGGTTGTATTTTGAAGAAATATTTATGATATAAGTTTCCAAAGGTTTAAAATTGTTCTTAAAAATATTTTTTTGTTTAACTGTACGCACTAGAAAAGAGACATAATTTCTTCATGAGAGAGAATCCTGGCCGTCTGTGCAGCTGCGTAACCACAAAAATCTTAGGCTCAAAAAATAATTAAGATTGAGTTCATAGAAAGAAAGATATAAGCAGCGATCTCTAAGCAGGTGCAAGCAAGACTTTAAGCCATCTTCAGGCTATCATAAAAAACATGAGATGGTGGAAATACAAAAACCTCATTAAGTTCACCCAGGATTTCCCATAATCTCCACTTTCCTTGTGATCTGCTGCAATACATCAGTCACTTAACTATGCTGCGTTGCGAAGGTGTTCAATTCTTGTGAGAGTATTTTGACAGCTAGCAGTGGGACACTCTGCTGCACTATCCTCCTGCTTCAGTTTAATATAAAGGTGAATTATCTTTGGAATAGAAATGAGCAAAGTTGGCTTATATGTGAGATTGTACACCGTCTGTGCTGGCCTGAAGTGCTTCCTTTATAGAGTGAGAGATCCAGGGTAAAGCAGGCAGATTTAGCACTGAGGTGAATCACTGCTTTATGGATTCTTGACATCCAGCGTGAGCCACACATCTGCTTTCAAAATGAGAAGTGCTGAGTTGAAATGATGCTGCCTGGTTCTAGCTCCCTGGTTAGTCCAGCTCAAGACATAAATGATCTTTGACTTTTGTAAAGTTGACAACAGAAACCCACTTTTGGCATCACTATCCCAAGACTGGAGCTGTAATGGAAAATTACCAGAATACTTCTATATCGTGGATACAGAGCTATTGAAGCTATTCTCCCGGCGATTTTGTGATACAATGTTTCCTCATATAGTCACTTGTTGATTTTTAAAAATTAATTCATGGTTAATGGCCTCACTGGCTGGGCCAGCATTTATTGCCCACTCCAAATTTCCCTTGAACTGAGAGGCTTGCTAGGCCATTTCAGAGGAAATCTAAGAGTCAACCAGGTAGGCCCAGACTGAGTAAGGATGACAGATTTCCTTCCCTTAAGGGCATTAATGCACCAGATGGGTTTTTATGATAATCGACAATGGTCATGAGACTTTTAAAATTCCAGATTTTTATTTAATTCAAATTATTAATCCAGTGACAATACCACTATGCTACCACCTCACCTTAAACCTGTGCCCTTTCGCCTTTGACCCGTCTGCCACTGGAAGCGGTTTCTAATTTTCACTCTCTCAAAATTATTTTGAACACCAATATCAAATCTCCTCTTGCCCTTCTCAGATGTGAGGAGAACAAACCCTGGCTTACCAATCTTCCCCATAAGGAAAGTCTCTCATCCCTGGTATTATTCCAGTCAATCTTTTCTGTGGATACAATTTTCCTTTTCCGCGCTTGAGTTTTGAAAGATTGACCATGTTATCGCCTCTCCTCAAGTTAGCTAAAAGTTTAAGACAGTTATTATTGAAACAATGTTCAGTAAACAATGACTTCCTTTGCTTGTGTTCTTAACGCGGGGTTTTCTTCTTGTCGTCTATCCCTCGCGAGAGTCATCTCTATGATTGCGCTCTAGATTTTTAAAACTGGGGTTGTGTCATCTTTCAATTTTATTTTCCCATGAGAAGAGACTAAATCATTTGCTTCCCCTTCGATCCCAATGGTCACAGTTTGGAACCATCTCTGTTACCTTCCTTCCAAACTAATATTTGACATTCCGGGTGAGATTCCCTAAGTCGCAGCCCAAATGTGAGCTCGAAAGTGTCTCCTAAACCACTCAGTCATTCCAGGGCTGGAATGTAACATCGGACATACAGTGCAGAAGGAGACCATTCAGCCCATCGAGTCTGCACCGACCAACTTAAGCCCTCACTTCCACCCTATCACCCCTAACCCAATAACCCCCCCTAACCTTTTTGGGCACTAAGGGCAATTTAGCGTGGCCAATCCACCTAACCTGCACGTCTTTGGACTGTGGGAGGAAACCGGAGTGCCTGGAGGAAACCCACGCAGGCACGGGGAGAACGTGCAGACTCCGCACAGACAGTGACCCAGCGGGGAATCGAACCTGGGACCCTGGCGCTGTGAAGCCACATGCTGCCCATGACTCAATGGTTGCTCTGATTTGTTTTCTTTAGTATTTTTGGTCAAAGGTTGTGTTCATCTGGGCGTGAAGTGGCATCGCTGGGAAATGGAACATATTTCCATTTTTAATACTCGCCTTCGAGTAGTCCCAGGTGAGGAATATTACTTTGCTCAACTGGAAGCAGAATCAGGCTGTTCCTATTTTTAATATTTTAATTGTTTTTATTTTTAAAAAAATATTTTAATTGCCCTCATTTTCCACTTTTTCATCAATTATACAACAATGAAAAGATAACCAACAGTAACAAACAAAATAGCAATCCCTAACCAGCATCCCCTTCAACATACAAACCCAAACATCATCCCTACCCTCCAAATGCAACAAAACAAAAAGGACCAAAGGACAATCCATGGTCATCCCATAAATAGCAAACAATATACTCAACCCCCCCCCCCCCAACTGATGCCGCCCCCCCCCCCCCCCCGAATGTCCGAAGGCATCCAATTCTTGAAAGTTCATGATAAATAATGCCCATGAATTGTAGAGCCCTTCCATCCTCCCCATCAGCTCAAATTTCACCTTCTTGAGCGTCAGAGATTCCAGCAGGTCCCCCCCGCCAAGCCGAGGCACAGGGCCGAGAAGCTGATCTCCACCCCAGCAGGACCCGCCTTTGGGCAATCAGTGAGGTGTAGGTGAAGACATCTGTCCCCACACCCCCCTGCAGCCCTGGCTGGTCCGACACCCAGAAAATGGCTTCTTGGGGTCCTGGTTCAAACCTCACATGCACCACCCTCGAGATAGCATTAAAGATCTCCCTACAATACTTCTCCAACTTCGGGCAGGACCAAAACATGTGAAAATGGTTTGCGGGGCTCCTCCCAGAGCGCTCACACACATCCTCCACCCCCTCAATGAGTCGGCTCATCTTCGCCCTCGTGAGGTGTGCCCTATATACCACCTTCAACTGTATCAGCCCCAACCTCGTGCAGGGCACCTCACATAACTAAGCGTCTTCCATAAACTCTCCCTACTCTTCCTGCCACTTGGCTTTGATCCCCTCCAAGGATACCTTGTCCTCCCCCAGAATCCTCCCATAAATCACAAGCACCAGCCCCCCCCCCCCCGCTTCCCCACTCCCCCTATCGTCAATACCTCTTCCAACAATGTGGGGGCCGGCGCTATCGGGAAACTCTGAACATCCTTCCTGGCAAAATTCCAGAGCTGCAGATATCTAAATACTTCCTCTGCCCCAGTCCACATTTCTCCCCCAACTCCTCCAGCCTCGCAAAACAACCTCCCAGGAACAGGTCCTTTAATATCCTAACTCCCCTCTCCTCCCATTGAATCAGGCTGTTTCTATACTCCCCCAAAAGTCTATCTCAACCCCATCATTAAAAAAGCTCCCTCTAATTTTACGTGGCCTGATCTCTCAAAGCAGGATGATGCCAAACTGATGCATTCATCCTGTGAGTTAGAGCCAAACTATATCAAGTCTAAACTTGCTCAAAATCATTGCCTATCTTTTGCAGAAAGTGATGAGGGTTGGCAGGAGAGAGAGAGTGAGAAAGAGCGAGTGAGAGAGAGTGAGAGAGAGAGAGAGTGATTGTAGATTTTCATCTCTTCGCTCTGGGATAAATGCCAACTCCGATTCATTCATTATTACATCAAAATACTAGTGAGTGAAACTCACTAAAGATGCTGTAGTCAGATGGATGTTAATTTGTCACTTGGTTTCAGCTAGTTGATCTCCTCTAGAAGGCAAACTTTCAAACCAAGGTGTAAAAATCATCCTTGTGACTTCTGGTCTAAAGATTGAAAAGGAAGCTGTGGCCTGATGTGTTGGGCAGGCTGGGTCCATGCGGACTGCGTTTGATGCAGTGCAGCGAGAGACAGACTTCCAACACTTGATGAGATGCAACACGATTTTATTTAACATCTAACTATTTTACATGTTCAACTGTGGGTTGACACTATGCTGACTTGACTGGAGACCTGATGCTAGCCTGACCAGACTTACTGACTACCACATGGTGTTTACACTGGCTATGCTCACGAGCTCTGACTGTCTCAGAGGCTGGATCCCGAGAGAGCGGGAAAACTGGTGCCCTCTGACTTTATAGTGGTCGTGTCCTGTCTGGTGATTGGCTGCTGTGTTCTGTGTGCTTACTGGTCATCCTGTGTGTCAATCACTGCCTGTCTGCACTCCATTATATACATGGATGTATATTATGACATCTCCCCCCTTTTTAAAAAAAAGTTTGTGTTCAGATAATAAATATTAAGGTGCATGTGTGTGAGGATGTGTATATGTGCGTGACTATATACAGAATATGCTAAAATGTGGTAATGGGGCTGGTTTAGCTCACTGGGCTAAATCGCTGGCTTTTAAAGCAGACCAGGCAGGCCAGCAGCACGGTTCGATTCCCGTACCAGCCTCCCTGAACAGGTGTCGGAATGTGGCGACTAGGGGTTTTTCACAGTAACTACATTGAAGCCTACTCGTGACAATAGGCGATTTTCATTTTTCATTTTCATTTCATATACATAGGAAGGTGTCGCTAGTGCAGATATAGGGCAGATGAAACGGTAAAAAAAAACAATATTTACAGAGGTCAAAACGATGAGTTAACAAAATTGTGCAAACATTCAGTCTATGAGTTTAGTCTCTGTGGCAGGCGACGAATTCTGGTTGACCCCCTCAAGGGTGGATCAGGGACTGCCTGCACTTGGATAGGTGGGACTGCCGCCAATGTGGTGGTCGCAGAGGTCGGCAGGATTGCTGGTAGATCGGTGGCCTCGTGGCAGGGCGCGTCCGGAGGAAGCAGTGCGTGAGGTGGGACATCACGGTTGGGTGGCGGGCGTGGAATTCTGCGCAGCGCCCGCCTGTTGTGTTGCAGGAAGGAGCCATCAGCCATGCGGACGAGGAACGATGTCGGGGCCACTTGCTTGACCACCACAGCTGTGGCAGACCAGCCGCCGTCAGGCAGCTGTACACAAACACGTTCAGCTGGGACCAGCTCGGGGAGATCCGTGGCATGAGCGTTGTATGCTGATTTCTGTTAGGCCCGAGACTGCTGCACCTTCTGTATAACCGGGAAGTGGTCAAGTTCTGGAATGTGGATGGCTGGAACCGTTGTTCGCAGAGTGCGATTCATGAGCATCTGCGCTAGAGACAACCCAGTGGAGCGGGGTCGCTCTGTATGCCAACAGCGCCAGGTTGAAGTCGGAGCCTGAGTCTGCAGCCTTTCACAGTAATCTCTTGACGATGTGAACCCCCTTTTTTGGCCTTCCCGTTTGACTGCGGGTAGTGGGGGCTGCAGGTGATGTGACGAAAGTTGTATAGCCGGGCAAAATCAGACCACTCCTGGCTGTAAAAACAGGGGCCGTTGCCACTCATCACCGTGAGTGGTATCCCATGTCTGGCGAATGTTTCTTTACATGCTTTAATCACCGCCGCCGACGTGAGGTCGGACAGTCTCACCACTTCGGGGTAATTGGAAAAGTAGTCGACCAGGAAGACACAGTCACGCCCCTTGGCGTGGAAAAGGTCAACACCGACTTTGGACCATGGGAGGTCACTATCTCATGTTGCTGCAGAGTTTCTTTAGGTTCAGCTGGCTGAAATTTCTGACATGTAGGGCAGTTGAGGACAGTGTTGGCAACGTCCTGGCTGATGCCCAGCCAGTAGACTGCCTCCCGAGCTCTGCGTCGACATTTTGTGACCCCCAGGTGACCCTCGTGGAGTTGGCCGAGCACCATAGCTCGCAAGCTCTGCGGAATCACGATTCTGTCAAGCTTTATAAGGATGCCATCTACCACCGTCAGATCACCCTTGACCTTGTAAAACTGGGGACACTGTCCCTTCTGCCAGCCATTCGTGAGGTTCTGCATCACCCGCTGGAGCAAAGGATCCCTGGCCGTCTCCCCACGAATTTGAATGACCCTCTCATCAGAGGCTGGAAAGTTGGAGGCACAGAATTGCACCTGCGCGTCGATTTGACATACAAAGTCAGTTTGCTCACACGGTGGACCTGGAAAGGGCATCTGCAACAATCAGTTCTTTGCCTGGGGTTTGGACCAGTTCAAAATCGTAGCGGCGTAGCTTGAGAAGGATTTGTTGTAACCGTGGCGTCATGTCATTGAGGTCTTTTTGGATGATGTGGACTAATGGCCTGTGGTCTGTCTCGACCGTGAATTTTGGGAGGCCATATACACAGTCGTGAAACTTGTCGATTCCCATTAGGAGACCCAAACATTCCTTCTCAATCTGAACATACCGTTGCTCAGTGGGCGTCATGGCTCTGGAGGCAGATGCAACTGGGGCCCAGGAGGAGGAGTCATCCCGTTGAAGGAGCACCGTCACAATACTGTCCTGGCTCGCGTCAGTGGATATTGTGGTCTCCTTGGTAGGATCGAAGAACGCCAGAACCGAGGTTGTGGTGAGTTGTGCCCTCAGCTCACGCCATTCTTTCTCATGAGCGGGCAGCCACTGGAATTCCGTCGACTTTCTGACGAGATGGCGGAGGGCTGTGGTGTGGGACGCCATGTTGGGAATGAACTTCCCGAGGACGTTGACCATCCCTAGAAAGTGAAGGACCGCCTTCTTGTCCTCTGGGGTCTTCATGGTGTTGATCGCCGAAACCTTGTCAGTATCTGGCCGCACACCTTGCTGCAAGATGTGGTCGCCAAGGAATTTGATTTCTGATTGACTGAACGAACATTTGGCCCAGTTGAGTCGGGGGCCATGCTCGCAGATCCTGTGGCATACTTACTTGAGACAATCGATGTGTTCTTGAGGAGTTGTGGACCAGATTATGACATTGTCAACGTACACTCGCACCCCCTCGATGCCCTCCATCATCTGTTCCATTATGCGGTGAAATACCTCTGAGGCAGCGATGATGCCAAAAGGCATCCGGTTGTAGCAGTAGCGACCGAACGGGGTATTGAATGTGCACAGCTTGCGACTGGATGCATCCAGCTGTATTTGCCAGAACCCCTTGGAGGCATCAGCTTCGTAAAGAATTTGGCATGAGCCATCTCGCTGGTCAACTCTTCTCGTTTTGGTATCGGTTAATGTTCCCTCATGATGTTGCGATTTAGATCTTTGGGGTCGATGCAGATTCGAAGCTCCCCTGACGGCTTCTTGACGCAGACAATGGAGCTGACCCAGTCGGTGGGTTCTGTGACCTTTGATATGATGCCCTGGTCCTGAAGGTCCTGCAACTGCTGCTTGAGGTGGTTCTTAAGGGGTGCCGGCAACCGACGTGGTGCGTGAACAACAGGGGTGGCGTTTGATTTCAGCAGGATTTTGTATCGGTATGGGAGTGTGCCCATACTATCGAACACGCCATGGTACTGCGCTATGATGTCATCAATTTGAGCCTGGAAGTTTTCATCAGGTGACGCCATCGCCTGTGAGGATGACATGGTGTGGACTCGCTGAACCAGGTTCAGGAGTTTGCAGGCCCGAGCACCGAGCAGGGATGCTCTGTCAGGTCCGACGATCTCAAATCGCAGCGTCGCTTTAAATGACTTTTTGGAAACTCCGAGTTGGCATAAACCTCTGGCAGCTATGGCATTGCCATTGTAGTTAAGGAGCTGGCAGGCCGGTGGAAGAATGCTTGGTCTGACGCGGATGGTGTCGAGATCGGATTTCGAAATGAGGTTCGCTGATGCGCCGGTGTCCAGCTTGAAGCAGATGTGAGCCTTGTTAACTGTGAGGACATTATGGGCCTCCCCACAACAGCACTTTTGCACCAGGGTGACCCAGGGTGACTCGTCATCCGGATCCATGCTTAGGATTGGGAGGTACTTCACTATCTTGGAGAAAGGCAGCGCATGCTTTGTAATGATGCCCACCCGGAATGGGGATTTGAGGCACTTGGCATCAGGATCTGCTGGGCTGTCGGGGTCGGAGTCTGGCATGGCCTGCTGTATTGAACGGACGCTTCTGCGCCGTGGCTGGGACCGCTGGATGCTGGGCAGTGGAGCAGATCTGCAAAGGGCTGCGTAGTGGCCAAGCGTGCCACACTGTAGACACCGTCGTGATTTTGCCAGACACTGCCGCTTTAAATGGGCGGAGCCACAATTCGGACACATCATGACGCCAACGTCAGAGCATTCCGTGCGCCAATGCACATGCGCAGTGCGGTCGAATGACGTACGCACCTGCGCAGGCTGGTCGTCGGTCTCGCTGTCCCCTTGGTCGTGGCGCGCATGCGCTGGAGCCCGGGAAAAGCACGTGAAATGGCCACTCTCATCGAGACTCAGGCCCTGCATTTGTGAGATGGCCTGCACCGGTTCCGCCTCGTGGGGGATTAGCTTTGCCGTTTCTGCTGCCCTGATGTGGGAGTACCGGTTGTTAGCATGTTCGTGGAGAACGCACGTTTCGATGGCGATGGTGAGGGTGAGCTGCTTGACTTTCAGGAGCTGCTGGCGAAGGGAATTGGAGTGGACCCCGAAAACCATCTGATCCAAGATTATGGAATCAGCCATCGAGTTATAGTTACATGACTGCGCGAGGATGCGGAGATGGGTCAAAAAGAACTGAAAAGGTTCATCCTTACCCTGAAGCCTCTGCTGGAAAACGTACTGTTCAAAGCTCTCATTTACCTCAATGTCGCAATGGCTGTCGAACTTCAGCAGGACTGTTTTAAATTTTGTCTTGTCTTTGCCTTCAGCGAATGTAAGGGAGTTGTAGATGTGGATGGCGTGGTCCCCGGCTGTGGAGAGGAATAGTGCGATCTTCCTGGCATCCGATGCGGCTTCGGGGTCGGTGGCTTCGAGATAGAGCTGGAACTTTTGTTTGAAGATCTTCCAATTTGCACCGAGGTTGTCGGCGATGCGGAGCTGTGGAGGAGGGCGGGCGTTTTCCATGTCACCGGATGGCTGCTTCTGGTCAATGCTAATTCACTGAAGGTAGGTCCATCAATTTTCAGAATCACTACCTGGTACCATGATGTGTTGGGCAGGCTGGGTCTATGTGGACTGCGCTTGATGCAGTGTAGCGAGAGACAGACTTCCAACACTTGATGAGATGCAACACGATTTTATTTAACATCTAACAATTTTACATGTTCAATTGTGGGTTGACACTATGCTGATTTGCCTGGAGACCTGATGCTAGCCTGACCAGACTAACTGACTACCACATGGTGTTTGCACTGGCTATGCTCACGAGCTCTGACTGTCTCAGAGGCTGGGTCCCGAGAGAGCGGGAAAACTGGTGCCCTCTGGCTTTATAGTAGTCGTGTCCTGTCTGGTGATTGGCTGCTGTGTTCTGTGTGCTTACTGGTCATCCTGTGTGTCAATCACTGCCTGTCTGCACTCCATTATATACATGGATGTATATTATGACGTGACCTGGCAGGACACTTTTAGGGCAGGATTCTCCATTCTGGGGACTAAGTGCTGCCATCAGAGGGGAATCGGTTGTGGTCTCTGCTGGTGATTGGAGCGGTGCCCAGGAGCAATTCTCTGCCCTTCTCCATGCACATTTATGCATGGAGGGGGCTCTGTCAGAATGGGGCTGCCATTTGGAGCAGGCGGCCCGATTCCAAGCTCCGGCAGCTGCCCCTCCACCCACAATGCAAATCCTGCCCCCCTCCTGCTGACTAATAGGGGCATCCTCCCCCCCCAGCACCACAGAAATTATGGGCCACCCTCCAACAGCACTTTTGCACCAGGGTGACCCAACCCCCCCATTTAGAACCCCCAAAAGACCCCCCAGTCACCCTTCAGAACCCCCCATCAGACCCCCCGATCAGACACACCAATAGACACCACACCAATAGAGGCCCCCATCAGACCCTCCCATCAGACCCCATCCAACAGCGACTCTCCATCAAGCCCCCAACAGAGAACCCCATCAGGCCTCCCCAATAGAGACCCCATCAGACCCCTCCAATAGAGACCCCCATCAGACGCCCACCTCAGAGACCCTCATCAGACCCCCTTCTCAGAGACCTGCATCAGACACTCACCTCAGAGACCCCCATCAGACCCCCCAATAGAGACCCCCATCAGACGCACATCTCAGAGACTCCTGCCTGGGAGCTGAAGAGCAGTCCAGGTAGTAGGTTTAAACATTATTGCATTTTTACTTACCCCATCCTAACCCTTTTTGCTTTATAGAATTTACAGTGCAGAGGGAGACATTTGGCCCATCGAGTCTGCACCGGCTCTTGGAAAGAGCACCCTACATAAGCCCACGCCTCCACGCTATCCTCGTAACCCCAAGCTAACCTTTTTTTGGACATTAAGGGCAATTCAGCATGGCCAAGGGGCAGCACGGTGGCCTAGTGGTTAGCACAACCGCCTCACGGCGCTGAGGTCCCAGGTTCGATCCCGGCTCTGGGTCACTGTCCGTGTGGAGTTTGCACATTCTCCCCGTGTCTGCGTGGGTTTCGCCCCCACAACCCAAAAACGTGCAAGCTAGGTGGATTGGCCACACTAAATTGCCCCTTAATTGGAAAAATGATTGGGTACACTAAATTTATTAAAAAAAAAAAATTCAGCATGGCCAATCCACATAACCTGCACATCTTTGGACTGTGGGAGGAAACCGGAGCACTCGGAGGAAACCCACACAGACACGGGGAAAATGTGCAGACTCCACACAGACAGTGACCCAAGCCGGGAGTCGATAGAAGTGTTCAAAGCAGCAGCTCTTACAAGTGTCAGAGGCTTCCTCAAAACCCTATTACACCTGAATGGGCTTGAAATCCCTTGACAGACTTTGAAATGCAGATCTTCCATTCCATTTCATAAAAAATACACTGCATTACCAAGTGATTAACAGTTTTATTACTCCAGAGACAGCTGCTTGGTGGATTTTTTATTGATCTTTCCATTCACGCTTGAATGCATCTCCATTACCCTGATTTCATTCTAACCACAATATTTACAAACACACTTGCTATGATTGGCAGGTCCTCACCATATCAAACTCAGATAAGTGCTTTGACATCCTCTTTTTCGCAGCAGGAAGCACTTAGGTTTCTGATTGGGGGGATCTGATGGTGGTCTCTGATGGAGGGGCTCTGATGGGGTCTGGGGGTGTCTGATGAGGAACTCGCTGTTGGGAGTCTGATGGGGTGTTCTCTGTTGGGAGTCTGATGGGGGGCAGGATTTGCATTATGGGGGGGGGGGCTGGGAGAACTCTGATTGACTTTAGGGGGCACCTATGTTACACACTTACCCCCTCGACTCAACGCGGGGTCCATCACATCAGGGCCATGCTTGAAAATACCTGCATCAATCCCGGCTCGGGTGAATGCTGGCTCAGAGGCCTGGAGCATTATGGGGGCCTGGAGAATTGGGTTTCTGTTATAACCTGCCTGCTTACCACTGGCTGGGAACTAATGACAATCCCACAATCCTATGAGAGTATGAGCTTCCCCAATGAGGGGGGCGGAGAAATCGTTAGCAGACTCCCTGCGTAAATAGAGCTGGCCAGTTTGGAACCTGCAGAGAGAGAGGAGTGAGCAGCAAGGAAAGTTGCTGCTGCTGCTGTATATATATGTTATTGTAAATAAATGTTATTTGTTTGTATCCTGAAGACTCGTGCTGGATTCTTCGTGGCCCTCACAAAAGTTTCTAGTCCATTAATTGAATGTAAATGGGTGGAAATGACCAATCTGCATCCTGCTACCGGCGTGGGGTGTGTAGCTTGCTGCTGGCAGCAGAGGGGGCCTGGAGCATTGGAACGCTATCACAGTTTTAGCCCACGTTCGATTCTCCGCTTGATTGGGAACCACCACCTGATCTTGCCTAATTTGAGAGTGGGCAGTATGACTAACTGCTGCTGCACTTGCATTACAGCAGTGCACAGTTCCAGGCACAGTCATAACTGACCATTACTGAGACGTGTCCTCTTGGCTGGCTCATTTCCATTCAGAAAAATTGGTATGTGTTGGGAATTAACAAAGCTGAAGAGCCTTAAAGTACAAGGAAATTCTTCCAACCCTAATCACTCGGCCAAGTTCAATGGAGCAACACTGGCCAAACATTTAATCTGGTATTCTCATTTAGAAAATCTCAGTTAACAACAACAGGGCTCTTGGTTTGCACAGGCCCTATGCAATGCCTTCAAAGAATATGGTAAAGAATTTGAGATAATGCAGATCCTAACCAGAGTCAACTACATGGTGGCCATGCACTTTGAGTCTTGGTCCGAAGATCCCCGATTCAGTGAGAAGAAGCAGATACCCTGCATTGTCTCCATGTTGACTAAAGAACTTTACTTTAAAAAGAAATAAAGCACAACATCTCAGTTTACATTTTGAGTGAAAATCACTGGGAAAATGGAAGATTTTGCTTCATCCCTTCAAGTGTTGAACTTACCTATTCTGGGAAATGTTATTTGTCATAGAGTGTTATTATTATGCATCTTCTTATTCAAATCTTTTGCTGATGCCATCAGTAAGTGCTGTGACATCATCAGTTATTGATGTTGTTACCTGTGTATATTTGTATTTAACTGCCATTAGTTCTGATTTTTTCCGTTATTTCGATGTTTAGCTAGCTGCGCCCATTTTTGAGTCTATACTGTATTTTAAACATTGTTATTATTATATATTAAAGAAGATTAACCGAGGTGGCACGTTGGTGCAGTGGTTAGCACTGCTGCTTCACGGTGCTGAGGACCCCGGGTCAATCTTGGCCATGTGGAATTTGCACATTCTCCCCGTGTCTGCGTGCGTCTCACCCCCACAAACCCAAAGATGTACAGGGTAGGTGGATTGGCCTCGCTAAATTGCCACTTAATTGGAAAACTAAAGAATATGGGTACCTTAAATTTAAAAAAAAAATAAACCCATTTCGACTACCTTTTTATTGCCACGTTGCCACATTATTATACCACAAAACTGATGTAGGCAGACTAATATTTAATGCCCAAGACTGCTGCTTACAGCAGAATGGATTCCAAGCATAATGCGCAAATGATAGCTTTGTATAAGTGCGACCAGCTATCTAGTCCAAACAGCATAAATAAAACATCAAGCTGGCCAATGCTGTCTTTAAGCGGTTGAGCTTATTAAATTTACCGAGCACAATAGATTCTGCCAGGCCAACGAACCGCAATAAATCTACGAAAGATAGAATAACAGAAACAGGAAACCTGCATGATAGGTACAGATGCCAGTTCATTTCTTCATGCAGTGTCTTTTCAGCTACTTGCAGAATTTTGACGAGAAGCTCGAAAGGGTTTAGACTGCCGGAGACATGGTTTGCTCCGTTCGCAGTCAATGAGCATCAAATTTATCTTCACTTGATTCTGGCCGGGAATTGCAATTTGATTCCCGTCCCAGGGTTTGTCAATGCGTAAGTGAGTTTTCTTATTGGTGAGGTAGCTGCAGTTTGGGATTTGTTGCTCAGATTATTAGATCCAGGGCAGGTTTAAAGGAGTTGTCCTCATACAAGAGTTGAAGAAACAATTTGTTACTTCTCAATTTTCATTGCCTCTGGGACTTGACTGCGCCAAACTGCAGGACTGGCATTTTGGATTGTGCTGTATGCAATAAATTCAGGAATTGGAAAGCTTTTCTGCAGAAAGTTGTTGCTACAACATGTTATTAATGCCAACATCTCAAAGAACTTTTTGCTGTTTGCCTTGGAAGAGGTTTTTTTTTGACTCAGAATTTGCCTGTTTCTTTGCTTATGTAACTGAGCAATCACTGCAGATTTTGCATTTGTGGGTAGTCAGCATCTAAAACTCCTTAGCAACCCGGTGAGCAGGTGCAGTCAAAGGAACAATCACATTTGGTGTCAACCTTTGCACTGGCACCACTGTCTCCTGTCACCTGAGCAATCGGTATCTCTTTCTCCCCTGTCAAGGGAGAGAGATGGAGAGATGTACAGTTTTATGAGACAAGAGTTTCATTCTCATAATTTTTCAGGTAGGCAGTGAACATAGAATCATAGAATCCCTACAGTCCAGAAGGAGGCCATTCGGCCCATCGAGTCTGCAACGACCCTTTGAAAGAACACCCTACCTAGGCCCAATCCCCTGCTCTATTCGTGGTCAGTGATAGAGTCATAGATGTTTACAGCATGGAAACATCCCATCAGTCCAGCTGGTCTATAGCGCCCAGTTTCTACCACTATGCTTGTCCCACCTGCCTGCATTGAGCCCATATCCCTCTCTACCCACCCTGCCCATGTAACTGTCTAACTGCTTTTTAAAGGACAAAATTGTACCCGCCTCTATCACTGCCTCTGGCAGCCCGTTCCAGATGCTCACCACCCTCTGTGTGAAGAAATTTCCCCTCTGGTCTCCTTTGTATCTCTCCTCTTTCACCTTAAACCTATTCCCGCTAGTTCTAAACTCCTCTACCTTTGGGAAAAGACGTCGACTATCTACCTTATCGATGCTCCTCATTATTTTATAGACCTATAAGATCTATAAGATCACCCCTAAGCCTCCTAACCTAACCTGCACATCTTTGGACTGTGGGAGAGAACCGGAGCACCAGGAGGAAACCCCCACAGACACGGAGAGAATATGCAAACTCCACACAGTCACCCGAGGTCGGAATCGAACCCGGGTCCCTGGCGCTGTGAGGCAACAGTGCTACCCACTATGCCACCCTGCTGCCCAAATTCTTTTGGGGTTCGTTTCATTACTCATTTTAAGTATTTTAATTTACCCTCCAGCCTGCTTAGTTATTGAGAATAAGGTGTTGAGGCATTTCTGTGCCGGCATCTTTCATAATCACAGTTATATTGGCCCAGTGATCAAGAAATGAAAATCGCTTATTGTCACAAGTAGGCTTCAAATGAAGTTACTGTGAAAAGCCCCTAGTCGCCACATTCCAGCGCCTGTTCGGGGAGGCTGGTGCGGGAATTTAACCGTGCTGCTGGCCTGCCTTGGTCTGCTTTCAAAGCCAACGATTTAGCCCAGTGTGCTAAACCAGCCCCAGTTAAGTGGAGCGAATGAACTTTCTTGTTGGAGGGGAATTGTTACAGGAAGCATATATGGGATTCTGCAATTTACCAGCAGAGCAGAGATGGGACTGACATCGCTACTACTGAAGAATGTCATTATAGCTGTTTTATGTGTAGTACGAGCAGGTGGCAGCATTCCTGTCTCATGAATCATTTAGATCTCTGTAGTTAGCCAAGCACAGCTTCAGCAACCATGCTTAATATCTGCACCAGAGGAATGCTACCCGTCCTATTTGGGTAAAATTCATTGCTCTGTGATTATTGTTCCACAAGCTACGAACTCATGAATTGCTGCTGTTGCATCCCCTGAAGGCAGTCCAAATTTTGACCATCGATGTAACTACTGAATTTTGCCACTAGATGGTGCCATTTAAGTAATTTAAGACATTTTAAGGGTGCGGTGCTGGAGAATATTTTCAGGAATAAGAGTGGGAGCATCATTTTGTTACTAATGCAGTAATACTTGCAGTTTCTTTTTATTTCAGTGTACTCTTCCTAGATTTTGCAAATT
Organism: Scyliorhinus canicula; assembly: GCF_902713615.1. Lineage (NCBI taxonomy): Eukaryota > Metazoa > Chordata > Chondrichthyes > Carcharhiniformes > Scyliorhinidae > Scyliorhinus > Scyliorhinus canicula. Next base: position 32,012,302 of record NC_052157.1, read on the forward strand.
TATGTGGTTGGGACTGAATTAATTAAAATAAAATGGTGGTTTTGAAACATTAAATTCCCCTGATGTAGAAGATGCCTCAACCCCTCATGCACCACGGTATGTTTTAGTCTAATAAATTATTCACGCTGATAGTTCAAATCCCCTAAAGACAGTGCAGTAAAAAAAGGACTGATAAAGTTTAATGAACCTTGCCAACCAGCACAAGGGACCATAAACCCTAGGCGCAAGGATAGTTCTAATCATCCACATTTGCATTTTTTTGCACTTTCCACCTTGCCACTCACTATCAGCTGTCATTTGTTTTGCAAAAATCAAGCTGTCATTTGTCCTCCATCCTGTGGCTCTGTCCCTTCCTTCCCCGGTCCCTGCCATTTACCAAAGTTCCATCAATCAGAGCGTGAAGATGTGAATGAGTCAGTGCCATTTCCATCATTACTTAATCGCCCTGGGAGTTATCAAGCAAATTGGATAGTTAATATGAAGACAAAATTTCTAAATCAAATCCTTAAACCAGGCAAAATGCCTGAACCTGTAAGAGCCCAGTAAAACCTTTGTCTTATCAGTAAAATCATATCGGTCCAACTAGAAAAACTAGCACAGTTGATTCCAGAAATATTAGAGAAGTTCACAACTGGCTCCATGGATGGCTTCCAGCACAGTCTTTTGCATTTGTGACTTTCCCCCGTAAAAGATGAGGACGTTGGGGCTTTGCTTGAAATGGTGAAAAATCACTGGATGAAGCAAGGGAAAGATGGGAGGAAGAGCTCAGGAAGGAAGTAGGATGGGGACTTTGGAGCGAAGCACGTAACAGGACCAAATCCACTTCCTCCTGCGCAAGGCTCAGCCTCATGCAGCTGGAAGTGATGCACAGAGCACACCTGACAAGACCCGAATGAGCAGGTTCTTCCCGGAGGTGGAGGACAAAGTGAATGGTGCCAGGGAGGCCTGGACAAACATGCCCACATGTTCTAGGCCTGTCCCAGACTTGTCAGGTTCTGGACAGCCTTCTTCGAGGCCATGTCCAAGGTTGTGGGGGTGGGGGTGGAGCCGTGCCGGTGAGTGGCAGTCTTCAGTGTGCCAGACCAGCCAGAACTACATATGGGGACGAGGGCCGACACCCTTGCCTTTGCTTCCCTAATCACCCGCTGGAGAATCCCGCTGGGTTGGTGATCAGCACCACCTAAAGCTGCAGACTGTGTGGCAGACCTATCGGGTTTTCTCCACCTGGAGAAGATTTAGGTCATCATCCGATGGTCTGAAGATGGCTTTTCCACAAAGCATGGGGGCCATTCACCAACTTGTTCCAAGATCTGTTCAAAGCCAATGGTGCGGGGACTGGGAGGGGGGAGGGCCACACCGAAAAAGAACAACTTGTAAATTGTAACCATTTCATCGACCTTTCACAGAATTACAGAATCACTATAGTACAGAAAGAGGCCATCTGGCCCATCGAGTCTGCACTAACCCCTCTAAAGACCACCTGACCTAGGCCTCAACCTCCACACTGTAACCTCAACCTAAGGGGCAATTTAGCATGTCCAATCCACTTAACCTGCACGTCTTTGGATTGTGGGAGGAAACCGGAGCACCCGGAGGAATCCCACGAAGATACGGGGAGAAAGTGCAAACTCCACACAGTCACCCAAGGTGGGAATCAAACCTGGATCCCTGGCACTGTGAGACAGCAATGCTAACCACTGTGCCACCCCAAATCAAACGGGCGAATGTGGGCATTGATCCCACTACCTCTCGCAGGCAAGGCAATCTCTCTACCATTTGAGCGAATTCCCCCAGTCAAATGTAAATGTAAACTGTAAAAATGTAAAAACTTTAGTAAAAATATTTCCAAAGAGAAAGAAATGGTGAAAAATGAGAGGCAATCTCATTGAAATGTTCAAGATTTTGAAGTGGGCTCGATAGGGTAGAGACTGAGAGATCCTTTCTGCTGGTCAGGGAATCTAAAACACGGGGCGGGAATGAGGGGACGATCATTACGGGCTGGGATGCGGAGGAGCTTCTTCACTCAAAGGGTTGGTAATCTTTGAAATTCTGTCACCCAGAGGATTGTGGATTCTCCATTGTTGAATGCATTTAAGGTTGGGATAATAGGCAGAATTTTAAGTCACCCGGATATTCGAAGGAAATTAGGAGCGGGCGGGAAAATGGTGCTAAATCCCTGAATGATGGAGCTGGCTCAACAGGCCAAGGTGGTCCTCTCCTGCTCCTACATCGATAGCTGTTTGCTCAATAAGGTTATCAAGGGACGTGGAGCAAAAGTGGGTAAGTGGAGTTGCGGTATCGATGAGCTGACTGACGGAACGGGCTCGAAGGGCTGAACGGCCCTTCCTACTGTTCCTACTGCTGCAGCCCGGCACAAAATTAAATTCACAGGATTGCTACATCCTCACTGCAAATAGGAACAATGGATGGTGCTGAGCTGGATATGGTAGCATGGTGGTTACGTGAATGGACTGGCAATGCAATAGACTGCACTCGTGATCCAGGGATGGGAGTTCAAATCCCACCATGCCATCTGATGAACTTAAATTAATTTAATTAAGTCTAGAATTAAAGGAAAGATAGGAAGAGCGGCACAAAACTGCCAGATTGTCGTAAAAACCCATCCGCTTCACTAATGCCCTTCAGTGGGGGAAATCCGCTGGCCTATATGTGACTCCAGACCCATTGCCATGTGGTTGAGTCTTAACTTCCCTCTGAAATGGGCCTCTCCATTGTATTCAAGTATGCATCTTCAGAGAAGGGCGGCACGGTGGCACAGTGGCTAACACCGCTGCCTCACAGCACCAGGGACCCGGATTCGATTCCAATCTTGGGGAACTGTGCGGAGTTTGCACATTCTCGCCGTGTCCTCCGGGTGCTCCAAAGATGTGCAATTTAGGTGGATTGCCCATGCTAAAATTGCCCCTTAGTGTCCAAAGGTTATGGGGATAGGGCGGGGAGTGGGGGCTCTTTCTCCAGAGGGTCGGTGCAGACTCGATAGGCTGAATTGCCTCCTTCTGCACTGTAGGGATTCTATGAACAAAAGCGTCCCCGGCCAGCGATGCCCACATTCTGTGAGTAAATAAAAAGGAGAGGTTAGGGGCACTTTTGAATGTGTGCAATCAAATGCTAACCACTAAATATATACAGAGTAAGCAATCAGACTACTAACATCACTGTTTTTGGCATGATGTGGGGATTCTGTTTCAGTAGGATCCTTTCTGATTAGATAAGATGGCACAAGTGGGAATGAGAGTGATTGCAATCTCTGACTGAGAATGATGAGAGTCTGCCTTCCGCCCTGATTTTTCAAGAGCTGTGGTGACCTTGCTTCATTTGCATCCATTTTGACTGATCTAAGGTTTCTCAGCGACTCAGCGTAACAGGTAGAGAGTGGGGATAAAGGGGTCTTTTTCAGGATGGCAGCCAGTGACTAGTGGTGTGCCTCAGGGGTTCGTGCTGGCGCCGCAACCTTTCACAATATATGTTAATGACCTGGACGAAGGAACTGGAGGCTCTATTGCTAAGTTTGCAGATGATCCAAAGATATGTAGAGGGACAGGTAGTATTGAGGATGCAGAGGGGCGGCAGAAGGATGTGGAGAGGCTAGGAGAGTGGGCAATGTGGCAGATGGAACACAATATGGAAAAATGTGAGGTTATGCATTTTGGAAGGAGGAACGGAGGCATAGACTATTTTCTAAATAGGGAAATGCTTAGGAAATCAGAAGCACAAAGGACTTGGGAGTCCTTGTTCACGATTCTCTTAAGATTAACGTGCAGGTTCAGTCGGCAGTTAGGAAGGCAAATGCAATGTTAGCATTCATGTCGTGAGGGCTAGAATACAAGACCAGGGATGTACCTCTGAGGCTGTTTAAGGTTCTGGTCAGACCCCATTAGGAGTATTGTGAGCAGTTCTGGGCCCCGTATCGAAGGAAGGATGTGCTGGCCGTGGAAAGGTTCCAGAGGAGGTTCACAAGAATGATCCCTGAAATGAAGAACTTGTCGTGTGAGGAATGATTGAGGACTCTGGATCTGTACTAGTTGGAGTTTAGAAGGATGAGGGGGGATCTTATCTTATTGAAATTTACACAATACTGCAAGTCCTGGATAGAGTGGATGTGGAGAGGATGTTTCCGCTTGTAGGAAAAACTAGAAGCAGAGGACACAATTTCAGACTCAAAGGGACGATCCTTTAAAACAGAAATGAGGAGGAATTTCTTCATCCAGAGGGTGGTGAATCTGTGGAACTCTTTGCCGCAGAAGGCTGTGGAGGCCAAATCATTGAGCGTCTTTAAGGCAGAGATAGATAGTTTCTTGATCAATAAGAGGATCAGGGGTTATGGGGAGAATGGGAATGAGAAAAAAATCAGACATGATTGAATGGCGGAGCAGACTCGATGGGCCGAGTGGTCTAATTCTGCTCCTATGTCTTATGGTTTTATGGTCTAACAGGTGCTGCCACGCACGGACCTTTAGAGCAAAGTTTGATGCAAATTCTTCAATAGCAGGATTGCGAGTGGAAGCCAGTGACTGATCGAGCACCATGCTCATACTGATACTGACAGCTTTGCACTTGAATCGGTATCTGTGTGGTGCTTAAGCTCAAATTGAGTTGATTTTTTAAGTGTCTTTACCGGACACTTGTAGTGTTGACTTCTCCTCTGCGATTTACAGATGCAAGTCCCTTGGGAGTCTGACCATCCAATCTACCTGTCCAAAGCGTTCGTGAGCTTGTCAGCTAGTTGATGGTAGCACTGTGTGTCAACCGGAGAAAAGATGAAAATAAAATATTGCTGGAGATCTGAAATTAAAACACAAAATGCTGGAAAACCACAGCAGGTCTGGCAGCATCTGTGGAGGGAGAAACAGGGAGTTAACGTTCAGAGTCCAATGTGACTCTTCTTCAAAACGTATTTGAGGAGAAAATTCAAACAGCACTCGCTCAGTGTGAATTTAGATAAACATAAAGAACATAAGGAATAGAAGAGTAGACCATTCAGGCCCTCAAGCCTGCTCTGCAATTTAATAAGTTTGCTGCTAATGTTTTAATGATTTCATGGGTATATGTTTAACAGGGTCCCCTTGGCCAGTGTTTGTACCAATTCCTTGAGTTCCGAATACTTCCATTTGAAAATGGGGACTAGACAGGGGTGTTCAATGCCTCCCCTCTTATTTACATTAGCGATTGAAGCCTTAGCCATAGCTTTGAGGGCTTCGGATAAGTGGAAGGGGATAAAATGGGGAGCCTATATGCTGGCAATCTGTTGCTTGATGTTACGGATCCGGACCCCACTATGGGTGATATAATGGAGCTATTGAGGAACTTTGGTTCATTTTCGGGTTACAAGTTGAATCTGGAAAAGAGTGAGTGTTTTCTGGTTAACTCCCCAGGAAGGGGAGCCAACTTGAGGGTGTTGCCTTTCCCCTTGGGCCTGCTCTGGCTTCAGGTATCTGTGAGTCCGGGTGGCCCATGATTGGGCCCGGCTTCATAAATTGAACTTTGCACGTCTGGTTGACAAGGTTAAGTCGGATCTGCAAAAGTTGAACAACCTTCCCCTGTCCCTAGCGAGCAGAGTACAGTCTATTAAAATGAATATTCTTCCACGGATTTTGTTTTTGTTTCAATGTCTTCCTACCTTCCTTCCTAAATTTTTTTTTGTGAGGGTTAATAGGTTGATCTCATCTTTTATATGGGCAGACAAGACTCCGCGGCCACACTGGTCGACTCCAGTCACCTCAAACAAACAAGGATTTTCTTGACTTAACTCGCCAAAATTCAGTCAGGAACATCCAGGACCATAGCGCAGATTATACACATCAGGAACATCCAGGACCATAGCCCAGATTATACACATCAGGAACATCCAGGACCATAGCCCAGATTATACACATCAGGAACATCCAGGACCATAGCGCAGATTATACACATCAGGAACATCCAGGACCATAGCCCAGATTATACACATCAGGAACATCCAGGACCATAGCCCAGATTATACACATCAGGATCATCCAGGACCATAGCCCAGATTATACACATAGAACATAGAACAGTACAGCACAGAACAGGCCCTTCAGCCCTCGATGTTGTGCCGAGCAATGATCACCCTACTTAAACCCACGTAACCCATATACCCGTAACCCAACAATCCCCCCATTAACCTTACACTACGGGCAATTTAGCATGGCCAATCCACCTAACCCGCACATCTTTGGACTGTGGGAGGAAACCGGAGCACCCGGAGGAAACCCACGCACACACGGGGAGGACGTGCAGACTCCACACAGACAGTGACCCAGCCGGGAATCGAACCTGGGACCCTGGAGCTGTGAAGCATTGATGCTAACCACCATGCTACCGTGAGGCCATCAGGAACATCCAGGACCATAGCGCAGATTATACACATCAGGAACATCCAGGACCATAGCCCCGATTATACACATCAGGAACATCCAGGACCATAGCCCAGAATATACACATCAGGAACATCCAGGACCATAGTGCAGATTATACACATCAGGAACATCCAGGACCATAGCGCAGATTATACACATCAGGAACATCCAGGACCATAGCCCAGATTATACACATCAGGAACATCCAGGACCATAGCGCAGATTATACACATCAGGAACATCCAGGACCATAGCCCAGATTATACACATCAGGAACATCCAGGACCATAGCCCAGATTATACACATCAGGAACATCCAGGACCATAGTGCAGATTATACACATCAGGAACATCCAGGACCATAGCGCAGATTATACACATCAGGAACATCCAGGACCATAGCGCAGATTATACACATCAGGAACATCCAGGACCATAGCGCAGATTATACACATCAGGAACATCCAGGACCATAGCCCAGATTATACACATCAGGAACATCCAGGACCATAGCCCAGATTATACACATCAGGAACATCCAGGACCATAGCGCAGATTATACACATCAGGAACATCCAGGACCATAGCCCAGATTATACACATCAGGATCATCCAGGACCATAGCCCAGATTATACACATCAGGAACATCCAGGACCATAGCCCAGATTATACACATCAGGAACATCCAGGACCATAGCGCAGATTATACACATCAGGAACATCCAGGACCATAGCCCAGATTATACACATCAGGAACATCCAGGACCATAGCCCAGATTATACACATCAGGAACATCCAGGACCATAGCCCAGATTATACACATCAGGAACATCCAGGACCATAGCCCAGATTATACACACCAGGAACATCCAGGACCATAGCCCAGATTATACACACCAGGAACATCCAGGACCATAGCCCAGATTATACATATCAGGAACATCCAGGACCATAGTGCAGATTATACACATCAGGAACATCCAGGACCATAGCCCAGATTATACACATCAGGAACATCCAGGACCATAGCCCAGATTATACACACCAGGAACATCCAGGACCATAGCGCAGATTATACACATCAGGAACATCCAGGACCATAGCCCAGATTATACACATCAGGAACATCCAGGACCATAGCGCAGATTATACACATCAGGAACATCCAGGACCATAGCCCAGATTATACACATCAGGAACATCCAGGACCATAGCCCAGATTATACACATCAGGATCATCCAGGACCATAGCCCAGATTATACACATCAGGAACATCCAGGACCATAGTGCAGATTATACACATCAGGAACATCCAGGACCATAGCCCCGATTATACACATCAGGAACATCCAGGACCATAGCGCAGATTATACACATCAGGAACATCCAGGACCATAGCCCAGATTATACACATCAGGAACATCCAGGACCATAGCGCAGATTATACACATCAGGAACATCCAGGACCATAGCGCAGATTATACACATCAGGAACATCCAGGACCATAGCCCAGATTATACACATCAGGAACATCCAGGACCATAGCCCAGATTATACACATCAGGAACATCCAGGACCATAGCGCAGATTATACACATCAGGAACATCCAGGACCATAGCGCAGATTATACACATCAGGAACATCCAGGACCATAGCGCAGATTATACACATCAGGAACATCCAGGACCGTAGCCCAGATTATACACATCAGGAACATCCAGGACCATAGCCCAGATTATACACATCAGGAACATCCAGGACCATAGCCCAGATTATACACATCAGGAACATCCAGGACCATAGCCCAGATTATACACATCAGGAACATCCAGGACCATAGCCCAGATTATACACATCAGGAACATCCAGGACCATAGCCCAGATTATACACATCAGGAACATCCAGGACCATAGCGCAGATTATACACATCAGGAACATCCAGGACCGTAGCCCAGATTATACACATCAGGAACATCCAGGACCATTGCCCAGATTATACACATCAGGAACATCCAGGACCATAGCCCAGATTATACACATCAGGAACATCCAGGACCATAGCCCAGATTATACACATCAGGAACATCCAGGACCATAGCCCAGATTATACACATCAGGAACATCCAGGACCATAGCCCAGATTATACACATCAGGAACATCCAGGACCATAGCCCAGATTATACACATCAGGAACATCCAGGACCATAGCGCAGATTATACACATCAGGAACATCCAGGACCGTAGCCCAGATTATACACATCAGGAACATCCAGGACCATAGCCCAGATTATACACATCAGGAACATCCAGGACCATAGCCCAGATTATACACATCAGGAACATCCAGGACCATAGCCCAGATTATACACATCAGGAACATCCAGGACCATAGCCCAGATTATACACATCAGGAACATCCAGGACCATAGCCCAGATTATACACATCAGGAACATCCAGGACCATAGCGCAGATTATACACATCAGGATCAAATAATTATGGGTTGTCATCAGAATAAAAAAAGGATTAAGAGATGAGTTTACATCAGAGCTCACAAAAACACAGCCATTCCTGTGCTTATATCCCGTGAACCATCTGGAGACATTTAAAAAAAAAGAAATAGAGTTTAAAATGTTATTGGGCCATTGGGTAAGTTTGAGGTCCAGCAGCTATCAGATAATTAGAGCAGGAATCCTTAACGAATGTTTCTTACTTCATTGTTGTAAATCAGGTGAGACAGTTTCCTCGGCTGCTGGTTACACATCTTTAAGGTCACAGCCTCCCTTCATTTGTGGCTGCTCAATTAATGCACGGGACACTCTCAGGGATTACAATTTATTGACATAATAGGAAAGGAAAAGTTATTCGTAGCTTCAGCAATAAAATATCACAAGATCAGTGCCAAAATCCATATTGACAGGAACGTCATGAATTGCTTGATAAGAATGTTCAGGCAAAGGCTTGTTGCTATCAAAAGTCAGGCAATTTGCCATCATTCCAGGGAGTCAGGAATCAACACTTTGGAATAAAAGAAAATGGACACATTTAGACTTTTTGAACTGAAGACTTACCATTCTTTGAAGAGTCAAAGACTCCTGAGTCTTCACATAGCGGTCAATAAGTGTCACACATTTTAGTTGAAGATGACACATTCTTACTTTCTGTCCCCATGGTACTACCTGACAGCGATTGTGACATTATAGAAATGTTCAGTATACAAAGAGTTGATGTCATGTTACAATTAACCACTAGATGGAGCTGGATTCAGTACTATATAAAACACTGACTCTCAGGCTTGTGGCAGAGGGAAGGCTGGAGTAGAGTGCATAGGAAAGATCTAGAGAGGATAGAGTACAGTTAGAGTTAAAGTTAGAGTGTAGAGACTTGTGTTAGTTGAGCATAAATTACTATAATTATTGTTTACTATAGAAGTAAGTGGTCGAGCTTAATTTTAGTAGTGTAAATAAAAGTTAGCTTCGTTAATGAACTAGGCTTCTGTGGTCTTTGTGAACACTACGGCATCCATCCTGATAACAGAATCACAAAGAACACCACTTACTACCAGGAGTAGAAATCTTAAAGTACAAAGAACACCACAGCGATCCCAGTTCCAGAGCCAAATGAATTCACATAACAACAGTGGGTGTATGCTGGTATTTGTCTGCTCTACTGGGCCCCCAACTCATTGGCGGGGGGTGACAAGGGGAGGAGGTCCCATTTTCCTGTTCCACCTTATTTCAGAGTCAGGAGGATTACGGCACTGCTTGAAGATGAGGATGAGATTTCAAGTGTTCCACTTTTCCCGTAATAATCAATTGCTCGGTGAACCGTAGAGGAAGTCTTTTAAATAACAGGAGGGAGTCATTTGAACTAAATATGCCCAGAGGGAAACTGAAAACACAAGGGTACAAGAACTAGGAGTAGGAGCAGGAGTAGACCCTAAGGCCCATCAAGCCTGCCCCACCATTCAATACAATCATGGCTGATCATGAGCATCAGCTCCATTTGTCTGCCTGTTCCCCATACCCCTTAATTACCTGAGAGATGAAATATCTGTTTATCCCAGCCTTAAAGGCATTCAACGATGGGACATCCACAGCACTTTAGGGTAGGGTATTCCAGAGATTCACAACCCACACCCATCACAGTCCGAAATTAATTATTAATTAATTAATTATGTTTGACCCCCTTATCCTGAGTCTGGGCTCTTGTATTTTAGATTCCCTGACCAGCAGAAATAACCTCTCAGCTTCCTCCCCATCAAACATCTTCAGAGTTTTGTAGGTTTCAAGCCTCCCATTTTGCTCAACTCCAGAGAATATAAGCTCAATTTACTCAGTCTCTCATCATAGGCCAACTCTCTCTGCTGCCTCACAGCACCAGGGACCGGGGTTCAATTCTAGCCTTGGATGACTGTCTGTTTGGAGTTTGCTCTTCATGAATAGCCTCAGCAGGTACAGGAATTGAACCTGCACTATTTGTGTTGTCTCCACATCAGGAAACAGCCATCCATGAACTTAGTAAACTGACCTCCTGTGAAGTGGTCCCATGGAACACTTACACATAACAATTAGTTCCTAGCTGATTAGTTCCTCGTTTTTTAATAAATATTTACAGATAATACGACATTATATAACAGTTACCATCTATTCCTGGTGTGAAACATGTGTCTTCTAATCTGATGATGGACGCAAAATATTTGTTCAATGCCTCTGCCATTTCTTATTGCATATGATAATTTTTCCAATCTCTGCTTTAAAGGGGCTGACTTTGGCTACTCTTTTCCTTTTTATGTTCTTATTAAAGCTCTTACAATTTGTTTTTATATTCCTGGCTAGTTAACAGTCATATTCCATCTTTTCCTTTTTCATGAATTTTTTACTGGACCTTTATGGGGTTCTGAGACACTCCCAATCCTCAGATCTGCTGCGTTTTCTTTTACACCACTGTAAACCGCTTCTTTTAACCTACCCGTAACTCTCTGAATGAGCCACAAATGGGGCAGGGATTCTCCCCTACCCGGCGGGGTGGGGGGATCCCGGCATAGCGGAGTGGCGCCAACCACTCCAGCATCGGGCCTCCCCAAAGGTGCGGAATTCTCCGCACCTTTAGGGGCTAGGCCCATGCCGGAGTGGTTGGCGCCACGCCGACTGGCAGCAAAACTGGTGCCAATGGCCTTTGACCCTCGGCGTCGGGGATGGCCGAAAGGCCTTCGCCGGTTCGCGCATGGGCCGGTGCGCAACGGCCGCCGACGTCACCACCGGCGCATGCGTGGTAGGGGGGTCTCTTCCGCCTCCGCCATGGTGGAGGCCGTGGTGGTGGCAGAAGAAAAAGAGTGCCCCCACGGCACTGGCCCGCCCGCCGATCAGTGGGCCCCGATTGCAGGCCAGGCCACCGTGGGGGCACCCCCGGAGTCCGATCGCCTCGCGCCCCCTGCCGGCACCAGAGGTGCTCCAATTCCCGCCGGCTGGAGAGGCCTGTCAGCGGCGGGACTTTGGCCCATCGCGGGCCGGAGAATCGCTGCGGGGGGCCCGCCGACCACCGATTCCCGGGTGGCGGAGAATTCCGGCCACAGCGGGGGCGGAATTTACGCCGGCCCTGGGCGATTCCCCGACGCTGCGGGGTGTCGCAGAATTCCGCCCGGGGTTTTTCTTGCTTTTTGTTTTTCTTTTAAAAATAAATATTTTAATTGTTTTTCACAAACTTGTCGTACTCACGTGTAGTATTTTACGAAGGCAATCAACGTGCGGTTCTGGTTTATACAAGGGAGAAAATGAAAATGTCAACAAAGTACGGACAGACAAAGCTCGCCATACATATTTACATTTTCCTGCTTCGTCTCCCCTTGGAGGTTTATTTGGCCAATCTGCCTCAGCAGCATTGCCTGTTGTTGGCCCCAGCTTGTGCCTCCCCAATTGTTGCTGCTCCTCTGGTCCTCCTTTTGCCCTTGGGTCTGTCCCCCTTTGGCTGTTCCCCTTGTGTTTAGTGGTCTTATGGGTTTCAACCCTCTTCCCTCTTCCCTTCCCCTCCTATGGCCCTATTTGTGGCTTGTCCGTGTCCTGTCCCCCCCACCCCGCCACTCCAGACTCAATTGGCTGTTGGCTACAAATAGGTCCTGGAATAAGTTGGTGAATGGCTTCCACGTCCTGTGGAAGACCTCCTCCAACCCTCGGATTATGAATTTAATTTTCTCCATCTGGAGAAATTCCGACAGCCAGCCTGCAGCTTTGGGTGGTGCTGCTGATCGCCAGACCAGAAGGATTCTTCGGCGGATGATTAGCGAGGCAAAGGCAAGGGCATCGTCTCCCCCCTCTGCCCCATGAAGAGTTATGGCTGGTCTGATGCCCCGATGACAGCCGCTTTCGGACTTCACTCCACCCTCATCCCCACAACATTGGGCATTGCCTCAAAGGAGGCTGTCCAGAGCCCGACAAGTCTGGGCATGCCCAGAACGTGTGGGTGTTGTTGGTTGGACCACCCTGGCACCGTTCACATTTGTCCTCCACCTCCGAAAAGAATCTGCTCATTTGGGTTCTGGTTAGATGCGCTCTGTGCACCACTTTCAGCTGCATTATGTAGATACATAGAAGATAGGAGCTAGAGGAGGCCTTTTGGCTTTGCCTTGCGCATGTGGAGGTGCCCTGTTCAATGCTTCGCTCCAGAGTGTCCACCATATTTCTATCCCTAGTTTCTCCTCCCATTTTTCCCTTGTCTCGTCCAATGGGGAATAGTCGCCCATATAGCCGCAGTTCCCCCTACCTAAGTCGCCGGGATCCAATAGCTCCTCTATCATTGAATGTCCCTGTGTCCGTAGGTATGTTGCCATCTCTTTACGGAGGAAGGTTTTGATTTGTAAATGTTGTAGTTCATTCCCTTTTGGCAGTTGTAACCTCTCCATTAGTTTCTTTAACGTTGCTTGTTTGCCGTCGTGTAGAAATCCCTAAATGTCATTCCCCCCCCCCCCCCCCCCCTCCCCCCATCCTGTCTCCATCTCTTCAAGGTGGCTTCCACTGTGGCTGGCACGAACCTGTGATTGTTGCAGAAGGGGGCCATAGTGAATATTTTGGTTAGGCCGAAATGTGGCCTTCGCCGGTTCCATGTCCGGAGTGTGGCTATTGCAACTGGGCTTGTTGAGTGTTTGGCTTGCGGGGTTGGGAGTATTGCTGTGGCAAGGGCTTGGAGGGGCATCCCTATGCTTGAGTTCTCTTCCATCCTTACCAATTGTTTCCAGTTCCCTTACCCATCCTGTCACTCTTTCTGCTCTGGCCACCCAGTGGTAGTAGTGCAGGTTTGGGAGGGCAAGCCTCCCAAACTTCTCTTTCTCTGCAGGACTTTTTTGGGCATACCTGGATATACCCCCCCCCCCCCCCCCCCCCCCCACACACATACACGAATGCCATGATCATTTTGTCTACTGTGTTACCTCTGCGACTCCTTCTTTACTTCCTTCACCAGACTTGTCAGGTTCCATTTGTGAATCTGTGTCCAGTTGTGGACAATTTGGATCTCCAGGTCGCAGAACTTGTTTTGGGCTTGTTTAAATGGCAGTCTCTCCAGCTCTGCCCCGTTCCCTTGCGGGTTCACTGGGAACACTTCACTTTTGCTCAGGTTGAGCTTGCAGCCTGAGAAGGCTCCAAACCCTTTCACAGAGCGTCATGAATCCCTCCATGCTGCTTTGGAGTCCGAGACGTAGAGGGCCATCCTCATAGAGTGAGACTCTGTGCTCTCTGTCCCATTTCTGGATCCCCTTCCAATTCCCTGCTGCTCTGACGGTGATCGCCAGTGGCCCGATTGTCAGGGTAAATAGGAGCGGGGACAGCAGGCATCCGCTTTTTGTTTTTCAATGGAATGTATTTTTGTTGAACCATTTGAATTGCCTCTTTAAATGTTTTCCATTGTGTATTAGCATTTACCCAATTACCCTGAGCTAGTACCAATGTAAATGGTTTTTTTAAAGACTCTTCTTTGTGAATGGCATATGTTAATTTCAAACTCAACATGGAATTGAATTGTATTATGATCACTATTTCCAAGTGGATCATGGCACCATATAAGGGCCAGACTATGTAAGGATGGCAGATTTCCTTCCCTAAATGACTTTAGTCAACCAAATGGCTTTTTACAGCAATTGACAATGGTTTCATGGCCTTTAGACTTTTAGACCGGCATTTTCCGGTCTTTGGGATTCTCTATTCCTGCTCGCAGTGCATCCCCACCTGGGGGTTTCCCGACGGCATGGGGTGGCTTCAATGGGTAATTCCACTGACAAGCAGCGGGAGTACAGAATGCCACAACCAGCGAACAGCACAGCGTGAGAAACATGTGGTTGGGGGAACCAAAGAATCCAGCCCTTAATTCCAGATTTTGATTGAATTCAAATTCCACCATTTGCCATGGAGGGATTCAAACCCTGCGCCCCCCCCCCCCCCCCCCCCCCCCCCCCCCGAGCATTACCCTGGGTTACCCATTCATTGACCATAACACTGCCTCCCCTGCTTCATGACACAATACGAGATCTAAGATAGCTTTGACCCTGGTCACTTCTACAATGTATTACTTCAAGAAACTGTCATGAAAACATTCCACTAACTATTTTCTAGGCCACAGTTACCAATTTGATTGTCCCAGTCTGCATGAAGATTAAATATCCCACAATGATTACATTCCCTTTGTTACAAGCTCAATAATTTCTTGTTTAATGCTTAGCCCAACCGTATAATTATTGTTTCGGAGCCTACACACCACTCCCACCAATGTTTTCTGACTCTTGCTATTCCTCATTTCCACCCACACTGAATCTACTTCACGTTAACCTCTGAGGTTAGATCTTTTCTCACTAATATGTAGCTTGGATTTACTGCTTAATTCACATCCCACCTGAATTTACTCTTCAAGGTCTAAAGGGTATGGCTGACCCATCAACTCTGGTGGAATTCGATTTTCAAAGAAAAATGGGCTGGAGAGCTGGACCATTTCCCGGATTCCCCACTGTCTGCTCCAAAAGCTCAGGAGAGAATTTCACGGCCAGAGGTTTGTGCACAAGTTTTACTGCGATTTTCTTTATTTCCCCCTTGAATATTCTCAAATGATATACCATACCTACTGTTAGTAATGGGTACTGTACTCAGATAGTTAACTCATGGCTGTTGTTCTGTTTGTGAGTGTTTCAAAGAATATTGTTGTTCTGTTTTTATATTAGACAATGAAACCTTCAGCCCAGAAGCCATTGGATTGACGTGAAAAATGCTGAAATGGTGATAAGGGAGTGCTGCCATGCCTGATCCATGTAAGAGTGAACAGTGTGAAACACGAGGACACGCCATGATCTCCTAGGGCGGCACGGTAGCACAGTGGGTAGCACTGTTGCTTCACAGCACCAGGGTCCCATGCTTGATTCCCTGTGTGGAGTCTGCACATTCTCCCCGTGTCTGCGTGGGTTTCCTCCGGGTGCTCCGGTTTCCTCCCACAAGTCCCAAAAGACGTGCTGTTAGGTAATTTGGACATTCTGAATTCTCCCTCTGTGTACCCGAACAGGCGCTGGGATGTGGTGACAAGGGGATTTTCACAGTAACTTCATTTAAAAAAAAATTTAGAGTGCCCAATACATTTGATTTTTTTCCCAATTAAGGGGCAATTTAGTGTGGCCAATTCACCTACCCTGCATATCTTTGGGCTGTGGAGGCGAAACCCACGCAAACATGGGGAGAATGTGCAAACGCCACACGGACAGTGACCCAGAGCCGGGATTGAACCTGGGACCTCGGTGCTGTGAGGCAGCGGTGCTAATCACTGCACCGCCATGCTGCCACACAGTAACTTCATTGCAATGTCAATGTAAGCCTACTTGTGACAATAAGGATTCTTTTTTTTTTAGTTTTTAAAGACAGGCTTATTGCTAGATGATCCCAGCTCGGGCAGTGGGAGGTTTGCATAATTGTTCCCCATCCAAAGGGATTCTCCATCCGTTAACGGCAGCGGGATTCTCTGGTCCTGCTGCAATGAATGGGAAAATTGGCTGAATGCTTAATTCTCCATCCTCACTAGCAGCAGTAGTGAGGCGGACTCGCAACGGAGAATCTCGGCCAATGCAACCAGAGACCAATTCAATAACCCCTGCTTATAAAATCCGAAGTACGTGAGATAGTTATTTTCCCACCAACCTTTATCTACTCGAAGAATGGACACCATTACAGTGAAAGAGCAAGTGTTGTACAGGATGGATTTAATTAAATATTAACCACAATGATTAATTCAAGTTCCTAATTAAAGTGTAATCATTCATCAGTTTAGAGAGAGCTTAATGAAATCAATAAAAAATCAATTCTCCATCAACAGCAATATTAAGCATTAAGATTCAGTAATGGTGCGTTTCGTTAACTTGAATAAGTACCTGTGAGTACTCTTTTCCGCCACCTGCGACAGCATTCAGGGAAAGCCCCAGAAAGATGCATGGCTTTACCTTGACAAGCAAGGCCTACTTACTGCCTGCATTTCGGACTTCGAGTTCTGAGAAACGTCTTCAAATCGATTTCTAATGAATTTCGATCTTCTGCTTCACTTTGAGGTAAGATTCTACTGTTTAAAGAAATGCTGCCTGGCTAGTGGATTGCTGATCTAACTGAAACATTCTCCCAGTCGGACTGAGAAACTACCACAGAATTTGAAAGTTCCGTCTGGATTTGAATTCTTTGGTTTTTCAAAAATTATTTTAGTGGGATGTGGGCGTCATTGGCAATGCCAACACTTGTTGCCCATCCCCAACTGCCCGTGAACTGAGTGTCTTGCTGGGCAATGTCGGAGGGGGCACTTAAGTGTCAACCACATTGCTGAGTGTCGGTCAGCAGTCACTTGAAGGCCAGACCAGGCAAGGATGGCGGATTTCGGACATTACTAAACCAGGTGGATTTTTATAATAAGTAATGCTGGTTGTCATGGTAGATTAGCTTTATAGTCCAGATTTTAAAAAGATGTAATTGAATTTAAATTCCATCGGCTGCCATGGTGAGAACTGAACCCTTGCCCCCATTATTATGACTGAATCCTTGCCGCCATTATGATGGCTGAACCCTTGCCCCATTATGATGGCTGAATCCCCCACTGCCAACAACCATTGACCAGCCCTTAATTCCAGATTTTGATTGAATTCAAATTCCACCATTTGCTTAATTAGCAGGTGTTAGCTATATTTGCAAGCGGCTCCCACATTTCATATCCTGTCATCCGGCCATGCTCCTTGTTTCTCAAGGCTATTCGGCTTATAGTCATGAGTCGGCTCACAAATTAAAATATCAACTCCCTTATCTCAACAAGTTCCTTCTCCTTCAATGGCTTCAATAACAAGCTCCTCCACTTGTGATTTTCCACTAATGTATCCCATTCATTCTGGCTCTCTCTAGCTCTTAACCCTTGCTTCACATCCTCAATGGAACATTCCCCACGTGCCTGGATGAGTACAGCTCCAACAACACTGAAGAATCTCAACACCGTCCAGGACAAAGCAGCCTGCTTGATTAGATTACATTCCTCAAACATTCACTCCCTTCACCACCGATGCACCGTAGCAGCAGAGTTTACCATCTACAAGATGCACTGCAGCAATTCATCAAGGTTCCTTAGGCAGCACCTTTCAAATTCACAACCATTACCATATAGAGGGACAAGGGCAGCAGATGCATGGGAACACCACCACCTGGAAGTTCTCCTCCAAGTCATCACCATCCTGACTTGGAAATATATCGTCGTTCCTTCACTGTTGCTGGAAGGAACTCCCGCCCTAACAGCACAGTGGGTGTACCTATACCACATGGACTCCAGCAGTTCAAGAAGGCAGCACAGCACCACTTTCTCAAGGGAAATTAGCGATGGGCAACAAATGCTGGCCTAGCCAGTGACACCCACATCCTGTAAAAATTAGTTTTTAAAATAGTTGCCCAGAATGCATTGATAACGTGAAAGTCGGCATTATCACAGGTAGGCAAATACCAGGGGTTGATGCTCACTCCTTTCTGTAAAGTATGTCTCTTTTAATCGTTTCACCAAACATTTGTGCAACTTTGGAAACTGCCAGGAATTTGAACAGCTAAATAAAGTAAGTTGTCCTAGGTATAATTTTACAATCTGGATTTTGATAAAAGCAAATTGAGGATGATTGTGTTTGAGATTAATCCTTTAAATCAGGTTGAATTTTAGATATTTAAACTAGTGATATAAAAATATTGATTATGATTATTTATTATTGCGAAAAGCTTCTCGACGACATGAAGCTCGTTCAATACTAGACTGCATCTCAATATCCTGTGACTAGGGATGAAAATATATTGTTCACTTGGTGAGGATACTTTCAAAGTATTAATGGTGATTTAAAATGCCCATGGCTCCGGTGTGGAAGCTGAAGTTGAAAGGAGGTGTGAGAAAAGGCTTAAAGGTGTTTTTAAAAAAATGTGCTACATCTCCTGTAAGCAAGGTTGCCTACTGGGATCGTGGGATAATTTCGGTTCTGTGAATTTTCGGGCAGTCCATCTTCAAAAGGCTTGAAGTTATATAACAGAGTCACAGCATTGTTACGGTGCAGAAGGAGGCCATTTGGCCCATCGTGTCTGCACTCGTTCTGTAAATGAACAATTCTCTTGTGCTATTCTCCCACCTTTCCTCTGTAACCCTGTATAGTTTTCATTTTCAGATTAACGTTTTAATTCCCTTTTGAAAACTTCGATTGAACCTGCTACGCCACACACTCAAGCTGTGCATTTCACACCCTAACCACACGCTGTGCAAAGTTTTTTGTCACATCACTTTTGCTTCTTTTGCTAATTATTTAAAATCTGTGCTCTCTCATTCTAGATCCTTTCATGGCTGTGAATGGTTTCTTCTATCTACTTTGTCCAGACACCTCAATTTTTTATATCTCTCTCAAATCTCCCCTGAGTTTTCTTTCCTCCAAGGAAAACAGTTCCATCTTCTCCAATCTGTCTTTAAAACTGAAATTACTCATTCTTTGAACTATTCTTCGTAACAGTTTCTGCACTCTACAATGCCTTAGTATCTTTTTTATGTAGTTCCACATAGATAGAACAGTACAGCACAGAACAGGCCCTTCGGCCCTCGATGTTGTGCCGAGCAATGATCACCCTACTCAAACCCACCCTATACCCGTAACCCAACAATCCCCACCCCCTTAACCTTACTTTTTAGGACACTACGGGCAATTTAGCATGGCCAATCCACCTAACCCGCACATCTTTGGACTGTGGGAGGAAAACGGAGCACCCAGAGGAAACCCACGCACACATGGGGAGGACGTGCAGGCTCCACACAGACATTGACCCAGCCAGGAATCGAACCTGGGACCCTGGAGCTGTGAAGCATTTATGCTAGCCACCATGCTACCATGCTGCCCGTAGGGATTCTGTTGGTCTGCCAGTGTAGGTCTGATTGGAACAACAACAGAAACTATTGGACAATCTCAGCAGGTCTGTCAACATCTGTGGAGAGAGAAGGGAGCTAATATTTTGAGTCTGGATGACTCTTTGTCAAAGCTGGAGAGAGCTGGAAATAGGATCAGATTTTTATTGTTGATGGTGGGGGCAGAGTGGAGCAGTGGGGCCAGCGATAGGTGGAGATTGACAAAGATGCTGTGGACAGAAAGGCAATGGAAATATAACTGGTGGTGGTAATGACTAAGAAGGGTGCTGACAGTGGCACGTTAAGAGGTCAGAATGTGTTAATGGCAGAACAAAGGTAATCAATGGGTCAAAGGACAACTAGCAACAGGGAACAGATGGGCTCGGTGGATGGGGTGGGTGGAGGGGGAACAATAGAGAGGGGAAAATGGATTGATAGAAGAAATGAAAATGAATTGATAGAAATAAAAACGGGATGAAGGTGGAAGAGAGTTCACAGTCTGAAGTTGTTTAACTCAATGTTAAGTCCGAAACCTGCCTGTTTCTGCACTTTGCTTTAGGCTTTCTTGGAACATTGCAGCAGGCCAAGGTTTGATTGGAGGCAGCGGGAGACTGTTGGAAACACTAGCTCCTTCCAGGGAAACAGCAGAGAGCTGACATTCTTTCTATAGGGAGCGGTGAACTTGTGGGATGGTTTTTCAGATAAAAGAGTTAACGTAACACTGTTTGGAATAACGCACAAGATAAAACAGCATAAATACCTGCGAACTGGTCTAAGGATAGGTTTGTCTGAGATGATCAAAGACTCCAACCTGTTCAGCGGAGCAATGGGTGAGGGTTGCTGTTTCTGGAATGCAGCAGCTCATTCTCCAGTAGTGCAAATGTAGAACAGATTGTACGCGGTTGGCGGATTGAAGAGTATATTTTTGAATGCCTGCTTTCAAGATCAATTTATTTTGGATTATCTCTTAAGTCTTGTGACATCTTCACTAAGAGAGATCTTGTAGTGCGGATAACATGGTCAGACAAAGTTCTCAATTGTACCGTGTGAATGTTAGCGTACCAAAGCTTCATGTAGGTGTGTGCAGTCCCTTAGTGCATTCTGTCAATGGGGACGAGTCTCATTGAAGTAGTTAGCTGAAGAGTATATCATACTTTCGAAGAAGCAAAGTAAATAACTGAGTTTTGCGAGAAGGAGGGAAAATGTCCTCTCTCAGAAGGGTATTTATTCTTACATTGCTCTGAATTATGCTCAGTTGTATCTGGATTCAACAAAGGATCTTAGACAAAAA
Source organism: Scyliorhinus canicula (assembly GCF_902713615.1). Taxonomy (NCBI): domain Eukaryota; kingdom Metazoa; phylum Chordata; class Chondrichthyes; order Carcharhiniformes; family Scyliorhinidae; genus Scyliorhinus; species Scyliorhinus canicula. The sequence goes on from NC_052157.1 coordinate 32,033,399, forward strand.
GCTGAGTGACGAGTCAATAAAAGTAAATACATTTTTGTGATGTCCAAATTCTACCCTTATTCAACAGATCCAATAAGTTACCTCGCAAGTAGCATTCACTGAAATTATGATGGCGCTAAATTAAATTCATTCTTTTGTAAAGCTTTAGGGTGCAATCAGGAGTCACCACAATCCCACATAATCAATAGCTGCAGGCTCGATTTGACTACTGCTTAGCAACAGAGATCTAGCTTTGATGCCGTGCTGGGACAATTATTGATTTGCCTTTGGAATAAAGAAACACATATAAAAGTGCGTTTAGTAATAAATAAGGAACTGTAGTGTAGTATATGGAGTATTTAACAATTAGGCATGAAGGGCAGGATTGTGGAAAATACTGAGGCAGACAGCAACACTTACTCTTCCAGGGCAAGCGGTGGACGCAGATACAATAGCGGCATTTAAGAGGCATCTTGATAAATACATAAACATAAAATAAATAAACAACCTTTATTGTCACAAATAGGCTTACATTATCACTGCAATGAAGTTACTGTGAAAAGCCCCTAGTTGCCACATTCCGGTGCCTGTTTGGGTACACAGAGGGAGAATTCAGAATTCCCAGCTGGTATGGGAATTGGACTCACGCTGCTGGCCTTGTTCTGCATCACAGACCAGCTGTCTAGCCCACTGAGCTAAACCAGCCCAAAAAACAATGGGAATAGAGGGATACGGACACCGGAAGTGCAGAACATTTTAGTTTAGACAGGCATCATGATCAGCGCAGGCTTTGAGGGCCGAAGGGCCTGTTCCTATGCTGTACTGTTCTTTACCTTTGTTCTCTCAACCAGGGTGTCACCTGCTTAGCACCGTTTCACCTCAGCATCCTATTGATTCCATGTGTCACTTTTAAACATAGAACATAAAAATACAACTGCGTACTTAATCAGACAACTCGAATTGCTCACAACTCTCAACTGTCTATCTGTTGAGAAACCACAGTGTGGATTGTACTGTAATGCCTAGTGACTGCTGACGCTATATGTGATTTAATTCATGTTAATGGTGTAATTTTACAATGAATGCAGTCATGCTCTGCTGATTCAGATGTTTCTTTTTTCCCCATCCCCTGCTTTAAAGCTGGTTATTGTATTCTCATCCCTCCAGCAGCTATTATTCGATGTAATGGAAATGGATGGGGGTCATCACCAGTTCATTTTCACGTTTGTTTGTGCGAAATCTATAGTTTCCAAAGGAGTAAATCAGATTGTTTCCCACATTTTAGCACTGATTGAACTTTAAAAGTATTTAATTGGCTGTGAATTTGCTTTGGGATATCCTGAAATCGTGTATGTAAGGTACTTTTTTCATAAGTTCTTTTTCTTCCTTTCTACTTGGAGGTACATTGGTCAAAAATGAATGCTCGATGCTTCTTTGTCGAGTGAATGGCCAAGGTTTGTGCTTAATACATACAAATCCAATTGATTCTGTGCACTGGGGATAGATAACATGCTTTCCAAATCGATCAGTAATCCCTCTGATGGGGCGATTGCCTAAGGGGTGTATGGTAAACATGCGCTCCATCTTTTTGACAGCAATCATGTACCATTTCTGTGCATCTTCAATCCTGTCATGATGAATACATGTTAAGATGGACATGTTATTGGACCTGGAAACAAAGCAACATGGGCTTAGGGAAGTCTTTGTACCCTTGGATGAATCCATTGACATTTGAGAGTAGCTACTATCCATTTATGTCCTCACGGAGGACACATGAATGTTTCCACATTTTAAAAAAACTGTGTTCCATGCTGGATTACGGTAGAACACAGCATGGAATCTGAAAGAAAATTGGGCGAATGAATAGGTGAGGGGTTGGTTAATATTTTCAAAGTTGTCTAACTACAACAGCACAAACAACAATCTGATGGCTGGTTTGTTCAATTGGTTAGATGACTAACATGTGGCTCTGAATAATCCCAAAGGTGTGGGTTCAATTCCTGCTCCAGGTGAGGTAGATTTAGGAGCTGCCTCCTTGCTCTGTCCCAGAGAATGAAGGCAGGAAAATGGCTTAAGATGAAGCGCAAGCAGACAAGGATTTGCCTTCTGGAAGAAGACACATAATGATTATAATGAAATGACAGTTTGCTGTTTGATGTTACGTTTTCTTAGGAGAGGGTGAAATTACATACTGCGATATTAATGCACTTGAAGACATTTCTTTGGCTGCCGGAGGCATTAATGTGGTTAAAATAAATGGGTCAATGCCTTCATTAAAATACTGAACCAAAAAGAATTTACCATGCTTATGTCTCGAAGTGCAATCACACCCCATTGGCAGCTTGTCACAACATCGACTCATTGTAGGTAGTTTTTTTAAATGTAGCTTTGTATAATAGAGTAAAAGCATTGAAGTCAATTGGAATATAAATTAGTAAGAAATCTTACAACACCAGGTTAAAGTCCAACAGGTTTGTTTCAAACACGAGCTTTCGGAGCTCCGAAAGCTCGTGTTTGAAACAAACCTGTTGGACTTTAACCTGGTGTTGTAAGATTTCTTACTGTGCTCACCCCAGTCCAACGCCGGCATCTCCACATCAGGAATATAAATTGGGAGATGTGTGAAATGGGCTGCCAATTCGCTATCACCTATTTCACACAATCACACACGATCAGATTGATCTTCTTTGAGTTATGGTGGAATTGATTTCACAGACTCTAATTGCCTGCAAATTCAGATTGGGAGGGAGGGCAGGATGGAATGTAAAAGGTGGGCGGGGCAGAAAGAAAGGAGGGAAACTTCTTTCAGCATCTTCCATGTCCTCAGGACGTGACAAACAGCTTCAGAACTAACAAATTATTTTTAACCACTTCTTTTTAAATAAAGTATTTCCCGGGTCTTATTTTATTGGCTGTATTGAAGAGGGATGTGGCCCACTAGAAATAACTCATGTTCGAATGCAATTTAAAAAAAAATTAATGTTCCCAATTCTTTTTTTTCCAATTCAGGGGCAATTTAGCGTGGCCAATCCATCTACCCTGCACATCTTTGGGTTGTGGGGCTGAGGCCCACGCAGACACGGGGAGAATGTGCAAACTCCACACGGACAGTGACCCGAGGCCAGGATCGAACCCGGGTCATTGGCGCCATGAGGCAGCAGTGCTAACCACTGCATTGTTCGGAAGCAATTGATTTAAACATTATGAAGGGAGGTGGATAACCTTCTCTTGCAAAAACAAGGTCCTGTTTTTTTCCAGACAGTACTATTAATTTTCTTGGTATTCTTTACATTACAAGCTAACATGAAAGGGGAGAAGCACTAAATCACTGTGACATTCGCAGCTCCAGGGAAGCTAAAGGTCGTGTAACATCACAGCGGTTGCTCCCAGGTGGAATGCAAACAATTGCAAACAAGCCATTTGCCCATAGACCACCTATGTAGTATAATTAAGGGATATGTAACAAGATGTAGGCATGTGAAATATCAACATGAATTTTCTGGCTGTTTGCCAATATTTTGGTTTCTGGTAGGAATAGTTTTAAAGAGAAATAGCCTGGAATTCAATGTAAAGAAGAAATAGCTTGCATCTGTGCCGTGTCTTTCATTTACTCACAGTGTTCCAAAGCCTTCACAGCCTATATGCTAGCATGAAAAGCAGTCACTATTCCAGCGGGGCTGCTTTAGCTCAGTGGGCTAGACAGCTGGTTTGTGATGCAGAACAAGGGTTCAATGCAGTGTGGGTTCAATTCCTGTACCAGCAGAGAATTCTGAATTCTCTCTCTGTGTACCGGAATGTGCCGATTAGGGGCTTTTCACAGTAAATTCATTGCTGTGTTAATGTAAGCCTACTTGTGACAATAAAGATTATTTGCATTCTTGCAGCAGCCAATTTATGCGCAATAAAATTCCACAAAGAGGAAATTAGACTAATTAATCAGTTTTGGGGCATTCATTGAGGGATGAACGCTGAGTTCTTTTCCTCATCTTAAAGTTAAATTTTCTGACATTACCTGCTCAGAGAGAGCTTCAGTTTAATGTCTCATCTGATAGACAGCACATTACAGTACTACTCTGTAATGTCAGCCTCAGTTACATGCTGAAAGCTACCTTTGATCCACAACTTTCTGAGTCTAAGGCAAGGGGGGTTACCACTAAGCCAAACTGATGTTAAGCAACCTTTATGCTTAAGGCCAAGCAGACGTAAATAATGCCCATATTTCTTGACAGATATTCAGGCTCTCGATCATTTTTTGTAGAAAGAAAAAATGTATTCATGGAATCATAAAATTTACAGTGCAGAAGGAGTCCATTCAGCCCATCGAGTCTACACTGGCCCTTGAAGGAGCACCCGACTTAAGCCCACACCTCCACCCTCTCCCCGTAACCCAGTAACCGCACCTAACCTTTGGACACGACGTGTAATTTAGCACCCACCTAACCCGCACATATTGGAACTGATGTATTCAGAATGCAGAGTAATAGTGTCTTTGTTTAGGCCAGTTAAGTACTAAGGGAAACTACCTGTCCATATGTATTTAATCTTTGCCAGATCAGTGATGTTATTCACTGCTTATAGCTTAGACGGTGTTGGTATGTCAGTCTGAAATGAATCGACGTTCCTGGAATATCTTGTTTCAACAATTTAACACTTTGCCAGTCAGGTAGTATTATCTTCATGAGTGCAATTGTTTCCCAAGCTTATCCATAACTTTAAAAAGTAGTAAAATCCAATGAATCAATGTTGAATTTTCAAATGGAATCACCATGGCTCATTCAATCAATATTGCGGCTAATCGGATCAGAATAGGCTGACAAAATATTACTGGGTACATTTCAAAAGACTTTGTGAGTGCAATCTCCTCGCTCCAATGCGCTTCCCCACTAAATTGTGTGCTTTCACTGCCTTGAGGACAGCGCACTTTAGATTGCAGAGTCTCAGGCAATCACTTCGAAAAGTAATAGGATCGGTGTTGAACCGTCGTTGCCATTTGCAATTTCCACTGTGTGCAGAAACTGGGACAGCGAGAGGAAATCTAAGATAAGGACCGACAAATTATTTCACACTGAAGAAGATATTTTGCAAAATTTAACCAAAAGAAATATGAGCAGCAATAATGCCACAGTTACTCAGTCGCACCATCACTCACCCACAATTCTCTTTTGTCAAAGCTAGCCTCCAAAATGTAAGTTGGCAACTCCGGGAGACAACTGCTTTAAAGTGCTTAATCAGGAATAATGTAAGTGGCAAAATACACAAGATGACAATTTGCAAGTACTACACAGCAAGTGCCTAAACATACAAGGGGCTAACTGGTCCACAGAAGTACAAGCATTAACAGATCGCTCACATGGAAGCAAAATTATGCAAAATGTAAAATTTTATCTACTAACTTGGTGATGCATTTAGGTTTGTCAGTTAGATTTAGATATAAATATGAGACATGAGAGAACTGTAACCGATCTCTCACTCATAGGCAGTTGTCCTTGGTGGTGTAATATGAATGCTTGAATAGCCAAAAGGAAATAAAATCAAATAAACTACACTCTTTTCTCTACCTCTGCCCCAGAAGGTTAATGGATCATGGCTTTTGGTTGTTGCTTCCTTACTAATCGAGAGGGGAACAAAATCTCTCTGCTACTTTTATAGAGGGTGCTTTATGTACAGCTGGTAAATGCAGCAGGTCTGTGGCAAATACATATGTGTTGCGAACCCTTATCATGAAGCTGGTGAGTGAGTTGGCTGTGTGGGTGTGGGGTGTTCATCATTACATTAACTGTTGCTCCTTCTTGCTGGGTGGACAGGGAAGATATGAACAAAGAACAAAGAAAGAAGAACAAAGAAAAATGACAGCACAGGAACAGGCCCTTCGGCCCTCCAAGCCTGTGCTGATCCAGATCCTCTATCTAAAATTGTCGCCTATTTTCTAAGGATCTGTATCCCTCTGCTCCCCGCCCATTCACGTATTGGTCTAGATACATCTTAAGTGACGCTATCATGCCCGCCTCTACCATCTCTGCCGGCAATGCGTTCCAGGCACCCACCACCCTCTGCGGAAAGAACTTTCCACACATATCTCCCTTAAACTTTTCCCCTCTCACCTTGAACTCGTGACCCCTAGTAATTGAGTCTCCCACTCTGGGAAAAAGCTTCTTGCTATCCACCTTGTCTATACCACTCATGATTTTGTAGACCTCAATGAGGTCCCCCCTCAACCTCCGTCTTTCTAATGAAAATAATCCTAATCTACCCAACCTCTCTTCATAGCTAGCGTCCTCCATACCAGGCAACATCCTGGCGAACCTCCTCTGCACTTTCTCTAATGCATCCATTTCCTTTTGGTAATATGGCGACCAGAACTCTACGCAGTATTCCAAATGTGGCTGAACCAAAGTCGTATACAACTGTAACATGACCTGCTCAATACCTCTTGTACTCAATACCCCTTCTGATGAAGGAAAGCATGTCATATGCCTTCTTAGTAAGAAGTCTTACAACACCAGGTTAAAGTCCAACAGGTTTGTTTCAAACACGAGCTTTCGGAGCACGGCTCCTTCTTCAGGTGAATCAAGACTGAGTAAGAAGGAGCCGTGCTCCGAAAGCTCGTGTTTGAAACAAACCTGTTGGACTTTAACCTGGTGTTGTAAGACTTCTTACTGTGCTCACCCCAGTCCAACGCCGGCATCTCCACATCATATGCCTTCTTGACCACTCTATCGACCTGTGCAGCCACTTTCAGGGTACAATGGACCTGAACACCCAGATCTCTCTGTACATTAATTTTCCCCAGGACTTTTCCATTTACCATATAATTTGCTCTTGAATTGGATCTTCCAAAATGCATCACCTCGCATTTTCCAAGATTGAACTCCATCTGCCATTTCTCCGCCCAACTCTCCAATCTATCTATATTCTGCTGTATTCTCTGACAGTCCCCTTCGCTATCAGCTACTCCACCAATCTTAGTGTCATCTGCAAACTTGCTAATCAGACCACCTATACCTTCCTCCAGATCATTTATGTATATCACAAACAACAATGGTCCCTGCACGGATCCCTGTGGAACACCACTGGTCACAGTTCTCCATTTTGAGAAACTCCCTTCCACCACTACTCTCTGTGTCCTGTTACCCAGCCAGTTCTTTGTCCATCTAGCTAGTACATCCTGGACCCCATGAGACATCACTTTCTCCATCAGCCTACCATGGGGAACCTTATCAAATGCCTTACTGAAGTCCATGTATATGACATCTACAGCCCTTCCCTCATCAATCAATGTTGTCACTTCCTCAAAGAATTCTATTAAGTTGGTAAGACATGACCTTCCCTGCACAAAGCCATGTTGCCTATCACTGATAAGCCCATTTTCTTCCAAATGGGAATAGATCCTATCCCTCAGTATCTTCTCCAGCAGCTTCCCTATCACTGATGCCAGGCTCACCAGTCAATAATTCCCTGGATTATCCCTGCTACCCTTCTTAAACAAGAGGACAACATTAGCAATTCTCCAGTCCTCTGGTACCTCACCCGTGTTCAAGGATGCTGCAAAGATATCTGTTAAGGCCCCAGCTATTTCCTCTCTCATTTCCCTCAGTAACCTGTGATAGATCCCACTTGGACCTGGGACTTGTCCACCTTAATGCCTTTTAGAATACTCAACACATTCCTCCCTTCTTATGCTGACTTGACCTAGAGTAATCAAACATCTATCCCTAACCTCAACATCCGTCATGTCCCTCTCCTCTGTGAATACCGATGCAAAGTACCCATTTTCTCTGACTCCATGCATAACTTTCCTCCTTTGTCCTTGAGTGGACCAACCCTTTCTCTAGTTACCCTCTTGCTCCTTGTATATGAATAAAAGGCTTTGGGATTTTCCTTAACCCTGTTTGCTAAAGATTATTTCATGACCCCTTTTATCCCTCTTGATTCCCTGTTTCAGATTGGTCCCACATTCCTGATATTCTTCCAAAGTTCGTCTGTCTTCAGTCGCCTAGACCTTATGTATGCTTCCTTTTTCCTCTTAGCCAGTCTCACAATCTCACCTGTCATCCATGGTTGCCTAATCTTGCCATTTCTATCCCTCATTTTCACAGGGACATGTCTGTCCTGCACTCTAATCAACCTCTCTTTAAAAGCCTCTCACATATCAAATGTGGATTTACCTTCAAACAGCTGCTCCCAATCCACATTCCCCAGCTCCTGCCGAATTTTGGTATAGTTGGCCTTCCCCCAATTTAGCACTCTTCCTTTAGGACTACTCTCGTCTTTGTCCATGTGTATTCTAAAACTTACAGAATTGTGATCATTATTCCCAAAGCAATCCCCGACTGAAACTTCAACCACCTGACCGGGCGTGTATCCCAGTCAATGTTGGGAAAATTAAAATCTCCTGTCATCACCACCCTGTTGCTCCTACTTCTTTCTGTAATTTGTTTACATATTTGTACCTCTATCTCACGCTCGCTGTTGGGAGGTCTGTAGCAGAGCCCCAACATTGTTACCGCACCCTTCCTATTTCTGAGCTCTGCCCATATCACCTCACTGCTTGAGTCCTCCATAGTGCCCTCCTTCAGCACAGCTGTGATATCCTCTCTAACCAGAAATGCAACTCCTCCACCCCTTTTACCACCCTCTCTATCCCACTTGAAGCATCGATATCCTGGGATATTTAGTTGCCAATCATACCCTTCCCTCAACCAAGTCTCAGTAATAGCAATAACATCATACTCCCATGTACTCATCCAAGCCCTAGGTTCATCTGCCTTATCTACTACACTTCTTACATTAAAACAAATGCACCTCAGACCACCAGTCCTTTTGCGTTCATCATCTGCTCCCTGCCTATTCTTCCCCTTAGTCACGCTGACTTCATGATCTAGTTCCTTACAGGTTTTGGTTACTACCTCCTTACTGTCCACTAACCTCTTCATTTGGTTCCCACCCCCTGCCACATTAGTTTAAACCCTCCCCAACAACGTTAGCAAAAGAACCCCCAAAGACATTGGTTCCAGTCCGGCCCAGGTGTAGACCATCCAATTTGTAGTAGTCCCACCTCCCTGAGAACCGATCCCAATGTCCCAAAAATCTGAATCCCTCCCTCCTGCACCATCTCTCAAGCCATGCATTCCTCCTGCCTATTCTTTCATTTCTACTCTGACTACCACGTGGCACTGGTAGCAATCCAGAGATTAGTACCTCTGACGTCCGACTTTTTAACTTGGCTCCTAACTCCCTAAATTCTGCTTGCAGGACCTCATCCCGTTTTTTTACCTATATCATTTATGCCTATATGCACCACGACAACTGGCTGTTCACCCTCCCCTTTCAGAATGTTCTGCAGCTGATCTGAGACATCCCTGACCTGTGCACCTGGGAGGCAACATAGCATTCGGGAGACTCGTTTTCGACCACAGAACCGTCTATCTACTCCCCTTACAATTGAATCCCTGATGACTATAGCCCTTCCACTCTTTTTCCCGCCCTTCTGTACAGCAGAGCCAGCCATGGTGCCATGAACCTGGCTACTGCTGCTTTCCCCTGGCGAGTCATCTCCCCCAATAGTATCCAAAACGGTATACCTGTTTTGGAGGGAGATGACTGCAGGTGACATCTGCACTGCCTTCCTGCTTTTCCTCTGCCATTTGGTCACCCATTCCCTTTCTCCCTCAGCAATCCTAATCTGTGGTACTTACCAGTCACCAGCCAATCACTTACTGCTGGCTGTGATGTCACAGTTCAACTTCTTTCTACTTCTACCTGCGCTTGAGTCTCCCTCTTGATCTTTACCCAGCTGAGATCCTTACAGTGATTGGTTTTTTTTGGTTAGAGGAGGAGGTAGGGAGGGAAACACTGAAGAAGTATTTGGGTTTTAACTGTCAATAGACAAAAGCTCCTCCACAAACCACCTTCTGGATACAGTGACCGCAATGCACTGATGCAAATTTTCCCCGCAACAGCCAATTGCACTCTGCTGGATGCTTGCCTTCACTTGAACATGGAGGGTGTCTTGCTCAGGTACACCTTCTGGATACAGTGACCGCAATGCACTGATGCAAATTTTCCCCGCAACAGCCAATCAGCGGCTCCGCTCTGCTGCCCTCTGCTGGATGACAGGATTGCTATAAGAATGCAGTCTTTGACAATCATCGACACTATGACTGTGATCATGGTTGTTGAGCTTTTTTGCAATTGTTGGAAAGATAATTGTGTCTCAATTGTACTTGTCTGGAAAGGTGCTGTCGGAGAGGGACAGGGTGTTGGGTTGGTTGAGGAGCGGACCAGGTATCAGGGAGGATGCAATGTATTTGGAATCCTGAAAGGCAAGAGGAGGGAAAGATATGTTTGGTGTGGAATCACGATGAAAGTGGCAGGAGTGATCATAGAATCATAGAATTTACAGTGCAAAAGGAGGCCATTCAGCCCATCGAGTCTGCACCGGCCGCTGGAAAGAGCACCCTATTCAAGCCCACACCTCCACCCTATCCCCATAACCAAGCAACCCCACCCAACCTTTTTGGACACTAAGGGCAATTTCGCATGACCAATCCACCTAACCTACACATCTGTGGGAGGAAACCGGAGCACCTGGAGGAAACCCACACAGAATGGGTTCCTTGAATGCCGAGCTTTTGGGTGGAAGGTGAGGACAAGGGGAAGCTATTGTGGTTCTGGGTGGGAGAGGAGGGGAGGTGGGAGAAATGTGGAAAATGGGATGGACATAGCCATAGGTCCTGCCAATCTTGGTGGGGTGGAATCCTGAGTTGCCGAGAAAGGAAAACATACCAGATGTGCTGGTGTGGAAGGTTGGAACAGAACAGATGCAACAGAGATGGAGAAACTGGAAGAATGGAATATGGCAGTCTATGAGGAAGTGTAGTTGAGCTAGCTGTGGAAGGCAGTGGAATTATAATGAATACATGCCTATCCCCAAGACTTGAGACATAGAAGTCAAGGAAGGGAAGGGAAGAGAATTAGAGATGGACCATATGAAGATGAGAAAAGGGTGGAAATTGGCAGCAAAATTAATTAAACTTTCCCGTTCAAGGAGAGACCTGAAAGTGGTTCTGATACAGTCATCAGTGTACAGGGAAAAGAATTGAGGGAGGGCACCCTCGTAGAACTGGATCAAGAAATGCCACACATTCCCCACGAAACAACAAGCAAAGCTAGAAGTCACATCGATAGCTGGAGCAACACCATGGCAACAATAACATATACAGCCCTATGGTAATGACCATTGGTAGACTGAGTAAGAGTTTCAAGTCATGGTGCAGCACATGGTTCATGGGTTCAATTCCATGATTCCACAGAACCGTCTATCTACTCCCCTTACAATTGACTCCCCGATGACTATAGCCCTTCAACTCTTTTTCCCGCCCTTCTGTACAGCAGAGCCAGCCATGGTGCCATGAACCTGGCTACTGCTGCCTTCCCCTGGTGAGCCATCTCCCCCAACAGTAGCCAAAATGGTATACCTGTTTTGGAGGGAGATGACCGCAGGGGACACCTGCACTGCCTTCCTACTTTTTCTCTGCCCTTTGGTCGCCCATTCCCTTTCTACCTCAGCAATCCTAATCTGTGGTGTGACCAATTCGTTAAACGTGCTATTCACAACCTCCTCAGCATTGCGGATGCTCCAAAGTGAGTCAATCTGCAGCTCCAGAGCCGTCATGCGGTCTAACAAGAGCTGCAGCTGGACACACTTCCCGCACGTGAAGGAGCCAGGGACATCAGCCACATCCCTGAGCTCCCACATTGAGCAAGAGGAGCATAACACGGGTCTGAGATCTCCTGCCATTTTTAATCTTAAACTTAACTTAGACCAACTATAATATCAAATAATAGATAAATGAAAAAGAAACCAATCACACGATGAAAAAAAAAATCGAAATAGAAAAACCTTACCTTATCAACACACCTCAGGGAATAGAAAAACTACACACCAGTCACCAGCTAACCACTTACCTGCTGGCTGTGACGTCACGGTTCAACTTCTTTCTACTTCTACCTGCCCTCAAGTCTCCCTCTTGATCTTTACTCGGCTGGGATCCTTACAGTGATTGTTTTTTTTTGGTTAGAGGAGGAGGTAGGGAGGGAAACACTGAAGAAATGTTACTGAAGTGTGGCACATGGTTCATGGGTTCAATTCCATGATTTCCTTCACATAACATGTTATTGAAATCATCTGCTCCAAAGAGACCAGTCATCCCAGCTCGTGCTGTTGTGCATTTCCCACTATCAGTTACAAAATGCCATTGCTGAATGATTGTTGCCGCTCAGCCTTAGCTGAGCCTTAGCTGGACAGCTGGTTGGTACATGATGTCAAGCGATGCCAACAGCGCAGGTTCAATTCCCATACCAACTGAAGTTATTGATGACGGCCCCACCTTCTCAACCTTGCCCCTCACCTAAGGTGTGGTGACCCTCAGGTTAAATCACCACCAGTCAGCTCTCAAAGGGGAGAGCAGCCAATGGGACTGTGGCTACATGCGCTTAGCTTCACATGGTATGAGCTACGCAGCTTTGAAATAGACTTGGCATGTGGATAATGATGCCATATTTGCAATTGTTGTCCATCTTGACCTGATCTGACTTTTAGAGTGACCACTTGCACAACCAGTATAAACTAGTTAAGCAAAGCTGGACCTTTAAGATTCAATTATATATTGTGAGCTAGAATCACAAAAAGGTCAAAATTCGGTGGGGGAGGGTGGGTGGGAAAGGTGACAAAAAAGGTCACTGAAGGGAACCATTTCCAAATAATTGAATGGACAAACCTGTTGTGGAGTTTCAGTCATTTTTCTGATACCCATAAATGATCAGATTTTGTGAGTTGAATTTCAGAGCATGATTTGAACCGCTGCCAGTCCCCTGGTGAAGTTCCCCACATTTGTCAACCTGGGCGAGATCCCTCAATTTGTTACCGTCTGGAATTCCCAATCCCAACATTTATGTTTAAAAAAAGAGTCAATTTAACCAGGCTTTCTTGAATTAAAGATAGAGTGAGTTTATTAATTACTAAAGGCAAGGAAAGGGTGAGCCACATGCATATACATTCATACATATTAGAAGTGAGATAACTGAGTCCGAAGTAAGTAAAAAAAACTATACAAAACAGTCGTTGGCGTCTGAGGAGCAGATGTTTGAGTGTTGTGGATGTTGCGATATGAGATTCCAGTACGCTGACCTCAGCAAGCGAATTGTCAGGTTAGAGATTCTGGTCTTCTGCATTGTTGCGGAGAAGCGTCCCTGTTTCCATTTCAGCTGATGTCCTTGCTGACTTGGCTTACTTCAACAATCAGAGAGAGAGCTAGGGGTATACCTACAAAAAGCTTTCGCAGAGCGTTGCTGCCGGCAGGCTTCTTCTTCAGAGTAACACACATTCTGACACCCCACCCTGGTATGCACGCACACAAAATCATGCGTGCATTGGAACATGCACACATGCAAAAACAGCCACACATGACCACATGTACATGTACAAACATATACACACACACAATAGCTTTCCAGTTGACTTTTATCCCAGGCTTTGTGTAGACCTGGAAGGCAGTCGGTTAGCTCAGTTGGATGGACAGCTGGTTGGTACATGATGTCAAGCGATGCCAACAGCGCAGGTTCAATTCCCATACCAACTGAAGTTATTGATGACGGCCCCACCTTCTCAACCTTGCCCCTCACCTAAGGTGTGGTGACCCTCAGGTTAAATCACCACCAGTCAGCTCTCAAAGGGGCGAGCAGCCAATGGGACTGTGGCTACATTTATATTTCAAGAGGGTGGAATCCACAAATCCATCCGGACATTACATCGTAGGATATTTCTTTTTAAAAAAATTTAGAATACACAATATTTTTTTTTCCAATTGGGCCAATCCACCTAACCTGCCCATCTTTGGGTGAAACCCACACAGGCACAGGGAGAATGTGCAAACTCCACGCAGACAGTGACCCAAGGCCAGGATTTGAACCCGGGTCCTCAGCACCTTATTCCCAGTGCTAACCACCGCATCATGTGCCATCCTAGGATATTTCTTGATGAGATGATACTCATCTCTCATCATGTCCCATCATTATTGTCTTCATCAGTGATGGCAGTTATTTTCTGCATGCTTTTGGAGTATCCTTGTCCGGAAACAGAGTGGGCCTCCATAGTCTCTCTCAGAGTATCACTTACCAGCAATTCAGCCAATGACTGCCTGTGCACGCTCAGCCATCTTTGGCTTGTATGTCCATTAAAAAAAAAACTCAACAGGTCTTATTTAAAGTTCAATATTTCTAGACATAATTTGGTGTTTTTCCTTCATTATTATTATACTCTTTAGCTTTCTGATCTCGTACCATAGCCACTATAATACCAAAACGTAACAGGAGGAATGGAAGATAAAGAGAGACAACTGTAAATGGAAACCTGCTGCTCTGATTAAATGGAGGACAATGCATAATGTTAAATCCATGTGAAGATCTGAGATTGGTGATCCTGAATAAAATACTTTTCATTTACTGCATTGATCACCTGCACATGGAGTATTATGAAATGTTTCTACAGCAATTACTGTCACAGATTCAGATTTCCAATCACATCTTTTGCAGCTGATGAAAAACAAGAACAATTGTGTGAACTTTTCACTGTTGCACACCCTTGAGTTGGAATAAGAGGCCAACTGTCATCCATGAACTATTTTCTCGACACTGTGCCCGCATAATTTATACTTGTCATATTAATATTATACAGCTCAACACTATTTTCAGTTAACTGTAATTGCCATGCAACTTCCAACTTTCAGTACATGTCTCTCTCTCACACACAGACAAGACTCCTCACTCTCAACTTCTGATATGCAAATTAGATGTAGCACAACATAACAGTTATTTCAAATTAAGAGTGACACGTGTCAAACGTGTGCAATTTAGCACTTAGAAATTTCTATATTCAGATGCAAACAGTCAAAACCTGCATCTGCTTTATGAGAGAGAGTGTGGATTCCATACAAACACACACGAGACTGAGAATTCTCAGCAATCTCACCAATCAAGCCAGGTGTACGAAACACTTCATCTGATGTACTTTTAGTTAAATTACACTTTTTTGTCATGGAGTATTTGCTCATAAAACACACATCTTATGATGCGCAGGGGTGGTAATCCAATCCAGGGCTAAAGGTTTCCATTTTTAAACATCCTGTGACCAGTGAATAAGTTATTACTGCCTCTGTCTGCACTCAATACGGAATGTTCTTGCCATCCATGAGCTCATTGTGAAACATTGCGTTGACATCATGGTCCTGACAAAAACCTGGCTGAGGGGTGAGGACAGCCCCTTAAATTCAGCCTTCCGGTCTGACTGAAGCTTGCATCTCTTGCCCTGCCCAGATTGTTGTGCTGACATCACCAAATCATACCTTGGATTGTCCCCTTATTCCGCGGGTATTTTTCTTCCTTTGAGCTCCCCACCTTGTTCCTCCACTCTTTGTTACAAAGAAGAAGCTTATCAGACTGATATTTTCGGGTACAATGAAGGACTGAATGGGCCATGTGACCTTCTCTGACTCCTGTCTGACAAAAAGCTTGAGTGGCCTGCTAACTAGGGGTTAAATGGAGGCCCAGGTTGTCTTACTGAGGAGAAGCTGCAAAATATTCATACCTGTAAAAAATGGGCAGAGCAGCTGTTCTGACGATGGATAGAGTCTCGCACAGGGAGGTGATAATGCATGTCATGTTTATAAATGGTTATATTTTGAACTGTCTGTTTTTTTTCCAAGTTAGATTGCAATTGGGACTTCTAAGATAGTTAATCAGCATTGCTACTTGGATAAAAGGCCCATGCAAATCATCTTGCTTTGACATGGAAAATTTACATAGAAAGCCAATGCGTTACTGAGTGGCAGGACTAAGATTCCCCCGAACCTCACAGAGAGGCTGGCCTGCAAGAATCTGAGAGGGAGCAATAGAGGAAAGCAGTCTGTACTGTTTACCACACTGAATGCATGTGGAAAATTGGGCTTGGATTGAAGAGATCAAATTTGCGCGAATTTAAATGAGGCTGATTTACCTAGCTATGGCTAGAGGGAGGGATCTCGAGTGTAACACTTGCTGTGGAAGTCAATTTTGGGGTTTACAAATTATCTGGCTGGAAAAGGAAAAAGTAAGCAAACCAGCGGAACCGAGAACAGAATTGGACTGGTTCCAGGAGAATACTGTCTCCACTGAGGGAGAAATTAAAACTTAAGCATGGAGGGGGATTTTCAATCATTTAAAAAGTTAAATGGTTTCTGTCATCCAAAGTATAAGTTGCTGACTGAAGTAGTGTTTATTCAATGTTGCTTTTAGTTTGTGTGTTACAGTCAAAGTCTGAAAACTTGAAATCTTGTGATGTGATCCTTCCACTGGAAATTCAAGTATCAGTATCTACAGGGATCATAACAAATTAAAATCCTTGTTATTACGATCCCAGACCACACCCCAACAGTGGCTAGCATACTGGACCGAAATCTCAATATTTTAGTTTATTTGTAAGAAAGTGCGGAAAGAATGATTCGCTTCAGGAGTGATTGCATAAAAAAAAGGGCTTTGATATTTCTAAAACAAACTTTATTATGAACACAATATTAACTTTTTAAACTTCACAGCCAAAAAGAACAGCTTATAATTACATCTTAAACACTACTACTCAATTTCCCATTAAACAATAAGAAAATAAACATACAGCTCTCAATCCATCTGGGAAAACTGTGGGCTCAGCATCAGGCAGATCAGAATTCAACTCCTCACTCCACAGCTTTCTCCAAAAACTGTCTCTCTCCGCAGCTTCTCAAAATGTCTCTCTGCATTTCTTGGCTCTGCCCAGCAATGACCTCACCTCCCCAAGCTGGAAAACTAATTATCTCTGCAGGTTGCAAAGCTACCCACATCTTCCTTCATCCTTCCAAACCTTTCATGCGCAAGTCCCTGCAGAATAAACCTCTCTCCCATTTCACTTACAGAGACACTTTCAAAATCCCATTTGTTCACCATGGCACTTAGAGTCATGGAGTTTTACAGGGCAGAAAAAGGCCCTTTGGCCCACAGGTAACTGCCTTAATGGACAGCACAGACACCAACAAATGATCAGCCAGAGTTTCAGCTCTGCCTTCAATGCTGCAATCACTGTTAAAGCGACAATGCCCTCGCACTCTGAACAATTCCCTTACTGCCCTCATCATCACTTCTTTAAGTCTAAGGGAAGCAGCCTTGTCTGGATATGGCAGCCAACTAGTTTAATCATTCATTATCCGATCTGTCTGGATGACATAAAGCACACTATCCAATACTGCTCTCGTCTGCTAAAACTGCTCACTATTGTAGGATTTTGGTAATTAAAAAACAAAATTTAGAGTACCCAATTCATTTTTACAATTAAGGGGCAATTTAGCGTGGCCAATCCACCTCGCCTGCACATCTTTGGGTTGTGGGGGGCGAAACCCACACAAACACGGGGAGAATGTACAAACTCCACACGGACTGTGACCCAGAGCCGGGATCGAACCTGGGACCTCGGGACGTGAGGCAGCAGTGCTAACGACTGCGCCACCGTGCTGCTACTGGATTTTGGTAATTTTACTAATTTTCAGGGCCTGTAACATCTATGGATTTCATTCCTTGACCACTTTTTAAATGGCTCAGTTTGCATTTCTGCTAGTTGGAATTCTTCACAGGAAGGCAGTTGTTTACGAGAAACAGACTTTTTATGGTTTTACGATTTAGGCTGCAGAATCTGCGTTCAGCAGCTCGATTGAAGGAATAGTCAAAAGGGTTGAGTTCAATGGTTTGAACTTGGAATTACACTATCTTTAAACAAAACCCATGTATAATTGATCGGTACCGGAAGGAAACATTAGGGTTGAAGTGCTATTGACAAAAGGATGTAGCTTTATTTGTGACTGCTCTGTCTAAAGAAAATGCATCATTTTCTTACAATAGAATATAAGGTCTGAAGTGCCCAAGGAAGTAAGTAGTGGAGCATTGTCTCAGTTCATGATCCATAAAACAGGGGTTGCAAAGCTAGGATGACATGAGGTGATATGCACCCTACAGCTAATGGAAGAAGTGAATTTGGACTATTTCCAAATAATGGAGGATGAATAATGAAACTGAAGAATAAAAGCTGAGAATCCTTAGTCTTTGTTGACACAGTGTCACCATGGCTTCTGGGGTATGACTCATCTGGGTACAGTTCAACATCATTTTGAAGACAGAGAAGAGAAAGATATTGCCAGTGCTGGAAACAGCAAGAATTCCATGCATCTTGAGAGATGAGAGACATCTATATTGTCTTCATTTCTTTGTGTTAAGTACATGTAAAATCTTACTTAACAGATTTATAAATGTTAGTTATTTGTACTTCACAATTGAGGCCACTAATGTCACAAATGACCAGTTCGGACCTTTGAGTTTTTAAGTAGAAAGGTTTTATAGCTCAAAACTCTAAAACTATACACTATCCCAGATCATCTCGAAAGGCAAAGGTAACCCCAGCTTTAGTACAAGAGTATTATTGCACCCCTCCCCCTCTCTCTTCCAATCTCACCTCCAACATCAATTGCGAAGGGTTCATGAACACTTTTCTCACTAAAATTGAGACAGTATGATCAGTTATCTCAGTCGCTTCCCTCCCTCACTCCCCATTTGTCCAAGTGGCCAAATGTCCAACAAGTCCCTCTATGGCCTTGCTCCTCCCTGTCTCTGGAATTCTTTCCAGTCACACATTCCTCCAAGAATTCTGTACTCATCTGATTCTTGTCTCTTGAGCATATCTGATGTAAATCACTCCACCATTGATGATCTGCCTTCTGCCAAGGCCCTAAACACTGTAGTTCCCTCCAGAAACCTCTCCTTAAAAGCTACCTCTTCGACTAAGCCGAACATCTTTCCGAACATCCCTTAATGCAACTTGGTGTCAATCCCCTGTTGAGCAATGCTCCTGTGAAGAACATCGGAGTATTTTATTCGGTTAAAATCGCTATAAAAATACAAGTTGTGGTTCTTGTAGTTGGCGCAGCTCTGTCATCCTAATCCTGCCAAAAATCAGCAGATAGCTCCCGGCTTTGAAATCTCTTCAATTTTCAGCTTCCGAAGCTGAGTGGACCGAATAATTCTCGAAGACAGTTGTGTGCTATCCAACATACTCTTCTTACCTAACTTTTCGTCCTTTTGGAAAGAAAGGTATAATTTGAGGCGCTGTCAATAGATTGTGTTAGCAGGATGACTTAAAGGACCAATTTTATGGATCATAGGTATTTTCTCCTGAGCAACCTCTGCTTTATTTTATGCCAGTGGAAGACTTTGTTCAGTCCCAGGAGGAAATATTTCCATGTCTAGGCCATTAATCAAGTATTGAAGAGAGCCGGCAGGGAGACACACATAGTTCACATGGATGAGGCATTGAGGCTTGGTAGTGATATGTCAAAGTGTCTAAAACTCAAAATCAGATGTTCATATTTGACAAGCCAGTGATACCAGCGTAATCGAATAACAAAAATAATGTATATTTCTCCAGCTAAAAGGGTTGACATGCTGTCAATACTGGTCACACACTTAAATTTATGGAAAAGCAAATTCTAATTGCATTCAACAGAAGATTTAGTACACGATGAAGAATAAACAATAAATGCTGGCAGTTCAGGTAGCATGCATAAGTTTATTTATTTTTTAACTAGAATACATTCAGTGAACCAGAGTGTCCAAAGTTTTCTTAAACTGCATTGGATTCACTGGTGCCTCAGTGCTGATTTCCGGATTTTATTCCTTAATTTTTAATTTCTAATAAAGAGTATCTACAAAAAACACCCTCAGAATGTCAGAGAGGCTTACACCTATCCTGTTACGTGTTCGCAATCTAACTTCGCACTGAAGTACTTTAATAATCTGTCACTATGGCTTTAGAGCCACTTGAATACTCGCCAGATTATTCAGGCACGGATAAAATCAGTCACGCAAAATTAGCAAAATACGTGGAAGTGATTAGCTTTTCAGAAGTTTTATATTCCTGTATTTTTCAGCATCAGGTCGCTTACCAACCATGAAACGCTGAATATTGTCACACAGGAATCAAAATATAATTAGAAGCAAGATGCATTTTGAAGGATTCTAAATTTTAGACACCTTGTGAATTATTAATCAATTACAATACCTCTTTCCTGAGAGAAAAATGATTCTGTAAGACAGAAATAATAATATCACTCTGTCAGTACGTCTCCAAAACGCTGAGTAGAATTTATTGGGCTGAACTTCAACACCCAGAATTGGATGCTTTGGGGTCAGGTCAGATGTTAAAATTTTAAAAATATGAAACCCATCTTCCAATGCCCCTCGGACCTGCCCATTTCTGGATTTAGTGGAGGCGAGACAACAGGCAACCAACCCATTCCCAGGAGGCAGTTTGACAATGTTGATATTTTAATAAGGCAGGCAGACTGATATGACCTGTTTTACAGGTTTTACAAGGCTAGCTCGGTTTGCCAAGCCCCGGAGAAACCGGACAGCTGAAGGAAGGTGAGGACAGCATCAGAGAGAAAGTTACTGCCCTGCTCGTGGGCTGAGGAGCAGGTCTACATCATCTTGCACCCTCGCTCACCTTCCAAATTCCCCACAACATCAGAACATTGTCCTCCATACAAAGACCCAGGGATCGTTTCCTTCCCGTTCCCGGGCTGGGGATCACAAATCGCCTCCCACCCTCCAGGGTTGGGGATCAGGTGTTGCTGCTCCTTCGGCCTGCTTGAAGTTGTCCCCAAGAAAAGTTAAAGTCCGTCAGGCAGGCTGACCTGTTAGGCACACAAGACATATGCTGTGAGTTATCATGCCCAAGAACATGGGGGAATCTAGGCTTCTGGGATTCCTGTCTGAAACTGTGCCCACTCACCTACCTAATCCGTCAGGGTCAATATCCAGGCCTATGGCTCTACACTACAATCTGCCAGGTCCTAATGGAAACACAGCCACACCAATTATCTGTATGAGCCAGAACATTTCTTGTCAGTGTGATTTTTATTGCTGACTTCAACTTGGCAATTTACATAGAACATAGAACATAGAACATAGAACGATACAGCGCAGTACAGGCCCTTCGGCCCTCGATGTTGCACCGACATGGAAAAAAAAACTAAAGGCCATCTAACCTACACTATCCCCTTATCATCCATATGCTTATCCAATAAATTTTTAAATGCCCTCAATGTTGGCGAGTTCACTACTGTTGCAGGTAGGGCATTCCACGGCCTCACCACTCTTTGCGTAAAAAACCCACCTCTGACCTCTGTCCTATATCTATTACCTCTCAATTTAAGGCTATGTCCCCTCGTGCTAGCCACCTCCATCCGCGGGAGAAGGCTCTCGCTGTCCACCCTATCTAACCCTCTGATCATTTTGTATGCCTCTATTAAGTCACCTCTTAACCTTCTTCTCTCTAACGAAAACAACCTCAAGTCCATCAGCCTTTCCTCATAAGATTTTCCCTCCATACCAGGCAACATCCTGGTAAATCTCCTCTGCACCCGTTCCAAAGCTTCCACGTCCTTCCTATAATGAGGCGACCAGAACTGTACGCAATACTCCAAATGCGGCCGTACCAGAGTTTGGTACAGCTGCATCATGACCTCATGGCTCCGGAACTCAATCCCTCTACCAATAAAGGCCAACACACCATAGGCCTTCTTCACAACCCTATCAACCTGGGTGGCAACTTTCAGGGATCTATGTACATGGACACCGAGATCCCTCTGCTCATCCACACTACCAAGAATTTTACCATTAGCCAAATATTCCGCATTCCTGTTATTCTTTCCAAAGTGAATAACCTCACACTTCTCCACATTAAACTCCATTTGCCACCTCTCAGCCCAGCTCTGCAGCTTATCTATGTCCCTCTGTAACCTGCAACATCCTTCCGCACTGTCTACAACTCCACCGACTTTTGTGTCGTCTGCAAATTTACTCACCCATCCTTCTGCGCCCTCCTCTAGGTCATTTATAAAAATGACAAACAGCAACGGCCCCAGAACAGATCCTTGTGGTACGCCACTCGTAACTGAACTCCATTCTGAACATTTCCCATCAACTACCACTCTCTGTCTTCTTTCAACTAGCCAATTTCTGATCCACATCTCTAAATCACCCTCAATCCCCAGCCTCCGTATTTTCTGCAATAGCCGACCGTGGGGAACCTTATCAAACGCTTTACTGAAATCCATATACACCACATCAACTGCTCTACCCTCGTCTACCTGTTCAGTCACCTTCTCAAAGAACTCGATAAGGTTTGTGAGGCATGACCTACCCTTCACAAAACCATGCTGACTATCCCTAATCATATTATTCCTATCTAGATGATTATAAATCGTATCTTTTATAATCCTCTCCAAGACTTTACCCACCACAGACGTTAGGCTCACCGGCCTATAGTTACCGGGGTTATCTCTACTCCCCTTCTTGAACAAAGGGACCACATTTGCTATCCTCCAGTCCTCTGGCACTATTCCTGTAGCCAATGATGACCTAAAAATCAAAGCCAAAGGCTCAGCAATCTCTTCCCTGGCTTCCCAGAGAATCCTAGGATAAATCCCATCCGGCCCCGGGGACTTATCTATTTTCACCTTGTCCAGAATTGCCAACACTTCTTCCCTACGCACCTCAATGCCATCTATTCTAATAGCCTGGGTCTCAGCATTCTCCTCCACAATATTATCTTTTTCTTGAGTGAATACTGACGAAAAGTATTCATTTAGTATCTCGCTTATCTCCTCAGCCTCCACACACAACTTCCCACCACTGTCCTTGACTGGCCCTACTCTTACCCTAGTCATTCTTTTATTCCTGACATACCTATAGAAAGCTTTTGGGTTTTCCTTGATCCTACCTGCCAAAGACTTCTCATGTCCCCTCCTTGCTCGTCTCAGCTCTCTCTTTAGATCCTTCCTCGCTTCCTTGTAACTATCAAGCGCCCCAACTGAAACTTCACGCCTCATCTTCACATAGGCCTCCTTCTTCCTCTTAACAAGAGATTCCACTTCTTTGGTAAACCACGGTTCCCTCGCTCGACCCCTTCCTCCCTGCCTGACTGGTACGTACTTATCAAGAACATGCAATAGCTGTTCCTTGAACAAGCTCCACATATCCAGTGTGCCCAACCCTTGCAGCCTACTTCTCCAACCAACACATCCTAAGTCATGTCTAATGGCATCATAATTGCCCTTCCCCCAGCTATAACTCTTGCTCTGCGGGGTATACTTATCCCTTTCCATCACTAACGTAAAGGTCACCGAATTGTGGTCACTGTCTCCAAAGTGTTCACCTACCTCCAGATCTAACACCTGGCCTGGTTCATTACCCAAAACCAAATCCAAAGTGGCCTCACCTCTTGTTGGCCTGTCAACATATTGTGTCAGAAAACCCTCCTGCACACATTGTACAAAGAACGACCCATCCAATGTACTCGAACTATATCTTTTCCAGTCAATATTAGGAAAGTTAAAGTCTCCCATAACAACTACCCTGTTACTTTCGCTCTTTTCCAGAATCATCTTCGCCATCCTTTCCTCTACATCTCTAGAACTATTAGGTGGCCTATAGAAAACTCCCAACAGGGTGACCTCTCCTTTCCTGTTTCTAACCTCAGCCCATACTACCTCGGAAGAAGAGTCCCCATCTTGCATCCTTTCTACCACCGTAATACTGTCCTTGACTAGCAGCGCCACACCTCCCCCTCTTTTGCCCCCTTCTCTGACCTTACTAAAGCACCTAAACCCCGGAACCTGCAACAACCATTCCTGTCCCTGCTCTATCCATGTCTCTGAAATGGCCACAACATCGAAGTCCCAGGTACCTACCCATGCTGCCAGTTCCCCTACCTTATTTCGTATACTCCTGGCATTGAAATAGACACACTTCAAACCACAGACCTGAACACTGCCGCCGCCCTCCTGCGAAGTCAAAACTGTGCTCCTGACCTCTCTACTCTCAATCTCTCGCACCCCAAAACTACAATCCAGGTTCCCATGCCCCTGCTGAATTAGTTTAAACCCCCCCAAAGAGTACTAACAAATCTCCCCCCCAGGATATTGGTGCCCCTCAGGTTCAGATGTAGACCATCCTGTCTATAGAGGTCCCACCTTCCCCAGAAAGAGCCCCAGTTATCCAGAAATCTGAATCCCTCCCGCCTGCACCATCCCTGTAGCCACGTGTTTAATTGCTCTCTCTCCCTATTCCTCATCTCACTATCACGTGGCACGGGCAACAACCCAGAGATAACAACTCTGTTTGTTCTCGCTCTGAGCTTCCATCCTAGCTCCCTAAAGGCCTGCCTGACATCCTTCTCCCCTTTCCTACCTATGTCGTTAGTGCCAATGTGGACTACGACTTGGGGCTGCTCCCCCTCCCCCTTAAGGACCCGGAAAACACGATCCGAGACATCACGTACCCTTGCACCTGGGAGGCAACATACCAAACGTGAGTCTCTCTCGCTCCCACAAAATCTCCTATCTGTGCCCCTGACTATTGAGTCCCCAATTACTAATGTTCTACTCCTTTCCCCCCTTCCCTTCTGAGCAACAGGGACAGACTCCGTGCCAGAGGCCCGTACCATGGCTTACCCCTGGTAAGTCGTCCCCCCCACAAGTATCCAAAACGGTATACTTGTTACTCAGGGGAACGACCGCAGGGGGTCCCTGCACTGACTGCTTCTTCCCAGTCCCTCTTACTGTTACCCATCTATCTCCAGTCTTTGGTGTAACTACTTCCCTGAAGCTCCTATCTATGACCCCCTCTGCCTCCCGAATGATCCGAAGTTCATCCAGCTCAAGCTCCAGGTCCCTAACACGGTTTTTGAGGAGCTGGAGTTGGGTGCACTTCCCACAGATGAAATCAGCAGGGACACTGACGGCGTCCCTCACCTCAAACATTCTGCAGGAGGAGCATTGTACTGCCTTCCCTGACATCCCCTCTAGATTAAAAAAAAAACAAGAAAAAGAAAAAGAAAGGAAGAGCTTACCTGATATTACCTCAAACCCTGATCCCGCTGAAAGGTAAGCAAATTTAAAGGCACTCACTCACCTTCACGACAGGCCCCTGCTCCCGCTTCCCAACCACCGTGGGGTGGGGGGGTTGGTTAGAGGAGGAGGTAGGGTGGGAAACACTCACAAAGTGTTTCGGGTTTAACTGTCACTTGCCAACAGCCCCTCCACAAACCACCTTCAACTTAGGCTGACCGCACTGCACGTATGCAAATTTCCCCAGAACAGCTGACCAGTAGCTCTGCTCTGCTGCCCTCTGCTGGTTGCTTGCCTTTACTCAAACTCCTTGGGTCTTCTTCGCAGGTTCACCTTCAACTTAGGCTGACCGCACTGCACGTATGCAAATTTCCCCAGAACAGCTGACCAGTAGCTCTGCTCTGCTGCCCTCTGCTGGTTGCTTGCCTTTACTCAAACTCCTTGGGTCTTCTTCGCAGGTTCACCTTCAACTTAGGCTGACCGCACTGCACGTATGCAAATTTCCCCAGAACAGCTGACCAGTAGCTCTGCTCTGCTGCCCTCTGCTGGTTGCTTGCCTTTACTCAAACTCCTTGGGTCTTCTTCGCAGGTTCACCTTCAACTTAGGCTGACCGCACTGCACGTATGCAAATTTCCCCAGAACAGCTGACCAGTAGCTCTGCTCTGCTGCCCTCTGCTGGTTCTATACGATAGGTGTTTTGAAAAACTGAGAACAAGAAATGTTGGAATCAGCCAAAAATATCCTTAGGTGACCTCTGTAATCTTTATCTCTCAATGGTTAAAGGAAAATTGATGTTGACTGACAGGAGACCACATCATGGGACATTCAATAAAATAAAAGATTGTATTTTAGGATTCATCCAGCATAGTCATTACCATCAGTGTTCCACCCACCTAATCCTCAATGAGGATCAGTGAATATGAAAGATTAGCTTCAACAGAGACACAATTTCAGACCAACAATGGAGGAGAGCTGTGAAAGTGGGGGTTGAGGGGGCGGGGGGGGGGGGGGGGGGGGGAGGTCACTGGAGGAGAGCTGTGAGAGTGGGGGTGTCATAGAATTTACAGTGCAGAAACAGGCCATTTGGCCCATCCAGTCTGCACAGGCCCTTGGAGAGAGCACCCTACCCAAGCCCACACCTCCACCCTATCCCCGTAACCCAGTAACCCCACCTAACCTTTTTGGGTACTAAGGGCAAATTATCATGGCCAATCCACCTAACCTCCGCATCTTTGGACTCTGGGAGGAAACCGGAGCACCCGGAGGAAACCCACGCAGGTACGGGGAAAACATGCAGTCTCCGCACAGACTGTGACCCAAGCGGGGAATCAAATCTGGGACCGTGGAGCTGTGAAGCAACTGTGCTAACCACTGTGTGACCGTGCTGCCCCAAAGGGATCAATGGACGAAAGCTGTGGGAGTGGGTGGGTCTATGGGGGAGAGCTGTGAGAGTGGTGGGTCAATGGGGGAGAGCCGTGAGAGTTGTGGGGGGGGGGGGGGGGGGCTATGGGGGAGAGCTGTGAGAATGGTGGGGGTTAACGGGGGAGAGCTGTGAGAATGGGGGGGGTCGATGGGGGAGAGCTGTGAGAGTGGGGGGGTCAATGGGGGAGAGCTGTGAGAGTGAGGGGGTCAATGAGGGAGAGCTGTGAGAGTGGGGGTGTCAATGGGGGAGAGCTGTGAGAGTGGGGGGGGTCAATGGGGAGAGCTGTGAGAGTGGGGGGTCAATGGGGGAGAGCTGTGAGAGTGGGGGGGTCAATGGGGAGAGCTGTGAGAGTGGGGGGTCAATGGGGGAGAGCTGTGAGAGTGGGGGTTCAATGGGGGAGAGCTGTGAGAGTGGGGGGGGTCAATGGGGAGAGCTGTGAGAGTGGGGGGTCAATGGGGGAGAGCTGTGAGAGTGGGGGTTCAATGGGGGAGAGCTGTGAGAGTGATGGTGTCAATGGGGAGAGCTGTGAGAGTGGGAGTTCAATGGGGAGAGCTGTGAGAGTGGGGGGGTCAATGGGGGAGAGCTGTGAGAGTGAGGGGGTCAATGAAGGAGAGCTGTGAGAGTGGGGGGTTCAATGGGGGAGAGCTGTGAGAGTGGGTGGTCGGTGTCAATGTAGGAGAGCTGTGATAGTGGGGGGCAATGGAGGAGAGCTGTGAGAGTGGGTGGTCGGTGTCAATGTAGGAGAGCTGTGATAGTGGGGGGTTCAATGGGGGGAGAGCTGTGAGAGTGGGGGGTCAATGGGGAGAGCTGTGGGAGTGGGGGGTGTTCAATGGGGGAGAGTTGTGAGAGTGGGGGGTCAATGGGGGAGAGCTGTGAGAGTGGGGGGGGGTCAATGGGGGCGAGCAGTGAGAGAGGGGGGTCAATGGGGGAGAGCTGTGAGAGTGGGGGGTCAATGGGGGAGAGCTGTGAGAGTGGGGGTGTCAATGGGGAAGAGCTGTGAGAGTGGGGGGGGGTTCAATGGAGGAGAGCTGTGAGAGTGGGTGGGTTCAATGGGGAGAGCTGTGAGAATGGGGGGTCAATGGGGGAGAGCTGTGAGAGTTGGGGTTCAATGGGGAGAGCTGTGAGAATGGGGGGGTCAATGGGGGAGAGCTGTGAGAGTGGGGGGGTTCAATGGGGAAGAACTGTGAGAATGGGGGGTCAATGGGGGAGAACTGTGAGAGTGGGGGGTCAATCAGGGAGAGCTGTGAGAGTGGGGGGGGGGTCAATGGCGGAGAGCTGTGAGAGTGGGGGGGGGTCAATGGGGAGAGCTGTGAGAGTGGGGGTGTCAATGGGGGAGAGCTGTGAGAGTGGGGGGTCAATGGGGGAGAGCTGTGAGAGTGGGGGGTCAATGGGGGAGAGCTGTGAGAGTGGGGGGTCAATGGGGGAGAGCTGTGAGAGTGGGGGGTCAATGGGGGAGAGCTGTGAGAGTGGGGGGTCAATGGGGGAGAGCTGTGAGAGTGGGGGGTCAATGGGGGAGAGCTGTGAGAGTGGGGGGTCAATGGGGGAGAGCTGTGAGAGTGGGGGGTCAATGGGGAAGAGCTGTGAGAGTGGGGGGGGGGTTAATGGAGCAGGTAGAATGGGGGGAAATGCTCAGAGAATGGGAGCTGTTGAGATTGATGTAAGATGGAGAGCTTCGCAAGTAGGAGTGTAGCTGAGGGAGTGGGGAGAGAACTGTGAGGCTGTGGAGGGGAGAAGAGAGGGGAGCATGAGGGGAGCTTTGAGTCTGGGCGAGGGGGAGAGATTCGAGAGCGGGAGAGAGTTTGAACTGCTGGGTTTCCATAAAAAGAAATTATCAGTAATCAGGCCTCGAAGATCAGTCAGCCACTACTGGAAAAAAACACGCAAGGATTTCAAGTGGGCTCACAGCTATTAGCACTCACTCTGAGACCGATTGCTTCCTCAGAACTCACTACCCCAAAATCTCATGACCCCCCCCCCCCCCCCCCCCCCAGTGGGGTTACTACCCAGTGCTTGGGAAACCCTGAGATAAGGGTTGTGAGACTGAGGAAAGCAATCAGCGGAAATGAAAATCATGACCAAAGTAAATTTCTAGGCTCTAAGTTCTTCCTGCCACCAGAATATCAGACTTGGTGGCACGGCGTTTGCACCAACGAGAAACCATTTGTCTTCTTTCACTTATGTAAATCTGCACCAAACACAGGAAGGGTAGTTGAGTCGGGGGCTAGTCAGATCATGTCAGGGGAAGTCGGGTGGCGGAGATAGTCAGGTCTGGTCATGGGTTAGTTGGGTCAGACCTGGAGGGGTAGTCAGGTCGGGGGGCTAGTCAGATCAGGTTGGGCTTATTTGGTTCATGCGGGGTGGTAAGGTGCTCAGGGCAACCCCTGGTCAGGCAGGGCAGTCAGGTTAGTTAGTGGGCGTAGTTGGGGAGGTGGTATGGGGTAGCCGGGTCAGGTCCGGGTGTAGGTCAGGGGGTCAGGGGAGTGGTCAGAGTGTTGGGGGAGGAGGAGGGATGGGCAGTCAGTATGAGTGTTTGGGGTCAGTTATGTAGTTACCCAGGAGTTAGACTGGGATTTTTCTATCTAACAAGTCCTGGGTAACTATTCGGTTAGAATCAGAGACTTTTCCGGAGGGTCTCGGGGAGCAGGGGATTGCCCATCTGAAATTCCAGGCAATTCCCAATAAGGTCAGTGCTTCAGAATTTCTGCATTCCACAAGGTACTGACGTGCATCTTGGGTTATATGACTGGTCTCTGACAGTCCGCAAGGTCAGAACCAATTGATTACATGAACCAACTTGCACTTTCTGCTTTAGCCTCTGTGGTCAGATCTTTCATAGAATTATAGAATTTACAGTGCAGAAGGAGGCCATTTGGCCCATCGGGTCTGCACCGGCTCTTGGAAAGAGCACCCTACCCAAGCCCACACCTCCACCTTATCCCCATAACCCAGTAACCCCACCAAGGGCAATTTTGGACACTAAGGGCAATTTATCATGGCAAATCCACCTAACCTGCACATCTTTGGACTGTGGGAGGAAACCGGAGCACCCGGAGGAAACCCACGCACACACGGGGAGGATGTGCAGACTCCACACAGACAGTGACCCAAGCCGGAATCGAACCTAGGACCCTGGAGCTGTGAAGCAATTGTGCTATCCACACTGCTATCGTGCTGCCCCCTCGGACACATTTGTTGTACGTGGGCAGTAGTCGTGGACAGAAACCCCGATGTCTGTGATTCCCAAACACTGTGGAGTTTTGACTCTCTTTAGCTGCCAGGTTTGTCAAGGGCTGAGAAATCCAGTCAGTCAGGGTCAATGGAGGTAAAATCCGAATGTGCACATATTTGGTTAACTGCGGATGCAGATGCGACCTTTTATTCAATGTACGTGTCCAACCCACATCTCAGAAGTGCTCACCCACCTATCACACATCTGGTAAAAGGGTCAGCTTGGAATTGGGTTTCAGATATTTAACATTTTCACATCTCAAACCCACCTATTTCGGGCGTCATTGCGTATCGCAGTGAGAATTCTTCAATCTGTCGCAAAAACACACTTGTTTTGTTCACACAGCCTCCGGACCCTCTGCGTTGGACTCCTAATAAACATGCGGTGTGACTCAAAAGTCTATGCCAAGTTTGTAGGCAGTTGTGTGCTTAATAAATGGATGTAAAGTAAAGTCACCAGTGTCCCAGACGACGATAGGCTACTTTGCCCTTTGAGGTGGAGAGCTGACTGTGGTCACCACACCTCAGGCAAGGGGCAAGGTTGCGAAGGCAGGCGTTCATGGATACTCTCCACCAGTACAAGAATTGAACCCCTGCTTCACTGTGTATCACAAGTCGGCTGTCCAGCCAACTGAGCTAAACTGACCCCCACATGAGTGGTGATGTCACTGGACTAGTAATCCAGGGGTCCAGGCAAATGGGGACAAGGATTCAATGAGTAAATCAGGAATTGAAAGCTAATCTCAGTAAGGGTGACCACAAAACTATCATCGATTGTTGTAAAACCCTTTCTGGAGCTCTAATGTCCTTTAGGGAAGGAAATCTGCCATCCTCACCTAGTCTGGCCTACATGCGACACAGCAGTGTGGGTTGGCTCTTAACTGTCCTCTGAAATGGCATTCGATTGAGAGGCAATTAGGGATGGGCTACAATTTCTGTCCTTGCCAGCGATGCCCACATCCTATGAAATGGAAAAGGCTGCCAAAACCCTGGCTAAAATAGCCACCAGTTGGATCCAACAATTTTAGTGATACTCGAAAAACACTTGACCAAGCTTCCAGAATATTAAATTTCAATTGTTTTCAAGAAATCCTCTGGGGATTCTAAATGCTCTACAATGTATGAATATTTATGCTGCAAACCTCGAGTAAAAACAACTCCACTCAGCAGTAAACACACTATTGCAGCCATTGTCGGGCTACTGTCATTTTTCCCTGCGGCAGTCAGCAATATAGGCTGTACAGCACAGACCTGTGTACTGTACTCCTTAATAACCTTGAGGCTGATCCCAGCAGAGAAAGGTGTAAAATTAAATACAATAAATCTGGTAATTTGGGGGCTAGCGCTAGCAAATGACCATGAAAGCTTACTGCACAAAACAATGTGCAATTTCTTAGCGAGTGATTTTAGCTGTTCAAAATCACTTAAGGATGGCAAAAGCAAAGTGGGAAGAGTATGCTCTTCAAAGCCCCTTGTATTGATTGTGGCCATGTTTCTAGTGACTCGACACAATGTGATAGTCTCGTGATGACAGATCCATATTCATTGCATGAACGCACTGGTCATCACCGACAAATTCTGGTTGACTGCCTCAAGGGTGGGTCAGGGGCCGCCTGCACTTGTACGGGCGGAACTGCTTCCAATGTAGAGGTCGGTAGAATAACTGTAAGAAGTCTTACAACACCAGGTTAAAGTCCAACAGGTTTGTTTCAAACACAAGCTTTCGGAGCACTGCTCCTTCCTCAGGTGAATGCAGAGGTATGATCCAGAAACATATATATAGACAAAGTCAGAGATGCCAGACAATGCTTGGAATGCGAGCATTTGCAGGTAATCAAATCATTACAGATGCAGAGATTCTAAATGCTCTACAATGTATGAATATTTATGCTGCAAACCTGGAATAAAAACAACTCCAGAGACAATTCACACCTCTTTAACCTGGGATCACCCCCTATCTCTGAATCTGTAAAGAGTGGGATGCCATGCCAGGCAAAAGTTTCCTTGCGTGCCTTGATTACTGTTGCTGACGTGAGGTCAGTCAGTTTGAATACCTCGGGGTAGTTGGAAAAGTAGTCCACCAGGAGGACATAGTGTCGGCCCTTGGCATGAAAGAGGTCAACACCAACTTTGGGCCATGGGGAGGTCACCATTTTATGCGGCTGTAGAGTCTCCTTCGACTGAGCTGGCTGGAACCTTTGACACGTCGGGCAATTGAGCACCGTGTTGGCGATATCTTGGCTGATGCCTGGCCAATATACTGCCTCTCGGGCTCGATGGCAACACTTTTCGACCCCCAGGTGACCCTCGTGGATTTGGCCGAGGACCAGCTCCCGCATGCTCTGTGGGATCACTATTCTGTCCAGCTTCATTAGTATGCCGTGCACTACCGCTAGATCACCCTTTGCATTATAAAACTGGGGGCACTGCCACTTTTGCCAACCATCCGTGAGATGTCGTATGACCCGCTGGAGTCAAGGATCCCTGGCCGTCTCCTGACGAATTTGCACGACTCTTTCATCAGTGGCCGGAAAGTTGGAGGCACAAAAGTTCACCTGCGTGTCTATTTGACTGACAAAGTCTGACTGCTCACACGGTGTGGTGATGGATCTAGAGGGTGCATCGGCCATGATGAGCTCTTTGCCCAGGGTGTAGACCAGGTCGAAATCGTAGCGGCGGAGTTTGAGGAGGATATGTTGCAGCCGTGGCGTCATGTCATTGAGGTCTTTGTGTATGATGTGAACCAATGGCCTGTGGTCCGTCTCAACCGTGAATTTGGGGAGTCCATACACATAATCATGGAACTTGTCGATCCCTGTGAGGAGGCCCAGGCCTTCTGTTTCAATCTGGGCGTATCGTTGCTCAGTAGGTGTCATGTCTCTAGATGCATATGCAACTGGGGCCCAGGAGGAGGAGGAGTCCCGCTGGAGGAGCACTGCCCCAATGCCAGCCTGGCTCGCTTCGGTGGATATCTTTGTCTCCTTGGCGGGGTCGAAAAACGCCAGCACCGGGGCCTGGTGAGTTGCGCCCTGAGCTTACGCCACTCTTGCTCATGAGCGGGAAGTCCGTAGTATTTGAACGAGATGGTGGAGGGCTGTGGTGTGCGATGCAAGGTTAGGGATAAACTTTCCAAGGAAGTTGACCATCCCTAGGAAGCGGAGGACTGCCTTCTTGTCCTCTGGGGTCTTCATGGCGTTGATCGCCGACACCTTGTCTGCACACCGAACTGCGAAATGTGGTCGCCAAGGAACTTGATTTCTGATTGACCGAACGAGCATTTGGCTCTGTTGAGTCGGAGGCCATGCTCGTGGATCCTGTGGAACACCCGCTTGAGGCGATTGATGTGCTCCTGAGGAGTTGTGGACCAGATAATGATATCATTGACGTACACTCGCACCCCCTCGATGCCCTCCATCATTTGTTCCATTATGCGGTGGAACACTTCTGAGGCGGAGATGATGCCAAAGGGCATTCGGTTATAACAGTAGCGACCGAACGGGGTGTTTAATATGCACAGCTTTCGACTGGACGTGTCCTGCTGTATTTACCAAAACCCCTTGGAGGCGTCCAGCTTCGTGAAGAACTTGGCATGAGCCATCTCGCTGGTTAGCGCTTCTTGTTTAGGTATTGGTAGTGCTCCCTCATGATGTTACGGTTCAAATCTTTGGGGTCAACACAGATTCGAAGTTCTCCTGACGGCTTTTTGACACAAACCATGGAGCTAATCCAGTCCGTGGGTTCCGTGACCTTAGAAATAACGCTCTGGTCCTGGAGGTCTTGCAGCTGCTGCTTGAGGCGGTCCTTAAGGCTTGCCGGCACCTGACGCGGTGCATGGACCACAGGGGTGGCATTTGGCTTCAACAGTATTTTGTCTCGGTAAGGGAGTGTGCCCATACCTTCGAACATGCTGTGGTATTGTGCTGTGATGTCATCGAGTTGGGCTTGGAAGTTGACATCTGGCGAGGCTGTTGCCTGTGTGGATGACATGGTGTGAACCCGCTTCACAAGGTTCAGGAGTTTGCAGGCCCGAGCACCAAGCAGGGAAGCTCTGTTGGTTTCTACAATTTCAAAGCGCAGGGTTGCTTTTGGAGTAACGATGGGACACCGCCAGCTGGCATGAGCCACTGGCAGCAATGGCATTGCCATTGTAGTCGAGGAGCTGGCAGGCCGGTGGAAGAATGCTTGGCTTGATGCGGATGATGTCGAGGTCAGACTTTGAGATGAGGTTTGCTGAAGCGCCAGTGTCCAGCTTGAAGCCAATGAGAGCCTTGTTAACCGTAAGGGTGGCACACCACTCGTCGTCCGGATCACTGCTCATTACTGGGAGTTGTTTCACCATCGTTGCTGAAGGCAGTGTATGCTTAGTGATGATGCCCACCCGGAATGGAGATGTGAGGCACTCAGTGTCGGGATCTGGAAAAATGTCGGAGTCGGAGTCTGCAGTGGGTTACTGTACTGACCAGACGCTCCTGCGCTGTGGCTGGAATCACTGTGTGCTGGGCAGTGGAGCAGATCTGCAAAGGGCTGCATAGTGGCCAAGCTTGCCACACTGCAGACAGCGTCGAGATTTTGCGGGATATTGCCGCTTTAAATGGGCGGAGCCACAGTTGGAGCACGTCATGGCGCCGATGTCAGGACGTTTCGTGCGCCACCGCGCATGCACAGTGTGGTCGATCAAAGTACACACTTGCGCAGTTCGGTCATCGGCCTCGCCATCCCCTTGGTTGTGGCACGCATGCGCAGGAACTTGGGAAAAGTGCGCGAAATGGCCGCCCTCATCGAGACTCAGGCCCTGTATTTGTTTGATGGCCTGCACCCATTCCGCATCGTGGGGGCCTTGCCGTGCCGTTTCTGCCGCCTTGATGTGGGAGTACCGGTTGTTAGCGTGCTCGTGGAGGATGCAGGTCTCGATGGCGATGGTAAGGGTGAGCTGCTTAACTTTTAAGAGCTGTTGGCGAAGGGGATCGGAGTGGACCCCGAAAACGATCTGATTCCGGATCATGGAATCGGAAGTGGAGCCATAGTTACAGGACTGCCCGAGAATGCGGAGATGGGTTCAAAAGGACTTAAAAGGTTAATCCTTACCCTGAAGCCTCTGCAGGAACACATAGCGTTCAAAGCTCTCATTGACTTCGATGTCACAGTGGCTGTCGAACTTCAGCAGGACTGTTTTAAACTTTGTCTTGTCCTCACCTTCAGCAAAGGTGAGGGAGTTGAAGATGTGGATAGCATGGTCCTTGGCTGTAGACAGGAAGAGAACGATCTTCCTGGCATCCGATGCGGCTTCGAGGTCCGTGGCTTCGAGATATAGCTGGAACTTCTGCTTGAAAATCTTCCAGTTAGCACCGAGGTTGCCGGCGATGCGGAGCTGCGGGGGAGGGCGGACGCTGTCCATGTTACCGGATGGCTGATCACTGGTCAAAGGCAGATTATCTCAAGGTAGGTCTGTCAAACTCGAGCATGACTCACTGGTACCATGATGTGTTGGGTAAGCTGGGTCTGCGAGGACTGCGTTTACTGCAGTGGTGAGAGATAGGCTTCCAACACTTGAAGAAGTGCAACTCGATTTTATTGAACTCTTAACTATCATACATACTTTAACTGTGGGTTGACACTATGCTGACTTGACTGGAGACCTGAGGCTAGCCTGACCAGACTTACTGACTACCACACGGTGTTTGTTCTAGTTGCTGCTCACGAGCTCTAACTGTCTCAGAGGCTGGATCCCGAGAGAGCGGAAAAACTAGTGCCCTCTGGCTTTATAGTGGTCGTGTCCTGTCTGGTGATTGGCTGCTGTGTTCTGTGTGTTCACTGGTCATCCTGCGTGTCAATCACTGCCTGTCTGCACCATCACATACCTGGATGTATATTATGACACATGCGACTCTGGATACACAGCAGTGTGGGTTGGCTCTTAACTGTCCTCTGAAATGGCATTCGATTGAGAGGCAATTAGGGATGGGCTACAATTTCTGTCCTTGCCAGCGATGCCCACATCCTATGAAATGGAAAAGGCTGCCAAAACCCTGGCTAAAATAGCCACCAGTTGGATCCAACAATTTTAGTGATACTCGAAAAACACTTGACCAAGCTTCCAGAATATTAAATTTCAATTGTTTTCAAGAAATCCTCTGGGGATTCTAAATGCTCTACAATGTATGAATATTTATGCTGCAAACCTCGAGTAAAAACAACTCCACTCACCAGTAAACACACTATTGCAGCCATTGTCGGGCTACTGTCATTTTTCCCTGCGGCAGTCAGCAATATAGGCTGTACAGCACAGACCTGTGTACTGTACTCCTTAATAACCTTGAGGCTGATCCCAGCAGAGAAAGGTGTAAAATTAAATTCAATAAATCTGGTAATTTGGGGGCTAGCACTAGCAAATAACCATGAAAGCTTACTGCACAAAACAATGTGCAATTTCATAGCGAGTGATTTTAGCTGTTCAAAATCACTTAAGGATGGCAAAAGCAAAGTGGGAAGAGTATGCTCTTCAAAGCCTCTTGTATTTTTTGTGGCCATGTTTACATAGAACATAGAACAGTACAGCACAGAACAGGCCCTTCGGCCCTCGATGTTGTGCCGAGCAATGATCACCCTACGCAAACCCACATATCCACCCTATACCCGTAACCCAACAACCACACCCCCCCCCCCCCCAACCTTACTTTTTAGGACACTACGGGCAATTTAGCATGGCCAATCCACCTAACTCGCACATCTTTGGACTGTGGGAGGAAACCGGAGCACCCGGAGGAAACCCACTCGACACAATGTGATAGTCTTGTGATGACAGATCCATATTCATTGCATAAACGCACTGGTCATCACCGTAAGCTATCTACTGAATGTGCACATATTTGGTTAACTGCGGATACAGCTGAGACCTCTTATTCAAATGCTTGTCTCTGATGTCTTATTGTCAAAAGGAGGGTGTGCTGCTGGATTCTACATCACTCTAAATCCTGTTCTCACTTTGCATACAGTCTGGGCGCCACACTGTAGGGAGGATGTGAACACATTGAGAACACATCTCCTTGGAGAGATGAAGGCAAAGTGGAGATTTGATAGTGATGTTCAAACTCATGAGGGTGATAGGGAGAAACTATTCCCACTCATAAAAGGATTGAGAACACAAGGGCACAGATATAAAGTGATTTGCAAAAGAAGCAAATGAAATCAATCTGATAAAAAAACTTAAAAAAAAAAAAAATTTTATTGAGGTATTTTTGGTATTATAACAACAACAAAATAAACAATGTAGATAAAACTATGAACATAGTGCAAAAGCCATTTCCCTCCCTTACAGGTCCTACCTTTATTAACCCCCTACTTGAAGCTAAGCTAGCCCCCCCCGCCCCCCCCCCCCCCCCCCCCCCCGCCTTCTGCTTACGATTAGTTTTCCGCGAATAAGATGACGAACGGTTGCGACCTCCGGATGAACTCTAACAGTGACCCTCTCAAGGCAAACTTGATTTTCCCAAACAGAAAAAGCTAGCCATGTCCGATAGCCAGGTCTCCGACTTCGGGGGCTTTGAGTCCCTCCAAGCTAATAGTATCCGTCTCCGGGCTACCAGGGAAGCAAAGGCCAGAATGTCTGCCTCTTTCTCCTCCTGGATTCCCAGATCTTCCGACAACCCGAAAATCGCCACCTCTGGACTCAGCGCCCCCCTTGTTTTTAACACCCTGGATATGACATCTGCAAACCCCTGCCAAAACCCCCTAAGCTTCGGACATGCCCAGAACATGTGGGCATGGTTGGCTGGTTCTCCCACACATTTTGCACACCTATCTTACACCCCAAAGAATCTGCTCATCCGGGCCACTGTCAAGTGAGCCCGGTGAACGACCTTAAATTGTATCAGGCTGAACCTGGCACATGTTGCAGACACGTTGACTCTACTCAAAGCGTCCGCCCATAGACCATCCTCTATCTCTCCTCCCAGCTCCTCCTCCCACTTGCACTTCAGCTCCTCGGTCTGCGTCTCCTCTGACCCCATAAGTTCCTAGTAAATGTCAGAGACGCTCCCTTCTCCTACCCACCCTCTGGAAACTACCCTCTCCTGAATTCCCCTTAATGGTAGGAGCGGGAAGGTTGACACCTGTTTACGTAGGAAGTCCCGCACCTGCAGATACCTGAATTTATTTCCCCTCGCCAACCCAAACTTTTCATTCAGCGCCCTCATACTCGGAAAGCTCCACGCTATAAACATATCTCCCATCCTCTCAATCCCTGCTCTCTGCCATATCCGGAACTCCCCATCCATACTTCCCGGGGCAAACCGGTGATTATTACAGATTGGGGACCAGACCGATGCTCCCTCTGCTCCCACATGTCTCCTCCATTGCCCCCAGACTCTCAGGGCCGTCACCACCACGGGGCTGGTGGAGTACCATTCTGGCGGGAATGGCAGAGGCGCAGTTACCAATGCCCCCAGACTGGTGCCCTTGCATGAAGCTGCCTCCATACGCTCCCATGCCGACCCCTCCCCCACCACCCACTTCCTGATCATGGCTATATTCGCTGCCCACTCATAATTACGAAAATTTGGCAGCGCCAGCCCACCGTCTCCCTGACTCCGATCTACAATCAGTAAAGATAGGCAACAACACCTCCTCCACGATCATCCTCAACACCAGTGCCCCACAAGGCTGTGTCCTCAGCCCCCTACTATACTCCTTATACACCTATGAATGTGTGGCCAAATTGCCCTCCAACTCGATTTTAAAATTTTCTGATGACACCACCGTAGTGGGTCGGATTTCAAACAATGATGAGACAGAGTACAGGAATGAGATAGAGAATCTGATGAACTGGTGCGGTGACAATAATCTTTCCCTCAATGTCAACAAAACGAAGGAGATTATCATCGACTTCAGGAAGTGTTATGGAGAACATGCCCCTGTCTACATCAATGGGAACGAAGTAGAAAGGGTCGAGAGCTTCAGGTTTTTAGGTGTACAGATCACCAACAGCCTGTCCTGGTCCCCCCATGCCGACTCTATAGTTAAGAAAGCCCACCAACGACTCTACTTTCTCAGAAGACTGAGGAAATTTGGCATGTCAGCTACGACACTCACCAACTTCTACAGATGCACCATAGAAAGCATTCTTTCTGGTTGTATCACAGCTTGGTATGGAGCCTGCTCTGCCCAAGACCACAGGAAACTACAAAAGGTCGTGAATGTAGCCCAGTCCATCACGCAAACCAGCCTCCCATTCATTGACTATCTATAATTCCCGCTGCCTCAGAAAGGCATAGTTAAGGACCCCACGCACCCCGGACATGCCCTCTTCCACCTCCTTCCGTCAGGAAAAAGATACCAAAGTTTGAGGTCACGTACCAACCGACTCAAGAACAGCTTCTTCCCTACTGCCATCAGACTTTTGAATGGACCTACCTCGTATTAAGTTGATCTTCTCTCTACACCTTGCTATATCTGTAACATTATATTCTGCAGTCTCTCTTTCCTTCCTTATGTACGGTGTGCATTGTTTGTACAGCATGCAAGAAACAATACTTTTCACTGTATACTAATACATGTGACAATAATAAATCAAATCAAAATCAAATCAAACTCCGCTCAAGCATTACCTTCCTTACCCGTGGGATCTTGCCTGCCCAAACAAAGCCAGTGATCACTTTGTTGACCCATTTAAAAAAGGACTGCGGAATAAAGATGGGGAGACACTGCAATACAAACAGGAATCTCAGGAGGACTGTCATCTTCACTGTCTGCACCCTCCCAGCCAGTGACAACGGAAGCGCGTCCCACCTCTGAAAATCGTCCTTCATTTGGTCTACTAGTCGGGCCAGATGTAATTTATGCAGCCGGTCCCATTCCGGCACCACTTGAATGCCTAGATACCTAAAGCTTCCCCGTACTAATCTAAACGGCAGCTCCCTCAATCGCCTCTCCTGTCCCCTCGCCTGGACCACAAACATCTCACTTTTCCCCATATTTAGCTGACATCTCGAAAACCGGCCACATTCCCCTAGAATCCTCCTGATTTCTTCCATCCCCTCTATTGGGTCCGATACATACAGAAGCAGGTCGTCTGCATAGAGCGTGACTCTGTGCTCCACACCCTGGACTAGCCCCTTCCAGCCCCTTGAGGCTCTCAGAGCAATTGCCAATGGCTCTATAGCTAGCGCGAACAACAGTGGGGAGAGGGGCCATCCCTGTCTCATCCCCCGGTGCAGTCTAAAATAGTCCGATGTTATCCTATTTGTCTGTACGCTTGCCACAGGAGCCTAATACAGCAACCTGACCCAGTCAATAAAGCCCCGCCCAAATCCGAACCGTTCCAGTGCCTCACACAGATAATCCCATTCTACCCGATCAAAAGCCTTTTCTGCATCCATTGCGATCACTACCTCCACCTCCCTACCTTCCGGAGGCATCATGATCACATTTAACAGCCTTCTTACATTGGCCACCAACTGCCTACCCTTAACGAACCCCGTCTGGTCCTCCCCAATAATGTCCGGAACACCATCCTCAATCCTGGAGGACAAAATTTTGGCCAGCAATTTGCACTCTCATTCAACAGGGATATCGGTCTGTAGGACCCACACAGCTCCGGGTTCTTGTCCCGCTTCAGAATCAGCGAAATTGTTGCCTGTGACATCGTCGGGGGCAACACCCCTCTTTCCCTTGCCTCATTGAACATCTTCATCAACACCGGCCCCAATATCCCAGAGAACGTTTTTTAAAACTCCACTGGGTACCCGTCCGGCCTCGGGGCTTTACCCAACTGCATGGCCTTCAGACCCTCCACTATCTCTTCCAACCCAATTGGGGCCACCAGCCCTTCTACCAGTTCCCCATCCACCTTAAGGAAATTCAGCCTCTCCAAGAAATGCCTCATCTCCTCCGGCCCCGTAGGGGGTTCCAACCTATACAGCCTATTGTAGAAATCCCTAAACGCCTTATTCACTCCTGCTGAATCTCCAACCAGGTTCCCATCTCCATCATTTACTTTCCCCATCTCCCTGGCTGCCTCCCTCTTTCTAAGCTGCTGTGCAAGCATTCTGCTGGCCTTCTCTCCATACTCATAGACCGCCCCCGTCGCCTTTCTCAGCTACTCCACGGCCCTCCCTGTGGTTAACAAGCCGAACTACGCCTGTATCCTCTGCTGTTCCCTTAAAAGCCCTGCCTCTGGGGTCTCTGCATGCCTCCTATCGATCTGTAGTATCTCCTTTACCAGTCGGTCCATCTCTGCCCTGTCCACCTTCTCCCTATGGGCCCGTATCGAGATCAGCTCCCCTCTGACCACCGCCTTCAGTGCTTCCCAGACCACCGCTGCTGAAATTTCTCCCGTGTCGGTGACCTGCAGGTAGTTCTGAATACATTTCCTCAGCCGCTCGCACACCCCTTCGTCTGCCAAAAGTCCCACATCTAACTTCCATTGCGGGCGCTGGTTACTGTCTTTACTAACCTGCAGGTCAACCCAGTGTTGAGCATGGTCTGAGATTGTGATCGCTGAGTACCCCGTGTCCACCACCCCTGCCAGGAAGATCCTGCTCAAAATAAAGAAGTCAATCCGGGGGTACACTTTATGCACGTGTGGGTAGAAGGAGAACGCCTTCATCCTTGGCTGCCCAGAGCTCCATGGATCCACGCCCTCCATCTGCTCCATGAACCCTTTTAGTTCCTTTGCCACTGCTGGCACCCTGCTCGTTTTCGAGCTTCACCGGTCCAAGCCAGGGTCAATAACTGTGTTGAAGTCCCCTCCCATGACCAACCTGTGCGAGTCCAGGTCCGGTATCTACCCCAGCATCCTCTTTATAAACTCCACATCATCCCAATTTGGCGCATACACATTTACTAACACCACCTGCACCCCCTCCAGTTTCCCACTGACCATAATGTACCGACCTCCCACATCGGAGACTATTCTACCCACCTCAAACACCACCCGCTTATTGATCAGGATCGCGACCCCGCTAGTCTTTGAGTCTAGTCCCGAGTGAAAGACCTGACTGACCCAGCCTTTCCTCAATCTAATCTCGCCAGTTACTCTAAGGTGGGTCTCCTGCAACATTACTACATCCACCTTCAATCCCCTAAAATGCGCGAACACAAGTTCCCCTTTGACCGGCCCATTTAACCCTCGAACATTCCAGGTGATCAGCCTAGTTGGCGGGCTCATTGCACCCCCCCCTTCGCCGATCAGCCATCCCCTTATTTGGGCCCACCTCCAGCCCATGCTCCACGCCTCCACCGATCTGCCCCTAGGCAGCCTCCACCCCCAACCTCCTCTCTGTCCCTTAGCCCAAGTCCCTCCCTCGTCAGCAGAACATTTACCCCCCACCCCCCAGTAACAACACTGTGTAACCCAACCCCTTTAGTAAACCAAACATATGCACCCCCCCCCCCCCCCCACTGCGCTTCCGAGAGCTAGCCCGCCCAGCTAGCTTGGTGGTCCCCGTTCCTGGCGCTGGATAGACTCCCACCGATTGTTCCCCCCCCCCCCCCCCCCAACCCGTTCATTCAAACATACTCCAACATCAAACAATCCCACACAATTGCCCGACAGAAAAACACCAAGATCTGAACACGCACACCTCCATCCCCCAACAATGCAAATGAAAACCTTAACTCACTCAGCTCTGCCGCTGATCCCAAATCAATGCAAAAGGCATTACAAACAGCTTCCACAAAACAAAAAAGAAGAAACTTTTTTTTAAAAGAACAGAAAAACAAACAAAGAAACATGAACGTTGCAGCAAAGTTCAAAAGTTCTCAGTCCACCACCAGTCCTTTTCTTTTCGTGAAGTCCAGCGCGTCCTCACGCGATTCAAAATAAAAGTGCTGTTCCTCGTGCGTGACCCAGAGATGGGCCGGATACAACAGTCCGAACTTCACCTTTTTCTTAAAAAGGATCGACCTAATCTGGTTGAAGCCTGCTCTTCTCCTGGCCACCTCCACACTCCGGTCTTGGTAAACCCGCAGGATACTGTTCTCCCACTTACTGCTCCGTGTCTGCTTGGTCCACTGTAGAATACGCTCCTTATCCAAGTAGCTGTGGAATCTCACCACCATTGTCCTCGGGGGGGTCTCCCATTCGCGGCTTCCTCGCGAGTGCTCTGTGAGCCCTGTCCATCTCCAAGGGCTGGGAAAATGACACACAACTGCGTGGCAAAACTTGGTTCCAGCTCCATCTACAAGTTTGCTGACGAT
Source organism: Scyliorhinus canicula (assembly GCF_902713615.1). Classification (NCBI taxonomy): domain Eukaryota; kingdom Metazoa; phylum Chordata; class Chondrichthyes; order Carcharhiniformes; family Scyliorhinidae; genus Scyliorhinus; species Scyliorhinus canicula. The sequence continues at coordinate 32,076,243 of NC_052157.1, forward strand.
ACGACCATCGTGGGCCAGATCTCGAATAACGACAAGTCCGAATACAGGAGGGAGATGAGAACCTAGTGGAGTGGTGTAACGACAACAATCTCTCCCTCAATACCAGCAAAACTAAAGAGCTGGTCATCGACTTCAGGAAGCAAAGTACTGTACACACCCCTGTCAGCATCAACGGGGCTGAGGTGGAGATGGTTAGCAGTTTCAAATTCCATGGGGTGCGCATCACCAAAAATCTGTCCTGGTCCACTCACGTCGACACTATCACCAAGAAAGCACAACAGCGCCTCTACTTCCTCAGGAAACTAAGGAAATTCGGCATCTCCACATTAACCCTTACCAACTTTTACAGATGCACTAGAGAAAGCATCCTATCGGGCTGCATCACAGCCTGGTATGGCAACTGCTCGGCCCAGGACCGGAAGGAACTTCAGAGAGTCGTGAATACCGCCCAGTCCATCACACGAACCTGCCTCCCATCCATTGACTCCATCTACACCTCCTGCTGCCGGGGGAAAGCGGGCAGCATAATCAAGGATCCCTCCCACCCGGCTTACTCACTTTTCCAACTTCTTCCATCGGGCAGGAGATACAGAAGTCTGAGAACACGCACGAACTGACTCAAAAACAGCTTCTTCCCCATTGTCACCAGACTCCTAAATGACCCTCTTATTGACTGACCTCATTAACACTACACCCTGTATGCTTCAACCGATGCCAATGCTTATGTAGTTAAATTGTATATCTTGTGTTGCCCTATTATGTATTCTCATGTATTTTCTTGTATTTTCTTGAATTTTGTTTAATTCCCTTTTCTTCCCATGTACTGAATGATCTGTTGAGCTGCTTGCAGAAAAATACTTTTCACTGTACCTCGGTACACGTGACAATAAACAAATCCAATCCAATCCAATCCATCACCCAGCAGCTTCTCAAACATGTCTGCGATGTATGCCCTAGCGTCCACCACTTCATACCCCTCCGGGAGCCCAACGATTCTCAAGTTCTAAAGGCAGGACCTATTCTCTAGGTCTTCCACCTTCTCCAGGAGCTTCTTCTGCTGGTCTCTCAGCATGCCCGTCTCCAACTCCACCGCAGTTTGATCTTCCTCCTGCTCAGCCAGCGCCTTCTCTACCTTCTGGATCATCCGATCTTGGCCGTCCAATCTAAGCTCCAGCCGCTAAATTGACTATTTTATCGGGTCCAAGCAGTCCCGTTTCTGCTTAGCAAAGCCTTCTTGAATAACTTGCATCAGCTGCTCCGTTGACCGGTGGGTCGACAAACCAGAGGTCCGGTCCTCCGCCATGCTGTCTCCTGCTGCAGCGTCAGCCCAAGCCTTCTCTGTCTTTCTGTTTCTGCCTTTACGAGCACTTCTAGTCCTTCTCTCTATACACTGATGTGGGAATTCAGTACACAATTGCCTCTGTCATCAGTTTTACAATTCAAGTCTGGTAGAAAATCGGGGGGAAAAAGGTCCAAAAGTCCGACCCAAGCGGGAGCCACCAAATGTGCGACTTACTCCTTCATAGCCGCCACCAGAAGTCGAGAAAAAACCTTTTGACACAACCAACGGAATGCACTGCCTGGAAGTATTTAGGAGGCAGGCTCAATCAAGGCATTCGAGAAGGCATTAGATGGTTACTTGAATAGAAACATTGAGCAGGGGTATGGAGAAAAGGTAGGGGAATGGCACTAAGCCATGATGCTTATTTGGTGAACATTGTGGACACACAATGGTCCAAATGTCCTCCTTCTGCACCATAGCAATTCTGTGATTCTGCTCAGCGACCTACATTACCTACTGGTCCAACAATGCCTCAGTTTTTAAAAATATCGTCCTTAATTGTTTTCAATTTTCTCCATGGCCTTGTCCCTCCCTACCTCTATAACCTTCTCCTGCCTAGATCCCTCCGAAACCTCTTTGCCCCTCCAATTCTGACCTCCTGCAATCCCAGATCTTACTCCCTCCGGCATCCGTGGCCGAAGCTTCAGCTGCTGAGGCTCAAGGTGCTGGCATTCACTCCGTAAACCTCTCTGCCTCTCTATCCTACTTTTAAACACTTTGCAAAACTTATTTTTTAGAACATAAGAACTAGGAGCAGGAGTAGGCCATCTGGCCCCTCGAGCTTGCTCCGCCATTCAATGAGATCATGGCTGATCTTTTGTGGACTCAGCTCCACTTTCCGGCCCGAACACCGTAACCCTTAATCCCTTTACTCTTCGAAAAACTATCTATCTTTACCTTAAAAATATTTAATGAAGGAGCCTCAACTGCTTCACTGGGCAAGGAATTCCATAGATTCACAACCCTTTGGGTGAAGAAGTTCCTCCTAAACTCAGTCCTAAATCTACTTCCCCTTATTTTGAGGCTATGCCCCCTAGTTCTGCTGTCACCCGCCAGTGGAAACAACCTGCCCGCATCTATCCTATCTATTCCCTTCATAATTTTAAATGTTTCTATAAGATCCCCCCCCATCCTTCTAAATTCGCCCCTCATCCTTTTAAACAAGCTTGTGGTCACCTGTCCTCTCCTTAAGTGGTTTGATGTCACATTTGGTTTGAGAATGCTTCTACCAAGTACTTTGGGATTATTTTATTACATGAAAGGTGGTATGTAAATGCAATCGCTCGTAGCTGGAATTTTAAAACGTGATGCTGAAGTGACTTGCTCCCACTTGAAGGCAGGCAGTTTGATGTGATATGTATTGCTTACCACAGCATTGAATATTCACTGTCAAGCAGCATCTGGCTGCGTTCAATCAAAAATGTGCAGCGGAGATTAAGCAATATAATCGAGAACTTTTAGCATTTAACTCACATCGAATGGTCTTCAGAGTCATGATTATTGACTTCAGTCGGGAATACCTGTCTGGAAAACAAATACTGCCTGATTTACTGGAGATGATCAACTGGCTTTGTTGCTTGACAGGAGGTGCAATGTACTGAAATAGTTATGTAGAAGTGCAAACGTCTACAGCCTGAATTTTTAGGATGATGGGGGCTTGGCACTGATTCAAACAGCACTGGTTTTTCCTCTCACTGCTTGTCTGTAAACAGAAAGGTCTTTTGAATCTCTTTATTTTGAATAAGGGGTGGCTTATCTCCCAACCCCTCAGTCTTTTGTGTGTTCCAATTTCTACTAATAACCTCTGCAGCAATTTCCAGCTAGGATACAATCCTTTTTTAAAATATAAATTTAGAGTACCCAATTAATTTTTTCCAATTAAGGGGCAATCCACTTACCCTGCACATCTTTGGGTTGTGGGGGTGAAACACACGCAAACACGGGGAGAATGTGCAAATTCCACACGAACAGTGACCCAGAGCCGGGATCGAACCTGGGACCTCGACGCCGTGAGGCAACAGGGCTAACTTTCGGCTACAATCCTAAAATTAGTTTATCGTTCACATTCAAAAGCCCGTGAAAAAGAGAGTTTGCAACTGATGCACAATCAATGGACATGAAACGTAGGTGAAGTCCGAAATGAAAGGCTTTAATTAGCAAGAAGTGAGCCCAGCAGCAGATGTACAGGAAATGGCCTGGCTGCTGGGGAACACGGGTTCTTATACCCTGCCTCGTAGGCGGAGCTACCTTCCTCTTAGCCAATAGGAATACGGAGAGCACGATACTTGGGCCAATGGGCAGTGAGCCCTCTGCACCAATGGCAGCTCACACTCCCAGGTACCGTAATACCCCTAGTCATACTACCACATTCATCCTTTGTTGAGAAAGGAACCGGGGGGGGGGAGTGTATGGGGAATGCGGACATGGAGAGAGGGGGGGATGCCATTCGAGTGGGTAAGAGACTGGTAGTATGACTAATGATCTCGAATCGTTCCTCTTCAACGGTGGCTGCCCACTGGCCCGCAACTATGTACAGGGTGTCAGAACACGGTAACTATATACAGGTTTGAGAGTAAACAAAAATGAGAGAACAAGCAAGAACAAGGGTCCATCAACAGTTCACATGGACTCGATCAGCCGATCGGGGGCCTTGGACGTCCTGTGCGACCTGCGGAGCTTCACTGGAGACGTTGGAGTTGTGGGCGTCCGTGACTCCGGGAGCGATGATCCGGTCCTTGTGGCTGCGTCCGTACCCCTAGTCGGAGCTGACGGGGGCCGGGCCGGGGGAGGGTCGTCCGGTCCTCTAGGCAGCGCGTGTAAGGGTGTCGGCGGGGCAGGGGGGGGGGAAGAGTGCCTGCCAGGAGCAGTTGGGGTTGAGGGGTGGTTGGGGGGGCTGGCGCCGGGGGCAATGGTCGGGATCCGGCGGGTGCCAGGTCCCGTAGGGAGACCATGTCCTGTCGGCCGTCGGGATACTCCACATACGCGTACTGCGGGTTCGCGTGGAGCAGCTGGTCCCTCTCGACCAATGGTCCCGACTTTTGCACCCGCACGTGTTTCCGGAGCAGGATGGGCTCGGGGGTAGCCAGCCATGTCGGGAGCGGGGTCCTTGAGGAAGACTTCCTGGGAAAAACAAGAAGGCGTTTGATTAGTGGATGTGCAAAGAAGCGACCGGATTGAGTGGAGGGCGTCTGGGAGGACCTTTTGCCAGCGGGAAACTGGGAGATTTATGGACCGTAGGGCCAGCAGGACGGTCTTCCAGACTGTACCATTCTCCCTCTTGACCTGTCCGTTACCCCGGGGGTTGTAACTGGTCGTCCTGCTGGAGGCAATGCCCCTGCTGAGCAGGAATTGGCGCAGTTCGTCACTCATAAAGGAGGAACCCCGGTCGCTGTGAATGTAAGCGGGGAATCCGAACAGGGAGAATATGGTGTGTAGGACTTTACTGATGGTGGGTGTGGTCATGTCGGGGCAGGGGATGGCGAAAGGGAAGCGGGAGTACTCGTCAATCATGTTGAGGAAGTACGTGTTGCGGTTGGTAGAGGGGAGGGGACCTTTGAAGTCCATGCTGAGACGTTCAAAGGGACGGGAAACCTTTATCAGATGCGCTTTTTCGGGGCGGTAGAAGTGCGGATTGCACTCCGCGCAGATGTGGCAGTCCCTAGTGACTGTCCTGACCTCCTCGATGGAGTAGGGCAGGTTGCGGGTCTTGTTAAAGTGAAAGAAGCGGGTAACCCCTGGGTGTCAGAGGTCCGCGTGGAGGGTTAGAAGGCGGTCCACTTGTGCGTTGGCACAGGTGCCGCGGGACAGGGCATCGGGAGGCTCGTTCAGCTTCCCAGGACGATACAAGATGTCGTAGTTGTAGGTGGACAGTTTGATCCTCCACCACAAGATCTTGTCGTTCTTTAACTTGCCCCTCTGTGTGTTGTCGAACATGAAGGCCACTGGCCATTGGTCTGTAAGGAGGGTGAACCTCCTGCCGGCCAGATAGTGCCTCCAGTGTCGCACAGCTTCCACTGTGGCGTGTGCTTCCTTCTCGACCGAGGAGTGGCGGATTTCGGAAGCGGGGAGGGTCCGGGAGAAGAAGGCCACGGATCTGCCGGATTGGTTGAGGGTGGCCGCCAGAGCTACATCGGACGCGTCGCTCTCGGCCTGGAAGGGGAGGGACTCATCGATAGCTCGCATCGTGGCCTTTGCAATATCTGCTTTGATGCGGCTGAAGGCCTGGCGGGCCTCCATTGACAGGGGGAACGTGGCTGATTGGATGAGGGGGTGGGCTTTGTCGGCGTAATTGGGGACCCACTGGGCGTAATATGAAAAAAAACCAAGACAGCGCTTGAGGGCTTTGGGGGAGTGTGGAAGTGGGAGCTCCATCAGGGGGCGCATGCGTTCCGGGTCGGGGCCTATCACTCCGTTACGCACTACGTAGCCAAGGATGGCTAGACGGTCGGTGCTAAACACGCATTTGCCCTTGTTGTAGGTCAGGTTCAGGAATTTTGCGGTTCGGAGGAATTTACGGAGATTGGTGTCGTGGTCCTGCTGATCGTGGCCGCAGATGGTGACATTATCGGGATACGGGAAAGTTTCCCGTAAACTGTATTGGTCGCCCATTCGGTCCATCTCCCTTTGGAAGACCGAGACCCTGTTTGTGACACCGAAGGGAACCCTTAAAAAGTGGTAGAGCCTTCCGCCCGCTTCGAACGCAGTATACTTGCGATCACTCGCGTGGATGGGAAGCTGGTGGTGGGCGGACTTGAGGTCCACCGTGGAGAAGACCTTGTACTCCACGATCCTGTTGACCAGGTCGGATATACGGGGGAGAGGGTACGCGTCCAGCTGCGTAAACCTGTTGATGGTCTGACTGTAATCTATGACCATCCTATTCTTCTCCCTGGTCTTTACCACCAGAACTTGTGAAAAAGAGAATTTGCAACTGATGCACAATCAATGGACATGAAACGTAGGTGAAGTCCGAAATGAAAGGCTTTAATTAGCAAGAAGTGAGCCCAGCAGCAGATGTACAGGAAATGGCCTGGCTGCGGGGGACACGGGTTCTTATACCCTGCCTCGTAGGCGGAGCTACCTTCCTCTTAGCCAATAGGAATACGGAGAGCATGATACTTGGGCCAATGGGCAGTGAGCCCTCTGCACCAATGGCAGCTCACACTCCCAGGTACCGTAATACCCCTAGTCATACTACCACATTCATCCTTTGTTGAGAAAGGAACCGGGGGGGGGGGGGGGGGGGGGGTGTATGGGGAATGCGGACATGGAGAGAGGGGGGGGATGCCGTTCGAGTGGATAAGAGACTGGTAATATGACTAATGATCTCGAATCGTTCCTCTTCAACGGTGGCTGCCCACTGGCCCGCAACTATGTACAGGGTGTCAGAACACGGTAACTATATACAGGTTTGAGAGTAAACAAAAATGAGAGAACAAGCAAGAACAAGGGTCCATCAACAGTTCACATGGACTCGATCAGCCGATCGGGGGCCTTGGACGTCCTGTGCGACCTGCGGAGCTTCACTGGAGACGTTGGAGTTGTGGGCGGCCGTGACTCTGGGAGCGATGATCCGGTCCTTGTGGCTGCGTCCGTACCCCTAGTCGGAGCTGACGGGGGCCGGGCCGGGGGAGGGTCATCCGGTCCTCTAGGCAGCGCGTGTAAGGGTGTCGGCGGGGCGGGGTGGGGGGGGGGAAGAGTGCCTGCCAGGAGCAGTTGGGGTTGAGGGGTGGTTGGGGGGGCTGGCGCCGGGGGCAATGGTCGGGATCCGGCGGGTGCCAGGTCCCGTAGGGAGACCGAGTCCTGTCGGCCATCGGGATACTCCACATACGCGTACTGCGGGTTCGCGTGGAGCAGCTGGTCCCTCTCGACCAATGGGCCCGACTTTTGCACCCGCACGTGTTTCCGGAGCAGGATGGGCTCGGGGGTAGCCAGCCACGTCGGGAGCGGGGTCCTTGAGGAAGACTTCCTGGGAAAAACAAGAAGGCGTTTGATTAGTGGATGTGCAAAGAAGCGAACGGATTGAGTGGAGGGCGTCTGGGAGGACCTTTTGCCAGCGGGAAACTGGGAGATTTATGGACCGTAGAGCCAGCAGGACGGTCTTCCAGATCGTACCATTCTCCCTCTTGACCTGTCCGTTACCCCGGGGGTTGTAACTGGTCGTCCTGCTGGAGGCAATGCACCTGCTGAGCAGGAATTGATGCAATTCGTCACTCATAAAGGAGGATCCCCTATCGCTGTGAATGTAAGCGGGGAATCCGAACAGGGAGAATATGGTGTGTAGGACTTTACTGATGGTGGGTGTGGTCATGTCGGGGCAGGGGATGGCGAAAGGGAAGCGGGAGTACTCGTCAATCATGTTGAGGAAGTACGTGTTGCGGTTGGTAGAGGGGAGGGGACCTTTGAAGTCCATGCTGAGGCGTTCAAAGGGGTGGGAAGCCTTTATCAGATGCGCTTTTTCGGGGCGGTAGAAGTGCGGATTGCACTCCGCGCAGATGTGGCATTCCCTAGTGACTGTCCTGACCTCCTTGATGGAGTAGGGCAGGTTGCGGGTCTTGATAAAGTGAAAGAAGCGGGTAACCCCTGGGTGTCAGAGGTCTGCGTGGAGGGTTAGAAGGCGGTCCACTTGTGCGTTGGCACAGGTGCCGCGGGACAGGGCATCGGGAGGCTCGTTCAGCTTCCCAGGACGATACAAGATGTCGTAGTTGTAGGTGGACAGTTTGATCCTCCACCACAAGATCTTGTCGTTCTTTAACTTGCCCCTCTGTGTGTTGTCGAACATGAAGGCCACTGACCATTGGTCTGTAAGGAGGGTGAACCTCCTGCCGGCCAGATAGTGCCTCCAGTGTCGCACAGCTTCCACTGTGGCGTGTGCTTCCTTCTCGACCGAGGAGTGGCGGATTTCGGAAGCGGGGAGGGTCCGGGAGAAGAAGGCCACGGATCTGCCGGATTGGTTGAGGGTGGCCGCCAGAGCTACATCGGACGCGTCGCTCTCGGCCTGGAAGGGGAGGGACTCATCGATAGCTCGCATCGTGGCCTTTGCAATATCTGCTTTGATACGGCTGAAGGCCTGGCGGGCCTCCATTGACAGGGGGAACGTGGCTGATTGGATGAGGGGGTGGGCTTTGTCGGCGTAATTGGGGACCCACTGGGCGTAATATGAAAAAAAACCAAGACAGCGCTTGAGGGCTTTGGAGGAGTGTGGAAGTGGGAGCTCCATCAGGGGGCGCATGCGTTCCGGGTCGGGGCCTATCACTCCGTTACGCACTACGTAGCCAAGGATGGTTAGACGGTCGGTGCTAAACACGCATTTGCCCTTGTTGTAGGTCAGGTTCAGGAATTTTGCGGTTCGGAGGAATTTACGGAGATTGGTGTCGTGGTCCTGCTGATCGTGGCCGCAGATGGTGACATTATCGGGATACGGGAAAGTTTCCCGTAAACTGTATTGGTCGCCCATTCGGTCCATCTCCCTTTGGAAGACCGAGACCCTGTTTGTGACACCGAAGGGAACCCTTAAAAAGTGGTAGAGCCTTCCGCCCGCTTCGAACGCAGTATACTTGCGATCACTCGCGTGGATGGGAAGCTGGTGGTGGGCGGACTTGAGGTCCACCGTGGAGAAGACCTTGTACTCCACGATCCTGTTGACCAGGTCGGATATACGGGGGAGAGGGTACGCGTCCAGCTGCGTAAACCTGTTGATGGTCTGACTGTAATCTATGACCATCCTATTCTTCTCCCTGGTCTTTACCACCAGAACTTGTGCTCCCCAGGGGCTATTGCTAGCCTCGATGACCCCTTCCTTCAGAAGCCATTGGACCTCGGACCTGATGAAGGTCCGGTCCTGGGCACTGTACCGTTGACTCCTGGTGGTGACAGGTTTGCAATCCGGGGTGAGGTTTGCAAACAAGGACGGGGGATCAACCTTGAGGGTCGCGAGGCTGCAGACAGTGAGGGGGGCATAGGGCCGCCGAATTTGAATGTTAGGCTCTGGAGGTTACACTGGAAGTCTAACCCCAGGAGTGCTGCCACGCAGAGGTGGTGGAGGACGAATAGATTGTAGTTTTTAAACTCTCTCCCCTGGACCGTGAGGTCCGCTATGCAGCACCCTGTGATCTGTACTGAGTGAGAGCCGGAGGCCAGGGCGATTTTTTGCTTAGCCGGGTAGACAGGGAGAGCGCAGCGTCTTACGCTGGCAGGGTGGACAAAACTCTCTGTGCTCCCGGAGTTCAGCAGGCAGTTCGTCTCGTGGCTGTTAAGTAAAATCTTCGTGGTCGCTCTGGAGAGGGTACGGGGAGGTCCAAAATTGCGGCGTCCGGGGGTCGCACATGGCGTCGGGGGATGGGGCAGTGAGGTCCGCGGGCCGCACGGGGCCCCTGAAGAGAGCGAGGGGAGTCCCGCAGTCGCTGCTTGGGACCGCAGCGACCGCCTTTGCCTGGCAAACGGCCACAAAGTGGCCCTTCTTCCCCGCAGCCCTTGCAATTGTGGAACGGGATGGGCATCGCTGATGGGGGTGCTTCGCAGAAATAGCAACAGGGCCCCACGGGTTTTTCGGGGTGCCCTGCGGCGCAGGCCCGGGGGGGGTCCGAGTCCGTGGGGGAGAAGGAGGCCGAGTTCCACGCTGCCCAGGGGGCCGCCGTGCGGTCAGGGCGTATGAGCGAGCGTTACGGTTCGCGACAACTAGGGAGGAGGCGAGGGCCCGTGCCTCCCCCTCCGTGCTCATCGTGTCGGAGTGGATTCCATAGAACCATAGAACCCCTATGTCTGACTACGTCTGACATAAACTCTTATTACCCAATGCTGATGCACTCACCAAGGTGGCAGTTAGCGTGGGTCACGCTGGACGTGTGTGCGTGTGATGCAGACACCAATCTGATATCACAACAGCACTCAATGGACAGAATTGTACCATATTTTTTTCAAAGTGTCTGTCTCAGACTGAAAATCGGCATGTGGCTCTCCAGCGGCCCATATCAGTTTTCTCTCCAGATCTTGAGTCTCTTTGAAGAAAAGAATGGGTGGTTATGGTTTGCGCCATCACTCTGGCAGGAATTGATAGAGCTGACATCGGCTCTACAGAGATCGGGGCACCATTTTTAAATGATGCCCCGATCAGAGCTGAAATTTTATTCTCTCCCCCCACTCCCTCAGACAATCATTGGGGACTCCTCTGCACCCAGACATTAATTGGGACTTCCCCACCCTCAGACATTAATTGGGGGCTTTCCCACCCCTGGACAATCATCAGGGGCTCTCCAGCCCCCGGCCAATCACGGGAGCTTCCCCCCCACCCAGGGCTGTGCTGCCGGCAGGAAAAGTGAATCACAATGGCCGGAGAATTCCGGCCTGGACCTTGGATATTTGTCTGCTCCAACAAACTGAAAATTCCAATAGAGTATGATTGGTGTGGGAGCGAATGCTTGTCCTTCCCACCCTCGAAAGAAGTCCCCTCTGTGAGGAGGTTAAAAAAAATGATCTTCAAGTGTGCAATAGGCACCATTATGGTGGGCTGGTACAGAGGGCTGCACTCAGTAACCGACGTATCAAGAATTTCTATGCAGAAGCTACTGGATTCTCTGCTCTGTCAGGCACTCTGAATGGGTGCCTTCCCGTTGCTGCTGGTTTTGTTTGAAGCTTTGTGTCTCACACCGCCCTGCGGAACCACCCAGGCTGAGATCTGGTTTTATCTGGCTCCGAAGCTAAACGGCACCTTCATGTTGCTGTGGAAATGGGGAGAGCCGAGTGTTTTCACTGCTTTCTTGTATTTTGTCAGGAATGTTCGATTTTCTCAGGAAAGCTTTTTGAAATGATATCTGCACATATTCAAAATATGCCAGTCACAAAGGAAGTAAGCCATTCTTCCAGTTATTGCAAACATAAGTTGAAGCTAATGCTTGTGGAGATTCTGCTGTGAGTCCCAATAACATCACTTTGCAGATTCACATGCACTGCCAGGAGAAACCCATCAATCAAAACATAAATCGTCTTTTCTGGTGATGGAGTCGACAGAAACCTTCCTTCAATATTTTAACTTCTCTCTTCTTTTGCTTTGACTTATGAAGTAATTTTTCTCTGCTTATTCTTGCTGCTTGCTGAATATTGCATGACTGATTGACAGGGCCACAGATTTCAGATTGCTGGCAATGACATAGACATAGACATAGAGTTTACAGTGCAGATAGCAGTACAGTGCTATCGAGAAATAAATCTGGGTTGATTTCTCTTTGCAGGGCCGGTACTCACTGCAAGATCTCCTTGCGTGTTAGGTAGTAGCGATAAGTTTCCTGGTATAGGCTTGGGGTTTCTGTTTCTGCGCATTCCCAGTTCACAATTATCTGACTATTTATCAAACAGACAATAAATCCTGGACTTGGGCGTTGTGGAGTTCAAGCCACAACGCCAATCGCTCCTCAGAGATGGCAACATATGGGCGGTGATTTTGCTCAATCTCACTTCATAGATTAGAAATAAATTTGAAATGCCAGGTGGCAGGATAATCAGGATAAAACAAAGTTTAGGAAAACTTCGGAATTTTTCACCCAGATTGATGGAAAGGCCAGGGGAACACATATGTATAGCAATCAGATTTACAGAGTTGTTAAGTTTTGCATTTGAAATTCAGGAACTTTGTTTGGCTTGTCGTCCTTTGCTTGTGTTGTCTTCTGTCTCGATGAGGTTTCATTCACAGATGACTGATTCGTTGATATCTCAGTATTTAGGTTTTCTCGAAACCATTCATGTACAACTATTTGCATCCAAGGTTTCATGGTAAGCACAATGTTCACTGGATGCGGACTGTTCTGCGTCTTGCTCCCTTGAAGTCTCTTGATCATCTGACCAAGATGTCATTCTTAAATCATCATTACATCATTGTCTAACTAACACAACCAGTAACCCTTTGGTCCACATCTCCCTCCAAGTATAATCTCAAAACTGTTACATAAGCATGTTGTTAAACTATTGACATTACATTCCCACCGTCTGTTCGCCCCATGTGCTGTTTACATTTTCCATCCAAATCCTACCTCACCCTTCTCCATGTCACTTTATGTCAAAACCCAACAGTGTCCTTGACTCTCTTGGAGGATGTGTAGAATGTGAATGGTCCATTATCGTCTCCTCGGAAGAGAAAGGCATTGGTGGAGTGGGACAGCAGCTTCCCATGATGCCTGTATCTGGGCTGTGTCTCTGAATATAAACAATGTGGAGATGCCGGCGTTGGACTGTGGTGAGCACAGTAAGAAGTCTTACAATACCAAGTTAATGTCATGAAATGCACTCATGTACATAATGAGATACAGACAGGCTGTGACAGGCACCCAGTACAGTCAATCAACACACAGGACAGAACACAACCAATCACCAGGCAGAACACTAGAGGGTGGTCTCCCACTATAAAACACATGAGGCATCAGAACTCTGCCTCTTTCCACTGGTGACAACAGTAGTGACAGTCAGGTTGTATATATCAGTTAGCACCTTCTACACATGGCTCAGGGCTAGCCTGGTCTAGTTAGTTATAACAAGCACGCTTAGATTAGTAGAGTGTCAAACCCACAGTGAATTGTGTGCACTGCTTAACAAGTTCAATAAAGTGTATTGAACCAACATCACAGTTTGGAGTCTACTTTCAAGTACAACTGCATCCAGTTGCAGACCGTGTTACCCCAGGGTGAATAGCACAACAGTTAAAGTCCAACAAACCTTCGAAACAAACCTGTTGGACTTTAACTTGGTGTTGTGAGACTTCTAATTCTGAATATAAAGGCAGTGAAAACCAATCAAGAAAAAACTGATTCAAGAGATAATCCTCCAGGACACGATGATCACAACCCCTTGAAAAGGAAGTCAGACAACTGCAATTCTCGCTCTCATCTTCTTCTGCACACTGGGGGAAATTGAGAGCACAGCTCTGAGAAAATAAAGCACTTGCAGGGCCTCTGAAGAACTTTACAGCTGCGTCGTTCTCCACCACTGTGAGGGCAAGTCAAGCGTTCAATACCTGAGACATGAGTGAAAACAGCAGACCAATAGAAAAACGAGAAACATTCTGAAGATACTTCAGGATACAAGGAAAAGAAGAATTTCCCACTACACTTAGGGTAGGAATTTCACTTTCTGCACAAAGTGGTATTATTTACACAATAGTTTCAGTGTGAGGCTGCTCTGCCGTGGGTAAGGATCAGCAGAACGCAGGATTGCACCATCATCAACTGGAGAGGCAGCTGAGTTGTTGGAGTTTAACAATGGAATAACCTTCGACTGGGATCCACAGGAAGGCCTGCAAACTTGCTTGAAAGGTCAACATCAGTACTGGGGGGTTGTGGCTGCAAGAGATTCTGCGGTAATAGGAAAAATAGCGAGCGTCAGCCAATTTTTCTGTAGCCAGCTGTCTTCTTTTTCCGAAAATGCTTTTATTCCAGTTTTTTATTTTCACACTGTACAATAGACAAGGGTTTTTGCATCAGGCACAATATACAAGAACTTTCCACTGGTATGGGTCCAACCCCCCGGCCCCGCCCCCCACCCCCTCCCCCCACCCCGCCCCCCACTCCTTGGTACCCCCCGTCCCCCTTTTTGTTGCTTTAAGAAACTTTCTTCGGTCTCATATCATACAGTGATTGATTGTCATCTATTTACATTTATGTGGTTCATTCCCTTGCCCCCCTTTGTTGATTGCCCCCCTCCCTCCAGTTTTTGGTATTTCTTTGCGGATTCTGTTCCTTGTGACCTTGCTCTAGACCCCTGTTGTCTGTTCCAGCCTCCTCTTCCTTTCTCCCTGGCCTCCCCCCCCCCCCCCCCCCCCCGACCCCCCACTTCCCTCCATTCCCTATCTGGTCACTGCGGTCTCATCGGCTCCCATGTGCTCAGCCTCCCCTCGCTCTATTGGCATCGAACAGGTCCTGGAACAAGTTGCTGAATGGCCTCCACCTTTTGTGGAAGCCTTCCTCTGACACTCAGATGGTGAATTTGATATTCTCCAGGTGAAAAAATTCCGAAAGGCCTGCTAGCCAGTCTACAGCTGTGGGTGGTACTGTTGATCGCCAGCCGAGCAGGATTCATTGGAGGGCGATTAGGGAAGCAAAGGCAAGGGCCTCGGCCCTCTTCGCCATTAATAGTTCTGGCTGGTCCGAAACCCCAACGACTGCCACTCTCAGGCATGGCTCCACCCTCACCCCATCACCTTGGACATCACCTTGAAGAAGGCTGCCCAGAACATGTGGGCGTGGTTGGCCGGGCCTCCCTGGCAACATTCACATTTGTCCTCCACCTCCGGGAAGAACCTGCTCATTCGGGTTCTTGTCAGGTATGCTGTGTGCCATTTTGCGCCGCATGAGGCAAGGCCTTGCCGCAGGAGGAGGTGGAGTTGGTCCTGTTCAGTGCTTCGCTCCAAAGTCCCCACACTATTTCCATCCCTAGTTCTTCCTCCCATTTTTCTTGAGTTTTGTCCAGTTGGGAGCGTGCCCTTTCTTGTAACCTTCTGTACAGATCCCCGCAGATCCCCCCTTGAAAATTAAATGAAATGAAAAAGGAAATGAAAAATGAAAATGAAAATCGCTTATTGTCACGAGTAGGCTTCAATGAAGTTACTGTGAAAAGTCCCTAGTCGCCACATCCGGGGAAGCTGGTACGGGAATCGAACCGTGCTGCTGGCCTGCTTGGTGTGCTTTAAAAGCCAGCGATTTAGCTGAGTGAGCTAAACCAGCCCCTTCCCAGGTTACCTGCGTCCAGTAGTTACTCTAACATTGTGCGTCTCGGGCTCCGTGGGCACGCTGTTGTCTCCTTGCGGAGAAAACTCTTAACCTGTAGATGCAGTCTCTCTGTCAGTTCCTCTGAGGTCACTATCCTAGAATATAGAACATAGAAAAATACAGCACAGAACAGGCCCTTCGGCCCACGGTGTTGTGCCGAACATTTGTCCTAGATTAAGAACAAATTAATCTACACCTCATCATTCTACCGTAATCCATGTACCTATCCAATAGCCACTTGAATGTCCCTAATCTTTCCGACTCAACTACTTCCACAGACAGGCCTGTCTTGTGTAAAAGTCCCTAACAGTCAGTGTCCCCCCATCCTGTGTCTACCTCTTAAAGGTGGCGTCTAGCATGGTACAAACTTGTGGTTGCCATTGATGGGGGTCATGGTGGACATTTTGGTCAAGCTGAAGTGCTGCCTCATCTGGTTCCAGGTTCTGAGCGTGGCTTACCACCACTGGGCTTGCTGAGTGTTTTGCTGGCGGGGATAGGAGCCTTGGTGAAGGCCTTGGCGAAGGCCTGGAGGGTCGTCCCTGTACAGGATCCTGAAGTCAATGACCAGCAGGTACGCCGCACATACTCGTGCGACTCGACCAATGTAATCTACCTCTTACGCTGCAGGAAAGGATGTCCCGAAGCGTGGTACATTGGCGAGACCACGCAGACACTGCGACAACGAATGAACGGGCATCGTGCGACAATCACCAGGCAGGAATGTTCCCTTCCAATCGGGGAACACTTCAGCAGTCAAGGGCATTCAGCCTCTGATCTCCGGGTAAACGTTCTCCAAGGCAGTCTTCAGGACACGTGACAATGCAGAATTACCGAGCAAAAACTTATAGCTAAGTTCCGCACGCATGAGTGCGGCCTCAACAGGGATCTTGGATTCATGTCGCATTACATCCACCCCCCACCATCTGGCCTGGACTTGCAAAATTCTACCAACTGTTCTGGCTTGAGACAATTCACACCTCTTTAACCTGTGATTATCCCTCTCCCTGGATCTGTAATGATTTGATTACCTGCAAATGCCTGCATTCCAAGCATTGTCCAGCATCTCTGACTTTGTCTATATAAATGTTTCTGGAACATACCTCTCCAGTCACCTGAAGGAGGAGCTGCGCTCCGAAAGCTCGTGTTGGAAACAAACCTGTTGGACTTGAACCTGGTGTTGTAAGACTTCTTACTTAGTTTTACTGACGTTGAGGGAGAGATTGTTGTCATTACACCACGCCACTATGTTCTCTATCTTCCTCCTGTGCTCTGACTCATCGTTGTTTGAGATTTGACCCACTACGGTCATGTCATTAACAAACTTGTAGATGGAGTTGAAGCTAAATTCTGCCATGCAGACATGTGTGTATAGCGAGTATAGTAAGGGGCTACGTACGCAGCCTTGCAGGACCCCAGTATTGAGGACTAACGTGGAGGAGGTGTTGTTGTTTATCCTTACTGATTGTGGTCTATGGGTCAGGAAGTCGAGGATCGAGTTACAGAGGGAGGAGCCACATCCTAGGTTTTGGAGTTTTAGTGGCTGGGACTATGGTGTTGAAGGTGGAGTTGTAGTCAATGAATAGGAGTCTGATGTAGGAATCTTTCTAATACGTCTGTGAGATACTCCGTCATAGGCCTTCTCTGCGTCCAGGGAGACGATCACCTCTGGTGTTCTCTCCCCAGATGAGGCCATTATCATGTGTAGCAGCTGCCTGATGTTCACTGTTAGCTGTCTACCCTTAACGAAACCAATCTGGTCTTCTGGGACCACCTCTGGTGTACAGTTCCCCAGCCATTTAGCCAGAATGTTTGCAAGTATTTTTTGCATCCACATTGAGTAGTGGAATGGGTCTGTATGATCCGCATACGATTGGGTCTTTGATTTTCTTGGGCATCAGTGTTTGGGTGGCCTGTTCTAGCGTTGGAGGTAGGATGCCCCTCGCCAATGATTCTGTGACAATCTCCCGCAAGTGCAGGGCCAGTGCCGTCATTAATTTATTGTAGAGGTCCACCGGGAACGCGTTCTTCCCCACCTGCATGGAGCTGATACTCTCCAAGACCTCTCCCAGTTCTAGTGGTGTTTCCAATTCCTCCTCCAATCATCCCCAACAATTGGCATATCCAGTCCATAGAGGAGCCGTGGGAGTCTGCCGTTGTTGCCAGGAATGCTGTAATACCCTATGTCCACTGGTTTTGAATTCCTCCTATTCCCTGTCCTTTTTCTCGGTTTCATTATTTCCTCATCCTCTGAGGAGGATGATGTCTCATCCTGCTCCAATAAAGGAAGCGCTGTAATCCCAGCTATGTTCTGCTCTTCCGCACTGTTGTGCGGATTAAAATAATCTATGAAAGCTCCTTCTCTCTGTGGCTTAGATTGGGTGGGCCAACTATCCCTTCTATACTGCGCCAAGTCTGGGTATTGGTTCTGGTAACCAGCCGGAAAATCCTCAAGGGGGCTCTGATTCTCTTTGTTATCCGGGGCGCTGGGGCACATTTCCTCCAACTCCGCTAGGGGTGACAGTACTGCTCTGAAGTGTTGTTCAAACCGCTGCCTTTGTCCTGCTATGTCTAAAATGACTTGTGGCTAGTGTCGTCTACAAATCCTGATTACCTGACCCATTCTAACCGGTGGTGTTAACGCACACGCTCTCATTATTGCTCTCAGTGATTCTCCTGAGTCATTTTGGAATTCCCGTCTCCTAATAATGTCATGTCCACATCTCTCCCCATGCTATGTTTTAGGATACCCTCCATGTTTGCTTGATTTACTACCGACTCATCTGCTGTAGTATGTGCTTGTCCAGAATTGTCTAATGACACTACATGTATAATCTTTATCCTGCGGCTCAAAACCGTGGCTCTTCACTAAACTCCCCTCTCTCTGTTATTTCGTCATCCATCTTCTGCTGTAGCTCCGGATTACATTTGTGAGCTAACACTCCCGAAATTCCTGCTCCTAATTTCCCCCTCCTATTGGAAGGATTTACTTGCACAACCTCCTTGGCATTCACAAAATCCCCTGCTACCAATTGTATTTGCTTTCCTCCCTGGTGTAGGATTTCTAAAACTTTCAGCTGTTCCTGTTCACTTCTGCCTTCACGTAGCGCACTCGTCTGTAGCCCTACTGTCATCTCAGTGCTATCTGATTCTAACACTGACTCCTCATCCTCCTCCATCTCCAACGTCTCATTGTTCTGCAACTGCTTTCTATAACCTTTTGCCAGTTTTGATTTAAGTCTGTATTCACTAGCAACCTGAGTAATTTCCTTCATATTGTCCTGATCAAACATTTTCACCAATTTAGAGTAAATTTTGCCCACTTGAGCAGCCGCCTGCGTCTGCCTAAGTCCGAACAAAATCAGTGATTCAGCTCGTCTTTCAAATGCAAATTGACATAATGCTTTAAGGATCCCGATTGGATCCCTATACTACAGGGCTCTCAGCACCCTAACGAAGAATGATACATATCAGTCCCCTGAGTAACCACCTTCTCCCAAGATTTCCTCTGCTCCTTTAACTCTTTCCACTTCTGTTTTATTGCTCCATCTCTCTCGCCCGTATTCCAGGGCAAGAGGATTACCCTAATTGCCATTTTCTGGATTTTTTAACGACATGTAGTTAGAAGTGTGACTGGCGGTCACTTTCAGTCTAGACTCCGAAATTAAGGGATAACTGTACCCGTGGGCAGTTATCTCAAAGGTACCTAAGGCACTATCCTCCTGTGTTCGTTAAGGGTCAATTGATTGGTCCCCAAAGTTTTCTCGGCGTCCCTATTGCTCCAGGTTCTATCTTCACAATCTGCCTGACTCCAAGGAGAATTTATTTCTGGCCTACTTCTACCAGTGGGATGCAGGACACTCTGTACTAGTTACTAAGCCATCCCGCAGACTTCCACTCAGGGTTAGTATTTTCTAGTCTACTAACTCTCGCACCCAACTGAGCCGTATGCCCCCTGGTCCTATAGAATCCGTCTAAGTCAATCACTCATGACTTGTCAAACTATATTTGGCCGGTATAGTTTGCTCGCCAGGAATTGCCAATATTCCAGGCGGCTCTGCTCAACTAGAAATTTCTAGTATTCTAGTCTCGCTTCGCCTCGAAACAGCTAACTGTCTAGGCGGCCTAACCTAGAAGTTTCTAGTATTCTAGCCTCGCTTCGCCTAGAAACAGCTAACTGTCTAGGCGGCCTAACCTAGAAATTTCTAGTATTCTAGGCCTCCACGCTGGGTGCCATCGAGTAAGTTAGGGTGACCCGCTGGGTCCTGAAGCCCCTCAAACTTTCAACTTTCAAAATGAACCACGTTTGGGCGCCACTTCATTCTCTGGCAGCCTGTTCCAACACGGTCAACACTTTGGGCGCCATGTAGTTTTTACCTCACCACCATTCTTAGGATTCCCCCTATACCAAAAAGGGTCGGTTTATTCCAAATGGTGAGCAAGGATTCTCACTCCCCGACTTCTACGCAGAATTAGGCGGGTGCTATTCAGGTCAAACTAGTGTCTCAAGTTATCCCCGGTATAACCCGTATCTTCGTAGAAGACTTTTATTTACTTACCACTTAGTAACTTACACAAGGGTCCAGCTTGCTAAGTGAAATAAAGTAAACTTTTAAAAGAAAATACTAATAAACACTTTTTCAGGTTATCAATTTGAACTTAACTTTATTTTCAAGTTAAAAGAGAGTCCAAAGATGTGCAGGTTAGGTGGATTGGCCATGATAAATTGCCCTTAGTGTCCAAAATTGCCCTTAGTGTTGGGTGGGGTTACTGGGTTATGGAGATAGGGTGGAGATGTTAACCTTGGGTAGGGTGCTCTTTCCAGGAGCCGGTGAAGACTCGATGGGTCGAATGGCCTCCTTCTGCACTGTAAATTCTATGTCTAAACTACTTTTACAGAAAGGTTCGGACCAGTTGCAGACTTTCAAGTCTCTCTTGACAATCAGTTTTCTTTAACTTTTGGTCTTCTGTTCGATTCTCTGGGTTGCTTGGTCTGTCGATGTTGCTCGTCCCATCACCGAGAAAGATAGTCTGAATTCTCTGCTCATCTGCCCCAGTTTTTATAGCAATTTGGGGCCACTTAATCTCTGCACCTGGCACCCTTCAGACTGTCTGCTTGACAGTTTGAAAGTTAAGTTTTATCGATTTAGAAGCGTGGCGCTGCCCTAACCGTAACTGTGCAGTTACCTCCTCACCAGCTCGCCATTCCTGACTGTAACTTTTCTCACTTTTCTTGACATGTAATTAATCTGTCTGTGTCTTAGTTAGCATTTCTTTTGGATTTATGTGTCTCTTAATGAGTTTTCTTAGATTCGACTCGGGTCATTTTTGGGTTAAGCTGATGTCATATTAGGGTTATCCCTTCCGACTCTAGCTTCATCTGCCTTGTTCATCTTCTACAAGGTTTTAACTTCAAAATGATATAAGCTATAGTGTGGCCTTGTCACCTTTTAGTTTTCTTAATTTGTAAATCAGTTGTTTCACTTTATTACCGGTATCAGCAACTTTTCATCCAGCAGAGGGCAGCAGAGCAGAGCTTCTGATTGGCTGTTCCGGGGAGATTTGCATACGTGCAGTACGGTCAGCGTAAGTTGAAGGTGTACCTGCGCAAGTGACCTGAGGAGTTCGAGGGAAGGCAAGCATCCAGCAGAGGGCAGCAGAGCAGAGCTTCTGATTGGCTGTTCCGGGGAGATTTGCATACGTGCAGTACGGTCAGCGTAAGTTGAAGGTGTACCTGCGCAAGTGACCTGAGGAGTTCGAGGGAAGGCAAGCATCCAGCAGAGGGCAGCAGAGCAGAGCTTCTGATTGGCTTTTCCAGGGTGATTTGCATATGTGCAGTACGATCAGCGTAAGTTGAAGGTGGTTTGTGAAGGGGCTGTTCTCGAGTGACAGCTTTACCCGAAACACTACTTACGTAGTGTCTCCCACCCATCCTCCTCCTCTAACCAAAAAAAAAAGTTCTGTCCATCGGATTGCTAAACTAACAAGTTTTTTTTTTAGCTTTCAGTAGTTGGGAAGTTAGTTCAGTGGGAATGGAGGCTAGGGCAGTTGAATGTTCCTCCTGCAGAATGTGGGAGGAAAGGGTCACCTCGAATGTCCCTGCTGACTACATCTGCGGGAAGTGCACCCAACTCCAGCTCCTCGAGAACTGCGTTAGGGACCTGGAGCTGGAGCTGGATGAACTTCGGATCATTCGGGAGGCGGAGGGGGTTATTGAGAAGAGTTATAGGGAGGTAGTCACACCTCAGGTAAAAGAAGAAGGTAGATGGGTTACCGTCAGGGGAGGGAGAGGGAACCGGCAGGCAGTGCAGGGATCCCCTGTGGTCGTTCCCCTCTATAACAAGTATACCGTTTTGGATACTGTTGCAGGGGACGACTTACAAGGGGTAAGCAATGGGGCACATGTCTCCGGCACAGAGTCTGTCCCTGTTGCTCAGAAGGGAAGGGAGAAGAGGAACAGAGCACTTGTCATTGGGGACTCCATAGTTAGAGGAACAGACAGGAGGTTCTGTGGGAACGAAAGAGACTCACGGTTGGTGTGTTGCCTCCCAGGTGCCAGGGTTCGTGATGTCTCTGATCGTGTTTTTGGGATCCTTAAGGGGGAGGGGGAGCAGCCCCAAGTCATGGTCCACATAGGTACCAACGACATAAGTAGGAAGAGAGATGGGGTTTTGAGACAGAAATTCAGGGAGCTAGGGTGGAAGCTGAGAGCCAGAACAAACAGAGTTGTTATCTCTGGGTTGTTACCCGTGCCACGTGCTAGTGAAGTGAGAAATAAGGAGAGAGAGGAGTTGAACACGTGGCTACAGGGATGGTGCAGGAGGGAGGGTTTTGGTTTCCTGGATAATTGGGGCTCATTCTGGGGTAGGTGGGACCTCTACAAACAGGATGGTCTTCACCTGAACCAGAGGGGTACCAATATCCTGGGGGGGAGATTTGCTAGTGCTCTTCGGGGGGGTTTAAACTAATTCAGCAGGGGGATGGGAATCTAAATTGTAGTCCTAGTGTACAGGATGTTGAGAGTAGTGAGGTCAGGGATAGGGTTAAAAGTTTGAAAGAGGGCACTGGCAAGCAAGACGCTGGTTTGAAGTGTGTCTACTTCCGGAATAAGGTGGGTGAGCTTGCAGCATGGGTTGGTACCTGGGATCTCGATGTTGTGGCGATTTCGGAGACATGGGTAGAGCAGGGACAGGAATGGTTGTTGCAGGTTCCAGGATTTAGATGTTTCTGTAAGAACAGAGAAGATGGTAAAAGAGGGGGTGGTGTGGCATTGTTAATCAAGGAAAGTATTACGGCGGTAGAAAGGACGTTTGAGGACTCGTCTACTGAGGCAGTATGGGCCGAGGTTAGGAACAGGAGAGGAGAGGTCACCCTGTTGGGAGTTGTCGATAGACCTCCGAATAGTTCCAGAGATGTAGAGGAAAGGATTGCAAAGATGATTCTTGACAGGAGCGAGAGTAACAGAGTAGTTGTTATGGGGGACTTTAACTTTCCAAATATTGACTGGAAATACTATAGTTCGAGTACTATAGATGGGTCAGTTTTTGTGTAGTGTGTGCAGGAGGGTTTTCTGACACAGTATGTAGACAGGCCAACAAGGGGCGAGGCCACATTGGATTTGGTACTGGGTAATGAACCCGGCCAGGTGTTAGATTTAGATGTAGGTGAGCACTTTGGTGATAGTGATCACAATTCGGTTATGTTTACTTTAGCAATGGGCAGGGATAGGTATATACCGCAAGGCAAGAATTATAGCTGGGGGAAAGGCAATTATGATGCTATTCGGCAAGATTTGGGATGTATAGGATGGGGAAGGAAACTGCAGGGGATGGGTACAATCGAAATGTGGAGCTTTTTCAAGCAACAGCTACTGCGTGTCCTTGATAAGTATGTACCTGTCAGGCAGGGAGGAAGTTGTCGAGCAAGGGAACCGTAGTTTACTAAGGAAGTTGAAGCACTTGTCAAGAGGAAGAAGAAGGCTTATGTTAGGATGAGACATGAAGGCTCAGTTAGGGCACTTGAGAGTTACAAGTTAGCCAGGAAGGACCTAAAGGGAGAGTTAAGAAGGGCAAGGAGAGGACATGAAAAGTCGTTGGTGGATAGGATCAAGGAAAACCCTAAGGCTTTCTATAGGTATATCAGGAACAAAAGAATGACTAGAGTAAGATTAGGGCCAATCAAGGATAGTAGTGGAAAGTTGTGTGTGGAATCAGAGGAGATATGGGAAGCATTAAATGGATATTTTTCGTCAGTGTTTACACTGGAGAAAGACAATGTTGTCGAGGAGAATACTCAGGTTCTGTCGACCAGGCTGGATGGAATTGAGGTTCACAAGGAGGAGGTGTTAGCAATTTTGGAAAGTGTAAAAACAGATAAGTCCCCTGGGCCAGATGGGATTTATCTTTGGATCAGTAATTGGCTAGTTGAAAGAAGACAGAGGGTGGTGGTTGATGGCAAATGTTCATCCTGGAGTTCAGTTACTAGTGGTGTACTGCAAGGATCTGTTTTGGGGCCACTGCTGTTTGTCATTTTTATAAATGTCCTGGAAGACCTGGAAGAGGGTGTAGAAGGATGGGTTCGTAAATTTGCAGATGACACAAAGGTCGGTGGAGTTGTGGATAGTGCTGAAGGATGTTATAGGATACAGAGGGACATAGATAAGCTGCAGAGCTGGGCTGAGAGGTGGCAGATGGAGTTTAATGCGGAAAAGTGTGAGGTGGTTCACTTTGGAAGGAGTAACAGGAATGCAGAGTACTGGGCTAATGGCAAGATTCTTGGTAGTGTAGATGAACAGAGAAATCTCGGCATCCAGGTACATAAATCCCTGAAAGTTGCCACCCAGGTTAATAGGGCTGTTAAGAAGGCATATGGTGTGCTAGCCTTTATCAGTAGGGGGATTGAGTTTCGGAGCCACAAGGTCATGCTGCAGCTGTACATAACTCTGGTGCGGCCGCTCCTGGAGTACTGCGTGCAGTTCTGGTCACCACATTATAGGAAGGATGTGGAAGCTTTGGAAAGGGTTCAGAGGAGATTTACTAGGATGTTGCCTGGTATGGAGGGAAGGTCTTACGAGGAAAGGCTCAGGGACTTGAGGTTGTTTTCGTTAGAGAGGAGAAGGCTGAGAGGAGACTTAATAGAGACATATAAGATAGTCAGAGGGTTAGATAGGGTGGACAGTGAGAGTCTCTTTCCTCGGATGGTGATGACCAACACGAGGGGACATAGCTTTAAATTGAGGGGTAGTAGATATTGGACCGATGTCAGAGGCAGTTTCTTTACTCAGAGAGTAGTAGGGATGTGGAATGCCCTGCCTGCAACAGTAGTAGACTCGCCAACTTTAAGGGCATTTAAGTGGTCACTGGATAGACATATGGATGAAAATGGAATAGTGTAGGTCAGATAGGCTTCAGATGGTTTCACAGGTCGGCGCAACATCGAGGGCCGAAGGGCCCGTACTGCGCTGTAATGTTCTATGTTCTACAGTGTTCCTTATCTTTTACACTTTAGATTCTGGCTGTCTTTCTTAATTGTTAAATAAAATCCATTGCTTCAAGATTTGTGAAATACTGTTTCCTTTCATATAACTTTTAAGAGTTTAAGTCAATCCAAGGACTTTTCTAATTTGTAGATTAGAATGAAGCTCCTATCAGTTCCCTTCCATGTCTTGTGAAGGTGTCTGCTTTCAAAACAGGCTGCTGTGTGAAGTTGTCTGCTTTCAAAACATGATGTGGAGATGCCGGCGTTGGACTGGGGTGAGCACAGTAAGAAGTCTTACAACACCAGGTTAAAGTCCAACAGGTTTGTTTCAAACACGAGCTTTCGGAGCACGGCTCCTTCTTCAGGTGAATGGAAAGGCTTGTTCCAGAAATGTTTATATAGACACAGTCAGAGATGCCCCGGTATGCGAGCACCTGCAGGCAATCAAATCATCAAAGATGCAGAGAGAGAGGTAACTCCAGGTTAAAGAGGTGTGAATTGTCCCAAGCCAGTTCAGTCGGTAGGCCTCTGCAAGTCCAGGCTTGTTGGTGGGGGCCGAATGTAATGCGACATGAATCCCAGATCCCGGTTGAGTCCGCATTCATGCGTGCGGAACTTAGCTATAAGTTTTTGCTCAGCAATTTTGCGTTGTCGCGTCTCCTGAAGGCCTCCTTGTAGAATGCTGACCCGGAGATCAGAGGCTGAATGTCCTTGACTGCTGAAGTGTTCCCCAACTGGAAGGGAACAGTCCTGCCTGTTGATAGTCGCACGATGCCCGTTTATTCGTTGTCGCAGTGTCTGCATGGTCTCGCCAATGTACCACGCTTCGGGACATCCTTTCCTGCAGCGTATGAGGTAGACTACATTGGTCGAGTCGCACGAGTATGCGCCGCGTACCTGGTGGGTGGTGTTTCCACGTGTAATGGTGGTGTCCATGTCGATGATCTGGCATGTCTTGCAGAGATTACCCTGGCAGGGTTTTGTGGTGTTGTGGTTGCTGTTCTGAAGGCTGGGTAATTTGCTGCAAACAATGGTTTGTTTGAGGTTGCGCGGTTGTTTGAAGGCCAGTAGTGGGGGTGTGGGGATGACCTTGGCAAGATGTCCATCCTCGCTGATGATGTGTTGGAGGCTGCGAAGAAGATGTCGTAGTTTCTCCGCCCCAGGAAAGTACTGGACGACGAAGGGTACTCTGTCAGTGGTGTCCCGTGTTTGTCTTCTGAGGAGGTCGGTGCGGTTTTTTGCTATGGCGCGGTGGAACTGTCGATCAATGAGTCGAGCGCCATATCCCGTTCGTACGAGGGCATCTTTCAGCATCTGTAGGTGTCTGTTGCGCTCCTCCTTGTCTGAGCAGATCCTGTGTATACGGAGGGCTTGTCCATAGGGGATGGCTTCTTTAATGTGTTTCGGGTGAAAGCTGGAGAAGTGGAGCATCGTGAGATTATCTGTGGGCTTGCGGTAAAGCGAGGTGCTGAGGTGACCGTCCTTGATGGAGACGAGTGTGTCCAAGAATGGAACTGAATTTGGAGAATAGTCCATGGTGAGTTTGATGGTGGGATGGAACTTATTGATGTCATCGTGTAGTCGTTTCAGTGATGTCTCGCCGTGGGTCCAAAGGAAAAAAATGTCATCGATGTATCTGGTGTATAGCATCGGTTGAAAGTCCTGTGTGGTGAGGAAGTCCTGTTCAAACTTGTGCATGAAGATGTTGGCATATTGAGGTGCAAATTTGGTCCCCATGGCTGTTCCGTGCGTCTGGATGAAGAATTTGTTGTCGAATTTGTTGCTTTCAAAACAGGCTGCTGCTGTTAACCCCTTGTGGGACTTCTCCCTTTGATTCATATAGCCTCAGACACTCTTAGTGTTACTTTCATGTTTCAAATGTCATATTCTTCCGAGTTTTCACAACAGGCATTGGGCATGGCCCGTCTCCAATCTCGCATCGATGTAGTGTGGAGCACGGTTGTATATGGGTAGAGACCTTGTGTACTTGTGAGAAAAAAGAAAACTCCTTCTTACCTGGATGCATGAACTATCATGGGTCCACAGCCCCCATCTGTTTCATAAATGTCTCCTGTTCTCTAGCCATGCCTTCCGTTTTCCTCATTTTGGGGTTTGACCTGCCGGTCAGTGGGTCCTGTATGCAGTTAAAGTCCCATCCCATGCTCAGTTGGAGCTTACCTGTGTCTGGGATTTCCACTATGGCCTTCTTTACAAATTCCGTGTCATCCCAATTGGGTGCATACACATATACCAGAGCCGCCAGTGCCCGTCTCAAACACCGCTGACCACAGCGTAGCGTTCCCCTTCGTCTGTAACCACCTTAGTGAACATCGCAGTGAACATTGTCCTCTTACTTATCAGGATTGCTCCCCACCTAGCTCCCATCCCATAACATGAATGGTAGGCCTGTCCCACCGATCCCTATCTTACCCACAGTCTTGCCTTCAGGTGTGTCTCTTGGAGTAAGACTATGTCAGCTTTCATACTTTTCAGGTGAGCGAAGACTCTGGGGGCCCAATTCTCCGACCCCCACACCGGGTGGGAGAATTGCTGGAGTACCGGGCGATTCCTGCCACGTCGCCCTGGCACCCGCACGCGATTCTCTCCCCCCCCCCCCCAAAACGGCGTGCCGCGTTTCACGACAGGCTGCTCGGAGAAACGGCGCTCGTTGTTTGTAACGGGCGAGCGGTGATTCTCCGGCCCGGATGGGCTGAGCGGCCTGCCCAATCCAACGGGTTCACGCCGGCGCCAATCACACCTGGTCGCTGCCGGCGTGAACAGCGCGCAAACGTTGCATGTGCGGCCTGTGGGGGGGAGGGATGGGAGGACCGAGCATCATGGGGGCGCTCATTAGCAGTCTGGCCCGCGATTGGTGCCCACCGATCGGTGGGCTGGCGTCTCTAAAGGACGCACTCTTTTCCTCCGCCACCCCGCAAGATCAATCCTCCATGTCTTGCGGGGCGCCTGCGGGGAGGACGGCAACTGCGCATGCGCGGGTATTCAAAACCTCCTTGTAGGTTGGCAACATGTCCTTGTCTCCTTGCCCCTCCAGCACATCACTAGCTATGTCCCCAATTGCATACAGAAGGTTACTGACCTGATCTTTTTATTGCCTTTTTGTGTAAACCCAAATCTGTTTGGTACCTTTGAAACTGTCGGCCTCAGAGCTCCCGTCGTTGTCCTAGTTTCAGACTTTCAATTGTGTCGGAAAGATTCTGGAAGGGGTATTGTCTGTTCAATGGCGGTATACATCGTGAGAGGTTCATCTACTAAGGCAAGTTTTAGTTTTGTTCTTCTTTGTGAATTTGAGCTGTTCCTAGGTCTTTGCCTGTGGGTTACCAACCTGTGGTCTCAGAGTTCCTAAACTGTGGCCTCCAGCACTGTCACCATGGTTTGGTTTGCTGTCCTTTACTTTTGTTGCCCT
Organism: Scyliorhinus canicula; assembly: GCF_902713615.1. Taxonomy (NCBI): domain Eukaryota; kingdom Metazoa; phylum Chordata; class Chondrichthyes; order Carcharhiniformes; family Scyliorhinidae; genus Scyliorhinus; species Scyliorhinus canicula. The sequence goes on from NC_052157.1 coordinate 32,104,231, forward strand.
CTGGCTCAATGAGGTTCGTTCAATCGTGCAGTCCTTTGATTGCTGATCACTGCACAATTGCAGGCTGCAACTTATACTCATAGTGACAGGGTGGAGACAGAGTCACTCAAGACCTTCAAAAGAGTTTTGGATTCTCCTCTGAAGGGAAAGATTTGAAGGGCTATGGGGAAAAGGTGAGGGAGTTGGACCTGGTGGGTTGCTCTTGGAGAGGGCAGGCATGGACACAATGGGATGAATAGTTTCCTGCTGTGCTGCAACTGCCCTATGATTCTATGATGCTTCAAGAGCATCACACAGGGGCTGGTTTAGCACACTGGGCTAAATAGCTGGGTTTTAAAGCAGACCAAGGCAGGCCAGCAGCACGGTTCAATTCCCGTACCAGCATCCCCGAACAGGCGCCGGAATGTGGCGACTAGGGGCTTTTCACAGTAACTTAATTTGAAGCCTACTTGTGACAATAAGTGATTTTCATTTCACAGTAAGTCCTTCTAAACAGCGACTACAGCGTAAAGAGCCAATACTTATTCCAGCCCTGCAGAATTGAGATATCTGCCCTATAATCATTGGTGCCAATCCGGTCATATCCGGAATGCCAAGTTTTCAGATTTTGGCCTTTGTTTACCAGTAGTTGTTGACTTCAGTATTTTGACAGTTTGATTATCGGATGATTTCATTCACAGCTGGTCATATTCCAACAAATGGATTAAACAATGAATATTTTATCAGGTTATATATATTTGATGAAAAGCTCAGTCAAACCAAAGGTGCTGACTGACAGCCCAATCCTTTACTGCCATTCAAAGCACCTGATAATCATGGTGCTATTAACATGATAAAGGAAATACTTCTAAAAATCAATACATCACTGTGTCAATGAGTACTTAAGATTCAATTGCATTTTACAAAATAAGGTTGACATATTGATAATATTTCAGTCGCAAATAGCACTGAACCCAACCTGGAGATGAAGCAGTTCAGGAAACAGGAACGGGAATTCAGGAGGCAAAGTGCTTCAACTATTGCCTAATCTCATTATTTGCATTGATTGCCTTTTCCTCATGCAACCTCCCTCTTGTTTTTTCCCACTACCTTTGTATTTGCTTAAAAATCTGTTCCATCTGAAACTTTTTCCACTTCTGACAAAAGGCCAATGCCCTGAAATGTTGGGAGTGATTTAATGGAAATGAAACCGAGCCCCGTATCAGTTGCATTCAGCTGGGTGTTTCCCAGTGTGCGTACCCCCAAGAACGACCCCATGATTAAATGGGACACTGCTTCCTTTCTGACTCTGCTTGCCAGCGGAGGAAGATATATCACTGAACCCCCCCCACCTCATAAAGGCAGGGCACCCCCTGGCCTGATCCTTGCTGTGGGCAAGATGCCACCTGGGCTCCTTGGCACTGGTGCCTGTCCGGGGAGGCTGGTACGGGAATCGAACCGTGCTGCTGGCCTGCTTGGTCTGCTTTAAAAGCCAGCGATTTAGCCGAGTGAGCTAAACCAGCCCCTGTTGTGTTAGTGTAGAGATTAGTGGTAGATGAGTGTAGATTGTATGTTTATTGTGACTTGTTTATTATATAGAAGAAAGAATCGAATTCAATTAAGTAGTGAAAATAAATCTTGAGCTTTGTTTAATATTAAAGCTAGTTGTGGTCTTACGCCAGCCATCCTAGGATCTGAACCACAAAGAACACCAGTGTCGAGTGTGACAAGGCTGATAGATCGCGGCCCATAACTTTGTTTCTTGTTATATAAATGTTGCCAGAGCTGCGGAACCTTTTCAGCATTTCTAATTTCTCTATTTCCAATTTCCAGCATCCGTAGGATTTTGCTTTTGTATTAAGATGTGCCTGACCTTGGGTGCCAGCTTAGTGCTTCAAATGGTGAAATCGAAATCACCAGGGTCTGAGTTTTAAGTTCTGAGGTCGGGCAGGCGCCTGACCCGACCGCATGTAAAATTGCATTGGACATGACTCCTGACGTCATTGCACACACGTGCAGTATTGAGGTTGGTGGGTGTGCGTGGGAGTCCGAATTGCACCTGCCAACAACTAAAGGGCCAATTAAGGCCATTAAAAAGCCTAATGATCGAGATTTTGCGTTGCCTCCTGCTATTTTGCGCTCATCGCACAGGCAAAATGGACAGGCGGGCGTTATGCTTTTCTCAAATTGTCATCCTTGGATGGGCTCAAAGACCCCCGGAACACAAGCTGCAATCCGTTCATGGTTTCCCAAACTGCTTCCTTGTCGGGTCGGTTTCAGTGATATTTGCTACTGAAATATTATCAATATGTCAATCTTATATACAATTGAATATTAAGTTCTCATTGACACAGTAATATATTGATTTGTGATTTTGCTGCTGCCATATTTCTGAGTTTTGCCAGTTTTCCGTTTCATTCCGTTAGCTTTCTAAACTGATCATCTGACAAATCTGTGCCAAAGTTCCAACAAAATAGATTAGTCTGCACACACCATGGGGGACAAAAATCATGGTCTTTAAAATCCATGGGCACTGTAATTATATGGGAAGGTGATGGGGTCAGTGGGGGAGGTGAGCTGAAGGTAGGGGTTCTCTGAACATCAGACTCTCCATGACCCAGGCCTTCATAATGACCCATCGTACAGATACAGCAGGTTTGTTATCGGAGGTGTCCCAACTGACCCAGCAGTAGATGTCCAGATACCTGCAAGATTAAGAACAGTTTTATAAAAATTATTCCACTATAAAATGGATCAATTTTGCTTCATTTGCAGTCCCCATCACTCCCTTCCTCACTTTGCACCCCACCCTGCCCACATGGCCCCTAGTCTCAGCTGCGCCACCTCATCTGTGCAGTCCAAAGTTGCTATGTAGAACAGTGGTTAGCACAGTTGCTTCACAGCTCCAGGTTCCCACGTTCGATTCCCGGCTTGGGTCACTGTCTGTGCGGAGTCTGCACTTTCTCTCCGTGTCTGCGTAGGTTTTCACCGGGTGCTCCGGGTTTCCTCCCACAATCCAAAGATGTGCAGATTAGGCGGATTGGCCATGATAAATTGCCCTTAGTGTCCAAAACAGGTTGGGTGGGGTTACTGGGTTATGAGGATAGGGTGGAGGAGTGGGCTTAATTAGGGTGCTCTTTCCAAGGGCCAGTGCCGACCCGATGGCCCAAATGGCCTCCTTCTGCACTGTAAATTCTATGATTCCATGAATAGTAGGTAGACCAGACGCACCCTTTATGGTCTGAGTGTCTACCACGTTGGAGCATTCTGAATTCAGTAAGTTATGGGTTCGAGTCCCACTCCAGAAATTTGAGCAAGTGTGCTTACAGTCCCAGCGCAGATGCTGGGCAGGGCCTTCAAGGTATACTTCAGAGCTGCTAGAGCTACAAATACATCGAGTCAGTGAAGGTTTTAGTCAGGATCAGTTACATAGATACATAGAACATACAGTGCAGAAAGAGGCCATTTGGCCCATCGAGTCTGCACCGACCCACAGCTGAAAAGGTACAGTATTAATACCAAATTCATTTCCATGTTGTTGGACCTATCTGTTTTTCCACTGGAGGTTTAATCGAAGTTCCCAATGTTCTGGGGGATATAATTGGGTCCAGTGCCCAACTTGTTCCCACCCTCACTGTCAGGCAAACTGGAGGACAAATTTAACATAGGTCTGGCCTTAATTGGCCGCCCGGTGTGAAATCGCGTTCATAGCGCGATCTTGCCCGGGAGCAATCCTCCTGATGAATGCAAGACAAAAATCTTGCTCTCAAATTAATCTTTGAAATGGAGCAGTCAAATGAACTCCCTTTCCTTGCAGCACCAGTTGAGAAATCTAACAGGAGTTCTATACCATGGTCGTCCACAACCTTACTGTCACTGGTCAATCCATTCATTAAGATTCTTTCAGCTCCATGCTTTGTACGATTGGACTTAATGGGAACCTTGTAAATAGGACACAAGCCATTTTCCCACCATGCAAACTTAAATCTGAAATAAGAACAAAGAACAAAAACAATACAGCAGAGGAACAGGCCCTTCGGCCCACCAAGCCTGCACCCTTCACGTGTCCTATCTCGACCAAACGTCTGAACCCTTCTCTACCTCGTCTGTTCATGTGTCTATCCAGATAAGTCTTAAAGGTCGCTAACGTATCTACCTCAAGCACCTCACTTGGCAGTGCATTCTAGGCCACCACCACCCTCTGTGTAAAAAACTTCCCCTGCACATCTCCACTGATCCTATCCCCTCTCACCTTGAACTTGGGCCCCCTTGTAATTTTTAATTCCGCCCTGGGAAAAAGCCTTCAAATGTTCACCCTATCTATACCCCTCATAATTTTATAAACTTCTATCAGGTAGCCCCCTCAGCCTCCATCTCTCTCGGCAGAACAATCCCAGTTTATTCAATCTCTCCTCATAGCTAATACCCTGCATACCAGGCAACATCCTGGTATACCTTTTCTGTACTCTCTCCAAAGCCTCCACGTCCTTCTAGTAATGTGGTGACCAGTATTGGACACAGTATTCCAAATGTGGCCTAACCAATTTTTTAACTGTAACATAATTTGCGAGCTTTTATACTCGATACCCTGTCCTATGAAAGCAAGCCTGCCATATGCTTTCTTTTCCACCATTTCCACCAGTTTTAAGGATCTGTGGACCTGCACACCCAGATCTCTCTGTGTCTCTATGCTCCTGATGGTTCTGCCATTTATTTCATAGCTCCGTGGAACTTGCAGCAAAAGAGGTTTCGTTGATTGGAGCTCGAGCAAAATTTCATAATGTGCCAACTGGTAAAAGCTGGTTTGCAAAAAAATCTACCATGTTGTCACTGTACTCAAGTAGGACATTCAGCAGGAGAATGTTGGAATAAGGAGAAAAACTGTGGTTAAGGAGGCCACATCACCAAGGTATGTTGGTCACGCCAACCTTCATCAGCTCAAAAGAAGTGTACCAAGAAAAACATAGCCAAGTCTGCTGGTCACGTTTACCAGTTAAGTGATGGAACTAAAGACTCACTGGGGGACAAGGTGACAAGTCAGCTTAAAGAATTCAAGCTTGGAATCTTATCAGGAGATCACAAAAACACATGGGCTGGATTCTCCATTACTGGGACTATGTCCCCACGCCGGGGTCAAACCGTGGAGTTTTACAGCTGAAAATCCTGGAAAAAAGGGATACGAATTCATAGCCCTGCAGGGGCTAGCAGGGACCCGGAGTAAATCTCACAGCTTTTGCTGCAGATACGGACTCCGTACGTTCGGGTCAGAGGGTGCATGTGCACGTCAGTGGCCTCCAGCGGCTGCGCCATGCTCCATGGCAGACTTGGACCGCGGAGGTAGATCCAAGAAAGAGACCCCCGATTGTCCACGTGCCTGATCATCAAACCCTGGACAATCATTCTCCCACTGCGTATAGGCCACTCCTGGCCTCCAATCGGCCCGCCTCCGACCAGGGCGGCCATGGACTGCGTCTGCAGCTGTCACGCGAGTATCCCAACCGGCAATACCAGGTTAGTTCCACGCCATCGGGAACTCGGCCAGTCTGGGGCGGAGAATGTCGGAGCGGCCTCTGGCAATGGCCCCCAGCGGCGTGGCGTACTCCCCAGTGAACCTTTTGCTGCCCAGAGAATTGGCGAACCAGCACTGGGCCCGATTTCAGTGTCAAACTGGATTCTCCACCCCGGCACCGGCCGCGATTTCGCCGTTGGGATGCGGAGAATCCAGCCCATGCTTTTGTGTTTATCAAAGCTTGATGGCAACACTTTCAAAATGGAAGTAGACATGGGTGCTGCAGTATCACTCAGACTTGAGACAATATACAGTCAAAAACTAAAACATCTACCTTTACAACTATCAGATGTTGTCCTGAGGAAATACACCAAAGAGATTGTGCCATCAAAGGAATGCATTCAGGTGCTCGTGGAAGTTAATGGTCAAAAAGTAGAGTTGCCTCTTCACACTGCCCAAGGTAACTTTCCAGCATTGTTTGGTAGATTATGGTTGAGGAAGATAAAGCTCAACTGGGCTGTCATGAACCCAACAATCCACCTAGCCTGCACATTGTTTTGGGATGTGGGGGTGAAATCCACGCATCCACAGAAGGAATGTCTCCACATGGAGAGTGACCCGGGGCTGGGATCGAACCTGGGTCCTCGGCATAGTCAGGCAGCAGTGCTAACCACTAGTCCACTGTGCTGCCCCAAAACCGTTACTTACCATAGTGGCACATAAGCGCATTTTGTTGTTATCGGAGACTTCCATTTGGGATAACTTTGACACCTGCTCTTTTTCAGATATCCATGATCAAATTCTGAGTGGATTAACTGGTGTACAATATTACCTAGATGGCACTCTTATTACGGTTTTGAATGATAAAGAAGATATAAGAAATTTGAAAGCTACTCTTGCACGTTTACAAAATCACAATTTTAGAGACAAGAAAGAAAAGTGTGAATTTTTTAAGTCTTCCATCAATTATCTGGGTCATCTCATTGACAAAGACAGTTCACATAGAGAACCAAGGAAGATGAATGAGATCCTAGAAGCTCCATGTCCACATCATACAGTTCAGGTTGCTTTTAGAACTACTCATTTACAGTGGAAAATTTGTTCTCACCTTAGCAATGAATGTGAAGCCTTTACGCACTTTGTTTTATGCCAAACAAGCTGGCACTGGACTAAAGCATGTGAAAATGCTTATCAAAATTTCAAAGAAGTTTAAAAAAAGTCAGAGTTATTGGTCCATTACAATCCAAAGCTGAGGCTGCAGCTTGCTTGTGACGCATCACCTGTAGTTGGCGCAGTTGCCTCACACATAATGCCCTCAGGAGAGGAATGGACAATAGCATTGCGTTTAGAATTTTAACTAGCACTGAGTTAAACTATGCTCAACGAGGAAAAAAGCTTTGAGCATCATCGAAGATTACTTAAAGAGGTTTGGTTCAAAGATTGCTTAAAGAGGATTGGTATCTGCCATATTAAATCTGCTCTGTATCACCCAGCAACCAGTGGGTTGGCTGAACACTTTGTGCAATCACTCAAACACACAGTACAGGCATCGAGAGATCAAGGTTCCTTATCTAGATGTGTTAACAAGTTTCTAATGTCATATTGAAATTCCACCCATTTAATCATGCAAAACTCACCAGCAATGCTACTACTCAAGAGGAAATTGCGAAACCAGTGTGACCTCATAACACTGGGTACAATTTCAGAAATTGTCAGCTGGCAGCATCAAACAGAAATGCTTGGAAGAGAGTGAATCTCAAAGCCTAGAGGCTTTAACTGTGGAGAACGTGCTTTTGTTCAAAATTATACCATGAGTGAAAAATGGGATCCAGCCATTATTTTGCCATGACAAGCCCGATATCTTCCATATTTCAAAGAGACGATGAATTTGGCATCGGCATGCTGACTAGCCATTAGCTTCACAGGGTGAATGCATAGAGTCTTCAGCATAAATATTCACTTTGGAGCATATGGACATTGATGCACCAGAACTGAGATCCATGACTGAAGAAATGACTGAATCTGCCATTGCAGAACAATCACTACCAACAGAGACAGATACTGTGTTAGTTTCACAAGAAGTACCACCAACAAGTGAACAGGAAGACACTTCCATGATCTCAAAGAGCCAAATTCCTGAATGTCGAATATTGCCTCAACGATGCAGGTGTCCACCAAAGAGACCGTCTTACTGATGTATATGTGTATAAATAACATGATGGTGTAATGTAATGAATATCGTGTTGGATCTGTTGTTTAAGTATATAAAAGAAAAGCTGTTGGCACTGAAAGAGTAAAGGGGAGGGGTGTCATGTATTCAAGTAACGCTATCAGCTGGTAAAAAAACACGTGATATGCAGCGATGTCAGCAGTGTCTTATGCTGTAGAAGCAACTTTCTTAATAAACCCTGCACTATGTTTTTACAAACTTTCACCTGGCACCTCTACTTCTTTTACTCTTTGTGAGTAACAACAAATGCATAACATTAGTCTACCTCAGATTACCTTGGAAGGGCAAGATATCTCAAAAACATGAGCAACAAGTGAAGCCAGCTATTGCACATTGTTACTATGCAGCAGCAACACCAGTGGTATTCACCACTAACAGGATGATACCATCAAGCCAAAGAGATATCCTACACATCACACAGATGAGTAATGTGGTATATGTATTTCAGCACCAGTGTGATGCTAAGTATTGTAGGTCATACATCCCATAGGCTGGCAGATTATGTTAAACAACATGTTCATTCTGCTGTTCACAATGTGCAAAGCACAGACTGTACACAACAAGCCCATGCTTCTAAAATACAAAACACAGTATCCAACGTTAGATGTGATTCTGCGATTGGACATTTGCTAAATAATCCTCAGTGTGCTAAAAATTACGCTGACAACCAATTTAAGATTGCCAATCGGGCTCACAGTGTGCTGTATTTGCATATACTGGAATCTAGATATATTAATACACAGCGCCCTGTTCCTTGCGGACAGAAAGAACATGTACACACATTGCGTCTGTTTCAGCTAAACAAAATAAGTGACAGCTATTTTCTGGCTCATTCCTCAGGGCAATGCCTTGACAAATCAGAGTCAAGCTGTCTGCTTTAAATTTCCAAACAATGCTTGACAGTTAACTGTCAGTCACCATTAACTGGGATGTGGAGATGCTGGCACTGGACTGGGGTGGGCACAGTAAGGAATCTTACAACAGCAGGTTAAAGTCCAACAGGTTTATCTGAAATCACAAGCTTTCGGAGCGCTACTCCTTCATCAAGGACAAAAGCCCAGGATATCCAATATAATCTGCAGCACCTACAGCCAGTGGGTGGATGATCATCTCACATGGATCCATTAGTCCTGGGGTTCTGTTGCACTGAGTCCAGTCCTTCTGCCTGTTTTATGTTAAATATATTCACTGCTTTACAGGTAGAGCCTTGGTCTGATAGAATGCAGGTTCAATTGACTTACTGAAGGTGAAAAAGTTATGTAGCAGCACCTGATCCAATAACTTGGAATACAGTGGCAAGAGTTAGCCTTCCAGTCACTCAATCTTGCTACATTTAGCCAGATATTAGGCTTATAAAGACACAATGTAGTTCATTGCGGACACTATGTGAGCAGTCATTGCCAATAAACACAATTGGATGGATTTCTAATGTAAAACCCCAAAAATATACCTTCCTATTCTGATAGGGGCAGCACGGTAGCATAGTGGCAAGCACAGTTGCTTCACAGCTCCAGGGTCTCAGGTTCGATTCCCGGCTTGGGTCATTGTCTGTGCGGAGTCTCCACGTTCTCCCCGTGTCTGCGTGGAGCAAAGCTGTTCCTCCGGGTGCAACAGTTCCTCCAACAGTCCAAAGATGTGCAGATTAGGTGGATTGGCCTGGCTAAATTGCCCTTAGTGACCAAAAAATTTAAGACGGGTTACAGGGATAGGGTGGAGGTGTGGGCTTGGATAGGGCGCTCTTTCCAAGGGTTGGTGCAGACTCGATGGGCCAAATGGCCTCCTTCAGCGCTGTAAATTTGATGATTCTATGATTCTGCAACTCTATGATGCAATATTATAAAATATCAAATGAGATTAAAATAAAATAATATTGGGCTGCTTGTTAAACTCTATCTGCGATCTTCCAATCCCACCATGGTGGGACCCACTGTCTATCGGCGGGAGGGAGTGATACCAGTGGAGGGTCGGAGCAGAAAATCCCACCCTCTGTTTCTGATGCAATCGAGCTTCATGATGCATGTTCAGTTCGCATGTTATGTCCCATCTCCAACACGGGAACGGGGAGGGGTTAGAGGTCGGTCACATGCCTGGCATTCTACGCACTCATCTAAAAACAAAATGGCAGCTAATTAAAAAGGAACTGGAGTAAAGCCCAGAGATGACAAGGACTTTGAGGGGACCAGACTTAACATCACTGGTTACAAGAGGGATTAGCGTCTTTGAGAGGATGAAGGCAGAGGTCTCTACCGAGCTTAGTATTGCTGCGGACAGGAGAGGGATAATTGGTAGCCGGAGGGGGGGGGGGGGGGGGGGGGGGGGGGGGGGGGCTACGGGTTCATTATGGGGGTTTGTTCTCATGGTTTTATGCTTATTTCTTTTTCTTGTTAATTTATTGTTTTTTTATTGGAGGGGAGGGGTTACTGTTTTTCTCTGTTGTGATAAAATTTGTTGTTGAAAACTTGAATTAAAATTATTCCAAAAAAAAGGAAGGACAAAGCCACAAGCCACAGTCTGATGGCAAGCTAAGGCCCAAAACCAAATTGTAAATAAATGCCTATAAACATGTGCCTCGGCCATATTGGGGAATGTAAAATATGTATGCCGGTTAAAGGGGGTGGCCACAGTTGTTATTATGAAGATGCTTGCCTGTAAATATACATGTTAATTTTTGCATGTTTTTTTCTAATAATTTGTTGGATATAAAATATGAAAACGCAATAAAAAACATTTCCAAAAAAAAGGAGAGGGATAATTCAAGCTGCACTGATTTCCAGAAGCAGGCGATGATTTGAATTAGTTTTTAAAAGAATAGGAGGTGCCATGTTTGCCCAATCGCCCAGTTTTTGTGATCCAATTTTACTAATAATCTACAATGAACTTGAGTTAGGATTAACTCAGAGGGTTAGTTTAGTTACACGGTCAAAACTCAGAAAAAACTAATGTTTTCCATTTCCCACTCTGAATATTCACACAGCAAAAGGATTGGGCAAGTGAAGTGGGGGTTGGTGTATGTGGGGGTGGGGTTATGGATAGAGAAAGGCAGCTTTACAATGTAAAGACCACACAAATGAATGTCCCTGCGAGTTCCAGACATCAAAGTCAGAGCCAAAGAGTGTTTATTTTGTGCTACTGTTCCATTCCAATGAGTTTCTGATTGGTTAAATGAGGCAAAGGTCCTTGAAATAAAATGATGGTGTCACACAAGGGACATTTCTATGTTTAGACCACTTGGCAGGCATTGATCAGGGACTTTTAAAGATCAAGCAGGCTTTGTGGAGTTGAGACGACTGTTATGGTCCCAGTTGATGATCAGGAAGATTCCAGAGTAGAACCCTGGCTCAAAAGGCCGCAACTTTTATTTTTAAAAATGAAACCTGGAGAAACAGAGTCACAGAGCTGCTAATTAATTTTTACAACAATGAAATATTTTCATTAAACTTTTAAAAATTGGATTTTGACGCAATATGCCTTTAATAATTACACACAACTTTTAGGATTAACACAGATTACAAAGTACATATTAATCTACAATCGTTTCATTAACACTAATACAAAGTCCCTCTGAAGCATACAAGGTGACTCTACGGGTTCTGCCTTCTCCTTACGTGGGTTTCCTCCTGGTGCTCTGGTTTCTTCCCACAAGTCCCGAAAGATATGCTCGTTAGGTAAATTGGACATTCTGAACTCTCCCTCAGTATACCCGAACGGGTGCCGGAGTGTGGCGACTAGGGGATTTTCACAGTAACTTAATTGCAGTGTTAATGTAAGCCTACTTGTGGCACTAAAAAAGCTAATATAATATTATAATAGTTACAATAATTATTATTGATTTCTCCTCAGAATTCACCCAGTTGATGATCACACAAGAGTTTGCAAACTCCACTCCCAAAAATATGCTTTCAAATCTTCTCTCATGAAAATGTTTTCCATGAACGGTATACATTCTGAAATCCATCCAGGTTTTACAAATGGAGGACTTTTAACCCAAGCTTCCACTCCAATTTTAACAACGAACCCAGTCCTTGATTTTACACCACCCCGTTTAGGTTTCCTCTGTTTGAACTGCTTTTAGATAAACTACGTGATCTCACCACTGATTTCCATAGTTATTTAAACTCATGTTCCACAAGCTGTTGTAAAACCTCACAAACCAGAATATCACTTCAGATATCTTTCCGGTATCTCAGCTTTCTCAGCTCATTGAACTGTCCTTATTGAACAGTTCTCTGTTCTAGTACCGTTAACCTCAGATTTCTTGGAAACTACTCTTCATTTCTTTAGTTTCCATAACTAGCTGCTGTTCAAATCTCTGCACTTGCTTTCTTAAGCATTACTCCATGGTATGGCTTTTCTTCTGACAAAGCCAAGGAGATGTTCGCTCTCTAGTCTTCTGAACCAGCTGCTCCTAGCAGAACTGCGAGAGTTGCCTTTTTCTCATTGCCTATCTCCTACTGCAATAAAATTACTTTATAAGAAACATAAAAGCTTCTCTACTTTACAAGGCCCCAGCTGCTAAAACAACACCACATATTGTGGTGTTGTATAGAATTGTATATATTCTTCACACCATAGTCCTCTCTAAGCACAATAGAAAAACACAGTTGGAAATTAACCAACTCCCACATTTACAAACACCTTTGCCCGGCATGAATCTAACTACAGGTTTTACCCTTCCAGGCACAAAACCATTAAATTAAACCCACTTAAAACTATACCTTAATGTTTACCAATACAAATATAAATTCCTTAAAATTACTTTTGTTTTCCTAACACTACTTATCCAATCTGGCTGCTGGAATTCTGTGCAGTTGATGCTAAAAGGACAGTTGGGCTGTGAAGACCAAAGATGTAATGTCAACCTGTCCAAACGACTGAAGGCTTGGGTCATGTGACCTTTCCTCTCCACAATTTATCCAGTATCTGGAAATGGTTTTGATTTCAGGAATGATCATTGCTCAGTCATTCATTTTTGAAAGGGGTGTCATCTAAATTGAGCGTTTGATGTTTGGGAAGCCCTCGCCTCAGCAGATCCACTCACTCCACTCGCAAGGTTGGCTTATTAAATGCAATTGACATCCCCCTGGTCTCTTTTGAAATTGGTCTGTACAGTCCCAGGTGTGATGTGAGTCTGTTAGGAGCTCACTAGGCATCACGAGGTGTAGCGTTCCAGAAATTAATTACTTCTATCGAAGTCAAGGATTCTATAGTACATATGTACACTCTTAGTTCTCTCATGTACTTCCAAACTGCTGGGATATTAAGTGATGAGTCAGGGTTTTGCAGACCTTTGCTTTGCTCTAATGCAGTTTAGGAGATGTCCTGCGATGCAGCCAAAGACAAGGGCTTGGATGGATTGATCACAGATTATAGTGGCTATGGTAGTGTCATGTCTCCCATTCTGTTGTGCTACATGGCAACTAAAATGGTCAATATGGTGGCACAGTGGTTAGCACTGCTGCCTCATAGTGCCTGGGACTCGGGCTCGATTTTGACCTTGGGAGACCGTCTGTGTGGAGTTTGCACGTTCTCCCCTTGTCTGCGTGGGTTTCGTCCGGGTGCTCAGGTTTCCTTCCACAGTCCAAAGATGTGCAGGTGAGGTGGATTGACCATGATAAATCGCCCCTTAGTGTCCAAAGGCTAGTTGGAGTTAAGGTGATGGGAGTGGGGGAGTGGGCTTCGGTTAGGATGCTCTTTCAGAGGGTCGGTGTAGACTCCATGGGCTGAATGGCCTCCTTCTGAACTGTAGGGATTCTATAATTCTATCGTTGAAACAAATTCAGGTCTAGCTGCACAAGGATATATGGGTCGCCCGAATCTCCCACTCAGCACAGTCAGCACAGTCAGCACATTTACTCCAACCACTTATGAATCATATTGAAGTAACAGATTAAGGTTGCAAAATAGTACATTGTGGAAGCCTTCAGAGGCCAAATGCCCCCCCCCCCTTCTGTGTGGTACTACATAACACCAGAAAAATCTATAGATCCACAGAAAAGTTACAGCATAGAAAGAGACCATTCAGCCCATCATGTCCATGCCAGACAAAAAGGAGAAAAACGGATTTTGCATACGTGCAGTGCAGTCAGCGTAAGTTGAAGGTGCACCTGCATCAGTGACCCGAGGAGTTCGACGGAAGGTGAGCATCCAGCAGAGGGCAGCAGAGCAGAGCGTCTGATTGGCTGTTCCGGGGAGATTTGCATACGTGCAGTGCGGTCAGCGTAAGTTGAAGGTGCACCTGCATCAGTGACCCGAGGAGTTCGACGGAAGGTGAGCATCCAGCAGAGGGCAGCAGAGCAGAGCTTCTGATTGGCTGTTCCGGGGAGATTTGCATACGTGCAGTGCGGTCAGCGTAAGTTGAAGGTGCACCTGCATCAGTGACCCGAGGAGTTCGACGGAAGGTGAGCATCCAGCAGAGGGCAGCAGAGCAGAGCTTCTGATTGGCTGTTCCGGGGAGATTTGCATACGTGCAGTGCGGTCAGCGTAAGTTGAAGGTGCACCTGCATCAGTGACCCGAGGAGTTCGACGGAAGGTGAGCATCCAGCAGAGCAGAGCTTCTGATTGGCTGTTCCGGGGAGATTTGCATACGTGCAGTGCGGTCAGCGTAGGTTGAAGGTGGTTTGTGAAGGGGCTGTTCTCGAGTGACAGCTTTACCCGAAACACTACTTACGTACTGTCTCCCATCCATCCTCCTCCTCTAACCAAAAAAAAAAGCTCTGTCCGTTGGATTGCTAAACTAACAAGTTTTTTATTTTTCATTAGTTGGGAAGTTAGTTCAGTGGGAATGGAGGCTAGGGCAGTTGAATGTTCCTCCTGCAGAATGTGGGAGGAAAGGGTCACCTCTCGTGTCCCTTCTGACTACATCTGCGGGAAGTGCACCCAACTCCAGCTCCTCGAGAGCCGCATTAGGGAGCTGGAGCTGGATGAACTTCGGATCATTCGGGAGGCGGAGGAGGTTATTGAGAGGAGTTATAGGGAGGTAGTCACACCTCAGGTAAAAGAAGAAAGTAGATGGGTTACCGTCAGGGGAGGCAGAGGGAACCGGCAGGCAGTGCAGGGATCCCCTGTGGTCGTTCCCCTCTATAACAAGTATACCGTTTTGGATACTGTTGCGGGGGACGACTTACCAGGGGTAAGCAATAGGGCGCAGGTCTCTGGCACAGAGTCTGTCCCTGTTGCTCAGAAGGGAAGGGAGAAGAGGAACAGAGCACTTGTCATTGGGGACTCCATAGTTAGAGGAACAGACAGGAGGTTCTGTGGGAACGAAAGAGACTCACGGTTGGTGTGTTGCCTCCCAGGTGCCAGGGTTCGTGATGTCTCTGATCGTGTTTTTGGGATCCTTAAGGGGGAGGGGGAGCAGCCCCAAGTCGTGGTCCACATAGGTACCAACGACATAGGTAGGAAGAGAGATGGGGATTTGAGACAGAAATTCAGGGAGCTAGGGTGGAAGCTGAGAGCTAGAACAAACAGAGTTGTTATCTCTGGGTTGTTACCCGTGCCACGTGCTAGCGAAGTAAGAAATAAGGAGAGAGAGGAGTTGAACACGTGGCTACAGGGATGGTGCAGGAGGGAGGGTTTTGGTTTCCTGGATAATTGGGGCTCATTCTGGGGTAGGTGGGACCTCTACAAACAGGATGGTCTTCACCTGAACCAGAGGGGTACCAATATCCTGGGAGGGAGATTTGCTAGTGCTCTTCGGGGGGGTTTAAACTAATTCAGCAGGGGGATGGGAACCTAAATTGTAGACCCAGTGTACAGGATGTTGAGAGTAGTGAGGTCAGGGATAGGGTTAAAAGTTCGAAAGAGGGCACCGGCAAGCAGGACGCTGGTTTGAAGTGTGTCTACTTCAACGCCAGGAGCATCCGGAATAAGGTGGGTGAGCTTGCAGCATGGGTTGGTACCTGGGATCTTGATGTTGTGGCGATTTCGGAGACATGGGTAGAGCAGGGACAGGAATGGTTGTTGCAGGTTCCAGGATTTAGATGTTTCTGTAAGAACAGAGAAGATGGTAAAAGAGGGGGGGGTGTGGCATTGTTAATCAAAGAAAGTATTACGGCGGTAGAAAGGACGCTTGAGGACTCGTCTACTGAGGCAGTATGGGCCGAGGTTAGGAACAGGAGAGGAGAGGTCACCCTGTTGGGAGTTGTCTATAGACCTCCGAATAGCCCCAGAGATGTAGAGGAAAGGATTGCAAAGATGATTCTTGACAGGAGCGAGAGTAACAGGGTAGTTGTTATGGGGGACTTTAACTTTCCAAATATTGACTGGAAATACTATAGTTCGAGTACTATAGATGGGTCAGTTTTTGTGCAGTGTGTGCAGGAGGGTTTTCTGACACAGTATGTAGACAGGCCAACAAGGGGCGAGGCCACATTGGATTTGGTACTGGGTAATGAACCCGGCCAGGTGTTAGATTTAGATGTAGGTGAGCACTTTGGTGATAGTGATCACAACTCGGTTATGTTTACTTTAGCAATGGGCAGGGATAGGTATATACCGCAAGGCAAGAATTATAGCTGGGGGAAAGGCAATTATGATGCTATTCGGCAAGATTTAGGAGGTATAGGATGGGGAAGGAAACTGCAGGGGATGGGTACAATCGAAATGTGGAGCTTTTTCAAGGAACAGCTACTGCGTGTCCTTGATAAGTATGTACCTGTCAGGCAGGGAGGAAGTTGTCGAGCAAGGGAGCCGTGGTTTACTAAGGAAGTTGAAGCACTTGTCAAGAGGAAGAAGAAGGCTTATGTTAGGATGAGACATGAAGGCTCAGTTAGGGCACTTGAGAGTTACAAGTTAGCCAGGAAGGACCTAAAGGGAGAGTTAAGAAGAGCGAGGAGAGGACACGAAAAGTCGTTGGCGGATAGGATCAAGGAAAACCCTAAGGCTTTCTATAGGTATATCAGGAACAAAAGAATGACTCGAGTAAGATTAGGGCCAATCAAGGATAGTAGTGGAAAGTTGTGTGTGGAATCAGAGGAGATAGGGGAAGCATTAAATGGATATTTTTCGTCAGTGTTTACACTGGAGAAAGACAATGTTGTCGAGGAGAACACTCAGGTTCAGTCGACCAGGCTAGATAGAATTGAGGTTCAAAAGGAGGAGGTGTTAGCAATTTTAGAAAATGTCAAAATAGACAAGTCCCCTGGGCCAGATGGGATTTATCCTAGGATTCTCTGGGAAGCCAGGGAGGAGATTGCTGAGCCTTTGTCCTTGATCTTTATGTCGTCTTTGTCGACAGGAATAGTGCCGGAAGACTGGAGGATAGCAAATGTTGTCCCCTTGTTCAAGAAGGGGAGTAGAGACAACCCTGGTAATTATAGACCTGTGAGCCTTACTTCGGTTGTGGGTAAAATGTTGGAAAAGGTTATAAGAGATAGGGTTTATAATCATCTTGAAAAGAACAAGTTGATTAGCGATACTCAACACGGTTTTGTGAAGGGTAGGTCATGTCTCACAAACCTTATTGAGTTTTTTGAGAAGGTGACCAAACAGGTGGATCAGGGTAAAGCTGTTGATGTGGTGTATATGGATTTCAGTAAGGCGTTTGATAAGGTTCCCCACGGTAGGCTATTGCAGAAAATAAGGAAGTATGGAATTGAAGGTGATTTAGCGGTTTGGATCAGTAATTGGCTAGCTGAAAGAAGACAGAGGGTGGTGGTTGATGGCAAATGTTCATCCTGGAGTTCAGTTACTAGTGGTGTACCGCAAGGATCTGTTTTGGGGCCACTGCTGTTTGTCATTTTTATAAATGACCTGGAAGAGGGTGTAGAAGGATGGGTTAGTAAATTTGCAGATGACACGAAGGTCGGTGGAGTTGTGGATAGTGCTGAAGGATGTTATAGGATACAGAGGGACATAGATAAGCTGCAGAGCTGGGCTGAGAGGTGGCAGATGGAGTTTAATGCGGAAAAGTGTGAGGTGGTTCACTTTGGAAGGAGTAACAGGAATGCAGAGTACTGGGCTAATGGCAAGATTCTTGGTAGTGTAGATGAACAGAGAGATCTCGGCATCCAGGTACATAAATCCCTGAAAGTTGCCACCCAGGTTAATAGGGCTGTTAAGAAGGCATATGGTGTGCTAGCCTTTATAAGCAGGGGGATTGAGTTTCGGAACCACAAGGTCATGCTGCAGCTGTACATAACTCTGGTGCGGCCACACCTGGAGTACTGCGTGCAGTTCTGGTCACCACATTATAGGAAGGATGTGGAAGCTTTGGAAAGGGTTCAGAGGAGATTTACTAGGATGTTGCCTGGCATGGAGGGAAGGTCTTACGAGGAAAGGCTCAGGGAATTGAGGTTGTTTTCGTTAGAGAGGAGAAGGCTGAGAGGTGACTTAATAGAGACATATAAGATAGTCAGAGGGTTAGATAGGGTGGACAGTGAGAGTCTTTTTCCTCGGATGGTGATGACCAACACGAGGGGACATAGCTTTAAATTGAGGGGTGAGAGATATAGGACAGATGTCAGAGGCAGTTTCTTTACTCAGAGAGTAGTAGGGGTGTGGAACGTCCTGCCTGCAATAGTAGTAGACTCGCCAACTTTAAGGGTTTTTAAGTGGTCACTGGATAGACACATGGATGAAAATGGAATAGTGTAGGTCAGATAGGCTTCAGATGGTTTCACAGGTCGGCGCAACATCGAGGGCCGAAGGGCCCGTACTGCGCTGTAGTGTTCTATGTTCTATGTTCTATGGAACTAGCCGCTCATTTTAATCCCACTTTCCAGCCACAATCCGCAGCCTTGCAGGTGACAGCACTTCAGATGCAGATCCAGGTACCTTCTAAATGAGTTGAACATTTCCGCCTCAACCACCAACGTGGAGCAGTGAATTCCAGACGCCCTCTGGGCAAAACTGTTTATTTCATGTCTCCTCTAATTCTTCAATACCAATCACCTCAGATCCATCTCCTTTGGTTAGTGGCCTCTCAGCTCAGGGAAAACAGCTGAAGCTTTTGGAAAACAACACTAATCTCACACATGTGACACACAGCAGGTGACATCAATTTGTTGCACTGGATTTGAACTTTTTCCAGAGTCGCAGGCTGCAGTGCGGTCAATTGTGGGCCTTGTCAAGGAAATTCAGGATGTTAGAAAGTCCTTGGAAATATTTTCTCAGCGTCATGTGGGCTGGATAGCTTTTTTTTTTAAAGATCCACGCCAGCATCTTCAATATATTTAACAATGATGAATGGCATCATCATAGCCTAGTGTTCTATTCTGGATTCGACTGAGGGTCAGTCTCCTCCTCCTCCATGGTTAGATCTTTTAGTATTGCAAGGTTGTGCAGTGTGCTGCAGCTGATGATGATAACAGTCGATAAACACACCGTGCCTCATTAAGACATCTGAAGAGCCGCTTCTGGATATCAATAATCCAGGTTGTGACGGTGCTGTGGGTGCTTGAACCTTGTATCCTTGCTAACCATAACGGACACACAGGAGGAGCTGTGGCAGCAAACAGGAAATGTAGCCTCCTGCTGCAAGCTTTCAGTTTCTGACAAGCCAACTCCGAGGATTTAAGTTCATTTCAACTATCTGACATTAGTACTTTGCAGCATGTTGAAGTGAACATTGGCAGCCCGGCTCAGTTGAAACACTTCTGCCTCTGACTCAAAGGCTGTGGGTTCCACTCCCACCTGGGTGCACATAACCTCGGACGGCACTTCAATTCAACACTGAGGGGGTGATGGACTGTTGTAACTGTCTTCTGCCCAATAAGTAAATCACTGAAAGTTACAGAATACTGAGAGGTCTAGATAAGAGTGAACATGGAGAGAACGTTTCCTCCACTAGGAGAAACTAGAACCCGAGGGCATAGCCTCAGACTGAAGGGACGATCCTTTAAAACCGAGATGAGGAGGAATTTCTTCAGCCAGAGGGTGGTGAATCTGTGGAACTCATTGCCGCAGAAAGCTGTGGAGGCCAAGTCACTGAGTGTCTTCAAGACAGAGATAGATAGGTTTGTGATTAATAAGGGATCAGGAGTTATGGCAGGGGAGAAGACAGGAGAATGGGGATGAGAAACATAACATACGATTGAATGGTGGAGCAGACTCGATGGGCCGAATGGGCTAATTCTGCTCCTATGTCTTATGGTTTAAAGCATCAAGTCGAGGTCCTGTTTGTCTATTCAGATGGGTACAAGTAATCACGCGGCTCCATTTGGGATTAAGAAAGAGCAGGAGAATTATTACAGTGTCCTGGACAACCCTCAACCAACTGCACCAGAAGAAAACAACTGTTGTTCATTCATATGCTCATTGTGGGATCCTGCTGTGCGCAAATTGGCTGCAGCGGTCACTGAAATAAGTTGAGGCAGCCTTAAGCTGTGAGAGGCACTATATAAAAAGCAAGTTGTTTTGTTTTAATGTTCTCCAATACAAGTTACTGTGTATTGGATGTGAGCAGTGAAACAGTACGTGGGTTCCAGGCTTGGCATTCTGTAGATGGATGGTGAGTGGGTTTGGGAACTCGCAGTCTGACAGTTCCTGAATCCCCCAATTCCCACCAACAAGAGCATCCTTTTGTTCAGAGAGATACAAAATATCATTCCTGTCTGTTTTGTACGCCGGCTGATGTTGAGCTGGACTCTCAAAGTCACTCTTTGATTATTGGTGACCAAGGTAGAAGAGGAAGACACAAATACAAACCACCTGTCTGTTTCAGGGCAATTGGGAAATGTATGAAAAATAAATGAACCGATTCGGGCTCCAGCATTTCAATTACTCAATGTCACTTGTGATCAGAAAGACCATCCATTTATTTGGCATGCAATAATGTACAACACCCAGTAAAGTGGAGCTGTGTACTGAGTTACAGTCATTACCATTGCCTGGGTGCATATTCATTGGGAATGTGGGTCACTAGGCAAGACAGATGTCGAACAAAAAATCTAAATTAAAGTACGGCAGATGTTAGGAAATTTAATTACGGAGGAATAGCTATACCAGAGAATCCATTTCATGAAATCTTTGCCAGTGACATTTGGAAATGTTCTTAGCAGGATATGGGGAAGAAAAGGAATGAACTTTGGAACACAAATGTAGCAATCTGGATTTTAGCTCAGAGGTGCATTCCGTGCTGGGTTGTGGCTGGGATCACAGGGTGGGGGTGGGGGGTGGGGACGGGGGCAGGGGTGTGGGGGAGGCGCTGTTGTTGAGGGAGGTTCTGTTTTGAGTTTGGGAAACCCTGAAGTACAGGTTTATCAAATGCCCTGCAGATTTACCGTCCACAGCTTGGTTGACAGGTTACAGACCTGTCAGGTGGTGGAGGGGATGAGGCCTTAATCTCGAGGTAGATGGTTCCAATGACGGTGGGAGAAGACAAATTAAGGCGAGGGAGGTGCTGGGTGTGTCGTGGTGTTCAATTTTTTAGCTTGTTGAGCCTAGATGAAACATTGCTTGTCCTCCCGGTCCACAAGGAGTGCTGTAAAAACACTCACCTGATGGATTGTATCCTTCGCACCTCCTTTCCCATGTTGGCTTTCCCTGGGCAATGGAGAAACACAGCTATCTGTGGTTAAAAATAGAATCCTTGCAATGAAGGCATACAATCCCATTAAAATATTTAAGTAACGAACCTGTCTCTGATGAATTGATGAGTCACCAACCTCCTGTGCCGCCTCTGTAAAAAACAGAAATGGTTCTGTTGAGTTTCTGGTTCATTTTATGACTCCCAACTTTGACCCAGTCCCAAAACACTTGCTTTTGAGAGTTAAGATTGAGTTCAGTGGGGTGTTGTAATTTCATTGAATACTGACAGTGAAAAATAGGACGGGTGACTTACTCACTGTCCCTGAATGTTTATAACATAAAAATAGAAAATGCTGGAACCACTCAGTAGGTCAGGTAGCATCTGTGAGGCGGGCAGGTAGGAACATTTCAGATTGATGACTGCTGAAATGGTTAGGGCCAGAAAGCTGGATTCAGCTAAAATTGTAAGGAGAAGTTACATCTCGCCTAAAAGTGAAAGGGTGGTTCAGTTGATGTTTTTAATGATTTTGTAAAGAACTGGTAGGATAGAGAGAAAGAGACAAAAGTCTATTCCACGGTGGCAAGGGGGTATAACCTTAAAATCAGAGCCAGACCAGAAAGGGAATATTTCTTCAAAAGGTTGGCGAGGTGCAGAGATCTCTTCACAGAAAACAGTAGATGCTAAATCAATTAATAACTTAAAGTGAGAGATTTTTACTCGGTAAAGGTATAAAAGGATATGGAGCCTAGACCGGCACAGGGTCTAAGGGACAAGGGGCCGAATGGCCTCCTTCTGTTCCTATTTTCTCAAGTGAAGGAGGGCGTCAGAAGAAAAATAAGTAAAAAAGACTGGCATTTATCCCAAACCTTTCACAACCTCAGAACATCCCAAAGCCCTTTGCAGTCACTGAGAGCTATGCCTGTGCTGGGGATGGGATATGGACGGTAATAAAGGTGAAGCTGAGAAGAGAGGACATGGACTCCAGGAGGCGGTGGGAATGAAAATACAATTTTAACTGAGTGGCGGAAATGTGCAGGAGCGATGGGTAGACCTGTCCAGGAGTGGTTTAGCCTGTTTGTTTATACTGCTTTGCTGATTGGAGAACCACAACAGATGGGAGCTCAGTGAGAAGCAACGGCACACCTGTAATATTTGTATAAAAGTTTGTTATTCTTACTCGGTGTGGACTCCCCGTATCCTTATTAAACTGGCGCAACGATGGGATTCGAACCCATGCATGCATAGGAAGCGGCCCGAGCCTGTTGGGCTGCGATTGGTTATACCAGTTGCAGATGGACTGGCAGCATATTCTCCACATGGGGCCTGGCGGCCTTTGTGAAGTCCTGAGCATGTTCCCTGAGGTTTTCCAGCAGGTCTGGGTACAATTAATGGGGCCTCACCAAGACCCAGGTGCAACCAGAAGCCCAGCCATGGAGCTTGGCTCTGTTTTTGGATTGGTCAATGATTGTGGCAGATTCATTCTGAATTTGGCGACCGTCCTGGCTTCCCTTCATTTGCTCCTCATGAAGCAGCAGCATTGGGTGTGGAGCAAAGCCCAGGAGGAGGCCTTTAGAAAAGTGAAACGGGTGGGGCAGCACGGTGGTGCAGTGGGTTAGCCCTGTTGCCTCACGGCGGCGAGGTCCCAGGTTCGATCCCGGCTCTGGGTCACTGTCCGTGTTGAGTTTGCACATTCTCCCCTTGTTTGCGTGGGTTTCGTCCCCACAACCCAAAAAGATGTGCTGGCTAGGTGGATTGGTTACGCTAAATTGCCCCTTAATTGGAAAAATTAATTGGGTAATCTAAATGTTCAAAAGAAAGTGAAACGGCGATTGTCCTCTTCGGGGTTGTTGATGCATTTCGATCCTTCGAAGTCATCATTCCCCAATCAAATGTTTGGGATTAGGGCAGTCCTGTCCCATCAGATGAGCGATGGCTGTGAATGTCTGATCACCTTTGCCTCCTAGAAGCTGTGGCGGAGTATCAGTATCATGACAGGTTTGTGTCATTGGCTGGTACCGGTCTGAACCCATTATGTTGGCATCATTAGCTCCACCCATCTGAGCTAACCGGCCGGAGCTGAGTGTAAGTATGCTCAAATAGAAAAAGAAGGTTAGGGGCCAGTTTAGCACAGTGGGCTAAACAGCTGACTTGTACTGCAGAGCAAGACCAGCAGCGCGGGTTCAATTCCTGTACCGGCCTCCCTGAACAGGCACCGGAATGTGGCGACGAGGGGCTTTTCACAGTAACTTCACTGAAGCCTACTTGTGACAATAAGTGATTATTATTATTATTATTAATAAGGTCTGGCGGTCGTGTTTGGAGTGACGAGATTTAATCACTACGCCTATGGCCGCAGTTTCTTTATCGTCACAGATCACAAGCCATTTCCGGGCCTCTTCCATGAAGACAAGGCGATCCCATCAATTGCTTCTGCAAGGATTCAACACTGGGCCTTGTTATTGGCGGCTTACAAGTACTCTCTCAAGCACCACCCAGGGACCCAGATTGCACACGCCGATGCAATGAGCCATCTCCTCTGCAGACTGAGCCTGTAAATCACCCTATTGCGGCAGACGGGGTGTTCGCTGTCCTGAATTCTTTTCATAGAATTTACAGTGCAGAAGGAGGCCATTCGGCCCATCGAGTCTGCACCGGCTCTTGGAAAGAGCACCCTACCCAAGCCCATACCTCCACCCTATCCCCATAACCCAGTAACCCCACCTAACACTAAGGGCAATTTGGACCCTGAGGGCAATTCAGCCTGGACAATTCACCTAACCTGCACATCTTTGGACTGTGGGAGGAAACCGGAGCACCCGGAGGAAACCCACGCACACACGGGGAGGACGTGCAGACAGTGACCCAAGCCGGTGGACTACTTGCCCGTCACCGTATCTTGTACTCATAGCTGGTGCAAACTCATCCCGTCCTTGCCAAGATGCGGCATTTGGTGCTATATAGTGGCCAGCATCAACAGCTATTGGGTGAGTTGAAGTTTCTCCTTGAAGTTCTCAGAGCTGACCATAGAAGACCGTATCTTCCTATGGGGCATGAAGGTTGTTCTGGCGAAGGACCAGAAATTCTTGTTAAAGGACCTCCACAACGGGCAACCAGGAGTGTCCAAGATGAAGATATTGCTGAGAAGTTATGTCTGGTGGCTGGGGTTTGGACAGATATAGAGACGGTGCTCCATTTGTCGAAAGCACCAGAAGCTCCCCAGGGCGGGACCCCTATACCCTTGGGAGTGGCTGGGGTGCCCTTGGGCTCGCGTACATGCCAAATCCGCCGATCCAATCCTGTTTCTTTAAAAAAATCTTTTATTCTCCTCATTATCAACATTTTCATCAAATAAACAACAAAAGATAACAAACAAAAACAAATACAGTACTAATCCCCCAAACAGCAACCCCCTCAGCATACAAACCCAAACATCACCCAAAGCATACATGCCAAGTAAAAATGAATGAAAATTAACAATCAATCAGTAAACAGCGTACTCAAGAACAACAATAGTCCCAAACCCCCTTTCCCCCCCAATGTTCGATGGCAACCAATTCTCTAACGTGCATAATAAACAGCCCCCAATGAATTGTAGAACCTCTCCTTCATCACCCTCAGCTCAAACTTCACCTTCTCGAGTGAAAAATTCCAGTAGACCCCCCTGCCAAGCTGAGGTACAGGGCGGAGAAGCACCCTACAGGACCCACCCCCGGGCAATCAGCAAGGCAAAGGCTTAAATATCTGCCCCTGCCCCCACCTGCAGCCCTGGCTGATCCAACACCCCGAACGTGGCTTCCAGGGAACCTGGTTGCAAGTTTACGTGCACTACCCCCGAGACAGCTCCCTCCAGTACTTCTCCAGCTTCGGACACGACCAACATTGTGGACTCCTCCCACATCGCTCACATACATCCTTCACCTCCTCAAAGAGTCGATTCGTCCTCGCCCTCGCGAGGTGCGCCCTATACACGACCTTCAGCTGTATCAACCCAGACCTTGCGCACGAGGTTGAGGTGTTCACCCTCCAGAGCACCTCATACCACAAACCGTCTTCCATAACCTCCCCAACTCTTCCTTCCACTTGGCTTTGATCCACTCTATGGATTCCTTCCGCAGGTCACCGACACAAGACCCTTCCCAATTCCCTCCTCACCTTTTCAGCATCTCCGCTCAATAGTAATATAATGCATTCGGGAAGTCCGACCCCCCTGTCTGCAACCCTCTCTGCAGAACCACCTTCCTAACCCTGGCTACATTCCCCCCCCAAAAATAAGCACGGTGATCAGCTTATCCACTGCCTTCGGCGAAAAGACCAGCAGGCACTGAAATAAAAACAAAAATTGCGCCAGCACATTCATTTTAATTGCCAGGACCACAAAGTATTCACTCTTTTCCAGGTTTAATTTAAAACCTGAAAAGGACCCAAAGAAACTCTATTATTCCCCATTGATGCACCCGGCTTTAATATATATAACAATAAACAGTCCATGTACAGAGACAACCTATCTTCCACCCCACCCAGCCCACCCCTTGCCATCTTCCCCGACTGCATCCTTCCAATTGCCTACTTTTCCTCCTGTTCTCCTACAGACCTCTCCAGTCTGACCCTATCTTTCTCCTCCAACCTCGGGTACTCCAATTCGTCCAGGAACTCCCGCATCTTCAGTTCCTCTCCCGGTAGCTCCGACCTATACAAATTTTCATAAAACTCCTTGAACACCTTATTAATCTGGTACAGGCCACCACCAATTTCCCTGTCCTATCCCGCACCTGGACAATTCCCCTCGCCGCCACCTCCCTCCGGCTTGCCAACATGCCTTCTCCCCATACTCAGAAATCGCTCCCTTCGCCCGCCTCAGTTGGCGCACCGCCTTCCCTGTGGACAACTGATCAAAGCTAATCTGTAGCTCTTTCCTTCTATCCAAAAGTGCTGGAACTGCATCCCCCGCGTACCCCCGGGTCCACCTCCAACATCTCATCTCTCAGCCTTTAATGCTCTTCCCTCTCCTCTTTATCCACCTTAACCTTAAATTAAATCACCTCCCCCCTCACCACTGCCTTCGGGGCTTCCCATACCACTGCCTGCAATACTTCTCCTGTACAGTTAAAGCCCACATACTCCTCCATCACCTTCCCGATCTTCTCACAGAAACTTCGATCCCCCAACTGTCGTGGTATGCATCACTGTATATACACAAGGGGTTAAGGTAAATACACTACAACTAAGTAACCACTAGAGGGAGCACCAGAGATGTACAAATACATAGACAAACAGGAAGTCAGCCTCTCTCTCTCTCTTCACAGGAACGGCAGCTGGTGAGCAGGACTTAGACAGGCAGCTCAGATGTAATAAGCGCTGGAGAGAGAACAAACTCATAGAAATAAAGCATCTACTTCAACTGTAAGATGACAAGCTTTATTCAGACACAAGGAATAATACATGGTACCAGGTACATTCAGAATTCTTACAAGAAGGTTACACAAGATGCAGATAAAGCAAAATCAAAAACAGAAGAAAAATCGTACGTGGGGAGACTTCGCTGAGTCGATGAAACTCGTTGGAACTCCACCGCAACTGAAAATAACCGGTAATTTAAGTCATAGATGGAACATTTTTAAACAAACGTTTGAACTATATAGCGTAGCTAATGATTTGAGTACAGCCTCAGAGGAAATGAAAATAGCACTTCTACTAGAAGGACATGAAGCTAGAGAAATCTATAACTGCTTCAATTACTTGAAAGGTGAAGACAACACCAAATTAGAAGTAATACTTAAAAAATTTGAAGATTACTGTAACACCAGTAACAAACCTGCTTTAAGACATTCAATGCTCAAAGACCAAATTGCACAGGGGATGACTCATGCGAAACTCAAACAATCATCAGAACCGAAAGGTTTAATGCTGGAAATCGCGATTGACGTGCAGATTGCAAGAAAAAAATAACTTTTTTTAACAAGAAAAAAACGGCAGAAAGGCTCTTTTCCACACATCTGAAGAAGTTAAAATGGTGTCTGAGCACATTTAAAACTCCCCGGGGAACAAAAGACGCAAAGTCTGTGACTGTGCAGAAAACGGCAACCACGCATGCGCAATTGAAAAAAGACATTTTGGGCGCAAATCGTTCTGCGCATGCACACGCCACGCATGCGTAGTTGAACAAAAAGAGCCCACAGCTCGAAGAGGGATTGCGCGCATGCGCAGTTTCCGAAAAAAGCGCATAGTAAAGGAAAAGCGATTTGCGCATGCGCAATCCATTCCTACGCTTTATGTCACGAGCATCATGACATCAGAGGCCCTGGACCACGGCCACTTAAATGGGAAATGTCCGAAAATTGAAAAAAAGAGTTTTAAAGCGACAAGACACAATTTGTTCACCTCGAAAGACAGAGCAATGCCTGAACTTCTACCAGCAGTTGAAAATAACGTCCACAGCACCCTGGAACAAACAGTTCGCAACACCCGAAGTGAAGAGCACAATGACAAATCCAAAACCAAAGCAGATGATTTGTTCATTGAACATGAAGAGCACAATAACAAATCCGAAACAAAAGAAGATGATTTGTTTATCGAAGAATACTACTCAGGCATGGCTGAATCCAATACCATGATGCCATGGCAGATTGTCGATATATTGCATAACAGCAACCTGTCAAATACCCAAGAAGAAAACAATGCCACACAATGAGAACTGACCAACTCCGTTGAGAGAGCACAGATCGACTCCACAGAGAGACCACTGCACGATTCCACACAGAGAGCGATGAAAGACTCCAGAGAGAGAGAGCGATACGAGTCTCCACAGAGAGCACGTTGACAGACTCCACAATGGAAGCAACTCAAGACTCCATAGCGAAGTCCATGCATGAACAAGACCATGAAGGTCTAACAACTTTATCTGAGCAACCAGCAGCAGACTATGAAAGTCTACCAAGCTCACCTGAACAACAGAAATACTATGAAAGTCTACCCAGCTTATTTGAGCCACCAGATGAAGACTATGAAAGTCTGCCCAGCTTATTTGAGCCACCAGATGAAGACTATGAAAGTCTGCCCAGCTCATTTAACCAACAAGAAGACACTGAATGTCTACCCACTGTATGTGAGATAAGTGACGAAGAAATCACAATTCCCATACAAAATGTGCACGATCACAGCGAGACTGATAGATCTCAGCTCGTATGTACAGAAGCACTCAACAATCAAAGTGAAACTACTCTTTATTCCAGTGAGACCACGTCAATTAAAACCTCAACCACTCGAGCCTATCCACAAGAAAATGAAATCTTGAAGATTTTGCCTTCAGAACAGGAGCATCAAGAAACCAAAGATGATTCAAGTGAACCTGAAATGACTCCAAAGAGGAGCACCAAGAAATCAATGATGATTCAAGTGAACCATAAATGACTAAAGAAGAGGAGCACCAAGGAATCAAAGAGGAATCACATCAACCACAAAGGAGTGATGTCACCAAGATCAATGCAACATCAGATTGTTCTCACAATCCTCAAGAAGAAACGGTCAATGGAACATCAGATGCCACAAATAACTTTGAGAATGACTCGAATTGTCCACACAGAACAGTCATCGAGCGCAACAAGAACAACAAAAACCATAAGAAGCACAACAGAAACAAGAACAACAGCAGCAACAACAAAAACAACAAGAAGCGCAACAGCAACAACAAAAACAACAAGGAGCACAACAACAAAAACTACAAGCACAACAACAAAAACTACAAGAAGCACAACAACAGAAACAACAGCAGTCACAGGAAAATGTCCAGGGCAGACAACAAAGATGACATATAGAATCGCTACCACAAGCATAGAAAAAAAAAGTCTAAATCAGACAACAAAGTGATTCGACCATTCGAACACCTCATGATGACTTCTTGGTTACTTAAACACAGGAACATTGATGACGTTCACAAAGAAATGACAACATCAACATCACCACTTCAACAACAGAAGAAGAAAGCAACTCAATCGAACAAATTCATAAAGTTTGGACTCATAATTTTTAAAAATTAAGATTGGACTCATAAATATTAATTGGCTTTTTATAATCATAAATATCAGCACACCTTGTACATGTCATCATTTATCTACCAAGTACAGAAAATATGTAACAAGACAAAAGGGGGGGATGTAGTGATATGCATCACTGTATATACACAAGGGGTTAAGGTAAATACACTACAACTAAGTAACCACTAGAGGGAGCACCAGAGATGTATAAGTACATAGATAAACAGGAAGTCAGCCTCTCTCTCTCTCTTCACAGGAACGGCAGCTGGTGAGCAGGACAGACAGGCAGCTCAGATGTAACATAGTCTAAGCGCTGGAGAGAGAATGAACTCATAGAAATAAAGCATCTACTTCAACTGTAACACTACGAGTTTAATGCAGACACAAGGAATAATACACCAACAACCCCACGTCCAATCTCCACCCCGGTCTCTGCAATGCCCCGTTCTCCAGGACCATGTCCACCCAATGCGGCGCGTGATCCGAAATTGCTATCGCCAAAAACTTTGATCCTCTAACCCCCGCCAACAACGACTTCCCTACTACAAAGAAGTCTATCCTCAAGTAAACCTTGAGAACCGAAGAGAAAAAAAAATACTCCCGCGCCCTCGGGTGCAAGAACCTCACCGGTCCACTCCTCCTATCTCCCTCAAAAGCCCAGTCAGCGCCTTCGTCCCCCCTGACTGGGCGAGCGAACGCGGCTGTGACCTATCCAACTTTGGCTCTTGCACCAAATTCCAGTCCCCTCTCACTATTAGCTCATGCGAATCCAAGTCCAGAATGCCCCCAAACACCTTCCTCACAAACCTTGCACCTTTCCAGTTAGGGTCATACACACTCGGCAACACCACTGGCCTCCTCTCCAACACCCCTGCTACTATCATATATTTACCCCCCTGGTCCACCACCACCTTCTCCATCTGGAACCTCACTCGCTTACTGACCAAAACTGCTGCCCCACCGTGCCCTGCTGTCGAACCCCCGAGTGAAATACTTGGCTTACCCAGCCATTTCTGAGCCTCACCTGTTCCTTCACCCTCAGGTGAGTCCCCTTTTGTTTAGCTACAACGACCTATGAGACCGATCCAGTTCATACCGGGAGGGATCCTCCACCTCCCTCAACAGCTCCATCAACATCTTGGCAAAGTACTCAGTCGGCCTCGGGCCCTCCACCCTTTCAGGCAGGCTCACGATCCTCAAGCCTTTAAGCTTTTTAGGTGCTCAAACACCCTCAATTTCTTCACTGGCCCCCCCAAACCCCTCATGTTCAACGTAACTAACCTGACCGGGAGTCTCACCCACCACCCCCCACGCCCCTCCTATTTGCCATCATCATAACTCCGGGTCTTGCCCACTGGGCTTGGCCCGGCCCGTCCCATTGTTGCCATCAAACCCCTCCCCCTCCCAGAATCCCCCCACCTACCTCCCCTCGAAAACACCGCACCCAGTATCAGTCCCCTTCCCCCCCTTTCACACCTCCTAACCTGTTTGAGCAGGCTCCAATGCCCGCAAACCCTCCCCCCACCACACCACCATTCACTAGCCGACTTGAGCTTGCGAGTGTGGAGGCCCCTGCCCTGGCCCCACTCCTCTCCAATCACCTCCCACCAACTGGCCCCAGGAATACAAAGAAATCCCCTTCAAACAAGCACAAAACCCCTAGAAACCCCCCCAAAATCTAGTTACAAAAAATACTCACTTTTACCTTATATAAATAGGTAACTTTATCCCATTTAACACATATAACAACATGAAATAAAAAATGGAACTATATACAGGGCTGGATTCTCCGCCAATGGAATGCTCCATTTTCCCGGCAGCCCAGGGGTTTCCCGATGGTGTGGGGCTGCCTCACAATGGGATACCCCATTGACTAGCCTGCGAAATGGAGCATCCCCCCGGCATGCTGAACCGGAAATCTGCCGCGACTGGACGGAGAATCCAGCCCACAATCTTCCATCCCCCTACCCTCAGTCCCATTTCTCACTCCTGACCCTGCCTTCACAAACGCCTCCGCCGTTTCCACCGTCTTGAAATTAAAGTCTTTGGAGTTATAGGTCACCCGCAACTTAGCTGGGTACACTACACCATTGATATACAGTGGCGGCTTCACTCGGCCGAAGGCTGCCCGCCTCCTCGGTAGCTCCATGGTTACGTCCTGGTACATGAGTGTATCAGCTCCAGCCCACTGCACCTCCCGTTTCTGTTTCACCCAACTTAGGACCTTCTCCTTCACATGGTACCTATGGAAACAAATAATCACCTCTCTTGGCGGCTCATTCGCCTTTGGTTTGGGCCACAACGATCTATGAGACCGATCCAGTTCACACCGGGAGGGATCCTCCCCCTCCCCCAACAGCTCCACCAACATCTTGGCAAAGTACTCAGTTGGCCTTGAGCCCTCCACCCTTTCGGCCAAGCCCACGATCCTCAAGGTTTGCAACATCAATCAATTTTCCAGGTCCTCCAACTTGGGTCCTTGGCCCATCGAAACCTGTTCACCCAGACCCCAATGGCAAACCCCAGAAACCCTTTGTTGGTCTCGAGCATCCTCTGCAGCTCCTCACCCATCAAAGTGAGCTGATCGCTGTGCTGCGTCAGGGCCTCCTCCACCCTCTTCAGTTTCTCACTCTGCTCTCGCACCTCAGCTGATGCCCTCGACACCACCGCCGTCACCGGGGCAATCGCCTCCTCCACCAGCATCTTCAGCGCCGCCATCATCTCCTTCCTCATTACCTCCTTGTGCTTTGCAAACTGTTTCTCGAGTTCCCAAGCCATCACCTTGGTCATCTTTTGTGCCATGAACGGCCCCACCCATCAACCCAGCCTCTGCCATCTTTCCAGTTGCCGAGCCGACTCTTTCGCTCAATGGTGAACCTTCATTCGCCCCCTTCTTCATGACAGCTTTCTTTTGGTTTTTCAACATCCCCCTCCTTCCTTATGTCTTCCTGCATTTATTTGTCAAATAATTGCCCCGGGACCGGGCATTAAATTCTAAAAAAAATCAATCCTCGAGCAGGAGCCACCCAACGCGAGACTTCCTCCGACATGCCGCCACTGGAAGTCCCATTTCTGGGTTTGATGTCTCTCGTCCTGGTGGACACCCACTCCTGAGGTCCACAGGATGGTGACAATCACCTCCCAGGTGACTGTCGAACGATTCTTTTTCAACCCATGGAATCCCTGAGATGCTCTTAACAGGTAACGGGGCTTCTTTCACGAATGAAGAATTTGCCGCTTTCATAAAGGACAATGGGATTTGGCATGTCCGTACTGCCCCATACCATCTGGCATCAAATGGCTTGGCAGAGAGGGCTCTGCAGACAGTCAAGTGGGGGCTCAAGAAGCAGACTTCAGGCTCGATGAACACCAGGCTGGCACGTTTTTGGCTCTCCATCAGGATTACTCTGCACACAGTAACTGGGCTGGCCCCCGCTGAGATGCTCATGGATTGTACCCGACTTAGTTTACTCCTCCCAGACATAGGTACTAATGTGCACCCTAACCAGGACATCGACCTCTCCAACGCTTTGCACTTGATGACGCAACATTCATTTGTAACTTCACCAACGGTGCTCGTTGGCTCCCTGGAATTGTCGTCCGTTAAATGGGACCGGTCTCTTAACAAGTTCAGGTCTGAGGGCAACTGATGCGACGGCACTTGGATCATATTCACTCATGGAGATTGATCCTTCATGCGGTTCCTTGGAAGAATCCTGTCTTGGATCCTACAACTGCATTGCCGAACCAGCCTGCTGTGACGCTTCCAGTCTGTGTCGACACCAACATGCTCGACGTGCCCAACACTGTATCTTCAGATTCAGACATGGAGAAGCAGATATCTGAGGTCTCAGGTGCAGATTCAACAGTTCTGCCGCCTCCTGCTGACCAACCACCATGGCGTTCCTGCTGCAGACGACGTTCCCCTTCGAGGGATACATCATCTGATCAGGGTCCGACTTCCTCCACCTGTTCCTCCTTCTCCATATCTTCGGCCGTCAAGTGTATTCGGCCTTTTTGGGGAGGAATGTAAGATCCCGCATGGGAATTACGGGATGGGAATGATTATCTTCCCCATTTTTCTCACGGAGTACGAGCTCCCCGACTAAATGGCGGGGAAACTCCATTCCACTATGTATAAAAGATTGGCCAGAATGGCATCGACTGGGAAGAGACCCTTTAAAGATCTACAGGGGGTTGTATATAACCTAATTGTAAATAAACCAAAATTTGTTATTCTTACTTCATGTGGACTCCCTGCGTCCTTTTTAAAACAACCATTAACATCAGGTGGTACAAGGTCTCTGCCTGAGGTTTATGGACGAGGTAATGAAAATCACTTATTGTCACGAGTAGGCTTCAATGAAGTTACTGTGAAAAGCCCCTAGTCGCCACATTCCGGCGCCTGTCCGGGGAGGCTGGTACGGGAATCGAACCCGCGCTGCTGGCCTGCCTTGGTCTGCTTTAAAAGCCAGCGATTTAGCCCAGTGAGCTAAACCAGCCCCGTGAGTGCCCCGGGATGGAGAATCCGAGTGAGCAGAGATGCTGAGAAAACAGACAAGACCTGAGCTTTCCTGTTGGAGCCTGATCAGGGTGGGAAATGAGTGGGGCAGGTCCCCATCTCTAGTATAACTGCTCTGCCCACCACCAGACGTGGGGAGGTCAAATCAATCCATATAGCTCCACATATAGGGGGCCTTGGGGAAATGGTAAAAAAAATATAGGCTGCGCGGTGGGTCTACATTATGACGTTGGTGGCTGTGGGTGAAGGGAAGACCTCCAGGGGTTGCTGAAGTTTGGGATGGCCTGAGAATAGATGGTTTGATGTTCAGTAATGAGGTGGTGGTACTTGGTGGTCTTGGAGGAGGTATGAGGAGACCGCAGAGCTGGTGTTACATCTCCACAACAAGGTAAACACAGCCAGCATCTCTCTCGTCAGCGGATTTGTTAATGATTCCAGGGTTGAGCCTAAGGGTATGGAGTGTTGTGACTCCTGAGGGAGATGGATTTGAACAAGGGAAAGGATTAACTAGCATGGCTCATCTCACCTGGACAGTTCTTCTTGAAGAGATCAAAATAAAATGTGACCCCCTCTGAACCTAACTATGTTTTGCCGAAAGGCCATCAACCTGAAACCTCAATCCTAACCCTCCTCGCTTCATAAATGTGGCCTGAGCTGCTGAGAGCTTCCACTGATGTAGATGTCAGAAATCCTTGCCTGAGGGTTTTTAAGCTGTGGATACTGTGCACACATTTTAAATTATTCAGAATCTACAGCTATATTTCACCTGAAATACAGTTTATTTATTTAATGCTTACCTTTGCTAATTAGGCCAAAGTGCTTCATGTAAGATTTTACATTGGGTCATTTATCTCGAGGATTAAAAAGATGTGGTCTGATGGCTCAGTGTTATACCTGGGCTGCCCGCTGGAATAACAATACAGACCAGACCACTTGTCTAAAACATTGGCCGGGATTCTCCAATAGTGGGGCTATGTCCCGACGCCCGCCAGGAAACAGGCGTGAATCACTCCGGACTTTTTTCTAAAAAGTCCGGGTTGATTCTCTGTTTTTAGGGGGGGATAACAGGGCCCCGATGTGCGCCGCGCAGCTCCTGCTGCTGATATGGGGCCCTGCACCTCCGGCCGCGGGCCTGTACATGCGCGCGGCGGCCGCCTGTGGCGCTAGCCCCATGAAACATGGCGGACACACCCAGTGGCCCGGCGCGGAAGAAGGTAGCCCCCCCAGATCATGGCCAAGGTGGAGGCCCACCCCCCCCCCCCCCGGAGACTGATCCCCCCTGCCCCCCCCACCAGGACAGCCACCGCAGCCGCGGCGCCGGGTGGAACCATACGAGAACCACGTTGGCGGGAACTCGGCCGGTCGACCGCGGAGAGTCGCCGCGGGGGCCTCTTTCAACGGCCTCCGACCGGAACCGCGTCGACCGCGATTGCGGTGTGGGGGTCGGAGAATCCCGACCACTGTCTCTTATGAGTTCACTGATTTAAGTCAGGCTACAACTGAGGTGCTGTAATTGGTCTCAACAACTGGAGGCTACAGTGGCGGAACCAGATTGTCCAAGGTTCCCATTGCCTAATTGCAATCTGGTACTGTCTGCGGGAAAGTGTGTGAGTGTGTGCAGGTTTTAGTTTCGATGTGACGCCATTTATAATTGAAGAGCTTCACGTTCTAAGCTCACCCTCAGTAAGAGCCAGCCACTTCGGAAGAATGTGGGGGGAGGGGGTTGGAGAAATAAAACGTCAAAATGGAAAGAGGTGAGATTTGCCAGGGCAATTTCAGGGCCATAGTGGACCGATGGTGACAGAGTTGAAGTTGGTCAATCTGTGGAAACAAAATGAACATTTCATTACTTCCTGCCAGGAGGTGATTGCAGATGTCATATTAGATTTGTGGAAAAATCTACTGATTCCCAATGTGGCATTGCAATCAACTGCAACATCTGCACACACAGCTTATAGCTCGGGGTGAAAGTGGAGGCTGATATTCTGCTTGGACTGGGTCGGTACACTCTGTATAGGATTAAGGATACTGGAGTATTACATCTTTTTACCTTGTGCATATTGTTGGTGCCACTGCATATAAATAAATGTTTGATACATAGGGAAGCAACGTTCATCAGATGGAGTTTTCTTGCAGATCTGCCGAACTGTAGCATGTTTATGGAGCAAATTCAGGGCATAAAAACAAATTCTTAGTTCAAATTCTTAGCTTGGAAACAAGCAAACCGTGATCTCAAAGCTTGTACTAGGCTTCCGGGTGTTAGGAAGAGCAGTTTTAATTGACATTTTTGCTGTTTGGCTGCAACTCAGTGTAGATTAAGCAGATGCAGCACAGCATTGTGAATCTTGCAATAGGTTTGTGCTGCTTCTGTACGAGAGCTGGCAAGAAAGTCCAAAAATAGATCTGTGTGGAACAACTGCTCCGAATGGAAATGTCTAGGGACTTGAAGAATAAGCTGGGATGCCTGTTGCACAGATCAAAAGCACGAATAGTTCAGAACATCAGTGTTGTGTCTTACAAATTAGGGTTCTAGCCTAATCAAAGGTCAACTTTAAATGCAGACAGATTAGTTTAAATCTCCCAGTTACCATGTTCAGTATAACTAATAAGGGATGCCAGAGATGATTTTTTTCTCTCTAATGCAGCAGCGTCGTTTCCAGCATTGTTCTTTGTTGGTGCTGCTGATTAGGCTGATACTCAAATAATCTCACTGCCGAGTTTAGC
Organism: Scyliorhinus canicula; assembly: GCF_902713615.1. Taxonomy (NCBI): domain Eukaryota; kingdom Metazoa; phylum Chordata; class Chondrichthyes; order Carcharhiniformes; family Scyliorhinidae; genus Scyliorhinus; species Scyliorhinus canicula. The sequence continues at coordinate 32,140,693 of NC_052157.1, forward strand.
TTTCCTGAGAGATTCTGTCTACAAATCGACTCAAAGAAGAAAGAGGCCTCTCCATTTGAGGAATCTCAGCAAAAGATTGGTGGGAACTGGCCAGGAAGTGAATTGTATCTCTGCCTTTTTAAATGACACATCGCCAATCAACAAGCTGGTAATGACAGTCCCAATATAAATAAAACCTGAGCTTCCTCTTGCATTTCCTCCTGATAATGGGCTTAATGCGCACATTTAATCATTACCGTCAAATCCTTATTTTTTTTGTTTTCTGCCACATTCAATGAGCCATTGCCAACATCGCATTTTCAATAAATTTGAAACTATGCATTCCCCCAATTTAGTCACAAAACAAAAAACTGAAACTGCTGGAAAATCTCAACAGGTCCGACAACATCTATGGAGAGAGAACAGAGCTCATGTTTCGAGTCTGGATGACTCTTTGTCAGAGCTCTTTGGGGTGGCACAGTGGTTAGCGCTGCTGCCTCACAGCACCCGGGACCCAGGTTCGATTCTGGCCTCTGGTGGCTGTCTGTGTGGATGTTGCACGTCCTCCCCGTGTCTGCGCTGGTTTCCTCCGGGTGATTCTGGTTTCCACACACCATCCTGACTTGGAACTATATTGCTGCTTATTCACGGTTGTTGGGTCAAAACCCTGGAATTCCCTATCTAACAACATTGTAATGGTTCACAAGGTGACTCACCACCACCTTCTCGAGGGCAGTTCGGGATGGGCAATAAATGCCGGCTTTGTCACAGCTGGCGAACGGGAAATTCCTATAGTGGACTTGTTTTAAACTGATTTATACCAATATGACTAGAGGGAAGAAACATCCAGAGCAAATTCACCAATCCCCTCTTCTTAGGAGTGGGTCACACTCAAGAGGATGTCGATCTGAGTTAGGCTATATCAATGTAACATCAATCCTCCAGGTCACATTCGTGTCAGCAAACATCTTTCTCATCTGCTCACATCTCGGAGACGATGTCCACAATAGCTAGCTTTGACAAAGAGTCATCCAGACTGTGGTGTTCTTTGTAACCAAAAGAGAAAATGCTGGAAAATCTCAGCAGGTCTGGCAGCATCTGTAGGGAGAGAGAAGATCTAACGTTTCGAGTCCAGATGACCCTTTGTCCAAGCTAAAAGACATAAAAAGTGGGATATGTATTCTGTAGGGAATGAAAGATGAGTCATGGCCACAGAAACCAAGGGAAAAGAGTGCTAATGGCAGTCCCCAGAGAGAACAGAAGGTGTGAAAGGCCAAACAGCAGAGAAACTAAAATCAGAAGGTAAGCTGTGGTGATGTAGATGTGAGGGTAGGGGGGGACATGGGTGGGAGAGAGGAAAAGGGGGGAGCAAAGGGGAGAAAAGGTAAGGAAAGGGGGGATAAGATGGGGGGAGTATATATATATAAAGAAAGACAAGAAAGGAATAAATGGTAAAAGACAGTTTAAATGAAATGGAATGAAAACAATGGGGTCGAGGTGGGGTAGAGCTAATCATCTGAACTTGTTGAATTCGATGTTCAAGCCGGAAGGCTGTTGTGTGCCTAACCGGAAGATGAGATGCTGTTCCTCCAGTTTGCGTTCAGTTTCACTGGAACATTACAGCAGGCCATATTATTAAGTGGTGTTCTTTGTGTTGCTTATTCGGAATGGATTGCGCTGTGTTCCACAAAGACCACAGTATAGCTTTTACTTAAACAAAGCTATGATTTTATTTAGACTACTGAACTCGGTTTTTACACTTAGTCCTTTTAGAATACTGAATTGATCAATAACATCTAACTACACTCACCTACTGCTAATCTCACTCACTGGTATAACACTAACAGCTCTGATGACCTTGCTCTAGCTGTCTCCTGCTTACTCCTCCTCTAAGACTAGCATCACTGCTTTATATAGTAGTATATGCACCTCCCTCTAGTGGCTATTCGTCGTACTACATTAACCCTTGTAATGTTGAGAGTTATGATAATACCACACAGACTTGAAAGGTTACCTCCGTTCCCTCTCCACAGATGCTGTCAGATTGTCCAGCATTTTCTGTTTTTGTTTCAGATTCCAGCATCCGTAATAATTTGCTTTTAACCACCATCTCTAGCTAGGTGTTCCTCATGTTTTCCCTGGACCTTTGAACATACGAACAAGGAGCACGATTCAGCCCATCGGATCTGCTCTGCCATTTAATAGGATCATGGCTGATCTGATGGTAACTCCAAATCTGCATCCCACCCTCTTGCTTAGTAAGGATCTGCCTTAAAAACAATCAAAGACTTATCTCGTTTAAGGCCAGGGTGGACAAAGAGATGTTGGAGCGGCAGAGGGTAATAGGCGAGATGTTGGAGGTAGATAGGAGTTATGCAGAAGATGGGGATCCAGCGAAGTTGGAAAAGAGGAAGGAACTACAGGCGAGCTTTGACCGATTATCTACCAGGAAGGCAGTGCGCCAACTGAGGCGAGCAAGGGGTGCGGTTTACGAGCATGGAGATAAGATATGTTAGCAGGTCAGCTCCAGAGGGTGGCAGCGGTAAGGGAAATTGTTCAGGTGAGGGACAGGGCAGGAAAGTTGGTGGTGGCTCCGGATCTGATTAACAAGGTCTTTGAGGAATTTTATGAGAGACCGGGGTATTTAAACAAAACTATGATTTTATTTAGACTACTGAGGGCAGACCGTGAGAGGCAGGAATTTCTAGATGGGTTGGAGTACCCGAGGTTAGGGGAGGGGGACAGGGCTACATTGGAAGGAGCGATCGTGGAGCAGGAGATAAAAGATGCGATTGGGAGGATGCAGTCAGGGAAGGTGGCAGGGCCCGACGCGTTTCCAGTGGAATATTATAAAAAATTCAAGGATAAGCTGGCACCCCTGATGGTGGGGATATTTGAGGAGGCGATAGGGAAGGCAGTGCTGCCACAAACCTTGGGGCAGGCATCGATTTCACTGTTGCTAAAAAAAGATAAGGACCCGACGGAGTGTGGGTCGTATAGGCCCATAACACTTTTGAATGTGGTCGCAAAAGTATTGGTGAAGGTACTGGCGGGTAGGCTGGAGGAGTGCATCCCGAAGGTGATAGGTGAGGATCAGAAGGGGTTCGTGAGAGGGAGGCAGCTCTTTTCAAATGTTAGAAGGGTATTGAACATGGTTATGGTACCGGCGAAGGGGAAGGAAACAGAGGTGATTGTGGCATTGGACGCTGAGAAGGCGTTTGACCGGGTAGAATGGGGGTACTTGATGGCAGTTCTGCAGTGGTTTGGGATTGGACCAAGATTTATGAACTGGGTAAAGCGACTATATAAGGAGCCGAGGGCGAGTGTCCGCACAAACAACATCAACTCGAGATACTTTTCTCTCCACCGTGGAACTAGGCTGGGATGTCCTATATCCCCCCTGCTGTTTGCACTCACGATTGAGCCGTTGGCCATCGCATTAAGAAGTTTGGGGTTCTGGAAAGGAATAGTGCGGAGGGGGGGGGGGGGGGGGGGGGGGGGGGACGGACGGATAGAGCATAGGGTGTCCTTATATGCCGACGACTTGCTGTTGTACGTGTCGGAACCGAGTGTGTCGATCGGGGGCATATTGGAGCTGCTTCGGGTGTTTGGGTCTTTCTCGGGGTATGAACTAAATCTAGACAAGAGTGAGTAGTTTGTGGTGTTTTGGTTGCAGACAGGGGTGGGGGGGGGCTGTATTCAGTAGGGCAGGGACTCACTTTAGGTACCTTGGGGTGCAGGTTGCCGGGTAGTGGGGGCTCCGCAGGTACAACATTTCTAGTTTGGTGGGGAGAGTGAAAGCTGATCTGGCGAAGTGGGATGGTCTCCCTCGGTCACTGGCGGGTCACGTGCATGTGGTTAAAATGAACGTGTTGCCGCGATTTCTGTTTATTTTCCAATGCCTGCCAATTTTCCCGCCAAAGGCTTTTTTCAGAGAGATTGAGGGAATGATTACTTTGTTCATATGGGGAGGGAAGGTGGCCAGAGTTAGAAAGGTGCTGCTACAGAGGGGAAGACAGGCAGAGGGTTTGGGTCTCCCGAACCTGATGTATTATTACTGGGTGGCGAATGTGGAGAAGGTGCGGAGCTGGGTCAGAGGGGTTGATTCCCAGTGGGTCAGAATGGAGGAGAGTTTGAGCAGGGGGTCGGGAGTGAAAGCGCTAGCAACAGCGCGCGGTAATAATAGCTTCATTGAGAATTTGGAGGCAGTTTCGCCACCACTTCGGGTTGGGGGCAGGGTCAAGGGAAATGCCGATTCGGGGGAACCACAGATTTGAGCCAGGGAAGTGGGATGGAAATTTTCGGAAATGGGAGGAGAAGGGGATTAAAACACTTAAAGATTTGTTTCTTAGGGGTTGGTTTGCAGGATCGAAGGAGCTGGAAGCGAAATATGGGCTAGAGCAGGGGGAAATGTTTAGATACATGCAGGTTCGAGATTTTGTCAGAAAGGAGATACATAGCTTCCCGGTGGAGCTGGCCTCCACATTGCGGGAGGAGGTGCTGACAACAGGGGGACTGGAGAAAGGGGCAGTGTCGGCAGTTTATGGAGCTATGTTGGAAGAGGAGAAGGCACCACTGGAAGGGATCGAAGCAAAGGGGGAGGAAGAGTTGGGAGAGGATATGGAGGAGGGATTCTAGTGTGAGGTGCACCGGAGAGTGAATGCCTCCACCTCGTGCATGAGGTTGGGGCTGATACAGCTGAAGGTGGTATATAGAGCACACCTCAAGAGGGCGAGGATGAGCTGATTCTTTGAAGGAGTAGAAGATGTGTGTGAACGTTGGAGGAGGTGGGGGGGGGGGGGGGGGGGGGGGGGGGCGCTAACCACGTTCATATGTTTTGGTCCACAAAGCTAGAGGATTACTGGAAGGAGATTTTTAGGGTAATCTCTAAAGTAGTGCACGTGAAACTGGACCCAGGGTTGGAAACGGGTGCGGAGGCAGATGTTGTAGCCTTTGCCTCGTTGATCGTCCGAAGGCGGATCCTGATGGGTTGGAGAGCAACCTCTCTACCCTGTGCCCTGGCGTGGCGGGGGGACCTGTTGGAATACTTGACTCTTGAGAAAGTTAAGTTTGAACTCAGGGGAAGGAAGGAGGGGTTCTACAATTCATCAGCGTTATTCATTATGCACTTTCAAGAACTGGATAACATCGAACATTAGTTGGGGGGGTGGTGGTTGGGAGGGTTGGGGGGGAAGGGGACTGTGTGTGTTAATGGTGACTATGGGTGATTCCTGATTCCTTTTTGTCATTTGTTTGTGTGAACATGGGGGCTGATGTCTGAGGGTTGGTGGGAGGATGGGATCGTTGTTATTGATATGGGGATTGACAGATTTGTTACTGATTATTGTTTTTTGTTGGTGGGTGTGAATTTGGGAGAAAATGTGAAAAGGAGGAGAATAAAAAATATTTTTGAAAAAACTATTCAAACACACTGCTTCCACCACCTTTTCAGGAAGAGAGTACCAAAGACTTAAGGCAGTCTGAGAGAAAAGATTTCACCTTCATTTCAAATCGGCGACCGCTTATTTCTAAACAGTGACCCCCTAGTTCCAGATTCTCCTACAAGAGGAAACATCCTCTCCACCTCCACCCTGCCAAAACCCCTCAGGATCTTAATGTTTCAATCAAGTCGCCTCGTACTCTTTTAAACTCCACCAGATACAAGCCTATCCTGGCCAAACTTTTCTCAGAAGGCAATCCACGCATTCTAAGTTTTAGCCTGGTAAACCTTCTTTGAACTGCTTCCAACGCATTTACATCCTTCTGGAGATGTGTGTGTGTGTGTGTGTGGGAGGGGGGGGGGGGGGGGGCAGCAGCGGTGGGAGCTGGGGGAGCGAGGGGAAGTGGGCAGTCTCCTTCAGCCCACTGACTCCTCAGCGCCTGTAGGTGCCGCCTGTAGGTGCAAGATCTCTGGAGAATCATTGTCAAAAGAAGCTGTTGTGCTCCTGTCCGCCTTTTGTCTACATCAAATGCCGGTGGTGATTCTTTAAATATCTCCAGTGTACAGCTCTGTTTTAACAGTGACCGGCAGGTGTGTCACATACAGCATACGAGTGAGTGATCATTGATAAAATGAGCTGACCTTGCAAAGTTACATCATGTCAGCTGCCTGTGTGTAATTGGCCCCAGTGGCCAATGAATATTTCAAGCATACTCACCATTGCAGTGCATGCAGCAACTAAGTCAATAAAAGCCGGACACAGTGCGGAATGTGCTGCTATTCCCCGTCATCCATTTTACACTAGCCACTTGCTACTTCTTGGAGTGGGAGCTCAACTTGCGACCTTCAGATTTACAGATGAGATAGTTACCACCGTGCCAAGCAAATGCTGGCTTGGTGCTGGACCGTGTTGCAGGGGAAGCAAAATAAATTTAACATTCAAAACGATGCACAATCTGGGGTTTGTTTTCCACTTCCACTCAGCCATAAGAGTGCTCATGGACAAAGAAACTATTGAATGACTGGGAGATAATTGGAATCCATCTGTTTTGCAATTTTCACCAGTGCAGCCAGTTTACTGGTCTTTATATACAGGATATGATATAAGTTATGACTAACATATTTAAGAAGATTTCTTTCAGACACTTGCAGCCAGTTATTAAGCATTTGGTCAAAGTGCTCTTTGTGCAGGTTTTAGACAAAGTGCAGTAGGGCTATCTGACTCATGACTGTCAGCCCTCAGAGAGTGGATGAAATTATTACCATCAACTGTATGCTGCAAAACGACTCAACTGATAATGGTACAGGGAAAGGAAATTCATTCATGGAGAGGGTTCTGAGAGGATGATCATTCTGCATGAGGGAGAATCACTTTTGACAGACACAGGAATACATAAAAAATTCTAAAAGGATTTGATGGGGTAGATGCAGAGTCACTATTTCCTCTGATAGGGGAAAGGATGAACGAGGGGGACAAACACCCTAATATTTGAAATGAAATGAAAATCGCTTATTGTCACGAGCAGGCTTCAATGAAGCTACTGTGAAAAGCCCCTAGTCGCCACATTCCGGTGCCTGCTCGGGGAGGCTGCTACGGGAATCGAACCATGCTGCTGGGCTGTCTTGAAAGCCAGCGATTTAGCCCAGTGTGCTAAACAGCCCCATAATATTTATGAGGAGAATGTAAGAACATAAGAAATGGGAGCAGGAGTAGGCCATTCGACCCCTCGAGTCTATTCTCATACAATAATAATAAATAAATAATAATCTTTATTATTGTCACAAGCAGGCTTACATGAAGACTGCAATGAAGTTACTGTGAAAAGCCCCTAGACGCTGATGTGTTGGGTAAGCTGGGTCTACGTGGACTGCGTTTGATGCAGTGTAGAGAGAGACAGGCTTCCAACACTTGAAGAAATACAACATGATTTTATTGATCAACTAACTATCATACATGCTTAATTGTGGGTTGACACTATGCTGACTTGACTGGAGACCTGAGGATAACCTGACCAGGCTAACTGACTACCACATGGTGTTTGTACTAGTTGCTGCTCACAAGCTCTGACTGTCTCAGAGGCTTGGTCCCGAGAGAGTGGGAAAACTGGTGCCCTCTGGCTTTATAGTGGTCGTGTCCTGTCTGGTGATTGGCTGCTGTGTTCTGTGTGCTCACTGGTCATCCTGTGTGTCAATCACTGCCTGTCCGCACTCCATCATATACCTGGATGTATATTATGACAGTCACCACACTCCTGGGCCTGTTTGGGTACGCTGAGGGAGAATTCAGAACGTCCAATTCACCTAACAGCACGTCTTTCGGGACTTGTGGGAGGAAACCGGATCACCCGGAGGAAACCCATGCAGACACAGGGAGAATGTGCAGACTCCGCACAGACAGTGACCCAAGCCGGGAATCGAACCTGGGACCTTGGCGCTGTGAAGCAACAGTGTTAACCACTGTGCTAACGTGCCACCCATGAGATAATGGCGATCTGATTTGTGGCCTTGTCTCTACTTTCCTGCCTAACTCCCTGAACTCTTGACCTCCTTGTTAATCAGCCGTGAATATATTCAATGAGCCCCCCTCCACAGCTCACTGGGGGAAGAGAATTCCAATGAAGGAGCCTATGAGAGAAGACATTCCCCTCATCTCCATTTTTAATGAGAGATCCCAACTTTGAAACTGCTCACCCACATCACTCTACATTTCCCCAAGAGGGCATCATCTACTCAGCATTTACACTGCCAAGCCCCCCTCAGAATCTTGGAAATATCAATAAGATCATCTCTCATTCTTCTAAACTCCAATGTAGGGGCCCAATCTGCTCAAATAAAGGAGACTGAAAAAGTTTTAAAGAACTACTCAAGCCCAGGAACAAGGAGAACCTGCCAAACCTTAGTACCCAGGACCCATTTATAATAGACAGACCAACCAGTAGCTTCTGTACAAGACATACCTGGGCAGTTTTCCAAATTTCTGGGTAGATGTCAGTGTTGCAGCTGTAATAATAATAATAACCTTTATTAGTGTCACAAGTAGGCTTACATTAACACAGCAATGAAGTTACTGTGAAAATCCTCGCGGCGTCACATTCTGGCGCTTGTTAGGGTACACAGAGAGAGAATTCAGAATGTCCAAATGACCTAACAGCACATCTTTCGGGACTTGTGGGAGGAAACTGGAGCACCCGGAGGAAACCCACGCAGACACGGGGAGAACGTGCAGACTCTGCACAGACAGTGACCCAAGTCGGGAATCGAACCCGGGTCCCTGGCACTGTGAAGCAACAGTGCTGACCATTGTGCTACCGTGCCGCCCGACTGGAACAGCTTGACTAGGGGTGGGATAGGTTGTGGAGCACAGCTCTTCAGTACTATTGCCAGAATATTGTCAAGGCCCAGCCTTTGCAGTATCTAGTGCCTTCAGCCATTTCTTTATATCACGTGGAGTGACTTGAATTGGCTGAAGGCTGGTATTTGCGATGCTGGAGACCTCCAGAGAAGGCCAAATGGATCATCCACTCAGCACTTTTGCATTAGTCAAATCATCAAAGTATGTCAACCCAATGTGCTTCGTGCTGAATTCTGGGACACAAACCTATCACAAAACTTGTCCCTAGCATCACACTCAAAATTGAAAAGGGAGGAAGAACATACGGCCCTAAGGCAGTAATGCAAGACATCACGGTTAAACAATTACTGGTATGGAACCAACCACCTCCTTCACGATTAAAATGATCAACTGCGTTCTCTAAATTCAAAGTCCCATTGTGCAAAGGAAAACAACATCCAGTCTTGTGCAATAAATTAATACAGTTTAACTTGTGATGTTTAAAGCAAGTCACCTTATTTCACTATATCTAACCTTCTTTGATTTTGTAAGTTTGGAATTAAGATCTGTAATTAGCTTTTATAACTCTATGGTTATTTTAAATTTTAATATCTGTTTGTTGAATGTGTTGTGTTATATTTAGCATACAACTAGCTTTCAAACATTGATTTATATGTATTTTGTATATACTTTATTTAATTGCTGTAACTTTTTATAGTTTTGCAAAACTATTCTGTACTTACACCAAGGACTGACATACAACAAAAACATACTGGAGCAAAGCATTTGTTTCAGCAGAAACAGATTGGTCAGTACCTAGTTTAATGGTGCTCTACAGGAGGCGGTATCTACTGATACTTACAGATTAATTAGACATCTGGGGGCCACTAGACTTGGACGGGATTCCAGATGGCCTGTTTAATCAGGCCTGAGGAACTAATCGGGATTCTTGCTGGGCGTGCAGTGAGTCTCCCGGCCCGTTCCCCCTGGTGAGATTAGGTTCCCGTCCAGAGAAGGCGGGAACCTGATCCAAACTAATTAGCATTTATTTAGATGTAATTAGAGGGTTTGAAGCAGAGTGCTCTGTCCTCCGAGGATGCTCTTCCCGTCCCCCCACTTCCTCAGTTGGAAAATCACTCGAGCGCGAATCACTATTGATTCCTAAATGTTCCCCACAGACAGCATGCACACTGGTAGGGAGCAAGGGGTGAGCACCCTCTCTACACTTCCCTCCAGGGTGTCGAGAGGCGTCCTAAGGTGAGGTGGGTGTTGGGGGCGGGGGTGGGAGCTCGGGCTGGGCAGGAGGGGCTCAGATCGGGGTCTTCCATGGGATGGAGGTCATGTGGCAGGATTTCCCTCTAGCTTTGAAAATTATTAAACTCTCTTTCAGCATGTCAAGTTGTAGTTAAAAGCTTTCCATCTGATGTGTTGAAACCCTTTGATGTCTCTTCCAACATGTCAATTTCAATTGTATGTCTGATGAACTAAATCCTCCCTTTGATATGTTGGCAATTTTGAAGTGCTTTTTTTCGCATTCAATTTCATTCCCCTTTAAATTTTTCAAGCCTCTGGGCTGGCTGAGAAGCTTAAAAGCTTTGCGCTGCATTGTTTACATTCAATTTCATGGACCTTTTACAAGATTCTTGAGTGACAGGTCCAGGCAATTTCAAAGGTGGGGTGCTTTGTTTGTTTTTATAGCTCTTCAAGGTCCATGAACCTTGAAGTGCTTCTACTTTTGAGCAGGTGCTCTTACTGCAGTTTCTTTTAAGAAGCTGTTTCTTTGTTCTGAAGAGATTCCTAGAAAGACCAGAGGCTTGACTCTTTGCGGAGTCTGCACGTTCTCCCCGTGTCTGCGTAGGTTTCCTCCAGGTGCCGCGGTTTCTTCCTACAATCCCGAAACGTGCTTGTTTGGTAAATTGGACATTCTCTCTCTCTCACCGTACCCGAATAGGTGCCGGAGTCAGACGACTAGGGGATTTTCACAGTAACTTAATTGAGGCGTTAATGTAAGCCTACTTGGGTCACTAATAAAGATTATTACTATAGAGCCCAGCCCGAGCCCCTTGACCCCCACCACCCCTGAAGGATCCCGCTCGGCACCCTGGAGGTAAATCTAGAGAGGGTACTCACCCCCTTGCCCCCTTTGGCACTGCCAAGTGGTGTGGCCTGAAGGGGGCACTGAGTCGGGGGGGGGGGGTCTGAAGATGGGAGGGGCCTGAAAAGAGGATGCTGCGGGTGGCATTTGGCGAGCCCACAAAGGGACATCTTCACTTGCAGGGGGGCTTTACCAGTGATTGGAGTAGGAGGCTTGCCAGCATTTGGGGAGGGGGGGGGGGGGGGGGGGGGGGACTGCAGTCTTATTCCGAGATTGGGGCAGCCTTTAAAAAGGGTGAACTGATCTCTGAGGTGCAGAACCTGTCAGCGTGTTTAGGCCCCGTCCCTCTCAAGGCCAGTGCAAAATTCACCCCTCCAAAAAGCTTTCCAAGTGCTGTAGAATAGCATCTGATTGGTTCTGCCAGGGCCAGCGGGAAACTCACAGATTTTCAAGCTGGCAGCAGCGCTCCGTTTTTTTTCCAGAGACTCACGGCTCTGGACCAATGAATCCATATTGCCTGGAATTGCCAGCTGCCTTGTCTCAAATAAAAGCAGGCATTAGAACCATTCTCGAAGCCTATCCCATTTAGCACAGTGATAGCGCCGCTAAACATGATGGAAGCTATCCTCAATGTGAAGACAGGACTTTGTCCCCACAAGGACTGTGCAGCAGTCAATCCTACCGATACTGCCATGGACAGATGCATCTGCGGCAGGCAGGTTGGTGAGGATGAGGTCAAGTATGTTTTTCCCTCTTGTTGATTCCCTCAACACTCGCCGAAGGCCCAGTCTAGCAGCTATTTCCTTTAGGACATGGCCAACTCGGTCAGTAGTGGTACTACCAAGCCATTCTTGATGATGGATATTGAAGTCCCTCACCCAGAGTATATTCTATACCCTTGTCACCCTCAGTGATTCCTCCTCCAAGTGGTGTTCAACATGGAGTAGTACTGATTCATCAGCTTAACGGGGATGGTATCTGGTAATCAGCAGGAGGTTTCCTTGCCCATGTTTGACCTAATGCGGAGCGACTTCAGAGTCCAGAGTCGATATTGAGAGCTCCCAGGACAACCCTCTCCTGAATGTATACCACTGTGCCGCTACCTCTGCTGAACACCGGAACATTCCGAGAAATGCTGATGGATGTGTCTGACAATTGTCTGTAACATTATTCTGTGAGTATAACTAGGTCAGGCTTTGCTTGACCAATCTGTGCGGCAGCTCTCCAATTTTGGCACAAGCCCCCAGATGTTAGTAAGGAGGATTTTGCAGGGTTGACATTTTGCCGTTGTAATTTACATACCCTAGTTTGATGCTGTCTGGTTTCATTCCTTTTTGTAGGCTTCATGATGGTTTGCTGGGCTATTTAAGAGTCAACCGCATTGCTGTGGGTCTGGAGTTCCAAGTAGGCCGGACCAGATTTCCTTCTCTAAAGAACATTAGCGAAGCAGATTGTTTATTTCGACCATCAGCAATGGTCAGCATGGTGACACAGTGGTTAGTACTGCTGCCTCACAGCACCAGGGACCCAGGTTCGATTCCAGCCTCGGGCAACTGTGTGAAGTTTGTACGCTTTCCCCGTGTCTGCGTGGGTTTCCTCCGGTTGCTCTGTTTTCCTCCCTCAGTCCAAAAGGTATACAGGTTAGGTGGGGTTACGGGGTTACAGGGATAGGGTGGGTGGGGGGCTAGATAGAGTGCTCGCTTGGTGGTTTGGTGCAGACTCAATGGGCCGAATGGTTTCCTTCTGCACTGTAGGGATTCTACGATTCTAATGCTCATTAGGCTTTTAATTCCAGATATTCTATTGCATTCAAATTTGAGCCCAGGTCTCCACAGCATTACCATTGGTCTCTGCATTACTAACCCAGTGACAATGCCAACACTTCACTGCCTCCCCCATTCAAAGGTAAATGTGAGGAAAAAACACCCAGATCGACATACATAAAAAGATAATGAAACTGACTCCTATATATGCCAGGCCTCTCAGTCATAGTCAGCTTCGATGGTTTCTCTGTCTCATCTGTCAGAAAATCTGCAACAAAGGTATGAGGACAATATCATCCAAGCAAGAGTATTATCTGCAAAGCACAGATTGAACTTCCAGGAGGCAGCAACACATAATAATGAGAGGCTGCACAGCAAATCCTCTGAAAAATACAGCGTTTTATTCCTTTAAATAGAATTTCAGTGCAAGATTAGTAATAATTAATTGCTACATGAATTCCGTATGTCTTGAAGTGATCGCATCTGCTGGTAGGGTTACAATGTCTGTGCAAGGGAGACTTCCATTGACCTGGGTCCTGAAGACACTGGCATGGTTAAATGTTAACAAGTTGTGTCTGTCATTGGGGGATGGCTTGTCTGTGCTTTAATGCAAGTCCCATAATGACTGATGTGGCTTTTCTCCGGCAGTGATTTTAATTGGAATGCATCGCATGGTAACTAAGGCAAGAAGTGCATGCTCAGACATTCGCTTATCGGAAATTACCTGAAGGAACATTATCTCTATCTTTGGCTTGCTCTGTTGCTTCCTTATGTTCATGTGGCGTGCCTCGAAAAGTGTTTTGTTTAATGTTAAAGGCGCTACCGAAATGCAAATTGTTGCTATGTCCAGTCTGTTGTGTTATGCTTCTTTATGTAGCATAAACTGCTTCCTAGTATGCTTTGACAAAGGAAGGTTCAGACTTGGAGATAGGTTCAGCACATTTATTGAACAAATAACAATTCTCCTATTTGGGTTCGACTCTCCTGCTAATCTTACTACAGTAACTCAATCTAACTAACCAGTCTGCTCTAATCCATGCGGTGGGTGTGATGCTTCCTGATCTGCCCCTGTGTCTCTGAGTTCTCTATGGAAAGAGAAAGAGCATGTGTGCCCTGTCCTTTTATATGGGTAGCCCCCTTGTGGTAGTGTCACCTCTGGGTGTGTCTTGACTGCCCATTGGTCGTGTCCTATCTTACTGACCTATTGGTTGAATGTCTGTGTCATGATGTCTCTGGTGCTCCCTCTAGTGTTTACTTAGTTGCCGTGTACCTACGTTAACCCCTTGTGTATTTACAGTGATGCATATCACTACACAGTCCATGATGCATCTGGCTACGTCCCTCCAATCAGCATGCAACGTTTCACGTCACGGGCTGGATTCTCCGGTCCCCCAGCCACCTGTTTCTCAGCGGCGTGCTGTTTGCTGGCGGTGGGATTCTCTGCTCCCGCTGCTTGTCAATGGGATTTCCCATTGAAGCCCTCCATGCCACTGGGAAAATCATGGGTGGAGTTGCGCTGCCGGCAGGAAAAGAAAATCCCAACAGCCTGAGAATTCCTGCCCATGTATGTATGCATTCATTACATCGTATTGTTTGCACTTCCAAATGCACTTCAGTCAGTGGGCAACTGAATAGACAGAGTGTGTATATGTGTGGCCCTGGAAGCTGTCCCGTACAAGGTTTCCAAACTTGGTCAAACATAAAGTTTCAAACAAACGGCCTTTGTCCCCCAATGGCCTCACCCAGTCGAACACTATTTTCCCTCCATCGCCAATATTTTTTATAACCAATCAACTAAGGTCACAGGGTGGGATTTCCTCCCCCCCCCCCCCCCCCCCGAAGGATTTTCTGGCACCACCGGAAGCGATTTCCCCCACCCTGCGGCGGGTTCTGCAGCAACGGGGCAAGTGAGCCAGACAACAGACTCGGCCGGACCAGAAGCTTGCACCAAGGGGGCCAATGGCGAGCCATCTCTGCTGCCAGAAAACACCTGAAGAAGGAGCCGTGCTCCGAAAGCTCGTGTTTGAAACAAACCTGTTGGACTTTAACCTGGTGTTGTAAGACTTCTTACTGTGCTCACCCCAGTCCAACGCCGGCATCTCCACATCATGGCCAGAAAACACGTCATGGGGTGTGGATCATGGAGTTGGGAAGGGTTTAAGGGGGTGAGGGCTGGCGGGCGTGGAGGGGTGGGAGGGGGGCGGAGGGAGGGAGGAGGGGGGATGCTAACAGCTTTGTAAAAAAAAAAACAGGCCAATATCCCAGTTAATGGAGGGGGCCTTCTAATCTGCCACCTTGTCATTCCCCCATCTCTGTTCCTGCCTCAGGTACATTTTCGGAGATGCTGGTCCTGACTCCGGGTGGGGAAAGCAACATGAGTTTGTGGGTTGAAGCAGGTGGCGATATCATTATGTTGGGAAAATGCCCAACTCCTGATTCCCTGCTCAAAGGACAGAAATCATGGGCTGGATTCTCCGCCGCCGGAATTCTCCATTTTTCCGGCAGCCCGGGGGTTTCCCGAAGGCGTGGGGCTTCCCCACAATGGGAAACCCAATTGACCTGCCAGCGAAACAGAGCATCCCGCTGGCGTGCTGAACCAGAAATCTGGTGTGGCGGGACGGAGAATCCAGCCCCAGGCCAGGGAATCTTTACAGTGCAAAAAACAAAGAGGCCATTCGAACCACTTCTTTAAAAAAAGCTCAATAATTTTATTCTCCTGAATTTCTCCAGGAGATTCATCTTTAGTTCCTGGAGACTCCAGGGCAAACCTGGATTATTGGCGACCCTAGCCTGGTGTGAGTGCCGGGAGAAAAGGGTCTGAGGAGAACCTAAAAAAAAAATCAAGATTAAACAGCAAGTTCATGAACATGAATTTGATGAGGAGTTTTAAAACAATGTTTTAAATTCATTCATGGTATGTGAGCATCGCTGGCTAGGCCAGAATATATTGTCCATCCCTATTTGCCCTTGAACTAAAAGGCTTGCCAGGCCTTTTAAGATTCAACCACATTGCTGTGGGAGCAAATGCAGATCAGATCAGGTAAGAATGGCAGATTTCCTTCCCCAAAAAGTCATTTGTGGGTCTCTGAATCACTCATCCAGAGTGATGAGATGCGCCCGCCCTCCCAGCTTACTGTCCTATAAATCAAACACCATTATTACTTCCAACTGAACACATTTCTAATTTAGCATCACTTTTCTGTGATCTGAACAATACTATCGCATGCAAACATTTGGCTCTGTATTCCAGAATGCATGTCAGTCAGGAAGTTGCCGTCCCATCCATCAGTCAAAAATAAATCCATTTTTCATTTGGAGTCAGACCAAGAAACATGGATCTTTTCCTCACAGTTAAATTTCAGTATTGATTCACAGCTTGGTTTAATGAAATGTATGGTGCTGCATTAATCAGTCAGTAGAACTCCTTTGGTAAATGACGAAAACCAGGCACAAGGTTCAAACACTTTATCCCAACATATTCTGTCATCTGACCCAAAAGAGACACAGGACTACCATGGGCGGGATTCTCCGTGAATCGGCGCGACGGCCCGAACCCAGCGCCAAAAACGGTGCAAATCACTCCGGCGTCGGGCCCCCCGAAACGTCACGAATTCATAGGCGAAAGAGAGACTCGGCAAAATGGCCGCCCGCCGCGCAGCGCCAAGTGAGACCCCCCCATGTCATAATATACACCAGTATATCATGGTGCAGACACACACATTGACGGACATACAGTAGGACCAATCAACATGCATAACACCACAGCCAATCACCAGTTAGAGCACACTCACTGTAAAGACAGAGGGCATCAGTTTTCCCGCTCATTCGAGATGCAGCCTTGTCAGAAGTACGAAAGCTTACAACATACAGCACAGATCCTCACCATGTGCTGAGTGATTAGACTGGTTAGGATAGGCACAGGTCTTTAGTTAATCTAACATCGTGTTAAGCCACAATAAGAGTATGTTCAACAGTTTATAATTTAATAAAATAGTGTTGTACTATTTTAAGTGTTGGTGGCCTGTATGTGTTCCATGGATCCAGAGCACCCAACACATCGTGGTACCAGTAGTTGAGGGATGTTAGAACTTCTTAGACCTACCTGCAAGCGATCTGCCTTCCACCAGCATACAGCCACCCTGCAACATGGACAGTGTCCGCCCGCCACCACCGCTCCGCATCACCGGCAACCTAGGGTCCAACTGGAAGATCTTCAAACAACGCTTCCAGCTCTACCTTGAAGCCACAGACCTGGAAGCTGCTTCAGACGCCAGGAAGATCGCTCTCTTCCTCTCCACAGCCAGGGACCATGCCATCCACATCTTCAATTCTCTCACCTTTGCCGATGGTGAAGACAAATCAAAATTCAAGATGGTCCTCCACAAGTTTGACAGTCACTGCGACATCGAGGTGAATGAAAGTTTCGAGCGCTATGTCTTCCAACAGCGTTTGCAGGGCAAGGATGAACCTTTCCAGTCCTTTCTCAGCCACCTCCGCATCCTTGCGCAGTCCTGTAACTAGGGGCCCACCTCTGACTCCATGATACGCGACCAGATTGTTTTCGGTGTTCAGTCGGACCCCCTTCGCCAGCAGCTCCTCAAGGTTAAGCAGGTCACCCTAGCGATTACCATCAATACCTACGTGCTCCATGAACACGCCACTAGTCGGTATTCCCACATCCAAGCGGCTGAAACGGCGCGGCAAGCTCCCCATGAGGCAGAACGGGTCCAAGCAATCAAACAGCTCCAGGGCCTCAGCCTGGATGAGGGCGGCCATTTTGTGCACTTTTCGCGGACACCCACGCTTGGGCGCACCGAACGAGGGGACATCAATGAACGTACTGCGCAGGCGTGCACCACGCATGATCACACCGCGTATGCGTGGTGGCGCAACGAATGCACTGACGCAACAGCGTGCGGCATCTGTGGCTCCACCCATTTAAAGCGGCAGTGTCCTGCCAAATCCCGACGATGCCTGCAATGTGGTAAACTTGGCCACTATGCTGCTTTATGCAGATCGACTCAACCTGCCAGCTTTCCTCGCTCCAGCCAGCCTCGCCGGGATGTCCGGGCCATTCAACCCACAGTCACCGAGCCCAATTCAGACCTGTCACCTGATTTTGACACCGAGGACCCGAAGGCGCCTTTTCAAGTCGGCATCATAACAAAAAAACAGGGTGTCCCCGAAGCACAGAATCAAGCCTCTACCGATACACAGCATCGATCCGGATGATGAGTGGTGTGCCACCCTTACGGTCAACCGGTCCCAAATACGATTCCGCCTGGACACCGGTGCCTCCGCCAATCTCATTGTGCGGTCTGACCTCCAAAGCCTTCGAGTCAAACCAGCCATCCTGCCATCAGCCTGCCAATCAGTGGGCAGCACGGTAGCATAGTGGTTAGCATCAATGCTTCACAGCTCCAGGGTCCCAGGTTTGGTTCCCGGCTGGGTCACTGTCTGTGCGGAGTCTGCACGTCCTCCCCGTGTGTGCGTGGGTTTCCTCCGGGTGCTCCGGTTTCCTCCCACGGTCCAAAGATGTGCGGGTTAGGTGGATTGGCCATGCTAAATTGCCCGTAGTGTCCTAAAAAGTAAGGTTAAGGGGGAGTTGTTGGGTTACGGGTATAGGGTGGATACGTGAGTTTGAGTAGGGTGATCATTGCTCGGCACAACATCGAGGGCCGAAGGGCCTGTTCTGTGCTGTACTGTTCTAAAAAACTATTAGATTACAATGGCAATGCCATTGCTGCCAGCAGTTCATGCCAACTTGAAGTGACGCACCGGTCACGCAAAGCCATCTTGCTGTTTGAAATCCTCGAAAGCCTCCTTGCTTGGTGCGCAGGCATGCAAGCTTTTGAACCTCGTTCAGAGGGTTCACTCTCTCACTCCTGCTGACGCGTCTGCCTTTCTGACTTCAGGGCGCAACTCGATGCCATTATCAACCTGTACCGCGGCGTCTTCGAGGGCATGGGCACGCTCCCGTACACCTACAAAATTTTATTAAAGCCGAATGCCACACCTGTGGTGCACGCACCTCGCAGGGTCCCAGCACCCCTTAAGGACCGCCTCAAGCAGCAGTTGCAAGACCCCCAGGACTAAGGAGTGATCTCCAGGGTCACGGAACCAAACGACTGGGTCAGTTCCATGGTATGTGTAAAAAAGCCTTCCAGCGAATTGAGAATTTGCATCGATCCCAAGGATCTTAATCGCATATTATGAGGGAGCACTACCCAATTCCCAAGCGCGAAGAGCTCACCTGTGAAATGGCTCACGCCAAGCTCTTTACCAAACTCAACGCCTCAAAAGGATTCTGGCAAATCCAGCTTGATGAATTTAGCAGGAAACTCTGTACGTTCAATACCCCCTTTGGAAGATATTGCTACAACAGAATGCCGTTTGGGATCATCTCTGTGTCAGAAGTGTTTCATAGGATCATGGAACAAATGATGGAAGGGATTGAAGGTGTTCGCGTCTATGTCAACAACATAATCATCTGGTCCACCACCCCGCAGGAGCACGTTAATCGCCTCCAGCGCGTCTTCAGACGCATACATGAGCATGGCCTCCGCCTCAACAGGGCCAAGTGCTCTTTCGGTCAGACAGATATCAAGTTCCTAGGGGACCACATCTCCCAATTGGGTGTGCAGTCGGATGCGGACAAGGTAGCTGCCATCACAGCTATGAGAACGCCAGAAGACAAGAAGGCGGTCCTCCGGTTTTTGGGGATGGTAAATTTTTTAGGGAAGTTCATCCCTAACCTTGCCTCTCATACCACGGCCCTCAGGAACCTGGTCAGGAAGATGACAGACTTCCAATGGCTCCCTGCCCACAAGCGTGAATAGAGGGAACTCAATGCTAACTAACCACGGCCCCGGTCCAGGCTTTCTTTGATCCAGCAAAGGAGACCAAAATTTCGACAGATGCCAGTCAACCCGGCATCGGAGCTGTGCTCCTGCAACGTGATGAGGCCTCGTCATGGGCCCCCCGTTGCTTATGCGTCGCTGGCGATGATCCCCACGGAGCAGCGCGACGCGCAGATAGAAAAGGAATGCCTGGGCTTTCTGACCGGAGTTGTGAAATTTCACGATTATGTCTATGGACTTCCTCAATTCACCGTCGAGACCGACCATCGCCCGCTGGTCAATATAATACAGAAGGACTTGAACGACATGACGCCTCGCCTCTAGTGTATTCTTCTCAAGTTCCGGCGATACGACTTCCAGCTGGTGTACACCCCAGGCAAGGACCTCATTGTTGCGGACGCTCTCTCCAGGTCAGTCAACACTCCATATGACCCAACGGGGTTTGTCTGCCAGGTTTACGCCCAGGTGGCATTCGCAGCCTCCAATCTACCAGCCTCAGATGAACGTCTTGTCCAAATTCGTCGCGAAACGTGGCCCAACCACGAGAGACACTGCAGCCCCATGAGTTGGTCACGTCACCTTGGACCAAGGTGGGCATCGACCTGTTCCATGCGCTGGGTAGAGACTATGTCCTGATCGTGGACTACTTTTCAAATTACCCGGAGGTGATACGGCTGCACGACCTCACTTCGTCCGCAGTCATTCGTGCATGTAAAGAAACCTTTGCTCGACACGGCATCCCGCTCATGGCGATGTAGGACAATGGCCCCTGCTTCACCAGCCAGGAATGGTCCAGCTTTGCCCGGAGGTACAATTTTGCCCATGTGACGTCCAGTCCCCTGTACCCCCAATCCAACGGCAAAGCGGAGAAGGGAGTATACATCGTTAAGAGGCTCCTATGCAAGGCTGCCGATGCTGGGTCTGATTTCTACCTTGTCTTGCTGGCCTATCGCTCCGCCCCACTGTCCACTGGCTTGTCGCCAGCCCAACTACTCATGAATCGCACCCTGAGGATGACGGTGCCGTCCATCCATGTACCAAACCTCAATCATGTTCCGGTTCTTCGCAGAATGCAGATGTCTCGTGCGCAACACAAGGCGACTCATGACTCCCATGCTGCTGATCTCCCCGTTCTCGCTCCAGATGACAATGTTCGCGTCCATCTCCCGGAAGGTGGCTGGTCTGCAACCGCTGTTGTCCTTAGGCAGGTGGCCCTCCGCTCATTCCTGGTTCAGCTACTGGATGGCTCTATTCTGCGCCGCAATCGACGCGCCCTTCGTCTCGTTCCACGCTTGCCACGTGATCCTCCGGTGTTGCCTCGCTCCCCTGCTGACCCTGCCACGGACTATGCAGAGCTTCCTGTCACTCTGCCTCCCCCTGACTGTGTTGCAGTCCAGCCCGCTCCTGAACCGACGGCTCTCGACCCACCCTTGAGGCGGTCAACCCGAATTCGTCGCCCACCTCAGAGACTAAATTTATGAACTTACAAATTTATGGACTCTCTGAATTGTTTTGTTGCTTTGTTTGATCGTTTTCCTGGTTTATATATTATGTTGTTCTTGTTCCTCTTGTTGCATACTGTTTCTCTGCACCAGGCACCTTCCCTTGTAAATAGCTTAGTTTTCATGTACATCGCCCTGTAAATATGTCTTCGCACCCCACACATAGTTAGGAACATTATCAACACACATTATTTATTGCCACAAACATACATTTAAAAAAAAGGGGGATGTCATAATATACACCAGTATTTCATGGTGCAGACACACACACTGATGGACATACAGTAGGACCAATCAACACACACAACACCGCAGCCAATCACGAGTTAGAGCACACTCACTATAAAGACAGAGGGCATCAGTTTGCCGCTCATTCGGGAGGCAGCCTTTCAGAAGGACAGAGTTTAGAGTTTACAGCAGAGATTCTCACCGTGTGCTGAGTGATTAGACTGGTTAGGATAGGCACAGGTCTTTAGTTAATCTAACATTGCATTAACCCACAGTAAGAGTATGTTCAACAGTTTATAGTTTAATAAAATAGTGTTGTACTATTTTAAGTGTTGGTGGCCTGAATGTGTTCCATGGATCCAGAGCACCCAACACATCACTCACTGCCTGCCCCCTATCCCCTTCCCCCATATCCTCCTTCCCCCATTCCCCCCTCCCCCCATATCCCCCATCCCCCTTTCCCCATGTCCCCCTTTCCCCACATCCCCCATCCCCCATATCCCCCTTTCCCCACATCCTCGTTTCCCCACATCCCCCTTCCCCATATCCCCTTCCCCCATATCCCCCCTTCCTCCACATCCCCCTTCCCCCACATCCCCCTTCTCCCATCTCCCCCATATCTCCCCTTCACCATATACCCCTTCCCACATATACCCCTTCCCCCATATCCCCCTTCCCCCATATCCCCTTCCCCATCTCCCCCCATATCCCCCTTCCCCCATATCCCCCTTCCCCATCTCCCCCATATCCCCCTTCCTCCACATCCCCCATCCCCATATCCTCCCTTTCCCCATATCCCCCTTCCCCCATATCCCCCTTCCTCCACGTCCCCTTCCTCCACGTCCCCCTTCCTCCACGTCCCCTTCCTCCATCTCCCCTTCCCCATCTCCCCCCATCGCCCATATCCCCCCTTCCTCCACATCCCCCTTCCCCATATCCCGTTCCCCCATCTCCCCCATCCCCCATACCCCCCTTCCCCCATATCCCCCCCTTCCCCCATATCCCCTTCCCCCATATCCCCTTCCCCCATATCCCCCCTTCCCCCATATCCCCTTCCCCCATATCCCCCTTCCCCCATATCCCCCCTTCCCCCATATCCCCCTTCTCCACGTCCCCATCTCCCCCTTCCCCATCTCCCCCCTCTCCCCCCATATCCCCCCTCTCCCCCTTCCCCCATCTCCCCCCTTCCCCCATATCCCCCCTTCCTCCACATCCCCCTTCCCCATATCCCCTTCCCCATCCCCATATCACCCCACCCCCCATATCCCCATTCCCCCATATCCCCTTCCTCCATATCACCCTTCCTCCACGTCCCCCTTCCCTCCATCTCCCCCTTCCCCATCTCCCCCCATCGCCCATATCCCCTCTTCCTCCACATCCCCTTCCCCATTTCCCCATCCCCCATACCCCCCCTTCCCTCATATCCCCCCTTCCCCCATATCCCCTTCCCCATATTCCCCTTCCCCATATCCCCTTCCCCGTATACCCCGTTCCCCCACCTCCCCCATCTCCCCCTCTCCCCTTCCCCCACATTCCCCCTTCCCCCACGTCCCCCTTCCCCCATCTCCCTTCCCCCATCTCCCCCATCTCCCCCTTCCCCCATATCCCCCCTTCCTCCACATCCCCTTCCACATAGCCCCCTTCCCCATATCCCCCCTTCCCCCCTATCCCCTTCCCCCATCTCCCCCTTCCCCCATCTCCCCTTCCTCCATCTCCCCTCATCCCCCCTTCCTCCACACCCCCCTTCCCCATCTCCCCATCTCCCCATCTCCCCATCTCCCCATCCCCCATCTCCCCATATCCCCCTTCCCCCATATTCCCCTCCCCATATTCCCCATACCCCATATCCCCCTTCCCCCATATCCCCCATATCCCCCTTCCTCCATGTCCCCCTTCCCCCATCTCCCCCTTCCCCATCTCCCATATCCCCATCTCCCCATCCCCATATCCCCCTTACCCCATATCCCCCTTACCCCATATCCCCCTTCCCCCATATCCCCCCATCCCCCATCCTCCACGTCCCCCTTCCCCATCTCCCCCTTCCCCATCTCCCCTTCCCCCATCTCCCATATCCCCCATCTCCCCCCATCCCCCATATCCCCCTTCCTCCACGTCCCCCTTCCCCCATCTCCCATATCCCCCCTTCCCCCATCTCCCCCCATCTCCCCCATCCCTCATCCCTCATATCCCCCTTCCCCATATCCCCCATATCCCCCTATATCCCCCTTCCCCCATATTCCCCTTCCTCCATGTCCCCCTTCCCCCATATGCCCCCTTCCCCCATATCCCCCTTTCCCCATATCCCCCTTCCCCCCTATCCCCCTTCCCCCATATCTCCCCTTCCCCCATATCTCCCCTTCCCCATATCCCCCTTCCCCCATATCCCCCTTCCCCCATATCTCCCCTTCCCCCATATCTCCCCTTCCCCCATATCTCCCCTTCCCCCATATCCCCCTATCCCCATCTCCCCTTCCCCCATCTCCCCCCTTCCCCCACATCCCCCACATCCCCCACATCCCCCCTTCCCCCACATCCCCCCTTCCCCCACATCCCCCCTTCCCTCACATCCCCCCTTCCCCCACATCCCCCCTTCCCCCACATCCCCCCCTTCCCCCACATCCCCCCTTCCCCCACATCCCCACCTTCCCCCACATCCCCCACATCCCCCCTTCCCCCACATCCCCCTTCCCCCACATCCCCCTTCCCCCACATCCACCTTCCCCCACATCCCCCCTTTACCACATCCCTCCTTTACCACATCCCTCCTTTACCACATCCCTCCTTTACCACATCCTTCCTTTACCACATCACTCCTTTACCACATCCCTCCTTTACCACATCCCTCCTTTACCACATCCCTCCTTTACCACATCCCTCCTTTACCACATCCCTCCTTTACCACATCCCTCCTTTACCACATCCCTCCTTTACCACATCCCTCCTTTACCACATCCCTCCTTTACCACATCCCTCCTTTACCATATACCCCTTCCCCCATATACCCCTTCCCCCATATACTCCCACGGATGGACAGGAATCACCACTCCAGAGGACCCCGGATTTCGGGTTGGATGAGGAGCACGACACTACGCCACTGCATTCTCCTACACCCTCCACCACCTCCGAGACACTCACCTCGGTTGGACACTTTAGTGATGAGGCATCTGGGACAATGGTGCGCACATCCCCATATCCCCTCCCCCATATCCTCCCTTCCCCATATCCCCCTTCCTCCACGTCCCCCTTCCCCCATATCTCCCCTTATCTCCCCCTTCCCCCATCTCCCCCTTCCCCATCTCCCCCCATCCCCTATATCCCCCCTTCCTCCACATCCCCTTCCCCATATCCCCCTTCCCCCATATCCCCCTTCCCCCATATCCCCCTTTCCCGACATCCCCCATTCCCCCACATCCCCCATTCGCCCATATCCCTCCTTTACCATATCCCTCCTTTACCATATCCCTCCTTTACCATATCCCTCCTTTACCATATCCCTCCTTTACCATATCCCTCCTTTACCATATCCCTCCTTTACCATATCCCTCCTTTACCATATCCCTCCTTTACCATATCCCTCCTTCACCATATACCCCACCCCCATATACTCCCATGGATGGGACAGGAATCACCACTCCAGAGGACCCTGGACTTCGGGTCGGATGAGGAGCACGCCATTACGCCACTGCTACCTCCTACACCCTCCACCATCCCCGAGACACTCACCTCGGTTGGGCACTTTAGCGATGAGGCATCTGGGACTAACTGGTGCGCACAACACAGCCGTCCCGGTACAGCAGGTGGAGGCAGGAGCAGGTGAGGGGCCGGGCGGTTGGAGGGCAGCCCGGTGCAGGCAACCATCTGCCGCCCAGACGGGTCCTGGGTTCCTGGAGTTACCACACCCACCGATAGACCTGATGCAGTCACGGACCAAGGGACGACCGAAGGGGGTGATGGCCGGCTTGCGGCAGCTGCAGACGAAGGTGGAGGAGTCCACCTGTGTGCAGGAGCAGGTGGGGTGCCGGTCATGCGTGCCACCCAGGCTGACACTGCACGGGAAGCGTCCGCGGTGGGGGCAATGGGTGCAACGGTGTCAGACATGGGTCACAGTATGCAAGGTATGCGGCTTTCTGTGTAGGCTGCATCCGTGGCCCAGGACATGGCATCACTCTCACAGGCAGTCATGAGCCACAGCAATCAGCAGATCGCAGAGGCGCTCAATGCCGTGGCCCAGTCCCAGCAGCCAATGGCCCAGTCTCTGCAGGCCATCGCTGAGGGCATCGGCTCCATTGCCCAGGTGCTGTCCGGCGTCGCCCAGACACAGACAGGGATGACCAACTCCTTGAGTTCCATGGCTGCAAACTTGCAGACCCTCATTGATACCAGGGGGGCCTCCAGGACTGGCAGCACTAGGTGTCGGGGGGGGGGGGCGATGGGTGCTCGGTCCGTTCGCATCCCCGACCCATGTAGATGCCCGGGGGCCATCGGGCACCCTGAGGGAGGAGGAGGTGCTGGGGCCCGTTCCGGGGAATGGCCTTCTCCTCCCAAGCCTCTCCCCTCCCCAGCTCCCCCTCCCCAGCACACACATTCCAACGGCTCCTGCGAACCCCCCCCATCACCTGCTGCCATGTCGTCAGTTCTGTGGCGGCCACCCCACGCCAACCCCCTACCTCTGCACTGCCTGCCGTCAACCAGCACGACTGGTTGATGCCGTTAAATAGGTGGTTTGATTTATGCTGGCGTTACCACGGGTCACGCCAGTGAGACTTCGGCCCATCCGGCCCGAAGAATTGGGGCGGCTCCAGGGCCCATTGCGTCGCGCCGGTCCTCGACATTCTCCCAGGTGCGCGGCGCGATTCACGTGGGGGCGCGATTCACGTGGGGGCGCAGCATCGTGAAAGCGGCGCAGCCCCCGATTTCGGCGTCACCGGGATTCTCCGTCCCATCGCCGCATGCCGTATCCACGGCCTACATACATTGGCAGAGGCCCGCCCCGCGATGCTCCGCCCCCGACCGGCTTGAGTTCCTGACGGCGTGGGACACGTGAGGGCTCACCCATCGGGATCAGCGAGATGGCTGCGGACTCAGTGCAGCACCGCAGGCAGGGGCATATCCGGGGCTGGGGGCGCTGTGGTGGGGAAGTCCGGGGCGCACGAGCCGGCCGAATGGGGGGGGGGGGGACTATTTTGCGGGCCGGGTCCGCGAGGGACATCCGCCATGAAGCACGACGGTGGCCATTGCAGGCCACGCCGTGCACATGCGCTGCCATGGACCCGGCAACACTCCAGGCCATATCAGCAGCTAAAGCTGGGAGCTTTATGCTGCCTGGTTGCTGGTCTCCCCTGGAGCAGGGAATCGGTAGGCTGTTTTGTACCAGTTTTCCTGGCGTAAAACACCACCATTTTCACGCCGGCGTGGGGACTTTGTCTCCCAAACGGAGAATCTAGCCCATGATTTTCAACCAGTCTCCAAAAGCTGGCTCCTTCAACCCCATTTAAACTTTCCCTGCGCAAGGACAACATTGTGCCTAAGTTGTGGGGCTAATTCAAATGTTGTCAAACACCAGCAGGTCCAGAAGAATCTGTGGAGAGAGAGAAACAATGTTAACATTGCAGGTGTGTGACCTTTCCAGGTGTGTCTGACCAGTTCCAGCTTTATTTCAGATCCGCAGTATCTTGCCTTTGTGGTGTTGTCAAAACTATGTTGGCTGGAAGACATCCGAGGACTGAACATAGGCACCAATTGTCCTGTTGAACAATAATGATTTGATCAATCAAGCGCAGAACTAAATTAGTTAAAGTCTGGAATAAATTTACTGGCTCAATTACATTAATGACTGGGGTATCTAAACATTATCCATGAAATCAGCTGCTCCCTGACTTATCCTTATTGACTGATAAACAAGGAAGGTTCAAGTTCCAAATCGAATAACTATTGCTCATATCCCTCTTGCCAAACCTGTTAAAGCTCATTTAAACTGGAGTTAATGAGAAGCTGTTGGCATCATTTCTGTCCCTGCCACCTGCTATTCATTTGGCCTCACAGGAAATAATTGGATTTCTGACTCATCTGTCAGAATCTTGCAATGCGTAAGTTCACCTGCTATCCAATAGGGGAATATTAGGAACAGGCCATTCAGCCCTTTGCGCCAGCTCTGCCAGCATGACGTTCGAGAAGTGACCCTTAAAATCTCTCGAGCCCTCAGTCACGTGCTGTGTCCAAACTCGAAAAGCTGGTGTCTTGTGCCATCTGCAGTCAGCTCCTAAACTGGGTGTGTAACGTGCTCGAGGGAATTCTGATGAATAAGTCTCTTGTCACCATGCCACTCTGCTTATGCTGACCCTGTTCCTGAAATCAATTGGTGTTTGCTATCAAAAGTGATATTGTCTTTATTCATGATGTTACCGGCTGCCAAGTGGTTAAACCCAGTGCAGTAAGAAAAGAACATTCACCTTTGCAGGAAGTTCGAAGGTGCTTTTCACCCACTGAATTACTTTGGTATTGACATGCTGTCGACATTGTTCCGTCAGCTGCAAATGAACTATTGCAGGCAGGTTTAGACGGTATTGGACGATGAGCAGGTAACTGAGATGTTACCTACAGCACCAAGAAGGTAAAGTTAAAAGCTCTGCCAAGAGTGATTGTGACATTGGCCAGCCACATCTGAGCAGTTAAAAGCAAATTACTGCGGACGCTGGAATCTGAATCAAAAGCAGAATATGGTGGACAATCTCAGAAGGTCTGGCAACATCTGTGGAGATAAAAGGGAGCTGAAGTTTTGAGTCTGGGTGATTCTCCCTCCAGATTTGGCTCCCTTTTCTCTCCACAGATGACGTCAGACCAGCTGAGATTGTCCAGTACTTTCTGTCTGCGCAATATTGGATGGAATTCTGTGGCCATGTTTGAAGACTGCAAGAATTCTTCCTTCTTCCCTCTGGCCTCACTAAACCCAGTCAGAAATCAACGGGTTTCATAAGGATAATCCTAAACAAAGCCAACCTCTGTACCGTCAAAGACGGAGCAGTCAAATTGTTTGAGATTGTGACTGGTACAGTATCCCCTGGTTGCTAATGGTTAAACAAGAGCACCCAAATCATGGCATGCACACAACGGTTGCTACAGATCAAAATGATGCATCACGATCAGCAGCAGAGCTGTGCCCAATGCTTTTCTTGTGTATAGAACTCTCTCTCCCTCTCAGCCAAGGTTGCCCTATGAAGAAGTTGAAGTACAGAATTAAATATTAATTGCCAAAGCAGTGTTTTTAAACCAGGCGTCAAGCTGTGTGAAATTGGTGGCAATTTGCTCCAAGGTTTCTCTGTATTCCCAAGGAGCTCCTGGAATAATCGTGTGAAATGTATGACCTTGTCGCAGTTCTCTTTGATTGCTTGTTGTTATGCTACTTCTATAAACTAATTAAGGGGATCGACAGCAGGAGAAAGCTGAGTCAGCATGTAGGTCTTAGCTATTGTCTGCCTTTACAGTAAATTGGTATGCGAAAATGGGATGCAAAATTGTGTTGGACAGTTTCGGAACAATGGAGGAAACTTCGTCAATTGAGGAATTAATTATTGCTCTAAGCAACGTGGCAGTGATATGCATCTTTGCTGCACACAATGGGTGTCGTGGAAGATATTGAATTGAATGATCAAAGTGAAATGTTAGAGGTGTCTTCAGGAAAACCAGTTCATTAAATTATAAAATAGCAGACAAAAGGAGGTTCTCATCCCATTGTGCTCCTCTTGGCTCTCTATAGCTATCCAATTAATCCTACTCGCCTCCTCTTTTCCCATCGCCCTGTGTATTTTTTTCCCTTAAGTATTTATTCAATTCTCTTCTGAGTGTTACTCATGTATCTAGTTACCAGTAACGAGAGAGGCCCATCAGGGAGCAGAAAAGCAGAAAGAATGACCCAGCTGTTGGGGCTCAGGCCTGTGTAATCAGGAGGACTTGCCTTGCTGAAAATGTCAGACGAGGAATACCAGAGGAGAGCAAGCGAGGTCCAAATCCACAGGAAGAGGGTTACCAGGATTAATTGAAGGCAGCATGATTACTACAAGTGCAGTTACCCTAATCCACAGCAGCTATGATTAACATGATAAATTACATGCTGTAGACTTTCGACTGGGGCTCAAAGGGTCCACAAATCCATCATCATTTAAGGGCATGCGGTGACGTAATGGTATTGTCATTGGATTTATAATCCAGAAACTCAGGGTAATGCTCTGGGGACATGGGTTCAAATCCCACCGAGGCAGGTGGTGAAATTTTCAACGAAAGTCTGTGATGCACTATCAATTGGACACGAGGCAAAGATGTGTTCCAAACAAAAGGCTTTAATGCACAGGATGTGTGCCCGGCAGCAGAATGGCCGACTGCCGGAGAATACGGGTTCTAATATCCCGCCTTGTAGGCGGAGCTACCTACCTCTCAGCCAATCGGCTGAGAGGCACATGACTTACCCGGGCCAATGGGCAGCGAGTCCTCTGCACCAATAGCAGCTCACCTCTGAGGTACCGTAATACCCCTAGTCATACGACCACATTCTGGAATTAATTAAAAGACGAAAGATAACAGTCATCTGCTTCGCTGGGAAGGTATTCTGTCATCCTTACCTGGTCTGACCTACATGTACCTCCAGATCCACAGCAATGTGGTTGACTCTTAAATGTCAAGGGAATTTCGGGATGGGCCTAGCTAGTGAGAACCACAGCCAATGAATAAAAAACATCAGAATGTATCAGCATGACGTCTCACGTTGGATTTAACAGCACAAAAACAGTACTATCAGGTTTGCATTAGTGTTTATATTTCGGCACCAGCCGATCCTCTTATTCCTTTCTCTCATTTCCTACCTTCTATGCATCATTTACATTGTTGCATGCTAATATTTGTTTTCTGCAATGTTGGCTCTGTTTTGTATTCTCTTTTCTAACCTCATCATTTCGTTTGAGGTGATGTTCTGGGCCTACCATATCTCAGCTACTTACTATCTGACATGTTTCTGTAAGATTATCTCACAGTCACCTTCTTGATAGCCCACATTGTCCAGTCTTTCCTTTAACTCTTCAGATCAAGCCTGTGATTCCTCCCTAAGCTTGTGTGAAGCACGCGCGCAATTGTCTCTTGCTTATATCTTGGTGACCAGACCTGGATGAAATGCTATAACTGTAGTCTGACCAAAACCCGATATAGTTTAGACATAATTTCCTTTGACTTATAATGTGCAGAGTTGGCTAAAGTGTTCTGTCTCCTATGCACTTTGATGAGTGCTGCTCGACAATGCTCTACCATTGTGAGCATCCTATCCATTAAAGACCCAAGATCTTATTCAACGTCATCCTCCATTATTTCAACACTGGAGTAATTTAGACATCCGTAGATTTATTCTACATACAGTGTTGTGTTATGTTTCCCAGGACATTGTAGTGGTTACCGAGATACCTCCAGTGAATCCCCACAGTGCAAAAGAAGCCCATTCGGCCCATCCAGCTGCACTGACCCTCCGAAAGAGCACTTTACCTAGGCCCACTCCCCTGCCCTATCCCCGTGACCCGTGCATTAATCATGGTCAATCCACCTAATTTGCTAATTTTCGGACACAGGGGGGCAATTTAGCATGGCCAATCGGCCTAAGCTGCACATCTTTGGGCTGTGGGAGGAATCCCGAGCACCGGTGGAAACACACGCAGATATAGCGAGAACGTGCAAACTCTGCACAGGCAGTCACCCAAGACTGGAATCAAACACGGGCCCTTGGTACTGTGAGGCAACAGTGCTAACCACTGTGCCACCCTACTTAGATTCAACTGCCCCCCCCCCCTCCCCCCGCACTGAACCCTACTTCATAATTTGATAGCATCTGTGAATTAGACCAATTTGGTTTTTGACCCCATGACATTGATATGAAATAGGTGGAATCTTACCTATATTTCTTGACAGTGTGAGGCTCAGACTGAAAACCAGCATGCAGCCCTCCAGCTGCACAGACTAGTTCTCACTCCAGATCGTCACCCTCTCCCAGTGGAGGCAGAGTTTATGCCATCAGTTTGGTGGGGCCTGATAGAGCCCAGACAAGGCCAGCTCGACAGAGATAAGGGTGCCCCAATCAGAGCTGAAGATCAACTCTCCCCCCACCGCACCCCCCCCCCCCCCCCCCCCCCACCGCCACACCACCACGGAGATATCACTGACGTTGCCCTCCCCTCCCTGCACAATCATTGAGGTGTCTCCCTCCCTCTTCACAACACTGGAAGTATCATTGGCATTTCTGCCCCCCAACCCCCCCCCCCCAGCCACTGCTCACTCCCACCCAATACCTTTAAAGTCCCTCCTCAATGGCCACAGCATTCTCCTTCCAACACATTAAGTGGAAACCCCCCCCCCCCCTCTCAATGTGGCTCCCCAGAGAGGGCCCACCCCTGACACTTCCCCCAGGTACTGCACCTTGGCATAGGTTGGCACTCTGCCAACCTGGCAGTGCAACCTGTGCAAAGGGTCAGTGCCAGGGTACTGGTCGGGCATGTATCTCTCAGCCCCCCCCCCCCCACCCCAGGGGCTTACACTTACACCTGCACCTCCGGGAGGATCCTCTCGATTGAACCTCATTATTGAAAACCTGTTGTAAACCTTGCTGATGTGACGGCACGTTGGCGAGGTTTGAATACTCAGTGAGGGGAGATGATGTGGCGCAGAGGGAGGCTGGGTAATTACATTGAAATATATGCAAAATCATTAACAAGAGGTTCTTGACCTTTTTGGGTGAGAAACCCCATGATGTCACTGGCGAGGGGTGCGGAAAATTGGGAAATGCGCTCTCTCCAGAGAGCGTCACATTTCCCGATTCTCGCCGGATTATCCACCCGCTTCGGCCACCCAGCGTACAGCGAACACTGACTCAAAATCACCCCAATCACATTTTCAAACTGTGGTGAATGTATTATGCCAATAATCCACCACTGTATTTGTATCTGTGCTGTTGCCCTTGTATTTGTATCTGTGCTATGCTGTTGCCCTTGTGGGCTTCTCCTATGGGCCATTGTATGGCATTATCCACAGGGGACCATGTTGGGGCATGTATGGGCTCCACCCATGGCTCCTCCCCTTGAAGGGAGGTGTAAAGAGCAGTCGACCTGTCGGCGGTTCTCAGTATTGGATCAGTCGCAGGCAGGCACTGTTCTAAGTTGATTAAAGCCACAGTTTACTTCTACTCTTGTCTCGAGTGAATTGATGGTCGCATCAATTTAATCAACTTAAACGCAACTATGGAATCGGCCCTCAAACCTGACCGACTGGAACCCGATCCGCAGGCCGTGGAGGCGAAATAAATTTTTTCGCATTGGCTCCGCTGCTTCAAGGTATCTCGCAGCCTTCTCCACTCCTTCCGTCACCGACCAACAGAAGCTGAGCCTCCTCCGCGCATGGGTGAGCCATCGAATCTCTGTTCAACTTGATGAGGCCTCCTCCTGCGCAGACGCCCTTGCGATGCTTGGACGCCTCTATGTACGGCCCGTGAACGAGGTCTACGCACGACACATCCTCACCACTCGTCGGCAACGTCCCTGGGAAACAATAGAAGACTACCTACGGGATTTCAAAGTCCTCGAATGCAGCTGCAACTACCAGGACGTTATGGCCACTCAACATATGGAACTCGTCGTCCGAGACGTCTACGTGGCGGGAGTCCGGTCCAACTACACTCGAAAAGGGGGCCCTGGTTCTGGATCAGATGGGTACGTTAGCCTCCTCTCTGGAAGTAGCGTTCCAGAGCCTTAACGCATTCCCGGCTGACCACGCGACCCCCTCATGGACCCCCGATCAAAGACTACCCCAGGCCTGTGCCGCGCAGGCGCCCGCCCATCATGGGGGGGCTACCCTGCTATTTCTGTGGCCAGTCCCAACACCCCCGGCAACACTGCCCGGCCCGTAACGCGAACTGCAGCAGCTGCGGGAGAAAAGGCCATTTCGCCAAAGTTTGCCTGGCCAGGTCCATGAACTGTAACTCTCAGGCCCGATCCTCAGACTCACTAGCCCGCAGACCCCGCAGTGTGGCAGTGTGTCTGCCGACTCCACACCCTGTAGACGCGTCATCAGCCTCGTGCTATCTGTGGGGGCAGCCATCTTCCAGCCCTCACAGCACGTGCGACTCACGGGGGCCGCCATCTTGGCCATTCTCCCCCACGCGGTCGGCCACGTGCGATCCATGGGAGGACGCCATCCTGGACGCCATCAGCTACGCCGCTCGATGCGTACGATCAACAAGGGCAGCCATCGCGGAACCGCCCCAGCACCTCCGACCACACCGGCTACCCCGCAAGTCAGCGCGGTCACCCTGGCCCAGTCGCGACCCAAGCACCTCCGGAGCTCTATGCTGACCGTCAGGGTAAACGGGCACGAGATGCCTTGCCTTTTCGACTCCGGGAGCACAGAGAGCTTCATTCACCCGGACGTGGTATGACGCCGCTCGCTCACAATTTTGCCAGCGCACCAAACCATCTCCCTCGCCTCTGGGTTGCACTTGGTGCAAATCCGAGGGTGCACTACCGCAACCTTAGCAATACAGGGCACCGCGTACACCAATTTTAAATTATATGTGCTCCCAGACCTCTGCGCTCCACTCTATTAGGTCCCTACTTTGCACGGCCACAAACGAAACCTCTCATGACCGCCTATTTGTTTTCCCTGGTAGATCCACCTCAGGGGCCTCGCTTCCATCCTGGCTGAAGACACTGGGGCCAGTCCTACTCAGAAAACATGTCAGGAGCCATAAGTCCGATCCTCTGGTAGACAGGGTCCAGCTCCTACACTCCAACCCCCAGTACGCTTATATCGAACACCCTGATGGCCGACAGGATATGGTCTCCCTCCGGGACCTGGCGCTCGCTGGTTCCACCATCACCACCTCCGCCCCTCCACCATATCCCGCCCAACCTACCATGACCAGCACCCCTGCCCCGATTTGGCTCCCGCACTCCCTCCCGCCCGCCATCCCCCCTTCACCGATCCACAGGAATGAAGTTCCAGAAGAGACGCTCCTGGAGTCCATGTCTGTACCCGCACCGGCGCCCTCACTACCGATGCCAGCACGGACGAGTTCGACACCCGGGCCAGCAACAACGCCAGAGCTTCGGTGATCACAGCGCACAATCCGTGCGCCGGACCGGCTGAACTTATGAACCCGTCACCCCCGCCGGACTTCATTTTTTTAACAGGGGGTGAATGTGGTGAATATATTATGCCAATAATTCACCACTATATTTGTATCTGTGCTATGCTGTTGCTCTTGTGGGCTCCTCCTATGGGCCATTGTATGGCATTATCCATAGGGGAACATGTTGGGGCATGTATGGGCTCCGCCCATGGCTCCTCCCCTTGAAGGAAGGTGTAAAGAGCAGTCGACCTGTCGGCGGTTCTCAATATTGGATCAGTCGCAGGCAGGCACTGTTCTAAGTTGATTAAAGCCACGGTTTACTTCTACTCTTGTCTCGAGTGAATTGATGGTTGCATCACAAACATTGGTTGCTGGTGTACTGCATTTAATATTTTCCTCAACTCTGGTTTCTCCAGAGGCAAACGTTACTCATCACGTCTGTAAATGTTACAGATAGAATCTGAGCAAATATCAATATGTTTTTGCAACTAATTCAGAACTCCTTAAGAGTGAATTCCACAGACTATCGGTGGCGTTGGCGAAATCGCGGCTTTTTTCAGGGGTTTTCCTGGCGGGTTCTTAAAAAGAATTAAAGCCCCGCTTTTACCGGCCCTGCCTCCCTCTCCCTGCCCAGACACCAAAGCTCCGTTCCACGGAGCTGAAGCGATAAAGACGAGGGGAGACTGGTCCTGGTCAGCGGAGCAGTTGCACGTTGCGGAGGAGTGGGGATCGCAACGAGAAACTGCATGAAAGCTGGAGCAGGGAGAGGATCAGACGAAAACAAAATAATAATTTTTTTTATTTTTTTGTTTTTCCCCTCTCCTGAAAAATTAAAAAACTTATTTAAAAAAAAACGCTCTAAAAATAAAAATTCCTTTCTATAAAAAAAAATTGTTTTTTCTTTGGGGGCGGAAAAAAAATAATCACTTTTTCGCACCAAAACCCAGGACCAAAAATAGAAAGGCACATAACAGGAATATGCCTGCAAATAATAATAAATCTCTCCCACCGGCGTGGATTAAACCACCTACCTTACTGGTGGGAGTAGACGGCGCGGGCGGGCGCTGGGGTCCTGGGGGGAGGGGGGCGTGGGGCGATCTGACCCCGGGGGTGCCCCCACGGTGGTCTGGCCCGCGATTGGGGCCCACTGATCGGCGGGTGGGCCTGTGCTGTGGGGGCACTCTTTTTCTTCTGCCTTCGCCATGGTCTTCACCATGGCGGAGGCGGAAGAGACCCCCTCCCCTGCGCATGCGGCAGGATACGCCGGCTGGCGAAGACCTGTCGGCCCCGGCTGGCGTGGCGCCAAATGCCGTTCACGCCAGCCGGCGGAATGAGAACCACTCTGGCGCGGGGCCTAGCCCCTCAATGTGAGGGCTTGGCCCCTAAAGGTGCGGAGACCTCCGCACCTTTGGGGCGGCCTTATGCCGGAGTGGTTCACGCCACTCCAACGGGCCCCCGCCCCACCGGGTAGGGGAGAATCCCGGCCCATGTACCTACATGAATCGGACCTGAGGGAGAAGGACCGACTGCTGGTAAGAAAGGGCTGGGTGGGACAGACATACCACTCATGCTACGGGACGAGGGCTAGGGGAGTGACAATATTAATTAGCAAGAGGACGAAGTTTACAGAAACCAAGACAGCTACGGACCCAGGGGGACGGTACGTCATGGTCAGCGGTGTCCTGGAAGGGACACAGGTCGTACTGATAAATGTGTACGCTCCCAACTGGGATGACACAGAATTCATAAAGAAGACCATGGCAGAAATCCCCGACCTTGACACACACTGACTGATCATGTGGGGGCGACTTCAACTGTGCACAGGACCCACTGACCGACTGATCAAACGCCAGAGCAGGGAAAAAGACTGGCATGGGTAAGGATCTAGGAGCATTTATGGAGCAGAATGGAGCGGTGGACCCATGGAGGTTCCTGCACCCAGGAGAGAAGGAATTTTCATACTTCTCAAAAGTACACAAGGTATACACGCGTATCGACTTCTTTGCAAAGGGGAAATCGGTGCTTCCAGGGATCATGGAACAGAGTACTCAGCGATCGTTATCTCTGACCACGCTCCACACTATATGGATGTGAGGTTGGAGACAGGCCGGGCCCAGTGCCCCACGTGGAGGCTGGACACGGACCTCCTGGCCGACAAGGCCTTCTGTCAAAAAACATTGCGGGCCATAGGCGACTACGTTAGTAACAACCAAAATGGAGAGGTCTCACCCTCCACATTCTGGGAGGCACTGAAGGCCTTGATTAGAGGAGAGATCAGAGCCTACAAGGCAAGCAGAGATAGGGGAGAGAGGGTGGCCAGGCAACAACTGGTGAACTCCATCCTGGAAGTCAACAGAAAATACTCCGAGGCCCCGACTGTAGGGCTGCTGTCGGAGAGAAAAAAGCTGCAAATGGACTTTAACCTGTTACCCACTAGGAAAGCAGTGTACCAAATCCGCCAGACATGGGGAACCTTCTATGAACACGGAGAGAAGGCTGGCTGCCTGTTGGCTCACCAGCTGAGAAAGCAGGCAGCCATGAGGGAAATAGCGCAGGTTAACGATAGCAGAGGCAGACTGGTAACAGAACCAAAGGAGGTCAATCGGGCATTTGAGTCCTTCTACCGGGGACTGTACGCCTCCAAGCCCCCCAACGGGGGCACGGGGATGAAACAGTTCCTAGATGGACTGAAACTACCAGTTGTGGGGGAAGATAGACGGGGGGAGCTCAAAGCACCAATAGACCTGGGAGAAATCATGGAGACCATCAGCTCCATGCAGGCGGGGAAGGCACCGGGACCCGACGGGTTCCCGGCGGAATTCTACAAAAGATTTGCACCAGTCCTGGCCCCACACTTAAGGGACATGCTCGCGGACTCACTGGCAAGGGGCACCCTGCCCCCAACGCTAGCGCTAGCTGATACCTAAGACGGAATGTGGATCATACAGACCCATTTCACTGCTGAAAGTGGATGTGAAAATACTTGCAAAGATCCTGGCCAAAAGGCTGGAGGGCCTGTGTACCAGAGGTGGTCGCAGAGGACCAAACGGGCTTTGTCAAGGGTAGGTAGCTCACAGTGAACATCAGGCGGCTGCTGAACGTAATAATGACCCCCCTCCGGGGAGAGAACACCAGAGGTGATCGTCTCCCTGGATGCAAAAAAGGCCATTGGCAGAGTAGAATGGAAATACCTCCTCGAGGTACTGGAACGGTTTGGGCTAGGATCGGGATTCAACGCCTGGGTGAGGCCCCTGTACAACGCTCCCAAAGCAAGCGTCCGAACTAACACTACCAGCTCTGAATACTTCCAGCTGCAGAGAGGAAAAAGACAGGGCTGCCCCCTGTCCCCACTCTTGTTCGCGCTAGCGATCGAACCCCTGGCGATAGCCCTGCGGGACGCGAAAAGCTGGGAGGGAATCCGGAGAGGAGACAGAGAGCACAGAGTCTCACTCTATGCAGATGACCTGCTCCTCTATGTCTCGAAGCCACAGAGGGAACTGAAGACAATACTGCAAATGCTGGAAGAGTTTGGAACCTTCTCGGGCTACAATCTTAACCTGAGCAAAAGTGAGGCATTCCCAGTAAACCCAAACGGGGGAGGGCGAGAGCTGGAGGGGCTCCCGTTTAAAACAGCCCAGAACAGATTCTGCTACCTGGGACCCAGATAGCCAGAGACTGGACAAAGATCCACAAGTGGAACCTGACCAGCCTGGTGGAGGAAGTAAGAAGAGACCTTCAAAGGTGGGACACACTCCCACTCTCCCTGGTGGGGAGAGTGCAGACGATCAAGATGAACGTACTGCCAAGGTTCCTCTGCCTGTTTAGATCCATCCCAATCTTCACCCCTGATGTACCATCAATTCGACTCAAGACACATTTAGGAACCGAATAGTGGCTTTAATCTGCTAGTTGTTAGCCTGGTGGTCAACTACAGAGAATGGCCGACCGCCGGGAACTCAGGGTACTTATACCCCGCCTCTCGACCAATTGGAGAGCAGTCACATGACTAGTCCCAACCAATCGGACGAGAGGCAGATGACCAGCCAGAGCCAATGGGAATCCAGTGCTCTGCACCAATGGCAGTGCTCATATCCATACCACCACATTCACCCCTTGTGGAGAAAGAAGGGGGGGTGTAAGTGGGAGAGAGGGGGGGGGGTCTGAGGACTGGTGGTATGAGCAGCAAAAATCGATAGGGGTGAGCTGCCCACTGGCTCGTGGCAAAACAATACTTCTATTGCTACTAATAACGACAGAATAATAAAAAATGTCCAAAAAAAAGTCCCATGGCTGCATCAGATGGAGACGATCAGCCTGTCGGGTGCCCGTGGTTTTCTGGAGGACCGTCGCAGTGGAGCCGGTGACGTCGGGCCGATGGTCGTCCTTGCCTCCATGAGCGTTGGTCGTAGATGTGTCTCCGTACTCCGGGCCGGTGGTGGAGACGCTGTAATCGGGGAACAGGGGGCATGTGCGCTGGGTCGTGGGGGCGCAGGGGGCGCTGGGGGGAATTGGGGTTGGGGGGGAGGTGTTGGTATAGGGGAAGAAGGCCGCACGCTGGCGGGTGCCAGGTCCCGGAGCAAGACCGTATCCTGCCGACCGTCGGGATACTCCACGTACGCGGGT
This sequence comes from Scyliorhinus canicula, assembly GCF_902713615.1. Taxonomy (NCBI): domain Eukaryota; kingdom Metazoa; phylum Chordata; class Chondrichthyes; order Carcharhiniformes; family Scyliorhinidae; genus Scyliorhinus; species Scyliorhinus canicula. The sequence continues at coordinate 32,179,661 of NC_052157.1, forward strand.
TGGCGTGGAGTACCTGGACTCGCTCAACCAACGGGTCGGACTTGTGCACCCGCACATGCTTCCGGAGCAAGATGGGCCCGGGGGTGGTCAGCCAGGTCGGGAGAGGGGATCCTGAGGATGACTTCCTGGGGAAAACAAGAAGACATTCATGAGGTGTTTGATTAGTGGTGGTACAGGGGAGGGACCGGATTGAATAGAGGGCGTCGGGGATGACTTCTTGCCAACGGGGAATAGGGAGATCTCTGGACCGTAGGGCCAGCAGGATAGTCTTCTAAATGGTGCCATTCTCCCGCTCGACCTGACGTTACCCCGGGGGTTATAACTGATCGTCCTGCTAGAGGCTATGCCCCTGCTGAGCAGGAACTGACGCAGTTCGTCACTCATAAAAGAGGACCCCTGGTCGCTATGGATGTACGCGGGGTAACCGAACAGGGAGAAGATGGATAGGAGGGCCTTTATGATGGTTGTTGTGGTCATGTCGGGACAGGGAATGGCGAAAGGGAATCGAGAGTATTCGTCGATAACACTCAAGAAATATGTGTTACGGTTGTTGGAGGGGAGGGGACCCTTGAAGTCTATACTGAGACGTTCAAAGGGGCGGGATGCCTTGATCAGATGCACTCGTTCAGGGCGGTACAAGTGCGGTTTGCACTCATAGCAGTCCCTAGTGACGGTCCTGACTTCCTCGACGGAGTAGGGCAGGTTGCGGGTCTTAATAAAATGGTAGAAACGGGTGACCCGTGGATGGCAGAGGTCCGTGTGGAGGGAGCGGAGGCAGTCAATCTGCGCGCTGGCGCAGGTACCGCGGGATAGAGCATCGGAAGGCTCGTTGAGCTTCCCAGGACGATACAAGATATCGTAGTTGTACGTGGACAACTCGATCCGCCACCGCAAGATCTTGTCGTTTTTGATTTTGCCCCTCTGTGCATTGTCGAACATGAAGGTTACTGACCGTTCGTCTGTGAGGAGGGTAAACCTCCTGCCGGCCAGATAGTGCCTCCAGTATCGCACAGCTTCCACTATGGCGCGTGCCTCCTTTTCCACCGAGGAATGGCGGATTTCAGAAGCGTGGAGGGTTCGTGAAAAGAAGGCCACGGGTCTGCCCGCTTGGTTCAGGGTGGCTGCCAGAGCTACGTCAGACGCGTCGCTCTCGATCTGGAATGGGAGGGACTCGTCGATAGCATGCATCGTGGCCTTTGCGATATCCGCTTTGATGCGGCTAAAGGCCTGGCGGGCCTCCATCGACAGGGGAAAGGAGATGGACTGGATGAGGGGGCGGGCTTTGTCGGAGTAGTTGGGGACCCACTGGGCGTAGTATGAGAAGAAGCCCAGGCAGCGTTTGAGGGATTTGAGGGAGTTGGGGAGAGGGAGTTCCATCAGGGGGCACATGCGTTCGGGATCGGGGCCTATCACTCCGTTACGCACTATGTAGCCAAGGATGGCTAGACGGTCGGTGCTAAACACGCACTTATCCTTATTGTAAGTTAAATTAAGGAGTTTTGCAGTTCAGAGGAATTTCTGGAGGTTGATGTCGTGGTCCTGCTGGTCGTGGCTGCAGATGGTGACGTTATCGAGATACGGGAAGGTGGCCCGTAAACCGTGCTTGTCGACCATTCGGTCCATCTCCCATTGGAAGACCGAGACTCCATTTGTGACACCGAATGGAACCCTGAGGAAGTGGTAGAGGCGTCCATCTGCCTCAAACACGGTGTACTTTTGGTCACTCACGCGAATGGGGAGCTGGTGGTAGGCGGACTTAAGGTCCACCGTGGAGAAGACTTTGTACTTCACGATCCTGTTAACCAGGTCAGAAATACGGGGGAGAGGATACGCGTCCAGCTGTGTAAACCTGTTGATGGTCTGACTGTAATCGATGACCAACCGGTTTTTCTCCCCAGTCCGAACTACCAGCACTTGGGCTCGCCAGCGACTGTTGCTGGCCTCAATTACTTCTTCCTTAAGGAGCCTCTGGACCTCGGACCCGATGAAGGTCCGGTCCTGGGCACTGTATCGTCTGCTCCGAGTGGCGACAGGTTTACAATCTGGGGTGAGATTAGCAAACAAGGAAGGGGGGTCCACTTTGAGGGACGCGAGGCTGCAAACAGTAAGAGGAGGAATAGGGCCGCCGAATTGAAAGGTAAAGCTCTGCAGGTTGCACTGGAAGTCCAGGCCCAAGAATACCGGAGTGCATAGACGGGGGAGAATAGGGAGTTTGAAATTTTTGAAAACCCTCCCCTGGACTGTGAGGTCCGCTATGCAGCACCCGGTGATTTGAACGGAATGCGAACCTGAGGCCAATTCAATTTTATGTTTAACTGGGTGGATGGGGAGCGCGCAGCGTCTGACCGTGTCGGAGTGGACGAAACTTTCCGTGCTCCCGGAGTCCAGCAGGCACCTTGTTTTGTGTCCGTTGAGCTGAACCATTGTTATAGTCTTGGCGAGCGTGCGTGGTCGCGACTGGTCGAGCTTGATGGAGGCCAGTTGAGGTGAGAGTTCCAGATCCTCTTCGGTGGCAGAGTAGTTGCTTGCAGGGCCTTCTGAGTTGGCCCAAGATGGCGGCGGCCAGGACGCGGACGTAGAGTCGGGGCCCCAAGATGGCGGCGCCCATGGCCCACACATGGCGTCCGGGGCCCAAGATGGCGGTGCCCGTGGGAGCCTCATGGCAGCTGGGGGTGTGGGATGTGAGGACCGTGGGGCCGGGAGGCGGGCTGGAGAGGTTGGTGCGCGGCGTGTGGCCCTGAGAGGGCCCGGGGTGGGGGGGGGGGGGGGGGGGGCGGGGGCGATCCGCGGTCGCTGCGCAGAACAGCAGCGACCGACTTGGTCTGGCAGACCACCACGTAGTGGCCCTTCTTCCCGCAGCTCTTACACAGAGCGGAGCGGGCCAGGCAGCATGGGCGGGGGTGCTTTGAGAGGCCACAGAAATAGCAACGGAGCCCCGCTAGTTTGTCGGAGCGACCCACGGTGCAGGCTTGGGGGGGGGGGGGGGGGGTCGGGGTCCACGGAGGATGGGGGTGGTACGTGCCATGAAGTCCAGGGGGTTGCTGCGTGGCCGGGGGCGTATGCGCGGGCATTCAGGTCAGCAATCTCCAGGGAGGTTGCCAGAGTCCGTGCCTCAGCTAGGCTGAGGGTGTTCTTCTCTAACAATCGTTGGCGGATAGAAGGAGACTGCATGCCGGCAACGTAAGCATCTCTGATTAGAAGTTCCATGTGCTCCATCGCCGAAAGTTGGAGACATGCGCACGTTCTCCCTAGAGCTGCGAGGGCCTGGTAAAACTCGTCGAGGGACTCACCAGGGAACTGTTGTCTGGTCGTCAGGAGATGCCGTGCGTATACTTTGTTGACCGGCCGGAGAAAGTGTCCTTTGAGAATCTCCATGGCCGCATCAAAGTCGCCTTCGTCTTCAATCATTGCGTAGACCGATGTGCCCACGCATGAGTGGAGGATGTGGAGTTTCTGCTCCTTGGTGGGCTTGCCGGCTGCAGTCGTCAGGTAACTATTAAAACACGCCTGCCAGTGTTTAAAGATCGCAGGCGCATTTGCAGCATGCGGGCTGGTGCGGAGGCAGTCAGGCTTGATGCGAAGCTCCATTCCAAAACTCTAGCTGATTAAATTGATGTACCATCAATTCGACTCAAGACACATTTAGGAACCGAATATTGGCTTTAATCTGCTAGTTGTTAGCCCGGTGGTCGACTACAGAGAATGGCCGACCGCCAGGAACTCTGGGTACTTATACCCCGCCTCAGAGGCGGGGCCTACTTGCCTCTCGACCAATTGGAGAGCCGTCACATGACTAGACCCAACCAATCGGACAAGAGGCACATGACCAGCCAGAGCCAATGGGAAGCCAGTGCTCTGCACCAATGGCAGTGCTCATATCCATACCACCACAACCCAAAAGGAGGTTTGGCCTTACCAAACCTACAATATTACCACTGGGCAGCAAAGGCAGAAAGAGTGAGGGGATGGGTACAAGAACCCGACACAGATTGGGTACAAATGGAGGAGGCATCCTGTGGAACGACCCTCCGGGCCCTGGCCACAGCAGCACTCCCGTCCTCCTCAACAAGATGCACAATAAGCCCAGAGGTAGCGGCCACGCTGAGAACGTGGGCCCAGCTGAGACAACACTTCGGTATAACCAAAATGTCCCTTATGGCCCCCATCTGCGGCAATCACAGATTCCCCCCAGCCATGCTGGATACCACCTTCAAAAGATTGGGGCGGGACAGGGACACATTGACGGTTGGGGACTTCTACGTAGGGCACAGACTGGCGACACGGGATGAACTGACGAGGAAATGGAGACTAGCAAAAGGACAGGAAATGAGACACCTCCAAATAAAACACTTCCTCCGCAAAGAGACGGTAGGGTACCCTGGGGCCGCAGAAAACACACTACGAGAGGACCGGATAGGCACAAGCAAAAAGAAGGGGGGGGCTATGTGGGAAAATATACGGACAGTTACTGGAGAGAGCCCGGACTCCACTGGACGAGACCAGACCAGAAATGGGAGGACGAACTAAGGACAGAGGTAGGATGTGGTGAAGCACTGAGCAGGGTGAACTCCACCTCCTCCTGCGCAAGGCTAAGCCTAATGCAGCTCAAAGTGGTGCACAGAGTGTACCTGACCAGAACCCGAATGAGCAGGTTCTTCCCGGAGGTGGAGGACAAATGTGAGCGGTGCCAGAGGGGCCCGGCCAACCACACCCACATGTTTTGGGCTTGCCCCAAGCTTGCTGGGTTTTGTACAGTCTTCTCCGAGGCAATGTACAAGGTTGTGGGGGTGAGGGTGAAACCATGCCCAATAGTGGCAATCTTCAGGGTATCGGAGCAGCCATAGTTACACATGGGGAAGGGGGCCAACGCCCTCGCTTTCACTTCCCTAATCGCACGCCGGAGAATCCTGCTCGGCTGGCGATCGGCAGCACCACCCAAAGCTGCAGACTGGCTCGCTGACCTCTCGGAATTTCTCCACCTGGAGAAGATTAAGTACGCCATCCGAGGGTCAGAGGAAGGCTTCCTGGATACTTGGGGCAGTTTGTTGGACTGTACCAAAACCTGTTTGAGGTCAGCAGCGAGGAGTAACCTGATAAGAATTTTTTTTTAAATCACCAAGATAGATGAGGTACCAAGGGGGGGGGGGGGGGGGGGCGCGGCGGGGGGGAGGACGCGAAAGGAAGGTGGGGAAACCAGAAGAGATGAGGGGGGGGGGGTTACTCCCCCCTTTTTTCTTTTTTTTTCTCTGCTCTGTCCGGGAAATACAAGAGAAGCACAACCGAAGCCATCTAGACAGGTATATGAACGGGCGGGAACAGAGGGAAGTAGACCTTGGAAAATAGGAGACAGGTTTAGATAAAGGATCTGGATCGGCGCAGGCTGGGAGGGCCGAAGGGCCTGTTCCTGCGCTGTAATTTTCTTTGTTCTTTGAAGCCGGAAGGGAGGGGAGGAGGGCAACGGGGAAGGGGGAAGAACCATAGACCGATCCAGAGGGCAACTAAATGCAAATAGGGTCAGTTAAACAAAGGAAAAACAAAACCTCTCTATACAATAAAGGAAATCAGCGCGGGCGAGAACAATGTGATGTGTATATACAACTGCTTATAAATATGGGAAATGCCAATAAAAAGATTTATAAAAAAAAACAAAAGAGTTTGGTGGTAGGAAGTCCTGCATTAGTAACCTCTGAATGTAAATAAAAGGTTCCCTTTGTAACTATGTACACCATTGTAAATAAGGAAACGTGATTATGAAAACTATGGTCACAGATGCGGAGACAACCTGTGATATATATGTTGCTGATGTGCTTGTTGTTCTTGTTCTGTTTTTTAAATTTATGTGTTATGTAAATTTTGATATTGTTTTAAAATTCCAATAAAAATACTTTTTAAAAAAAAGAGTGAATTGCACAAGGTTATGCCAATAGATGCTGTTTACCTGATGTTATCTATAGAAACTCTATAGATGCCAGATGGATATAGATGAGTTGCCTCACTTGGGGCAGTAATGTAATATCTCTCCTTTATTGCTGCACTGCACCATTCGTCATCTGATTAGATTTGCTGGCGATGTAGGCTGGGAAATGTTGGAAGGAATTGAACAGTGAGAATTCATGATCTATTCCTTTCTCACCAGGACACATGTCACATTCCAAATGTGAGCTACTGTTCTTTAGTTTTGCTCAGAACGAGCTGATTCGCAGCCTCTCGCTGTGCAAGAGTCTTTTTTAACCCACTCCAAATCAGCAAGACCTTCTCGTTCAGGATGACAGCAAAAGATACAATGCCCAAGGGCAGAATTAACCGAGTACAGCAAACACAATTCGGAAAAAAAATTACGCATAAGTAAAATGTTTAAAGGAATAAATAATCTGTTGGGAGATCTTCACAGCGAGACGGAGGGTGTGATCTTTCATAATGACAGGAATGCCCTCCTGTAGAACACAACATGTCTTGCTATAAAACACAGCAGGTCTTCTGTTTTGGGGAGGGGGTGGGTGGTGCTGACGCACCGCCAGTGGGAGTTGGCTTGGAATAAACAGTTATGGGGACCAAATTCCCACCCTGCCAATGGCAGGCCTCCTCAGATTTTCCCTCCCTGCCCACGATGATGTCCGCCTCTGGCAGGGCCAGAAAACCCTGTCCGTAATCATGCGGCAGTCAGTTTGTGCACAGCAACCTCCCACAAACAGCTCGGGAGTAATGATGAGCCAGTCAGTTTTTTTATTGATTTGGATTTTGTTTATTGTCACGTGTACCAAGGTACGGCGAAAAGTATTTTTCTGCGAGCAGCTCAGCAAATCATTAGGTACTTGAAAAGAAAATGAAATTAAAAAAAAATACATAATAGGGCAACACAAGATACACAATGCAGCTGCATAACACTGGCATCGGGTGAAGCATAAAGGCGTGTAGTGTTAATGAGGTCCGTCCATAAGTGGGTCGTTTAGGAGTCTGGTAACAGTGGGGAAGAAGCTGTTTTTGAGTCAGTTCGTGCGTGTTCTCAGACTCTTGCATTTCCTGTCCGATGGAAGAAGTTGGAAGAGTGAGTAAGCCGGGTGGGAGGGGTCTTTGATTATGCTACCCGCTTTCTCCAGGCAGGGGGGAGGTGTAAATGGACGTGTGGATTGTGACGTCGAGTGAGGGATAAGCAATGGCCGCCAGGATTAACACCCCTTCTCTTCTTCAAAACAGTGGCATGGGATCTTTCTCTTCATCGAAACAGGCAGAGTGGGGGGGGGGTCTCGGATTAATGTCTCATTTGAAAGGCGGTGCCTCCAACAGTGTGGCGCTGAAGCGTCGGCCTTGATTTCTGTGCTATAGCCCTGGAGTGGGACTTGAACCCAGTACCTTGGGACTCAGAGACAAAGGGTTAGACCAGCTGAGTCACTGCTGACACTTAATAAATAAATGACGTGCCGAGAACTAAATAAAGTCAACGGCCGGGGCAAGTGAGGAAGAAAATAAGTCAATAATTAGGAGTTTGACAGGAAGTAAATAATCTAGCCGCAAGGAGGCAGCCGGAAATAAGTAAATAAAAAATATGCAGTGAGACTGAGGCAACAGGAATTAGATAAATACTACAGTGGGAATGAGCCAACACGGTAAGGGTGGAAAGGAATGAAAAGAATAAATAAGGAATGTCATAGACTGAAAAGACTTGTAGAAAAAATTACATAGAATTTACAGCACAGAAACAGGCTATTAGGCTCCAATGGTCTATGTCAGGGTTTATACTCGACATGAACCTCCTCCTAACCAACTGCAACCAACCCATCACTATAACCTTCTGTTTCTTCCTCTCTCGTGTATTTATCTAGCTTCCTGTTAAATGCATTCCTGCTACTTGCCTCATTTATTCCATATGGTAGCTTTAATAAGGACACGGGGAGCCCACATTGAGTACAAATAAAGAACTTTGGTTTATTTACAGTTATGTTACCCCCGATAGATCCCTACCGGGTCTCTTCACGATCAGTGCCTTACTGGTCGACCTTTTAAACATAGCCTTTTTGAGATACCCTCAATTTCAACTCGAGAGAGATGATTGGTAATACAAAGGCTTTAATTAGCAGAGAGCCAGACAGCTACCGAGACGTATGCTCACTGCACACTGCCCACTGAACACTACCTTATATATGGCTCCCTGGGGGGGTGGGGGGGGGGGGGGGGGGGCGGGTGGAGCCGGAGTCCCCCAGGGTTCCAAACCCAGTCTTAAAGGGATCATTACATTAAAGGTGCAGTAATCATTCATCACATTCACCCCCCTGTTTTAAAAGAAAACACAGAGTCCGTCGGGGGTGAAGTGGAATTACATGTCCAGTCTTTTGGGTTTTCTGATTGTCCTTGTTGACCTTCTCAGCTCCGGCGGTGGTGAGGCGGACACGGGCGTCTTCAGTGGGAGTATATCCAGGAGCACGGTGGTCTGAGCCTTTGCCCGTGTTGGAGCAAGGGGGGTATCCGGGGTGACTAGGAATCAGCAGCCGTTGCGGGGAGGGAATTGCCGGTAGAGGGAGGGGGGGGGTTGTCAGTGGGAGAACCAGCGAGTGCCAGGTCTCGCAGGGAAACTGTGTCTTGCCTTCCGTCGAGGTGCTCGACGTAGGCGTATTGGGGGTTTGCATGCAGTAGCTGGACCCTCTCGACTAGAGGATCCATCATATAGCTCCTCACGTGTCTCCGGAGTAGGACTGGTCCCGGAGTCGTCAGCCAACGTGGAAGAAGACCCCAGGGGTGGTACTTCCTGGGGAAGACAAACAAGCGATTGTGAGGGGTCACGTTCGTGGCCATCCACAGGAGCGACCTAATGGAATGTAGGGCATTGGGTAGGACCTCCTGCCAGCGGGTGGTTGGGAGACCTCTTGAATGTAGGGCTGGAAGGACAACCTTCCAAACTGTTGCGTTCTCCCTCTCCAGCTGCCCCTTTCCCTGTGGGTTAAGCTGGTCGTTCTGCTCGAGGCGATGCCTTTGTTGAGCACATACTGACGCAGCACATCGCTCATGAACGATGTACCCAGGTCGCTGTGGATATAGGCAGGGAAACCAAACAGGGTGAAGATGCTGTGCAGTGCCTTGATTACAGTGGCTGAGGTCATATCGGGGCAGGGGACAGCGAATGGGAAGCGGGAGAATTCGTCGATGACAGTGAGGAAATAGATGCTGCGGTTGGTGGACGGGAGGGACCCTTTGAAGTCCACACAGTCGCTCAAAGGGCCCAGAGGCTTTCACCAGGCGAGCCTTGTCTGGTCGGTAGAAGTGCGGTTTGCACTCCGCACAGATCTGGCAAACCTTGGTTATGGCCTTGACCTCCTCGGTGGAGTAAGGTAGATTGCAGGACTTGATGAAATGAGCGAGCCAGGTGATCCCGGGTGACAGAGGTCATCGTGGATGACCCACAGACGGTCTTTCTTCGCGTTGGCGCACGTGCCGCGGGACAGGGCATCTGGGGACTCATTGAGCTTCCCCGGACGATACGTAATATCGTATGCGTAGGTGGAGAGTTCGATCCTCCACCTCAAAATGTTGTCATTTTTTATGTTGCCCCGCTGTGCGTTATCAAACATGAAGGCTACCGACCTTTGGTCGGTGACGAGGGCGAACCGCCTACCGGCTAGGTAGTGCCTCCAGTGCCGCATGGCCTCCACAATGGCTTGTGCCTCCTTCTCAACTGCAGAGGGCCGAATTTCCGAGGCGGTAAGGGTTCGGGAGAAAAATGCTACTGGCCTGCCTACCTGGTTGAGGGTAGCAGCCAGGGCAACATCTGATGCATCGCTTTCTACCTGGAAGGGGATGGTTTTGTCCATCGCCTTGATGATATCGGCCTTAATACAACTGAAGGCCGACCGGGTCTCAGCCGTCAGGGGAAAAACCGTGGTCTTAATGAATGGTCGGGCTTTGTCCGCATATCTGGGGACCCACTGGGCGTAAGAGGAAAAGAGCCCCAAGCACAGTTTGAGTGCCTTGAGGCTACGGGGGAGGGGAAGTTCCTTGAGGGGGCGCATGCGGTCGGGGCCTGGGCCTAGGACCCCGTTTTCCATGACGTAGCCGAGGATGGCTAATCGGGTTGTGTGGAAAACTCATTTCTCTTTGTTGTAGGTCAGATTGAGGGCCCGGACGGTCTGGAGGAACATTTTCAGGTTTGCGTCGTGGTCCTGCTGGTCATGGCCGCAGATGGTGACATTGTTCAAGTACGGGTAAGTAGCCTGTAAGCCGTACTGGTCCGCTATTTGGTCCATTGCCCTTTGAAAAACGGAGACTCCATTTGTGACGCCAAAAGAGACCCTGAGGAAGTGAAAAAGCCGACCGGCTGCTTCGAAGGCCGTGTGGGGGCGGTCCTCCAGGCGGATAGGAAGCTGATGGTAGGCGGACTTTAGGTCAACCGTGGAGAATACCCGGTACTGGGCGATCTGGTTAGCCATTTCTGCTATACGGGAAAGGGGGTACGCATCGAGTTGCGTAAAACGGTTTATGGTCTAACTATAGTCCACCACCATCCATTTCTTTTCGCAAGACCGGACTACCAACACTTGTGCTCTCCAGGGGCTGTTGCTAGCCTCTATGACCCCTTCTTTCAGCAACTGCTGAACCTCTGACTTGATAAAAGTCGTATCTTGGGCACGGTACCGCCGACTCCTGGTGGCGACGGGCTTACAGTCGGGTGTGAGGTTCGCGAAGAGGGGGTGTGGTGCAACTTTAAGTGTTGCCAGGCTACATACCGTGAGTGGGGGCAGGGGTCCGCTGAACTTCAGTGTCAGGCTTCGGTGGCGACACTGAAAGTCCAGACCGAGCAGCGGGGGGGGGGGGGGGGGGGGGGGGGCGGCGCAGAGGAGAGGGAGGATATAAAGTTTGAAACGGGCATATTCCGTGCCCTGAATTGAGAGATCCGCGACACAATACCCCGTGATTTCGACCGAGTGGTACCCGGACCCGAGGGCGATAGTTTGGGAGGCGGGATAAGTGTGCAGGGAGCAGGGCCTTACCATTTCTGGGTGAATAAAGCTCTCCGTGTCCCCGGAGTCGAAGAGGCAGGGGGTGTCAAACCCGTTGATTTGGACCTGCATCATGGAGTTCCGTAGGTGTTTCGGCCGTGATTGATCGAGGTTGATAGCTCCCAGTTGCGGGGAGTCAGAGTCCTCAGCTGAGTCGGACTCACAAAATGGCCGCCCGGAGTCACAAAATGGCCACCGCTGTCGGTTGCAAGTGTTGGATTTTGAAGATGGCCACCGCCAAGATGGCCGCCCCATGACTCGCACGAGGCTGATGACGCGTCAGAAGGGGGCGTGACCGGCCGGCGCGCATCCGCGTTGCGAGGCCTGTGGGCCTGGGAGCTCGATTTTTGGGCCCGATGAAACTTGTTTCTGTACCTTGGGCCCAGCTAGGCAGACCTTTGCGAAATGCCCCTTCTTTCCACAGTCGTTGCAGATAGCGGAGCGGGCTGGGCAACGCTGACGTGGGTGCTGGCCTTGCCCACATAGCACGGTGTGCCCCCGGTGTGAGCAGGTCGCTGCGCTGCGCAGGCCTGTAGAGTGGCCGAGTCTGGAGGGGACCGAGAGGGGCTCGCAAGGTCCGCGGAGTACGTGTGGTGATTGTGGTGAATGTAACTCCGTAATTCACACTGTGTTGTATATACATGAGACCATGCATTTGTAAGCGCAGTTACGTTGCCCGACCACTAGGGGGAGTAGCGCTGGGAATGCTTAGGAGTTTGTACAGGGTTCCACCCTTGGCTCCGCCCACGACTCCCCCCCCTGGACTGCTGTATGAATACCAATGCTCAGAGCCAGTTGTTCAGTTCATCGAGAGTTCAACGCGAAACAGGCTGGCTTTGTTGTAACTAGATTAAAACCACTGTTCATATCTTAAAGCACGTGTCTAGTGAATTGATGGTTCCATCAGTGATTATGGTGGGCCACTTCCAGAGAGGAGGCGAGCGTTACCGTGCCTTGGAGGTCTTTTGCTTCGTCTTCGAGGAGTCGCTGCCTGATGTATGTGGATCGTATACTGGACACAAAAGCATCTCGGATGTGCAAGTTCATGTGGACTTCTGCCGTCACCTCCTTGTGGTCGCAGTTCCTAGCGAGCGCGGTGAGTCTTTCCACGTAATTAGCAGAGAACCAGACAGATACCAAGAAGTGTGCTCACTGCACACTGCCCGTTGAACGTTAGCTTATATATGGCTCCCTGGGGGGTGGAGGCGGAGTCCCCCAGGGTTCCAAACCCGGTCTTAAAGGGATCATTACATTAAAGGTGCAGTAATCATTCATCACACTTTAAAAAAATATATTTTTATTGGCATTTTCAGTTTTGCATACATTTGCATTTTGTGTTCGTTATTGTACATTACATAAGATTCTCTTGTATCATTTTACATTTTGGTACCCTCCCTGCTCGCTTGGCGGCGTGCCCCCCTCTAATTCCCTCTACCTCCGCTGTGCCCCTTCCCCCCCCCCCCCTCTTTCCTTGGAGTTTGCACAGCGTCCAGCTTGTGGGTGGGTGGGGGTGGGGGGGGGGGGTTTCTTCAGCTCTTCCCCTCCCTCTGCATTGTTCACTTTATTCCCCTCAGGTTCCCTCCTCTCTTCCTCCCCTCTCCCCCTGGGTTGTGCATTCCTGTTCTCATTTTTTATTTTCCTCTCTGCTAGTTATTGTTGGTCTCGAACAGGTCCTGGAACAGGCCGACAAATTTCCCCCTATGCTTTAATAAGCCTTCCGTCGACCCTCGGATGGTGTATTTGATCTTCTCCAAGTGGAGAAATTCCGCCAGGTCTGCCAGCCAGCCTGCAGCTGTGGGTGGTGCTGCTGATCGCCAGCCGAGCAGGATTCTCTGGCGTGCGATTAGCAAAGTGAAAGCTAGGGCGTAGGCCCTCTTCCCCATGTGTAGCTCTGGCTGCTCTGATACCCCGAAGATTGCCACTTTTTGGCATGGCTCCACCCTCACCCCCACAACCTTGGACATCACCTCAGAAAAGGCTGTCCGGAACCCAGCAAGCTTGGGGCAGGCCCAAAACAGGTGGGTGTGGTTGGCCGGGCCTTTCTGGCACTGTTCACATTTGTCCTCCACGTCCGGGATGAAGCTACTCATTCGGGTTCTGGTCAGGTGTGCTCTGTGCACCACTTTGAACTGCATGAGGCTGAGCCTTGCGCAGGAGGAGGTGGAGTTGGCCCTGCTCAGTGCTTCCCTCCAGAGTCCCCACCCCACTTCTGTCTTCAGTTCGTCCCCGCATTTTCATCTGGTCTCATCTAATGGCCTTCAGGCCCTGTCCAGTAGTTGTTCATATATTTTCCCACAGTTTCCCCTGTATTTATTGTCCGTGAACATCAGGTCCTCTAATAGTGTTGTCTCCGGGGCCCTGGGGTATCCTACAGCCTCTTTGCGGAGGAAGTGTTTTATTTGCAGGTGCCTCAATTCTTGTCCTGTCGGTAGTTCCCATTCCTTTGCCAGTTTGTTCAGTGTCGCAAGTCTGTTTCCTATGTTGAAGTCCCTGACTGCCAGCGTTCTCCCGTCCTGTCTCCATTTTTTAAAGGTGGCACCTAGCATTGCTGGTGGGAACCTTTGGTTTCCGCAGATGGGACCATGGGGGACATCTTGGTCAGTCCGAAGTGTTGCCTCAATTGGTTCCACTTTTTCATTGTGGCAACTACCACCGGGCTGGATGTGTGTTTTGTCAAGGGGGATGGGAGTGCTGCCGTGGCTAGGGACCGGAGGGTCACCCCACTGCAGAATGCCTCCTCCATTCGCACCCACTCCGAGTCCTGGGCAAACACCAAGCCCACACAGTAATCTCTGATCGCCTCTCTTCTTGCCTGTGACGGTAGTTTTTCGGCCCATCCTCACCGTAGCCGAATTTGGTCCCTCTCCAGGTCACTCGCTCTCACAATCCCGTTAGCCTGCACTGGGGTGCCAAAGTTATGTTCCTTCCCCTGGGTATGTGACCCAGAGTCTGGCTGGGAACAACATGCCGAACCTCACCCCACTTTATAGAACGCCAATTTTGCTCTATTAAATTCCACCCTTTTTTTGCAAGGTCAGCCTCAATGTCTTGGCAGACCCGAATTCTGTGCCCTTCCCATGAGAATGACTTTGTCTGCCGGGCCCACCTCAAGATCTGGTCCTGGTCCTGGTAGCAGTGCATCTTAGCGATCATCACTCTCGGCTGCTCTCCTGCTTTGGGTTTTGGCCGGGGTGACCTGTGTGCCCTGTCGAGTTCTGGGAGGTTGGGGAAGCTGTTCCTCCTGACTAAGTTGCCCAGCATTTGGGCGATATAGTCTGTTGGGTCCCTGCCCTCGATGCCCTTTGGCAAACCCACAATCCGGACATTTTGTCATTGAGACCAGTTCTCTTGGTCCTCCTTCCATTTTCGCACCTACATCATGGTGGCCAACTCCTTTTTTAAAAAGCTTTTCCAGGGAGGCCGTCACTTGCGTTGGTTCCGCCGCTCGGGTCGCCAGTCTTCCCCGCTCTTGGGTAGTTGGGGCTTCCACCTCGACTCCTCAGTCCACCGGTCCATCCGCTCTTTGCTCGTGCCCCTTTCTGCCACTCCTGCCTTCTCGTTGGCTCTTTGGGCTACTGTTCGCCAGCATCCTCTTCATCACTGTTGGTCTTTGTCCTGCAGGAAAGTTTTGGATGGCTTTTTGAGCTAGAAATTTCTGCAATTAACTCTTCTGGTTCTAGTTGGAAGGAGAGCCACCTGATGTGAGTCCGCTCAGCACATCGCCGCCACCGGAAGTCCTTTTAAACATAGCTGAATGGAGTTCCTTCGCCCCCTCAGCGGGGAAGCTCGTACTCTGCAAGAACCATGGGGAAGATATCCATTCACACTCCGTAAGTCCCGTGTGGGATATGACGTAGCAAGTTCCAAACTCCGACCTCTGTCCTCTCTCACTCTACTTCATGCAACCCGAGCAGCATACTTTTCAAAGTGGGGCATGTAATGTTCTTGTTGGATGGCCTGATTTATATTACAAGAACACTTGTAGCTATGGCTATAAATGAATTATTGACATTAACCGTGGGTCAAAAATATTCAAATCAACAGATGAATGACAGTATGAACATGCACAAGCAACCTCGCTCCCAGCTCTCTAGTCAGTCTGACGTCACCTGACTCTAACATTCACTGATGGTCAGTCGGTGAATTACAACACAACCATGATATCACTACATCCCCTTTCTTTCCTTTGAAGGAATAAATTAATACATTATCATTAGTTTATTTACATGTGATATCATTAGCCTGTGAGTCTAACAGCATTCTTTTTTTTCTTTATAATTTTTGAAACTGGTTTAACAAATATGTATATATATATATAATATATATACAAGAACAGAAAGCGTAGTATGTACAAATAGTCCAAATCTACAAATTGAGTCGATCAGGTTTTCTTCTGACTCTGGTTGATCTTCTCAAGGTTTGACTTTGTTGCTCAGAACTTCTGGATTCAATGTTTTCCATAACTTTTCATGCTAAGGAATTGCTGAACTATCTAACAGTGCAGCTGCCTTTGATTCTGACATTGATTGGTCATCCATCATGTTGTTGTGAGAGTCTTCTCTGGTTTTCACAAGTGCGCGATGATTTCGTCTGAAAGCCAACTCATCCTCTGTCTGTACATTGTAAGAATGAGATGCTACTTCTTCAAGTACAATGGCTTTTCTCGACCAATTGCCTGAATCTTCTATTCTCACAATGTCATCACTACTCAGTGGTGGTAAAGTTCTAGAACTTTGATAGTTCCAGAACATTATCATAGAAGTGCCTCTGTTTAGCTTTAATGTTTTGCATTTCCTGCAGTATCACTGCATTCTATTCCAAGTGTGGAAGTGTGGTACGCAACCTTCTATTCATGACTAACTCTGCTGGCGATCAATCATGTGACAATGGTAACATTTTGTAACTTATTGCGTGACATATGGATCAGATTGGCTGTTTATTGCATTCTGTAATGATTGTTTTCAATATGTACACTTTATTCGTTAAGATCTTTGGGATCCATGCCTATGAGAGCATCACCATTTTTGGTTTCACACATACCATGGAATTTATCCCATTGGTAGGTTCTTCTATCTTCTTGATAACTTATGGTTTTGTATCTCATACTAGGGTAGAAATGAGATTGACATGCAGATCTACATCTTCAGAAATTTCATGACGAATAGTTTGTATCGGTGCTTTAGATAAAGCATCTTATTTGAATTGTATCTCATTGGTGTATCAGTGAACACATCACTGAATTTGCTGATAATGTTCTCAGAATCATTGGAGTACTGACCAATCCTTTTTGGATGTTGTATACCAACTGCCTTAGACCTAATTCTTCACAGGATTAATCACCTAATAATGAATCCAAGCCCTCGGATACAATACAGAATGGGACAGAATAAACTGTGTTCTTCACCACCACACTCAGGCCACAAGCACCATAACATTTAATGCTTGAACCATTATGATCTCTCAGTGAAATTTTGTGATTTCTTCTAATCGGCTAAATTTTTAGATTTTTAATATCAGTCATGCTGATTAAATTGGCTTTGGCACCAGTGTCTAACTTCAAATGGACCAATGTACCATTCACTTCAAGTGGTAGCAGCCATTTGTCCTCATCAACAGCATTTATTTTAAGTGGAGCTTCAATTTGCATTTTTTTTAAATGCTGGAGAATTTCTTGATGTCTCCAAAAAATTATTCTTCTCTGTTATTACTCCAACAAACAATGATGTTTCATCACTGGAGACTGTTTCTTTCACTGTGCTGACTGATCTGGGATTGAGCCGAGAGCAACAATTCTGAGCAAAGTTAATTTTATTCTTTTGCATCTGGAACAAAACTTGCCAAACGCTGGGCACTCCCTTAATTTGTGCCTTTGACCATAACTTTTACACAGAAATACTTCACCCTTATCTTTAACCTGTTTATTGGTGCGCAAGGAGCTGCAGGAACTTTCTCGCCTTTTTTCGGAAGTTTCCCACCTTTTTGGAAAAAGGGCGTCAACCAGAGTGCTTTCCTTCAAGAAGACGCTACTATTACTAAGAAACATTTTAGAATGCTGTGCTGCTAGCTCGTGAACCTGACAAATCTTAAATGTTTGTTCCAAAGTCAGCTCCGATTCACTCAGCAACCATTCCCTCAGCTTATTTTCATTCACACCAAACACAATTTGACCCAAATCATGGAAGATTCCACCGCCGAAAAATTGCTGGTTTTAGTTTTTAACTTTAAATCAGTGATGAAACGATCTATGGACTCTTCTATCTTCTGTAAACATGATCTAAACACATAGCATTCATAAATGTAATTCTTTCTGCGGGGGTGAATGTTCATCAAATCTTCAAATTACTTTGTAAAAATTTGTACTACATTCATCGTTTGCAAATTTAAACATATTAAACAGAGCGGTTGCTTGGGACCTGGCCCTTGTTAGGAGCATCACTACCTTATGCAAATCTGATTGATCTCCTAAATTTACTGCAGTAAGAAACAAATTACATGTTTATACACATGCCAGATGCTGTCCACATTACCATGAAATCTGAGACTCATTGGTGGCTTCAATGACTCCATGTTGTTAATTCTTGTAGTCTGTGGCAAGCGGATAGTTTTTCGTCAGTGTTCAATACCATCCAACCCTGATGCCATGTAATGTTCTTGTTGGATGGCCTGATTTATATTACAAGAACACTTGCAGCTAAAGCTATAAATGATTTATTAACATTAACTGTGGGTCAAAAATATACAAAACAACAGATGAATAATAATATGAATATGCACAAGCAACCTCTATCCCTGTTCACCTCACTCTAATATTCATTTAAATACTAATGAGACTTCTAGTGGTCAGCCGATGAATTACAACACAGCCATGATATCACTGCAGGGCCATTGTAGTTGTTCCTTGAGCTGCAGGATAAAGAGGCTTCTCTTTAATTTGTTATTGGATCTATTGGTGATCAATATATATTTATGTCTTCTAGTTTCTTTCTCCCCTATGTGTGGATTCATCTTACCAACGTCTACCCTATCAAACGTCCAACCTACTAAATCATCTCATAAGCTTTAATATTCAAAAATGCAAAACAGAAGTCAATGGGCATCGGGGAAAACTTGATTGGTTGAAGTCATACCTATTACTAATAGCATTCATAGAAAATAGAAACAGGAGGAGACCATTCGGCCCTTTGAACCTGCTGCACTATTCATTGTGATTATGGCTAATCATCAAGTTCAATACTCTGATCCCACCTTCACCCCATATTCCTTAAGCCCTTGAGCCCCAAGAGCTATATCTAATTCTATCCAAGAATGTTGGTTGTGGTTTTTGGAGGTCAATCATCTTAGCCCCAGAACATCACTGCAGGAGTTCCTCAGGGTAGTGTTCGAGGCACATCTATCTTCAGCTACTTTATCAGTGACCTTGCCTCCATCATAACGTCAGAAGTGGGGATGTTTACTAATGATTTCAGTGTTCAGCACCATTCACAGCTCTTCTGATACTGAAGTAGTCCTTGCCTACATGCAACAAAATTTGGACAACATTCAGGCTTGGGCTGATAAGTGGCAAGCAATATTCATGCCACAGAGGTGCAAGGGAACAATCATCTCCAAAAAGACAAAATATCACCATTTCCCCCTCAGATTGAATGACAATACTATTGCTGAATCCCCGACTACCAATATCCCGGGAATCAATTGACCAGACACTGAAATGGACCAACCATACAACGACCAGGTCAGAAGCTGGGAATTCTGTGGTAGGTAACTCACCTCCTGACTCCCCAAAGCGTGTCCACCATTTCCAAGGCACAAGCCAGGAGTGCGATGGAATACTCTCCACATACCTGGGTAATTGCAGCTTTAGCAACACTCAAGAAGTTTGATAGCATTCAGGACAAAGCAGTCCATTTGATTAGCACTCCATCCACCATTCAAAACCTTTATTCCCCACATTGTGGCTGCTCCGTGTATCATATATGAGCTGTACTGCAGCAACTCGTCAAGCCTCCTACAACACCACCTTCCTTGAGCTGCATGATAAAGAGACTTCTCTTTAATTTGTTATTGGATCTATTGGTGATCAATCTATATTTATGTCCTCTAGTTTCTTTCTCCCCTATGCGTGGATTCATGTGGCGACCGCTACCATTTAGAAGCATAAGAGCAGCTGATGCATGGGAACACTTTCATCTGCAAGTTTCCCCCCAAGTCACACACCATGGGCTGGATTCTCTGTTCCTGAGACTAAAGTGTTGATGCAGGGGCAAGATTGATAGACTTTCGTGACAGCAAAACTGGCGCCGAACAGGGACTGATTCAGCGACTGTGGAGGGGCCAGCACCGGCGTCACGTGAACATAATTGATTCCAATGAAAAATGGTGCGGTGTTCGCTGGGTCTGTGATTGACACTCTGGAGGCTGACAAGCTGTAGGTACACATACACATTACACAATCCCACACACACGCACACTCATCTCAGCCAGCAAGGTGCACTGATTGTGCTGGAGCATGCCCATACAGCTGATGAGTTGGCTGGGGCCTGGGGGGGGGGGGGGGGGGGGGGGGGTACCCATATGATGCATGGCCCTAAGTTCACAGTGGGCAGTCAGCGGCATATGTAGCTGCATGGCTGCTTTTCCGGCTACAGCAATGGTATTCCGTGCCCGTCCACCCCGATCGCACAGCCCACCTCCTGGTCACCCCCCGCTACAATCCTGGCCGTGGCAGAAGCCCCCTGGCCAGCGGCAGAACTGTCAGCAAACTATGGCGATGTTGGACACTTCCCGTACCCCCTCTCTTTCCCTCAGCAGCCACAACGCATGTCTCATGATTTTTAAAAGCTCAAGTACTTGGTCCATCGGAGGCGGAGAATTGTGAAGGCCCCACAAAATACCAGTTCAGACCGGCGAATAATGTGCAAACGGTGTTTACTGTACATGCGTTCCGGACCGCCTTGACACTGCCGTTGAGGTGACGGAGAATTACGATTTGACGTCAAGTCGGTGTCCGCCGTGGTTTTGGTGTTAGAATGTATTCTCCACCCAATCACGTTTCCTGATTTTGGCGTCAGCCAATGGATTATCCCGCCCCATATTCCATCATTCCTTTAACATCGCTGGATTAAAGTACATGGAAGTTCCTTCCTAACAGCACTGTGGGTGTACCTACACAACATGGACAGTAGCAGATCCAGAAGGTGACGCACTGTCACCTTCTCAAGGCTCAACTATCTGGAAAACCCACTACCTGGAGGCTCCCCCCCAAGTCACTCACCATCCTGACTTAGAAATATATCACTATTCCTTCACTGTCACTGGGGCAAAAATCCTGGAACTCCCTCCCTAACAGCTCAGTGGGTGTACCTACTCCTCAGGGACTGCGCTTTAAGAAGGCAGCTCACCACCACCTTCTAAATAGCAACCAGAGATGGACAATAAATGCTGGCCTCACCAGCGATGCCCACATCCCGTAAATAAATTTAAAAAAAATTAGGGATGGGCAATAAATGCTTGGCTTGCTAGTGACACGAACATCCCAAGAACAAATAGAAAAGAAAGATAGTGAAAGGAGTATAGAACTGTTTTTGTGATTGGATGAAACTTATCTTAAAACATGACCTTTATTTTGTATCATATTTTAGCTATGATTGATACAGGTTAAACACACAGGGCTTCCTTTTCCAAACTCCAGTATATCTGGGAAAAAGACGAACATCTGCCTGCCTATAAGGAGCACCACAGACCCAGTGGGTAATTCTGGGGTTATTGGGGAAATTCATCGGCCACGCTGCACTCGAAAGGCAGAGTGCCACGGCGCAAGGTGGCCGGTAAATACCACTCGCGGGATCTACCTGGCTCGCCACGCCTCTCGAGGTCTAATACAAGATGTCGCAATGTGACGTCACCCATTGTGGGCGAGATCACTTTTTGTCAAATCTGTTTATTTGAGCTAGTCTCACTCGAATATGCAGTTCCCTGAGGTAGCCAAGGCATTGGCATCTCACCCCTTCATGTATGGCACCCGTGGAGGTTTCCCGGTACACTACCTTTTTGGTAGAGTGGCACCCTGGCACTGCTGGTGCCAGCCTGGCACCCAGGCAGTGCCAACTGGTTGCCAACCCAGCAACCAAGGTGCTTAGATGGCACTGACAGCTGGCAGGGGCACTGCCAGAGTGCCAAGCTGGCATTGTTTGCATGGTGGTGATTGGGCCCGGGGGTTCCGTGTGCACAAGCCGTTTGGGCAGATGAGTTGAGGCTTTGGGGGCATTCGGGAGGTCATGCCCAGGGCTCCAAGAGATTTGGACGCCATTTGAAAATGGTGTCCCGATCTCTCCCTACACTAAGAAGTTTCAGCGACCAGGACTCATCAGTCCAGGAAATGGAACAAAATGGAGCATTGATCGCGGGTTCCCCGCTGAGGCCCCATATCTAACTGGAGCCGCGTTACATAGCATTGTGTTTCAGGGCGCTGTGAGCACTGGGAAACACGCGGCTAAACGCACTCGCTATGGGACATAGTTCCCATTTGGTTCAATATCGCGCCCAATATCTTTTGGGAGGGTGTCCATTTTGCTTTCATGGGTGTCCGTCTTGGATTACTTCGAGGGTTCTGTGAGATTCGGACGCAATGTAATCAAGAGAACAATGAAGACGTTTGTCGACTCTACTTTATTGATAAGAATAATATGATACAAGAATATAATATAAGAATAGTATAAGCTAAGAATACAACACAAGAATCTCTCGCTCATCAGCTCTTCAGGGACCCCGGTGTTGACGGCAGCTTTGAGATTCGGCTCCTGGTACCTGTCGCGTCTCAGGTCTCAGGTGAAGTCCAACGAACGGGCAAAAAGGCCTCATATTTATACAGTGTAGTAAGTAAGTCTAGGCGAGATAAGCGGCTGGGAAAGTCAGCAAGATGTATGAGAACACCTGAATCTGAACACCTGCTGCTTTATGTTCCAGTCAACATCCTGGCTCTGGGAGGCTATCAAGTATCCTCCCAGTGGACAGAATTAACCCATCCCTCACAGAGTCATAGAACATAGAACAGTACAGCACAGAACAGGCCCTTCGGCCCTCGATGTTGTGCCGAACAATGATCACCCCACTTAAACCCACGTAACCCGTATACCCGTAACCCAACAATCCCCCCATTAACCTTACACCACGGGCAATTTAGCATGGCCAATCCACCTAACCCGCACATCTTTGGACTGTGGGAGGAAACCGGAGCACCCGGAGGAAACCCACGCGCTCACGGGGAGGACGTGCAGACTCCACACAGACAGTGACCCAGCCGGGAATCGAACCTGGGACCCTGGAGCTGTGAAGCATTGATGCTAACCACCATGCTACCGTGAGGCCCCTCCGTGGACACGGAGAGTCCACGGCAGAATGAGTCCAAGATTCCAAGTTCAAGTCCCAACACCAGGATTTGAATACAAAAATTACGTTTGACATTTGATGTAACCATCAATTCACCAGACACGTGTTTCCGATGTGAATCTAGGCTTTAATCGACTTACTTCAGAGCCAGCCTGTTACCCATTGATGAACTCGAAGTGACCCAGGCTGACTCTGGACACGGGTACTTGTACAGCTGCACTAGGGGGAGGAGTCGTGGGCGAAACCAAGGGTGGAGCCCAGTACAAGTTCCTAAGTGCCCCCAGCGCTACTCCCCCTAGTGGTAGGATGGCGCTACTGCGCTTACAATAACAGTGTGAATTAGTATATATACATTCATATATTACATTCACCACAACTTACCTGGCACTATTTTGAAGGGGAACAGGGGAGTGATTCTGAGTCTCCTGGCTAATATTTATCCTTCAATCAACATCCTAACAATCTGGTCAATATTGCATTGCTGTTTGAAAGAGTTTGCTGTGTGTGAACTGGCTGCCATTTTTCCGACTTAGAACAGTGACTACACTTAAAAGATACCTCATTGGCTATAAAGCTCTTTGAGTTGTCCAGTTGTCGTGACAGGCGCTATTTAAATTAAAAAAGCTGGATTCTCCGATTCTGGTGGTATGTCCCAACGCCGGCATGGGAACAGTGGCATTTTACGCCAGAACAACTGGCGCAAAATAGCCACCCATTCTCCGTTTTGCTGGGGGCTAGCTGGAGGACAGCGTAGAGCACCCGGCTCTAGCTGCCGATACGTGCCGGGGAATTGCTGGGTCTGTGGCTGCGCACGCGCACCGTGGCAGCCTGCAGCGGCCGCGCTATCTGGTGGGGGCCTCTCACGGACCCAGCCCGCAAAATAGGCCCCCCTTCGGCCAGCTCGCGCGCCCTGGACCACAACCCCCACAGTGCCCCCAGCCCCGAATAATGTCCCCCACTGCCCGCGGATCAGCCCTCCCCTGACTGTGGCTGCGCAGGATTGAGTCCGCAGCCGCCACGGCGAGTTCCCGACAGGTGAGACCATGAGAGACCAACGCCGTCAGGAACCCAGCCGCTCGAATCGCTGCATAAAAATGTTTTCCCTCATGTCAATATTGCTTCTTTTGTCAATTGCCATTAGCAGTGATTCACCAAAATATGTATTAAACCTTGTAGGTGCCAAGTTGTCACTTTCCCAATGACTGTGCAGGAGACCAGCTTTTGAGAACAATATGGGCCACACTTCCACTAGGATC
The DNA here is from genome assembly GCF_902713615.1 of Scyliorhinus canicula. Classification (NCBI taxonomy): domain Eukaryota; kingdom Metazoa; phylum Chordata; class Chondrichthyes; order Carcharhiniformes; family Scyliorhinidae; genus Scyliorhinus; species Scyliorhinus canicula. Next base: position 32,203,287 of record NC_052157.1, read on the forward strand.
AGGCACACTGCAGTTGGGCAAGGCAGGGAGGGTTTCTGGTACTGTCCTCCTTGTCCTGCCTCTTTCTGTGTTGTCTGCGTAGAAGTGGCCGGGTACAAGGAAGACCTGTCCCCACTTCTGGCCAGAATTTTCAACTGGCCAAAAAGTAAGACGAAGACTCCTGATCAGATCCTGCCCCGAGTTACTCACATCTCTACCTGGTGTGATTCCCCAGGTCAGTGCCAGGAATTTTGGAGCTACAAACCTTGGAAAATTCCTCTTTGGATTTGGTTTAACACATGGACCCAGCATGTGTTACTGTATAAGCAGTTGTGTCAATCATACTGATTACTCTAATCCTGTTCACTTTCTCAAATTTTCCGTGGGATCGAACCATTTCATTGAACATTAGTGCACAGATCCAGCACTCCCATCTCAATTGAGTTATTAAGGGTTTGTCATGTGGCACTCAAAGATGTACAAACAGGTTCTTGTCTGAATTCCAGAATGATCTAGCTCGTGGGGGTAAAAGGATTTAAGTTATGAAGACAACTTTGCATTCCCTCAAGTACAGACGATTAAGAGGTGTAGATAATTGAGATGTCGAATTTGATTAAAGAATTTAATAAATAGTAAAATGCTATTTCCCCTGGTGGGCAAATGAGTTAAAATTAAAACTAGATTATTCAGGGGACATCAAGGGGTCGTGGAAATCTGGACTTCTCACCGCTAAAGAGTTGTAGAGGCTGGGGGATCTATTGAAAATTCAAAAATTAAGATTGACAGGATTTTGTTGGGCAAGAGTACTAAAGAATGTGGAGGCATGGCAGGTACTCGAGTTAAGATGCAGATCAGCCATGATCTAATTAAAATGGCCAAACAGGTTCGAGGGGTTAAATGGTCCTCTCCTGTTCTGAAGAGGCCTGATTATGGACGAGGGTCAGCAATGATTCAGCATTGAGTACAGTTGGAGGCAAAAATAAAAATTGACACTATTCGCACCTATAGTGGAATTATCCCCCCCCCCCCCCCACCCCCCCCATTTTAACTGAGGTGTCACCTGCTTCTTTTTGTTGATGATGACTCAATACTTTCGCAGAGGAACAGTCTTCCTGTGTTGGACATATTGGGCAACAAGGAGGAAAAGCATTGTAGGAAGGAGCCAAGCTGTTTCAAGGCATTAGGAGCTCAACCACTTGAATTAGCTATTACTACAGACAGCTTGCAGATTATTAAACGAGCACAACCATACAAAAGGTGCAAAATGTGAGGAAGTGATTAGGTTTCACAGTTTATACAGAGAGCACGAAAAACTATTATTGTATTTAAGGCCTTGCTCTCCATGAACCAATGCATGTGATTCTACGTACCAAGCATCAGATAATGGAGTGTGTCCGGGATGAACATAAATGAAACAGTTCATAGCATCTCTGAGCATTTGACTCTCTGGCTGATGGGCAACTCTGTGGAAGACCGGAGAGGGGACTTTCAGCCCTCGATGGGGACTGGCATGGAGGGGGTTGGGCATGAAAGTTCACTGTATTGGCATGTTTCCCTAGCTCCATCCCGTGCCCCGGCCTTTTCCCCCCGAGGCAGGAAGGAGGTTGTGGGTGTATGCGTATGTGGGAGGGGGTGCTTGCAAGTGGCAGGTCACTGATTAAACTAGGTAAGGGCCTATTAAGACCTAATTGTTGGGGGTCAATTAGAATTTGTTAGTCAACCTCCAGGCCCCGGAAGCAAGCTGCCTGGCGGTGGCCTCCCGGTGGTAGTCCAAGGAAACAGCACTCTAGACTGGCTGAGAGATCCCAGTTGTCTGTCTAGCATCAGAAACTCCTCCAGGCCACCCTGTGGAGGGGATTTATCCCCCCACCTCGCCCATCTTACCCACCCCACCCACCCACCCCACCAACATTGGCCCAGATGCTGAGGCAATTTTATTTTAAATTTGAAGAGGTTGGAGAGCAGGTGCCTCCACCTTTGGACTCGCACCTGAAAAGGCACCCTGCTGCTTCTTTACTGTGGGAGGGCCTCCTATTGATCCTCCAGTTTTGAGAGCCCATCTACTGTCCCGAATTGGACGGTGAGCCAATCTTCTGGCCACTAATTGACCAATTTAAGGGTCACGGGTGAATGTCTGTTTCCCACGCTGTGTGGGCTTCTGACTCCATTTGACCCTGATTCAGGTGGGATTCAGAAAATCCCGCCCTAGATCGTCCTGGCTGTAAATCAAGCTTACTCAAGGAGCAAAATGAGAGAGAAGCATGATTTTCCCGAGATATAGTGAAGTGACACATGGGGCGGGGGTCATTTCCTATTGGTGCGCTCTGACTCATTCACCATAATTTCACCAAAGAGCCATGGAAGTCCCAGGAAAATGGTACAGTCTGCGTTATTTCATCCAAGTCGCTTCCATTTTGGCTCTGTAAGAATCCCCATCACATTCCATCTCCTGTTATTTCAAACCAGTGGCCAAGCCAATTTTAAAATTAAGGATCGCCTCAAAGATTCGATAATTCACACAATTTGGATCACACATGAATGTAAGTACACACAATGGATTTTCACTATTTGCCAGTGCAGAAATTCATGAGAGAGACAGGCACAGGGCAAAATATATACACACACTCAGCTTTAAAACTTGAATTCGAACAAAACAGTATCAAAGAGATAATACAGACAATTGAAATCTCCTTCTCAAATCACAGCAGGGTCTAAAGAATTCAGGCTGGTCTTCTTAACAACCTTCAGCCATCCATGTCCTTTCAGGGAAAAGACAAGTGGTGAGGATTGTTTGCAGGACTCCCTGATGGGACAGATGATGTGGTTTGCAGCACAGTAATCAAGATTCTAAATAATTACATTTTTCAGGACAGAAGGGGGCGTGGAAGCTGCCTCTGCATTTTCTACCTCTTAACTGATTCACTGCCAGGTCAAACCCATGGTTGTAACTGATTGAGGAAGCAATTGGTGAACAGCAGGGCCTGATTTTAACTCCGCGCAAGGGAATAGGGTTTTGAGTTAAAATCGGGCCCTTTGTGTCTGGCATTGTGAAGATGTCCACCTGAACTCTTTTTCATATAAATTTAGAGTACCCAATTCATTTTTTCCAATTAAGGGGCAATTTAGTGTGGCTAATCCACCTACCCTGCAAATCTTTGGGTTGTGGGGGCGAAACCCACGCAAACACGGGGATAACGTGCAACTAAATGTAGTGATATGCATCACTGTATATACACAAGGGGTTAAGGTAAATACACTTCAACTAAGTAACCACTAGAGGGAGAACCAGAGATGTATATATGCATAGACAAACAGGAAGTCAGGGCACTCTTGACAGGAATGGCAGCTGGTGAGCAGGACACAGACAGGCAGCTCAGATGTAATAAGCGCTGGAGAGAGAACTAATTCATTGAAATAAAGCACCTACTTCAACTGTAAGATGACGAGCTTTATTCAGACACAAGGAATAATACATGGTACCAGGTGCCTTCAGAATGCTTATAAGAAGGTTACACAAGATGCAGACAAAGCAAGATCAAAAACAGAAGAAAAATCGTACGCGGGGAGACTTTGCTAAGTCGATGATACTCATTGGAACTCTACCGCAACTGAAAATAACCGGTAATTAAAGTCATAGATGGAAAATGTTTAAACAAACTTTTGAACTATATATCGTAGCTAATGATTTGAGCACAGCCTCAGAGGAAATGAAAATAGCACTTCTACTAGCAGGGCATGAAGCTAGAGAAACCTTTAACTGCTTCAATTACTTGAAAGGTGAAGACAACACCAAATTAGAAGTAATACTTAAAAAATTTGAAGATCACTGTAACACCAGTAACAATGCTACTTTAAGACATTCAATGCTTGGAGACCAAATTGCACAGGGAATGAGTGATGTGAAACTCAAACAATCATTATCAGGACAGAAAGGTTTAATGCTGGAAATCGTGATTGACAAGTGCAGATCGCAAGAAAAAATTAACTTTAAGATTTTAACAGGAATAAATGCCGATAAACTTCTTTTCCACGGGTCTGAAGAAGTTAAAAGCACATTTTAAACTGCCCGAGGAACAAAAGATGCAAATCTGAGTCTGCGCATGCGCAGGAAACCGCAGCCACGCATTCGCAGTTTGAAACAGCTGTTTTAGAAGCAGATCATTCTGCGCATGCGCAATTGAAAAAATAAGTTTTGGGTGCAGATTGTTCTGCTAATGTACAAGCCACGCATGTGCAGCCGAAAGAAGATCGAACATCATTTGCCGATGGATCTGCGCATGCGCAAGACGCGCATACGCAGTTGAACAGAAAGAGTGCGCAGTTTACAAAAAAGCGTACAATAAAGAAAAATAGTTTTGTGCATGTGCAATCGATTCCTACGCTTTATGTCACGAACGTCATGATGTCAGAAGGCTCAGACCATGCCCACTTAAGGGGAAATGCCCAAAAATCACAAACAAGACTCTTCAAGGCACAAGACCAAAACATTCAACCTCAAAAGGCACAACATTGCCTGAACTTCTACCAACAGTTGAAAATAACGTTTGTAGCACACTGTAACAAGCAGTTTGCACCACCCAAACTGAAGAGCACAATGACAAATCTGAAACCAAGGAAGGTGATTTGTTTATCGAAAAATACTACACAGATATGACTGAGTTATTTGGATATGCTAATCATTGCATCAGCGACACGGTTGAAAAGCTCAACACGACTCCACTTATGGTAGATGAATCCAATACCATGATACAATGGCAGATCGTCGATACATTGGATGACAGCAACCTGTCAGATACCCAAGAAGAAAATAACATCACACAGAGTACTGACCGACTCCGTTGAGAGAGCACAGATCGACTCCACAGAGAGAACACTGCACGACTCCACCCAGAGAGCGATGAAAGACTCCACAGAGAGAGCAACATAAGCCTCCAGAGAGAGCTCGCTGACAGACTTCAAAATGGAAGCAACTCAAGAATCCATAGCGAAATCCATGCATGAACAAGACCATGAAGGTCTACCCACCATATCTGAGCAAACAGAAGCAGACTATGAAAGTCTACCAAGCTCACATAATCAACAAGAAGACAATGTAAGTCTACCCACTGTATGTGAGACAAGAGACAAAGAAATCACAATTCCCATACAAGATGTGCAAGATCACAGCAAGACTGACATATCTCAGCTCGTCTGCACAAAAGAATTTGACAATCAAAGCACAACAACTCATGAGTCCAGTGAGACCACATCAATTGAAACCCCATCTACTCTAAACTACCCACAAGAAAATGAAATCTTGAAGATTTTGACTCCAGAAGAGGAGCACCAAGAAACCAAAGATGATTCAAATTAACCAGAAATGACTCCAGAAGAGGAGCACCAAGGAAGCAAAGAAGAGGAATCAAATCCACCACAAATGACTGATGTCAGCAAGATCAATGCAACTTCAGATCATTCTCACAATCCTCAAGAAGGAACGTTCAATGAAACATCAGATACCACCAATAAATCTGAGAACGACTTAAATTATCCACACGGAACAGTCATTGAGCGCAACAAGAACAACAAAAACCACAAGAAGCACAACAGAAACAAAAACAACAGCAACAACAAAAACAACAAGAAGCACAACACGAACAACAGCAAAAACTACAAGAACAACAACAAAAACAACAACAAGAAGCATAACAAAGACAACAACAGCAACAACAAACACAACACCACCAAGAACAGCAACAAAAACAACAAAACAGAAACAACAAGCACGACAAAAACAACAAGTACGACAACGAAAACAACAAAGACAGAAACGGCTGAAACAACAACAATGAGACAACGGCCTGAACAACATGGTACAAATCTGCACATGAAGGACAATGCACAGCACACTCCAAAACAATGACAAGCCTACAAACATACCATGTCATGACAATGAATCTCATGAATTCACATTTGCTCCGGAACAAACAAGCACACCAGCTTTCAAGGCAGATGACACACTAAATCGATACCACAGGCACAAACAAAAAGTCCACGTCAGTCAACATCAGTGGTTCGACCATTCGAACACCTTTTATATTTGTTTCTAACTTAAAAACAAGAACACTGACGACATTCACAAAGAAATTACAACATCAATATCACCACATCAACAACAGAAAAACAATTCAACCGAACAAATTCATAAAGTTTAGACTCATAAATTTTTAAATTAAGATTGGACTCAGAAATATTAATTGGTTTTGTATAATCATCAATATCATCACAACTTGTACATATCATCATTTATCTACCTGTTTCGTACAAATTTATTTAAAAAACTATGTTAAAAAGGTGATATGCAGTGATATGCATCACTACATATACACAAGAGGTTAATGTAAATACACTACAACTAAGTAACCACTAGAGGGAGCACCAGAGATGTATATATACATAGCCAAACAGGAAGTCAGGACACTCTTCACAGGAACGGCAGCTGGTGGGCAGGACACAGACAGGCAGCGTAGATGTAACATAGTATAAGTGCTGGAGAGAGAACAAACTCAAAAAATAAAGCATCTACTTCAACTGTAAGGCTGAGCTTTATTCAGACACAAGGAATAATACACTTCACAGGGACAGTGACCCAGAACCAGGATCAAACCTGGGACCTCGGCCCCGTGAGGCAGCAGGGCTAACCACTGCGCAACAGTGCTGCCTCGTCCACCTGGACTTTTAAAGTTATTTCAGCACCCAGAAAGAACAAATGATTTGCAGTCATGTAGCGCCTTTCACAACCTCAGGCCGTCCCAAAGTATAGATCCATAAAATTCCTACAGTGCAGAAGGAGGCCATTCAACCCATTGAAGCTGCAATGACCCTCTGAAAGAGCACCCGACTAGGCCCACCCACCACCCTATCCCCATAATCCCACCTAACCTACACACCTTTGGACACTAAGGGACAATTTAGCCAGGCTAATACACCTAACCAGCACATCTTTGGACTTACAGCAAATTAAATACTTTGAAGTGGTCACTGTAATGTAGAAAGTCACGGCCGGGATTCTGTGACCCCCCTCACCGGGTTGGAGAATCCCCAGGGTCGGCGCAAATCTGGCCCCGCCGCCCCAACGCTGCTGCTGTATTCACCAGTGCCGGTTTTCAGGCGGGGGCAGGGTTCACGCCGGACGGGGGCTGTTGCCAGCGCCCCCCCCCACTTCAAATCTCCGGGCCCCAATGGGCCGATCAGCCGCCCGGTTTTGGCCAATCCGGCCGGCGTGGATTAGACATGGTCCCACACGGCGGGACCTGGCAGGTAAGACGGCTTGTGCAGTCCTCAGAGCGGTGAGGGGTATCCGAGCCCGGGGGCGGGGGGGGGGGGGGGGCACGGTGGGCTGGCCCGCAATTGGGGCCCACTGACCTGCGAGCGGGCCTGTGCCATGGGGGCACTCCTTCCTTCCGCGCCGGCCCCTGTAGGGCTCCGCCATAGCCAGCACGGAGGAGACAACCCCCTGCGCATACGCCAGAATACGCCGGCGGTTCCGCGCCTGCATGGAACCACGCTGGGCCTTCGACGAATGGAACCACGCAGGCCCTTCGGCGCTGGCTGGTGCGGCGTCAACCCCTCCGGCATCCACCAAGCCCCCAGAAGTGCGGGGAATTCCTAGGTGGCTAGGTGGACGTCGGAGTGGTTCGCGCCGATTTTCCCACCGGCGTGGGGACCCAGAAAGGATAATGCCGCCCAGAATCTTTGTGCTTCATGTCCCTACCTGGAGCATTTATGCTCAGCAAGCAACGATCAACTAATAATGATCAAATTGCAAAATCCCACAATAAACTGCAAAATATGGGGTCAAATTGGACAATTTTGGAAAACCAGTCCTTATGTACGTTGTTTTATATTCATGTACAGGTCATGGTGCCACTGGCTAAGCCAGTAATTATTGCCCATCCCTACTTGTCCTTCAGAAGGCGGTGGTGAGTTGCCTTCTGAAACCGCTGCAGGCCCTGAGCTGCAGGTACATCCACAGTATTGTTAGGGAGGGAATTCTAGGATTTTGACTCAGCGACCGTGAAAGAACGGCAATATATTCCCAAGTCAGTGTGGTGAGTGACTTGCACGTGGAAGAATAATGGTTTAAGCTTACTGGATGCTAAGCATTGAGATTCCCTCAGGATATGACAAGTTCCTGCTTTCATTCCGTGCAACATTCGTAAGGTAGGAATCCACATGACATGCAAATGAGGCAAGTATCAGAGAATCTTGGAGTAGCGGAGGGAGGGGACCTGATAGAGGTGTAAAAGATTTTCAGGGGTGTTGATAGGGTGGATAGGAAGGCATGTTTCCATTAGTAGAGGGGCCAATAACCAGGGGTCATAGATTTAAGTGAAGTGCAGAAGAACCCTTTTCACCCAGAGAGTGATGGGAGTCTGGAACTCACTGCCTGAAAGGGTCGCTGAACCAGAAACTCTTGCAAAGTTTAAATGTCCACTTGAGCCGCCTTAATCTCCAGGGCTATGAGCCAAGTGCTGGAAAATGGGATTAATGTAGCCAAGTCTTTGTTGACTTGCATGGACATGATGGACCAAATGGTCTCCTATTGTGCTGTAAATGTCTATGAATCAGAGACTCTTTGAGAAAATCCTAAAGCAGGTGTACACTAAATAATAAGGAAATAAACTATTTTTGTGTCTTTACCAGCAGTGTTCCACCTGATCGTATGACAGATTGTTGATCATTGTTGCAGCATTCATCACCAGTGGGTTAAATTTATCAATGGCTTTGGATTCTGCTTCTTTTGCTGTCTGTTGAGGATAGGCAAAATTAATTGGTAATGGCTGGTCCATGTGGACAGTGTCAAATACCAGTCGTTGCAGGGTGAAAAGTGTGCCGACTATTCTAGCTACATTTGTATCAGCTCTTCAGCCACCAGATTCCAGATTCCACCACGCGCGCTGCTCTCTGCGAAACGGTGAGGCAGCTTTAGTCCTTCATCTGTCCCTCCTGACCAGATCCTAGTGTCATCATTGGCTGCGCCACCATTATGATAAGAATTTGAGTGCTCTTGGAGCTCCACAGTTCCTGCGGTTTCGTTCATCACAACCTGCTACCTTGTGAATAGCTCTCTCCCGTGTCGTGGTTGCTTCCTCTTTGAACTCATGCAGATGGTTGCTGGATTGTTGGAGTTCCTGTGCGATCTGATGCTCGATCTTAGCTGCCTTCCGAATCTGCCTTTCCAGACTAGCTTTCTCTTCCATGTAATCGTCACTGACGTCTCCAGCTGGATGAAGTTCCCAAGTCAGCTGTTTCTTAGACTTTTATTACCCATCCCTAATTTCCCTTGAGCTGAGTGGCTTGCTGAACCATCTCAGAGGACAGTTAAGAGTCAACCAACCACATTGCTGTTGGTCAGGAGTCTCCTGTAGGTCAGACGGGTTAATAAAGAACAAAGAAAAGTACAGCACAGGAACAGGCCCTTCGGCCCTCCAAGCCCGTGCCAACCATGCTGCCCGACTAAACTACAATCTTCTACACTTCCTGGTGTCCGTATCCCTCTATTCCCATCCTATTCATGTATTTGTCAAGATGCCGCTTAAATGTCACTATCGTCCTGGGGAAAAGCCTCTGACGATCCACCCTGTCTATGCCCCTCATAATTTTGTAGACCTCTATCAGGTCGCCCCTCAACCTCCGTCGTTCCAGTGAAAACAAACCAAGGATGGCAGATTTCCTTTTCTAAAGTATATTACTGAACCAGATGAGTTTTTTACAACAATTGATGATAGTTTTTAATGGGGACCAGCTTTAAAAAAAAAAGTCCATTGTTATTAATTGAATTTAATTTCTACCTGCTGCCTCAGGGGGGAATTGGAAACATGTCGCCATCAACTTGGACTGAGTTCAGTGATGACGACTACACAGTGCTGACCTATTATTGTCAGAGGGATATATTAGCATGGCAGTTAGGGGACTGGTTTAGCTCAGTGGGCTAGACAGCTGGTTTGTGATGCAGAACCAAGGCCAGCAGCATGGGTTCAATTCCCATCCGTACCAGCTGAGAATTCTGAATTCTCCCTCTGTGTACCCGAACAGGTGCCGGAATGTGGCGACTAGGGGCTTTTCGCAGTAACTTCATTGCAGTGTTAATGTAAGCCTACTTGTGACAATAAAGATTATTTATTTTCATGGGTTTTAAGCAGTTTGGGTATTAGTGGGGTAGTGGTGGTTCGGCAGAGCATGTTATTGCGCAGCCAGCACGTTAAGGTGAAGAACATGCAGGTCAACGATTATGAATTTTAACTAAAAGTCATTGTGGAGTGTGTGAGAACATTTTAGGATGGAGAACTATTCAAACATGTGGAATTGATAGACAGGAAAAGAGCAGCCGGTCTATTGAACCAGTCCCAAATATAGCCTTTCATAATTTGAAACGAGACAGATCTCTAATCTTCCACAGAGGCTGTGTGGCTCGATCGAAGCCAGAGACGAATTGTGCATTTCATAGAATCGTGCCTGTGACCACAGAGGAACATCAACAATGTACTGCCAACGGCGCTAAAAGTGACAACAGCACTTAACTGTTTGCTTTTCCACAGGGTCCATTTCAATCAACAGGGCGATCATAGAGTTTACAATTTATTGTTGTATTAGTTAGGTCACAGTTCCTACCTTCCGACATGCTGCCCTTGTGTTGAATTCACCCCTGGGATTCAGCAGCATCAGGGGAAGCAGCCTTTATTTTGTTCAAAAGCATCACTGTTACCATGGCAGATCAGCCGCAAGCTTGTGCAATATCTCATGCCGTCCTCCCAGCAAGAAATAATGAGAGAGCAAGAAAATGGTGGACAGCCAGAGATTGTCCATTTCAACGCACAGCTTCCACAAAGTGCACTGGATGCTCATATCATAGCATCAGCACGGTAGCACAGTGGTTAACACTGTTGCTTCACAGCGCCAGGGACCTGGGTTTGATTCCTGGCTTGGGTCACTGTCTGTGCAGAGTCTGCACGTTCTCCCCGTGTCTGCGTGGGTTTCCTCCAGGTGCTCCGGTTTTCTCCCACCGTCCAATGATGGGCGGGTTAGGTAGATTGGGCACGCTAAATTGCTCCGTGTTGTCCAAATGTTAGGTGGGGTTGCTGGGTTACGAGAATAGAGTTTAGGTAGGGTTCTCTTTCAGGGTCCGGTGTGGACTCGATGGGCCAAATGACCACCTCCTGCACTGTAAATTCTATGATTCTATGAAATATGGCCATTCAGCCCATTATATTGCTGCCAAAAGGGACTAATTAATTTCTCAATCATTCCAAGGCAAAGCTCATTTGAGAAGAGCAGAAGTTTAGATCACTGAAACTCCTGGGCCACTGTTACCTGGAGGATGAGGGAGGGAATTTTTATGGAGCTGGGTTCTTCAGAGTTTCTGTTTATTTTGAGCTGTTCGTAATTTGATCAGAATGAGGTGTTTTTCAAATCAGTGGGGCATCGTGGAAAGAGATACGGTTGATGATATACTCATTTGAACAATGGTGGCCATTTGGGAAAAAGCTTCACTACTTAGATCAAGCCAATTTGTCACCATTTCCCCCTAGCTGTTGGTAAAATCCCAACAGTTCTACATCAGAATGTTGAACCCTGATGTTGAAGCCTGTTTTCTATTCCAAGTCTAGCTTCCTGCACAGTGTGACATGACTGAAGCATCAGCGTTTCAAATTTTTCTTCAGTCTACAGCTTTCCTCCTGGCTGTCAACCTGACAGGCAATTTAAAAAAATCTCATCTGCAAACTACTTTGCATCTTCTCCTTCACATTTAAAATGGAAGAGAAAGCCAAAGGGGTTGCCAAAATAGCAACTGCAGGAGATGGCTTGTCATTCCATAATTTGGAATCCCTTTGCTGTTTGTTCTGTGATCCACATCATCGCATCTGTACGGGGAAGGATCAGCCAACCTACCCAACATAACATGCTGCTGTGCAGAGAGACCTGGGTGTGCTAGTGCATGAGTCGCAAAAAGTTGGTTTACAGGTGCAACAGATGATTAAGAAGGCAAATGGAGTTTTGGCCTTCATTGCTAGAGGGATGGAGTTTAAGACTAAGGAGGTTATGCTACAGTTTGTATAAGGTGTTAGTGAGACCACACCTGGAGTATTGTGTTCAGTTTTGGTCTCCTTACCTGAGAAAGGATGCTGGTGCTGGAAGGTGTGCAGAGGAGATTCACTAGGTTAATCCCAGAGCTGAAGGGGTTGGATTACGAGGAGAGGTTGGGACTGTACTCGTTGGAATTTAGAAGGATGCGGGGGAATCTTATAGAAACATATAAAATTATGAAGGGAATAGATAGGATAGATGCAGGCAAGTTGTTTCCACTGGCGGGTGAAAGCAGAACTATGGGGCATAGCCTCAAAATAAGGGGAAGTAGATTTAGGACTGAGTTTAGGAGGAACTTCTTCACCCAAAGGGTTGTGAATCTATGGAATTCCTTGCCCAGTGAAGCAGTTGAGGCTCCTTCATTACATGTTTTTAAGATAAAGATAGATAGTTTTTTGAAGAATAAAGGGATTAAGGGTTATGGTGCTCGGGCCGGAAAGTGGAGCTGAGTCCACAAAAGATCAGCCATGATCTTATTAAATGGCGGAGCAGGCTCGAGGGGCCAGATAGCCTACTCCTGCTCCTAGTTTTTACATTCTTATAACCCACTGGGGAGGAGATGGATAAGGTTGACTTCATTCCAGTGAGTTGCAGCCGAATGCAGTAATGCGTTTCAGTCAAACCAATATTGGCAACCGAAAGAGGGACAGGAACGACCAGAGAGTTGGAAAAGCTTGGGGAAAATGGTGACAGATTGGCTTCCCAACTGAGGTAAGTGGTGAAGCTATTTCCCTAGGACCAAAATTGTTCAAATGAGTATTTTTAATGTAATGATACACAGCAAAGGATTTATTTACAAGGAGCTACAAGCTCAGCAGCATGTCTGCAGCTAGTTCTGGGATGCCTTTTGCCTATGAGAACGCCTCCCTCTAGGGTGAATCCACACTCTGAGTCCCAATTGGCCACCCAGGTGACCTTTTCTCTGCTGTGTTGCCCTTAAAGGGACAATCACCACGCTTAACTTGTTAGCATGAGCGAGGTGTCAATAAAACAAAGGTAGTTTTAAGGGATTTATATTTTTATTCTTAAATCTTATTAAATAAGGCATAGTTCTAAGTGGGTTTAATTGAGTGTTTCTGTGTAAGGAAGGATAAACCTATAATTAGATTCATGCTAGAAAAAGGTGTTTGTATGTGTGGGGGTTTGCTTCGTTCAAACTGTGCTTCTATCGTGCTAAGAGAGGGTTATAGCGTAGAAAGTCAATAAGCTTGTAGAAGCATTCATTTGTTGTTTGGCAACTGGGGGCACCTTTAGGGTAGGAATGTATTTTGAGTTTAGATTCAACTGAATTCATTCGCAGTTGAAGATAGAAGCCAGGGACGGAACATCTTTCAGCTTGGCCAGAAGAAAAGCTGGGAAAGACAAGGGGGGTTCATAAAGGCAAACATCCCAAAGAACCAGATAAAGTACAGATAATCAGGGAATTAGGACAGAACGAATGTCTTAGAAGACTGAACAAAGAACAAAGAACAATACAGCACAGGAACAGGCCCTTCAGCCCTCCAAGCCTGTAGCGGTCATGATACCCACCTTTGCCAAAACTCTCAACACTTCCTCGTGCCGTATCCCTCGACCCATCTTATCCATGTGTTTAAGATGCCCTTTGTATCTGTTAATGTATCTGCTTCCAAAACCTCCCCTGGCAACACGTTCCAGGCACTCACCACCCTCTGCATAAAAAAGCTGCCTCGCACATCTCCTCTAAACTTTGCCCCATGGACCTTAAACCTATTTCCCTGGTGACTGACCCCTCTACTCTGGGAAAGAATGCCTGCCCATCCACTCTATCCATGCCCCGCATAGTCTTGTAGACCCATATCAGGTCACCCCTCAACCTCAGTCTTTCTAATGAAAACAGTCCAGGCCTATTCAGCCTCTCCACAAAGCTAACACCATCCAGACCAGGCACCATCCTGGTAAATCTCCTCTGCACCCTCTCCAAAGCCTCCACATCCTTCTGATAGCGTGGCGACCAGAATTGTGCACAATATTCCAAGTGCAACATAACCAGTCTGCCATGAAGCATCTTGTCAAAGGCTTTACTGCAGTCCATGTAAACAACATCCACCGCCCTCCCCTCATCAATCATCTTTGTCACATCCTCAAAAATCTCAATCAAGTTAGTGAGGCACAACCTCCCCTTCACTAAACCATGCTGTCTATCACTAATGAGTCCATTTGTTTACAAATGGGTATAAATCCTGCCCCTGAGAATACTCTCCAATAATTTACCTACTATCAACGTGAGGCTGACCGGCCTATAGTTTCCTGGATTATCCCTGCTACCTTTCTTAAACAACGGTATCACATTAGCTATTCTCCAGTCCTCTGGGATCTCACCTGTAGCCAATGAGGATACAAAGATGTCAGTCAAGGCCCCAGCAATTTCCTCCCTTGCTTCCCTCAGTATTCGGGGGTAAATCCCATCTGGCCCAGGAGACGTATTTACCTTAATATCTTTTAAAAGACCCAATACCTCCTCCTTTTCGATGTTAACATGATTCAGACTGTCCACACACCCTACCCAAGATTCATCTTCTAGAAAGTCCTTTACTTCGGTAAACACTGATGCAAAGTGCTCATTTAGTACCTCGCCCATTTCCTTTGGCTCAACACATAGATTCCCCCCACTGTCCTTAATTGGTCCAATCCTTTCCCTGGCCACCCTCTTGCTTTTACACATGTAGTTAAGGGAACAGAGATCAAGAAGTTGAACAAGGTGTTATTGTTCAGCAGAATTCAAAGAAAAAGCAGACAAAGTGTTCGGAGTTAAAGAGACAACTGCAGGAACCAAACAAATGTAGGTCCCTTCCAGTCAGAAATGGTGGAATTTATAATGGGGGACAAAGAAATGGCTGAGCAACTAAACATAGACACATAGAAAATAGAAGCATGAGGAGGCCGTTTGGCCTTCGAGCCTGCTCCTCCACTCATTATGATCATGATGTGGAGATGCCAGCATTGGACTGGGGTAAGCCCAGGAAGAAGTCTTACAACACCAGGTTAAAGTTCAACAGGTTAGTTTCAAATCACTAGCTTTCGGAGCAGAGCTCCTGAAGGTGTTGTAAGACTTCTTACCATCATGATCATGGCTGATCATCAAGTTCAATACACTGATCGCGCCTTCCTCCCCATATACCTTGATCCCTTTAGCCCCAAGAGCTATATCTAATTCCTTCTTGAAATTACACAACGTCTTGGCTCAACTACTTACTGTGGTAGCGAATTCCACAGATTCACTACTCTCTGGTGAAGACATTTCCCCTTACCTCAGTCCTAAAAGGTTTCCCTCTTATCCTCAAACTAAAACCCCTAGTTCTGGACTCCCCCAGCACCGGGAACAATTTACCCTGTCTAATCCTGTTAGAATTTTTAAAGTTTCTATGAGACCCCCTCTCACTCTTCTAAACTCCAATGATTATAATCCTAATCGACTTAGTCTTTCCTCATATGGAAGTCCAGCCATTCCAGGAATCAGCCTGGTAAACATTTGCTGCACTTGCTCTATAGCAAAAACATCCTTCCTCAGATAAGGACACAAAAGTTGCACAGAGTACTCCAGGTGTGGCCTCACAAATGCCCGATACAATTGCAGTAAATACATACTTTGGTTATGTCTTCACAAATGAAGACACAAATAAGATACCAGAAATGTTGGGGAATGCAGGGTTTAAAGAGAGGGAGGAACTGAAGGGGATCAATGTTCGTCGGGCAACAGTATTGTGGAAATTGATGGGGTTGAAGGCCGATAAATCCCCAGGGCCTGATAATCTACATCCCAGAGTACTAAAGGGGGTGGCTCTAGAAATAGTGGATGCATTGGTGGTCACCTTCCAAGATTCTATCGACCCTGGAACAGTTTCCACAGATTGGGGGGTAGCTAATTGTTGTAACAAGCAAGGGTCTTACAGGCGGGAACAATTAACTTTCCTGTGAACCTTGCAGAATACAAGCTCCCCTATTAAGAGAGGGGGGGGGGGTACCTCTAAACAATGTATATAGTTGCTATGGTATATAAACTGTCCAGTTAGGCACCAGCAAAGCAGACCCAGTTGGGATCTACTGTTGATGTAGGAATAGTAAATAAACTAAGTTTCTTTGAACTACTCTGTGTGAATTCCTTTGTGGCCTTATAAAACTAATGTTACCCTGCTATTTTAAAATGGGGGTGGGGGGTTACAGAGATAACAAGGAATTATAGACCAGTCAGCCTGATGTCGGTAGTGGGAAAATTCCAGAATCCATCATCAAAGATTTTAAAGTAGAGCCCTTTGGAAACAGTGGCAGAATCGGACAGAATCAGCATGGATTTCTGAAGGGTAAATCATGCTTGACAAATCTACTCGAATTCTCTGAGTATGTAACTAGTAGAGTTGATAAGGGGGAGCCAGTGGATGTGGTTTATTTGGATTTTCAGAAGGCTTTTGACAAAGTCCCACATAAGAGATTAGCGTGTAAAATTAAAGCGCATTGGATTAGGGGTAATGTATTGAGATGGATAGAAAACTGGTTGGCAGACAGGAAACAAAGAGTAGGAATTAGTGGGTTTCTTTCTGAATGGTAGGCAGTGACTAGTGGGGTACCGCAGGGATCGGGACTGGGACCCCAACTATTCACAATATATATTAAAGATTTGGATGAGGGAACAAAATGTAATATCTCCAAATTTGCAAATGACACCGAGTTGGGTGGGAGGGTGAGCTGGGTGAGCTTTGACAAGGATGAAGAGATCCTTCAGTGTGATTTGAACAAGTTGAATGAGTAGGCAAAAGAATGGCAAATGCAGTATAATTTGGATAAATGTGAGGTTGTTCACTTTGGTCGCAAAAACGGAAGGCAGATTATTAACTGAATGGCCATAATTTAGAAAAGGGAATTAGACCAGGGTGTCCTCATAAAGCAGTCGATGAAGGTAAGCTGTAGGTGAAGCAGACGGTAAGGAAGTCAAATGGTATGTTGGCCTTCACTGCGAGAGGATTCAAGTTCAGGAGCAGGGATGTCTTGCTGCAATTATACAGGGCCTTGGTGAGGCCACACCTCGGGTATTGTGTGCAGTTTATCTGAGGAAGGATGTTCTTGCTCTTGAGGGAGTGTGGCAAAGGTTCATCAGCCTGATTCCCGGGATGGAAGGACAGATGTGTGAGGAGAGATTGAGTCCGTTAGCATTGTATTCATTGGCAAAGCAGGTTCGAACCCCAAATGGTCTCCACCTGCTCCTATTTTCTATGTTCCGATGTAAAATGGGGAAGCAGACTTTGGAGGTAAATCTAAACTTTGGCACCATCTTAATGCAGTCTGGGAATCAATAGTTAAAGCAATTGTGAAAATTTAGTGTAACAGTCAAGACAAAAGAATCCTGAAGGGGAGGTGTAAAACCTGAAAGTGAAACCTTGATGGAAGAAGCTGAGGGAAAGCATTGTTTAACAGACAATTTGAGAGTCCGTTTTTTGGATAGAAGAATTTGAAATTACTCTTGTGGAAGTCGGAGTTCAGTGAGGGCAGCACGGTAGCATTGTGGATAGCACAATCGCTTCATAGCTCCAGTGTCCCAGGTTCGATTCCGGCTTGGGTCACTGTCTGGGCGGAGTCTGCACATCCTCCCCGTGTATGCGTGGGTTTCCTCCAGGTGCTCTGGTTTCCTCCCACAGTCACAAAGATGTGCAGGTTAGGTGGATTGGCCATGATAAATTGCCCTTAGTGTCCAAAATTGTCCTTAGTGTTGGGTGGGGTTACTGGGTTATGGGGATAGGGTGGAGGTGTTGACCTTGGGTAGGGTGCTCTTTACAAGAGCTGGTGCAGACTCGATGGGCCGAATGGCCTCCTTCTGCACTGTAAATTCTATGATCTATGAGACAAAGTGGCTCAAAGTATAAGAAACATCAGGGGGGATTTTGAGTTGAAATCCATTGATTTTTACTTGGGGTTCAAAGTGGAGTGTGTCTGACCACAGCCAGCCTGTGTTTAAAGGGACTGTGCGCTACTGAGACCATTTTTGCAAAAGATATATTTTGTAACTTTTAACTTGACACAGCCGGAGTGACGCACATCCAGAGTGGGAATTGCAACTTGGTAATTTGGTGCAGTGAGGTAATCAGGAAAGGTAAGTGGTAAATCTAATTCTGCTGTTTTTCAGTTAAAAGTGCAGTGTGTAGCTTAGTGTCTGATTGGCTGAAGCTGCCCCCACCCTAATTGCTGAGAGGCAGTTATCTGTCAGTAACCAGATGCCTGTTTAGGGGCACAAAGGGCACATTGTATTCTTCTCTTTGAAGTTTAGGTATTTTTGAGTCATCGGTTAGCTGAGGTCTGCATAAAAGACAGACAGAAAGCGCACTCAGTAAGCTTGCGCTTGTCAAGGAGACACAACCGGAGTGAGGCACTTCCAGAGTGGGAATTGCAACTTGGTAATTTGGTGCAGTGAGGTAATTTGGTGCAGAGTGAGAGAAGGTGCTTTTTCAGAGGTGCTTTTTAAGCCTGGTAAGTGACTGGTAAGTAGTTTTTCTTTTCATTGTCTAATTTATTTATTTATATTTTGAAATTGTAGTTGTATAAGTTTACCTAAGGTTTAAGACATGGCAGGAGATCCCAGACCCGTGTCATGCTCCTCGTGTGTGATGTGGGAGCTCAGGGACACGTCCACTGTCCCTGGCTCTTTCACGTGCAAGAAGTGTGTTCAGTTGCAGCTCCTGTTAGACCGCTTGATGGCTCTAGAGCTGCGGATGGACTCACTTTGGAGCGATGCTGAGGAGGTCGTGGATAGCACATTTAGCGAGTTGGTCACACCGCAGGTGAACGTTACTGAGGGAGATAGCAAATGGGTGACCAAAAGACAGAGCAAGAGTAGGAAGGCAGTGCAGGTGTCCCCCGCGGTCATCTCCCTGCAAAACAGATCCTCTTTGGATACTGTTGGGGGAGATGGCTCACCAGGGGAAGGCAGCAGCAAAGTTCATGGCACTGTGGCTGGCTCTGCTGCACAGCAGGGCAGGAAGAAAAATGGCAGGGCTATAGTGATAGGGGACTCGATCGTAAGGGGAATAGACAGGCGGTTCTGTGGATGCAATCAAGACTCCAGGATGGTATGTTGCCTCCCTGGTGCAAGGGTCAAGGATGTCTCGGAGCGGCTGCAGGACATTCTGGGGGGGGGGGGGGGGGGGGGGGGGGGAGGGTGAACAGCCAGCTGTCGTGGTGCACATAGGATCCAACGATATAGGTAAAAAGCGGGATGAGGTCCTACAAGCGGAATTCAGGGAGTTAGGAGTTAAACTAAAAAGTAGGACCTCAAAGGTAGCAATCTCAGGATTGCTACCAGTGCCACGTGCTAGTCAGAGTAGGAATGTCAGGATAGACAGGATGAATGCGTGGCTCGAGAGATGGTGCAAGAGGGAGGGATTCAAATTCCTGGGGCACTGGGACCGGTTCTGGGGGAGGTGGGACCAGTATAAACCGGACGGTCTGCACCTGGGCAGGACTGGAACTGATGTCCTAGGGGGGGGTGTTTGCTAGAGCTGTTGGGGAGGGTTTAAACTAATGTGGCAGGGGGATGGGAAGCGATGCAGGAAGTTGGAAGGTAGTAAAACAGGGACAGAAGCAAAAGGAAGTAAGGGGAAAAGTGCAAGGCAGAGAAGACATAGTCAAAAATCAAAAGGTCGACAGTACAAGGTACAGTGACTGAGGGGAGCTCAGTGAATAGGCCCAATAATACTAAAAGGAATAAAACTGGAGATGTTAAGATTCAAAACAGGGGTAAAAAAACCCAACATGAGTGTACTTTACCTGAATGCTCGTAGTATTCGGAATAAAGTAAATGAGTTGATGGCGCAAATCATCGTGAATGACTATGATTTAGTGGCCATTACTTAAACATGGTTAAAGGATGGTCACGACTGGGAGTTAAATATCCGAGGGTATCAAACTATTCGGAAGGACAGAGTGGATGGTAAGGGAGGTGGTGTTGCTCTGTTATTTAAGGATGACATCCGGGCAATAGTAAGGGATGACATCGGTGCTATGGAGGATAAGGTTGAATCCATTTGGGTGGAAATCAGGAATAGTAAGGCTAAAAAGTCACTGATAGGAGTAGTCTATCGGCCACCAAATAGTAACGTTATGGTGGGGCAGGCAATTAACAAAGAAATAACTGATGCATGTAGAAATGGTACAGCAGTTATCATGGGGGATTTTAATCTACATGTCGATTGGTTTAACCAGGTTGGTCAAGGCAACCTTGAGGAGGAGTTTATAGAATGTATCCGCGATAGTTTCCTAGAACAGTATGTAATGGAACCTGCGAGGGAACAAGCGGTCCTAGATCTTGTCCTGTGTAATGAGACAGGATTGATTCATGATCTCATAGTTAGTGATCCTCTCAGAAGGAGTGATGGTGGAATTTAAAATACAGATGGAGGGTGAGAAAGTAAAATCAAATACTAGTGTTTTGTGTTTAAACAAAGGAGATTACAATGGGATGAGAGAAGAACTAGCTAAGGTAGACTGGGAGCAAAGACTTTATGGTGGAACAGTTGAGGAACAGTGGAGAACCTTCCAAGCGATTTTTCACAGTGCTGAGCAAAGGTTTATACCAACAAAAAGGAAGGACGGTAGAAAGAGGGAAAATCGACCGTGGATATCTAAGGAAATAAGGGAGAGTATCAAATTGAAGGAAAAAGCATATAAAGTGGCAAAGATTGGTGGGAGACTAGAGGAGTGCGAAATCTTTAGGGGGCAACAGAAAGGTACTAAAAATGCTATAAAGAAGAGTAAGATAGAGTATGAGAGTAAACTTGCTGAGAATATAAAAACAGACAGTAAAAGGTTTTACAAATATATAAAACAAAAAAGAGTGGCAAAGGTAAATATTGGTCCTTTAGAGGATGAAATGAAAAATGAAATGAAATTCGCTTATTGTCACGAGTAGGCTTCAATGAAGTTACTGTGAAAAGCCCCTAGTCGCCACATTCCAGCACCTGTCCGGGGAGGCTGGTACGGGAATCGAACCGTGCTGCTGGCCTGCTTGGTCTGCTTTAAAAGCCAGTGATTTAGCCAAGTGAGCTAAACCAGCCCCTATGCTGGGATGAGAAGAGAGTTTTAATAATGCAGATGAGGAAATGGCTGAGGAACTGAACAGGTTTTTTGGGTCGGTCTTCACAGTGGAAGACACAAATAACATGCAAGCGACTGATAGAAATGAGGTTATGACAGGTGAGGACCTTGAGAGGATTGTTATCACTAAAGAGGTAGTGATGGGCAAGCTAATGGGGCTAAAGGTGGACAAGTCTCCTGGCCCTGATGGAATGCATCCCAGAGTGCTAAAAGAGATGGCTAGGGAAATTGCAGATGCACTAATGATGATTTACCAAAATTCACTAGACTCTGGGGTGGTCCCGGTGGATTGGAAATTAGCAAACGTGACACCACTGTTTAAAAAAGGAGGTAGGCAGAGAGCAGGAAATTATAGGCCTGTGAGCTTAACTTCGGTAGTAGGAAAGATGCTGGAATCTATCATCAAGGAAGAAATAGCGAGGCATCTGGATAGAAATTGTCCCATTGGGCAGATGCAGCATGGGTTCATAAAAGGCAGGTCGTGCCTAACTAATTTAGTGGAATTTTTTGAGGACATTACCAGTACAGTAGATAACTGGGAGTCAATGGATGTGGTATATCTGGATTTCCAGAAAGCCTTTGACAAGGTGCCACACAAAAGGTTGCTGCGTAAGATAAAGATGCATGGCATTAAGGGTAAAGTAGTACCATGGATAGAGGATTGGTTAATTAATAGAAAGCAAAGAAATGAAATGAAAATCGCTTATTGTCACGAGTAGGCTTCAATGAAGTTACTGTGAAAAGTCCCTAGTTGCCACATTCCAGCGCCTGTCCGGGGAGGTTGGTATGGGAATAGAACCGTGCTGCTGGCCTGCTTGGTCTGCTTTAAAAGCCAGCGGTTTAGCCTGGTGAGCTAAACCAGCCCAGTGGGGATTAATGGGTGTTTCTCTGGTTGGCAATCAGTAGCTAGTGGTGTCCCTTAGGGATGCGTGTTGGGCCCATAATTGTTCACAATTTACATAGATGATTTGGAGTTGGGGACCAAGGGCAATGTGTCCAAGTTTGCAGATGACACTAAGATGAGTGGTAAAGTGAAAAGTGCAGAGGATACTGGAAGTCTGCAGAGGGATTTGGATAGGTTAAGTGAATGGGCTAGGGTCTGGCAAATGGAATACAATGTTGACAAATGTGAGGTTATCCATTTTGGTAGGAATAACAGCAAACGGGATTATTATTTAAATGATAAAATATTAAAGCATGCTGCTGTGCAGAGAGACCTGGGTGTGCTAGTGCATGAGTCACAGAAAGTTGGTTTACAGGTGCAACGGGTGATTAAGAAGGCAAATGGAATTTTGTCCTTCATTGCTAGAGGGATGGAGTTTAAGACTAGGGAGGTTATGTTGCAATTGTATCAGGTGTTAGTGAGGCCACACCTGGAGTATTGTGTTCAGTTTTGGTCTCCTTTCTTGAGAAAGGACATACTGCAGAGGAGATTCACTAGGTTAATCCCAGAGCTGAAGGGGTTGGATTATGAGGAGAGGTTGTGTAGACTGGGACTGTACTCGTTGGAATTTAGAAGGATGAGGGGGATCTTATAGAAACATTTAAAATTATGAAGGGAATAGATAGGATAGATGCGGGCAGGTTGTTTCCACTGGTGGGTGAAAGCAGAACTAGGGGACATAGGCTCAAAATAAGGGGAAGTAGATTTAGGACTGAGTTTAGGAGGAACTTCTGCACCCAAAGGGTTGTGAATCTATGGAATTCCTTGCCCAGTGAAGCAGTTGAGGCTCCTTCATGAAATGTTTTTAAGGTAAAGATAGATAGTTTTTTGAAGAATAAAGGGATTAAGGGTTATGGTGTTAGGGCCAGAAAGTGGAGCTGAGTCCACAAAAGATCAGCCATGATCTCACTGAATGGCGGAGCAGGCTCAAGGGGCCAGATGGCCTACTCCTGCTCCTAGTTCTTATGTTCTTATGTTCTCATGTTCTTAACCTTAAAACCTGTGCCTATGTCTGAAGATAAGTGGGAGTAAAGTAAACTTTTTGGGCAGGATTCAACGGGTGTAATGTGCCACTGCTGACAGTGGGATCTTCCATCCCAACAATGGGAGCATCCGTCCCAGCAGCCGGCCAATGGGGTGTCCCATTGTTGGCACCCCCGTGCCGTCAGGAACTCCAAATTAGCTTTATAACTTGTCAAGCACACAACCTGCATTTCCGGATGTATTGTCATTCAGGTGAAATGTTTAATTAAGGCCTTGTCTGCCTACGCAGGAGATATAAAAGGTCCCAATGTTTTGGACAACATTCAGCCCTCACCCAATGTCACGAAAACAGATTACCTGACCAAACTTTTAATTGCTGTCCAGATATCAGCTGCTGCACTTGCCTATAAAACAACAGTGACGGGCGGCACGGTGGTGCAATGGCTAGCACTGCTACCTCACGGCACCGAGGAGCCAGGTTCAATCCCAGCCCTGGGTCACTGTCCATGTGGAGTTTGCCCACTTTCTCTTTGTCTGCGTGGGTCTCACCTCCTCAATCCAAAGATGTGCAGGCTAGATGGATTGGCCACGTTAAATTGCCCCTTAATTGGAAAAAAAGAATTTGGTACTCTAAATAAAACAACAGTGATTACGATTCAAAATGCAATTATTCAGTGGCTGTAAAGCTCTCGAGAACATCCAGTCCACATGAAAGGCACTGTTCTTTTTTTTAGATTAATATTTTTATTCCCTTTATATGAGGTAATTGATCTGCTTAGTTTTTTATGTGCGCATGAAGGAGCAAGAAACACAACTTCATTTGATTGTTTCCAATAATTTTCCATGAATGACAATTATTTATGAGATTATGAACAATGCGATTTATTCTGCTGCTCATGTTTGATTTTGTGTTTGCACCTCTGCCGATCATTGAGAGCATTATTCACTGTGATTAAATAGTTCCTGCTGCAGTTTGACTGATGTTCCCCCTTTGAGAAGAGCACACGGGGAAGGGATTCATTGCTCACAGAAGCCGCCCCGTTCTGGACTGCTTAGCGCTATGAAAGCAAAGTAATTGTTAGGAATCTGCTCGCAGCTGCTGAAACAATCCAAGGTCAATCTATAAAGTCCAATATAAAAAAAGCCATCTGTCCTTGCAACAAGGGAAGGGTCCAAGTGGTCAACTCCTAGAGTTCTGAATTGACCCTGCGATTTCAAAATTCATGCAACTCTTGAAATTAATACTCAGCTGTCGGATTAAATGGCCCTGGACATCTTGGACGTCACCCGGATTGTGATTTGTCTCTTCCTCGGTAATTTGTAGAATTTTGAATGCTGAGGTTTTCAAAAACCTGATGCAAAATTAAGTCACAAGATTACTGGGTTATGGGGATAGGGTGGGGACGAGGGCCTAAGTAGGGTGCTCTTTCCAAGGGTCGGGGCAGACTCGATGGGCCCAATGGCTCCCTTCTGCACTGTAGGAATTCTATTCTATGATTTTGTAACATAATAACCGGATATAGAATAATGATTTCTCATTTTAAAAGTTCTTCCCGCATTTTTTAACTTCACATACAGATTTACTAACTTTACTTGACATCCTGTACTCAATCACCATACTTAGACTTAAAGGGCGGGATTCTCCGACCCCCCACTGGGTCAGAGACTAGCCAGGGAGCGGCGTGAATCCCGC
Source organism: Scyliorhinus canicula (assembly GCF_902713615.1). Classification (NCBI taxonomy): domain Eukaryota; kingdom Metazoa; phylum Chordata; class Chondrichthyes; order Carcharhiniformes; family Scyliorhinidae; genus Scyliorhinus; species Scyliorhinus canicula. Next base: position 32,228,108 of record NC_052157.1, read on the forward strand.
CCCGCCGCTCCGACGCCAGCTGCTGTATTTGCAGGCGCCGGTTTTCAGGTGGGGGCGGGGATCGCGCCGCGCCGGATGGGGGCCGTTGGCAGCAGCCCCCCTGGCAATTCTCCGGGCCCTGATAGCTGAGCGGCCACCCGTTCCTGGCCAGTCCCGCCGACGTGAAATGGACATGGTCCATCCCAGCGGGACCTGGCTTGTTGGCCGTCTAGCAGGGTCCTCAGAGGGACGTGGGGGTGCGGCACCAGCCCCTCCAGCGCCGGCCCAGCCCCCGGAAATGTAGAGGATTCTGCAACTTCCAGGCAGCCCGACGCCAGAGTGGTTCACGCCGCTCTTGGCGCCGGTACGGGCCACCCCGTCAATTCTGGGAGAATCCTGGCCAAAATGCCGCCTTTGCACCAAACTGTGTATCACTTGCAGTTGACTCCGCACAGTATTGTACACAAAATAAAATGTCATCCTTCTGCTGGTGTGAAAGTTTTGGAGCCATGTCAACTCTGCATGTGACTCCAGATCCACAGCAATGACCCTTATCAGTTCTTCGAAACTGCCGAGTAAGTCAGTAAGTTCAAGGCAAATTAGGAATGGGCAATAAGTACCCGTAAGTGAATAAGACAAAAAGTTCTCTGCTGAACAACTGCCTCTGTGATTTGCTTTTACTACAGATACGGTGAGGAGACAGACCTCAGCCAAAACAGGGATCGAACCCCATTACACTGGCATGAATCTGATCCACAAGCTAGCCATTAACCAACCGAACTAACCTTAAAACAAAACAGATCCAATGACCAAGTTAGAGATCTGATGTGGGATTTGCCATTTCATCGTACAACATATTAGTTGGTGGGTATTGGTTTGCAAGTGGGTAAGTACTAAACTACGTTGTTAAATTTCCAAATATATGATCAACATCCATAAATATCAGAAACGATCAGAATATGTGACAAAGATGTGAAAAATAGTCAAAGTAATTTGTTTACTGGTAATTCAAGCTGAAAACATTTTTTCTAGGGAAGTATTTGTTTGTAAATATCTTTCATTTTGACATGGGCATCTTCAGATTGAGTTTCTGTTTGGCCATTCCAGTGATGTTCAGGTAAGGGAGGCTTCAGCTCCAGCCGAGGGTTTGATCATAGAATCACAGAATTCCTACAGTGCAAAAGGAGATAATTCAGCCGTTTTTTTTGGCACTCGAGCAACTTAACAAGAGCGGACTCCGGTTAGCAACATCACAATGAAAACTGCTTCAACCATTATAAAATGAGGCAGTCATGTGAAAAGAATGTACTATGGATGGACCTTATTTCCATTGAATGAAAATATATTTGTGCGGTAAATAAATTTGGAGCCACTCGAAAGGGTGTGGAAAGGACTTAATAGAAACTCATTGTTATACCTATCAGGAATCATCGAAGATAATAGCATCTTCATGTGTAATCTCCTTCCGACATCCCATTTCCCACACAATGATCTGATTTACAAACTGTTGATGGTGGAAGCATGGACCTCTTACTTTCCACCACGCCCGCACCATATCCTCGTGCCATTTTCCTCTCAGGTACCCAAGAACTGTAACCTGGCGTTTTAAAAAAGAATACTGAATAGTAACCTGTTCAAGCTCTTTAAAATTGGACAGAGAGGATCCAGGGAGGACGCTTCCTCTTGTCAGGAAAGCATAACTGCAGACCATCAAATCAGATAGTCACCAAGACAACCAATAGTAATTCTTCACCCAGAGAGTGGGAAGAATGTGGAACTCACTACCATAGGGAGTGGCTGAATTGAATACGATAGGTGCATTGAAGGGAAAATAGACAAGCAGATGAGGGAGAAAGGTTACGCTGATTTATTCTTAGATGAGAAAAAATGAGAGAAGACTCAAGTCATAGTATCGTAGAATCCCTCCAGTGCAGAAGTAGGCCATTCAGCTCATTGATTCTACACCACCCTCTGAAAGAACACCTTACCTAGGCATACTCCCCCACATTATCCCCGTAACCCCGTCTAACCTGCACATCTTTGAATACAAAGGGGCAATTTAGTGTGGCCAATTAATCTAATTGTTGGACTGTGGGAGGAAACCGGAGCACCCAGAGGAAACCCACGCAGACTTGGGAGAACGTGCAAACTCCGCACAGACAGTGACCCAAGGCTGGAATTAAACCCAGGTCCCTGGTGCAGTGCTTGCCACTGCGTCGCCAGAGAGCATAAATGTCAGAATGGACTGTTTGGGTATAATGGTCTGTTTCTGTGACTTGTATCCGAGCACTGTCATCCTACCACTGTAATCCTGTGTGGCTCCAGAAAGCACCGTTTTGGCAGGGGTTAGCAATCTGGACTCAGGAAGCTGACCAGCAACAACAAAGGGCATTGGAAAGTGTCAGGGGCGAGAATACGAATGTCTACCAGAGGGATCACAGCAGGTTAATGCTTCATGGAACCACTGCCACTCCCCCTGGCGCAGCGCCTCAGCAACCTGTTAGAGGGCAGACTGATGGATCGCTGTGATACCCTTTGAATATTAATCCACAGCCATAGCAACAGCAGCCCAAGCTCCCCTGTGCAGCACTAAAAGGCTGGGTTGTTGCTGCTGATGCTGCGTTGGAAACTGCAACATCAGCCATCAGACACCACGTCATGTCTAGATCCTCAGAGTTGGCCACCAGTTTCATAATATTGAACGATATAGAGTAGGCTGGAGGGACTAAATAGCATAGTCCTGCTCCTATTGTGCTGGGCAGCTTGGAACAGCTCTTAGTGCAACCAGGTTGTGATGTGAGGTGCAAAGCATGTATCACTCACATGTGTGTGAGGCTGATGTGCAGGTTATGCATGTTAGTTCTGACACGTGATTGATTGAAATTGGTGGTTGAATGATGGTGATGTGGAGCATTGCGCAGTGACTGAAGGTAGCGCTGCAGTTGCTGGGATGTGGCATTTGAAGATGGCGGCATTGTGGTATTTGAATTCAATAAAAATCCAGAATTAAAAAGTCTAATAATGACCATATAACTATTGCCAATCAACGTAAAAAAAACATCCAGTTCACTAATGACCTTCGGGAACAAAATCTGCCGTCCTTACCTGGTCTGGCCTATATGTGACTCCAGACCCACATCAATGCGGTTGACTTGTCCTTCTGAACAAGGGCAATTAGGGATGGGCAATAAATGCTGGCCTCGCCAGCGATGCGCACATCTCATAAATGAAATTTTAAAAAATTTCACAGACCTTGGGTGGGATTCCACTCCAGCGGGAAGGAGTGGCGTGAACCACTCCAGCATCGGGCCGCCCCAAAGGTGCGGAATACTCCGCATCTTCAGGGGCTAGGCCGGCCCTGGAGTGGTTTCCGCCCTGCCTGCTGGCGGGGAAGGGGCTTGGCGCTATGCCAACCGGCGCTGAAGGGCCTCCCCTGGCCGGTGCGAGTTGGCGCATGCGCGGGAGCGCTAGCGTGTGCTGGCGTCATCCCAGCGCATGCGCGGGAGGGTACATCTCTGCATTGGCCATGGCGGAGGACCACAGCGGCCGTGCAGAGGAATAGAGTTCCCCCATGGCACAGGCCCGCCCGCGGATCGGTGGGCCCCGATTGCTGTCCAGGCCACCGTGGGGGGACCTCCTGGGGCCAGAACCCCCTGCGCCCCCCGAGAACCCCGGAGGCAGCCTGCGCCGCCAGGTCCCGCCGGTAAGGGCCTACTCTAATTTACGCCGGCGGGACTGGCAAAAACGGGCGGCCACTTGGCCCATCGCCGGCCGGGGAATCGCCGGGGGGGGGTCTGCTGCCAGCTGCTGGCAACTGCCGCGATTCCCACCCCTGTCAAATCCCCGGCGCCGGAAAATTTGGCCGGCGTGGGAGGGATTCACACCGCCTCCCAGCGATTCTCCCACTGGCGGTGGGGGTCGGAGAATCCCGCCCCAAACATCCCCTCTCACTCTTGGGAGAACCCACCTTGTGACTGACCAAAATGGAAAAGGCTCATTCTGGAAGGCATCAAACACAAAGTGAGACTTTGGCGTTACAGTATCTTGAAAAATTGGTGACCACCATGTAGATTAACGAATAAACTGTTTATTAATGCAAATAACTACTTATAGAGAGTGAGATAATGGCTACTGTACTCCACGACTACAAACTAACAGAAAAACCTGAGCTCAGCCCCAGGATTTGCACGCTTCAGCCTGATTGGCCCTATGGGCCACATGCCACTCCAAGACCTTTTCCCCCTAAAGGGGATGCAACCACATGAGGCAACATGCAGAGGCCAAGTCAAAGCATCAGTATTCTGCAAACAACCCATCTATCCAACCCTTCAAGTGCACTTCTTGCCCTAGATGTGACAGAGTCCTGTAGATCGAGCATTGGACTTATCAGCCATCTCACAGCGCATCAAATTGAAGTGGAAGAAAATCATCCTCAGTCCAGAGAACTGCCTCAGAGAAGAGATTGAACAAGTATGGGTCAATCCGTAAGAAATAGGAGCAGAAGTAGGCCATTTGGCCCCTCGAGCCTGGTCCAACATTCAATAAGCTCATGGAGGATCTGATTGTCTGCCCTCCCATAACCCTTACCTCCCTTGTCAGTCAAAAATCTGTCTAACTCAGATATATTCAGTGACCCGACCGCCAATGCTTGCTGGAGGGGGAGGGGGGGGGGGGGGGGGGGGGGGGGGGAATTTCAATGGAATTTCCCATTGATGCCACATCACGCTGCCGAGATTTCCACTGGAAGGAGTGTGCCTCCAGTGCCTCATGCCACCAGCGATCTGCCGGAGAATTCTGGCCATAATCTCCCTTGTCATAATATACACCAGTATATCATGGTGCAGACACACACACTGATGGACTCACAGTAGGACCAATCAACACACAGAACACCGCAGCCAATCACCAGTTAGAGCACACTCACTGTAAAGTCAGAGGGCATCAGTTTTCCCGCTCATTCAGGATGCAGCCTCTCAGAAGGACAGAGTTTACAGCTTACAGCACAGATCTTCACCATATGCTGAACGCATAGACTGGTTAGGATAGGCATAGGTCTTTAGTTTAATCTAACATCGTGTTAACCCACAGTGAAAGTATGTTCAACAGTTTCTAGCTTAATAAAATAGTGTTGTACTATTTTAAGTGTTGGTAGCCTGTATGTGTTCCACGGATGCAGAGCACCCAACACATCATCCCTGCTATCTCCATGCCTAGGTTTGCAATGAGAAGGAAGTGACATCAGGGCCGGGATTCTCCCCTACCCGGCGGGGCGGGGGGTCCCGGCGTAGCGGAGTGGCGCCAACCACTCCGGCTTCGGGCCTCCCCAAAGGTGCGGACCTTTAGGGGCTAGGCCCGTGCTGGAGTGGTTGGCTCCACTCCGACTGCCGCCAAAACCGCGGCAACGGCCTTTGACGCCCGCCGGCCAGTGTCGGGGCTGGCCGAAAGGCCTTCGCCGGTTTGTGCATGCACCGGTGCGTCAGCGGTTGCTGACATCACCACCGGCGCATGCGCGGTAGGGGGGGGTCTCTTCCGCCTCCGCCATGGTGCAGGCCGTGGCGGGTGGCGGAAGAAAAAGAGTGTCCCCACGGCACTGGCCCGCCGGCCGATCGGTGAGCCCCAATCGCGGGCCAGGCCACCGTGGGGGCACCCGCCGGAGTCTGATTGCCCCGCGCCCCCCCCCCCCCCCCCAGGACCCCGGGGCCCGCTCGTGCCGCCACTCCCGCCGAGGCCAGAGGTGCTCCAATTCCCGCCGGCAGGAGAGGCCTGTCAGCGGCGGGACTTCGGCCCATCGCGGGCCAGAGAATCACCGCGGGGGGCACGTCGATTGGCACGGCGTGATTCCCGCTCCCGCCGATTCCCAGGTGGCGGAGATTCTGGACACTTCTCATGATCTACTTTTTTCTTCAATCGCTTTAGTAAATGGCCGAAATTTGGTCTTTGGTTTAAGTAACGGGCAACGGGCACTTTGCACCTCAGAGGAATGCAATGCAGATGTCAACTGCTACAATTGTCATATTATAAAAATGCACATGTGGCACAGACAGTAACGCAAGTATTATTTAAATAAATGTCCCTTGTGTTATCGTACCGCAGGTATGCATGTAGCAACAGGGGTCTCTGCGGACAATGCAATTAGTAACTCTCACAACATGGATACACTAAGTTATTAGCAAAAGTGCAAAGGTGGGTCAAGCCATAGAGTGAATTGCTTCTTTCAATAATATTCTCAAATGGTTGGAAGGAAAGAGAAATGCAAATAAAGAAATTTCCTCGCCACCTTTAAACCGTGCATTTTAGGTGGCAAATCATGTCGAGACAATCATATTAACTCCAAAATAAAAACGCTCGTCCTTAGCTTTGAGAAAGCCTGACGTATCTGCGAGTGGATTTTAAACACAATTCTGTGAGTGGCTTGACCTACTTTCTCACAGCTGGCAGGCTTTCATCATCCCAAGCTTAATGTTCTGATAATTAGTCCACAAATTATTCATAACCCTGGCTGAAAAATGTGGCAGACACACACTTTTTATTCAGATTCCAGAGCTGCTTTCTCATTCTGTGACCTCTGAAAACTGACACCGTGAGTGTCCATTTTGTTCAGTACATTCTTCCAGGTTTGAACCATTTACAACTTGCATCATTATTTCCACATATCCTCTTTAAAGCCCCCTGGTTCAAGGTAATAGATTCATTGAATAGTTACAACGCGGGAGGAAGCCATTCGGTCTATTGTGTCCATTCTGGCTCTCCGCAAATGCAACTGAGCTATCCCACTCCCTGCCTTTACTCTGTAGCCTTGCAAATTCTCTTTCTTCAGGTAATTTTCCCAATCTTCTTTCGGAAGCCATAGTGGTAGCTGCCTCCGCCACACTCTCAGGCAGTGTATGCTAGATCTTAACCACTTGCTGCGTAAAAAGATTTTTTCTCACACTGTCTCTGCTTATTTTCCCAATCACCTTAAGTTGGTCTCCTCTGGTTCTCGACCCATCTGTCAATGGGAACAGTTTTCCCTCATATACTCTTTCCAAAACCCTTGATCATTTTGGACGCCTCGATCAAAACACCTCTCAATCTTCTCTTCTCCAAGGGGGAACAACCTCAGTTTTGCCAATCTATCCATGTAATTGCAATCTCTCATCCCCAGAGCCATTCTTCTATCACAGGATCGTTATGGTGCAGAAGGTGACAATGAAATGAAACGAAATGAAATGAAAATTGCTTATTGTCACAAGTAGGCTTCAAATGAAGTTACTGTGAAAAGCCCCTAGTCGCCACATTCCGGCGCCTGTTCGGGGAGGCTGTTACGGGAATTGAACCATGCTGCTGGCCTGCCTTGGTCTGCTTTCAAAGCCAGCGATTTAGCCCTGTGCTAAACAGCCCCAGACCAAAAGGCAAAAGTGTCCAATTTGGCCCATCGTGGCAGCATTGGCTCTCCAGGCGAGCATTGTGCCTCAGTGCCATTTCCCTGCCTTTTCCCCACATCCATGCGTATTGTTCAAAATTCTAAGGACGGAATTCCCCATTGGTTGACGCCAGAATCGGAAAACGCGATAGGGCGAAGAATAGGTTTTGACACCGAAATCACGGCGGGCGCCGGGTTCACGCCAAATCGCAATATTCTGGTGTCAATGTGTTCCACTCTGCATGGCCAGTCAATGCTGTTAACATATCATTAGTGGGCCTGACCTGGTACTCTCCGCAGCCTCCGCGATCTTCCGCCTCAAGCCCTGACGGTGAGGTTGACTTGTGCTTTAAAAAATTGGGAAATAGGTTCCGTGGCTGCTGAAGGGGAGAGAGGGGATATGGAAAGTGTCCAACATTGCCATAGTGGGCTGACAGTTGTGTCACTGACCGGTGGGGGCTTCTGCTAGGACTGAGAGGTGTAGCGGAGGTTGGCCAGGAGGTGGGCTGTGGGATCGGATGAATGGGCACAAAACACTATTGCCACAACCTGCAAGGTAGCCATGGGCTGTGCGTGCTGCTGACTCCCACTGTGAACTTAGTGCCATGGGTCATATGGGTGTCCCCGCTAGGTACCCTCTGGCCCCAGCTGACCCATCAATGGGATGGGCGTGCTTCAGCGCAACCAGTCCCATCTTGTTGGCTGGGATGTGTGGGGAGTGAAGTGCTAATATGCATCTGCAGCTTGTCAGCCTCCTAAATGCCAATCCTGACCCCTGCAAATCTGATTCCGTTTTTCATTGGAATCGACTGTGTTCAACGTGGCACTGGTTCTTGCCCCTTAACGTTCGGTGAATTTGTTCAGGTGCGGCGCCAGTTTGCCCCAGCGTCAACACCTCGGATGGGATTCTCCAATCCCCCGGCAGAGTGTCCACGCCGTTGTAATTGCCGTCGTGTTTTACGACATCGTGAATGGGCCGCGCCGCTCCAGCTGCAGATCCCGGTGCGAACTGTGCACTGCGGGATCTGTGCATGCGCAGTTGCGTTGGCACCAACGAGGACATGCGCAGTGGCATGCACAATGGCCTCCTTCAAAGCACCGGCCCCGATGCAACATGGCGCAGGGCTACAGGGGCTGGAGTGTAGGAAAGGAGGCCCCCAGCCAAAGAGGCCGGCCCGCCGATCGGTGGGTCCCTATCATGGGCCAGGCCACATCGGAGGCCCCCCACGCGGTCCGGACCCCCCCTCCCACCCAACAGGCCACCACCCGAACATTACGCGTCGAGGTCCAGCTGGCCCAGAGCAGGTTAGAACGGTGCCGGTGAGACCCGGCTCTTTTCCTACGGCTGCTTGGCCCATCCGGGCCGGAGAATCGGCGGGCCTGCCGCGTAGAGCGGCCCGAGACCGGCACCCCCCAACCACGCCAGCACCAATGGCGCCGATTCTCCGCACTGCGGAGAATCGCGTGCCAGCGTCGTGGAGGCATGACCTGTTTGCTGGGATTCTCCGGCCTGGCGCAGGGCTGGGAGAACCCCGCCCCTAGTCTCAGAAATGGAGAATCTGACCCTAAACCTTTTCTGCACCCTTGCTAACGCCTTAAGACCATAAGATCATAAAGCCTTGTGATATAGGAGCCGATTTAGGCCACTTGGCCCATCGAGTCTGCTCTGCCATTCAATCATGGCTGATATTTTTATCATCCCCCATTCTCCTGCGTTTCCCCCATAACCCCTGATATCCTGATTAATCAAAAAGATTCAGATTAAAATTAGGATCCTATCTAATGTGAGGTGTCCAGAAGTGAGACACAATATCCAACACTTGAGGCTGAATGTTTCATTTATTGGGTATAGTATCCCATTTACCTTATTAACCTGCTTCTCAACCTGTTCTGCCACGGTGAATGATTTATCTACGTGCACCCCCAGGTCCCTCTGCTCCTGCTTCCCATTTAGAATTACACCCTTTATTTTAGATTGCCTGTGAAGTGAAATGAATAGATTTAGCAAAAGTGGGGGTTAGAGTGCCCCTGCATTAGAATAAAGAACAGATGTCAGTCAAATACCTCCAGCCCAGTGAACTTTACAGACCCAAAGGATCTGAGATCAGTAGAACTCACCAGCAAGGTTGTTGGTAGAAGGTCAGATGTTCAGTTGGAAGGCAATAACAGTCCTGCTTTTGGGTGAAGGTTGAACAACAAACTGATGCAAGTGCGACTGGAATTTTAAACAATGAGGGCGATTCTCTGCCCGTGTCGCACTTGGTGCACATATTGCTATTCCAGGAGAGCCCCTAAACGGGGCAGGTGCTAAATGGAGCGTGATGCTCCCAGCCCACAGCATCTGATGTGATGATAATGTCAGGGGGCCCGAAGGCCATTGGAGCCCCCGGGTAATTGGGGATATGGAAGGGCAGTGCCCTGGCATTTCCCTGTATCCTTGACACCCTGGCAATGCCAACCTGACACTGTAGGGTGCCTTATGATCCAAGCTGGGAGTCGAACCCAGGTCCCTGATGCTGTGAAGCAACAGTGCTAACCACTGTGCTACCGTACCACCTGGCCTGGGACCTGGAACCTGGGATCTTGGGAGCCTACAATTCCCTGTTGTTTTCTCCAAGACATGCCTCGGCCAATCAGAGTCAACTTTCCAACCAATAAGCAGCTCTACCCTCCTGTAGTGTAAATAGTTGTAATCGTTTGAAATTTGGCATTCTTGCACTTGTCATGGTGAGTGCAAGATGAAAAGCTTCAGCAAAGAGCCTTTCTTTTCTGCAAGATTGCAACAATTCCAATATTTTTTCAGGCGGTTAAGTGGGAAATGGGCTGGGCCACACTGGCTGGAATACCTGGAGCTTATGAATAAAGGCTGAGGCAACGCTGAAGTCCTTTGAGGCTTGTTTCAATGGCTGACAGGCATTGAGAATAATGAATGCGCCTCGTGACAGGATATCCTGCATCACTGTGAGTGGGTAAGTGGGTAAGTATCTGCTTAAGCTGAAGACTGCAATGCTCAGCAGACATTGAGGTGGGAACGGGCAGTCCCACGAGGTCTTTTTAAAAATGACCATGAGCCTGCTTTTTCACTTAAATCTATCCCTTAAAGAAATAATTACGATTGCATGACAGACATCTCTATGCATTTCTAGAGATGCTTGTGTTTCATGAATTTCATTGGTGCTCTAGAATGTTAAATGCACCCTCCACTCCAGCATTAGCAGAGCGCTGCACTGAACCTGTGCATCCTACAGCAAAATTACATAAAATGTGCTTTCTGCCTGTAAAATGGCTGGTGCATTTGTCAAAATTGCAACAGTCACTGAATTTCAAAGTTATGCACAATATAGGAAACATTTTCCGATGTGATTAGATGTTGAACAAATGTCATCCGGATCTCTTCAATGAGGCATCAAACTCAAGGCCTAAAGAAAAAGGTTTGTGACTTTTTGTTGATGGTTAAAGCCCAATTAAGGCACTACCTAGCAGTGCAGAATTATACTACCACTTTCCCAGGTCAAAGAGAGGGGATTTCTGTTCAAGTTCTGGTATTGCTACTTAAATTGACCTCCATACTTGGGCAAGTGAAGCATTTCTTTCAACGCAATGGATGAAGGGTAACCTGACTGGAGCTGTTTCAGAGGCTGCACCCAGCATTGTGAATAAAAGGTGTATAATTTCCCAAAATGTAACAATCCACTGTGCAAATTGTACGTAAAACCAACAAAGGCCCTAGAAGGTAGGGTTAGTAGTGGAATTTGAAGTGGTGGTGTGGTAAATAGTGAGGAGGAAAGTCTCAGATTACACAACAATAAAGAGGGCTGGTCAGATGGACAGAATGGTTGCAAACGGAATTTAACACTGTAAAGTGTGAGGTGATGCATTTTGGAAAGACTGACAAGGCAAGGGAATATACAATGAATGGCAGGACTTGAGGAAATACAGAGGACCAGAGGGACCTTGGGGTTCACGTCCAATGATCCCTAAGGCAGCAGAATAGGTAGTTAAGAAGGTTAAGAAGGCATATGGAATACTTGCCTTTATTAGCCGAGGCATAGAATCTAAGGGCAGGGAGGTTATGATGGAGCTGTGCAAAACGGCGGTCAGACCACAGCAAGAGTACTGTGTGCAGTTCTGGTCACCACACTATAGGGAGGGTGTGCTTGCACTAGAAAAGGGGCAGAAGAGATTTACCAGGATGCTGCCTGGGATGGAGCATTTCAGCTATGAAGCGAGACTGGTTAGGCTGGGGCTTTTTTCCTTAGCGCAGAAAAAGCTGAGGCGGGACCTAATTGAGGCGCACATAATTATGAGGGACATAGATAGGGTAGATAGGAAGAAACTTTTCCCCTTAAAGGGATCAATAACCAGGGGACATAGATTAATGGTAAGGGGAAGGAGATTTCGAGGAGATTTGAGGAAAACCTTTTTCCCAAATGGTGGTGGGAATCTGGAACTCATTGCCTGAAAAGGTGTTAGAGGCGGGAATCCTCACAACATTTAAGAAGCATTTAGATGAGCACTTGAAACCCCTTAACATACTAGGCTACGAATCAAGTGCTGGAAAATTGGATTAGAATAGATAGGTGCTTGATAGCCGGTTCAGACAAGATAGTCTGAAGGGTCTCTTTCTGTGCTATAAAACTATGACTCTGTGAGGGGGGGGTACAATTTCCACAGGTTTTGATGGAAACAGTACTGAATATGTTTAAACAGTCATTTTCCCCAGGGTTTCTACTGACCTTAAAACGCACTATCCAAGAAACCTCAACAGAATTTGTCGGTGAATGTGTCCATAATGTTTTGTGCAAAGTTCCAGATACCCGACTCTTATTTGCAATGGCTCCGGGGAAGCTCTCAATAGATTGGTTCACAATGGAACAACCCTCCTTTCTTGCCTCATGCTTCCAATGGTCAAAGAAAGAAATGACTCATTATGCTGCAGAGAAATATGAGCTTTCCAAATATTGATAGTGCTGCAGCAGCCCTTTACTGCTGTGAAAGGTGTGTGACTACAGGGCAAAGACATGGGACGTTTTCCTGCTGATGGTATAAAGGCTGGTATAAACTGGCTGGACAATGTGAAGCAAAGGCTAGTCAGTAGTAATTTTGATTGGGCTGCTATGATCTGTGGAATATCGTAAGTGTTCAGTTCTGGAGGCTGCTCTTGTACTAACTAAATGACCGTGATGACAATATTGAGAGAAGAGATCTATTCCTGATGGCGGTACCAAGCAATAAGGCGAATGAAGCAAGATGTTCTCAGGGTTGAACATACTTAAAAGCTGCAATGGTTTTGCAATTGGTTTTCTAGCTTGTGCAATAATGGCAAAAATAATGCAACAAATGCTTTTAAAGCATAATGCTGTTACGATGAAAATCAACAAAATGGTTCAGGGTTTAATCGATCAGTTTAACACACTGGGGCCAAACAGTTGTAGCTTTTGCAATGCATCCTACCCCTGGGTCTGGTGGGCAAGTGGGCCTTTGCATTCAGCCAATACCTGGACACACCGAAGGCCAGACTTTTCCTATAGTTCCTACAAAGCCATATTTGGGGCAACGTTTCTGTCAGTCTCAAGCAAGGAGAGCAGTGTTAGGAGGGAGAATGAACGGTAAAAGGTTACTCCCAGGTGGTGAGATTCCAGGTCTTTGTAGAGTGGCTTACCAACCCATCTGACAGAGCTGGGCCACACCTCTGGACTCAGGAGATGGTGGCCTGAACGGCTGAAGATTGTTAAACTTTCTGATGATTTATTGACTCCTTTATAATAAGGGCTCATGGACAAATCACAGAGATGTATTGGATTAGGCACCTTTCACTGGGCCCCCTGGCCCTCCCCCTAGAGTCACAGGCACCTGCTAAAAATAACAAAATGGAGTAAATTCTGCTGACCCCATGTACCTTTATAGGGTCAGAGGTGGAAGTCACACTTATGAAAAACCTTTAAACCTAGAGATTTTTGCATATTAACACAAGTTTCAAAACTGGAATAATTTATTGGCCTGTATAAGTGGCCTCATATGTAATCCAGAGGTCTAGGCTAACGTTCATGGGATCAAAGCCCAGCCCATGGCAGCTGGTGAAATTTAAATTCAATGGAATTAATAACAACAACCTAGAATCTGTCATCTGTTCACTGGTTTGCTGAATGCATTATCTTCTTTATCTCAGAGCAAAGTAGAGAGGATTCTAGTTCTAAATTCAAACAGTTTATTGACAACATTTTAAAATATCTCAGAACTTACATGATTTGTACACACATTAGTCCTGGATCCTCTCTGGAAAATTCCCAGATTTTTCAGTTGACCAATTGCACTGAAAGGTTTAAGAAATCAAGCAAGTGCACAAGGATTTGTTACCAGGTGAGCATAATCAACCTCAGATCAAGCAATCAATTAAACACTATAAAATTTCAATCCAGTTTCAGTAATGGTGACCATGAAACTATCATTGATTGTTGCAAAAACCCATCTGATTCACTAATCTGCTTTAGGGAAGAACATTTTCCTCTTTACCTGGTCTGGCCCACAAGCGACCTCAGCCTGCAGTAATGTGGTTCCCCTTACGTTCTGGTGCTTGGCCGGTCGGAATAAGTGCACTAGAGAACGCCTAGTTTGTAACTAGTTTTAAATGTTTATTATGAAACAATAACGTGGGTTTGATAACCATAAGAGAATTATCAAAATCTACTAATTATTATAAATTATCTAAGAGCTACTATAAATGTGATTATCTACTATGATGACTATCTCCAGACTCCCCGAGGTAACAGTGATAGAGATAGAGAAATACAGCACAGAACAGGCCCTTCGGCCCACGATGTTGCGCCGAACTTTTGTCCTAGGTTAATCATAGAATTTTTGACAATTTTTCACGGCCAATCCACCCAACGTCCACATCTTTGGACTGTGGGAGGAAACCGGAGTACCCGGAGGAAACCCACGCAGTCACGGGGAGGATGTGCAGACTCCACACAGACAGCGACCCAAGTCAAAATCGAACTTGGGACCCTGGAGCTGTGAAGCAATTGTGCTATCCACAATGCTACTGTGCTGCCCTTAAGAAGTTAACCTACACTCCATTATTCTACCCTAATCCATGTACCTATCCAATAGCCGCTTGAAGGTCCCTAACTTTTCCGACTCAACTACTTCCACAGGCAGTGCATTCCATGCCCCCACTACTCTCTGGGTAAAGAACCTACCTCTGACATCCCCTCTATATCTTCCACCATTTATCTTAAATTTATGTCCCCTTGTAATGGTGTGTTCCACCCGGGGAAGAAGTCTCTGACTGTCTACTCTATCTATTCCCCTAATCATCTTATAAACCACTATCAAGTCGCCCCTCATCCTTCTCCGTTCTAATGAGAAAAGGCCTAGCACCCTTAACCTTTCCTCGTATGACCTACTCTCCATTCCAGGCAACATCCTGGTAAATCTCCTTTGCACCTTTTCCAAAGCTTCCACATCCTTCCTAAAATGAGGTGACCAGAACTGCACACAGTACTCCAAATGTGGCCTGACCAAGGTTTTGTACAGCTGCATCATCACCTCACGGCTCTTAAATTCAATCCCTCTGCTAATGAACGCTAGCACACCATAGGCCTTCTTCACAGCTCTATCCACTTGAGTGGCAACTTTCAAAGATCTATGAACATAGACCCCAAGATCTCTCTGCTCCTCCACATTGCCAAGAACCCTACCATTAACCCTGTATTCCGCATTCATATTTGTCCTTCCAAAATGGACAACCTCACACTTGTCAGGGTTAAACTCCATCTGCCACTTCTCAGCCCAGCTCTGCATTCTATCTATGTCTCTTTGAAGCCGACAACAGCCCTCCTCACTATCCACAACTCCACCAATCTTCGTATCATCTGCAAATTTACTGACGCACCCTTCAACTCCCTCATCCAAGTCGTTAATGAAAATCACAAACAGCAGAGGACCCAGAACTGATCCCTGCGGTACGCCACTGATCACTGGGCTCCAGGCTGAAAATTTGCCATCCACTACCACTCTCTGTCGTCTATCGGTTAGCCAGTTTGTTATCCAACTGGCCAAATTTCCCACTATCCCATGCCTCCTTACTTTCTGCATAAGCCTACCATGGGGAAACTTATCAAATGCCTTACTAAAATCCATGTACACTACATCCACTGCTTTACCTTCATCCACATGCTTGGTCACCTCCTCAAAGAAGTCAATAAGACTTGTAAGGCAAGACCTACCCCTCACAAATCCGTGCTGACTATCCCTAATCAAGCAATGCCTTTCCAGATGCTCAGAAATCCTATCCCTCAGTACCCTTTCCATTACTTTGCCTACCACCGAAGTAAGACTAACTGGCCTGTAATTCCCAGGGTTATCCCTATTCCCTTTTTTGAACAGGGGCACAACATTCGCCACTCTCCAATCCTCTGGTACCACCCCTGTTGACAGCGAGGACGAAAAGATCACTGCCAACGGCTTTGCAATTTCATTTCTTGCTTCCCATAGAATCCTTGGATATATCCCGTCAGGCCCGAGGGACTTGTCTATCCTCAAGTTTTTCAAAACGCGCAACACATCTTCCTTCCTGACAAGTATCTCCTCAAGCTTATCAGTCTGCTTCACACTGTCCTCTCCAACAATATGGCCCCTCTCGTTTGTAAATACTGAAGAAAAATACTTGTTCAAGACCTCTCCTATCTCTTCAGACTCCATACACAATCTCCTGCTACTGTCCTTAATCGGACCTACCCTCGCTCTAGTCATTCTCATATTTCTCACATATGTGTAAAAGGCCTTGGGGCTTTCCTTGATCCTACCCGCCAAAGATTTTTCATGCCCTCTCTTAGCTCTCCTAATCCCTTTCTTCAGTTCCCTCCTGGCTATCTTGTATGCCTCCAGCGCCCTGTCTGAACCTTGTTTCTTCAGCCTTACATAAGTCTCCTTCTTCCTCTTAACAAGACATTCAACCTCTCTTGTCAACCACGGTTCCCTCACTCAACCATCTCTTCCCTGCCTGACAGGGACATACATATCAAAGACACGCAGTACCTGTTCCTTGAACAAGTTCCACATTTCACTTGTGTCCTTCCCTGACAGCCTATGTTCCCAACTTCTGCACTTCAATTCTTGTCTGACAGCATTGTATTTACACTTCCCCCAATTATAAACCTTGCCCTGTTGCACGCACCTATCCCTCTCCATAACTAAAGTGAAAGTCACAGAATTGTGGTCACTACCTCCAAAATGCTCCCCCACTAACAAATCTATCACCTGCCCTGGTTCATTACCAAGTACTAAATCCAATATGGCCTCCCCTCTGGTCGGACAATCTTCATACTGTGTTAGAAAAGCTTCCTGGACACACTGCACAAACACTACCCCATCCAAACTATTTGATCTAAAGAGTTTCCACTCAATGTTTGGGAAGTTGAAGTCACCCATGACTACTACCCTGTGACTTCTGCACCTTTCCAAAATCTGTTTCCCAATCTGTTCCTCCACATCTCTGCTGCTATTGGGGGGGCTATAGAAAATTCCCAACAAGGTGACTGCTCCTTTCCTATTTCTAACTTCAACCCATATTACCTCAGTAGGCAGATCCCCCTCGAACTGCCTTTCTGCAGCTGTTATACTATCTCTAATTAACAATGCTACCACCCCCCCCCCCCACCTCTTTTACCATTCTCCCTAATCATGTTGAAACATCTATAACCAGGGACCTCCAACAACCATTTCTGCCCCATTTCTATCCAAGTTTCCGTGATGGCCACCACATCGTAGTCCCAAGTACCGATCCATGCCTTAAGTTCACCCACCTTATTCCTGATGCTTCTTGCAGTAAAGTATACACACTTCAACCCATCTCCTTGCCTGCAAGTACTCTCCTTTGTCATTGTTACCTTCCCCACTGCTTCACCACGTGCTTTGGCATCCTGACTATCGTCTTCCTTAGTTGCTGGACTACAGATCCGGTTCCCATTCCCCTGCCAAATTAGTTTAAACCCTCCCGAAGAGTACTAGAAAACCTCCCCCCCAGGATATTGGTGCCCCTCTGGTTCAGATGCAACCCGTCATGCTTGTACAGGTCCCACCTTCCCCAGAATGCGCTCCAATTATCCAAATACCTGAAGCCCTCCCTCCTACACCATTCCTGCAGCCACGTGTTCAACTGCACTCTCTCCCTATTCCTAGCCTCGCTATCACATGGCACCGGCAACAAACCAGAGATGACAACTCGGTCTGTCCTGGCCTTTAACTTCCAGCCTAACTCCCTAAACTTGTTTATTACCTCCACACCCTTTTTCCTACCTACATCGTTGGTACCAATGTGCACCACGACTTCTGGCTGCTCACCCTCCCCCTTCAGGATCCTGAAGACACGATCCGAGACATCCCTGACCCTGGCACACGGGAGGCAACATACCTTTCGGGAGTCTCGCTCGCGACCACAGAATCTCCTATCTATTCCCCTAACCATTGAATCTCCTGTTACTATTGCTTTTCTATTCTCCCCCCTTCCCTTCTGAGCCCCAGAGCTAGACTCAGTGCCAGAGACCTGGCCGCTGGGGCCATCCCCCGGTAGGTCATCCCCCCAACAGCATCCAAAACGGTATACTTGTTTTGAAGGGGAACGGCCACGAGGGATCCCTGCACTGTCTGCCTGTTAGTTTTCTTTCCCCTGACTGTAACCCAACTACTCTTGTCCCGTACCTTTGGTGTGGCTACCTCCCTGTAACTCTTCTCTATAACCCCCTCTGCCTCCCGGATGATCCAAAGTTCATCCAGCTCCAGCTCCAGTACCTTAACACGGTTTCTGAGGAGCTGGAGTTGGGTGCACTTCCCGCAGGTATAGTCAGCGGGGACACCGGTGGTATCCCTCACCACCCACATCCTACAGGAGGAGCATGCAACTGCCCTAGCCTCCATCCCCTCTTACTTTACAGTAATTAGCTGCCCCGTGGACCAACTGGACCTCCGCCCTCCGACTCTGCTCCCAGTCAGCTGTACTCTAAACTCCTGGCTCCCTTCACGCTCTTTGATAAATATAGGAAATGAAATGTAAGGAGCATCTTACTCCCTCCTCACCGAACTCCCTCAGTCACCAAACTCTCACTGCAGCACTCAAATGCCACAAGCTCAGCACTCCCTCAGTCACCAAACTCTCACTGTAGCACTCAAATGCCACAAGCTCAGCACTCCAGTGCAAACAAAGTCTGCACTGTAACTAGCTCCTATTTATACTGTGACTCTAGCTTCTGAAAACTGGCCTAATGCAATTAACTAATTAACACGCTCCAGCTGCAAGTAAGTCCAAGTAGAACCTTGTTTAAAGCTGATTCAAAATTCACCTTCTTATAGACCAAACAGCAACTTTTAAGTTAATTAACTAAATAAAAGAAATACTAGACTTTAAATAAAAATGAACCCTTATACTCCCTCAGTCACCAAACTCTCACTGTAGCACTCAAATGCCACAAGCTCAGCACTCAGCACTCAGTGATTGTTCTGTATTGCCATCTGCTGGTTGGAGGTCATATCTATCACTAGTTACATGATTTCCTATGCATATCATCACATCCCCTTTCCTTTGGAAATCAGTAATGTTTACATAAGGTATTTGAATTTAATATACACTATATATGATATGCATAATGCTTCCATTATTTGAAGTCCATCACAAATTCAATCTGCCTGACCGTCTTCAGTGTCTTGTCGACCTTCTAAGCATTGGTTGAACTTGTGAGTTTGCTTGATTTTCAACTGTTGTTGAAGATGGTTCTTGCTGTGTTTCTGTGTTTTGTACATATTCAACTTGTTATGTTTCTGTATGCTGAGGCAGTGTTTGTTCAGTTGTCCTGAGATTACTTTCAACATAGAACATAGAACATAGAACAGTACAGCACAGAACAGGCCCTTCGGCCCTCGATGTTGTGCCGAGCCATGATCACCCTACTCAAACCCACGTATCCACCCTATACCCGTAACCCAACAACCCCCCCCTTAACCTTACTTTTTAGGACACTACGGGCAATTTAGCATGGCCAATCCACCTAACCCGCACATCTTTGGACTGTGGGAGGAAACCGGAGCACCCGGAGGAAACCCACGCACACAGGGGGAGGACGTGCAGACTCCACACAGACAGTGACCCAGCCGGGAATCGAACCTGGGACCCTGGAGCTGTGAAGCATTGATGCTAACCACCATGCTACCCTGCTGCCCCTATCCTGTGGTTCTGATACAAAAGGTTGTTGAACCTTCAGCAAGGTTCTCCTATTTCTTCTTAGAACTTGTCTGTCATCGGTGACGATGATATATGATTGAGGACCTGATGATTGTGTTACCTTTGCACACTTCAACCATCCATTTCCATTAGGATATTCTACCCTGTCTGCCATTCTTTGTTAATGGTTGCAGACATCTTGTCGATTTATCATTATACCTCTTCCGCCTCCGTTTTTGAAATGTGAGCTTCTTCACAAGTTTTCGATTTGTTGGTTCCTGTGGGAGTATGGTAAGGTTGTTCTGAGCTGTCGATTCATCAACAATTGTGACGGTGATAGTCCATTAATCAATGGTGCTGCTTTATAGCTAAGAAATGTGAGATATAGATCTTCCCGACTGTCCATAGTTTGTTTGAGTACCTGCTTCACAGTGTGAACACCTTTTTCAGCCTTCCCATTGGATTGCGGATTAAAGAGGACTAGAAGTAATATGTTGAAAATCATAGCTCTCTGCAAACTCTGCCCATTCATGACTGCTGAAATATGGGCCATTGTCGCTCATGACAATTTGAGGTATGCCATGGCGAACAAAAATGTCTTTGGTGTATTTGATGGCACGCCTAGCTGATGAGTTGGCTAGTTGTGCCACTTCTGGGAAGTTAGAGAAATAGTCGATCACTAACAGGTATTCTTTTTCTGCCAGATAGAACAGGTCCATTCCCACTTTCTGCCATGGCGTTGTAATTATTTTCCCCATTTCCATTGGTTCTTTTCGTTGTTTATACTGAAATTTCTGACAAGTTGCATAGTTTTCTATCATGATCTGAATGTCTTGATTGGTGCCTGGCCAGTGCTTCCCTTTCTGTGGCTCTTCGTTTGCATTTTTCTATGCCTAAGTGCCCCTCATGAATCTTCAGTAGAATCATGGATCACAAAGATTGCAGTATGACAATCCTGTTTTGCCTGAGCAAAAAAAAACATTGGCTGCACTTAGCTCAGCTTGAATGTTATAATATTCAGAACAGAATCCTTTTGGCCATCCCTCAGTGAGATATTATATTATCTTCCGTAACATTTCATCTTTTTAAAAGTAAATGTATTTTTATTTTTTAAATTTAGAGTACCCAATTAATTTTGACCAATTAAGGGGCAATTTAGCCTGGCCAATCCACCTAACTTGAACATTTCATCTTTGATGGTTTCGTCTCTGATTAGTTTTGACTTCTCATCGGACACTGGAAGGGACTCTGTCACAAGATTTACGTATGCTTGCACATCCTCATCCATGCATTGTTCTTCCTTCATATCTGTAGCATCTCCAGATGCACCAGCTACTACATATTGTTTTCCTAGCATATAATTGAGATTGAAATCGTACCTCTGTAACTTTACCATCATATGTTGCATCCTTGGTGACATCTCATTAAATTTTTTTCTTAGAATCGCTACGAGTGGTCTGTGATCTGTTTCAATTAAGAATGTGGGTAGGCTAGATATGTAATTGTGGAATTTGGTTAATCTATTTATCAAGCCTAAGAAGTTATTTTCTATTTGAGCATATCTCCGCTCTGTGTCAGTCATTGACCTTGAAGCATAGGCAATTGGAAGCCAATTGTCATCATTGTCTTGCTGCAGTAATACTGCTCCCAACACATCTCCAGTTCATTTTTTAGTTGTTCCTTTAATGGAGCTGGTATTCACCTTGATGCATATATGATTGATTATGCATTCTGTTTTAACTGGATCCGATAAGTGAATGGCAAAATTCCAAATCCATGAAATATTTCTGGAAATACTTTCAGGATTGAATCCACTGATGTACTTTGAGTGGTTACAGCACAGTCAGCACTGTATACTCTTTTTACTAATCCAAGTGCTTCAGGTACTTCCACTCCCAGTAATGATTAACGCTCAGCCTCTACAATAGAAAACTTATTTTTATGCACCTTATTCTTTACACTGACCTCTAGTTTGCATACTCCCAGAATATTAATTATTTTGCCATTGTAATCCTTCAAAAGTACTGTTTTATTTAAAACATGCGGTTTAATTTTCATTTCTTGCATATCCGATAAATGTATAAGATTGGCCCTCAATCCCGTGTCGAGTTTAACCTTGATTAATGTTTTATTAATGAGAGGAATTGTCCAGTTACCTCTTTGAACACTTGTATTTGCATTGCTATTATTGCAAATTTGCTTTGAAGCTTTGTCTGCTTGCACGCCGTGACAATGTTTATCTTCACGAGATATCGTATCAATAAAAAATGTGTCTTTGAGATTTATCTCATCATGGTAGCACGGTAGCATTGTGGATAGCACAATCGCTTCACAGCTCCAGGGTCCCAGGTTCGATTCCGGCTTGGGTCACTGTCTGTGCGGAGTCTGCACATCCTCCCCGTGTATGCGTGGGTTTCCTCTGGGTGCTCCAGTTTCCTCCCACGGTCCAAAGATGTACAGGTTAGCTGGATTGGCCAAGATAAATTTCCCTTAGTGTCCAAAATTGTCCTTAGTGTTGGGTGGGGTTACTGGGTTATGGGGATAGGGTGGAGGTGTTAACCTTGAGTGGGGTCGTCTTTCCAGGAGCCGGTGCAGACTCGATGGGCCGAATGGCCTCCTTCTGCACTGTAAATTCTATGTAAATAAAAAAAAATCACGTTGATTGATTTTGGTACTTACGATTTTTTATTCGAGAAACATTGCAATGATTCTTGCCTTTGTATTTAGAACAGACTTTTCCAATTGCAGGACATTGCGGTTGCAAATGCCTGTTGCCGCATCCTGAGTGCAAAATGGTGTTGTCGGTCACTCGTTTGAATTGGCCACAGCTGCTGGTACCACGTTTTGCCTTGGGTTGCGTTAAAACACTAATGGCGTCAGCTGCATCTCCAATCTTTGCACCAAAAGTCTTTAGGTTTACTGTGCTAATCTGCTGTGCAGCTAGCTCACTGGCATGGCAAATTTTAATGGCATCGTCGAGCTGGAGTTCATTCTCCCTCAACAATCTCTTCCAAACTTTGTCATTGCTAATCCTGAACACCATTTGATCGCGGATTATCGACGCTTGCAAAGTTACATGTCTGAACCTTTAACTTAAAGGCTGTTAAGAAGCTGTCGAACGATTCACCTGCCTGTGCGAAAAACATACCGCTCGAACGTTTCTTATTTTTTGGTGTGCTGTGCCGATTGAATTTTTTCACAACTTCATCAAAGTTATTTTTATCAGCTTCATTATCGAATGCAAAGGTGTTAAAGAATTCTATCGCCTATGCATCTGCTACGGTGAGCAGCAACACTATTCTCCGTTCATCAGGCTGTGCCTGAAGACCTAGAGCTGCTACGTAGAATGTGAATTGCTGTTCAGAAGCGCGCCAATTCGCATCTACATTACCGGTGACATGAAGCTGATGTGTCTTCAGACTTTCATTCATTGACTTTGATGTCTAGTAGTGCGTTGAATGATATTTGTCAATACTCTACGTGGTTAGTATAAATTCATTTTCTTCTTTCTTCTCTGTTATCTTTTAGATCTTCAAGCCCAATGGAATTCTGGTACCATGTTACGTTCAGATGCTTGGCTGGTTGGAATAAGTGCACTAGAGAACGTCTAGTTCATGACTAGTTAAATGTTCATTGTTAAACAATAACATGGGTTAGATAACCAGAAGAGAATTATCAAAATTTGCTAACGATTATAAATTATCTAAGAGCTACTACAAATGCGACTATCCACTATGACAACTAATCCTGGCTCCCTGAGGTAACAGTGTCACATGGCTGTTCTCTACTGCTACCTATTGGTTGGAGGTTGGATCTATCATTATTTACATCATTGCTTATGCATATCATCACAGTAACTGTCTCCTGAAATGGCCTAGCAAGCCATTCAGTCCAAAGGCAATTAGAGATGGGCACAAAATTCTAGTCTTTCTATTGATGCACACATGCCATGAAACATTGAAAACATCAGACACTGGACGCAATTTAATAAGTGTGGCAATGAGCGGAAACTGCCGCAAGCTTCCTGACGCTTGGCCCAGCGAGGCCGTCACTGCTATAAAACGTTAATTGCTCCACTTAACGAGGCCCCATGGGCTTCACTCCGCAAATCACTGTCCCGCTAGCTGTTTCACCGGGACCATGCTCACCAGCCTCCTCCCCCACCTAACAAGGGAGAATAGCAGCCCCCCCCCCCCCCGCCTAACAAGGGAGAGCAGAACTTAAACCGCTCCTTCACAGTCAATCCCACACAGCTCACAGCATTGATACCGAGGAGACCAGCCCCATGATTCGGGATGCCGACTTGGCTAGACCGTTGGACGCGGTCAAAATCAGATGGGATGGCCTGTTCCCCCGAGTGTCTTGGAGGGTCAACCCCAGGGCAACCAGTGCCGCCTGGGAGAAATTGGCAGCAACCATCAGTTCGGGGAGCGTCACCAGGATGACCAGCACCCAGTGCCTTAAGAAGGTCAATGAGCTCCACTGGGCTGCACAGATGGGGTGTTCCTGGCCCCATGGAACTGGCCAGAGTCCTGCAAGGTGAGCCCCCAACTCATTTCCTGGACAACGCCAGGTTTAACCCACCAACAAATGGAAGATCCGGGGCCTATGTTCCACAAACACTTTGAAACTGGACCAGAAAACTCATTTGGGAGTATTGTGTACAGTTCTGGGTGCCACAATACAGGAAGAATGTGAACGCATTGGAGACAGAGCAGAAGAGATTACAAGAATGGTTTCAGGCATGAGAAACTTCAGTTATGAGATAGATTGGAGAGGTTGGGACTGTTCTCCTTGGAGAGTAGAAGGCCAAGAGGAGATTTGATAGAGATGTTCAAAATCAAGAGGGTGTTAGATAAAATAGAAAATGTTCCCACTCGTAAAAGGATCAAGACCGAAAGGGCACAGGTTAAAAGTGATTTGCAGAAGAAGCAAATGTGATGTGAGAAAAACCTTTTTCACAGAACGAGTGGTTTGGGTCTGCAATGCACTATCTGGAAGTGTGGTGGAGGCAGGTTCAATCCAGACATTCGAGAGGGCATCAGATGATTATTTGAAAAGGCAGGAGAATTGCACTAAGCCATATTGCTCATTTGACGAGCTGGTGCCCAGATATGATGGGCCAAACTGGCCTCCTTCCACACAGTAACAATTCGGTGATTATGTGATTCACTCTCCGAAACCCGTCTCCTAATAATCTTTATCTCCACAACACCTTTTAATCAGCGCTGCAGAATCATTCTTTAGATTCAAAAATTAATTTGAACAATTAATATCTAATCAGGTTTACTTGCAGATTTGTCATTAATGAAAACCATTGTAACTTTTAGTTGCAGTTATTAATTCAGCCTTCATTGAAAATGTGGGAAAAATAACACATTCTCATCACATGCTAGTAATACGATGGGACCTCCACTATCTGTGTTCCAATAACCCACCTCCCCAATGATCTGATACCACTTTGCCTGTGTGAAATTTTGTCTTATTTCACACCGTATGAATATAGTCTCCTCCAAGCTAATGTAAATTTATGTCACGGCCCAAATAATTTCAGTTTAAGTTTTTTGCATAATGCTTGTTTTTGTTCCTGTGGCTGTCTCGTGCTTTTCGTTATAAACTTTGACTCTGAATGTTCAGAAGAGATTTTCCAGTTTGGGTGACCTGTTGACCTCTGTGCTCAAATTCTTAATCTGAGCTCCCATTGGCTGAAACGTTTTGCAAAGAATGCAGTTCATAAATAAAATCTTTTTTGTAGGTTGAAAATCGTTAGGCTCAACCACCTGCTAATCCATAACCTGGAACAGGAGCCTTTCAACTGTGGCAGCAAATCTGTCGCTTTCTGAAGAGCCGTTTTTCTTTATCTCTCACTTCCTGTCATCGCAATTTGGTTTAGGTTTTTTTTTTACACGCAAACGTAAAAACATAAGAATTAGGAGGAGGACTTTCAGCCCATCAAGCCTGTCCCGTCGTTCAATAAGATCATGGCTGATCTGATTGTGACCTCAATGCCATTATCCTGCTTACCACCCCCCTCTACCCCCTCCCAGTATCCTTTGCTTTCCTTGTTGGCCAAGAAGTAATCTATCTCTGCCTCACAAATATCTCAATGACAGGGCCTCTAATATCCCCTGGTAAGAAAATGCAGGGGTACAATACTCCACCAGTTCTGTCGCGATGTTACAAGCCTTGTAAAATGTAGACCTCAGGTTTTTCATATTTTATGAAACAGGGATTTTTAGTGTGGACATACATTTAGTTAAGAATGGAATATTCTCTTGCCCTGGGATAATAATGTTTTCCAAACAATCTGAACAAGTACAATGTTAACATTGGAGAGGCTGTCCACACTTCAGAAATATCCAAATGAATCACAAAGTGCTGTTTTCAGGTGGGTAAGGGCACATCGGGTGAAGCCTTCTATATTTTAAACCTGCACAATAGCCTATCGGATCACTCCTTTTTTATGAGGCGGATGGTTAATATAAACAGCTGACATAATTTAAAGGAAATATAAAGTGTTGCTTCAGGAAAGAGCTTTTGGAATCATTTGAGACACGCCTCGGAGAATGAATCACAGACTTTGCATCTTTCTTTAACTGAATCTTGTACGTGTGTGGTAATGTACCAAAACCGTGGTAAATTTCTAGGAAGTCATTTAGTATGGAGTCTCCTGAGGGATGAGGGCCTGTTGCAGCATTGTCTGCACTATAGACTCGTTGGACTAGTTGCAGATCCTCACATGCCTCCACTCCAATCAAAGGTCCGCAGTCTGCCGGCACCACGGAAAATTTCAAATGTGAATTTTATTTCTTACATCCATATCATGCTCACATGCTCCTAACAACGAGATTTCATTACCATTGTAATCTCTTAACGATACCATTCTGTTAACTATGTTTGGTTTAATTTGCAGCTTTTTACATCGGGCAGGTTAATGAGGTTGGCCCTCGCACCAGTGTCGACTGTTGTAAGGTGAATTGGACATTCTGAATTCTCCCTTTGTGTACCTGAACATGTACCGGAATATGGCGACTAGGGGATGTTCACAGTAACTTCATTGCAGTGTTAATTTATCTTTAATGGCACTGTCCATTTATCCTCGTAATTATCTCCCTTCAATTCACTATTGCTGCAGATTGGTACAAATACATTGTTATTTGGTATGACTTGAGTCTCCTTGACTTTGCTGGAGATCTTGGCTACAAAGAATGTATAGGCACACTCCATCAATAGCACTGATACACTTTGTTTGTTCAGGCCCTCTCCTGTAATAACATAGGGGTTGCAAAATTATTTATGTCATTACAGTTACCGCATGTTTTTACATAAGCAGGGCATTGCCATTTGCCACATTGTGGACATAAAATGGAGGATCAGATCAACTGCTCAAAATGGCCGCCTGCACTGGGAGCACTTTTTTTACTCGGCTACGTCACCACAGTAATGGCGTCTGCCGCCAAAATGCTGGAGATTCAAAGTGCTGATCTGTTTTGCTGCACGCTCACTCATGTGGTGTTGTGTTTCACATTCTTGCCCAGTCATTTTCAAACTCAGGGTCACAACATGTAGATGGGTCGTAGGCGGGTGTTGGGAGTGCTGCGGGGCCATCGGTCACAGCATTCCTGATCGTGGGAAGAAGTGCCCAACAGCCATCACCAGCTTTTAAAAATGCCAGCTGCAACCCGTGTGGTGAATGAAATTCACACGGTATTATAAGTTACCAATGTCACTCTGTTCCAAGTATATATATGTATCAATATTGTAAGTGCAGTTGCACTACCTGACCACCAGGAGGAGTAGCTCTGGGAGTACTCGAGAGTTTGTACTGGGCTCCCCCTTGGCTCCGCCCAGAACTCCTCCCCCTGGAGCTGCTGTATAAAGATCCGTGCCACAGAGTCAGCCAGCCAGTTTACCGAAAGTTCAACGGCTAACAGGCTGGCTCTGTTGTAAGTATATTAAAACCGCTATTCTAATCCTAAAGCACGTGTCCGTAGAATTGATGGTTCCATCAATTTAATATACTTATGAAACAGTCGAAGTAAATCATGGAAGCAGCCCTCAAGCCCGGACGACTAGAACTCGACCCGCAGGATGCAGAGGCTAAAGAAATTTTTTCCCACTGGCTGAGATGTTTTAAGGCCTACCTGGCAGAAGCCAACACCACTGGAACAACGGAGGAACAAAAACTCAGCCTACTGCACGCGAGGGTAAGCCACACAGCTAAATCCGGCCGGTTCTTACACTGCAGTGCTGGTGATATTGGACAAAATGTACGTTAGGCCCATTAACAAGGTTTATGCACGCCACGTGTTTACGACTTGCCATCAGCGGCCTACAGAAACGCTAGCCGAATTTGTAAGGGAACTGAACAATCTCTCTAATGACTGTAATTATCAAGCCGTTACCGCAGCTGAACATAGGGAGCTTGCTGTGCAAGATGTTTTCGTAGCGGGCCTTAGATCGAACTATGTGCGCCAAAGACTGCTAGAAAAGGGGGCCCAGGACTTAGATACTACTGTGGAGGCTGCTACCACTCTGGAAGTCTCCTTCCGCAGCCTCACCTCGTTTCCCGCGAACCCCGCGAACTCATCGTGGACCCCCGACCAACAATCCCCCCAGGCCTGTGCCGCACGGCCCCCCCAGCTACAGCGCTGCCAAAGCCAGTTACTCTGCTGCCCCAGCCAGCTATCCAGCTGCTCCAGCCAGCTACTCAGCTGCCCCAGCCTGCCATTTCTGTGGCCAAAGCCAGCACCCGCGGCAGCACTGCCCAGCCCGATCCGCGACCTGCAGCAGCTGCGGGAAGAAAGGCCACTATGCCAGAGTGTGCCTCGCGAAAATGGCCCCAGTGTCTAACTCTCCAGTAGAGAGAACAAATCGCTCCCAGCACCAGCGAGCCCGTGGGGACCGAAATGCTGTGGCCTACGTTTACGCCCCTTCCCGCCACGTGCGATCCATGGGGGCCGCCATCTTGGCAAACCCCCACCACGCGGCCGGCCACGTGCGACTCATGGGGGCTGCCATCTTCCTCGCCGCTCACCACGTGTGATCCACGGGCCTCATCTGCATCTCCATGCTCAGATAGCTCATCAGAAGACTACGACTTCCCCGGGCACCCATCACGCGGCCCGCAGCCTCAGCGCAGCGATCCTGCATCAAGCTCGCCAGAACGTACCGGCATCTACTTGACCGGACGCCCACTCGGAAGACTATGACTTTCCCGGGCACTCATCACGCGGCCCGCAACTCAACGCGGTCACCCTAGATCAATCCCGCCCCAAGCACCTACAAAGTTCGATGGCGGAGGTCCAGATCAACGGGTACAGCACGCCATGCCTCTATGACTCCGGGAGCACCGAGAGCTTTATACACCCAGAGCTGGTAAGACGCTGTTGCTTCCTATTTTTCCTGTGAGCCAAACTATCGCCCTCGCTTTGGGCTCCCACTCAGTCCAAATCCAAGGACGCACCGTCGCTACGCTCACAATTCGTGGCGCTAGTTATTCAAAATTTAAACTTTATGTCCTGCCTGACCTCTGCGCGCCACTCTTATTAGGCCTGGATTTCCAGTGCAACCTCAAGAGCCTCACCCTCAGCTTCGGTGGGCCCCTGCCCCCACTCACTATCTGCAGCCTAGCCACGCTGCGCATCGCCCCCCCTCCTCTCTTCGCCAATCTCACTCCAGATTTCAAACCAGTAGCTACTCGCAGCAGGCGATACAGCCAACAGGATAGGGTCTTTATCCAATCGGAGGTCCGACGGCTGCTCAGCGAGGGGATCATAGAGGCCAGTAATAGTCCCTGGAGAGCTCAGGTGGAGGTCGTCAAGACCGGGGAAAAATTTTGCATGGTCGTAGAATATAGCCAGACCATAAATCGCTTTACGCTTCTAGAAGCGTATCCCCTCCCCAGAATTGCAGACATGGTTAATCAGATCGCCCAATATCGGCTATTTTCCACGGGGGATCTGAAGTCTGCATACCACCAGCTCCCAATCCGCCCGGAGGACCGCCACTACACGGCGTTCGAGGCCGATAACCACCTCTTCCATTTCCTCTGGGTTCCCTTCGGCGTCACTAACAGGGTTTCGGTGTTCCAACGAGCAATGGACCGAATGGTAGACCAGTACGGGCTGCGGGCCACGTTTCCGTATCTGGACAATGTTACCATCCGCGGCTATGACCAGCAGGACCACGACGCCAACCTCCACCATATTCTCCAGACGGCACAGAAATTAAACCTCACTAAGAACAAGGAGAAATGCGTTTTCCGCACAAACAGACTGGCCATCATTGGCTACGTCGTGGAGAACGGAGTCCTGGGCCCAGACCCGGACCGCATGCGCGTGCGAGGGAGAACTCCCCCTCCCTCATTGCCCCAAGGCCCTCAAACGGTGCTTGGGGTTCTTCTCATACTACGCCCAGTGGGTCCCTCAATATGCGGACAAAGCCCGTCCACTCTTTAAGGCCACACGATTTCCCCTGCCTGCTGAGGCACGCCAGGCCTTCAGCTGCATCAAGGAGGACATCGCCAAAGCAGCCATGCGGGCGGTGGATGAGTCCACTCCCTTTCAGGTTGAGAGCGATGCCTCAGAGGTAGCTCTAGCAGCCACTTTAAATCAGGCAGGGAGGCCCATTGCATTTTTCTCCCGTACCCTATCCGCTTCAGAACACCGACACTCCTCTGTCGAGAAAGAAACACAAGCCATCGTGGAGGCTGTTCGTCACTGGAGGCACTACCTCGCAGGTAGGAGGTTCACCCTCATCACCGACCAACGATCGGTTGTCTTTATGTTTGACAACTCGCAAAGGGGCAAAATAAAAAATGATAAAATCCTTCGGTGGAGGATCGAACTCTCCACCTATAGTTACGGTATTAAATATCGACCGCGGAAGCTCAACGAGCCCTCGGATGCCCTAACCCGCGGAACATGCGCCAGCGCGCAGATCAGCCGTCTGAAAGCCATCCACAATGACCTCTGCCATCCAGGGGTCACCCGGCTCGCCCACTACATCAGAGCCCGAAACCTGCCTTTCTCCAACGAGGAGGTAAAAGCGGTCACCA
This sequence comes from Scyliorhinus canicula, assembly GCF_902713615.1. Classification (NCBI taxonomy): domain Eukaryota; kingdom Metazoa; phylum Chordata; class Chondrichthyes; order Carcharhiniformes; family Scyliorhinidae; genus Scyliorhinus; species Scyliorhinus canicula. The sequence continues at coordinate 32,258,765 of NC_052157.1, forward strand.
AGGACTGCCCGATCTGTGCAGAGTGCAAACCGTACTTCTATAGACCAGACAGGGCCCACCTGGTCAAGACTTCTAGGCCCTTTGAACGCCTTGCGATCGATTTCAAAGGCCCACTCCCCTCCACTAACAAGAACATTTATCTCCTCAACATCATCGATGAGTTCTCCCGATTCCCTTTTGCCATTCCGTACCCTGACATGACCTCCCACACAGTCATTAGGGCCCTGCATAGTGTCTTCACCCTGTTCGGTTTCCCCAGCTACGTGCACAGCGACCGGGGTTCGTCCTTTATGTGCGACAAGCTGCGTCGATACCTGCTCGACAAGGGCATCGCCTCGAGCAGGACTACCAGCTACAACCCCAGGGGGAACGGGCAGGTGGAGAGGGAGAACGCGACGGTCTGGAAGACCGTCCTACTGACCCTCCGGTCTAGAAAACTCCAAGTCTCCCAATGGCAAGAAGTCCTCCCAGACGCGCTCCATGCAATCAGATCCCTCCTCTGTACAGCGACAAATCAAACCCCTCACGAGCGGCTCTTCATTTTTTCTAGGGGGACTACCACGGGGGTCTCACTTCCGGCGTGGCTGAGGACACTAGGCCCGGTTCTCCTGAGGAAGTACGTCAGGGGGCACAAAACTGACCCCCTTGTTGAAAAGGTGCACCTCCTCCATTCCAACCCCAGTACGCATTCGTGGAGTTCCCGGACAGTCGCCATGACACAGTATCCCTTTGGGACCTGGCACCCGCTGGATCCAGCCCCCCCCTTCCCCCACTGAGGAACCCCTTACCCCGTTCCCTATGCTGCCGCCCCCTCGCGCCCCCGATTCCGCAAGCTCGCCCCACCGGTTCCACGCGCCAGCACCAGACCGCCCCCAGCGCCCCCAGTCTCCAGTCGAGCCAGAGGTGTATTAAGTTTGGACGAGACCCGCCCCGGAGTCTGCCATCATACCCCAGCACTCAACACCCACCCAGCCACCGCAAAAGGCTGCAACCCCGGTGCTCCGCAGATCGAAACGAACAATTCTTCCACCAGACAGACTAACTCTGTGAGCCACCACCCCCGCCAGACTCGATTTTTTTCACAGTGGGTGAATGTGGTGAATGAGGTTCACACGGTATTATAAGTTACCAATGTCACTCTGTTCCAAGTATATGTATGTATCAATATTGTAAGTGCAGTTGCACTACCTGACCACCAGGGGGAGTAGCTCTGGGAGTACTCGAGAGTTTGTACTGGGCTCCCCCCTTGGCTCCGCCCAGAACTCCTCCCCCTGGAGCTGCTGTATAAAGATCCGTGCCACAAAGTCAGCCAGCCAGTTCACCGAAGGTTCAACGGCTAACAGGCTGGCTCTGTTGTAAGTATATTAAAACCGCTATTCTAATCCTACAAGCACGTGTCCGTAGAATTGATGGTTCCATCAACCCGCTTTCAGAATGCCTGCCATCCCGTGCATGCGTGCCCCCTCAGTAGTACACAGGCCTAGAGCCCAGCAAAGCAGACATCACCTCCTGAGCCCAGGGGAAGATCCTCCACGCTAACCCAGGGGTAGATTCTTTTAAAAAATAGATGGAGACACTTCTCCAGAAGCAGCGGCAGAGAGCAGGTCATGCACCCCATGCACTGATGTCACATGCTCTGGGTGCGATAGATATTCCTCCATTTTGTAGCTGCCAACAGTGCTGGTATGAGCTCCAGGGTCTCTGCTGAACAACCCAGTAAAAAGAAGCTGAAAACAGGAACAAAGCAGCATAAAAATGATTTCTTGAGGTGTGGGTTTATCCCCCAGGGTGGCTGGTTGGCTCTTGGGTGATAAGGTTTGCCCGCTGAGGACCTGGCTAATGACGCCAGTATTGAGGCTGGTGACCGATGCGGAGACCCGATACAACGAGGTGGCCACTCGGTCTATTATTGAGCAGTGCATCGGACTCCTCAAAATGCGGTTCTGATGCCTCGACCGGTCTGGTGGTGCACTGCAGCACACCTCCCAGAGGGCCACCCTCTTTGTGGTGACCTGCTATGTCCTCCAAAACCTGTCACACCAGCGGGGCATCGTGCTGGAGGTGGAAGGGAAGGGACATGTGGCCACCTTCAAGGAGGAGCACAAGGAGGTGCCGGACCATGAGGGGCTGGAGGAGAAGCCTGAGGAGGACCCACAGGATCAGCTGGAGGATGGTGGACAGGTGGCAGCGGCAAGAGACCGGCAAGCCCTGAGGGCCGGGGAGGCCCTCATTTCTGATCCCTTCACATTGGGCATAGCCTCGTCCAACCATCACAACCCCTCCCCTTTCCTCTCCCTTCTCCACCCTTTCCCCACCAATTTCCCCATCTCCCCTTCACCCCCCATACCCCATCCTCCCAGGGTCTGTGTAACATCACTCCAGGGCGATGGGACTGTGTCGGCACTGTTAGCGGGTCACTGTCGAAGGGGGGTGATGATAGCCCGCTGACAGCAGGGTGCTAGTGCTCCTTAATCCATGCCATAGTCTGACTGCTGCCTGTCTGCTGAGTGCTTGTTCACACCCATCACCTGCACGTGTGTGCCTGGCTAGTGGGGGTGGGGAGGTCCAGGACCTCCATGCCTGGGGGGACTGGGGCAGAGGATTAATGCTCAGCCCGTATTGCAGAAGAAAGTGCCAGAGGTGTCATACTTCTCAGGTGCAATGACTTTAATGCTGTAGATATGTGTCCCCAGCTGCCCCGAGTCCCCGATGGTGCCACACCACCCTCCCCGCCCCCCCACCTCCAGTCCTAATCCATCCCCCCTTACTTTAACCTCCCCCCTTTCTCCCCAGTGCCCCCTCAGTGATCCTCGACCTGCTTAGCCTTCTGTGCTCTATCGTTGTGCCTAGGTGCGTCCCCAGGATGGACATCAGAGGTAGAGGCAGCCTGCGGATTACCACATCCCGTGGCCTTCGGTGCCCCAGGCGGGCGTCCTCTCGGGACATTAGGGCCCGGGGGCCCCGGCCCACTTGCCGGCGGCGCATGCCCCACCATGCCACCCTGTTCCGGGGTCTCACTCCGAGACACGCTGTTGTCAGGGAGGTGGAACTCAGGGAGCTGGTGGCCAATGTCGCCACTGCGTAGGGTGGTTCCGAGTTGGCACCCAGCGCTCCGTCCTCCCAGTCGGTGCCATTAGAACCCTAGGCCTCACCTCGGGATAGAGGGGCAGCTGGGTTGAGCCCCAGCTGCCCCCCCGTCATTTGGCTCTGCCAACCCTGGCGACTCCCCAATGTCTGCAGCATGATGTTGATGCCTTCAGCAATGCTCTTCTGTGGCTGACATGCTCTGAAGCATCCCGGCAATGCCCACCTGCAACTGGGTTACCTCCCCCAGTGACTGGAACATGCTCTGGAGTGCCTCGGCAATGCCCACCTGAGACTGGGACAGGCTCCGCAGCGCCTCATCAAGGTCCACCTGAGGCTGGGACACGACCCCCAGCAACTGAGGAGCTCAGCCATGGCCGTCACTGACTGCACTACGCTTGGACACCTCCTCTCATGCTGCTGACGTTGTGCACCAGGCTCTCCACTGCAGTCGCCACCCTAGCAGTGTTGGTCTCAGTGCCACGCATTCTGAACTGGAACTCCTCCAATCGGCTATGGACCCCATGGAGTGTTGCTGACATCCCCCTCTGAATATCACGGCTACACCCTATCGTCTGCATCAACTCCGGATAAACTTGGTTCAGAGGCTCAGCATCTGACTGGGACCCAGCTGGGGCCTGGCATCCAGCAGACCTCTGACTGCTGTCTCGCCTGGGCATTCCTGCCTCTATGTGATGTGCATCAGCAACTGTGTGATGTTCACCAGAATGTGCCCCAGAAGTGTCTCCATTACTGTCATCCACAAATGGACATGTGGTCAGTGGGAGGGATGGGTCAGTCTGCAGGCATTAACAACCCACGTGTGACAGGTCATGTGGGTGGCGGCCGATAGATCCTCTGCGCCATCCGACAACCTCTATGTCAGTGACCGATCTACACTTGGCCACTCCCGTGACCTCCAGGGCTTGTTCCTCGGAGGGGATGAGGATTCTGATGTCCGTCACTCTGCCGTTCATCTGGCCCTCTCCCATCTGTGGTGGGCCGACTTCTCCTGCAGGGACACAGAAAGGGCATTGTGAGCTGTGACCGATCTGTAAGTGGCCGTGACGGTGCCCCACACATCCCCAACAACAGACAATGTCACCCCTACACATATGGGCATCACCCCACACCCCTCCAAGTGAGGACAGCCCATTATGGGGTCATTGAGGGCCACACTTTTCAAGCCTTCCCCCCCCCCCCCCCCCCCCCCACCCCCCCACCGTGAGCATCCTTTCGGAACCCCCACCGTTCACCCCACCAACCTTCCGAAGGCCCCTTCATACCCGCCCTTCACCCACCCCACCCTTCATACCCCACTCATCCCTCTTTTCATGGTCATTGTCCCCCCTCAGGCCTTGACTGGTGGCAGTGCCATCCTGGCATGATGGCAGTGCTCCTGCCAGCCGGCCAGTGCCTTCTGGGTACCTTGGCAGCGCTAGGGTATCACCTGCGCAGTTCCTGACCACCTAGGGTCCAACAATGGCCTGTGGATCCCCCAGGTGCTGTTCCACCTGGTCCACATTTGTGTGGATTAATTCCAAATGGCACCCGGCTGGAGTTTTCTTGGGGAAGCCAATAGATGCTGGGAGATGGTTAGATCGGCGTCAGCATGGTTAAGTTGGTTTTAAACCCACTTGAGTGTGAGATCACAACTTCTCACATGATCAGGTATTTACTGGCCACGCCCCTCTCCAATTCCAGCCAGACGTGGCCAATAGATCGCACCCACAGTGTGGCACCCTGGAACAACAATGACATGGTGCTACTCACATTTTAGATTCCATAAATATGTTAAGAACAGTAATAGCTACAATGAACAATGCATAATATAACTGTAGGGCAGCACGGTGGCGCAGTGGGTTAGCCCTGCTGCCTCACGGCGCCGAGGTCCCAGGTTCGATCCCGGCTCTGGGTCACTGTCCGTGTGGAGTTTGCACATTCTCCCCGTGTCTGCGTGGGTTTCGCCCCCACAATCCAAAGATGTGCAGGGTAGGTGGATTGGCCGTGCTAAATTGCCCCTTAATTGGAAAAACAATGAATCAGGTACTCTAAATTTATAAAAATAAAAATTTTTTTAATAATATAACTGTAACATTTAAAAACAAATGTCCCTCTAATCTCCTCTCCTCTGTGTGTCCAATTTCACAGAATCACAGAATTGTTACGGCATAGAAGGAGACTGCGATGATGTGCAAAAGCAATCTTGTATGTATTGATGTAAATGACCTCCAACCAGCAGGTGGCAGTGTAAATCTACCACGTGACTCTGTACCTTGAGGAATTGGGAGATATTCGTGTTTGTGGATAGTCATACTTGAGTAGCTCCAGGATAATTTATCAGTATTAGTAGTTTGTAATACATTCCTTGTAGTTATCTTTACCATGCATTTGTTTTATAATAAAATGCTTCCGGGCAGCAATTCCTGACCCCAACCACTCGTTGCGTGAAAAGGCTTTTCCTCACATTGCATTTGATGCTTTTGCAAATCATCACATCTGTCCCCTCTCTTTTACCAGCGGGAAAGTTTCTCCGTACCTACTCTATCCAGCCCCCTCATGCTTTTGAATATCCCTAGAATATGAACAGTTGGTGTGAATTCTTGAGTACAGACCAGGCCTGCAGTACTGTGTGTAGTTTTTCTCTTCTTAAGGAGGACATACTTAAACTGGGGGCAGCTCAGAGAAGATTCCTTGGGCAGATTCCTGCGTCCTCTCGTTCTCCATCCTTTTAAGAGCAGGAACAGTTTCTCTCTATCTACTCTATCCAACTCCCTCGTAAATCTTCTGCCATTTGGTCGAATCCAATAATTCAACTATGCTTCTTTTCCATTTGGAGTCCATTTTGTTCTCCCTACTGAGATGCCACTTTGACATAAGCAGCACTGCAGGTATGCAGATAACCATTGTAGTAAGCGGAGTGTTGGCAGGTGTTTGATCATAGGAGGATTTGGATGCATTTTGACGTTCCTCTTGCATCAACACGTCAACACGTGTACTTTCCAGCAGGGATCATTGGATAATAATCATGAGCCGGAACGCTGGCTATTTTGTCCCCTGGACAGGGAGATACTGTGGGAATGTGGAGAAGATGTTTCCACTAGTAGGAGAGACTAAAACCCGGGGCAGCACGGTGGCGCAGTGGGTTAGCACTGTAGCCTCACGGCGTCGAGGTCCCAGGTTCGATCCCGGCTCTGGGTCACTGTCTGTGTGGAGTTTGCACATTCTCCCCGTGTTTGCGTGGGTTTCCCCCCCACAACCTAAAGATGTGCAGGGTAGGTGGATTGGCCACGCTAAATTGCCCCTTAATTGGAAAAAATGAATTGGGTGTACTAAATTTAAAAAAGAAAAAAAAAAGGAGAGACTAGAACCCTAGGGCACAGCCTCAGACTGAAGGGACGATCCTTTAAAACTGAGATGAGGAGGAATTTCTTCAGCCAGAGGTGGTAAATCTATGGAACTCATTGCCGCAGAAGGCTGTGGAGGTCAAGTCATTGAGTGTCTTTAAGCAGAGATAGATAGGTTCTTGATTAATAAGAGGATCAGGGGTTATGGGGAGAAGGCAGGAGAATGGGGACGAGAAACGTATCAGCCATGATCGAATGGCGGAGCAGACTCGATGGGCCGAATGGCCTAATTCTGCTCCTATATCTTATGGTTGTGTGTAAACTTACACGAGGCTAAGGAATTCATCAAACAAGTGATTGAGGAATTATATAAAATGTTTTAACATGAAATATGTAATGATTTAATTGTCAAACAACAGACAACTTTGAAACCTTTTTGAAAATTATGGAGGTTTAGAGATTATTGGAGCCTTTTTTTTAACAACTCATTGATTCAACAAAGATAGAGCTTGAATTCTAAAAGGTCCTCAGCACGTAACTTGAATTGATTTTGTAATGCACTTTAAAAAATAAATCATTCAGCATGCCCTCGATGCCTAGCAACAGGAGTCTGTATCTGACTGATTCTCCTTACATGGAACATAAAATCTAAAAATGATTCGCAAAAAATCCATTCGGCATATAAAGTTCAATTTAAATAGAAACTTTTCCATGGGTTCCTTTGCCTAATGTTAATAAACATTACATGAATTTTAAGAATGGTCAATGAAACCATGATATTTTCATGTCAGGAGAAAAGAACAGATTTAAAATAGGCAAATGCATTCTTTATTGATTCAGCTAACATCAGAAAATTGTTCTAGGATTTCTTTCTTGTTCTAAGTCACTGAGGAAAAGTTGGAGAGTCATCAGAATGGAACAACGGGATCATTGAGGAGGAGGTTTTGAGGGATTCGAAGTGGGAAATGGTACAGGCGTTTTGGAACATTGAGTTCATGGCTGGAAACTCTTCTGAAAGGCAACATGTTTTCTTTTATATAAATTTAGATTACCCAATTATTTTCTTTCAATTAAGGGGCAATTTAGTGTGGCCAATCCACCTCCTCTGCACATTTTCTTTTGGGTTGTGGGGGTGAAACCCACGCAGACACGAGGAGAATGTGCAAACTCCACACGGACAGTGACCCAGAGCCAGGATCGAACCCGGCACCTCAGTGCCGTGAGGCAGCTGTGCTAACCACTGGGCCACCGTGCTGCCTTGAAAGGCAACATGTTTGAGGAGTGCGAGGGGGCGATGGGTCTGTGTGTGTGGGGTGGGTGAAGGTGCGGGGGGGGGGGAAGGGGGGGGTTGGGGAGGTGGAGGTGCTGGTGGTTGGAAGGTGGTGCCCAATAGGCCAGAGTCAGAAGAGTGAGGGAAAGAGAAAGTTGCAAAGGTCAAACTATGGGAGGAGTAGGTAAATGATGATGGGTTTGAAGACGGAGCATGAGACGATGGAGCTGGCGAATGCAGTGGAACATAGGAGCAAAGGAGTTGGGGGCAGGAGGAGACCATTCAGCCCTTTGAGCCTGTTCTACCATTCAACAAGATTGTGACTGATCTCGTTGTGGCCTCAACTCCACTCTCTAGTCTTCCCTCCCATAACCTTCAACTTGCTTGTCCTGTCCACAATCTGTCTAACTCTGTCACAAATAAATTCAATGGCCCAACCTGCACTGCTCTCCATGGAAGAGAATTCCACAAATAACCCTCTGAGAGAAAAAAGAATCATCATCTTTGGCTGGAATTCTCTGGCCACTGGGATTCCCTCTTCCCGCTGGCAATGCACCCTCCGCCCACAGGTTTCCCGCAGCGTGGGCTGGCTTCAATGGGAAATCCCATTGACAAGTGGCGGGAGTAGAGAATCCTGCCGCTAGCAAATGGCCTGCTGATGGGAAACATGCGGTTGGGGAATGGGAAAATCCCGCCTTCCATCTTAAAAGGGAGACCTCTTATTCTTAAACTGAGTACCCTGGTTCTCATCTCCTCAACAAGTGGAAACATCTTCACTGTGACCACCTTATCAAGTCTACTCAGGATCTTATTAGGTTTTAATTAGATCAGTGGTGATCGCTGAGCAGGAATGTAAGGCGAGCGAAGCTTGGGAAGTCAGAAAACTGTTTGAAAATCTAGCTGGGAAGTAGGGAAGGCATGGGCAAGGGTTTCAGCAGCCATGGCAGTCAGGTTAGGTTAGAAGCTCAGCTCGGCATCCAGTCTGTTTGAGTGTACATCCTTGCAAATGGCTGGAACTAAGGTTTCTGGCAATGAGACTCAGATTACGAATGGAAACAAAGCCACGATCTGGCCTCTATCGATATTCGGTAGTTACATCTAAAACAAACTTCCTCACAGCCCCAAGTCACTTGAGAAATATGACCAGCAAAGGTCTGAAAAAACAGCAATCCGTGATTGAAATTCATAGGTTCGCAAAGGAGTTTCTACCAGGATGTAATGTGATTATGCTAAGCCTCTGGGCAGTGTAGCTTATTAAAGCAGAGTCAGTCTGGATTGAGATTCAAGTAATGGATGTGTTGGAAGTCGCAGTGATAAAGTCCAGGCGATTTATTTATGCACCTCCATCCCTTATTTTATTACCCTGCATCTCTCCCAGTGCATAATGCTATCAAAACCTCCTAATCCTGTGCTACCAGAAATCCTGACCCATGTTACTCTCTATATCCTGATTCATGTTCAGAACATGTTATAAGTGGCATCAGCTGATAAACTGACACGAGCAAGAGACGGCTACAGGTTTAAACATTATCCTCTATCTTAGTTCATAAGGTGCCTCCATTTCAAATGGCTTATAGTTTCTCCCTGATATATGTTTGCAGCTCTACTCAGCAGCAGAATTCCTCTACCAGTCAACACCTTATACAAGTTAATATTTAGGTTTTCCCTCATTCCCCCTGTTTTAGGCGAGGCTTTGAAACTGCTGCTATTGCTCCCCTGTAGGAGGTACCTGACCGCACTCGCCTCCGGGACGTTATGCATCAGGATTTATTCGCAAAACAAATGCCAATGAATAAAATCACACTGCCCATAAATGCTCATCCATCCATCCAGAAAGGAGACATAATTCTTCAGTGCCCAGAGAGAATAGGAGAGATCCTCATGAGTTCCTAGAAAACTGTTCTAAATTCCTAAGGTGGTGTGAGGTTTATTCCTTCGCCTTCAGTGAGCCTCATTTATAAACTCACAAACGTAAGTATTAGAAGCAGGATTAGGCCACATGGCCCCTCAAGCCTACTTCGCCATTTAATAAGATAATGGCTGATCTGATTGTAACTCAACTCCTCATTCCTGTCTACCCCCAGTAACCTTTCACCCCCAAGTTTATCAAGAAACTCTGAGGGCCAGAACACAGGTCCATTGAATACATTCAACTGCAATAATTGTGAGGAAGTGGTTATTGTCTGATAGGGGAGGGAGTGAGACTCAGTGGAAAGGTGCTCACATAGGGGGATGTGCATGCGTGTATGTCCCAGATCCGGAGAGCTCTGTGGGTCAGGGCATTGTCAGGACTACTCGTAACTCACTTTGATGTTCTCTTCCTTTCAGTTTTCGATTCGGGAGAATCATGGAGCCAGTCGAGCTGGCAATTCTTTTGATTGTGATCGACCAGCAGCAGTGACATCGACGTGCTGCTGCATGCGGCCAAGAACAGCGTCGTGCAGAGGAGTCGGAGGCTTGACCCGTTGATCAGCCAGATGGAGAGCCACAGAATGTGGAACCTCAGAGGAAGCAACACCGGCCATTGGTGTTCTGAAATAGAACTTCCTACCTCCAGGATACAGAGGTCCAGTGCCTGAGAAGGCAGAGTCAGTCCTGGGGGAAAGTGAACCGCCCGCGCCACATAATACAAAAGTTGACACCACATGGACAAGAAGGACATCCATCATGGCCCTGAAAGTAACTGCCGCTCTGAACATTTATGCCAACAGCTTGTTTCAAGGCTGCATGTTGACCTGTGTGGCATACCCCATTCAGCTGCTCACATGTGCGCTATTTGTGAGGGACCACATGTATATCAGCTTGGACAGGACCAGGCAAGGCAGGATGCCAGAGTCATGGATAGCAGTCATGTCCCAGGTGCAGGATGTTATTGATTGCACCCACATGGCTCTGCGCTCTCCATGGTTGCATGGGGTGCCATTTTTGAAACGCAAGAGATTCCACTCCCCCGATGTCCAGATTGTCTATGACCATGCGATACACATCATGCAGCTGTGTGCCCGTTCCCCGGGGAGTGTCCATTATAGTTACATCTCGGGAGGCCACAAACACCTGCTGAGGTTCACAGTAATGAGGCTTATGCATAAAATGGTGTTCTGGGCGAGCAGGCGATTGGACTGCTCAAGAACCGGTCAGGGACAGCCCTCCAGTACAGTCTACAGAGTGCCTCAGGCATCATAGTGGTCTGCTAAGCTCTGTACAGCTTGGCACTACAGCGAGGAGAGCAACTGGACCAGGAGGAGATGGGATAGTGCCACATCTCCTCAGTTGAGGAGTGATAGTGTCTGATGTTCGTGATTCTGCCTTTGCAGCTCCAGCAGCTTTGGGACGGGCGGACCCAGGGGCACGTCATTGGCCTGGAGATCATCAGAATTCTGCGCTTGGCATTCCTCTGAGTGCCAGATCCCTGGGATATTCCTTCCTCCACTTGCTGAAGATCTTCAGCTGTGTGATTCTCACCAGTGAGAGACCCAGAATCCAGCCTACTAGTCATTGCCATCGAAGTCTGTGCTGCTGTAGGATGCGGGTGACAGCTGTGATGCCTTCTCGGTGCTTTTCTCCTAAACGTCTCCCTCGGAGTTGCTCGGGTCTGTGGTCTGCAGATGGCATGAGGATGGTCTGGGCTGGTCGACTGATTGACCTGCAAGGGAACTGAGGTGGCATTGGTGCATCACAGGGGCAGATCGATGGGAGAAAGTTAACTCACATGAAGCTTGCACCATGGCTGAACGTGTTGAGGGTTCTCCCTTTTGTCTGGTGCCCCACCTCACACTCTGCACAGACGGTCCTGCTCCTCACCTGCCAGATCAAGGGCTCTCTCCTCACAGGGCGTTAGGCTTCTCAGCTTGGGCATGACTCAGAGAGGCTGTGCCCACTCACACTGACTGTGCTCAAGTTTGTCCTGCAATGAGACAGATGGGGAGAGTCTAAGCGGGAGTCCTGTCACGTCAAATAGTGATGAAGGCTGCCGTGTGTGGGAGCAGAGACGTTGGGAGCAGAGTGTCTACTGGGGGGACCATGAGGAGTGGTGGGAGCGGGCGCCCTGAGAAGTGTTGGATTGGAAGGGAAGCCTGGCAGGGAAGACAGTGGAACAGAAATGGCAGGGGTTTTGGGGGGTTATTCGGGAGGCACAACAGAAATTCATCCCAAGGAGGAGGAAACATGCTGAGGGGAGGACAAGGCAACCTGACTGACAAGGGATGTCAAGGACAGCATAAAAGCTAAAGAAAAAGCATACAGTGTGGCGAGGATTAGTGGGAAGCCTGAGGGTTGGGAAGCCTTTAAAAGCTAGCGAGTAATATAAAAGAGTTTTTTTGATATATATAAAAGGTAAGAGAGAGGCAAGAATGCACATTGGACCACTGAAAAATGAGGCTTGAGAAGTACTAATAGGGAACAAAGAAATGGCCGAGGAACTGAATAGGTATCTTACATCATTCCTCACGATGGAAGACACCAGTGGCATGCCAGAACTTCAAGAGAGTCAGGGGGCAGGGGTGAGTAAAGTATCCATCACTGAGGAGAAGGTGCTGAGGAAACTGAAAGGTCTGAAGATGGACAAATCACCCAGACCAGATGGACTACACCCCAGGGTACTGAAGGAGATAGCTGAGGAGATCGTGGAGGCATTGATGGTGATCTTTCGTGAGTCACTGGGGACAGGAAGAGTCCCAGAAGATTAGAAAATGGCTAATCTAACACCCCTGTTTAAGAAAGGAGGGAGGCAGAATACAGGAAATTATAGGCTAGTTAGCCTGACTTTGTTGGTTGTTGGTAAGATTTTAGAGTCTATTATTAAGGATGTCATTGTGGAGCACTTAGAAGTGCATGGTAAAATAGGACTGATTCAGCAAGGATTCGTCAAGATAAATCTGTTAGAATTGTTTGAGGGGGTAATGAGGAAGTTAGACAAAGGAGAGCCAGTGGATGTGATCTATTTGGATTTCTAAAAGGCCTTTGAAAAGGTGCAGTACAGGAGGCTGCTGAATAAGATAAGAGCCCATGGTGTTAGGGGCAAGGTACTGACATGGATAGAGGATTGGCTGACTGCCAGGAGGCAGAGAGTGGGGATAAAGGGGTCTTCTTCATCAGGATGGCAGCCGGTGACAAGTGGTGATCCGCGGGGGTCAGTGTTGGGACAACAACTATTCATGATACACATTAACAATCTGGAAGAAGGATGTGAGGGAATTGTTGCTAAATTTGTAGATGATACAGGGGAACTGCAGAAGGACTTGGGCAGGCTAGGAGAGTGGGCAAAGGAGTGGCAGATGGAATACAGCCTGGAAAAGTGTGAGGTTATGCACTTTGGTAGGAAGAATAGAGGCAAAGACTATTTTTTAAATGGAAAAAGGCTACAGAAATTGGAAGCACAAAGGTTAACATGCATGTTCAGTTGGCAGGTGTGTGTATGAAAGAGAGGGAAACGTGTGTGTGCATGTATGAGAGAGAGAGGGAGATTTGTGTGCGTGTATGAGAGAGAGAGAGGGAGACATGTGTGTGCATGTATGAGAGGGAGGGGGAGACATGTGTGTGTGTGAGAGAGAGAGGGAGACATGTATGTGCATGTATGAGAGATGGAGGGGAACATGTGTGTGCATGTATGAGAGAGAGAGGGAGATCTGTGTGTGCGTGTATGAGGAGAGGGGGAGATGTGTGTGTATATGAGAAAGGGAGACATGTGTGTATATGAGAAAGAGAGAGGGAGACGTGTGTGTCTCTGAGAGAGAGAGAGATGTGTGTGTCTGAGAGAGATAGACGTGTGTGCATGAGAGAGAGAGGGAGACGTGTGTGCATGAGAGAGCGAAGGAGACGTGTGTGTGTGGGAGAGAGAAAGGGAGACGTGTGTGTGTATGAGAGAGAGAGGGTGACGTGTGTGTCTGAGAGAGAGGGAGACGTGTGTGTGAGAGAGAGAGGGAGACGTGTGTGCATGAGAGAGAGAAGGAGACGTGTGTGCATGAAAGAGAGGGAGACGTGTGTGCATGAAAGAGAGAGGGAGACATGTGTGCGTGAGAGAGAGAGCGAGATGTGTGTGCGTGAAAGAGAGAGGGAGACGTGTGTGTGTGAGAGGGAGACTTGTGTGCGTGAGAGAAAGAGGGACAAGTGTGTGTGTGAGAGAGAGGGAGATGTGTGTGCATGAGAGAGGGAGACATGTGTGTGCGTGAGAGGGAGAGGGAGACGTGTGTGCGCATGAGAGAGAGAAGGAGACGTGTGTGTGCATGTATGAGAGAGCGAGGGAGACGTGTGTGTGCATGTATGAGAGAGAGGGAGATGTGTGTGCCTGTATGAGATAGAGTGGGAGACATGTGTATGCGTGTATGCAAGAGAGGGGGAGACATGTGTGTGTGTATGAGAGAGAGAGGGAGACATGTGTGTGCATGTATGAGAGATGGAGGGGGACATGTGTGTGCATGTATGAGAAAGAGGAGGCCTGTGTGTGTGTGTATGAGAGATGGAGACAGACATGTGTGTGTGTGTGAATGAGAGATGGAGAGAGACATGTGTGTGTGTGAATGAGAGATTGAGACAGACATGTGTGTGTGTGTGAATGAGAGATGGAGAGAGACATGTGTGTGTGTGAATGAGACAGAGGTGCATGTGGGTTTATGAGGGAGAGGTGCATGTGGGCTTATGAGGGAGGGAAAACTGTGTTTGTGTGTGAGGAAGGGAGATGTGTGTGTGTGAAGGCGGGAGTGTTGCCAGTGTGTGTTAGGAGTGAGGGAGATGTGTGTGCGGGAGGGAGTGTTGCCAGTGTGTGTGAGGAAGGGAGTGTTGCCAGTGTGTGTGTGGAGTGAGGGAGATGTGTGTGTGTGTGTGCGGGAGGGAGTGTTGCCAGTGTGTGTGAGGAAGGGAGTGTTGCCAGTGTGTGTGTGGAGTGAGGGAGATGTGTGTGTGTGTGTGTGTGTGTGGGAGGGAGTGTTGCCAGTGTGTGTGAGGAAGGGAGTGTTGCCAGTGTGTGTGGAGTGAGGGAGATGTGTGTGTGTGTGCGGGAGGGAGTGTTACCAATGTGTGTGAGGAGTGAGGGAGATGTGTGTGTGTGCGGGAGGGAATGTTGCCAGTGTGTGTGAGGAAGGGAGTGTTGCCAGTGTGTGTGGAGTGAGGGAGATGTGTGTGTGTGTGCGGGAGGGAGTGTTACCAATGTGTGTGAGGAGTGAGGGAGATGTGTGTGTGTGCGGGAGGGAGTACTGCCAGTGTGTGTGAGGAGTGAGGGAGATGTGTGTGTGTGCGGGAGGGAGTGCTGCCAGTGTGTGTGAGGAGTGAGGGAGATGTGTGTGTGTGCGGGAGGGAGTGCTGCCAGTGTGTGTGAGGAGTGAGGGAGATGTGTGTGTGTGTGCGTGTGTGTGTATGAAGGCGGGAGTGTTGCCAATGTGTGTGAGGAGTGAGGGGGATGTGTGTGTGTGTGAGGGAGGGAGATGCATTTGTGAGGGAGGGAGTGTTGTCAGTGTGTGAGGGAGGGAGTGTTGCCAGTGTTTGTGAGGGAGGAAGGTACGTGTGTGAGGGAGGGAGAAAGGCGTGTGTGTGAGGGAGGGAGTATTGCCAGTGTGTGAGGGAGGGAGTGTTGCCAGTGTGTGTGGAGTGAGGGAGAGAGTGTTGCCAGTGTTTGTGAGGAGTGAGGGAGATGTGTGTGTGTGTGCGGGAGGGAGTGTTACCAATGTGTGTGAGGAGTGAGGGAGATGTGTGTGTGTGCGGGAGGGAGTACTGCCAGTGTGTGTGAGGAGTGAGGGAGATGTGTGTGTGTGCGGGAGGGAGTGCTGCCAGTGTGTGTGAGGAGTGAGGGAGATGTGTGTGTGTGCGGGAGGGAGTGCTGCCAGTGTGTGTGAGGAGTGAGGGAGATGTGTGTGTGTGCGGGAGGGAGTGCTGCCAGTGTGTGTGAGGAGTGAGGGAGATGTGTGTGTGTGCGGGAGGGAGTGCTGCCAGTGTGTGTGAGGAGTGAGGGAGATGTGTGTGTGTGTGCGTGTGTGTGTATGAAGGCGGGAGTGTTGCCAATGTGTGTGAGGAGTGAGGGGGATGTGTGTGTGTGTGAGGGAGGGAGATGCATTTGTGAGGGAGGGAGTGTTGTCAGTGTGTGAGGGAGGGAGTGTTGCCAGTGTTTGTGAGGGAGGAAGGTACGTGTGTGAGGGAGGGAGAAAGGCGTGTGTGTGAGGGAGAGAGTGTTGCCAGTGTGTGAGGGACGGAGTGTTGCCAGTGTGTGAGGGACGGAGTGTTGCCAGTGTGTGAGGGACGGAGTGTTGCCAGTGTTTGTGAGGGAGGGAGAAAGGCGTGTGTGTGAGGGAGAGAGTGTTGCCAGTGTGTGAGGGACGGAGTGTTGCCAGTGTTTGTGAGGGAGGGAGAAAGGCGTGTGAGTGAGGGAGAGAGTGTTGCCAGTGTGTGAGGGACGGAGTGTTGCCAGTGTTTGTGAGGGAGGGAGAAAGCGTGTGTGTGAGGGAGAGAGTGTTGCCAGTGTGTGAGGGACGGAGTGTTGACAGTGTTTGTGAGGGAGGGAGAAAGGCGTGTGTGTGAGGGAGAGAGTGTTGCCAGTGTGTGAGGGACGGAGTGTTGCCAGTGTTTGTGAGGGAGGGAGAAAGGCGTGTGTGTGAGGGAGAGAGTGTTGCCAGTGTGTGAGGGACGGAGTGTTGCCAGTGTGTGAGGGACGGAGAGGTGCACGTGTCCAATCTGTGTCTCAGCTTTCCAGTGTTACTTTTCCCATTAAAAAAGACAAAAGTTAAAACGTAATTTTTGTTTTAATAAGATAACATTTTAGATTTGTCACTCCTAAAGTAGTTACAACTTCCTGGGTTAATGTTAAGGGGTCCGGGGAGGGTGCCTTGGCCGGATTAATGTGAGGGTGTCATGTAGCTGGCGAATGTATTTGTGACTGTGAGTCTCTTCCTAATTCCTAATATACACATAGATACAGCTAGTGTCATCGCACCTCGTTCACCGCAACACAAGGGCGTTGACATTAGGAGAGTGCTCGGGGTTCTGTGACGCACTTGGGAGGTCACTCAGGGTTCCCCGGCTGGAAATGTTTGGGAAACCCTGCATCAGGCAGATTGGGAAGAGGAGGACACAGATCATGTGCAAAATAACCACAAGGGGAAGCAAAGTGAATTTTTACAAAGTGCATTGATTTCAATGATCAGGAACTCACTGAGGAAGCAGTTAATAGAGTAACTTTCAAAAGAGAATTGGACATGTACTTGGGAGGATAGGATTGCTGAACCAGGGAAGCAGCAGAGGAGTGGGGTTAATTGGACATTTCGTTCAAAGAGTCAGTACAAGCATGAGAGGCAGAATCACCTCCTTCCCTGCTGAAAGAGCCTCTGATTTAAAAACCCCACAAATCTGTATAATTTAACTTTTTTTTCCACTGTAGAACTGTTGCTTCGATAATATCCAGCATGTCCAGTAATCACAAGGCAGCTTCCCTGTTTTGGGATCTGTAGTCGCTGTTCATTATATTCTTAATAAATTACCCTGTACTTCCGGGCCTTAGAGAGCTGAAATGTTTACAGATCACACTACCAGAAGGATGTGGAGGCTTTGGAGAGAGTACAGAAAAGGTTTACCAGGGTGTTGCCTGGTTTGGAGGGTATTAGCTATGAGGAGAGATGGAATAAACTGGGATTATTCTCCCTAGAGAGACAGCGACTGAGGGGGCGACCTGATAGAAGTTTGAAATGAAATGAAATAAAAATCGCTTATTGTCACAAGTAGGCTTCAAATGAAGTTACTGTGAAAAGCCCCGAGAATTATTCGGGGTAAAGGTAGGGTGAACAGTTGGAGGATTTTTTTTCAGGGCGGAATTGAAAATTACAAGGGGGCAGAAGTTCAAGGTGAGGGGGGGATGGGTTCAGTGGAGATGTGCGGGGGAAGTTTTTTACACAGAGGGTGATGGTGGCCTGGGATGCACTGCCAAGTGAGGTGGTTGCGGCAGATACATTAGCGACCTTTAAGACTTATCTAGTAGGCACATGAACAGGGTACAGGCAGTTGGTCTTGATAGAACTCGTGATCGGCGCAGGCTTGGAGGGCCTGTGGGCCTGTTCCTGTCCTGTAATGTTCTTTGTTCTTTGTTCTAAAATCATTCCATGACGATTCTTTGATTTTGACAACAGGAAAAATATTTAACTTGATAGAGAATTGTAAGAAAAGAGACCTCCGACCTTCCTTAGGACATGACAGCAACATCAAATTGGAACAGAATCAGACATTAATTAGATCACTAAGTAGGATCCACAATCAGTGCAGAAGCCACAAAGCCAGAAATGGAGGTTAAGAGTTAAATTAAATACATCACATGTAGTCAAGATACCTGAAAACCATTTTACTCCCCGGATCTTCCCCTCCTCCCACAGTTTTCCACGATGTTGATAAACTTCAGAAGTAACACAGGGAGCAGCCAACCTTGTCCTCCCTTTGCTTGTCAGATAAATCCGTCCTGAGATTAGGCCAGTCTCACATCGGTAACAATTTGCAAGGCGATCAGTAAGTTAAAATATTACTGTGCCTGAGACAGAGTGTTTATTTGATTTTAGCTGACATGCTCAATTGGATGCAGAATGGGGTATTAATGGACAAATAAAGTGTACTGTTGAAAGAAGAGATGGCCGGCCTACTTCTTAAAGAGAAGTGTTTCTCCCAAAAGAATAACCAGTCACATACACATGCTGACTGAATAGGGCTACATTTCTAGAACAACAACAACTTGCATTTATATAGCACCTTTCATACAATAAAATATTTACAGAGGTATTCCAAAGCAAGATATCTCACTGAGCCTTGCAAGGAAATATTAGGACAGGTGACCAGGAAACCTGGTCAAGGCAATAGGTTTTCAAGAGTACCTTCGAGGGGGGAAAGCGATGTAGAGAACCAGGGAGAGGGTTCCAGAGCTAACGGCCAAGGGGTATGGCCACCAATGGTGGAGTGATTAAAATCAGGGTTGCCCCCGAGGCTATAATTAGAGAAGCGCAGGGAGCTCGGAGGATTGTGGAGCTGGAGGCAATTACAGGGTGGGGGTGGGAGGGGTGATGAAACGGAGGGATTTGAAAGCAAGGATGAGATGTGTCTTGATCCTTGCTCTCAAATTTCCAGCATTAGCTGTTGCACATTTGAGTCCCATTTCAATATGGCATCCGCCTGGTGATACTGATGGATGATTTACCTACCTGGTCCTCCTTGCATTAATATTGTGTTATGCGACTGTGCCCTGATGTCATGTTCCATCCCAATTCTCTTCCAGCACCTGGTGATGCATTAAGGCAGACTACCCTCCATTCCCATAGCTAATAATTCCCAGAACAGGTCGAAAGCTTGTCGCTAGGCGATTATAGCTTGAGGGGCATCACTCCATATCAAGCACAGCTGACCAGGAGTCTTTCCCGCTCTTACCGCCAGCCATTGGAAGGATTTGCCGTTTGACACTCAACCCACTTAACCGTGTTACGAACAAGTCCTGGGGTGGGACTCGAACCTGGAGCTTCTGGCTCAGAGGCAGGCTCATTACCCACTGAGCTACAGTACCTCATCTTGTGTCATGTGCTATTGTCCAAATTTGGGAGAGGGATGGGTGTACAGAGAAGAGGAAGAAGAGGATTGACTTCCGTGGAAAAGAAGTTTGGGTGAGAGAATGTAACAAACAGCTGATTGAATGTGGCCTTTTTTTTACCCTATTGGCAGAAACTAGTCACATTGGAACTTCACTATACTATGCTACCTTGATTCTTTTCCTCAAATTATCATTATTCTTCAGCTGTAACAAAAAGGCTGCCACATCAAACATTCATCAGCTTGCAGTTGAAACAAGAAATGAAATTACAGTGACTAAACCTCAAAACTACTTCACTGACTGGAAAGCACTTTTGGAGATCCTGAGGTTGTGAAAGGCACTATGTAAATGCAAGACTTTCTACCTTTCTGGAGATATGGAAAACTAGATCGAGAAGAATATACAAATATAGGTACAGAAATGAAATGAAATGAAAAATGCTTATTGTCACAAATAGGCTTCAATGAAGTTACTGTGAAAAGCCCCTAGTCGACACATTCCGGTGCCTGTTCGGGGAGGCTGGTATGGAAATTAAACCTGCGCTGCTGGCCTTGTTCTGCTTTACAAGTCAGCTCATTAGCCCACTGTGCTAAACCAGCCCTTTAAATAAGAAATACAGATATAGGGAGCCTACCGCTCCACCCCCGACCACATTTTGGAAAATCAGACCACAAGATGCTGATCCTTCTCCCGGCATACATGCAAAAACTTAAGCTGGAGGATCCAGTTAAGAAGGTCGTGCAATGTTGGTCTGAGGCAACAGAAGAGTTCCCGGGCAACTGCTTGATGAGTATGAGTCACTACCGTCACAGACTTCTTCAGTAAGTGTGTCGAGGACTACATGCTAAAGAAGGAAGCACATGCGCTCCCCAACTCCACGGAAACCATGGTTTAACCGGGAGATTCACTCCCTACTGAAGTCCATGTCTGAGGTGTTCATGAAGGGTGATCCTGACCTGTACAAGAAATCCAGGTACAACCTCCACAATGACATCAGGGACGCCTCCTGTACCAGCCTCCCCGAACTGGCGCCGGAATGTGGCGACTAGGGGCTTTTCACAGTAACTTAATTGAAGCCTACTCGTGACAATAAGCAATTTTCATTTCATTTCATTTCAAGAGAAAATACCATACTAAGCTAGAGTCCCAAACTAAAGACAGAAACTCTCGTGAGTTGTGGCAAGGCTTAACCAATATAACGGGCTACAAAGCAAAGCCAATTAGAATCTCCGGAAACAGAGCAATGATGAACTCAATGCATTCTATGCTCGTTTTTGAGAAGGAAGCCAACAAACTGATGTCTCCTGCCCCAATTGCCTCGGACACACCCATACCTACCGTCATACTCTCAGGGGTTAGATCGGCCTTCTCGAAAGTGAACCATTGGAAAGCGACGGGTTCTAACTGAGTCCCTGGTCATTTACTCAGTTCCTGCATCGACCAATGGGTGGGTATGCTCGCAGACATCTTTAACCTGTCCCTACTCGGCTCCGAGGTTCCCACCTGCCTCAAGAAGACCACCATCATACCGGCCAAACAAAGACCAAGCAACGTGCCTCAATGACTACCGACCAATGGCCCTGACATCTATTATTGTCAAGCGCTTCGAGAGATTAGTCATGAGACACATCAACTCAACCTTCCAGATTGTCTTGAACCACTGCAATTCGCCGACCACCACAACTGGTCCACAGCAGATACTATCTCTCTGGCCCTACATTCATCCCTGGAGCATCTCGACAACAAGAACACATACGTCAAACTTCAGTTCATTGACTACAGCTCCACCTCCAACACCATAATCCCAGCCAAGCTCATTTTAAAACTCCAAGACCTAGGACTCGGCTCGTCCTTCTGCAACTGGATCCTCAATGTCCTGGCCCACATACCCCAATGTGTAAGGATGACAATGACACCTCCTCCATGATATTCCTCAATACCGGGATACTGGCTGGGTACTTAGTCCCCTACTGTACTCCCTATACACACAGCTGTGTGGCAAAATTCAGCTCCAACTTCATCTATGAGCTTGCTGATAACATGACCGAAGTGGGTCAGATCTCAAACAGCGACGAATCAGAGTACAGGAGGGAGATAGAGAACTTAGTGACATGATGCAATGACAACAATCTCTCCCTCAATGTCAACAAAACTAAGGAGCTGGTCATCGACTTCAGGAAGCGAACTATGCCTGTCTGGTGCTGAGATGGAGATGGTGCTTCAAATTCCTAAGTGTAAATATCACCAACAAGCTGTCCTGGTCGACACGAGGACCAAGAAAGCACAACAGCGCTTATAATTCCTCAGGAAATTAAGGAAATTCGGTATCTAAAAACATATTTTAACGCAACAAAGAGGTAAAGCTAACATTTCCCTATTTAAAATTTTCATTTCATTCCTTTGAATCATGAGGAGACCAACAGAGAGAGAGAGAGGAATTGTCCCCATTGGTGGATGGGTCAAGAACGTATTTAAAGTGATTGGCAAAATAACCCAAGCCAGCAGGAGGGAAATGGTTGACCCGGCAAATGGTTATGTGAGTGGATTGCACTGTCTGAAAGGGCGGCAGAGGCAATTCAATCACGACTTTCACACAGGAGTTCAATCGTAGGGAAAATAAATTGGTCAGGCTACTGGAGGACGAGCTAAAAGTGGTTTTGCAGAGAGCCATCGTGAATTTGATGGGCTGAATATCCTCCTTCTGTACTGCAACCATTCCACTCCAAAAAAGGTAAATAAATTAAACTGAAAAAGACAAAAATAATACTTGGGCTTCCCGAGTCCATTCAAGCAGCATCTTGCATTGACACACACTGATCCTAATCTGAACAAGAATTATTTTAACTTTTTGCTTAATCTGTTTTCTTACACCTTTGCTTCCTATTTGCATGTAATGGTTCGAGTTTTTTGTGGGTTTTCAAATATATAACAGATTTTCATTCCATGTTTACTTATGCACGTTTTACTCCAATTAAAATACTATTTATGTGTGTAAAACAAATGCTAAACGCTGAAGTTGAGCCTGTTTCCAAATAGATCTGTTCCTCCACTGCAAATCAATCGCTCTGTAATTGCAGTAGGGAATTCAGCTTTTTAAACCTTCTGACTGTGAGTCATACTGTATTCCAGGGAGTCACAGGTGCTCAATGCTTATTTACGAGGTAGTAATCTATCTAATGACTAAATTAATTAGTTAGACCACTACGCTACCTCTCTACCATGTCAGCACAACCTCAACTCGGCATGAAGCAGGAAAGCCCAACCGACCGCTAAAGAACATCAAGTCATCTGGAGCAGGTGAAATCCTCACTGGAGCACTAAAACCTGGCGGTTGTGGTAGTCACCACTAGCTGTATTATATGTATTACGGTAAGACACATATACAAGAGGTTCATGGGTAAATCCCTGCCTGCTGGCCCCGCCCAGTAGGCGGTGTATAAATGTGTGTGCTCGCCGGTGCTGCAGCCATTCTGGTAGCAGCTACAGGAGGCACAACATCTTTGCTCAATAAAGCCTCGATTATTCCACTACTCTCGTCTTTGTGGTAATTGATAGTGCATTAATTTATTGAACAAAGGTTTTTAAAATGATGGGTCTTTGCATCAAAGCTGATCGCCTGCAGCTGAGCCCTCAAGTAGCCAATGCTGTGTCCACTTTTGACCACTGGCTAGCCTGCTTCGAAAACTACCTCCGAACATCCGCTGCGGAACCCTCGAAAGCGCAAAAGCTCCAAGTCCTTTATTCACGGGTGAGCCCTGACATTTTTCCTCTCATCCGGGATGCGCCCACTTACTCCGAAGCAATGGAGCTCACGAAGGGACATTACGTTCGGACAGTTAACCAACTATACGCCAAGCACCTCCTGCCCACGAGACAGCAACTCCCCCGGTGAGTCCCTGGATGATTTCTGGTGCACACCCTGGGGAGGAACTGTGATTACCAGGCAGTTTCGGCAGTCCAGCACACAGAACTTTTAATCGGAGATGCCTTTGTTACAGCCATGAGGTCGCCATACGTCCGCCAGCACCTATTGGAAGGGAGTACGCTTGATCTTGCGGGAACCAGGCAGCTCGCGAACTCGTTAACAGTAGCCTCCCGTAACGTCCAGTCGTATACCCCCGACTGCACGGCACCCTCATGGGCATTGTGGGCCCCACCAGATACCGACTCCACCGCACCGCAAGGCTGCGCCGTGCAGCAGCCAGCCAACCCTGGGGGGGCCCAAATGCTATTTTTACGGATAGAACAAACACCCCCGGCAGCGCTGGCCGGTGTGGAGCGCAACCTGCAACGGATGCGGAAAGAAGGGACACTTTGTTTCTGTGTGCCAGGCCCTATCGGTCGCCGCTGTTTCTAGGCCCAGCGTTCCTACACCCCCCACGTGCGACCCAGGGGCACCACCATTTTCCTCCTCGCAAGGCACATGCAGCCCGTGGGTGCCGCCATCTTCTTCCTCTTAGGTCACGTGCAGCCTGTGGGCGTTGCCATCTTTAATGCCGCCCGCCATGTGTGCCCTGTGGGTGCCGCCATCTTCGGCGCCATTTTGAACGGCGCCTCAGGACCCCTGCTCGTCTGGAAGCTCGTCTGCCCGTTCATCGCCTACCGCTACCCCCACCACCGCTGACCAGCCCGGGGCCTCCCAGCAGCTGCCGCAGATCGCCACGATCACCCTGGACCAGTCCCGGCCTCGCAACCTTGCGACCGCAACGACAACGGTGAAAGTCGATGGGCACAAGACGTCCCGCCTTTTTGACTCCGGGAGCACAGAGAGCTTAATCCACCCCATGACGGTAAGGCGCTGCTGCCTCCCGGTACACCCAGTCACGCAGAAAATCTCCCTGGCCTCCGGATCCCATTCCGTGGAAATCCGGGGGTACTGCATCGCAACTCTCACCGTCCAAGGCATAGATTTTAGTAACTTCCGGCTCTACGTCCTCCCCCACCTCTGTGCTGCCCTGTTACTCGGCCTGGACTTCCAATGCCACCTCCAAAGCTTAACCTTAAAATTCGGCAGACCCCTAACCCCCCTCACCAAATGAGGCCTCACGACCTTTAAGGTCGATCCACCTTCCTTGTTTGCGAACCTCACCCCGGATTGCAAACCCGTCGCCACCAGGAGCAGACGGTACAGTGCCCAGGACAGGACCTTCATCAGGTCGCAGGTCCAACGGCTTCTGCGGGAAGGCATTATTGAGGCCAGCAACAGCCCCTGGAGAGCCCAAGTGGTAGTAGTAATGACTGGGGAGAAGCACAGGATGGTCATTGACTACAGTCAGACCATCAATCGGTACATGCAGCTCGACGTGTCTCGGTCTTCCAACGTGAGATGGACCGAATGTTTGACTGGTACGGACTGTGGGCCACCATCCCGTACCTAGACAACGTCATCATCTGCGGCCATGATCAGCAGGACCACGACGCTAATCTCACGTACAATAAGGAGAAATGCATGTTCCGCACCAACCGCTTAGCCATCCTTGGTTATGTCGTGGAAAATGGAGTTCTAGGGCCCGACCCCGACCGCATGTGCCCCCTCATGGAACTCCCCCTCCCCACTGCCCCAAGGCCCTGAAACTCTGCCTGGGGTTTTTCTCCTACTATGCCCAGAGGGTCCCTAACTATGCTGACAAGGCCCGCCCACTCATTCAGTCCATTGTTTTTCCCCTGATGGCTGAGGCCCGCCAGGCCTTCAACCGCATCAAGGCAGACATCGCCAAGGCCACGACGCATGCGGTCGATGAGTATCTCCCCTTCCAGGTCGAGAGCGATCCATCGGACCTACCTCTGTCCGCCACCCTCAACCAGGCAGGCAGGCCCGTGGCTTTCTTTTCCTGCACCCTCCATGCCTCCGAAATTCGGCACTCCTCTGTCGAAAAGGAGGCCCAAGCCATTGTGGAAGCTGTGCGGCATTGGACGTATTACCTGGCCGGCAGGAGATTCACTCTCCTCACTGACCTACAGTCGGTTGCCTTCATGTTCAATAATACACAGCGGGGCAAGATCAAAAATGATAAGATCTTGAGGTGGAGGATCGAGCTCTCCACCTATAATTATGAGATCTTGTATTGCCCCGGGAAGCCCAACGAGCCCCCTGACGCCCTATCCCGCGGTACATGTGCCAGCGCACAAGTGGACCGACTCCGGGCTCTACACGATGGCCTCTGCCACCCGGGGGTCACCTGGTTCTTCCATTTCATCAAGGCCCGCAACCTGCCCTACTCCACTGAGGAGGTCAGGACAGTCACCAGAGAGTACCAGGTCTGCGCAGAGTGCAAGCCACACTTCTACCGGCCAGATCGGGCGCACCTGGTGAAGGTGTCCCGCCCCTTTGATTGCCTCAGCATGAACTTCAAAGGGCCTCTCCACTCCACCAACCACAACACGTACTTCCTGAACATGGTCGATGAGTATTCCCGGTTCCCTTTCGCTATCCTATGCCTTGATATGACTTCTGCCACGGTCATTAAAGCCCTTCACAGCATCTTCACTCTGTTCAGTTTCCCCACCAATATCCACAGCGATCGGTGATCCTCTTTCATGAGCGATGAGCAGCGTCAGCCTCGAGCAGGACGACCAGCTACAACCCCTGGGGAAAGGGGCAGGTGGAGAGGGAGAACGGGACGGTCTGGAAGGTCATCCTGCTGGCCCTGCGGAATAAAACTCTCACAGTCTCCCTCTGGCAGGAGGTCCTCCCCGACGCGCTCCACTCCACCCGATTGCTCCTCGCACCACGACTAATGAGACCCCTCATGAACGTCTCTCTGCCTTCCCCAGGAAGTCCACCTCCGGGGTCTCGCTTCCTGCATCCGTCCTCTTTCGCAAGCATGTGCGGACCCATAAGTCGGACCCTTTGGTCGGAAGGGTCCACCTCCTACATGCGAACCCGCAGTACGCCTACGTGGCGCACCCCGATGGACGCCAGGACACAGTCTCCCTCCGGGACCTGGCACCCGCTGGATCCCCACCCACGGCCCCCGACCCAACACCCTCCCACCCCCCCCTCCGGTTGCCTTATTCACCCTGCGCCACTCACCCTGCCCCCAGCGAGCCTCACTGCATCCCCCTCCCCAGGAGGATCCATCCTCCCACTGGTTCCACTCAGGGGTGACGAAGATGAGGACAACACGTTCCCGGAGTCACAGGTGACGAAGTCGGCGCCCACATCACCACCAGGACTGAGGCGATCACAGCAGGGGATCAAGGCCCCCGACAGACTGAAATTGTAAATTTTAGTGCCTTAGTGGCCCCTCTACGAACCCCCCCCCCCCCCCCCCCCCCCCCCTTCCTTTTGCTCTATTGGCGATTGACTTCAAACAGGTTTTGGAACAAGTTGGCAAATGGATTCCATGTCTTTTGGAAACCCTCTTCCAACCCTCGGATGGTGAATTGGATTTTCTCCCGGTGGAGAAATTCTGAAAGGTCAGCCAGCCAGCCTGCAGCTTTGGGTTGTGTTGCTGATCGCCAGTGAAGCAGGATTCTTTGGCGGGCGATTAGGGAGTCAATGGCAAGAGTATCAGCCCCCTGCCCCATGAAGAGTTCGGGCTGGTCTGATACCCTAAAGACTTCCACTTTAGGGCTTGGCTCCACCTTCACTCCCGCATCTTTGGACATCGCTTCGAAGAGGGTTGTCCAGAACCCAAGACATCTGGGGCATGCACAGAACATGTGGGTGTGGTTGGCCAGGTCTCACATTTGCCCTCTACCTCCGAGAAGAACCTACTCTTTCAGGTTCTGGTTAGGTGTGCTCTGTGCACCACTTTCAATTGCATGAGGCCTTGCGCAAGTGGAGGTGAAGTTGGCCCTGTTTCGCGTTTCGCTCCAGAGTCCCCACCCTATTTCAATCCCTAGTTCTTTCACCCATTTTTCCTGTGTCTCGTCCAGTGGGGAGCGTGCCCCTTCTGACAGTCTCCGCAGTTTCCCCCCTCCTAAATTGCCTGCGTCCAGTAGCTCTTCTAACATTTTATGTCCCGGGAGACTGTCTGTGTGGAGTTTGCGCTTTCTCCCCGTAGGCTTCCTCTGGGTGCACAGGTTTCCTCCCACGGTCCAAAGATGTGTAGTTTAAGTGGATTGGCCATGCTAAATTGCCCCTTAATGTCCAAAAGATTAGGTGGGGTTACTGGTTTACGGGGATAGGGTAGAGGCGTGAGCTTAAGTCGGGTGCTCTTTCCGAGTGCCGGTGAAAACTCAATGGGCTGAATGGCCTCCTTCTGCACTGTAAATTCTATGATTCTATAATTCTATGCCCACCTGCGACAGACTGTAGGTCATTCACTGGATTCCTCAGTCACCTGAGAACTCATTTTTTAAATACGGAAACAAGTCATCCTCAACAATCTAAAATGAGCAGGGTCCCTGGCATAAAGTATTAGAACACTTAAAATATGATTAGGTTTCAGATATGAAGCATTTTCATCTAACTTAAATTAGGTGGATTATTGAAAGCCAATTGTATAACATTAATTTGCCACCACCTTCTTGACAGTGAATCCGTGTTGCCTGTTCCATTTTTTAAACACATCTATATTTTCAAATTACAGCAGATCATTTCGTTTGACAAAAGAGCCACGAGGTTTTGCTGCAGCTTTATAAATCTCTAGTTAGACCATACTTGGAATATTGTGTCCAGTTCTGGTCGCCTCATTATAGGAAGGATGTGGATGCTTTGGAGAGGGTACAGAGGAGATTTACCAGGATGCTGCCTGGACTGGAGGGCATGTCTCATGAAGAAAGGTTGAGGGAGCTAGGGCTTTTCTCACTGGAGCGAAGAAGGCAGAGAGGTGACTTGATAGAGGTGTACAAGGTGATGAGAGGCATGGATAGAGTGGATAGCCAGAGACTTTTCCCCAGGGTGGAAATGGATGTCACGAGGGGAGATAATTTTAAGGTGATTGGAGGAAGGTATATGGAAGATGTCAGAGGTAGGTTCTTTACACAGAGTGGCGGGTGTGTGGAATGCACTGGAATGCACTGCCAGCAGGAGTGGTGGAGTCAGAGTCATTAGGGATATTTAAGCGACTCTTATCAGACACATGGACAGCAGTAAATTGAAGGGGTGTAGGTTAGGTTGATCTTAGATTAGGATTAATGGTTAGCACAACATCATGGGCTGAAGGGCCTGTACTGTTCTGTATTGTTCTATGTTCTATGTAAAAGAAAAACACTGGGGGTGTTGGAATTCTGAAATAAAATTTGAAGATATTGGACATACTCAGCAGGTGGGGCAGCAGCTGTGGAGAAAGAAACAGAGGCCGGGCCTTTCTGCTCCTGCTAGCGCTGGGCAGGTTTGGTGATGAGAGTGGAAATTATGGTGAGAAGGCCAAAGTCCTGTCTCACTTCGACATAAAAGCAGGAAATGATTGGCCCCCTCCTCCTTTCACGGGACATCGGGGCAATTCTTCAGTGGCAAGGCCCTTTGCAGAGCACCTGCCTCCGCCTCCAATTCAAATAATTATCGACCCACTTTGTGATCGATTCCTCAGACCTGCCAGAATTCTGCGCCATGCGGTCTT
Source organism: Scyliorhinus canicula (assembly GCF_902713615.1). Taxonomy (NCBI): domain Eukaryota; kingdom Metazoa; phylum Chordata; class Chondrichthyes; order Carcharhiniformes; family Scyliorhinidae; genus Scyliorhinus; species Scyliorhinus canicula. Next base: position 32,287,508 of record NC_052157.1, read on the forward strand.
GAGAGGTCATTGCCTTCATGGTGATGGTCTCCCTGTGGCTATTTGGGGTGGGGAACTATTTGGACCTAGAGACTTCACGGCCCAAAGAGGGCCATCCCCGCCTCCCAAATGGGCCATCCAGAAAGGCCTGTCTGCCTGGCCCAACAGAGTTTTAGTTTGAAATTTACTCTCTGCTCTCTCGATCTTCAACTTCCCTCAGCAGTGCCCACCTGTCCTGAGCTGTCAGCCCTCTGGTTGTAAACCAGCAACATCCACATCCCGTCTGCTGCCCTAAACTGGATGGTGAGCAGGAAAGTTGAATTGAGATGAACTATGGCCGTATTGAATCATAGAATTTACAGTGCAGAAGGAGGCCATTCAGCCCATCGAGTCTGCACCGGCTCTTGGAAAGAGCACCCTACCCAAACCCACACTTCCACCAGCAACCCCACCCAACACTAAGGGCAATTTTGGACACTAAGGGCAATTTATCATGGCCAATCCACTTAACCTGCACATCTTTGGACTGTGGGAGGAAACCGGAGCACCCGGAGGAAACCCACACACACACGGGGAGAACGTGCAGACTCCGCACAGACAGTGACCCAAGCCGGGAATCAAACCTGGGACCCTGGAGCTGTGAAGCAATTGTGCTAACCACTATGCTACCGTGCTGCCCCTTAATGACAAGGCTATTTGTCTTCCTCCTGCAGATATTTATATGAATGACAATGAACCCTACGAACCCCTTGAAGGAAGGAATAATAGCAGAATATGTTATAACTATTCCCATCGTTTTTCTGAAATTAATTTGTATATTTTTCATTACTTCTTTTTATGTAACTACCCATGGTTTAAAATGAAATGAACTTGTCTAGGTCACTGTTCTGGCAACAAATCATTCCACCATCTGACTGTAATCAACTTAAAGGAACGACACATCTGTTCAAATTCCTTAATCAATTCACAATCACCGAGCACGAAGGACTTTTAAGCCACTTTACTCATAATTTGATTAGATTGTTGCAAATGCGAGGAAACCTCCCATTGCCAAATTGTTGCTAAAAGCTTGTTTGCTTTTAATTATTGACTGGGCTGTAGAGTACAAGAAATGATGGGCCAAGATGCTTCAAGCCACTGTAGTTTGCAAATATCTGTCCTTCCAATATGTGTAAACTGTTGGTTGCAGTCCAGAACAGAGGCAAAGATAGAATGGCAGATAACGAGGAATGCCATACCCAGGTGGGCACCTAAGCACATGTCTTGCACATTGTTTCATGTCTGTGTGAAAATTCAGCACGTACCTAGAGGGATGAAAAGGTTTTAGGGGGGATAAATGAATGAAATCCCACAAGAATATATTCCTGTTGTCTCCATGGTTTGGAGATTACATCAGGGGAGGATCCTTCTTGAAATATCGGAGGACATTTTGTACCTCAGAAGGGCTAAGTTCTCTTGAGCCAATTTGTCCAACCATGTCCTCGCTGGCACCTCAGGAAGGGAAGCATCACAAAATGTGTACCGACCTTTTCTTCTTTCTTCGAGCGGTCCCTTGGTGGTTAGCTGGCTGCAGAATGGGGAAAGCTGATTGAAGTATGTGTGGGACTTGTGCTGCCTGGTTTCAACCAATTTCTCAGTGTGGGTGTGGTCCAAGAGCAGACTGGGTGCAGGTTACTGCATCAGCAGATTGTTCCTTGTCACTCCTGTCTCACGTCTGGAAAATGGGCAGAATGGCGATCATTTCCCTCTGTCCCATCCTGCTTCGTCTCTTCCTACTTTACTTTGCTGTGGAATGTTTGATGTTTTCCCTTACCAAAATTTTAGTGAGGGGCAAAGCCCAGATTGGTGAGCTGGCATGATGATGGGTAAGGAGGTAGTGTTCCCATCCCTCCCACACATTTCTCTCCACAATGGCCAAGCTGTCCTCTGTTTAGAATATCATCCGCGAGTAATGTGCCTGAGATCTCGCAGCCCAGCTTGGAGCAGAGTGGGAGCTGGCAGTGTAATGGGGGTAATGTTACTGGACTGGGAATCCAGTGACCCAGCCTTATTCTTTGGGGATAGGAGTTTAAAATCCCAACATAGCAGCTGGTGGAATTTGAATTCAGTTAATAAATCTGGAATATATCGACAGTCTCATTCATAAAGACTGTGACAACCATCATCAATTGCTGTAAAAGCCCATCTGATTTAGTAATGTCCCTTCGGGAAGGAAATTTGCCGTCCTTGCGTGCCCTGGCCTGACCTGACTTACATGTGATTTTATATCCACTGCAACATGTTATGATTTTAACTGCCCTCTGAAATTGCCTGGCAAGCCACTAGTTTAATAATAATAATCTTTATTAGTGTCGCAAGTAGGTTTTCATTAACACTGCAATGAAGTTACTGTGAAAAGCCCCTAGTCGCCACATTCCGGCGTCTGTTCGGCTACACAGAGGGAGAATTCAGAATGTCCAATTCACTAACAAGCACGTCTTTCGGGACTTGTGGGAGGAAACCGGAGCACCCGGAGGAAACCCACGCAGACATGGGGAGAATATGCAGACTTTGCACAGACAATAACCCAAGCCAGGAATTGAAACGGGGTCTCTGCCGCTGTAAAGCAACAGTGCTAATCACTGTGCTATTGTGCCGCCCAATTAGCAGTTAGGGAAATTAGGGATGGGCAATAATTGTTGGCCCCTGCCAGCGACACCTACATTCCATGAAAGAATATAAAGTAAATCTGCATGGAACCTGGGCACTCTGGTGTTGGCACCAGATAGTTAGTTCTGCCTTTCCCACAGTTTATGAGAGAGCATTTAGCAGCAGAGGACTCTGCAGGTAGCACCACCTCTAACTCCTTAGACTTGGTGCACAGGTTGAATTTGCACAACTTGGGCATGGTTCTGGTCATAATTCCCTGTTTGTGAGGACACAATAATAACATCAATCTGGAAAAACAGTGGGTTCAGGTTGTTGCACACTTTGGGTTGAGGTCTTGTGGCGCAGTGGGATGAGCCCCCTCAAAGGCTTCAGGTTCGGGTCCCAGCCCAGGACACAATGTCCACAGAAGACGCATTCATAAACGCAGCCAAGCAGGTTGCGTGTCAATCTGTAAATCCTTCAAACTCACCTCAATGTCAGGTGTTAGAGCAGGAGAGATTTACTTCTCAACCACTTGATGGAAAGAAAGTTGGAGCCTCGACCCATCACTATTCATAGCTCCAGACTACAGCATGCATGTAAAACTCACATAGTGCCCCAGCAAACCTGAATCCCTGAGTGAACTGTAATATCCCACCACTGCACTTTAGGTTTGATAATCTTCTGAAGGACTTGGAGCTATTGAACAGATGGACTAAGAAATGGTAGTGGGTTTTACCCTGGGAAAGGTGTACATAGGGAATGTGTACAGATAAAGGGATAGCTGATTGAAAATCATAAAATGGACAAAATTCGCAAATAAAATCCCTACTCTTATTTTTAACAAAAAATTTAAATTAAATTGTAACTGTGAATATTTTAGGATTGGGTGCGAAGGGGTTAATTTCCTTACCCACTGTATTAAAGAACAGAATTTAGCAGTAACTTCCTGAAAGTATGCAATCAATGTGACTCTATTATCAACAAGGCTTAGCATGCATTTTAAGTCAAAATGAATTATTCTAACCTTGCACCAATCAATAGTGAAGCTGCATTTAAAGATAAGAATGAATTGATAACATCCACTTATTGTGCAATTTTGAGTTATGTTCTAAGGCAGATAGATCGAGTCTCATTATCCCCCCCCCCTCCCACCAGATTCTGCATGACTTTCACATGTTCTTGTGTGTAAGTTGTGTAGTCATTGAATAATATGTGTCACAGTCAGTATGACTTCTCTCGTTCTTTGAGGAAGTGCCAAGAAGGGTTGGCGAAGGTAGTGCAGTGGATGTTGTGTGCAAGGATATTAAGGAGGCATTTGACAAAGTACCACATATTGGTCAAGAAAGTGGAAGCCCATGGGGAACAGGATAAAAAGCTGGCTTAGTTACAGGAAACAAAGGGTAATGGTCGATGGCTGCCCTTGCAATTGGAAAATTGTTTGAAGTTGTGTGCCAAAGGGCTTGGTGTTGGGACCCTTACTGTTTGTGTTGTATATTAACAATTTGGATGTGAACGTGAGAAACATGATTGGGAAATTTTCAGATGACACAAAGATTGGCCAAGAGGTAGACAATGCAGAGGATAGCTATAATCTTCAAAAGGTTATAGATGGATTGGTGGAGTGGGCGATAAAGTGGCAGATGGAATTTAACTCAGAGAACTGTGAGGTAATGCATTTAGGGAGGTCAAACAGTTGTAGTGAGTACACAATAAATACTAAGAAGGGTTGATGAAGTGAGAGATCTTGACGCAGGTACACACTAAGGTGAGCCTGTGGGATTAGTGGTGAGCCTTTGGAATTCATTAATACAGGAAATTGTTGATGCTAAAACTTTGAATACATTCAAGAGGCGGCTGGATATAGCACTTGGGGAGAATGGTATCAAAGGCTATGGGGAGAAAGCAGGATTAGGCTATTGAGTTGGATGATCAACAATGATCATGATGAATGGCGGAGCAGGCTCGAGGGGCTAAAATACCTCCTCCTGCTTCTATCTTCTATGTATCTATGTAAAGGAAGCAGTTCAAGAGGATAAGGTTGTAAAGAAAGCATATGGAATGCTATCCTTCTCTGGCAGAGGTATAGAATATAAAAGTAAGGAGATAATATTAAATCACTGGTGAGGCCACAACTGGAATATTGTGTGCAGTTCTGTTCGCCACATTACAGGAAAGATGTTATTGCTCTGGAGGGAGTGCAGAGGAGGTTTACAAGAATTCTGCTGGGCTAAAAAGGTGTAGCTACAAGGAGAGATTGGATAGATTGGGGTTATTTTCCTTGGAACAAAGAAGGCTGAGGGGTGACTTAATTCAGGTATACAATGTTATGAGGGGAAGAGACAGGGTGAACAGGATAAAATTGTTTCTCTTGGTGGAGAATTCCAGAATCAAAGGACATAGATTCAAGATAAGAGGCAGAAGGTGTAGAGGAGACATGAGGAAGAGTGTTTTTTTACACAGAGGGTAGTGAGAGTCTGGAATTTGCTGCCAGATTTGGCGGTGGAGGCAGAGACCCTAAACTCTTTTAAAAAGTACTGGGATCTGCTCTAATCTACAGGGCTATGGACCAGGTGCAGGAAGGTGGGATTAGAAAGGGCATCTGAAAGGGTGGCTGGGCAGAAGCTGGTCGACTCCATACTGGAGGTAGACCGTAAATACTCCGAGGCCCCGACCGTAGAGCTCCTGGCGGAGAGAAAAGAACTACAAAGGAACTTTGACCTGCTCTCCACCAGGAAAGCAGTGCACCAACTCTGCCAGGCACGCGGGACCCTGTACGAACACGGAGACAAAGCCAGCCGCCTGTTGGCACACCAGCTGAGAAAGCAGGCAGCCACCAGAGAAATTGGGCAAATCAGGGGTACCAGAGGCATGTTGGAAACAGAACCAGAGAGGATTAACAAAACCTTCAAGGCCTTCTACCAAGAGCTGTACACCTCAGAGCCCCCAACGGGGAAGGCTGGAATGAACCGGTTCCTTGATGGACTGGTCATACCAGTCGTGGGAGAGGGAAGGAAACGGGACCTGGGGGAGATGTTCACAGACTCGCTAGCTAGGGGCACACTGCCACCCACGTTAGCACAGGCCTCAATCTCGCTGATACCTAAGAAAGACAAAGACCCAACGGAATGTGGGTCATACAGATCTATATCTCTGCTGAACGCAGACGCCAAAATACTGGCTAAAATTCTAGCCAAAAGGCTAGAAGACTGTGTACCTGAGGTGGTCACAGAGGACCAGACGGGCTTCGTCAAAGGTAGACAGCTCACCTCGAACATCAGGCGCCTGCTGAACGTGATAATGACCCCCTCCGGGGAGAGAACACAAGAGGTGATCGTCTCCCTGGACGCAGAAAAGGCCTTCGACAGAGTCGAATGGAAATACCTCATAGAGGTACTGGAGCGGTTCGGGCTTGGAACAGGGTTCACCGCGTGGGTAAAACTCCTATACAACGCCCCCATGGCGAGTGTACGGACCAACAATACCAACTCCCAATACTTCCAGCTGCACAGGGGCACCAGACAAGGATGCCCACTGTCCCCACTGCTGTTCGCACTAGCAATCGAACCGCTAGCAATTGCGCTCAGGGCAGCAAAAAATTGGAGGGGGATCCGAAGGGGAGGCAGAGAGCACAGAGTCTCACTCTATGCAGACGATCTGCTCCTCTACATCTCGGACCCACAAAGCAGCATGGACGGAATCATCGCGCTCCTGAAAGAGTTTGGAGCCTTCTCGGGCTACAAACTCAACATGAGCAAAAGCGAGATCTTCCCAGTACACCAGCAGGGGGGGGGGGGGGGGGGCGGGGGGGGGGCAGCACTAAAGGGGCTGCCGTTCAAACAAGCCCGACATAAATTCCGCTACCTGGGGATCCAAATAGCCCGTGACTGGAAAGGGATCCACAAATGGAACCTCACCAGCCTGGCGGAGGAAGTAAAAAAGGACCTGCAAAGATGGAACACACTCCCACTCTCCCTCGCAGGAAGAGTCCAGACGATCAAAATGAACGTATTGCCCAGGTTCCTCTTCCTGTTTAGATCCATTCCGATCTACATCCCCAAGGCCTTCTTCATAGCGCTGGACAAACTTATCATGGCGTTCGTATGGGGGGGTAAAAATGCTAGGATCCCAAAGAAGGTCCTACAGAAAACAAAATCCAGGGGGGGGCTAGCCCTCCCGAATCTACAATTCTACCACTGGGCGGCAACAGCCGAGCGAGTAAGGGGATGGATCCAGGAGCCAGAAGCCGAGTGGGTGCGTGCGGAGGAGGCCTCCTGCATGGGGACCTCCCTCCGGGCCCTCGCCACGGCAGCACTCCCATCCCCACCCAAAAAACACTCCAGCAGCCCAGTGGTGACAGCCACCCTCCAATCCTGGAACCAACTGCGGCAGCAATTTGGCCTGAACAAAATGTCGGACAAGGCTCCCATCTGCAACAACCATAGGTTCAAACCAGCACTGACTGACGCCACCTTCAAAAGGTGGAGACAGGACGGGGGGACACTGACAGTCAGGGACCTATACACGGACGACAGGATCGCAACACTGGACGAACTGACAGAGAAATTTCAGCTAGCTGGGGGGAACGAGCTACGGTACCTGCAGCTCAAAAACTTCCTACGAAAGGAGACAAGGACGTACCCACAACCGCCACGACAGACACTACTGGAAGACCTACTGGACGCAAGTATCCTAGAGAAAGGGAACTGTAGTGGCATGTATGGCCGACTGGTAGATAGGGACGACACCATACTGGACGCAACAAGAAGGAAATGGGAGGACGACCTGGGGATGGAGATAGGGTGGGGACTCTGGAGCGAAGCACTGCATAGGGTCAACTCCACCTCCACGTGCGCAAGGCTCAGCCTGACGCAACTAAAAGTGGTACATAGAGCCCACTTAACGAGAAACCGTATGAGTAGGTTCTTCCCGGAGGTGGAGGACAGATGTGAGCGGTGCCAAAGAGGCCCGGCCAACCACGCCCACATGTTCTGGTCTTGCCCCAGACTTGTGGAGTACTGGACAGCCTTCTTCGAGGCTATGTCCAAAGTGGTGGGGGTGAGGGTGGAGCCATGCCCGATAGTGGCGGTCTTCGGGGTTTCAGACCAGCCAGATCTATTCCTGGGGAGGAGGGCAGACGCCCTTGCCTTTGCCTCCCTGATCGCCCGCCGTAGAATCCTGTTTGGCTGGCGGTCAGCAGCACCGCCCAGAGCTGCAGACTGGCTGTCCGACCTCTCGGATTCTCTCCAAATGGAGAAAATCAAATTCGCCATCCGAGGGTCGGACGACGGCTTCCACAGAACGTGGGAGCCATTCATGCAATTGTTCCGGGACCTGTTTGTGGCCAACGTACAAGAGGAAGAATAGTCGGGGGAAGGTAGCCGGCGGGGAGGGGGGGGGCTACGGGCTCGTTACGGGGGTTTGATGGCTAGCTAAGGCCCAAAACTAAACTAAATAAATGCCAATAAACATGTTGGGGAATGTAAAATATGTATGCCGGCAAAGAGGGGGAGGCCACAGTTATTACTACGAAGATGCTCACCTGTAAATATATATGTTAATTTTTGCGTGTTTTTTTTTCTCTCTCTAACAATTTGTAATTTGTTCAATATAAAACATGAAAACTGAATAAAAAACATTTATAAAAAAAAAAGAAAGGGCATCTGGATGTCCTCGGGCTGGAACAGACAAGATGGGCCAAATGGCCTCCTTCTGTGCTGTAACTTTTCTAAGATTCTAATTAAATTCTGCCACTCTCATACAAAAAGACAACTCTCGCCTGACCTACATCTGATCTGATAATAGTTGGAACTCTTTATTCACAGTGCATCTTTCATTACCCTTCCTGTTATTATTTATCTTAATCATACTTCATGTGGTGAAAGAAATGAGGGCATGAAACAGAATAAAGTCAAGATATAACAAACATAAAACATAAGAAATCGGAGCATGAGTGGGCTATTCGGCCTCTCGAGCCTGCTCCACCAGTCAATTAGAACATGGCGAATCTCAATTTTGGCCTTACTCCACTTTTTTGCCTGTCCCCCCATTACCAATGATTTCCTTGCCATCAAAAATTTGTTCAACTTGGGGCAGCACGTGGAGTAGTGGTTCGCACTGCTGCCTCAAGGCGCCGAGGACCCGGGTTCAATCCCGGCCCTGGGTCACTGTCCGTGTGGAATTTGCACATTCTCCCTGTGCCTGCATGGGTCTCACCCCCACAACCCAAAAAGATGTGCAGGGTAGGTAAATTGGCCATGCTAAATTGCCCCTGAATTGGAAAAAAGAATTGGGTACGCTAAATTGATTTTAAAAAATAAATCTGTCCAACTTGGTCTTGGATATATTCAATGTCCCGACCTCCACTGCTTTCTGTGGAAGAGAATTCCACAGATTTACTCTAAGAACTTCCTCTCTGCCTTAAATGGGAGATCTTTATTTTGAAACTGTGTCCCCTTGTCCTAGATTTCCTCATGAGGGAAAACATCCTGTCAGCCCCTAGCCAGAATCTTATATATTTCCACAAAATCATCTCATTCTGAATTCCAATGAGTATAGGCCCAACCTGCTCAATGTTTGACAGAGTGCGGGAGGTTACTTGACAGCTCATGACATATTGAGCGGGATTCACCGTCCCGCCCCACCGATTTTATAGTGCGGCGTGCCCCTGCTGGCAACAGGATCCTCTGTCCCGGCAGCCGGCCAATGGGGTTTCCCATTTGGGAAATCCGCGAGCATGAGTGTGCTTGAGTAGGGCTCTCTTTTCAAGGGCTGGTGCAGAATTGATGGGCTGAATTGCCTCTTTCTGCATTGTATTCTATGACATGATAAGAATGTTTGGGATTCCCCGATGCTTTTGAGATATCACGAGGGGCTCCGTGGTTAGAAAAGTTTGGGAAGCCCTGGATTAAATGGAATGTTACCGTCATGGTTTTGCACCGTGACATATTCACTGTCATTCCTATGAAGACTCCACGCACTCCAGACCAGAGACGATCCACTGGAACAGGGGTAGTGCCAGTGGAACAGTGGTCCAGGCTCATGCTCTGGGGCCATGGGTTCAAAACCCAGCATGACAGCTAGTTGAATATAAATTCAATTTCCAGGTTTGAGGGGCTGAATTTTCCTGCTCCTAGTTTTATGTTCTTATTTGTTGAGTCAATGATCACTGCTCAGATACATAGCCCCAGCCTTCTTTAATGTGATTAGTGTAAGCGCTGCTCGAATCCTCAAGACTAATTAACTGGGGCTATTATCATGACCTTATCATGGGCTGGTTGAGCTCACTGGGCTAAATCGCTGGCTTTTAAAGCAGGCCAGCAGCACGGTTCGATTCCCGTACCAGCCTCCCGGACAGGCACCGGAATGTGGCGACTAGGGGCTTTTCACAGTAACTTCATTGAAGCCTACTCGTGACAATAAGCGATTTTCATTTCATTTTCATTAATCCCACACTGCCAGCAAATTCAGAGAAATGAACTGTGTCTCTGTCTAGGACTGTGCTTGTTCATTTTCTGAAGAGGCTTGAATTTGATGTTACTGGGGCAAGCCTCACCCGGAAATGCGTGAAATATGCAGGAGACATCGGGCACGCTGTCCAATGTTATGGCGCACGCACGTGAGATTGAGATCAGCGGGCGCATGTGGGAATGGGATGCGCATTGGCAACAATTAAAGGGCTAATTAAAGACTATTAAAAGTCCAATTGAGGGTGTCACGGTGGCAGCGGTTAGCACTGCTGCCTAATGACGTTGAGGATCCGAGTTCAATCTCAACCCCGGGTCACTGTCCGTGTGGAGTTTGCACATTCTCCCCGTGTCTGCGTGGGTTTCACCCCCACAACCCAGGAGTGGAGAAGCGAGCTGGCCCCAACCCCAGACCCCCATCTCAACAGGAATGGAGGAGCGAGCTGGCCACAACCCCAGACCCCCATCTCACCAGGAGTGGAGAAGCGAGCTGGCCCCAACCCAGACCCCCATCTCACCAGGAGTGGAGGAGCAAGCTGGCCACAACCCCAGACCCCCATCTCACCAGGGGTCGAGGAGCGAGCTGGCCACAACCCCAGACCCCCATCTCACCAGGAGTGGAGGAGCGATCTGGTCACAACCCAGACCCCCATCTCACCAGGCGTGGAGGAGCGATCTGGTCACAACCCAGACCCCCATCTCACCAGGAGTGGAGGAGCGATCTGGTCACAACCCAGACCCCTATCTCACCAGGAGTGGAGGAGCGAGCTGGCCACAACCGAGACCCCCATCTCACCAGGAGTGGAGGAGCGAGCTGGCCACAACCCCAGACCCCCATCTCACCAGGAGTGGAGGAGCGAGCTGGCCCCAACCCAGACCCCCATCTCACCAGGAGTGGAGGAGCGAGCTGGCCACAACACAGACCCCCATCACACCAGGAGTGGAGGAGCGAGCTGGCCACAACCCAGACCCCCATCTCACCAGGAGTGGAGAAGCGAGCTGGCCCCCAACCCCAGACCCCCATCTCACCAGGAGTGGAGGAGCGAGCTGGCTGGTGGCCCTCCAGCTCCAGAGCATCACTCTGGCTCCTGATGAGGATCAGCCGATTGAGGATCCCCGTTCCCCAGTTTGGTGGTGCTCTGCATTATTGTGACTTGTCGGAGAGGGGACAATAGAAAGGCTCAGGAGTGTTCCATCTTCCTTAAGGTCTACTCCAGATGACCGCAGACCATTTCACTGTGGCACACCTCCCCCTCCGGTGAACTGCGGCCTATTGTGCTGGCAATCCAGCCTTGGCTGGGCAGGCTGCAGTGCCAGTTGGCATACACACTTGGACCCCGAGTGCACAGGGGAAAGGGCACATGGCTACATTTCCCTGCTCAGGGCCATGTAATCTCTGCACTTACCCTTGCTGATGGCAGAAGATCGTTAAATCTTTTGCGGTACTGAAGCCAGGTGCGGCGCAATAACGTCTGCCCATTAATCTGGGTGGCGACGTCGGTCCAGGTCTTCTTTTCCCGATGGGGCGGCCTTCACTTGCCATCCCTCGGCATGAGATTGTGGCACCTAGCACTGACCTCCTGCACTAAGAATCATTTATGAAATGAGGGCTGCTTAGCCCACCTACCTTCCAGGACCCCTGGTCTGATGCCATTGTTGGATAACAGTAAGGTTATTATAATGGCTCCACACAGCACCCTCCACCTCCCCACAAGTCTTGACAGCCTTCTGGAAGCTGCCTCCTCAGGATGTAAACCCTCCTCCCGCTGGGTCCTCATTCAACCTGACGGCCAGCACGTTCCCACCCCCTGCTCAGCGCCAGCCTAACCCCAGATGCATTGGCCACTCAACATAGTATCACATTAACTACCCGATCTTGGGTGGGATCTGTTTCACATCCGCTTCTGCCCGAGCTGACTTCAGGAACACCCCGAAGGTAGAATTCAGGCCACTAACTTTCTCACTCAAATATCAGAAGCGATTTCAACAATGTAAAAGCACCTAGAAACTGCAAAAATACCTAAAACTCAATCTTAGTTGCAATAACAAAGTGTAAACACTTGAATTCTGTCTACCTGCCGCCCTTTTCTCCGTTTCGCCTGCCAATTTCTCCTTCCTGTTTTAAAATTTAATACTTTTCTTTATTTTTCCATTACACTGTCTAGACAACCTGATGATTACAATACATTGTAATTCTCATAATATGCAATCTATCAAGTTAACTTCTTTTGTCTGCCTCCTGGCTAATGCCTTATATCTTTGACGCTTTCAAAGATGGGAATGTAATTGCTTATTAGCAGCCGTAGAGAACATTGTGTTTAGCTAAGGAAGGATAGATCAATTGTCAATATGCTGATATCAGAGATGTGACTACCTCAATCTTTAGAACATAAAACAGACTGGAAAAGCCAACAAAAACTCAATGGCAGATCACAGAGTTGAAGTGATGTGTGGAATCAGAATGGCACAGCTATGCAGGAATATTTGAAACGGGCCCTAGGTTCAGGGTCAGCGACGAAGTGAGAGTTCTCACTGTTACCTCAAAGAAGGCTGACCACAAAGATCTAACATTCTCTGTGGAGTCCTGATATTAATTTAGTCCCAGCACCAGCTCAAGGATGGTTCTGGAGTCCGGCACTCGTGATGTCATCAAACCGACTAAGCGACCAATCACATGGAAGAATTCTCACGGACAGAAAAGTGGGAAAGAAGAAGAGCAGAATACTGCAGGTGCTGGAAATCTGAAACACAAACAGAAAATTCTGAAAGTACTCCCCAGATTAGGCCGCAACACAGTTAACGTTTCAGGTCAACCTGAAACAACGGGCGCAATCTGACCAAATTTTGGCAAAGTGTCAGTTTTGGTGAGAAAATAGGTGTGAATCCCACTAGTGCCGGCATCAGGCCAACATGTTGAATATTGAGTCTCTTAAACATTAATTTTTTTAAGCAGATAAATCACGCCGAGCTCATGGAGGTTTGGCGCTGATTCACTGTAATCAGTGGCGAGCTCCATATAAACACTCCCCAGCATGTTTTTCAGATCCAGTGGCTGCCAAGAAGCCAGTGCCAAGATTCTCCAAGGGAGCCCTGGCAAACTCCTGGATGCTGTGCAGCAGAGGTGGGATGTCCTGTATCTGTGTTCCTGCAGACATCCTTCCACCCAGGTCACCACCCCTGCCTGGGAGGCAGTGGATTGGATTGGGTTGGTTTTATTGTCACGTGTATTGAGGTACAGTGAAAGGTATTGTTCTGCCTACAGTTCAGATCGTTCCAGACATGAAAAAACAGAGGACATACATAAATACAAAATGTAAATACATAGGCACAGGCAATGGGTGAGCATATGGAGTGCAGTAGTACTCAGTAGAGAAGATGTATGAAGAGATCAGATCAGTCCATACGAAAGCCATTCAGGAGTCTGGTAACAGGGGGGAAGAAGCTGTTTTTGAACCTGTTAGTGCGTGTTCTCAGATGTTTGTATCTCCTGTCCGATGATCGAAGTTGGAAGAGAGAGTAACCCGGGTGGGAGGGGTCTTTGATTATGTTGCCCGCATTTCCCAGGCAGCGGGAGGTGTAGATGGAGTCAATGGATGGGAGGCGGTCTTGTGTGATGAGTTGGGCAGTGTTCACGCCTCTCTGAAGTTTTGGGCCAAGCAGTTGCCATACCAGGCTGCGATGCAGCCAGATAGGAAGCTTTCTATGGTGCATCTGTAAAAATTGGTGAGTCAATTTGGATATGCCAAATTTCCTTAGCTTCCTGAGGAAGTATAGGCGCTGTTGTGCTTTTTTTTTTTTTATAAATGTTTTTATTCAGTTTTCATATTTTATATTGAACAAATTACAAATTGTTAGGAGAAAGAAAAAAGAAAAAAAACAAACACGCAAAAATTAACATACATATTTACAGGTAAGCATCTTCGTAGTAGTAACTGCGCCCCCCCCCCCCCCCCCCCCCCCTCAACATGTTTATTTAGTTTGGTTTTGGGCCTTAGCTAGCCATCGAACCCCCGTAACGAACCTGTAGCCCCCCCCCCTCCCGCTACCTTCCCCCGACTATTCTTCCTCTTGTACATTGGCCACAAATAGGTCCCGGAACAGTTGCATGAATGGCTCCCACGTTCTGTGGAAGCCGTCGTCCGACCCTCGGATGGCAAATTTGATTTTCTCCATTTGGAGAGATTCCGAGAGGTCGGACAGCCAGTCCGCAGCTCTGGGCGGTGCTGCTGACCGCCAGCCAAACAGGATTCTACGGCGGGCGATCAGGGAGGCAAAGGCAAGGGCGTCTGCCCTCCTCCCCAGGAATAGATCTGGCTGTTCTGAAACCCCGAAGACCGCCACTATCGGGCATGGCTCCACCCTCACTCCCACCACTTTGGACATAACCTCGAAGAAGGCTGTCCAGTACTCCACGAGTCTGGGGCAAGACCAGAACATGTGGGCGTGGTTGGCCGGGCCTCTTTGGCACCGTTCACATCTGTCTTCCACCTCCGGGAAGAACCTACTCATACGGGTTCTTGTTAAGTGGGCTCTATGTACCACTTTTAGTTGCGTCAGGCTGAGCCTTGCGCACGTGGAGGTGGAGTTGACCCTATGCAGTGCTTCGCTCCAGAGTCCCCACCCGATCTCCATCCCCAGGTCGTCCTCCCATTTCCTCCTTGTTGCGTCCAGTACGGTGTCGTCCCTATCTACCAGTCGGTCATACATGTCACTACAGTTCCCTTTCTCTAGGATACTTGCGTCCAGTAGGTCTTCCAGTAGTGTCTGTCGTGGCGGTTGTGGGTACGTCCTTGTCTCCTTTCGTAGGAAGTTTTTGAGCTGCAGGTACCGTAGCTCGTTCCCCCCAGCTAGCTGAAATTTCTCTGTCAGTTCGTCCAGTGTTGCGATCCTGTCGTCCGTGTATAGGTCCCTGACTGTCAGTGTCCCCCCGTCCTGCCTCCACCTTTTGAAGGTGGCGTCGGTCAGTGCTGGTTTGAACCTATGGTTGTTGCAGATGGGAGCCCTGTTCGACATTTTGGTCAGGCCAAATTGCTGCCGCAGTTGATTCCAGGATTGGAGGGTGGCTGTCACCACTGGGCTGCTGGAGTGTTTTTTGGGTGGGGATGGGAGTGCTGCCGTGGCGAGGGCCCGGAGGGAGGTTCCCATGCAGGAGGCCTCCTCCGCACGCACCCACTCGGCTTCTGGCTCCTGGATCCATCCCCTTACTCGCTCGGCTGTTGCTGCCCAGTGGTAGAATTGTAGATTCGGGAGGGCTAACCCTCCCCTGGTTTTTGTTTTTTGTAAGACCTTCTTTGGGATCCTAGCATTTTTACCCCCCCATACGAACGCCATGATGAGTTTGTCCAGCGCTTTGAAAAAGGCCTTGGGGATGTAGATCGGAATGGATCTAAACAGGAAGAGGAACCTGGGCAGTACGTTCATTTTGATCGTCTGAACTCTCCCCGCGAGGGAGAGCGGGAGTGTGTTCCATCTTTGCAGGTCCTTTTTAACTTCCTCCGTCAGGCTGGTGAGGTTCCATTTGTGGATCCCTTTCCAGTCATGGGCTATTTGGATCCCCAGGTAGCGGAATTTATGTCGGGCTTGTTTGAACGGCAGCCCCTTTAGTGCTGCCCCCCCCCCCCCCCCCCCCCTTGCGGGTGTACTGGGAAGATCTCACTTTTGCTCATGTTGAGTTTGTAGCCCGAGAAGGCTCCAAACTCTTTCAGGAGCGCGATGATTCCGTCCATGCTGCTTTGTGGGTCCGAGATATAGAGGAGCAGATCATCCGCATAGAGTGAGACTCTGTGCTCTCTACCTCCCCTTCGGATCCCCCTCCAATTTTTTGCTGCCCTGAGCGCGATTGCTAGCGGTTCAATTGCTAGTGCGAACAGCAGCGGGGACAGTGGGCATCCTTGTCTGGTGCCCCTGTACAGCTGGAAGTATTGGGAGTTGGTATTGTTGGTCTGTACACTCGCCATGGGAGCGTTGTACAGGAGCTTTACCCAAGCGGTGAACCCTGTTCCAAGCCCGAACCGCTCCAGTACCTCTATGAGGTATTTCCACTCGACTCTGTCGAAGGCCTTTTCTGCGTCCAGGGAGACGATCACCTCTTGTGTTCTCTCCCCGGAGGGGGTCATTATCACGTTCAGCAGGCGCCTGATGTTCGCGGTCAGCTGTCTACCTTTGACAAAGCCCGTCTGGTCCTCTGTGCCCACCTCAGGTACACAGTCTTCTAGCCTTTTGGCTAGGATTTTGGCCAGTATTTTGGCGTCTGCATTCAGCAGAGATATGGGTCTGTATGACCCACATTCCGTTGGGTCTTTGTCTTTCTTAGGTATCAGCGAGATTGAGGCCTGTGCTAACGTGGGTGGCAATGTGCCCCTAGCTAGCGAGTCTGTGAACATCTCCCGCAGGTGCGGGGCCAGCGCTGCCGCAAATTTTTTGTAGAAGTCCGCCGGGAATCCGTCCGGTCCCGGCGCCTTCCCCGCCTGCATGGAGCTAATGCTCTCCATGATCTCTCCCAGTGCTAGTGGTGCTTCCAGATCCCGTTTTCTGCCCTCTCCCACAACTGGTATGTTCAGTCCGTCAAGAAACCGGTTCATCCCAGCCTTCCCCGTTGGGGGCTCTGAGGTGTACAGCTCTTGGTAGAAGGCCTTGAAGGTTTTGTTAATCCTCTCTGGTTCTGTTTCCAACGTGCCTCTGGTATCTCTGATTTGCGCAATTTCTCTGCTGGCTGCCTGCTTTCTCAGCTGGTGGGCCAACAGGCGGCTGGCTTTGTCTCCGTGTTCGTATAGGGCCCCGCGTGCCTGGCGGAGTTGGTGTACTGCTTTCCTGGTGGAGAGCAGGTCAAAGTTCCTTTGTAATTCTTTTCTCTCCGCCAGGAGTTCTACAGTCGGGGCCTCGGAGTATTTATGGTCTACCTCCAATATGGAGTCGACCAGCTTCTGCCTAGCCACCCTTTCCTCCCTATCTCTTTGCGCTTTGTAGGCTATGATTTCCCCTCTTAGTACGGCCTTAAGCGCTTCCCAGAACGTGGAGGGTGAGACCTCCCCGTTTTGGTTGATCTCAGTGTACTCCGCTATGGCCTGCGCTATCCTTTCGCTGAAGGCCTTGTCAGCTAGTAAGGCACAGTCCAACCTCCATTTGGGGCGCTGGGCCCTTCCCGTCTCTAGCCGCACATCCATGTAGTGTGGAGCGTGGTCTGATATCACAATTGCGGAGTATTCCACCTTGTCTATCTCTGGAAGCACCGTTTTCCCCACCACAAAGAAGTCAATTCTGGTGTACACGTTGTGTACTGGGGAGAAGAAAGAGAATTCTTTCTCCCCCGGGTGGGCGAATCTCCAAGGGTCTACTGCTCCCATCTGCTCCATATAGTGGCTGAGTTCCCTTGCCATGTTTGAGGTTCTCCCCGTTCTGGGGTTTGATCTGTCCGTCGTTGGGTCCTGTACACAGTTGAAGTCCCCCCCCATGATTAGTCGGTGCGTCGCTATGTCCGGGATTTCTGCCATGGTCTTTTGGATGAAGCTCGTGTCGTCCCAGTTGGGCGCGTACACGTTAACTAGAACTACCGGCGCCCCATCCAGGGCCCCGCTGACCATGACATACCGTCCCCCTGGGTCCGTAACCGTCTTTGTCGCCCTAAACATTGTCCTCTTGCCAATCAGGATCGCCACCCCCCTGGCCCTTGCCCCATAACAGGAATGATAGGTTTGTCCCACCCAGCCCTTTCTTACCCGCAGTTGGTCCTGCTCCCTCAAGTGCGTCTCTTGGAGGAAGACTATGTCGGCCCTCATGTTTCTAAGGTGGGTGAGGACTCTAGATCTCTTCACTGGGCCGTTAAGTCCCCTTACGTTCCAGGTGACTATTCTGGTGGGGGGCTTCTGCCCCCTTGCTCCTGTGGGGTTAACCATATTTGTCCGGTGGACGCGCCCCTGCCCTCTGGGGTTTCCCTTTGTTAGGGGGCCGTCCAGGATGTCCACTATCACTGCTCTCCCCATGCGGTCGGGTCCCTGCGCTCCGGGGTTCCCCCTTGTCCCGGGGACACCCGCCATGGCCGTCCACTGTGTGTCCGCCACGCGGGTAGTCCCCTGCACTCCGGGGGGCCCCTTCACCCACAGACCGTACTGGGTGGGTGCTTGCAGCAGTTCCCTGTTTCGAGCCCTTGTCTGTGGCACTTTGTGGCCCTATTCCCTTACTGGCCTCCTTTGTCCCTTCGTCCCTGCATTTCCCCTCCCTGGTCTCTCGCCCCCCGAGTGCCCCCCCCCCCCCCCCCCCCCCGCTCTATCCCTTTCGGGGATACCCCTGTATACCCCTCCATTGCCCCTCTCTCCCCCATTCCTGTCCCCATTTGCTCTCCCACCTTTGATGGGTGATCCCCCCCCTCCCCTGCCTGGCGCCTTCCCCCCTGTTGGGGGTGCGCTGCGGCCCTGCTCTGTTGCGCGCCCCCTTCGCTAGCTTTCCTGCTAGCACGGTGGCTCCCCTCTCGGAGGTTGCTGTCCCGCTTCCCCTCTCCCCTCTCCAGTACTCCCGTTCCCTCGTGCCGGGGCCTGGCCTCCCACCTGGAGCGGGCCCTTGGGCATTGGGTTGTTTTTCGTTCTAGGTGTTCCTGCCAGGGGGGAGGGGGCTGGCTTTGCCTCGCCCCTCCCCACCCCCCCGTTGGCATGACGTATCTCCTTGCCATGGGCCCCTCGTCCCTACTTCCCATTTATTTTTTCCAGCCCGTGCTCCTCGACGAATCTATTCGCCTCGGCAGGGGCTGTAAAGAAATATTCCTTGTGTTGGTATGTGACCCAGAGTTTTGCTGGGTACAGCATACCAAAACGTACTTTGTTCTTATAGAGAGCTGCTTTCGCTCTGTTGAACTCCGCCCGTCTCTTAGCTATGTCCGCTCCAAAATCCTCGTAGATTCGGATGGCGTGCCCGTCCCAATTGCAGGCTCTATTCTCCTTGGCCCAGCGCAGGATTGTGGCGCTGTTGTGCTTTCTTGGTCATAGCGTTGGCGTCGGCAGACCAGGACAGACTGTTCGTGATATGAACACCTAGGAATTTGAAGCTGTCAACCATCTCCACCTCGGCCCCGTTGATGCAGACAGAGATGTGTACGATACCTCGCTTCCTGAATTCAATGACTAGCTCTTTAGTTTTGCTGAGATCGAGGGATAGATTGTTGTTGTTACACCACACCACTAGATTCTCTACCTCCATCCTGTACTCTGAAACATAGTTGTTTGAGATCCGACCCACTACGATCGTGTCATCAGCAAACTTGTAGATGGGGTTGGTGGCAAATTTTGCCACGCAGACGTGTGTGTATCGGGAGTATAGTCGGATTTCGCAGCCTTGTGGGGTCCTGCTATTGAAGACTATCTTGGAGAAGGTGTTGTTGTTTATCCTTACTGATTGTGGTCTATATGTCAGGAAGTCGAGGATCCAGTTGTCGAGTGAGGAGCCAAGTCCTAGGTTTTGGAGCTTTGATATGAACTTGACTTGGATTATGACGTTGAAGGTGGAGCTGCAGTCAATGAATAGGAATCAGATGTAGTTGTTGTTGTTCAGATGCTCCAGTGATGAGTGTAGGGCCAGAGAGATGGCGTCTTCTGTGGACCAGAGCTGCTGGACCTATAAAGATACAGTGTGCGAATTGCAGTGGATCTAGGCATTCTGGGAGTATGGAGTTGATGTGGATGGTAAGGGAGGTGGTGTTGCTCTGTTATTTAAGGATGACATCCGGGCAATAGTAAGGGATGACATCGGTGCTATGGAGGATAAGGTTGAATCCATTTGGGTGGAAATCAGGAATAGTAAGGCGAAAAAGTCACTGATAGGAGTAGTCTATCGGCCACCAAATAGTAACGAGATGGTGGGGCAGGCAATTAACAAAGAAATAACTGATGCATGTAGAAATGGTACAACAGTTATCATGGGGGATTTTAATCTACATGTCGATTGGTTTAACCAGGTCGGTCAAGGCAACCGTGAGGAGGAGTTTATAGAATGTATCCGCGATAGTTTCCTAGAACAGTATGTAATGGAACCTACGAGGGAACAAGCGGTCCTAGATCTTGTCCTGTGTAATGAGACAGGATTGATTCATGATCTCATAGTTAGGGATCCTCTCGGAAGGAGCGATCACAATATGGTGGAATTTAAAATACAGATGGAGGGTGAGAAAGTAAAATCAAATACTAGTGTTTTGTGTTTAAACAAAGGAGATTACAAGGGGATGAGAGAAGAACTAGCTAAGGTAGACTGGGACCTAAGACTTTATGGTGGAACAGTTGAGGAACAGTGGAGAACCTTCCAGGCGATTTTTCACAGTGCTCAGCAAAGGTTTATACCAACAAAAAGGAAGGACGGAAGAAAGAGGGAAAATCGACCGTGGATATCTAAGGAAATAAGGGAGAGTATCAAATTGAAGGAAAAAGCATATAAAGTGGCAAAGATTGCTGGGAGATTAGAGGACTGGGAAATCTTTAGGGGGCAGCAGAAAGCTACTAAAAAAGCTATAAAGAAGAGTAAGATAGAGTATGAGAGTAAACTTGCTCAGAATATAAAAACAGACAGTAAAAGTTTTTACAAATATATAAGACAAAAAAGAGTGGCTAAGGTAAATATTGGTCCTTTAGAGGATGAGAAGGGAGTTTTAATAATGGGAAATGAGGAAATGGCTGAGGAACTGAACAGGTTTTTTGGGTCGGTCTTCACAGTGGAAGACACAAATAACATGCCAGCGACTGATAGAAATGAGGCTATGACAGGTGAGGACCTTGAGAGGATTGTTATCACTAAGGAGGGAGTGATGGGCAAGCTAATGGGGCTAAAGGTAGACAAGTCTCCTGGCCCTGATGGAATGCATCCCAGAGTGCTAAAAGAGATGGCTAGGGAAATTGCAGATGCACTAGTGATAATTTACCGAAATTCACTAGACTCTGGGGTGGTCCCGGTGGATTGGAAATTAGCAAACGTGACGCCACTGTTTAAAAAAGGAGGTAGGCAGAAAGCAGGAAATTATAGGCCAGTGAGTTTAACTTCGGTAATAGGGAAGATGCTGGAATCTATCATCAAGGAAGAAATTGCGAGGCATCTGGATAGAAATTGTCCCATTGGGCAGACGCAGCATGGGTTCGTAAAAGGCAGGTCATGCCTAACTAATTTAGTGGAATTTTTTGAGGACATTACCAGTGCAGTAGATAACGGGGAGCCGATGGATGTGGTATATCTGGATTTCCAGAAAGCCTTTGACAAGGTGCCACACAAAAGGTTGCTGCATAAGATAAAGATGCATGGCATTAAGGGTAAAGTAGTAGCATGGATAGAGGATTGGTTAATTAATAGAAAGCAAAGAGTTGGGAAAAATGGGTGTTTCTCTGGTTGGCAACCAGTAGCTAGTGGTGTCCCTCAGGGATCCGTGTTGGGCCCACAATTGTTCACAATTTACATTGATGATTTGGAGTTGGGGACCAAGGGCAATGTGTCCAAGTTTGCAGATGACACTAAGATGAGTGGTAAAGCGAAAAGTGCAGAGGATACTGGAAGTCTGCAGAGGGATTTGGATAGGTTAAGTGGGCTCGGGTCTGGCAGATGGAATACAATGTTGACAAATGTGAGGTTATCCATTTTGGTAGGAATAACAGCAAACGGGATTATTATTTAAACGATAAAATATTAAAGCATGCCGCTGTTCAGAGAGACTTGGGTGTGCTAGTGCATGAGTCACAGAAGGTTGGTTTACAAGTGCAACAGGTGATTAAGAAGGCAAATGGAATTTTGTCCTTCATTGCTAGAGGGATGGAGTTTAAGACTAGGGAGGTTATGTTGCAATTGTATTAGATGTTAGTGCGGCCACACCTGGAGTATTGTGTTTAGTTTTGATCTCCTTACTTGAGAAAGGATGTACTGGCACTGGAGGGTGTGCAGAGGAGATTCAGTAGGTTAATCCCAGAGTTGAAGGGGTTGGATTATGAGGAGAGGTTGAGTAGACTGGGACTGTACTCGTTGGAATTTAGAAGGATGAGGGGGGATCTTATAGAAACATTTAAAATTATGAAGGGAATAGATAGGATAGATGCGGCCAGGTTGTTTCCACTGGCGGGTGAAAGCAGAACTAGGGGGCATAGCCTCAAAATAAGGGGAAGTAGATTTAGGACTGAGTTTAGGAGGAACTTCTTCACCCAAAGGGTTGTGAATCTATGGAATTCCTTGCCTAGTGAAGCAGTTGAGGCTCCTTCATTACATGTTTTTAAGGTAAAGATAGATAGTTTTTTGAAGAATAAAGGGATTAAGGGTTATGGTGTTCGGGCCGGAAAGTGGAGCTGAGTCCACAAAAGATCAGCCATGATCTAATTGAATGGCGGAGCAGGCTCGAGGGGCCAGATGGCCTACTCCTGCTCCTAGTTCTTATGTGCCTCATGACCAACCTCTCAAAGCACTTCATAATGATCGACATCAAGGCCACAAGACGGTAGCCATTGAGGCACCTGGCCTGGCAGCATTAGTCAGTGCAAACTCATTGCTGAAGAGGACAGGGCAGCGGTGTCACAAGACGGTGAATGACCTTCTCCGTGCAGGCATGGTAAGTGTACCACCTCATGACCCAGCTGCACACCTTCATCCACCCGTCATGCCTCCACAGTGATCTGTCACCCAGCCACATCATGGATTTCCAACATCTATCATGCATTCCTCTGCCTCCCTCCCCCTCAACTCCCTATGTTACCCCCCAGTAGCTAATCTGCTCCTCACATCCCCACTCCCATTCAAGTCCTACGCATGCCAGACTTCATCACCACCTGAACTGGCAATACTCCCGCCTACACTCTTGCCATCTGTCTCTTTCCAGGATAAACCCAAGCATAACCACTGTGAGTGGGCACAGCCAGCCGGTGCCATGCCTAAGCTCAAATGCCTCATACCGTTTGAGGAAAGAGCCCTTGAATTGGCCAGCATGGAGCTAAACCACTCCTGTGCATAGGGCGAAGTGGGGTCAGATGACAAAAGTGAGAACCTTCAAAACACGCAGTCATAGTTAAAGCCTCATGTGCGGAACCTTTCCACCATCAGTTATCCCCGGGATGTGCTCATGCCATCTACATTCCCTGGCAGGGCAATCAGGCGACCGACCCGGATGATCCTTACACCCTCTGGACATCACTGACCAAGCGAGACATTTCAGACACCAGCATAGAAGATGCATCACAACTGTCGCCCGCACCCTCCACCGGCACAGATACTCACACCTCGGTGGGTTAACTAGTAGGCAGGTTTCTGGTGAGCACTTCACACCTGATGATCCACAGCAGGCAGAGGCAGGAACGCCCTAGAGATCCAGCAATCGGAGGAATGCTGGGGCCCAGGATTGTGCTGAGCCCCTGCCCGATGATGAGCCCCTAGGTCTGGTCGACCCAGAGCTGCTGGACCTATAAAGATACAGTTGTGAGTATCAGGAAGGGATAACAGCACCATCCTCGGACTGCAAGACCAACTGGAGGAGCCCCATCACCTTCTGTCCAAGGAGATAGTGTCTTGTTATGCTCTTGACTTAGCATAAGCTGCTTCCTTGATGTGCACTCTGACAAAGGAAGGTTCAGACATGGAGATAGCTTTAACACGTTTATTGAACTATTAACAACTCTCCTACTTGGATTCGACTCTATTGTTCATCCTTCTATAGCTACTCAGACTGACGAACCAGTCTGCTACAATTCACGTGGTGGGTGTATTGTTCAATCAACCCTGTGTCTGTACTCACTGAGTGTCTCCACTGGAAAGAGGAAGATCATGTGTGCTGTGTCCTTTTTATATGGGTTGGTGTAGCGCCCTCCTGTGGTGGTGTCACCTCTGTGTGTATCGTGAATGCCCATTGGTCATGTCCTATCTTACTGACCTATTGGTTGAATGTCTGTGTGTCATGTCTCTGGTGCTCCCTCTAGTGTCTATCTAGTCTACGTGTATTTACATTAACCCCTTGTGTATTTACAGTGATGCATATCACCACAGATAGTGCCGTCACTTTGACACAGCAAGGCCAACACTGAGAGGGTAGCATCCACAGTGGTGATCTTGGTGCAGCAAGTGCACTCCACGGCGGGGAATGTCTGTTCCATGGTTCAGCTCATGACCTCCATGGCTGACGGTATGAGTTCTATGGTGCAGGGCTTCAACTACACGGTGAGACAGTCCTGGCAATCCAGGAATATGTGCGCCAGAGGATGGCGGTGTTTCTGGATCTTCTTTGAGCTGTCCCTCTATCCCACGGAGGAGCATAGAGATCCCCGGGGATGCAAAGGAAAGAGAATCGGCGGGAGCACAGCCTGCGGCCTTCCATCCGGGAGACCCTTGGGGTGCCCAGCCCATCTGACACCCCCCCTCCCTATGAGCAATACACTTCTAGCCCCTTACACTGAGGAGGACAGCACTGCAACACTCATTCAGCCCGAAAGTAGACTCAGACCCTCGCTGATCTGGCCTCCCAGCGGACACCCGCCAACCTCATCTCAGGCAACAGGGTGTGGAAGGCAGCTTCCTCAACGTCAGCTGTGGTACCTGCAGATACACCCAGATGTAGCAGGAGGGTGAGGAAGAGTAAGAAACTATAGGCACCCAGTGAGCCTGGGTGAACCTGGGCACTAGCAGAGATACGTCACCATTGTAATAAATCTCTTGCATTAAGCATCAGTTTGTTCACCAGCAAATCCTTCACCCTTTCATTCCATGGTCCCAGGCCCCCCCCCCCTCCCCCACCCCGCGTACACTTGACCTCTCATCTCCGTGTAGTGTAAGAATGATAGCGCAATGTCTCTCCCATCTCCCAAACACTGATGACTCAGTAAAGACGTGCTGCTGCTGGCACGGGTGCCCCGAACCCACTCCCCTCCAGGTCGAGGATGCCAAAGGCTGACAAAGTGCAAAAAGGCTGTCCATCGTGGATGCAAGTTAGAGGACCCCTGACCCCAGGGGGCTGTGGGGGTTGAGGGTGGGGGATGGGGGGGGGGGGGGGGTAGCGGGGGTGTGCTGCAGTAGCTGAGATAAGTCATCCTGCACCTTTGAACCCCATGATAAGCCCATTCATTGGCCGGATCCTTTCAGCTCTTTAGAACATAGAACACTACAGCGCAGTACGGGCCCTTCGGCCCTCGATGTTGCGCCGACCTGTGAAACCATCTGAAGCCTATCTGACCTACACTATTCCATTTTCATCCATATGTCTATCCAGTGACCACTTAAATGCCCTTAAAGTTGGCGAGTCTACTACTATTGCAGGCAGGGCGTTCCACACCCCTACTACTCTCTGAGTAAAGAAACTGCCTCTGACATCTGTCCTATATCTCTCACCCCTCAATTTAAAGCTATGTCCCCTCGTGTTGGTCATCACCATCCGAGGAAAAAGACTCTCACTGTCCACCCTATCTAACCCTCTGACTATCTTATATGTCTCTATTAAGTCACCTCTCAGCCTTCTCCTCTCTAACGAAAACAACCTCAATTCCCTGAGCCTTTCCTCGTAAGACCTTCCCTCCATACCAGGCAACATCCTAGTAAATCTCCTCTGAACCCTTTCCAAAGCTTCCACATCCTTCCTATAATGTGGTGACCAGAACTGCACGCAGTACTCCAGGTGTGGCCGCACCAGAGTTATGTACAGCTGCAGCATGACCTTGTGGTTCCGAAACTCAATCCCCCTGCTTATAAAGGCTAGCACACCATATGCCTTCTTAACAGCCCTATTAACCTGGGTTGCAACTTTCAGGGATTTATGTACCTGGATGCCGAGATCTCTCTGTTCATCTACACTACCAAGAATCTTGCCATTAGCCCAGTACTCTGCATTCCTGTTACTCCTTCCAAAGTGAACCACCTCACACTTTCCCGCATTAAACTCCATCTGCCACCTCTCAGCCCAGCTCTGCAGCTTATCTATGTCCCTCTGTATCCTATAACATCCTTCAGCACTATCCACAACTCCACCGACCTTCGTGTCATCTGCAAATTTACTAACCCATCCTTCTACACCCTCTTCCAGGTCATTTATAAAAATGACAAACAGCAGTGGCCCCAAAACAGATCCTTGCGGTACACCACTAGTAACTGAACTCCAGGATGAACATTTGTCAGGCAGAAGTCAGGCACATCGCTGAGGATGAGAGGAGCATAGAATCATAGAATTTACAGTGTAGAAGGAGGCCATTCGAGTCTGCACCGGCCCTTGGAAAGAGCACCCAACCCAAGCCCACACCTCCGCCCTATCCCCGTAACCTCATTCAATCTTTTTGGACACTAAGGGCCAATCCACCTAACCTGTACACCTTTTGACTGTGGGAGGAAACTGGAGCAGACACGGGGAGAATGTGCAGACTCCGCTCAGACAGTGACCCAAGCCGGGAATCAAACCTGGGACACTGGAGCTGTGAAGCAACAGTGCTAACCACTGTGCTACCTACTGAGTATCACTCTGTCCTCAAAGCAAATCAACATCTTTATCCTGCAGAGTTCGGCCATTGGCTTTAGCGCCCTGCCCATGAATATAGGCACGAGCATGAGGACATCCCACATTAGTGAGTTGACGTTAGACACCATAATAGGAGAACACATCAGTCCCTAGTCCTGGTTGTCCCCAAACCGAGATATTACGAGGGCATTCCTAGCCCTTCACTCATGTATGCCCTGGCCATTGCCAGTGATCCATTTTCCTCCTCCGCCCTTCTCGATCTTCTCCTCATCCGAGAAGACATGGCGCTCCTCCATCTCCTCTTGGTCCAGCTGTTCTCCTTGCTGCAGTGCTGGACTGTGCACATCGCAACAGACCTCTATGATGCGGGACCCCTCTGGGGGCTGTATTGAGGGCTTCCCACAGCGGTCCAGGCACTGCAACCACATTTTCAGCAGTCCAACCACTTGTTTGACCAACAAATGCTTGAGCCTGGTTATAATGAGCTGAGCATATGTTTGTGGCCTCCGTACCAGCATCATCACCCATCTCCTGAGGCCCATTTTGTCCCCGAGGAGCCATATCGCCAGCCGCTGATCTTCCTCAAAGGCACAGTAAGAAGTCTTATAAAACTTTGGGGCAGCACGGTAGCATAGTGGTTAGCACAATTGCTTCACAGCTCCAGGGTCCCAGGTTCGATTCCCAGCTTGGGTCACTGTCTGTGCAGAGTCTGCAAGTTCTTCCCCTGTCTGCGTGGATTTCCTCTGGGTGCTCCGGTTTCCTCCCACAGTCCAAAAATGTGCGGGTTAAGTGGATTGGCCATGCTAAATTGCCCTTAGTGACCAAAAGGTAAATTGGGGTTACTGGGTCAAGGGGATGGAGTGGAGGAGGTGTGTGCTTGAGTGGGGTGCTCTTTCCAAGGGCTGGTGCAGACTCAATGGGCCAAATGGCCTCCTTCTGCACTGTAATTTCTATGATTTATGAACACCAGGTTAAAGTCCAAGAGGTTTGTTTCGATCACTAGTTTTCAGAGTGCAGCGCCTTCCTCAGGTGAATCTGAGGAAGGAGCTGCGCTCAGAAAGCTAGTGAATTCTAAACAAACCTTTTGGACTTTAACCTGGTGTTGTAAGACTTCTTACTCTGCTCACTCCAGTCCAACGCCGGCATTTCCACATCAATCCTCAAAGGCAGCTGAGATCTGTGAGCACCCTCAAGATGTAACTATCATGGATGCTCCCTGGAAAATGGGCACACACCTGCATGATGCGCATTTTGCGGTCACAGGCGATTTGGACATTGAGGGAGTGCTATCCCTTGCGGTTCATGATCCGTGCCGCATGCCACATGGAGACCGCAGAGCCATGTGGATTAAATCCATGACATCCTGCATCCACCACATGCCAGTTAAGCGGGTGAATCCCATGGCCCTGGTGTCCAGGCTCGCCTGGTCCTAGTCGAAGTTGATGTACACGTGGACCTTCATGAATATAGATCTGTGGCCAGTGTCACAGTGTAAACAGTTTCAGGGTTTATTCAGAGGTTGTTCAGCAGTAATTACCCCGAGCCAAGCTGTTCCAGTGCATCTACACCACTGGCGTCTATCTGGCAATGTGGAGGATTGCCCAGGTATGTCCTGTACACAGGAAACAGAATAAATCCAACCCAGCCAATTATCGCCCTATCAGCCTACTCTCCGTCATCATCAAACTGATGGAAGGTGTCATTAAAATTGAAAAATTGAAAATCGCTTATTGTCACAAGTAGGCTTCAATGAAGTCACTGTGTAAAGCCCCTAGTTGCCACATTCCGGCGCCTGTCCAGGGAGGCTGGTACGGGAATCGAACTGTGCTGCTGGCCTGCTTGGTCTGCTTTAAAAGCCAGCGATTTAGCTGAGTGAGCTAAACCAGCCCCTGGCAATTAAGCAAAACATACACAGCAATAACCTGCTCACAAATGCCCAGTTTCGGTTCTGCCAGAGTCTCTCAGCTCCTGACCCCATTACAGCCTTGGTTCAAACATGGTCAAAAGAGCTGAATGCCAGAGGTGAGGTGAGGGTAACTGCCCTTGACATCAAGGCAGCACTTGCCCGAGAATGGCATCAAGGAGCCCTAGCTAAACTGAAGTCCAACCGCTGGTTGGAGTTGTACCTGGCACAAAGGAAGATGGTTGTGGTGGCCAAAGGTTAATCATCTCAGCTCCTGGAATTCACTGCAGGAGTACCTCAAGGTAGTGTCCTAGGCCTAACCATCTTCAGCCGCTTCATCAATGACCTCCCTTCCATCATAAGATCGGAAGTGGGGATGTTCACAGATGACTGCACAATGTTCAGCACCATTCGTGACTCCTCAGATAATGAAGCAGTTCATGTCCAAATTCAGAAGGACCTGGACAATATCCAGGCTTGGGCTGACAAGTGGCACGTTACATCCGCACCACACAAGTGCCAGGCAAGGACCATCTCCTACATGACAGGATCTTCCCGGCTGGGTCACTGTCTGTGCGGAGTCTGCACGTCCTCCCCGTGTGTGCGTGGGTTTCCTCCGGGTGCTCCGGTTTCCTCCCACAGTCCAAAGATGTGCGGGTTAGGTGGATTGGCCAGGCTAAATTGCCCTTAGTGTCCTAAAAAATACGGTTAATGGGGGTTGTTGGGTTACTGGTATAGGGTGAATACGTGGGCTTGAGTAGGGTGATCATTGCTCGGCACAACATCGAAGGCCGAAGGGCCTGTTCTGTGCTGTACTGTTCTAATCATCGCCTCTTGGCATTCAATGGCATTACCGTCGCTGTAACCCCCACAATCAAGATCTTGGGGGTTACCATTGATCAGAAACTGAACTGGATTAGCCATATTAATACTGTGGCTACGAGGGCAGGTCAAAGGTGAGGAATCCTACGGCGAGTAACTCATCTCCTGACCCCCCCTAAAGCCAATCCAACATCTACAAGGCACAAGTCAAGAGTGTAATGGAATACTCTCCATTTGCCTGGATGAGTGCAGCTCCAACAACACTCAAGAAGCTCAACACCATCCAGGACCATCTACATTATGCGCTGCAGGAACTCTCCAAGGTTCCTTAGGCAGCACTTTCCAAACTCATGACCACTACCATCTAGAAGGACAAGAGCAGCAGATACCTGTGAACCCCACCACCTGGAGGTTCCCCACCAAGTCACTCACCGCCCTGACTTAGAAATATATTGGCTGATCCTTCAATGTTGCTGAGGCGACATCCTGGAGCTCCCTCCCAACAGCACAGTGGGTGTACCTACACCTCAGGGACTGCAGCATCACAAGAAGGCAACTCACCACCACCTTCTGAAGGGCAACTAGGCATGGGCAATAAATGCTGGCCTGACCAGTGATGTCCATATCCTGTAAATTAATTTTTTAAAGAAATTAAACGCCAATTATACGAAGTGTAACAAAAGACTTTACAGAGAGACTAAAGGTGTAAAAATATGTTCACGTCAATTCAAGTGATTTCTCAAGATTTCCATCTGCTGGAACATCTACAGAGCAACCTGTGGAGGTTTCTGAATGGAAAGTTGTGACTAGTGGTGTTCCACAGGGATCGGTGCTTGGCCTTTGTTGTTTGTAATGTGCACAAATGATTTGGAGCAAAATGTAGCCGGTCTGCTTAGTAAGTTTGCGGGTGACACCAAGTTTGGTGGACTGGCAGATAGTGTTGAGGATTGTCAAAAGATACAGCAGGACATAGATAGGTTGGAGACTTGGGCATAGAAATGGCAAATGGAGTTTAATCCGGACAAATGTGAGGTAATGCATTTTGGTAGGTCTAACATAGAGGGGAAATACAGTAAATGGCAAAACTCTTAGGAATATAGAAAGTCAGAGGGATATGGGCGATCATGTCCACAGATCTTTGAAGGTGGCAACACAAGTGGACAAGGTAGTCAAGAAAGCATGCGGAATGCTTGCCTTCATTTGATGGGGCATTGACTATAAAAACAGGCAAGTCATGCTAAAATTGTATAGAACCTTGGTAAGGCCGCACTTGGAATAGTGCTCACAATTCTGGCCACACTACCAGAAGAATTGTTTTGAATCACTAGCTTTCGGAATGCAGCTCCTTCATCAGGTGAATCGTCACCTGAGGAAGGAGCTGCGCTCCGAAAGCTAGTGATTCAAAGCAAACCTGGTGGACTTTAACGTGGTGTTGTAAAACTTCTTTCTGGACCCACCTCAGACCAACACCAGCATCTGGGGTGGGCAGCACGATAGCACAAGTGGATAGCACTGTGGCTTCTCAGCGCCTGGGTCCCAGGTTCGATTCCCCGCTGGGTCATTGTCTGTGCGGAGTCTGCACGTTCTCCCCGTGTCTGCGTGGGTTTCCTCCGGGTGCTGAGGTTTCCTCCCACAGTCCAAAGACATGCAGGTTAGGTGGATTGGCCATGCTAAATTGCCCTCAGTGACCAAAAAGGTTAGGAGGGGTTATTGGGTTATGGGGATAGAGTGGAAGTGAGGGCTTAAGTGGGTCAGTGCAGAATCGATGGGCCGAATGACCTCCTTCTGCACTGTATGTTCTACGTTCTATCTCCACATCATGGCCACCCAAACGATGTGGAGGCTTTGGAGAGGGTGCAGTGGAGGTTTACCGGGATGTTGCCTGGTCTGGAGGGCGTTAGCTATGTGGAGAGGCTGAATAGACTCAGGCTGTTTTCATTAGAAAGACGGAGGTTGAGGGGTGACCTGATAGAGGTCTACAAGATTGTGAGGGACATGGATAGTGTGGATGGGCAGGCACTCTTTCCCAGAGTGGAGGGGGTCAGTCACCAGGGGGCACAGGTTTAAGGTCCATGGGGCAAAGTTTAGAGGAGATGTGCGAGGCAGGTTTTTTACGCAGAGGGTAGTGAGTGCCTGGAACACGTTGCCAGGAGAGGTTGTGGAAGCAGATTCATTAGCAGCATTCAAAAGACATCTTGGCAAACACATGGTTAGGATGGGTATAGAGGGATATGGCACAAGGAAGTGCTGAGGGGTTTTGCAAAGGTTGTATCATGACCAGTACCGACTGGAGGGTCGAAAGGCCAGCTCATGTGCTGTTTTGTTCTTTGTTCTTTGAGCCGATGGCTACCGCTGGATTTCCCCAGTTGACTACAGTTTTGTGGATGTCAGAAGTTGCTGTCAGTTTCAAAAAGCAATGATGGCGGACACCGACAGTTTTACTGACATTAGAAATGTAAAATGCAGACTATTGTTGGAATATGTCGAATCTTGGGGTTTCAAAGTGCCTTACCATTCAACTCTTCAAGTGAAATATCTATCCTGCGCTTTTATACTTGGAAAGCCTCAGGCGTGAAGATTGTTTAAATGATGAGATTTAGAAACATTTCAATCAAGATCGAAGTTCAGACAATAGCACAGATTTAGTGCTTTTGGTACCAACTCAAAAGCTTGGTCACCAGTTCTAGGTCATCGGCTTAACCCCACTGGACAGTCCCTTCAGACCCCTTTCAAAATCAAAACGGCTAATTTTATTGTGTTCGCGACCTCAGCAATGAATCAGACCCACAAGCCACAGAATGTGAATGATTTACAGCAGAAGAACTCCGCCATTTGAATCTTGTCAAACTCATATACGTTTGGCATGAAAGCAAGTCTTCATCAAAAAATGATTCCCTCAGGAGTCTATTTTGGTTGTCTTGAAAACATAAGCTTGAAGGGCCATAAGAAAATACTCCAGTCGGACTAAACGACTCATGCCTGACGTTTCACAAACATCTGCCTTTGTGCTTTAACTAAATATAGCCTGGGGACAAAGAGACCTGCATAATTGCAGTAATTACTGGATAATGTTTACACCTTTCAATTAAGATCTACCTTGATTATCTTTAACTGCTGTATTCTATGATCTTGAAAGATTGGCAAATCCAATTATTTCTCTCAGTGGGGATGTTACATCTACCTCGAGATGTTGTATTAAAAAAAGCTCTTGATTGGAATTCACCAGCCGTTGCAATTCACTTTTCCCGCCAGCAGTGCACGCTCACCCACGTGTGTCCTGGCGATGTGAGGTGGTTACAGTGGGAAATCTCATTGATTAGCGGCGGGAAGATAGAATCCTGGCGCCAGTGAACAGGGCACCGCTGAGAAACATGCGGTTGGGCAATCGTAGAATCCAGACCCTGATTTATTATAAGACCCTGGAGCTTGTAATGATATGTATAATGCCAGTATAGTAAAGGGCTAATATCTGAATCTATGTGTAATTCAAACACGAGAGGGCATCACTATTTCACTGTATATAAGACAGCATCTCTAGGAATTCTGGTTGCCAGAGAATCGCGTCCCGACGTCGGACCGGCGTCGCGGGCCGTCTCAGCGTCAACTCCGATTCTCCAAGCCGGCGCTGACTGGGAGAATCCCGGCCTACATATCTGGCTATCTTGGAGGAAAAGGCAAGGAATATAACATGGTACCAGGTCACTGCTGAAGTTATTTAGATAGATTAGTTTGATTCTAGCAAACAAATACTAGCAAGCGACTCAGACTTCAAATAACAGACTGCTTACAGACCTGTTACTGCAAAACACAGAAGAATCCCAAATTCATGGAGAAAGTTCAATCTCTACGACAATTCAGGATACCTGGTAACCTAGATGTTAACTGGAAATTTTTAAAACAACAGTTTCAGCTATTTTTGTCTGTATCTGTTTTAGACAATGCGAGTGATAATCGTAAACTAGCATTACTCTTAACGATGGCTGGTCCACAAGCCATAGAACTGTATAACTCCTTTCAATTCGCAACGGGCGAAGATAAAACTAAATATAATGTTGTCATACAGAAATTTGATCTGCACTGCAAGACTCAAATTAATGAAACATATGAAAGATTTATCTTTGAGAAAAGGATGCAAAAAGATGGGGAATCTATTGATTGCTTCATAACAGATTAAAAACTCAAAGCTCAAATATGTAATTTCTCCATATTATCTGACTCTATGATCAGAGGTCAGATTGTCTTTGGAATCGTAGATGAAAAGCTCAGGAAACATTTGTTAAGACAAAAAGACCTGAAGCTAGGAAACGCTATGGAAATGTGTCAAGTGCATGAATTATCTACAAGTCAGTATTCTGAGATTCTGAAAAAAGAAAAGGGCGCGGAAACGAGCCTTGGGACCGATTGCGATGGAGCTGTGGCGCAGTTCAGAAATATGGACATTTTGGACAGCAGCCATATTGTGCATGTACATTCCCGACCTGCACATGCGCACTTCACCAAAAGATGCGAGACGGAAGAAGACCGTTCTGCATGCACGAAGACACTTTGCACGTGACAAAACAAATCTCATGACGTGTTGGCGCTGTGGACATACCCACCCACATAAAAAATGTCCTGCACTTGCAAAAACTTGCTCAACATGTTGCAAACTCAACCATTTTGCTGTGCAATGCAGAACTTCACTTAAAGCAACACAATTTATATCTGCTAATCTACCGAAGACGCATATGAACATAAGAAGTGTAGACAGAACTGAAGACACCTACAAAAGTTATATCTCTGACAATTATCTTGATGTTTATTGCTGAGAAGATTCCTTCTTTGTAGGCATAATTGAAAAATGTGATGCTACTATAGATGTTTCATCTCGTCCTCAAATAGTACAATCTATTAACATGGAATCTGAGTGGAACACACCACTTCAAGTAAATGGTTCTGAAATCATTTTCAAGCTAGACACAGGAGCTTCCGCAAACTTGATAAACACAAATTTTTTATTTTTATTTTTTTTAAATTTAGATTAGCCAATTACTTTTTCCAATTAAGGGGCAATTTAGCGTGGCCAATCCACCTACTCTGCACATTTTTGGGTTGTGGGGGCGAAACCCACGCAGACACGGGGAGAATGTGCAAACTCCACACGGACAGTGACCCAGAGCCGGGATCGAACCTGGGACCTCAGCGCCGTGAGGCGGTTGTGCTAACCACTAGGCCACTTGATAAACACAAATGACCTTTCGCAACTGAGTCAACCTCCTAAAATACAGAAAACAGGTTGTCAATTAAGTGATTATAATGGCAACGCAATCACCTCAATGGGATTGTGCTATCTAATTGTGACGAATCACACTGTCATCTCATTAAGATTTGAGATTGTTGAATTCAACAGATCTTCTCTCTTAGGTGCACAAGCCTGTCAGGATCGTCACCTAGTTCAAAGAATTTATAGCACAAGTTCACCTCTTCCGCCTGTTCAGGAAGATATTCAAGGAATTCTAGATTGATTTCCTCCCGTCTTTGAAGGCATCGGTGCTCTTCCATTTCAATATAAAATACAATTGAAACCAAAGGCCAAACCAGTGGTACACCCTCCGAGAAGAGTTCCTGCCCCTCTTTGTGAAAGATGTTAGCTGGTGCCGGCTAACTGTAAGCAGAGGCAATCCGTGTACCTCACCACCACTCCCCCCCCCCCCCCCCCCACATTCCCCAAACAAACTGTCTCACAATTCCACACTGCAGGAAAAAGTTAAATGACCTCACAAGAATGGTCAAGAGAGGTCAAGGCTTAGGTGCCAATAAGCATCCTCATTCGCTCATACATCCTCGTACACGCTTTACTTGTGTCAAATGTGCTATAGAAATGAAAGTTGCTCTTGTTATTATACTCTTTCGATCTCAGCACCTGGTTGTCAGGGGAATCTATTTCAGCAACGGATAACCTTTCCAAGCACAAAGGGACATTCTTTACTGACAACCTTTCTCTCTCAATCCACTTTGAGAGATAGAAGGACTTCAGGAACACTTTATTTAAAGAGAACTTCATATGGGGCAAGTCTCCATTACAACCACAGGCCTGCAGCATTATTCCCTTTGCCTTAAATGGAATCAATGGCATGCCAGCGGTGCTACAGAAGGATGGTCGGTGGATCATCGGCATCATGGAAAACCCAGCATCGGTAGGCTGAGAACGTGCTAGACTTTACCAGTAGATATACATAAGAGAAAGTAGGAGATGGTAGGAAGAGGGACAAGACAGTGAGTAAAAGACCCAGAAAAAACTGCAGTCCCAGCACTTCACCTTGTGACCTTGTGGTGGTGAAGCTTTCGAGCCCCGGAGATCCTGGGAATATACCAATGGGGTTTATACCCCTGGCAGGTTTAACCATGCGGGGCAGGTTTCAGGTGAGGGGTCAGACTAACACAACACCTGGTCCTTGTGGAAACCTAAAATGGTCGTCTGAAGCATCATGGGATACTTGACATAGTCTTAAAGTGTCTCATTGTAAATTGTTTTAGCTATCTCATTACTTCAGTCAGACAGATGGCCCCCTGTAAATTGATTACATTGTCTGGAGTTTAATCGGTTTCTTGACGGGATCAACCCATTTTGTATTGTGACACATACACACTGTTTATCTATAACAGTATCATCGAGGCCAGTGACGTCAGTCGATTAGCCAATTGATTGCAAAATTGATTTGGCGACCGAAGTCAAAGGGTGGCTGTGAGGGTTGTTTTTCAAACTGGAGGCCTGTGACCAGCGGTGTGCCTCAGGGATCAGTTCTGGGTCCACTGTTATTTCTTTAATATATATCAATGATTTGGATGAGAATATAGGAGGCATGGTTCGTAAGTTTGCAGATGACACCAGGATTGGTGGCATAGTGGATAGTGAAGAAGGTTACATAAGATTGCAACAGGATCTTGGACAATTAGGCCAGTTGCCCGACGAATGGCAGATTGAGTTTATTTTGGATAAATGTGAGGTGATGCATTTTGGTAGATCAAAGCAGGGCAGGACCTGCTCAGTTAATGGTAGGGAGTTGGGGAGGATTTCAGAACAAAGAGATCTAGGAATACAGGTTAATAACTCCTTGAAGGTGGAGTCGCAGGTGCAAAGGGTGGTGAAGAAGGCAGACAGCATGCTAGGTTTTATTGGTCAGAATATTGAATACAGGAGTTGAGACATCTTGATGAAGTTGTACAAAACATTGGTGAGATCACCCATGGAATACTGTGTTCAGTTCTGGTCACCCTATTATAGGAAGGATATTGTTAAACTAGAAAGAGTGCAGAAGAGATTTATGAGGATGCTACCAGGACTTGATGGTATAAGTCATAAGGAGAGGCTGGATAGGCTGGGACTTTTTCCCTGGAGCGTAGGAGGCTTAGGGGTGATCTTATAAAGGTCTATAAAATAATGAGGAGCATAGATAAGGTAGATAGTCTTTTCCCAAATTTAGAGGAGTCTAGAACTAGAGGGCATAGGTTTAAGGTAAGAGGAAAGAGATAAAAAGGAGACCAGAGGGGCAATTTCTCCACACAGAGGGTGTGAGCATCTGGAACGGGCTGCCAGAGGCAGTGGTAGAGGCAGGTACAATTTTGTCCTTTAAAAAGTAGTTAGACAGTTACATGGGCAGGGTGGGTATAGAAGGATATGGGCGATATGTGGGCAAGTGGGACTAGTTTAGTGATAGAAACTGGGCGGCATGGACAAGCTGGGCCGAAGGGCCTGTTTTCATGCTGCAAACATCTATGACTCTATATGTTTTAATTGGCGCCCCCTATATCATTTCTATTTTACTTAACATAAAACTAGACTTTTGGTGTAATTCGGACTTGAATGGCTGGTGGAACTACTAACTAACTGCTACAAATCAGCAAGATTACACAGTTATGTTGTGGGCTTTACTGGGAGCAGGGTTGATTGTGTCCAAACTAATCAAACTCTGAGCCCTTATCCACATGGCAAAAAAGGTTTTCCAGGTGTCTTGTATTGCTCAGTGGCTCCCCCTGTCTTTCACATACAGGTACTATACCACAATTAGCTGTAGAGTATATCCTCAAAAACAATGCTGCCCTCGGACCTATCTAATTGACACCCATTGAAAAGCAAGCTCATTGGCACCAATTTTGCCTATTACGGGGTTTTGCTGGAACCTTATTGTATGACCTTATGTGAAATTAATGAGGGGTGAATTTAACTCCTTTCCAACTGGCTGATAGCGGGGCTGGATTTGTGTTAAAATTGCACTGATGAACTCATTCACTCGCCACCATAATGTCCCTCGAGTTTTCATGTATTTTGAATTTCTTGTGAAACCTTTTTACTGCTTGGGATTATTGAAAGTTCAAGACTGTGATAAGAATTTAACAACCGCTATTCTTCCCTGGAACTGAAGCTACACCCTAATCCAGGCCCAGATAGAAAGCCTCTTTTCAAGCCTCTTCCACTCATTTACCAAATTTTACTAACCCTTACCCTATCTGTCCATGCAGGTACTGGCTGTCTGAAGCACACAAAATGGATGTCCCTGCAATCCTTTGACAGCCACAGAATCCTAAATGCAATTTTAACAATTGCTGAGCAGCATGTACTTTGTGGTTAGGGTTAGGGGTTAGGTTTGGGGTCGGGGTTAGGTGTTAGGGTTAAGGTTGGGGATTAGGGGTTAGAGTTAGTCAAATCTGGTGAGCGACAGGAAGCGGCTTTAAAAGTTAAATGTTAAACTACTCTCTGGGGGTAGGCGGAGACTGAATGCCTCCCAATGCTGTGAAAGAATAACGTGGGCCACCATCACTGGCCAACCTTACCATCAGCCACTGGCTGACCTATACAATGTTGATGAGACCTCACCACCACATTGGACCAGGTCTCCGGTGGCTGCTGTCTGAATTCTCACCAGTGAGATGTTTAGAGCTCCTTTCGAGTTTTTTTGTGCCCAACATGAGAAATTGCAAAAAAGCATGAAGCAAGAGACTTCTGACAATACATTTTTTTTGAAGTGCCCAATTCTTTTTTCCAATTAAGGAGTAATTTAGCGTGGCCAATCCACCTACCCTGCACATATTTGGGTTTTGGGGGTGAGACCCACGCAGACACGGGAGAATGTGAAACCTCCACACAGACAGTAACCTGGGGCCAGGATCAAACCCAGGTCCTCGGTGCCGTGAGGCAGTAGTGCGTCACGTGCCGCTTCCGATCTCTGAGAATACATGAATATAATGGCGAATTAGGTAGACATTATGAATACCTGCTCCTATGTTGGTGATATATATAAAAAGACAAAGCACTTATCTAAATCGTTTAATTGAAGTCGCTGAAACAAATGTATAATTTCTACCTGAGAATAGTTTTGTATAACATCACAAGGACCAAACTTGTATCACCCGAGAGACTGTGCTGCCTGACAATAATTTTTCCAGAGAATGCTAATGGGAGCGATTGAATCTTTGAGAGCCCCATGAATTTTAAGTAGAGATGACGGAAATATATCCAAACGCCAAGTGACAGCTGGAATTGCCTCTGCCTTGTTACGGAAATCTTTGTCCGTTACTGCAACTTTTCTTTTGTTCTGGACCCTGAAAGGTTGTCAGTAAGCTGAAGAAAAAAAAAATCATTTCAAATCATGTGTTACTCAAAGTATTTGCTTATAATGCCGGAGTCCTGAGCAATGAACTCCTTCCTGAGCTTCTCTCACCCACCCCATCTTAAATTATTTCTCTTCTTGCTCTCCTCAAAATTCCTCTCACGTCTGTCCACTGGGCACCGTTTTCAGGGAAATACCGCTGTCTATCATGGGGTTTTCAGTTACCTTCTTACCTAAAGTAAGGGGCAGCAGGGTAGCACGGTGGTTAGCATAAATGCTTCACAGCTCCAGGGTCCCAGGTTCGATTCCCGGCTGGGTCACTGTCTGTGTGGAGTCTGCACGTCCTCCCCCTGTGTGCGTGGGTTTCCTCCGGGTGCTCCGGTTTCCTCCCACAGTCCAAAGATGTGCGGGTTAGGTGGATTGGCCATGCTAAATTGCCCGTAGTGTCCTAATAAAAGTAAGGTTAAGGGGGGGGGGGGTTGTTGGGTTACGGGTATAGGGTGGATACGTGGGTTTGAGTAGGGTGATCATGGCTCGGCACAACATTGAGGGCCGAAGGGCCTGTTCTGTGCTGTACTGTTCTATGTTCTATGTTCTAAAGTAATGATTCACCAGCAGCCAATGTTAGTTAGAATTGTGATCAAAGGATGGCTCCACGAGATGTGTAAATATATGCTATTTTGGAATGTGCAGAACCTACCACAAAGAGGGAAGCTTTGAGATTTCTGGGAATTATCGGATATTCATGATGAACTTTAGCAGGGCGGTTGTGCCATTAATGGAACTCTGCAAACAGAATAAGGAATTTGACTGGACACTGGAGTGCCAAACTACATTCAGAAATGTAAAAACTGAGTTGGCAGCAGTGGCAGTTTTGGCGACACCGAATTACGATAAACGGTTTAAACTGGCTGTTGATGCAAGTGATATTGGCAGTGGTGCTGTGTTACTGCAGGATGAGGAGGGATGTATCGAAAAACCTGTGGGGCATTTTTCAAGAAAGTTAAATAGTCATCGATAAAAGTATTCTGCTATCAAGAAGGAAACGTAGGGTTTGATTTTGGCGTTGCAGCATTCTCTACTTTATGTTACCATTGGAAATAATTGTTTAAACGGATCATAATCCACTACTTTTTCTGGAAAGATTTTGAGATCGGAATACCAGAAGTCTGTTACTTCATCCACTTGTCTTAAAAAATAACCCATGTGGCTGGAAGAGAAAAGGTAATTGCAGATGCATTATCAAGGATATAAAGTGTAAGGAAATTAGACGTGTAAAACTGATGTGAAAGGACTGACAGAGACTTCACCTGGAAAGGAACTTTGGGGTATATCTTCATGTTAATGCATGCATTTTGGTATTGTAATCAGAGTAGGAAATGGTTGGGAAATGAAATTGTCTTTTCAATTATGACGCTTCCATTCTAAAAAGGCGGGGGTGGGAGGTGGGGGAGGTGCCAGGAAATAGTGATCAAAGAAAAAAAATAGATGCTTACCAAAGTCAAGTTGTCAACAAATGAGGGTAGAATGTCATACGTGTAAATAAAGATGTTGAAAGTTCAAAGGAAGTGATGAGGTGTGAATTTCACAATGACCTTCTTATAGTTGAACTCATGAAATGAAGGTGATTCAGAGTGACTTCTGGGAAGGCTAGTTCGGATAAGGGAAGATCAAAAGGGAAAAAACAGTATATCAGGGCCATAGGGCAGCACGGTAGCATAGTGGTTAGCACAATTGCTTCACAGATCCAGGATCCCAGGTTCG
This sequence comes from Scyliorhinus canicula, assembly GCF_902713615.1. Lineage (NCBI taxonomy): Eukaryota > Metazoa > Chordata > Chondrichthyes > Carcharhiniformes > Scyliorhinidae > Scyliorhinus > Scyliorhinus canicula. The sequence goes on from NC_052157.1 coordinate 32,328,083, forward strand.
ATTCCTGGCTTGGGTCACTGTCTGTGCGGAGTCTGCACGTTCTCCCCGTGTGTGCGTGGGTTTCCTCCGGGTGCTCCAGTTTCCTCCCACAATCCAAAGATGTGCAGGTTAGGTGGATTGGCCATGCTAAATTGCCCTTAGTGTCCAAAATTGCCCTTAGTGTTGGGTGGGGTTGCTGGGTTATGGGGATAGGGTGGAGGTGTGGGCTTGGGTAGGGTGCTCTTTCAAAAGAGCCGGTGCAGACTCGATGGGCCGAATGGCCTCCTTCTGCACTGTAAATTCTATGATTCTATAAGTTCACCCAATGCAAGTTAGCTGTTTTTTGCGAATTCACCCACAGCAAGAAGCTGTGTCAACTCCCAACAAGCTATGCTTGGAGAAAGCCTATTTGTGAAACCACGTGTTCTATCCTAAGTCGGAAGCAACCCTGAAAGATATAACTGCCTTGTGTGGAAACTATTGCTGGATTTTACCTATAATTTTTAAACCTATGTGATGTTGTTTGAGGAGGGCTAGCTCTGAAGTGAGGAAAATAGAGGGATTGCAACTGGGTAAATTTAAAGATACAGTGCATAGCCATTAAAGTAGCTACGTGTGTTTCTAAATAACTGACTTGTGTGTATTTTATTGTTAAATAAACATTGATTTTATTTGAAATCAGCATACAAATGTCTGGGGCACTCTTCACTGGTCTTTATATCTATCCTTACAGTGTACCAAGTTGCAAAATACAGTGAGAGCTTCCAGTCTGAGATTTGGAACACCCGAGCATATAAAATCAGCTAAGCTCTCAGCACAAGTGCTCTGATCAGGAACTGAAGAAGTGTAGACATTGACCTGCGCTGCACCACTTCAGAGGTTTATCACACTAATGGGCTCAAAGTGGTCTCAAGGAGCATTTGAATTTAAGTTGACCCTTTCAGCAAACTATCAGAATCACTTATGCTCCATTTAAATTAACGAGGTGCATGGTTGACAGCACTAATAATCTGGCATCATCTAACTGCACTGACATCCGGTTGAGTACAAGATTAAAGCTTCAAGCCAATTCCGAAAGTTTAATGGAAGAGATTATTGAGGAGCCAGCCATTTCAGGCAATGTAGCACAAAGCTGACGTCAGCGTATTTTGTCAAGTTACACAAAGGTTTTTCTTCTGAGGCTGAACTGTTTGAAAAATTACTTACATTTGTAACTTTTTCATTTCTTTCTAGAAGATATATCTGATTAAATCCCACAATAATGAATGAATTTCATCCTGCACAATGAAATTTAATACAGCAACACCCCATATTTCAGTCCCTCTCATTTCAGGGCCTTTCTTTTCAGCATCTTATTTGTGCTTTAGATTTATTCACTTCCATTTTCAGCGATCCTTGCAGGGGTTGGATTCTCCGATCCTCTGGCCGCATGTTTCTCGCGACATGCAATTCGATGGTGGCGGAATTCTTTCTTCCTTCCGCTTGTCAATGGGATTTCCCATTGAAGGCATCCTGGGAAACCCACGGGCGAGGGTGCGCTGCCAGTGGGAAAAGAGAATCCCAATGGCCGGAGAATTCCAGCCCATGTCACCATTGTAGCCCAAATCCACATTCATTAATTGAGAATTTCCTGAAAGCAGGATTATTGCAGTGTTAATGTATGCCTACTTGGGACAATAAAGATTATTATTTTTTAAAAATAAATTTAGAGTACCCAATCCATTTTTTCCAATTAAGGGACAATTTAGAGTGGCCAATCCACCTAGCCTGCACAACTTTGGGTTGTGGGGGCAAAACCCACGCAAATACGTGGAGTATGTGCAAGTTCCACATGGACAGTGACCCAGATCTGGGATCGAACCTGGGACCTCGGCGCCGTGAGGCAGCAGTGCCAACCAGTGGGCCACAATATCTCCGACACAAGGAACAGGTGCCAGAATGTGGTGACTAGGGGATTTTCACAGTAACTTCACTGCAATGTTAACTTGTGGACAATAAAGATTATTTTTTAAAAAAGATTATTATTATTATTATTATTATTAATTCTCTGCAACTGTGCCTTGTTTGAGCCTTTTAGGTCTTTCCCAGTCTCTGGTGCCTTCTATTTAATGACAAGTTAATTCCATACTCTATTTGCAGCTTTATCTTTTTCATCCTTCATTTTTGTTAGATATTGTCTGAGAGGAACCTTGTTAAACACTGCGTTAGGTCATGTGACTTGTTGCAGCTAATAACATGCTGTGATCAGCAGCGAAAGGGAAAATGCTGGAAAATCTCAGCAAGTCTGGCAGCATCTGTAGGGAGAGAAAAGAGCTAACGTTTCGAGTCCGATGACTCTTTGTGATCAGCAGTATCTGTAACTATCCAAATGCGTATGAGGATAATCTGAATTGATCCCTTTATCTGCAAATCATCAATTATAAATAAAACAGTATTGCCTGGACCTCTAGTTATTACACCTAGGTCTAGTCTAGACCTAAAATCATTACAACTTGCAGCGAAGCATCAATATCGCTCTGCCAGTAGGAAATTCAGAGGCTAATAATACAAGTAAAGAAACAAGTATAGTAAATCTGAATGCTACTCTGTGAATATTTCAAGTTGAATACAGCTTCTTCAGAACTGAAGAAGAGATATATTTGACTCAAAATGACAACTCTGTTTCCATCTTCACTGTACTGTCAGACCTATTTGTTGTGTTCTGTGATCTTGTCTATGCAGTGAATCTACAAAACTGCTGGTGACTTAACTGTAATGATGTTTTATTGATGTACATGTGGTAAATTAGCAATCAGAATGCTACACAGGCCAAGTGACTGATTGAGTCACACCTTATGTGTGACTGTCCTGGTATACACCTTATAGCCGATAGCCGGATGTCACATGCCTGATGTCTGACACCACCTGCTGGTCGGAGGGCGCACTGCTGAGTGCATGTAATATTGTTCACAGGCATATCACCACATGACTGAGCTTTGCCATCACCATGAGCGGGATTTACCCCCAACCTGCCGCACGTTTCGCTGTGACAGGAGGTGGTTTGCCGTTGGCCGGCCCTGCCACTGTCAATGGGGTTTCCAGTTCAATGGACCCCTACTCGCCGGGAAACCCGTGGCGGGGGTGCGCTGTCAGCAAGACCGGAAGATCCTGACAGCTTGAACGGCAAAGTACCAGCTTTTCTGTTTTTATTTCAAAATGAATGGCTCCCCTTTTACAGCTTCCTGCTGCCTTTATTAAGACACTGAGGATTGTACAATGTTATCACCTCTGAAGAGGCTTCCAAATTCCAAAATATGGTATTAGGTTAAATTAGTTTGGGTAGAGGTGGTACTGAGGATAGGGTGGGGGGGAGGGAAGTGGGGTCTAATGGGTGAGGACTGATGGGGCTTAAATATTCAACTGTGAAATTCCATTTCAACCCACTGTGAACACATCTACTTCCAGGTTGAACATGGTAGATTTGAGGCTTGCTAAGAAACTTGCTCTCGGGAGGAGAGACAGTGGTTGTAATATTTCAATGAGATCCTGCGCTTCAGATTTTGGCAGCCTAACGGCGATATTTCCTGAGGTTTGGGAAAACCAGCAGCTAAAGGGAGACAGGAGCTGTTTGTGGGCCAAGAGTAGCAGGAGTGCTTCCTCCTAACTGGCCCCATTGGGATGTGAGCGTCGCTGTCTGGGCCAGCATTTGTTGCCCATCCCTAATTGCTCTTGAACTGAGTGGTTTGCTGGACTATTTCAGTGGGGGGCAGTTAAGAATCAACCCTATCTCTGTGTGGGTCTGGAGTCACATGTAGGCCAGACCGGGTAAGGATGACAGATTTCCTTCCCTGAAGGACATTAGTGAACAAGTTGGGTTTTTACGACAATCGGCAATGGTTTCATAGTCATCATTAGACTTTTAATTCCAGATTTTAATTAAGTTCAGATTTCACCATCTGCCATGGTGGGATTCATTCATGGGACCTCAGAGCATCACCCTGGGTGTCTGGATTACTAGTCCAGCGACGATACCACAGCGCCACTGCCTCCCCAATCTCTGCCTGCCTTGTGATCGCCACCCTCTCCCATAATCTTTTTCTTTCCCGTGATCACTATCTCTCTCTCCCAAGCCCCTCTACCAATCTCTTCATCATTGCCAGAAAGCATACCTCAGCTATCCCAGGATGTGACCTTGTGCCACAGGCTTTCCTGTCAGGCAATCTCTGAACCTGATTGTCTGCTAGACGGAAAAGAGTGTAAGAAAATTCTACTAAGAACCTGCTGCTAAATTCAGCAGGATCTCCATATCACCTGCGTTTCCAGCTTTCACCAATTCTCAAACACACATCTCGGGTTCCCGCCCCGTAAAATCCAGGATTGGGGTGTGTGTAACCTCTGGGTGGGGTTTGGGGGGGGGGGGGGGGGGGGGGGGGGGGGGGGGGGGGGAGACACAGGCAGCTCTGAGTTCCACAGGAGCAGGGAATTTGAAAACATGGATATCTATCCTAATTGTGAATTGCAACGCAATGTTGAGGAAGTAAGTAAGGGCAGCTCTAGCTTGGTTGTAATGCATTAGTGATGCCTGCACTCCAATTGGATTAGAAACACCAGTTTCTATTTTGAGAGATGACATTGAATTTTCTCTTTTCTGAACATAACTCAGATAGAACTTTTCACACTGGTGTGAAGCTACTAATTACTGGAGATTACCTGATGTAATCGAAGTAATGGGTGGCTTTTTATGTGGTTTCAATCAACATCAGTTATCTCCCGCACCACTTTTGGCTACCATCCCCAAAAGCTCTTGCCCTTGTCTCTTAGAACATAGAACATAGAACAGTCCAGCACAGAACAGGCCCTTTGGCCCTCGATGTTGTGCCGAGCAATGATCACCCTACTTAAACCCACGTAACCCGTATACCCGTAACCCAACAATCCCCCCATTAACCTTACACTACGGGCAATTTTAGCATGGCCAATCCACCTAACCCGCACATCTTTGGACTGTGGGAGGAAACCGGAGCACCCGGAGGAAACCCACGCACACACGGGGAGGACGTGCAGACTCCACACAGACAGTGACCCAGCCGGGAATCGAACCTGGGACCCTGGAGCTGTGAAGCATTGATGCTAACCACCATGCTACCGTGAGGCCCCTAACTGCAAAACATAAAGAGATGAATATTAGAAAATAAATCCTCAACAAACATGGGGGAAGTTTGAAAACAAACTGAAGGGAGAAAGGGAGGTGTGTTTGGCCTGGGCCCTCATCGGCATGTCAGCCCTTTGCTCTTCCTCTTATATTTTCAATTACAGTTAACCTCTCAACTCTCCAATTTACACATCCTGGGGCGGGATATTCCCCCCCCCCCCCCGCCCCCAGGAAGACCGCTTGCCATTGGCCGGCAGCAGATCTTCTGGTCTCATCAATGACAACGGGGTTTCGCATTGATTGCTGTCCATGCTGCTGGGAACCTGGTATTTGGGGCTGGTGTGTGGGGGAGGGCCTTCGCCATCGGCAGGACTGGAATATCCCGTCAGCGGGAAGAGACGGAAAATTGCTTTTTATTTCATTAAAATATTGGACTGTAATCTTCCATCGGCTTTCCAAGAACTATTTACTAAACATTTTTGGTTTCTGGTCTGCTGGTGATCCTGTTTCTATGTACATCATGTGAAGCAGCAAGAGCAAGAATGGTTACCAGTGACATTTACAGCCAGTTTGATGTTTTGTATATATAAACATACCTCTGAGCAGACTCCAGCTGGTTGTAGGTGAAGCATTCGGAAATGTGAATGCACCTGTGCAGTGGCATACTTATTTTGCAGAAGATTATTTTGTCCCTTTTAAGTAAAACATATGGGCGCGATTCTCCGCTCCCCACGTGGCGTGGGAGAATCGCTGGAGGGCCCCCCGACAAAATTCACGCCCCCCTGACGCCCCCCGCGATTTTCCCCCCCCGCCCCCGCTCGGAAGAATCGCCGCTCGCCGTTTTTCACGGCCGAGCGGCCTGCTGTTCGCGACCGTTTCACGACGGCGGCAACCACACCTGGTCGCTGCCATCGTGAAATGGGTGAGATATGCCCGTTTGGGGCTTGTGGGGGGAGTACAGGGGAAAGAGCAGTACGACTGTGCTCAGGAGGGGACAGTCCCCGCGATTGGTGCCCACCGATCGTCGGGCCGGCGTCTCAATCGGACGCACTATTTCCCCTCCGCCGCCCCGCAAGATCAAGCCGCCACATCTTGCGGGGCAGCTGAGGAGAAAGACGGCCACCGCGCATGCGCGGGTTTGAGCTGTCAGCGTCGTGACGTCAGCCGCGCATGCGCGGGTTGGAGCCGGCCAACCTGCGCATGCGCGGCTGACGTCATTAGGCGCGCCGGCCTCGTCATTCTCGGCGCGACGCCCCCGCGGCCGAGAATTACGGAGCGCCGCTCCTAGCCCCCGCCGGGAGGGGAGAATAGGGGGCGAGGAGCGGCCTCCGAGGCCGTCGTGAAACTCGGCCGAGTTCACGACGGCCCTCCCGAATTTTCCCGGGAGCGGAGAATTCCGCCCACTTCTGAACCCTCGGTGGCCTTGATCCTTATGAATGCAAATTTATATAATTCAGATTCAAAATATGTTTCAAAATGATTACTGTAGTAATTTAACAGAATTCTCTGCTATTTGCAAATACCAGCTGCCTAAATTCTCAGTTTGAACTTTTCGCTCGAGTCTTTTTGCCTCTAGTATTGAACAGCTGCCAGGAGACAGTGGGCTTATAAACATGGCTATTTTGGCATTAAATATCAGTTAATTTCTCAATTAAACTACGAGGCAAATAGAAATAGGTCTATCCTTCCACTGGTGACGATTGAAAGAGCCAGATGTTCTACATACCCATTAGATTATCTGTGAAAAGTAAATACCTGAAGTGATACTGAGCATCCAAATCACTGCTATAATTGTGAGAAACTAGGGTATTGTCATGACCACAGCAGTTGTTACTTAATGAGCGAGCCAAATCCCAGAGGGAACTTGATTTGTGGACCGTAACCCATGCTTTTTGTTTACTGAAAACAAGAAGAAACCTACCGATCTCAGCAGCATAGAATTCCAGTCGGGCTTTTGGGATTTTATCATTAAAAGATGTATCAACAAGAAGAGAAGAAAACTTCAGCACACATGATTACAGTTACACAGATAAAATAGCATGGTAGCACAGTTCGTAGCACTGTTGCTTCACGGCCTCAGGGTCCCAGGTTCGATTCCTGGGTTGGGTCACTGTCTGTGCGGAGTCTGCACGTTCTCGCCGTGCCTGCGTGGGTTTCATCCGGGTGCTCCGGTTTCCTCCCACAAGTCCCGAAATACGCACTGTTAGGTGAAATGGACACTCTGAATTCTCCCTCCGTGTACCCAAACAGGCGCCGGAATGTGGCGACTGGGAGCTTTTCACTATAACTTCATTGCAGTGTTAATGTAAGGCTACTTGTGACAATAAAGATGATGATTATTATTATTATTAGTCTTACAAAATATTCAGAAAAACGACCTACTACATCAGTACCACAAATGAACACCTCGTTTACAGATGTTTAACTATAGCAGTCCAGTAATATTATTAAAGCAAAACTACTGTTGCCATAGTAAAAGTATACCACACAACCTCTCAAACTTGCTTCTGTTTGCTGTGGAAATCCAAGAAGTTTCTGAAACAAGAATGCTTTCTGAAATCCAAGCCTTTTCTGGATTTCTGCATGGTTATTCCAATCTGCACCTTCTTTGAGCACAAATCTATAAGGGGGGTGTTTATTTATGGGACTGACGTAGTAGGTCGTTTTTCTGAATATTTTGTAAGACTAATAATAATAATCATCATCTTTGTTGCCACACGTAGGCTTACATTAACACTGCAATTAAGTTACTGTGAAAAGCCCCAAGTTGCCACATTCCGACACCTGTTCGGGTACACAGAGGGAGAATTCAGAATGTCCAATTCACCTAACAGTGTGTCTTTCGGGACTTGTGGGAGGAAACCGGAGCACCCGGAGGAAACCCACGCAGGCACAGTTAAAATAGCATGGTAGCACAGTGGGTAGCACAAATTAGCGTGCCAATCCAGCTTCCCTCGACACCTTCCCTTATGCATCCTTTTTCATTTTAACGTAGAGGCGCACACAGCTACACAGCCCTTCTTTACAGAATAGCACAATATTCCCCTAAGATATGTTTTAAAATACAATCCATCCTCACAGTATCACAAATGATAGCTCAAATCAGAAGAAGTCTAATTTAAGAAATTCTGATTGTCGGGTTAGACATCAATTCCTCTGCCAACTCTAAAACAAGTCAAGTTTGAGAACTAAATTTTCCCTGTGGGTTTCTGAATCTCACCACCAGATTCAAATGGAGGTTAGAAGCCTGCACAGTGTGGGAAACAATCACTCATTGTGATTTTCCCCAATGGCCACAGGGTAGGCCAACTGAGGATTTGGGTGTGCTCTCAAAGCCGGAGAGTCAATTGGAGACTTTCCAGATTCAAAGCAGCAGTAGCATGCAATGGAAATAAGTAAGGGAGTGAGTGCTTCAAAATGGAGGTGCCTCTCGCCAACATTTTGGAAACATAATACAGGTATCAACATTGCCTCAGAGAGTTCACAGTTCACTCCAGAATCCTGTGCACAGAACTCTGACAGACTCTTCAGTGCAATTCTGAGTGAGTGCTGCACTCTCAGAGGTGTCAATTTTAGAACAAGATGTTAAACAAAGGCCCTCGTCTGCCCTCTCAAGTGGATACAAAAGATCATATGCGACTATTTCAAAGAAAAGCAAAATACACTGGATGCTGTCCATTGTCCATGACAACTTTGTCAGTATCCCCTTTGTCCTGACCTATCCTTGTTTGTCTATTCCACCCCACTGCCTCTGCCCCCTTTCTAACTCTCCTGCCCACATGTCCATCCTAGGCCTGCTGTAGTGCTCCAGTGATGCCCAATGTAAACTGGAAGAACAACACCTAATCTTTCGATGAGATGCGTTACAGCCTTTTGGATTCAACATTGAGTTCAACAACGTTAGACAATAACCTTTCCCCTCCATCTTAAACCACCTCTCAACTGTTGGAGTTTGTTGTTAGTTGTCTTTTGTTAGCTCCATGCCCTGCCCCAACACAACCCCACCCCCTCCCCACTTGGCCACCTGCCCGGTGCTATTCAGCTGCTTCTATTATCTTACCTTTTACCAATATTAGCACTCTTCATCCCTTAATGGCACCATTAACGTTGACCTTTGTCTTATGCCCAAGACAAATTTGTCAATCTCTCCTTTTTCCCCGACCTATCCCTGTCCTTCTATTCCTCCTCCTCTGCTCCCTTTCCAACTCTACAATTCTGTAGTCCTGTCAAAGTGTCATTGAGCCATTACTCCGTCTCTCGCCACACACGCTGTTGGACCTGCTGAGTTTATCCTGAATTTTCTGTTTCTCCAAGAGTGCTCTACCATTGAACTGTCTTGTATTTATCCTTTGACCAGCATTGCCAAGGCAGGTTTTTTGGCCATTATCCCATTGCTGTTTGCAGGGGTTTGCTACGCACAAATTGATTGCCTGCATTTCTTGTTGCTACTCAAATGATGAATCTTAATCGAGTGGATTTCAATATGAATTCATCCGTCTGTGAGGCAATTTATCTCAGTTATCAAGGTATTTTTTAAATACGTAATTGCAGTGACTGCCCCGTTCGATATTGTAAGAGGCTTTCTTTTTTTAAAAATTTTTTTTAAATTTAGATTACCCAATTATTTTTTCCAATTAAGGGGCAATTTAGTGTGGCCAATCCACCTACTCTGCACATTTTTGGGTTGTGGGGGCGAAACCCACGCAGACACGGGGAGAATGTGCAAACTCCACACGGACAGTGACCCAGAGCCGGGATCGAACCTGGGACCTCAGCGCCGCGAGGCGGTTGTGCTAACCACTAGGCCACCGTGCTGCCCGTAAGAGGCTTTCTGGTGTCCAATGCAGGCAGCTAGAAAGTTTGGGAAAGATTCGGCGCGATTCTCCGATGTCACGCCGGTTGGGAGAATAGCGGGCCGCGCCAGTTTTTCACGCGACGCCGGTCCGACGCGCTCCCACTATTCTCCGAAACGGCCAAATCTGTTCCGTCGTGTACCGCGCGCAAAAACCCGGAGAATCGCCCGATGCACCTAAAATGCCGATTCTCCGGAACCCCCGCTATTCTCCGGCCCGGATGGGCCGAACTCCCGACGCCGTGACCCCAGTTCACGCTGTCGCCGTTCACACCTGCTTTTTAAAGTCGTCAGCCAGTCGTGCTGGCTGACGAGCAGTGAGGAGGTGAGCGGACCGTCCCGGAGTCTTCGTAAACTGGGGAAGGCATCCCCGAGAACGCAGCGACCAGTGGGGGGTAGGGGGGGGGGGGAGGGGAGAGAGCGAGTTGTGGGAGGGGGGGGCAGAGAGTGAGTACTGGGAAGGGGAGAGGGAGTAGTGGGGGGGAGAGGGAATAGTGGGAGGGGGGGCAGAGAGTGAGTACTGGGAGGGGGGGGGAGAGGGAGTAGTGGGAGGGGGCACAGAGTGAGTACTGGGAGGGGGAGAGGAGTAGTGGGGGGGAGAGGGAAGTAGTGGGAGGGGACAGAGAGTGAGTACTGGGAGGGGGGAGAGGGAGAGTAGTGGGGGGGAGAGGGAGTAGTGGGAGGGGACAGAGAGTGCGTCCTGGGAGGGGGGAGAGGGGAGTAGTGGGGGGGAGAGGGAGTAGTGGAGGGGGGGGGCAGAGAGTGCGTACTGGGAGGGGAGAGGGAGTAGTGGGAGGGGGAGAGGGAGTAGTGGGGTTAGAGGAAGTAGTGGGGGGAGAGGGAGTAGTGGGGGGGGCAGAGAGTGAGTACTGGGAGGGGGGAGAGGGAGTAGTGGGGGGGGGAGAGGGAGTAGTGGGAGGGGGGCAGAGAGTGAGTACTGGGAGGGGGGAGAGGGAGTAGTGGGGGGGGGAGAGGGAGTAGTGGGAGGGGGGGGCAGAGAGTGAGTACTGGGAGGGGGAGAGAGGAGTAGTGGGAGGGGGAGAGGGAGTAGTGGGGGTGAGAGGGAGTAGTGGGGGGGGAGAGGGAGTAGTGGGGGGGGCAGAGAGTGAGTACTGGGAGGGGGGGAGAGGGAGTAGTGGGGGGGAGAGGAAGTAGTGGAGGGGGGGCAGAGAGTGAGTACTGGGAGGGGGGAGAGGGAGTAGTGGGGGGGAGAGGGAGTAGTGGGAGGGGGGGGCAGAGAGTGAGTACTGGGAAGGGGGAGAGGGAGTAGTGGGGGGGGAGAGGGAGTAGTGGAGGGGGGGAAGTGAGTGGAGTGGGTCATCCACCCCCGGATGCAACATGTCAGCCGCCCTGCCACGGCAGGACGGTGACGAGGACACGGCCGCTGGTTGCCCTGTGGCTGATGGGCACAGGCCACTGACGCACCGGTGGGGAGGACGTTGTTAACTGACCGTTGGACACAGAAAGTGACCAGGAGTTAGGCTGTCAGCAGCGCGACCAGGCCACCGGGACACACAGGTATCCCGTGGCAGGCGGCTGCCGAGATGTCGAATAACCTCCGTCTAACATGTCATTCCCCTGCCCCCACCACCCTTCTGTAGGTTAGCACAATGTATTCGAACAGACCGGCGATGTTCAGCGCAGTGGTTGGGGCCGCTGCACTGCAGTTGGACATCCAGCAGCGTCCACAGCGACATCCCTCAGTGGATGCAGGGGCAGCTGCAGCAGCAGAGGGAGTGGCCGTGGAGTGGCCCATCGTCGCCGTACAGGCCGCAGGCGGTCATGGCCAGTATGTCCTGGGGGATGCCGAGGCGAATATTGACCCCCAAACGCTGATGACGGCACAGGATGCGGGCACTGATGTCGAGCAGCATGGGGGGGAGGAGGAGGAGGAGACACTGATGGTGGAGGCAGGGCCCCAGAGGCAACAATCAAGGCCTAGGGTGTACTGTGCCCGGATCTCTTTCGAGACACTGCCGGACATCACCTGCAGGAGAAGACTCCGGTTCAGCAGAGAGACGGTCGCACATATCTGCCACCTCGTGGCGCACCTCGCCCCACGTGGAACGGGAGGAGGACACGCGATACCGGTTGCCGCCAAGGTGACGGTGGCACTTAACTTTTATGCTACCAGCAACTTCCAGTCTCCGAGTGGGGACCTATCTGGGATATCGCAGGCATCGGTCCACAGGTGCATCCGGGATGTGACCGACGCCCTGTTTGCCATCGCCGACCGCTACATCACCTTTCCCGAGGACCGAGCAAATCAAGAAGCACGAGCCCATGCATTTGCCAACGTGGCCGGGATACCGATGGTCCAGGGAGTGATTGATTGTGTTCACGTTCCCATGCGTCCGCCTGCAGGCAACAGGGAAGTGTTCACCAACAGGAGGGGGACATACTCCATGAACATCCAGGTGGTATGCAACCTCCACATGAAGATCATGCACGTGTGCACAAGGTTCCCTGGGAGTGTGCATGATGCGTACATTCTTGTGCAGTCATTCATCCCTGCTATGTTTGAGGGACAGCCCCCCCGGCTGAGGGGCTGGTTGCTGGGCGACAGGGGTTATCCACTGAGGTCGTGGCTGATGACGTCTATACGGAGGCCTCAGACCAACGCGGAGACCCTTTACAATGAGGCCCATACAGCAACCAGGGGTGTGGTGGAGCGCTGCTTTCGTCTTCTGAAAATGAGATTCAGGTGCCTGGACCGCTCCGGAGGGGCCCTGCAGTACCAGCCCGACAGGGTCGCTCGCATTGTTGTGGTCTGCTGTGCGCTGCACAACATTGCAATGCAGAGGGGAGATGCCCTGGTGGAGGAGTCGGAGGGAGAAGCCACTGGCAGTGGTGCCAACACGGAGGAGGAGGAGGAGGGGGTGGAGGAGGAGGAGGAGGTGATTGTGGTGCGTCGGGCGCAGCACACAGACACGACCCGGCAGCTGGTAATGTCCAGGAGGCTGCACGACGGCACCGTCACGATCCCCGTGGCAACGGAAAATCACAGTCTTACAAGTTAGGTGCAACAGTGAGTTTAATGGTGAATATTATGTGCAGATGCCCCTACAACTAAACTGTGCCCTTCACCCGTGCCAACTTACTATGTGTCCCTCTTCATTGCCTTACGGGCCCTACCACTACGTCTAAGTGAATCCCCAGATGGTACAGCAGGAGTGGAGGCGGACTGCTGAGAATCACGCCCCGCGACATGTCTCCCCATCGGCACTCGTTTCCTGGGGCGACCCGTCCTTGATGGGCCAGGCTGCTCTGTGGGCGTTTCGGATGATGTGGTGCCACCCTGCTCTGCCCGCTGCCGACCCGATGCACCAGGGATGGGACGGGGGTAGGCCGAGCGTTCACGGACGTCCCGTGATGGAGTTAATGGGACGGGCCCCGGAACCTCCTCCTCCCTCGGGGAGACTGGTGGCCCCCGGGCCTCACTGTGGGACGGAGGTGCGAGCGGGGAGGTGCCCCGTCACCCCACCGACACCTGGCGCTGCCAGTCCTGGAGGCCTGCAACGGTATCGACCAGGTCTGAACGTTAGCAGAGATGGAGTCCAGGGAGTGAGACATTCCCGTCAGGGACTGTGCAACCTCAACCTGTGAGTGCGCGACGCCATCCAGCATGTGCATCATGCGGTCGATGCTCTCCGCGACTGACTGCTGGGACTGAGCCATGGCCTGCTGGGACTGAGCCATGGCCTGCTGGGACTGAGCCATGGACCGTAGCACGGCAGCAATGTCATGTTGGCTGTGGCGCATTGCTGCCTGTGAGAGGGCAACCCTCTCCAGGGCTATGGATGACGCATGCAGGTGAAGCCCAACGCCTTTCAGAACCTGACCCATGGCTGACACCGTTTCACCCATTGCCTCGACCGCGGATGCCACCCGTGCGGTGTCGGCCTGGGTGTCTGCCATGAGCGGCACCACTCCCTGCTCCTGGACGCGGTTTGACTCCTCTAACTGCGTCTGCAGCTGCTGGTAGACAGCCCTCATCCCGTCATTGTGTCCCTGGGTTTCCAAATGCATCGGCTGTCCAGGTGGGTCGAGTAAATCAGGAACCCGGGAAACGTCTGGGCGGCAGCTGGATACTGGGCCTGGGCTGCCCTCCGACAGTCCAGCCCCTCGGCTGCTCCGACCTCCACCTGCTGTACCGGCTCAGCTGTGTGGTGCACACCAGACCGTGACCCAGAAGCCTCATTAATTGCCCAACTGAGGTGAGTGTCTCTGGGATGGTAGATGGTGTGGGAGAAAGCAGTGCCGCAAGCTCGAGGTCCTCGTCCGTCAGAAATTCAGGAGTGTCCTGGTCCCAGTCATATCCCAGCGCAGGGGCAGCACGGTGGCCTAGTGGTTAGCACAGCTGCCTCACGGCGCTGAGGTCCCAGGTTCGATCCCGGCTCTGGGTCACTGTCCGTGTGGAGTTTGCACATTCTCCCCGTGTCTGCGTGGGTCTAGCCCCCACAACTCAAAAATATGCAGAGTAGGTGGATTGGACACGCTAAATTGCCCCTTAATTGGAAAAAATAATTGGGTACTCTAAATTTTAAAAAAAAATTAAAAACCCAGCGCAGGACGCATGCTGCCCACGTATGGTTCAGCGTCAGGTGAGTCCGTTGACTGCGTTGCCATCCTCTGTGCGTCTGGGTCCACTGACCCCATCCTGTCCTGTCTCACAGCCCGACCTTCGGGCAACGCACAGCCATGAAAGTCGTCACTGTCCGTCCTCTGTACGTCCTGCTCGAGAGTCCCGGATTTGGAGGATGGCACTCCTGGCCGACCTCCTACCACCCTCTGGTGTGTGGCCCTGGGTACGGTGGTTGTCATGGATGGTCGCCTGTGTGTGGCACCTGACGGCCCTGGACGTTCGTCAGCACGCCCCAGGAACAGAATAATACGGGGTTAGTTAGACACGCTCGGCCGGGCGTGGGATGGTCCAGTGGGTAGAGTATGAGGGGACAGAGGATGGGGGGTCCAGTGGGTAGAGTGTGAGGGGACAGAGGATGGGGGGTCCAGTGGGTAGAGTGTGAGGGGACAGAGGATGGGGGGTCCAGTGGGTAGAGTGTAAGGGGACAGAGGATGGGGGGTCCAGTGGGTAGAGTGTGGGGGGACAGAGGATGGGGCATCCAGTGGGTAGAGTGTGAGGGGACAGAGGATGGGCTAGGGGCCGGGGGGTGGGGGGGGGGGTCATGCAGGGTTGTCTCACTTGGTTCTGCACCTCCAACCTCGCATTGTGCGACCTCCCGGGTGGCAGATCCCCCAGCAAGGTCCAGTGCCCTCTGCTCGAACACTGTCAGGAGGTGCATAATGAGTGAACCCCCTCCGGTTCTGTTGCGCTCCCGGCTGTTGTGAGCAGTCTTGTCCTGTTGGGGGGGGGGCATAGATAGATCATCACAATTCGGCAGGTATCATCAGGGCGTTCAGATATTGGCACAGGTTGGGGGGAAAGTGGCAGCTACACCATGGCATCTCTCCAGGGGGTCGCAGCGCTCATGTGGGTCTGTGACAACTTTGTTAACCACCCTCCACTCACTCTTGCCCCCCCCCCTCTCCCTCGTGCCCGGGTGGGAGGTGGGTGATGAGGGACATTGGGGGGGGGGGGGGTTGTGACCCGGGGGCACCCTCGTGGCACTTACCCTGGCAGCCCTGGTGAGGTTGTGGAGCTTCTTGCGACACTGCTCCCCAGACTGAGGGGTCTGCCCCACAGCACTGACTGCCGTGCCCACCTCACGCCAGGCCCGTCGCACAACGCTGGAAGGCTGGCGATGCCCTCGTCTTGGGCAGATGATGCCCCTGCGCTGCTCCACCTCATCGAGGAGGGTCTCTAGGTCCGTATCACGGAACCTCGGGGCGCCCCTCCGTGGCTCCGACATTTCTCCCCCTCCTTTGTTATCGTAGATCGCGCCCTTTTACGACGCGGAGCGGCGTCATTTGGGCATCGCGCGCTTCCGACGTCACCTCTCCCGTGTTTCACGCTGCCCCGATGCTAGCCCATTCCTGGGGCCAGAATAGGTCACGATCGGGGCTGTTGCGCGCCGTCGTTAAACACAAACGAGTTCACGACAGCTTCCCCGATGTGGCGCGGCATCGGAGAATCGCGCCCATTGTCACTGGAATTCAGCCTGACCAGAAACTCCCACAAAGTCTGACTATTCGAAGAAATGGCACAGAACTGACCCAAAACCGGATTCAAATCTAAAATGTTAAAAGCGAATGCAAACTCGAAGGCTGTCAGCAAAAATCATTCAGGATTTATAAAGGAAAAATAAATTAGGAATTAAATACCAGTGTGCTCTATTGAAGGCAACGAAGTTCCGATTTGTTTAATTGACCACTCATCTTCTGAACATCTATTGCATTTGCTTATCTGTCCTGGTAATTCAATCCAGTATTTTAAGATTTCCCATCGTGTTAATGCCTTTGACCTAAGAATCACTTTGCATAAATCTGCAGTAAATTTAAATCGATTAATAAATCTGTTTATTGACAATCAATTGTAATTTATAGCACTCAGCACCAACCTTCCAACAAACATGCATCAGTTTCTGAATAGGAGTTGTCGCTGTGACATTACTAAGTGGTTGTCTTTCATCATTACTTCTACACAATTATCAATGAACATACAAATTAGGAGCTGGAGGAGGCCGTTTGGCCCCTCAAGCGAGTTCCATCTTAAGTTCGCCTCGGGGATTTGAACCTGGGACCTCTTGCATACTAATTCAAAATTGAAAGTCTTGAAATGAGAACCGTTTCCCCGAGACCAGAAAGCTGGCCACCATGCTGGACTGACGAGTAAATCCAAATGGAGCCCAACAGAATTAGAAAAGGAGGGTTCAGCCATGTAGAATCCCAAACTGCTAGCTGTATTAAAGATTGCGGCAAGCCTTTCCGTCCAGGAACAGGAAGCATGAGGTTGCAGGCTTTGAGATGGAGATGGCGACTCACCCAAATTTTAATTTCGATTGAGAAATGGATCTTGCAGCCAGGTCATTATTGCGGTGTCGGGGGTGGTGGGGGGAAATGGTGAGGGGGATCCCCTCTATAAAATAGCCTGAAATGCTGCTGTACCCAGGAAGGCAGGTGTTGTGTTCTGCTGCTTCGGATAACACAGGCTGCTACTTGATGCAGTCTTAACTAAAGGATGCTCCAGACTCTGAAATGAGTTCAATGTGTTTATTGAACTATTAACACAGTTCTCAAATGAGTTTGACTCTCTGCTAATCTAACTGTAGTAACTCAGTCTAACTGTACCAGCTTGCTCTAAGCCACGTGCTGGGGTGTGATGCTGCTGATCAACCCTGTCTGACTCTCTAGATGTCTGTCTGTGGAAAGAGGCAGGGTGAGTGCCTCATCCCTTTTATAGTGTTTATGTCATGCCCCTTTGTGGTGATGTCACCTCTGAGTGTCCTGACAGCCCATTGGTTGTGTCCTATTCTGAGTGTTCATTGGTTGCATGTTTGCAAATCATGACAGCAGGGAGGGGTTTCAAGGTCAACCTCCTCCAAGCCATCTCTGAATTGGCCCTCGTCGCCTGTGGAAATCAAGAGATATAGAGATAGTTGGCCTCCGTTAATTGACCTCAATAGGCTCTTCCTGCTGTAACCCCCTCACCCCCACCCACCCCAATTCTGCAAATATATTGTGAGCCATGGAATAAAATGTTGAACCACCATTTTTTAAAATGGTCCCCTCCTCAGTCTTTTCTCATGTCCCCTCCTGATGTTTCCCTGGCTTCCTCCTTTGCTGCCCCCCTCCCCCTTCCTTGTTACTATCTGCTCTGTGGGTCCTGTTTGCCCTCACTGCCCCCCCCCCCCTCTTCCTATCCACTATTGGCCTTGAACTGGTCTTAGTTGATGAATTACCCCCAATCTTTCTCGTCCGAACCTTGTGTGGTATTGTGTGAAGCAAATAATGGCATGATGGGAAAACTAGTCAAGTCTTCTTGGTACAATTGAATTTAACCTAAGACACAGATTCAGAATACACATAGACAGCATGTCCTGAGAGTCTAGATAAGGCTTGGAACTAGAAGTAGTCTCAATACATAACAAGCTGAACAACTGTCTCTTCCTGTATGTAAACAACTTCTTCCCTTTCTTAAAACAAAGACAAGATAATGATATGAAACTCAAGTCCCCTAAAGGTCAGAAGGTGACGCCATTGTAACGATTATTACTTATGTTTTACTTTCAATCAAATTCCTGACCAAGCTGTATTCATGTTATCTTGATCCTATAATGTATAAGAATCGCCTTCTTTTCCTGTAATATCGCAGACTTGGGACGGACTCCGCAGTTTGTAATTGACTGCCTGCCGACTCCAAGTTTCTGCCATTTCTGCTAGCAGTTCTAATTAGTGACTAAAGTTCAGTTTTGCTTATCTAATGAATGCTGTTTGAATTTCTCTATCACAGTCAAGACGCGGGGAAAATATAAAATACAACATTTGGCGCTGCGAGAAAAAATCCAATATCCTGAAGTGAGCTTCCATGAGGGACTGAGAAAAAGTGATCAAAGCCATGACCGGAGTAAAGAGACAGACGCCGGCACAAGGGAAGATTGACCTTGGTCTCTCTCTCTCTCTCGGATCTGTGCTGCGACCCCTCATCCCTGTCGGAAGTAACTAAACAGGTGATGGTTCTCGAATCTAAATTTGACTGTGAGTACATTTTTTTTGTGCAATTAGCCGCAGGTCAGGGACCTTGTTGATCTCGTTTTTCATCCGCATCAGATTTATACAGGCTGTCAATAAATTTGGGTCCGGGACCCTTTGATTAAGTTTTGGGGTCAGGGACCCTCTCAGTAATTTTTTGGGGTCAGGGACCCTGTCAATAATTTTTTCGGGTCAGGGACCCTGTCAGTAATTTTTTGGGGTCAAGGACCATCCAATTGGATTTGGTACCAGAAATTTTGTTTGAGCGTTTTTTTGCCTGGGGCACATTTTACTGACATTATGCGACAAACTTTAGACAAAACTAGCGGCAACTCCCCTCTATTTTTCATGTGTTTAGAAACCCCTTCTCAAGAACGTAATATTCGAAGATTGGCTGCAGCGCTGCTTTAAACAATACATTAGGTAACGATATCTCGCCACT
This sequence comes from Scyliorhinus canicula, assembly GCF_902713615.1. Lineage (NCBI taxonomy): Eukaryota > Metazoa > Chordata > Chondrichthyes > Carcharhiniformes > Scyliorhinidae > Scyliorhinus > Scyliorhinus canicula. Next base: position 32,347,136 of record NC_052157.1, read on the forward strand.
AGGTAACACAGGGATCTTGGAACTTTGACAATAACATTGATGCAGAAAAAAAAACAATCTGGGAAAAAAAAATGCCGGTTTCAAATTGTTTAATTTTACAGTGGAAAGAAACAGTCCACTTAACGCAACGAACAATCACAATGAGTTGGAGAGATAAAGCCCGCAAAAGAGATATTAATGAGTGTGTGAACGGTAAAGCGAAAAATTGGGAGACTTTAAAATTGTAATGTGAGCTTTGGGATAAAGACAATCAAAATGATAAAAAGCAATTCGGCAATAACAAATCTCCTGCCGGCAGAAAAGTAGGACTGGCCAATCAGATTATAGGAAAGGAGGATCCTCCCAGTTGCTCTGGCATGCCGATGTTCCCCTATTCAAGCGATACGGAAGACGAGGAGAATTTGAACCCTGGACCCCACCCTCATTTTGCGCTCCCCGATTTTACAATTCCACTTTCCCAAGTCCTGACTCCCACTTCTGATCCCATTACCAATGAAACTCCTGCTAACGTATCCCCCTTAGCGACACGCACTCGGTCACAGACGCAAGCCGTAAATATCGAACAACCCTTCTCTACGGAAAACATGATAATTGACTAAAAGGTATTGATTAAAAGATCCACAATAAGGAAATTTTAGAAGTGAAGTTAATAAGTTATCAATTTAGAAGCATGCTGGCAATAATGACTAAAGTTTAACATTGCTTTTGAATGAAATTTAGTAGATCAGATGATGTTAACTAACTACTGCTTGGAATGTTGTACTGGCCTTATTATGATAACAAGTGGTTCTTCTGAAGGACAACAAAATGCGTACTTGAATTGTTTTTAAACTAATGGCAAAACATTCATAATTCCTCTTGCAAATGTTCCCAAAGTTGTTCAGTTCACACTATATCAGTTTAAAAGAAAGTAACTTTACGAATAAGAGTAATTGAAATGTGAATAAGTTTTTAGATTGCGTGAAAAGACGTAAATGGCATCACGCCAAGTTCTCCGCCCTTAGATTCTGCAGGAAACATTAACCATTTCAGCAGACAGTTGGTCTTTTCTGAATTGACAAAGAAAAAATACTTCTCAGAGAACAGCTAATGCCTCTAAAATTAATCAGTGTAAATTGACTTAAATGGAATAACACAGATAAAGTTTTCGAAGGAGAATGAAAAATTTTTGTTCAAAATTTGTCCGCAAGGACAAGGGCTGAATCCAAGAGAGAGAAAGAGAGACAGAGGAAGAGATTGAAGGAGAGAGAGAGAGCCAGCGACAAGAGACAGGAACTGTTAGAGAGAGTGAAAGAGAGCGAGTCAGGGAGAGGCAGAGATGGAGAGGTAGGCAGATAAAGAGAAAGAGCAACAAGAGTTCCAAAGACAGACAGAGTTATGTAGAGAGGGAGAGAGATAGATAAGAGAGAGAGGGAAATAATTCATATTTTCAGACTTTGACTTTAAAAATTATGTTTCAAGCTGTGATTATTTGAAAGAGGTAAAGAGATATCGATGCCAACATGGTCCTTGTTATTACCTGAAACCTTCGCGATAAAAGGTTCCCGTTAACTTTGTAAGGCGGGTTACACAGAATCTTTACAGTGTCACCTTCGAGCTGTTAATTGGTTTGTACGGAGCGCGATTACTCCGTGATTTAAATTATAATCTCCTGCAGATGCGGATAACTCTGCTTAATAACACATAAACAGGGCAAAAAGCGTGCGGACCCTGACATAATACATCACACACGTAATTTCCTTAATCAATTGTTAAAATTGTAATCGGAAGGACCATCTGGCATCAGACAAAGTGTGCAATGGGTAAAACTTTAGATACAACTTTTTAAAATGGCAGCGTACTGCAAACGCTGTGTGAACAACTAAAGACCTATCAACAGTGATAGAAGCTCAACAAGTGATTTAGGAAAATAATAGGGGGTCAACTGCTAAAAAGTTAGTTGCTCTATGGAGGGAATATTGTCCAAAATTGAAGGATGCCTCCTTGTTAGCCAGCTGGCAGGATAAAGAATTAAAATTGAGTATAGAATTGACAGGTCTTGAAAACGGAATGCGCATTTTTCATTTCATTTTTCATATGGAAAAGAACCAAGTTAGGCTATCCACCTTGATTAGAAAGTTGCTAAAACACTCCATTAGTTTTTGTTCAAGAATATCTGAGGATTACAAATCTCCCAAAATGAAAAAAAAGGGGAGCAAAGTCAAAACAAGATTACGGTTAGGAACTTAACAATGGATTCTTGTCTAAAATAACTTCAGATCGTTTCAGGCTGTCCAGATAGACTCGGCGGTGGTTCAGTTCATTTGAAATAAAAAGAAATAATAAACATCCAGTAATGTCTCTTTCCAAAAAAACTGGGTAAATAGCAAACATTGAAAATTGACTTAAATAAGTGCTACTCATAGCCCTCTCCCAGGAAGGATGTACCTCAACTAGTGACACCTGACCATATTAGGCTGATTAGACACTGGAAATTCGGAGCGGTAATACAGTGCATTGATAATGGTATGTTTATAGAACTGTCTCAAATACGAGGTCACCAGCTGCAGAATTTAATACCTTCTGTGCCTGCGCCTGATTGCTCTGTGTTCTATGCTGGCAGCTAATGTTAACCCTGAGTACCACTGTTTAAAACACCCGATAGAGTCCAGATGAGAGAATATAGTGAGCCAAGCCTTGATAACCGCATTACCATATCACCTATCCCGCAGGCCCAGCTTCGAAACTTTCCCCTATTCACTACTCCACAGTGGTGGTCGATTGATTTTGATCCCTCACACTTTTCACCTCCCTTAGATATTCCCAATCCACGTGTCACTCTTTGCTACGATCATACAGTAACCTCGCCCGATTTGGAGAGCATTTACCAAGACAAAAGAAGGGTCTGCCTTTCTTGTCGATTTACCCCACAGCCTATGGCGTCAGTCGAGACTTGTGTCACCCCACGTGACCCTTTCTGTCAACGAAGGCTACAGTACCAAGTCCTTGGGGTTTCTGGCAGCTGCACTAAGAGGACAAGCTGATCCTTTCCTTAATGATAGTCAAACCCTACCCGCAGGCACTTTAGAATATTTTAAACGCCCATTTGTCATCATTGGCACACTGCACCATCATCATTCAGCCCAATCTACGACTTCTGAAGTACCCGCAGATTTATGGGCAGCCTCCAAACACGAAGTTGGTCTCACTAATGTCCCTCCCGTTGTTATTAGAGTCAAACCTGATATGCCCTTACCCTCTATTTCACAGTACCCTTTGCGGCCCGAGGCTGAAGAAGGAGTCTCGGTCATGGTTCAATCGTTCCTTCAACAGGAAATTCTGATACCATGCCAATCCCCCTGTAATACCCCGATTCTTCCAGTTCCTAAGATAGGAAGACCAGCCGAATGGCGTTTAGTCCAAGACCTCCGCCTTATTAATCAGATAGTTGAACCCTTACATCCCATTGTCCCAAATCCAGCGACAATCCTTAGCAATGTCCCACCGGAAGCGACTATTTTTACCCTTGTTGATTTGCAACATGCCTTTTTTGCAATACCCCTCGCCCCTGAATCACAGTATTTGTTTGCCTTTACATTTAAGGGGATGCAATACACTTGGACTCGACTTCCACACGGTTTCATTCATTCTCCAACCCTTTTCTCACAGGCATTGCACTCCCAGTTAGCGACATTAGCACCTCCTGGTGGCTCCACCATCATTCAATATGTTGATGACTTACTCCTTGCCAGCCCTGATTTCATCGCTAACCAACGTGACACTTTTTACCTGCTCATCAGTCTCCATTTATGGGGATATGTGATCCCGCCCGCTAAAGTTCATTAAGGCCAACGACAGGTCAAATTTTTGGATGTCCTAATTAGTGCTACTGATCGCTCCCTTACTCAAGAACGCATTACTCCTATATTGCAGACCCCATTTCCTACATCGCCCAAGCAGGTGCAAGCTTTTTTAGGATTAGTGAACTTTTGCAGACAATGGATTCCGAATGTTACTGTATATACTAAAGAATTAACTCCGTACTCCTCTCAAAATGCTCCTCTTAAGTTTGAACGACCTGATTCAGCAAAGCTATCTTTTATTACCCTGAAAAACGCCCTGGCTACCGCCCCAGCACACGACCTATGTATGACAGACCTTTTCACCCAAATTCTTACTGCTGTCCATTTGTTAGTCCAGGCAGCCTCTAATCTAACCCTTCACCAACCAGTACAAGTGCATACTTCACATTCTATTGTGGCTCTCCTAACGTCTCAGCAAACCCAGCATCTGACTCAAGCACGATTGAGCCGCTATGAAGTTTCACTATTGCAAAACCCCTACCTCTCTTTTCATTATTGTTCAACCTTAAATCCAGCTGTGTTCCTCGAACAGCCCCCCAATAACCTTAACCACCACATGATTGTTTACTTCGGAATCACTTCCTTACTGCACCTCGCCCGGATTTAACAGAGAACCCTATTGATAATCCAGATCTAATTTTTTATGTTGATGGCAGTTCTTCCATTTCCCCATTTCCCGTCCCACAGTCGGGATATGCTGTGGTAACCGACACTGACGTGCAGGAAGCAGCAGCCTTCCAGACCCCTGTCTCTGCACAAAAAGCCGAGCTATTCGCCCTTACTCAAGCATGTATTTTGGCCACAGATAAAAGTACTAATGTTTACACTGATTCTAGATATGCCTTTGGCGTGACCCATGATTTCGGCCGCCTCTTTGGGTTAAAAATCTCCTCGATGCTATTCAGCTTCCCCGTCAATTGGCAGTTATTAAATGCGTTGCGCACACGAAGGGTGACACTCCTGTTCAATTAGGAAATACCCGTGCTGATTCAGCTGCTAAAACTGCAGCTTCATCAACCTCTTTAATTGTTCCCAGTGGGGCTAATCAGGCTCTAAACCAGGTACCTGCATTACGGACGAAGGGCATGCCAGAGATAGCTGAAGTTCAAAATTTACAGAGGGACGCCTCTGATTCTGAGTGAACACTATGGAAGTCAATGAGGTGTTCGCACTCCTTGAGACGAGACCTCTGGCTGACTCCAGTTGGTCAAGTTTGTATTCCGAATTCTTTATTACCGTTACTTGTTGATTATTTGCATTCTTGTACCCATCTTGGTAAGGAGGGAGTGGTACAGCTACTCCTAAAAACTTGGTGGCACCCAGATTTGAATACAGCAGCGCAAACGCGGCTGGATCGATGCGTCATTTGCATGAAACATAATAAGATTAAAGGTCCTCCGGGAACCACCCCCTTGCCAGATGATCCTTTTGCTTGTATACAGCTTGATTTTATCGAATTGCCAAAAGCACAGTGCTATAAATATTGTTTAGCAATAATTGATGTGTTTAGTAAATGGATTGAAGCATTCCCCACCACTAATTGTACGGCACATACAGTAGTGAAGTTGTTGTTAACGGAAGTCATGGTGAGCTCAGACAATGGACCACATTTTGTAGCTCGGATCAATACTGAATTGTGCAAAGCCCTTGTAATTAAACAGCAACTGCACTGCGCGTATCACCCACAGGTAGCAGGAATTCTGGAAAGAGCCAACGGGACTTTAAAAGAAAAATTATCTAAATTAACTGAAGAAACTGGGTTAAATTGGCTAAAAGTATTACCTTTGGCATTGTTTCACATGCAAGTGACTCCCCATTCGCGGACCGGACTGTCAGCTGCAGAGATAGTCTATGGTCGGCCAATGAGGACTCCCTGGGATGCCCATGAAAAACCCCTAGAGGGAGTAGACCTCCATGTGATGGGGGAACAAATTCAGAACTATTTGATGCAATTAACACTTTCTTTGAAGTTTCTTCACTCACAGGTACATCTACCAGTAACAACAGGGACAGCTGTCCCTCGATATCCAGTGGTCAAACCCGGAGACCACGTGTTAGTAAAAAAACTGGGACAGAAAGAAACTAGGACAACGCTGGAGCGGACCATTCCTCGTACTACTGACGACGCCAACTTCGGTCAAACTTGAAGGACGTTCAAGTTAGATACATCTATCCGATTGCAAGAAGATAGTCTCCAACCCAGACGAGAACACAGGATGAAGATCTTCAGTATAATTTTTGGACTTTCTGGACTACTTAGCCTTAATGACCACTCGGTAGTAAAAAAAACGAACTAAACGAGACCTGCCTTCCAATACCTATTTACATATGTCATATCTTTACGCCGAAAAATTGAATATTAGCAAGTGTTGGGTTTGCACCCACATCCCTGTCCATTCAAGGGAAGGAATCCCTCTCCAATCCCTCCCCTTTCATACCGCAGAAACAGTTGAATGGATTTTACGACAAAATCAAACAGGAATCAGGAGAGATAGGGGGAATATGAAAATATGGAAGTCTGCTGGCTATGACATGACTAAATTTTCAGCTTCATATCAACCTAACTATAATCATGCCCTAACTCCACCCTCCCTCACTGTCCACTCATATAATGTTCAAGGTTCCATATGTTTTAATAAATCAGGGAAAGGAAAGTTAATGGGGCAAAGTAGGTGCAACCTACCAATACAATCCCCTGGATGACATCAGCTGATGATTTTACAGCCTACAATGGAACCTATTTCATATGCGGCACTAAAGCATATCCGTGTCTCCCCATTAATTGGACAGGGTCCTGCTTTTTGGGATATGTCATACCCCAAATGCATCACCGACCCATCCTTAAGCACTCCCCCTCGCGAGCAAAAAGAACAATTTCTAAAACGGAACGGGCAAGGCATGAACGAACTGATCTACATGGCCTCAGCATTGGAACATCTGGCAAACGTAACGGCAACAGAAGCCAGGGACACTGGACAGGCACTGGCCGAGGTCTCAGCTGAGCTAGTGGCTGTCCGGACCGTGGCATTACAAAATCGACTGGCTTTGGATTATCTGTTAGCCTCGCAGGGAGGAACGTGCGCTATCATAGGCCAAGAGTGCTGTACTTACATTCCAGATGGCTCTGAAAATATCACTAACCTGGCCGACCATATTAAGAAACAGGCTGCTCAAATTCAAGAAATTGGCAGTGAATTTCACGACTATAACCCGCCGGGTTGGCTAGGATGGTTGGGTCATGGATTATTTGACTGGATCTTTAAGGCCTTTCTTCTACTGCTACTAATACTACTAGGGATAGGATTGCTTGCCTGCTTGTGTAAATGCATTTTCAAACGAATCATGAATATACCTATTTAGCTGGTTGTCATGATATGACAAAAGGGGGGAGTGTGGTATTGTGTGAAGCAAATAATGGCATGATGGGAAAACTAGTCAAGTCTTCTTGGTACAATTGAATTTAACCTAAGACACAGATTCAGAATACACATAGACAGCATGTCCTGAGAGTCTAGATAAGGCTTGGAACTAGAAGTAGTCTCAATACATAACAAGCTGAACAACTGTCTCTTCCTGTATGTAAACAACTTCTTCCCTTTCTTAAAACAAAGACAAGATAATGATATGAAACTCAAGTCCCCTAAAGGTCAGAAGGTGACGCCATTGTAACGATTATTACTTATGTTTTACTTTCAATCAAATTCCTGACCAAGCTGTATTCATGTTATCTTGATCCTATAATGTATAAGAATCGCCTTCTTTTCCTGTAATATCGCAGACTTGGGACGGACTCCGCAGTTTGTAATTGACTGCCTTCCGACTCCAAGTTTCTGCCATTTCTGCTAGCAGTTCTAATTAGTGACTAAAGTTCAGTATTGCTTATCTAATGAATGCTGTTTGAATTTCTCTATCACAGTCAAGACGCGGGGAAAATATAAAATACAACACTTGGATGATGTATTTGATCTTCTCCAGATGGAGAAATGCCGACAGGTCTGCCAGCCAGTCTGCAGTTGTGGTTGGTGCTGCAGATCGCCAGCTCAGCAGTATTCGCCGGCTTGTGATTAAGGAAGCAAATACAAAGGCATCGGTCCTCTACCGCATGCAAAGTATTGGCTGGTCTGAAACCCCGAAGGCTGCCACTCTCGGGCACAGCTCTACCCTCACCCCCACAACGTTAGACATCGCCTCGAAGAAGGCTGTCCAGAACCCAACCAGTCTGGGTCGGGCCCAAAACATGTGGGTGTGGTTGGCCGGGCCTCCTTGAAACCGTTCACACTTGTCCTCCAACTCTGGGAAGAACCAGCTCATTCGGGTTCTGGTTAGATGCACCCTGTGCACCACTTTGAACTGCATGAGGCTTAGCCTTACACAGGAGGAGGTGGAGTTGGCCCTGCTCAACTACCTCCGTCCCTAGTTCGTCCTCCCATTTCTATCTTTCTCCGTCTGGTGGTGTCCTCACCCTTTCTAACAGTCGCCCATAAATATCCCCACAGTTCCCCTTCTCCATACCGTCCGCCTCCAGCAGTTCCTCCAGCACTGAGTCTCTTGGGGCCCTTGGGTACATCGCGTCTCCTTGTGGACAACGTTTTTGATTTGTAAACGTCGGAGCTCCTGTTCATTCGGTAGCTCCAGTCGTTCCGTCAGCTCGTACAGGGTTGCAAGACTGCCCCTTTTGTAGAAGTCCCTAATGGCTAGACTCCCCACCCCCGTCCTGCCTCCACTTCTTAAAATTGGCTTCCAGCATGGCTGGTGGGAATCTGTGGTTACCACAGTTGGGAGCCATGGTGGACACCTCAGTTAAGCTAAAGTGTTGTCTCATCTGGTTCCAATATTTTAACATAGCTACCACCACTGGGCTGGATGTGTACTTTGCCGGGGGGCTGGGAGCGCAGTCGTAGCAAGGGCTCAGAGGCCCGATCCTGTGCAGGAGTACTCCTCCATCTTCACCCATTCCTTGCTCGGCTCCCTTACCCATTCCCTCACTCTCTCAGCTGTGGCTGCCCAGTGGTCTTGTTGCAGTTTCGGAAGCACCAGGCTGCCCATGTTTCTTCTCATCGGCAGTATATTTTGGGGGATTCTTGGATATCCCCCCCCCCCGCCCCCCCCCCCCCCCCCCCCCCCCACCCCACACAAATGCCATAACCATTGTATTTATTCCTTGGAAAAAGTCTTTGGGAATGAAGATTGGTATGGATTCTAAATAGGAAGAGGAACCTTGGGCAGAATTCTCCGACCCCCCGCAGGGTCGGGGAATTGCCTGGGGTCTTCGTAAATCCCGCCGTGGCCGGAATTCTCCGCCACCCGGGAACCGGCGGGGGCGGGAATCGTGCCCCGCCGGTCGGCGGGCCCCCCGCGGCGATTCTCCGGCCCGCGATGGGCCGAAGTCCCGCCGCTGTCAGGCCTCTCCCACCGACGTGGTTTAAACCACCTCTGTGCCGGCGGGAGCAGACGGTTCGAGCGGGCCCCGGGGTCCTGGAGAGGGCACGGGGCGATCGGACCCCGGGGGTTGCCCTTACGGTGGCCTGGCCCACGATCGGGGCCCACCGAACGGCGGGCGGGTCTGTGCCGTGGGGGCACGCTTTTTCTTCCGCCGCTGCCACGGCCTCCACCATGGCGGAGGCGGAAGAGACCCCCCTCCACCGCGCATGCGCCGGTGGTGACGTCAGCAGCCGCTGACGCTCCGGCGCATGCGCGGACTCATGCCGACCGCCGAAGGCCTTTCGGCCTGCCCCGACGCCGGTCAGTGTGGCGCCAAAGGCCGTTGCCGGGAGTCGGCGGAGCGGGAGCCACTCCGGCGCGGGCCTAGCCCCTAAAGGTGCGGAGAATTCCGCACGTTTGCGGAGGCTCGACGCCGGAGTGGTTGGCGCCACTCCGCTACGCCGGGACCCCCCGCCCCACCGAGTAAGGGAGAATACCGCCCCTTAACAGTAAGTTAATCTTGACTGTCTGCGCCCTCACTCCCAAGGAGAGTGGGAGTGTACCCCACCTCCGCAGGACTTTTAAAAAGAAATTTAAAGCAACCTCTCATGATATGCAGACATGCACATAATGAGATCAGACAGGCAGCTAATGAACACAGAGAACAGGACATAACCAATCAGCAGGCAGAACACTTGGGGGTGGTTTCCCACTATAAAGGGCACGAGGCACTCACACTACGTCTCTTTCCACTGGGGTCATCTACAGAGTGAGTTGGGTTTAAATATGACATAACACCTACAGCACGTGGCTAAGAGCTAGTCTGGTTCAGTCAGACAGAGTAATCACACTTAGGTTAGCAGAGAGTCGAACTCACAGAGAACTGAGCTAATTGTGTGACAGTTTAAATAAATCAAATTGAACTAACTTTAAGGTCTGGAGTATCTTTCAATTATAGCTGCATCCAGTTGCAGCCCGTGTTATCCCAGTGTGCTTAACCCGACATGGTACCAGAGGACTGCTATCCCCAGGTGGTTTACCTCAATCTGTTCCGTGATGACCAGCAAATGTATCCCGGCACCCTGGAGAAGATCCAGGCTCCTCAACAGCTATGGACCCCCAGCATTCTCAGTGCCAACTGCCAGACTTTCAAGCAATGTTTTCTGGTGTACATCGAAGCCTCAGACCTCGAGGCTGCGTCTGATACAAGAAAGATTGCGTTTCTCCTCTCAACTGCGGGGGATCAAGCCATCCAACTCTTCAACTCGCTTAACTTCACTGAAGGGCAGGACAAGACAAAGTTTCAGACCATCCTGGACAAACTCGATAGTTACTCTGAAGTGGACACCAATGAAATCTTCGAGCGCTATATATTCAAACAACACCTACAAGGTAAAGATGAATCTTTCAATGCCTTCTTAACTAACCTCCGCCTGCTAGCGCTGTCCTGCAACTTTGGTGATCTTGCTGACTCCATGATCAGAGACCAAATCGTTTTTGGAGTTCACTCTGATCCTCTGAGAGAGCAGCTTTTAAAAATCAAGCATATGACCCTGTCAGTCACGATTAAAACAAGTACAGTGCATGAGCATGCCAAAAATCGGTATTCCCAACACAAATCGGCTGAAAATGAGAAACTTTCCTCCCACGAGGCAGAGAGCGTGCAGGCCATCGTCCGGATGCAGCGCCTCAGCATTGATGAAAGCGGCCATTTCACATGGTCTTCCCAGAGCCCCACGCAGGCGCGATGCGAATGGGATAACAAAGCGGCCGATCACCACACTGTGCAGGTGTATACGTCTGCCGACAGCATTGCGCATGTGCAGCGACGCACGGAACATAACAACGTCATGACGTGCCCGAACTGCGGCAACGCCCACTTAAAGAAACACTGCCCTGCAAGAGGCAGGCAATGTGTCAATTGCAGAAAGCCTGGACACTATGCAGCCTTCTGCAGGTCTGCACCACCAGTCAAGGGCCAACGCTCCCAAATCCAACGCAGGCGCATTCGGAGTGTCCAACAAGGTTTACAGAATTCTGATCCTGGCAGTACAACGGATCCAGAGGACGACTGCCTGGAGTCCCCCTACCATGTGAGCATCATTACCACACGTGAACATGCCTCACCGGCATCATCACAAAGCCTGCCCATCCTCATTGTGGATCCTACGGACGAATGGCGTGCAGTGAGGCAAGTAAATCAATGCTCTATCCAGTTCAAGCTGGACACAGGTGCTTCTGCCAAACTCCTTTCACAGGCAGATTTCAACCGCATCAAGAAGCCCCCCAAGCTCTTTCCAGCAGCCTGTCAGCTCCTGGACTACAACAGCAATACCATCACAGCACTGGGATCCTGCCATCTGCTCGTCTCCAACAGAAGCATTCACACAAGGCTAAGGTTTGAAATCGTCAAGCCAAACAGGGCCTCCCTGCCCGGCGCACATGCATGCAAGCAGCTAAACCTTGTGCAGTGGGTCTACACAATGACCTTCCCCAACGTGGATTGATGACATCCTCGCTCAGTATCCGGATGTGTTTGATGGGATGGGCACTCTGCCATATCAATACAAGATCCTGCTACGGCCTGATGCCACACCTGTGGTCCATGCACCATGCCGGATCCCGGCTCCACTGAAGGAGCGCCTGAAGGCGCAGCTAAAGGATCTTCAGGTCCAGGGCATCATCTCCAAAGTTACAGAACCGACTGACTGTGTCAGCTCAATGGTATGTGTAAAAAAGCCTTCGGGGGAGCTGCGCATCTGCATTGATCCCAAGGATCTCAACCAGAATATAATGTGGGAACACTACCCCATCCCGAAGTGGGAGGAACTCACAAGTGAGATGGCACATGCTCGGTTTTTCACAAAGTTAGATGCGTCGCATGGGTTTTGGCAGATCCAGCTGGATGTGTCCAGCAGAAGGCTCTGCACCTTCAACACACCGTTTGGCAGGTACTGCTATAATCGTATGCCTTTCGGCTTGTCTTGGCTTCGGAGATCTTCCATAGAATCAAGGAGCAGATGTTGGAGGGCATTGATGGGGTTCATGTGTATGTGGACGACGTTATCATATGGTCCACAACCCCCGAAGAGCACATCTCTCGTCTCCAGCAGGTATTCCGCCGTGTCCATACCAATGGCCTCAAGCTGAACAGGGCCAAGTGTTGCTTTGGCATGTCGACACTTAAGTTCTTAGGTGACCAGATATCTCAGCAGGGTGTGCGCCTGGACCCAGACAAGGTCAAGGCCATCGAAGCCATGAAGACCCCTGAAGACAAGAAGGCAGTGCTGGACTTCCTAGGCATGGTAAACTGTTTGGGCAAGTTTATCCCAAACCTGGCCTCACACACCATGGCCCTCAGACACCTGGTGAAAAAGTCTACTGCCTTTGAGTGGCAGGCAGCTCATCAAGCAGAGTGGTTGGAGCTGAAAGCCAAGCTCACCACTGCACCTGTATTGGCATTTTTTAACCCTGACAGGGAAACGAAAATCTTGACAGATGCGAGCCAGGACGGCATCGGCGCGGTGTTGCTCCAGCGCGATGGCAGCTCATCCTGGGCACCGGTTGCCTACGCATCACGGGCGATGACACCCACCGAGCAGCGGTACACCCTAATTGGAAAGGAATGCCTGAGCCTTCTCACTGGAATTCTCAAGTTCCAGGATTATGCCTACGATCTGCCGACGTTCACCGTCGAGACGGACCACAGGCCTCTGGTCCCCATTATCCATAAGGACCTGAACGACATGACACCCCAGCTGCAGCGCATCCTCCTCAGACTCAGAAGGTATGACTTTGAACTCGTGTACATGCCTGGCAAGGAGCTCATTATTGCGGAAGCCTTGTCCTGCTCCATAACCTTGCCTGCAGACCCGCCGGCATTCATACAACAGATCAAATCACAGGTGCAGCTGTGGGCCAGCAACCTCCCGGCGTCGAATGAAAAGGTGATCCGCATTCACGATGAAACATCCAAAGACCCTCTTCTGCAGCGTGTCATGCGCCACCTTGCCAATGGCTGGCAAAAGGGCAGTGCCCTCAATTCTTCAATGTGAAGAACGACCTGACGGTGGTTGATGATATCCTCTTCAAGCTGGACCGCATTGTCATTCCACTCAGTCTCCAGAGCTTGGTGCTCTGCCAAATCCAGGAGGGACATCTGGGTGTTGAGAAGTGCAGGCGCAGAGCCAGGCAAGCTGTCTACCAGCCTGGGATTAGTCAGGACATCTCGAATATGGTCCTCAACTGTCCGACCTGTCAGAGCTTCCAGCCAGCACAGAGTAAGGAGACACTTCAGCAGCACAAAATCATGACCTCCCCGTGGTCCAAGGTGGGCATCAACCTCTTTCACGCCAATGGTCGTGATTATGTGTTAATCATTGATTATTTTTCCAAATACCCAGAAGTCATGAAGCTCTCGAACCTCACATCCAGGACCGTTATCAAGGCCTGTAAGGAGACATTCTCCAGGCATGGTATTCCACTCCCTGTCATGAGTGACAACGGTCCTTGCTTCAGCAGCCAAGAGTGGTCAAGATTTGCCCAGTTATATTAGTTTTATCACGCCACTTCCAGCCCACATTACCCGCAGTCCAACGGGAAGGTTGGAAAAGGGTTGCACATAGTGAAGCAGCTCATCTGCAAGGCCGCGGTTCTGCTTCTAACGTCAACCTTGCGTACAGGGCATCCCTTCTGTCTACCGGCATGTCACCGGCTCAACTCCTGATGTACAGGGACCTGCGGACGACTCTTCCAGCCATACACTTGCCTGACCTGGATCACCTCCCGGTGCTGCAGAAGGTGCAGAAACTCAGGGACCGGCAAAAGCAGGGTTATGATGCTCATGCCACCGATTTGCCTGTGCTATCCCCGGCGGATGCTGTTCGGATCAAGCTACCTGATGGAGGTTGGCCACCAATTAAGGAGGATCCACCATTCAAACTAGCCCAAACAAATTCCGCTACCTGGGGATTCAGATAGCCCGCGACTGGACACAGATCCACAAATGTAATCTGACCAGTCTGGCGGAGGAAGTTATAAAGGACCTACAGAGAAAGGCACGGTGGCACAGTGGTTAGCACTGCTGCCTCCCGGCATCAAGGACCCTGGTTCAATCGGGCCCCTGGGTCACTATCCACCAGCTGTTGTCATTCGACAGGCTGCTCCTCGATTGTATGTTGTGCGTATGGCTGATGGCTCTGTTGTGCGGCGAAACAGACGGGCACTGCGCACAGTTGCCCACCCGCAACCACATTCTTCGTTGTTTCCATCTGTTATTGTGCCACCTCCTGATACCTTGAACCACAAGGCCACCAGTCAGGCTTCAATCACGCCTATCAAGACGCCGTCGTCCCCACCACCACCACCTCTCCGGCGGTCGACCAGGATCAGACGCAAGCCCCAGAGGCTGGGCTTATGAACATTTGTTTTGTTTGCTATGTTCTGTTTTTGCACATTAGATAGACACCTGTTTTCACATGCACATATGTTCCCATCTGCCATTGTATGTAAATAAGTTAGTTTTTCGGCCTACACATGTAAATACTTTCACATATGCTGCAGAGAAACATTTCAAAAGGGGAGATATCATGATATGCAGACATGCACGTAATGAGATACAGACAGGCAGCTAATGAACACAGTGAACAGGACATAACCAATCAGCAGGCAGAACACTTGGGGGTGGTTTCCCACTATAAAAGGCATGAGGCAATCACACTCCGCCTCTTTCCACTGGGGTAATCTACAGAGTGAGTCGGGTGTATATATGACATAACACCTACAGCACGTGGCTAAGAGCTAGTCTGGTTCAATCAGACAGAATAACCACACTTAGGTTAGCAGAGAGTTGAACTCACAGATAACTGAGCTAACTGTGTGACAGATTCAATAAATCAAATTGAACTAACCTCAAGGTCTGGAGTATCTTTCAGTTATAGCTGCATCCAGTTGCAGCCCGTGTTATCTGGTGCTTAACACGACACAACCAATTCATTTTATTTACCAATTAAGGGGCAATTTAGCGTGGCCAATCCACTTACCCTGCACATCTTTGGGATGTGGGGGTGAGACCCATGCAGCCATAGGGAGAATGTGCAAACTCCATACAGATAGTGACCCAGGGGCGTAATTGAACCCGGGTCCTTGATGCTGTGATGCAGCAGTGCTAACTACTGTGCCACCGTGCCTTCCTCTGTAGGTCCTTTTTAACTTCCTCCACCAGACTGGTCAGATTACATTTGTGGATTTGTGTCCAGTCGCGGGCTATCTGAATCCCCAGGTAGCGGAATTTGTTTGGGCTAGTTTGAATGGTCGATCCTCCGGCTCCATCCCTCCCCCATTTGGCGAAAACCTCGCTCTTTCCCAGGTTGAGCGGGAAGGCCCCAAACTCTTCCAGGAGACTCATGATTTCCTTCAAGGAGTTCTGCAGGTCCGAGATGTAGAGGAGCAGGTCATCTGCATAGACTGAGACTCTGTGCTATCTTCCTCCTCTTCGGATGTTCTTCCAGGCTTTTGCCTCTCACAGAGAATTGCCAGGGGTTCAATTGCCAGGGCAAACAGGAGCAGGGACAGTGGGCATCACTGCCTGATGCTTCTGTGCAACTGGACGTATTTAGAGCTGGTGGTGTCGATCCAACACTCAAATACCAGTCCGCTACCAGTCCACTCTGCTATCCTTTACCTGGGCTATCACCCTCGAGGCTGCCTGCTTTCTCAGCGAGTGAGCAAACAGGTGGCTAGCCTTCTCTCAGTATTCATAAAAGCCCCCCCCCCCCCCCCCCCGGCCATGTTCATAAAAGGCAGAGTTGGTCTACTGCCTTCCTGATGGATAGCAGGTTAAAGTCCATTTGTGGCTTTTTCCTCCCCGCCAGAAGCTCCACGGTCGGGGCCACGAAGTAACTTCTGTCGATCTCCAGGATGGAGTCAATCAGTTGATGCCTAGCCGCCGTCCCTTCCCTATCTTTACGAGCCTTGTAGGCTAAAATCCCTCCCCTAATCACCGCCTTCAGTGCCCCCAGAGCGTGGAAGGTGAGACTTCCCCATTCTGGTTGTTAGTGATGTAATTACCAATGGCCTGTGATGTTCTATGGCAGAAGACCTGGTCGGTCATGTGGTCCATATCCAACCTCCTTTTGGGGTTTTGGGAATGGCCCATCTCCAACCTCACATCCATGTAATGTGGAGCGTGGTCGGAGATGACTATCGCGGAGTTTTCCTCTCTTACTATGTATGGAAGCACCGATTTCCCCACTGCAAAGAAGTCGATATGGGGTATACCTTGTGCACCAGCAAAAAGAACAAGAATTCCTTCTCACCAAAGTGTAGGAACTTCCATAGGTCCACTGCCCCTATCGGTCCCATGAATGCTCCCAGTTCCATAGCCATGCCTGTTTTTTCCCCGTTCTGGGGTTTGATTGATCTGTCAATGGGTTTTTGCACAGTTAAATTCACCCCCCCCCCCCCCCCCCCCTCCCCACCATATGATCAGTTAGTGTGTGTTGATGTCGGGCCTTCTTTATTAAATCCGTGTCATCCCAGTTAGGTGCGTACAACTTTACCTTGCCTACCAGTGCCCCGTCCAGACACCGCTGACCATGATGTACCATCCCCTTGGGTTTCTAACCGTCTTTATCACTGTAAACTTCCAACTCTGCCTGATACTGTTGGACTTGCACAGGAGGTTGTGTGGCGTCTTAGCTTCCAGGCTCTTCTCTCTGGAGATTTTTCTGGTGAACTTTCTCTATGGACGGGATTGTCTGCCCTCCCCCCCCGCCTGCTCATGCCTTGCAGTGGCAGAGCTGGCCTGCCATTGGCCGGTATCGGGATCTCCTGATACTGTCACCCACAATGGGTTTTCATGTTCTTTGCACCCTCCACCCTCAGGGAACCCGCAGCTTGAGGGGCAGTCACCATTGGCGGGGGCAGAAGATTCCGCCAACAGGATCGGGAAAATTTCAGCCTATGTCTGTTACTTCAGTTGGAAGCTTCTTTCAGTTCAGAATCTGACGAAGACCTCATTTTTCTTAGTCTTTCAGCATTTCTGTACGGTGGAGGGTTTTTGATCTGGAGCTACCACCGTGTTGGGATGGTGTTGGTTGCAAAACGTGTCTGTAAAGAGGTTTTTCTGGTCTTCTGTATGTTAACAGCAAGTCTTTCTTAACTACTTCTAACAGTATTTAGATATACATTAACGAGTTCAGGCTTGAAGCTATCTCCTTGGTCTTACTCATCCATGGCTAGCAGCATATTGACCCACATCCAGGTCATGGGCATTCTTAATTACTATGTGAGTGATACTGTACTCAGTCCCGCATTAACCCTCTATATACCAAATCCTTGTACTACACCTTATACACACCCATATGTGCAATGGGTTACCTCTTCATGTCTTTTAAAGTGAAGTGGATCAATAGCTAACACAATTTCTGTTTTCAACTCACAGGAATAAGCCATTCTCATTTTAATTTACAACCTGACAAAATGGGAAACACCTCTTAGGAGGAGAGGGTTTGCTATCTCTCTCTCTCTCTTACATCATGCCCTGTACCAGTGTTTCTTTTTCCGGTGGTCTGTACTGCTCGCTTGGGCGCCTTTGTTGTGGGGCTAGCGTTGGAGCCGGGGTGGGGTGGGGGGGGGGGGGGGGGGGGAGGAGGTTCAGTGCTGACTTGAGAGATGGTAGTTTTGTTTTCTGATGTATTGGAAATGCTTTCAGCATATTACTGCTTTTCCTGATTTATTTAGCATGTTGCTGATTCTTTTGTATTCTTGAGTTGTCGATAAACTTAAGATATACATACAGGCTGTGCTTCTCTGAGCTCCTGCTGCCTCAGGCTGTAACCCTGCTTCTGGATCCAGTGTGTTATTCTGTATGCTGGCTGCCTTTTTCGGACTTTGAAGCCTGGACTACGGCAAGGGAGAACAGTGCTTTGGATGGAGGGGATGAGGAGCTTAGTACTGGCTGCCGTTCTGCTTAGCGGCTGGGGGTGGAGCATGGTGCAAATTTTGGTTGGCCTGTGGCCGGGCTGAAAGTGGAGGAGAACGGACTCGCTTTTGCAGTTTTGGGGCTGGATTATGTCCGGAGACTGAATTCCAGAACTGTGAAGGCAGCAGCCCAATTGACTGTGTACTGCTGGTCCTGATGTTGGTTTTGTTTCATTGTTGGGGGATTGTATGGTTATTATTGTATTTATGTTGTGTATTTTTGTTTGTGCCCTAGCATCTGGGTGCTCACCAGTTTCTCCTGCTTCTGATCATTTGGGTTGAGGGGTCCCTCCTGGTGTTGTAAGGGGAGGGGTGTTCTCACTCGTTCTCCTCAATCTTGTACTGCCTGTCCTTTTCCCCGGTGGACTGTGCTGCGCGTTTGGGTGCCTTTCCGCCAATATGGGGGCTACAGTTGGGGCCCGGGGAGAGTGGGGCGGGGGCATTGGTGGTGGGTGTGTGCTGGCTTGAGAGGTGGTGGTTTTGTTTTCTGTTGTCTTGTAAACATTTTTAGCATATTACTAATTTTCATGTTGCAGAAAATGTTTGTATTCTTGAGTAGGAGGGGAATCGAACGCAATACAAGCTCCATTCCTGTAGGGGATCATAACACAAACCTCTTTTTTCGAACCAATTGTTTGTTGCTTTTGACCATTCCCACCTCTTGCTTGACTGGACTGCCTGCGGCTTTGCAAATATTATTCGGATATTTTGGCTTTCACGTAATGTGGATAACGAAAGAAAACATGAACAGAAAGAGAAAACATGCCATGGGAAGAAAACCTTAAAAGAGAGGACAAAGAAGCAGGAACACATTGGCAAAAATCTATCGAAGGAAAGAGAACCAGAAATGGTGATGGCTCTTTAAGAACTCCTCAGGTGGAGCTTCCCAGTACACCCTCTGTACACAATGGGTCCACCTCGAGCCTTCAGTATCAAAATGGAACTGCCTCACCATCTTGGCATGGGGGGTGATATATACCCCATTGGTTTTCCTTTTCATTCACTTGGATTACTGAGGCTCCTGAAACAGGTTTCATTTAAGAACATTACAAGGAGCGTGAGGTTAGAAAGAGTTAGAATCCTGTTTGTTTTTGTAGTCAGCTCAGCTTTGATCACTGCCAGTTTGGTCGGCAGATATTCAAAGCACTCTCTCCTTTGTCCAGGCAGAATCATGCCATGTGCATCATGAGGAGGATTAGCGCTTGGTTTCAACAATATGTAAGCCTGGTGTTGGACCAGAAAAATGTTCAAAACTGAATGAATCCTTAATCCTCAGATTAAAGGATGGAAGGAATGCTAACTCCCTGCCAACATAAATTATGAAAGACCTCAGATTCCAAAGTCGTGTGCACAGGATTGTGGCAGAAGATTGCGCTGCGCATTTTCAGATGCTACACCATAGCCCATAACCCGTCTCCTGGGAAACGATCTGTTCAGCCGATAATATTAGCAGCTTCGCAAAGGATTCCAGGAACCGTGCCAAGCAACTGAAGTCACTGAGTTACCAATAATGCTTCATTAATGATTATTTTATTTTCAAGAAATTAAAGTTAAAGTTACCATAGAAAAGCTGGTGCCAACACAACATTTTTAAAAATATAAATCTAGGGTACTCAATTCATTTTTTCCAATTAAGGGACAATTTAGCATGGCCAATCCACCGACCCTGCGCATCTTTGGCTTGTGGGGGTGAAACCCACGCAGACCCGGGGAGAATGTGCAAACTCCACACGGACAGTGACCCAGAGCCGGGATCGAACCTGGGACCTCAGCGCCGTGAGGCAGCAGTGCCAACCCACTGCGCCACCGTGCTGCCCTAACACAGCATTTTATTATAATTCTGAAAGTATGATCATTTCTATGGGGTTGGAGCACCTGGTAATTCTTCATCAAGGTTGAAAGGGCAGATGGTGCCTTATGCAGGAGGTGCGGGGGAAGAGCAGGTATTGAGACCATCAGTATCCAATCGATGCAGCTGGATTTGCTTGGTTCCATCAAAAAGAGCAATTGGCCTGGTTAAATATTATAGAACTGTTACTGACAGGAGAGGAAGTCAATTTAAAATGGCCTGAAGTTCTTTGTGGTCCGTTAAATCAACACTGCAAAAGGGACTTTCAACTAATGGGAGATTTATTAACTCAACATACAAACTCTCATTGACAAGGTCCCAGGTAATCTTGTCCAGCTCCACCCCGTGATACTCCATGTGGTCGCGTTATCATGTAGTCATGTGACAACCTGGTCTACATCCTCCTCATTTAGTTTGGGCCCCTGGCGGTGTGAGATGTAACAGTGTACACGTATAACTATGAACAACTAAGTATGTACAAACAGAACAATGTGTGATGATATGTATAAAGCAGTTCTGTACATAATGTTATGCACGACCTCTGACCAATAGGTGGCAGTGTGAACCCACCACAAGACCATGTAGCAGAGGAGTTGGGAGTAGGTCGTGCTGAGGGATTAATGTATTTTGCAGTAGCTCTACAATAGTCAATTAGTGTTAGTAGTTTATTATTTTATTTATTCTAGTTATCTTTATCCAGTAGTTGTTCAATAATAAATTATTTAAACTAGATGTTCTGCAGTTCATCATTTACTTCAGCTATCTACAGAACATGACACAACAGATTTACAGAAACGTATAACAGTCTGTACAAACAATGAAACACCAACTTGCCTCTTGTAGTTGGGGCATCGTCTGTTGTGTGTCCATTGTGTGTACTTTAAGAATTGAACTCCAACTTGGTTCTTGCAATTAGTGCAAACCCCTCGTGTGGCCATTGTGTGCACTCCTCTCCCTTCTTTCAGGATACGCTGAGGGAAGGTAAAAGTAAAACGGACAGAATGACTTTGGTCAGTCCAGAAGGTTTAAGGTGTTACAAAGTCCTGATACCACGTGGTAGGCCTGCTCAAACATCCAGAATGTCTATGGACATCAACGGGTGCAGGTGGGACGATCCTATTGGTGGTGGTCATGTAAGGTACATTGGAGTCGCCGCACAGGACTCCATGGTGTTTGGGTTGAGTGAGTGTTGTGGATCCAGGTCGATCTGAGTAATCAGTTGTCGGTGGAGGATCAGCTTCTGACAACAGGTGACGCGATTGTGTATATACTGGAAGCAATATTATGAAAAAAGCATTACTGTGGTGAAGTTAAGATTACAACTAAAAATGTAAATTTCCCCTTGCTAGCTCCTCTCCAGCTTCAAGATTTAAGAACAGACACATAAACTAAATTTAAAGTTGGCTCTTTCCCAACTGTTAGAGCCGGCAGCATCTTCAGCCTGTAAGTGTGGGCCAATTTGTAGATGGAGTCAGCAAGTGTAAGTAGTTTCAGGAATTGGGTAATAATAATAATCTTTATTAGTGTCATGCCTGTAAAGTGTCTCTTGAGTTTCACAATTACTGAACTTCTTGTTGTACCTGGAAAATAGTCTAGTTCGAACCGCCCAGAGTACGGATCCACCAATCCCAGGTGTTGCTTCTGTCCCTTTCAAACATGGCTGCTGCCCTGAACACCATGGTAGATCTGGGACCTCGTGTAAGTGCAGGGGCTCTTTTGTTTGATGTAGGAGGAACAACTGGAGACCCCTCTCTCATTGTCAGCTTGCTTAGCGGGTATACGGAGGAAATAATCCTGAACATCGAACATGTTCCTTCCTTGGCTGAAGCTCCTATTCAATCCTTGGAAAACCAGTTATGTGGCATGTCTGAAATCCTGGAGGATTTGGGCAAGCGAGGTTGGAGAAAGAATATCCGAGTCGTTGGTAGCTGAGAGAGTGGAGGATAAGGCTCCTTTGAATTCTTTGAGAAATGGTTGCCACATTTTCTTAAGCTGGATGTGAAGGCTGGGCATTTCAAATTGGAAAGGGCGCACCGTATTCTGTCTTTGAGACCAAGTGACAATCAGCATCCAAGGCCTATAATCATTCGCTTCCACAACGTTATAGATCACCAGAAGGTACTGGAGATGGCAAGGTGCGGTGGGATCTGGCTCAGGGAGCGAGGGCCTCCTTTTTCCAGGACTTTTCGGTGGTGATGCAGCTGAAGCTTCGAGGCTTCAAAAGCAACTCAAGGCAGCTGGACTGAGTTAAGTTATGCTTTAACCTGCGATCCTGAAAGTTATATCCAATGATTCCATTGCGTCTTTCAATAATCCGACTACTAGGGCAGCACGGTGGCACAGTGGTTAGCATTGCTGCCTACAGTGCTGAGGACCCGGGTTCGAATCCCGGCTCTGGGTCATTGTCCATGTGGAGTTTGCACATTCTCCCCGTATCTGCGTGGGTTTCACCCCCACAATCCAAAAGATGTGCAGGATAGGTGGATTGGCCACGCTAAATTGCCCCTTAATTGGAAAAAATTATTGGGTACTCTAAATTAAAAAAAATAAATAAATAATCCGACTACTGCCTTGGTCTTCACCAAGGACAAGGAATTGGGCTGATAGGCAGCAAATCGTACATTTTCAAAGCTTTAATCTGGACTCTCTCCCTATCATGGTGTTTATTGTCTGATTTTATTCTCAGTTACCCAGCTAAAGGGAGATGCTAATATTTAAGCAATTAATGTCTTCCTTTCCTTGAGTATTGGGGCAGCACAGTGGCACAGTGGTTAGCGCTGCTGCTTCACAGCACCAGGGACCCTGGTTCAATTCCCATCTCAGGTGACCCTCTGTGTGGAGTTTGCACTTTCTCCCCATGTCTGCGTGGGTTTCCTCCGGGTGCTCCAGTTCCCTCGCACAGTTTAAAGATGTGCAGATTAGGTGGATTGTCCCTCAGGGTGAGGTTGCAGGAGTAGGGCGGGGGGTTGGTACTGACTTGATGGGCCGAATGGCCTCCGCTTGCACTTTAGGGATTCTATGATTTCGGGGACTTTTACTATCATAGTCATGGTAGCTGTGTCGTGTGCTTTTTATCTGTTGTCTTTTTGTATCATCTTAATCTTGGCAGAACCAAATGGTGCCATTGCCAAAGGGTGGGTGGTGGATGCAGGTCTTCATGGGTGGATTTAAAGTGCACGAGGGACATTTGCTAAATTGCCCCATTAGTGTCAAAAGATGTGCAGTTTAGGTGTGGTTCAGGTGATAGGGCAGGGGAATGGGCCTAGGTAGTGTGCACTTTCAGTGGGTTAGTGCAGACTCAATGGACCAAATGGCTTCCATCTGCACTATAGGGACTGTGGTGAACGTATTGCATTAACTATTCACCATGTATGTAACTGCATCACGCTGTTGCCCATGAGGGCTCCACCTATGGACCATTGCAAGGTATGACCTGGAATGTATCATGTTGGTGCCTTTGTGGGCTCCGCCCCTGGCTCCAACCCTTGAGGTGAGGTATAAAGAGCAACTGCCCTGTAGGCGGCTCTCAGTAGCAGAGCAGTCGCAGGCAGGCACTGTTCTAGTCGATTAAAGCCACAGTTTACTTCTACTCATTGTTTTGCGTGAATTGATGGTCGCATCAGGGACTCTATGGAATAAGTGAAAAACTAATAAAAATACATTAAAGAAAATAGTAACTGCCCACGTTCAGTCCCGGGCGGGCAATATGACAATGCAGCTTGGGGGAGGTCATGTGATATACATCCTCGATATTCTCATGGCCGGAACCTTGAGTTATTTAATTGGAGGAAGGATTTATTTTGTTTTTGGAGGCACTTAATTAACTGCTTTCAGGTTAATTAAAAAACAGAAAATACTGGACAATCACAGCAGATCTGACAGCATCTGTGAAGAGAAAAGGGAGCTAACCTTTTGAGTCTGGATGACACTTTGCCAAAGCTGAATGGCTAAATGAAACCCTCTTGTCAAAACTATTGTTCTAGGACAGTTAATGCTCAGGCCATTAGCACCATTATGGGAGAATAAGGCCTGCGAAGGTTTGCCTTTGTTCGAAGTTGGCTGGGGCAGACCCATCCTTCACGGGGCCATTGCTACTTTGAAATGCCTGGAAGGCATCAAGTGACCAGCTGGAGAAAAATTGTTAGCTCATCAATTGTCCATTTTGAAAAGCACTAAAAAATGACTTTCTGAAGTAGTCCAGCAGATTAATATTCTTTCACGTCTTGGTGGCGACAATGCATTTACATGGAGCTTAGAGTCATAGATGTTTACAGCATGGAAACAGGCCCTTCGGCCCATCTTGTCCATGCCACCCAGTTTCTATCACTAAGCTAGTCCCACTTCCTGCATTGAGCCCATATCCCTCTATATCCACCCCGCCCATGTAACTGACTAACTGCTTTTTAAAGGACAAAATTGTACCCGCCTCTACCACTGCCTCTGGCAGCCCGTTCCAGATGCTCACCGCCCTCTGTGTGAAGACATTTCCCCTCTGGTCTCTTTTGTATCTCTCCCCTTTCACCTTAAACCTATGCCTTCCAGTTCTTTACTCCTCGACCCTTTGGAAAAGGTGTTGACTATCTACCTTATCTACGGTCCTCATTATTTTATAGAATTCTATAAGATCACCCCTAAGCCTTCTACGCTCCAGGGAAAAACGTTCCAGCCTCTCCTCATAACTCAGACCATCAAGTCCTGGTAGCTCCTCGTAAATCTCTTCTGCACTCTTTCTAGTTTAACAATATCCTTCCTACAACAGGGTGACCAGAACTGAACACCGTATTCCATGTGTTGTCTTACCAATGTCTTGTACAACTTCAATATTCTGACCAATAAAACCTAGCATGCTGAATGGCTTCTTCACCACCCTGTCCACCTGCGACTCCACCTTCAAGGAGTTATTAACCTGTATTCCTAGATCTCTTTATTCTATAACTCTCCCCAACTCCCTACCATTAACTGAGTAGGTCCTACCCTAATTTGATCTACCAAAAATGAACCTGCTTTACTTTTCTGCCTGCCTCAGTAGTCTCTTTGTCCATCTCAAGTGAATCCAAAGCATAATCTAAAGCTTCTTATCCTTTTTTTTGGCCTTCCATTAGGCTTTGGCACTGGCTGCAGCTATAAGATTCTATTGGTCTCTTTTAATATTTTTTTTCCATCTGTGCTGTTGAAAATTAGGTGTTTAAGATCTTCTCCTGCACCCAACTGTACTCGCTATTTATGCGGAGCTTAAAATAGCAAAAGACTGTCTGCTAAATGTGCTAGAAAACTGGCTGGAGGTTATGCGGTTTCCATGTCCCACAGAAAGAACTGAAGAAAAATAAATCTCCCAGGACCTTATCGGGGGAGATCAGGCAATAAAGAGGCTTCAAACGAGGAGTCCCATTTGGCAGTCTGCAAGTAGGCTCAAGAAAATTAATAATGTGGATTGGGTTTCAAGCATGACAAAGGCAATTCCATTTCCCCAAAGTAGGGCGTGCCATTGGTGGCAGCATGTGGTCAACCTACAGCTCACCCCATGAGTCAATCAGTGACCGCATTGTTATTTGTGTAATTTGTGTTACAGTCAGTTAAGTGTGAAGATGAGTGTGCCTGGAGTATCCGTTGGGCGCTGGATAATGAATGAGCTCTCTGCTGGAGTACAGGCAAACGCATTAGAGCAGTGATTAAGCTGAAAGTTAAGAACAGAATTACATTACATTTAGTCTACAAAATTACGATGGACATGGACAGAGTGGATAGTCAGAAGCTTTTTCCCAGGGTGGAAGAGTCAATTACTAGGGGGCATAGGTTTAAGGTGAGAGGGGCAAAGTTTGGAGGAGATCTGTGAGGGAAGTTTTGTTTTTTTACACAGAGGGTAGTGGGTGCCTGGAGCCCGCTGCCGGAGGAAGTGGTGGAAGCAGGTACGATAGTGACGTTTAAGGGGCGTCTTAACAAATACATGAATAGGATGGGAGTAGAGGAATACAGACCCCGGAGGTGCAGAAGGTTTTAGGATAGACGGGCAGCATGGTCAACGCAAGCTTGGAGGGCCAAAGGGCCTGTTCCTGTGCTGTACATTTCTTTGTTCTTTGTTCTTTATACAGAGGCTTAATTCTTCAAAATATCCCAGTTTTGAGTGAATTTTTTTTTGAAGCGCATGACTTCGTGTCATTTCTGTGCTGGAAAAGGAGGACAAATGTTAAGCCAAGGTCCCAACAGAGCATGAGTATCGGCAATCATGAAAACGAGATAGGATGGTGATTTTTCTGGTTAATATGAAGCACAAATTAATCCCAGAAATTTCCACACAGGCTATCCATGACCTGAAGAAAGAATTTCACGGCATCTTTCACTACCTCAGGACATCCCACTTTCAGCAAATATGCTACTGTTGAAGTATAGTCACGTAACGCAGGATGAAGGGCAGAACTGCCTTCCCTTGCCCATATGGTACTGGCCCACTGTGTTTACTCTGACTACCGCCTCCAACCAGGCATGCTGCAGTGCAGTTTTTGGTGCGAGTACCATGGAGTCCAAAACAGGAAAATCCTTGCACACCTACTTTGTGCAGCAGGGCTCAGGACACAGGTTCAAATCCCAGCAAGCCAGTTTCAGCAATGGTGACCGTGAGCCAATTGTTGTAAAAACCCATCTGCTTCACTAATCTCCTTTAGGGAAGGAAATGCCCTCTGAAATGGCCTAGCAAGTGTAATGGATAATTTTAATACTTAATATTGAATAACTGCTTAATAGTGTGATTAACTAAAGCTGCAGGCGTTTGTGTGTGTGTGTGTGCAAGATTAGAGAGAGAGAAACTGCAAAACTGATATCCCAGCTGTCTGAAGGTCGAGATAGTAAAGTTAGGAGAAAAACAACTTCTTATATGGAATGGAGATTTACTTGCATCTTTTGAATGTATAAAGACTGAAGGTTGCAGTGCTCAGCGCGCTTTCCTCTCTCTCCTGTAGAGAGAGGAGGGTGTCCTCTGCAGAGTTAAGAAATAAACTAACTTGCTCTTATTCACGATTGATTGTTTCTGAGTTTTCCTTTTTCCCACCACAGTTCTTGGCGACGAGGATGGGATCCCGTGCTTGAGATAGACACTGGGAGATTCCGGGGAGACGTTAGCGCTGACGCCTTGAGGGCTTTTCACCTCATCTCAAACGCTTCAATTGGCCATCAGCGTGAGAGGACCAGGAACTACTGTGTCACCTCAGCATCGGCCGGACTGAAATCTGTGGTAAGGAATTGCTCTATTATTAATTCTAGACAGTGGTGAACAGTCTCACAGTGATGGGTGGATTTAGACTTGGGTCTATCAAACAGGTTGGACCTGTAAAAATACCTAAACGGTAGGTATTGGTTTGCTGGTTTAGGAAAACCAAGCCACCTAAGCGGACACGCTTACGTGCGGGAGCCTCCGGAGGAAAATCAAGTCACAAGGGATAAGGTCGTTTTGAGTCTGGGTCACAAGTAAGAGACCGGTCATGGGTAATAGCAATGGGAAAAACAAACAAATGCTGCAAGTTTAAATAGCCCTAATATACGATACATGGTTACTAATTATGGACAAGACTCGGTGAGTCAAGTTAAAATGTGGCAGAAGGAGTGTGGTTTTCCTGAAGGAGGAAGTTTTAGTTTAAGACAATGGGAATTATTAAAAACTCAGTTAGAACAGAGGGCAAAAGAAAGTGGAAAGAAAAGCAAAAGGAAAAGAGAAACAATAAATTGGGCGGCTGATGGTATGTGGAAAACAGAGGCAGAAATAAGAAATAGATGATCACAGGCGAAACCCAAAGAAACTGCAAATAAAACCAACTCTCTTCAGTGTGTTAAGTCTATTTCAGGTCACCCCATTCCGGATGATCTCGACCTGGATGGCTGCCTCCCGCGCCCAACGGCTCCTCCACAAGTGGCCCCCACGAACCCAGACCGAGCCCTCCACCATATAGTGAACCCCCTCGGGGAACGCCTGAGACGTCCATGGGAACTCTACCGTCAGGAGCTGACCGTCACCCCCTTTACCCAGATATCAGTACCATGACTACATCTGACTCCCCAGTAGCTCACCATACCCGGAGTAAGGCATTGTGCAGACCTAAATCTGCCCTTCCAGATGCACCAGAACAGTTTAATTATCACAAAGGCGATGAAGAAAGGGAAGGAGACAGTAAATTTTTCGGCAATGTCCTCAATGCTCCAATGATAGAGGTGGCGGGCCCGGAAGGACAACCGATACATGTCCACAGACCGTGGACAATGAAAGACATTGAATGTGCCTATGAACAACTCCCAGATCCCAGAGAGGCGGGAGGCCAGAAATTTGCAGGCGAGGTATGCAAGTTCTACCTCGAGTTTCGCCCCACGTCTCATGAGATGCGGCGATTATTGGGGAGGAAATTGGGTGCAGACATCTCCAAGATCCGATACAATTGGCCAGATGATAATGTACGAGCTCGCCAAGTTCAGCCAGACCATGCAGATAATGTGCCTTATAACGCCTTTGTTGCAGGTCTGGTGGACGCCTGTCAAACTGCCTTTCCGGTAAGAATGGACATGACAAAAATTGTCATGTGTTAGCAGCGTGACGGTGAAACTGTGTCCCAGTACCTGACCCGGCTCACAGAAGTCCATAATGCTCATAATGGACTTACACCACCAGCTGACATGAATATAGCTGAAGTGACTCCGTATGAGGCACATCTGCGGAACAGTTTTATGAATGGATTAAGTGAGGACATCGCTAAGAAGGTGAAAAATACATGTATTACATGGGACACAGGGAAACTCAACTTAATCGAACAACACGCCATACACGCTGAAAAGCTACTGACACAAGAAAAGGTGAAGCGGAACAAAAGGAGGGAGGATCAGAGTGACCAAGCACAGCTAACTATGATGCAGATGGTGACACAGGTTGCAGAAAGTCAGCAACGAGGAAGAGGTAGAGGACGGAGAAGAGGAAGAGGCAGGGGAGGTCAAGGGCGAGGACGCGGTAAGACGGATGGGTGTTTCACGTGCGGAAGCAAGGACCACTGGGCAAGAGACTGCCCAACAAAGAGACAAGACGGGCCAAGAGAAGATGATGACAATGTTAATTGACAAAGGGGAGGAGAGGACGATGGAGGTATGCCTGAAGGAGAGGGTGAGTCCAAAACCTTGATGCTTTGCAATGAAGAACCGCTTAAGCTAACCTCTTCTACTAACGTTCTTGAAAACTGTACACAAACTATAGAGAGTGTGATGCACGAATCCAAGGAGTTAAATTTGACGCCAGACCTCTGATGTATATTTATGAATGGAGATTGACTCCAGCGGCAGTGAGTTCAGTAAACCGAGCACTCATGGGAGAAGCATGCGAATGCGTTAACCCTATTAACACTGACTTTATGTCCAAGGAGAATCTGCACTGCACCGCACACATTCACTTGGGGGGACCTGATAATCGATATGAGAATGAATGACTCGGGAAGTTGCAAAAGTCTGAGGTGCTGCTGATACGGGAGTTACATTGGGATGAGCATAGGTGCGCTGCAAGTATAGACCAGTCTAGAATACGTCTGAGATCGGGAGTACCACACCCCTTTACAATAGAAGGGTCACACCCCCATGTATCATTAGCGAAAGCGCGCAATAGACAATGGAAAGATTTGGGACCGTGGGTCCTTAAAAATCTCAAAGTCAATGATTGGACACTGCTTTCAGACACAACTGTGTGGTTCAGTACGAGTATGCGAGCTTATAAAAAGTATCTTAACTGGCTATCTCAGGCAGGCAGAGAGAGTGGTGGAAATAGTCCCCGCCTCGGACCAGAGCCATAGGGGAACAACCTGGAGTTTTGTACAAATTACTGCCGATGACCCGCGACTGCAGACAGTTCCGGGGAAACTTTGGGCAAAGGGAAAACATGATGTGGGTCTAATACGCGATTGTGAGCCCGTAAAGATTACACCAAAGTCTGATTATAGACCATGCAGAACCCAGTATCCGCTAAAACCCGAAGCGGTAGAAGGGATCACCCCCATATTCAATTCACTATTGAAGGCGGGAGTCACAGTACCCTGTGAAAACTCACCAGTGCGTACACCAATTTTCCCTGTAAAAAAGGCGACTCTCCCGGGAGAACCCGAGGGATGGAGGTTTGTACAGGACTTGCAGGCAGTCAATGATGCTGTTATGGCCAGAGCCCCTAATGATCCGAATCCGTATACCATTTTGGCACAGATCCCACCCGGGAGCAGGTGGTTCTCCGTAGTAGACCTCGCTAATGCATTCTTTAGCATTCCTGTTCACCCAGGCAGTCAGTACTGGTTTGCTTTTTCATTTAAGGGAAGTTCTTATACATTTACAAGGTTATGTCAGGGATATTGTGAATCGCCCACCATCTACAACGAAACGTTAAAAAAGAGTTTGGAGCCACTAATCCTGTCCCCGGGATCAGCCCTCCTACAGTATGTAGACGATTGTCTAATCGCAGCTCCAACCAAGGAGCAGTGTGAGCAAGACACATTGGCACTATTATGCCACCGAGCTGAGGAAGGACACAAGGCAAGCCTTTCAAAATTGCAGTTCGTGCAAGAACAAGTAAAGTTTCTGGGACATTTAATATCGGCCCAGGGTAAGACCTTAGGACAAAGCAGAGTGAAAGCAATCCAAGAAATCCCTAAACCCAGGACTAAAAAACAGTTGATGTCCTTCTTGGGGGTGTGCTCACACTGTAGGATGTTTATTCCCAACTATGCTGTCCTCGAAGCCCCGCTGAGTGACATAGCCCTTGGGAAGGGCTTGCAAGCCCACAGTACACTCAGCTGGACCCCAGAAGCAGAAAAGGCGTTTAGCGACTTGAAATTGGCTTTACAGTCTACACCGACCCTAGGAATTCCCAACCCAGATAAACCTTTTACCCAAACAGTAGATGAAAAACAAGGCTGCATGACATCCGTGCTGTTACAAGAGCACAGAGGGAAACTTCGGCCAGTGGCATATTTCTCTGCTAAATTGGACCCAGTAGCAGGGGGGCTGCCTACTTGCCTGAGAGCAGTCGCAGCTGCCGAAAAAGCAATAGCAGTCTCTAGAGATATCGTGGGATACAGTGAATTAACTTTGTTGGTACCACATGCAGTCTCACTACTTCTCCTCGAGCAAAAAACAGCTCATATGTCTGCGGCAAGGTGGTTAAGATATAACAGGGTCCTGCTGGAAATGCCAAACATTACAGTGAAAAGGTGTACCATACTTAACCCCGCCACTCTTCTTCCCACCACAGGTGATGGGGAACCACATGATTGTGTTGCTTTAACTAATGAAGTTTGTAGTCCGCAACCTGACTTGCAGGATACCCCCCTACAAAATCCCGACATGGAACTGTTTGTGGTTGGGTCTGCGTTCAGAGATCGAGAAGCGGGCCAGAACTGTGTGGGGTATGCCATAGTCACATCACACGACATACTAAAAGCAGAGCCGCTTCCTAGACACCTCTCCGCACAAGCTGCGGAACTGATAGCCCTTACAGAAGCATGTAAACTTGCAGAAGGCAAGTCCGTTACTATCTACACAGACAGTAGATATGCCTTTGGGGTGACTCATGATTTCGGAACCTTGTGGAAACATAGGGGATTCTTAACATCAACAGGCAAACCAATCACGCACCATGGGCTGATTTCTGATCTCTTGGACGCAGTCCTCTTACCTAAGTGTATTGCAGTCTGAAAGTGTGACGCACATACTGGGAAAACCGATCCAGTCTCACAGGGAAATGCAAGGGCGGATGCGGCAGCGAAAGCAGCAGCGTGAAAACCTATCAGTGATAATGTAAACATGCCAATGCTAACAGTTCCTATCCCAACAGCGGGCATACAAGACCTGCAAACACAAGCCTCATGGAAAGAAAAGAAAGAATGGTCAAAGGCAGGGGGTAAGGTAAAAGAAGGGGTATGGTACGGCCCCAATGATAAGCCATGTCTACCGAGAGAGCTATTTCCTCATTATGCGAAGTTGACACACGGCAAGGGCCATGTGTCAAAAGGAGGGATGTTCAAGAGTATCGCTGCACATTGGTACACCAGAGGCTTTACTAGTTACTCCCAGAAATTTTGTGAGCAATATGTTATTTGTGCTACCAATAATGTGGGGAGAGGAATTAAGATAAGCCCAGGGGCGCACCCAGAACCACGGAGACCCTTCGAGCATATTCAAATGGACTTTATTGAGCTAACCCCAAGTGAAGGGAAGAAATACTGCCTAGTAATGGTTGACATGTTCTCTAAGTGGGTAGAGGTGTTCCCTACAGCCAAACAAGATGCTAGTGCAGTAACCAAGGCCCTGTTTTGAAATTATTCCACGATGGGGCATCCCAGAGAAAATCAGCACTGATATTGGCACGCCATTTGTAAACCAGGCTCTTAAGCAGGTAGGAGAATACCTAGGCATTGATCTAAGGCAACACTGTGCATACCCTCCAGCGAGTGGAGGAGCGGTAGAAAGGGAAAATGGCGCTCTGAAAAATAAGCTAGCAAAGTGTTGCGATGAAATGGGAATACCATGGACGAAAGCCCTGCCCGTAGTACTAATGTACATGAGGACTAGGGTCAGAGGTAGAGCCAATTTAAGTCCATTTGAAATATTATTCGGCAGACCACCCAACACTGGAATTGGGCCAAAACCTGTCGCGAGGACCCTGACTAGCCATTGTGAGGATGAAATGTTACGTTACTGTACAAAACTCTCTGCGATTTTATCTCAGGTGCAAGCTCAAGTGAAGGAAGCCCTGCCACGACCGGCTGAGGGGAAGTTGCACGACCTGCAGCCAGGCGACTGGGTAGTGGTGAAAGACTTCAGGAGGAAGAGCTGGAGAGCTAGACGGTGGCTGGGACCATTCCAGGTGCTCCTTGTGACGCAGACAGCGATAAAGGTAGCAGAAAGAGCAGCGTGGATTCACGCTAGTCATTGTAAGCGGGTGCCGGAGCCCCAGCTCACACCGGACAAGTCAACATGAAACATGTTGCTTATCATGATGCTTATGCCAGAACTGGTAATAGGAAAAGCGTATTGGGCTGGAGAGGTTACAGTGACATTAACCAGAGGAGAGACAGGCACATTTAGTGTGTGACCCATGGCCCTATGACTCTAAATACTTGCGAGATGATAAGTACTTATGCCGAGACCCCTGTGGCCCATACAACTGGAACCTGGTGGTGGCGACCACGGCGAAAGGACTCCCCAAAACTGGACCATGCATCTGCCAATGCCTACAGAAAGCAGCCATAGCAAACCTGTCCCGCAGTTACCGGATGTTGAAACTATCTGACCCAACAGCAGCAAGTTGACTTAGAGGAGGCAAACCAGTGGATACCTCCATTCAAGAATGAATTGTCAATAGACTAATCTTCTGTATCATATAGCTATAATGAATACCTGATGTATGTTCTTTGAGCAAACATTTGTTTAACAATAAGGGAATGTAGATACTGCTTAGGTGACTGGCTGCGATTAAAATTTTGATAGATGTTGTCATTAAGATGACAAAAAAGAGGGAATTGTAATGGACAATTTTAATACTTAATATTGAATAACTGCTTAATAGTGTGATTAACTAAAGCTGCAGGCGTTTGTGTGTGTGTGTGTGTGTGTGTGCAAGGTTACAGAGAGAGAGAAACTGCAAAACTGATATCCCAGCTGTCTGAAGGTCGAGATAGTAAAGTTAGGAGAAAAACAACTCCTTATATGGAATGGAGATTTACTTGTATCTTTTGAATGTATAAAGACTGAAGGTTGCGGCGCTCGGCGCGCTTTCCTCTCTCTCCTGTAGAGAGAGGAGGGTGTCCTCTGCAGAGTTAAGAAATAAATTAACTTGCTCTTATTCATGACTGATTGTTTCTGAGTTTTCCTTTTCCCCACCACACAAGCAAGTCCAAGGAGCAATTAGGGAAGGGCAACAAATGCTGGCCTTGCCAGCTATGCCCACATTCCGTGCAAGAATAAAAAAGCACCTCCATTTTACCAGCCAGGAGATTTGGGATGAACGGGCACTGCAACCCATGGTCTCCATTTTCTACGTTCAGTACTATTTTGTCAGATCTCTTCCTTGTAAAGGATGAAAAACAATTTAAAGACATTTCTAGCTTTGATAAAAGCTCCATAATGTTTCCCCAATCCCTTAAAGTTTAACAATAATGCTTTAAGAGCTGTTGTGCCATTTCTCATTTTCCTTTGATGACCTCCCACTGCTACCACTTAAGTTGTCCCTTTCTTTTTAAACTTGATAACCTTTGATGAATTGAGAGAGATGATGCTCGGCGTCTTATGAACTCATCTTTTAATTTATCCCATATGATTCGGTATTATGAACAGCACTTGTGTAATTCACACCATTGTACTATTCCGGTTTGATGAGTATTCATAGGGGCTTCCTTTATCGAAGACCTGCAGTAAACCTAGTCTTTGAAATATTAAAGTGAAAATATAAAGTGGCCTTCCAGCCACATGACAGAAAATAGCCACACTACAAAGAACAAGAAGTTGGCAGTCCAGTGATTAAGACATTATAGCACCTGCTTCCTAACCAGATGGTGGTAAGTTCAAATGCTTCAGCTGGCTGGTACTCATGTTCATCTATTACCACTTGGCAGCAAATCTATCAGTTCTTTGATTAGCTGCAAGATGGAGAAGGAATAGATGTCATAGCTATTTTGTTTCATTGTCGAAGTAACTTTTGATGAGTGATACAGCAATATGACAGTGATTTTAACATAGACCACTTTCAACTCTCTCCTGAAGAAAGCTTTGTGATGGCAACCTGCAGCTCCGAAGGGAAAACAAGTGGCTTAAATATCTGCGGAGTTCTTCTGATCACCACTCATAACTTAGTCGAAAAATCTGCAGAAATCCTGGAGAATTAATACATGGAATCAGGCTGTTTCTCTGGATCTTAGGCTAAAATTACCATGTAGGAAATAAATGGATAAATAGGTCAAATTCATATGTACTTAGGGCATTATAGTTAAGAATTGAGAAAGTTGACCATATTGAGGCGGCACGGTGGCACAGTGGTTAGAACTGCTGCCTCACAGGCCAGGAAGCCGGGTTCAATTCCGGACTTGGGTTACTATATGTGTAAAGTTTGTACATTATCCCCTAGGTGCTCCGGTTTCCTCCCACAGTCCAAAAATTATGCGTTAAGTGGATTGGCCATGATAAATTGCCCCTTAATGTCGAGGGATGTGTGAGTTAGGCTATGAGGATATGACTGGGTGGATGGGTGAGTGGACATGGGTAGAGCCCTCTTTTGAACGGCCGGTGCAGACTCGATGGGTCGAAATGCCCCCTTCTGCACTGTGAGGTTCTATGATGATATTCATGGACAACCATTTTCATCCAGAAGCCTTCAAGCATATACATGGGCAACATTAGCTGACAGCTTTGTTTCAACAGGCGTTAAACAGGCCTATCTGTGTCACACATAAAGTAACACTAGGGCCTTTCAAGTTCACTTTGCAGTAAGGAAAGATAAGGAAAAAGTCTAAGGTTCTTTAGAAATATTTACGATGGCATTGCCTCTCCTTAACTATTCAGAAATCATTTTAAGAATTTCTCTCCGAAAATTACAAAAACACACTTTAAAAATCTGTAATAACATAAAAACTAAGAAGTAGGAGCAGGAGTAGGCTATCTGGCCCCTCGAGCCTGCTCCACCATTCAATAAGATCATGGCTGATCTTTTTGTGGACTCAGCTCTACTTACCCGCCCACTCACCATAACCCTTAATTTCTTTGCTGTTCAAAGATCTATCTTTGCCTTAAAATCATTCACGGAGGTAGCCTTTAGTGGGTAGGGAATTCCTCAGATTCACAACCCTTTGGTGAAGAGGTTCCTCCTCAACTCAGTCTTAAATCCGTTTCCCCTTATTTTGAGGCTATGCTCCCTGGTTGTAGTTTCATCCACCAGTGGAAATAACCTCCCTGCTTCTACGTTTTTGCTTCCCTTCATAATTTCACATGTTTCTATAAGATCCCCCCTCATTCTTCTAAATTCCAATGTGTATAGTCCCAGTCTACTTAGTCTTCCCTCATAAACCAATCCTCTCAACTCTGGGATCACTCTAGTGAATCTCCTCTGCACCCGTCCAGTGCTAGTACATCCTTTCGCTATTACAAGTTTTAAATTACTTTTTTAAATAATAGAAATAATTGGAAGTAAACAGGAAAGATAATAAGGACATATTTAAGAACATCATGGATAAAAAATCCATTGCAACAATTAAATAATAGTGATAAATGAGGATTTATCTAAGGAGCTAATCAAAGAGGCAACATCCGTTGCTGCTAAAGAAGAGTACAACTGCTCCAGTTTCCCTTCAGAAATCAGAAATATTGCAGCAGGGTACTGAGAACACATTCACCATTCCTGCTGTTGTTGAGGGGATGGATATCGGAAAGCAGAAAGCTTCTGTATCCAACTGCCCAACAACCGAGTCACTTGAGACCTCAGGTGAAACATTACTTTGAATATTGATGGGTATTCTTCAATTGAAATTAGCTGCAGCATTGCTTTTTTAATGTTTTGTTGGATTCTTTATGAGAACTAAGATTATGGGCGGGATTCTCCGGCCACGCTCGCCCGGCAACCGAGAATCCCACCCGAGGTCAATGGATTTTTCCATTGCCGGCATCTTGCCCGTGGCGTTCGTGCGGTGGGCGGGCCAGGGGAATCCAGCCCCATGATTTTTATCTTTTAGAACCACTAACTCTGTGATGTGCTAATCCATTTTAATGTGTATTGTATGCTAAATAGCTCTGTAATAAACTTGTGAATAAGCCAATAAAGTATAATGGGCTGGATTCTCCATTTCAGACTAAGTTCTGACACCAGGACTGAATCGATGGTGCTCTATGACCACGGAAGCAGCACCATCGCAGAGCAATTCAGGATCCGTTAATGGGCTAGCGCAGGCGCCATGTGGAACTAGAATAATTCCGATGATAAATGGTGTCCAATTTGCCAGGGTCTGGAGTGGCACTCGAGTGGCTGACAAGCTGCCGCCACATATCAGCACTCCACTCTCCACACACAACCATTCCAGCCAACAAGATGGCAACCCGAAGAGCGGCACCTCGTTTTGCAGATGCAGAGCTTGAGAACCCGCTGGACAGCGTGGAAGGAGATGCGTGGCACCTTGTTCCCTGGGGTGGGAAGGAGGCTGCCATCTGCCGCTATACACCGAGTCTGGACGCAGGTGGCAGAGGCCGTGAGTGTCGTGGGCCCCACTGCCAGGACCGGCCAGCAGTTCCGGAAAAGTCTGCGTGACCTCCTCAGGGTGGCCAGAGTGAGTAACCAGCACCATGCCCCTGGCACCAATCCCTGTTCCACACCTTAACCCTCTTCCGCTTCCAGGGGATGACCAAACCATACACGCCAGCTGGCTGCTCGCACCCCACGCTGTACCACATGCCAGCAGCCATACCACCCGCCATGGCGGGTGCCTTTTTCACAAAGGCAACTAGCTGCCCATCCCCTGTGCACCCAGCATCCAACTGCCTAGCACTGTGCACTTCCGGTCTCCCTCCACACCCAGGAGAAGGCAGCGCATAACCGCAGGGAGAGAGAGGACTGAGGGGGGGCCCACCAGGCCTGCAGCCCTTCATCATCATGGAGCAGCGGGCATTGGACCTAGTCAGTGGGCCCATCGAGAGGGAAATCGCCAAGGTGGAGGTCGGAATCGGGAACCAAGTGAGTTGCCGTGTCCCTATAGCACGTGTGGCACAACCCCTACCTCACCCCAACACCATCCCACCACCCCCTCACCACCGTACCACCCCACCATTACACCTTACTCACACAACCGCACCATCCCTCGGGCAATAAACAAATAAATAACTGATGTATGTAAAAATGGTGCAGCAATTATGAGGGGTTTTAATCTACATGTCGATTGGTCAAACCAGGTCGGTCAGGGCAATCTTGAGGAGGAGTTCATAGAATGTATCATAAGAACATAAGAACTAGGAGCAGGAGTAGGCCATCTGGCCCCTCGAGCCTGCTCCGCCATTCAATGAGATCATGGCTAATCTTTTGTGGACTCAGCTCCACTTTCCGGCCCGAACACCATAACCCTTAATCCCTTTATTCTTCAAACAACTATCTACCTTTACCTTAAAAACATGTAATGAAGGAGCCTCAACTGCTTCACTGGACAAGGAATTCCATAGATTCACAACCCTTTTAGTGAAGAAGTTCCTCCTAAACTCAGTCCTAAATGTACTTCCCCTTATTTTGAGGCTCTGTCCCCTAGTTCTCCTTTCACCCGCCAGTGGAAACAACCTGCCCGCATCTATCCTATCTATTCCCTTCATAATTTTAAATGTTTCTATAAGATCCCCCCTCATCCTTCTAAATTCCAACGAGTACAGTCCCAGTCTACTCAACCTCTCCTCATAATCCAACCCCTTCAGCTCTGGGATTAACCTAGTGAATCTCCTCTGCACACCCTCCAGCGCCAGTACGTCCTTTCTCAAGTAAGGAGACCAAAACTGAACACAATACTCCAGGTGTGGCCTCACTAACACCTTATACAATTGCAGCATAACCTTCCTAGTCTTAAACTCCATCTCTCTAGCAATGAAGGACAAAATTCCATTTGCCTTCTTAATCACCTGTTGCACCTGTAAACCAACTTTCTGTGACTCATGCACTAGCACACCCAGGTCTCTCTGCACAGCAGCATGCTTTAATATTTTATCGTTTAAATAATGATCCCGTTTTCTGCTATTCCTACCAAAATGGATAACCTCACATTTGTCAACATTGTATTCCATTTGCCAGACCCTAGCCCATTCACTTAACCTATCCAAATCCCTCTGCAGACTTCCAGTATCCTCTGCACTTTTCGCTTTACCTTAGTGTCATCTGCAAACTTGGACACATTGCCCTTGGTCCCTAACTCCAAATCATCTATGTAAATTGTGAACAATTGTGGGCCCAACACGGATCCCTGAGGGACACCACTAGCTACTGATTGCCAACCAGAGAAACATCCATTAATCCACACTCTTTGCTTTCTATTAATTAACCAATCCTCTATCCATTTACCCTTAATGCCATGCATCTTTATCTTATGCAGCAACCTTTTGTGTGGCACCTTGTCAAAGGCTTTCTGGAAATCCAGATATACCACATCCATTGGCTCCCCGTTATCTACTGCACTGGTAATGTCCTCAAAAAATTCCACTAAATTAGTTAGGCACGACCTGCCCTTTATGAACTCATGCTGTGTCTGCCCAATGAGACAATTTCTATCCAGATGCCTCGTTATTTACATAGATAGAATTTACAGTGCAGAAGGAGGCCATTCAGACCATCGAGTCTGCACCAGCTCCTGGAAAGAGCATCCTACCCAAGGTTAACACCTCCACCCTATCCCCATAACCCAGTAACCCCACCCAACACTAAGGGCAATTTTGGACACTAAGGGCAATTTATCATGGCCAATCCACCTAACCTGCACATCTTTGGACTGTGGGAGGAAACCGGAGAACCCGGAGGAAACCCACGCACACACGGGGAGGATGTGCAGACTCCGCACAGACAGTGACCCAAGCCGTAATCGAACCTGGGACCCTGGAGCTGTGAAGCGATTGTGCTATCCATAATGCTACCGTGCTGCCCATTCTTCCTTGATGATAGATTCCAGCATCTTCCCTACTACCGAAGTTAAGCTCACTGGCCTATAATTTCCTGCTCTCTGCCTACCTCCTTTTTTAAACAGTGTGTCACGTTCGCTAATTTCCAATCCATCGGCACCACCCCAGAGTCTAGAGAATTTTGGTAAATCATCACTAGTGCATCTGCAATTTCCCTAGCCTTCTCTTTTAGCACTCTGGGATGCATTCCATCAGGGCCAGGAGAGTTGTCTACCTTTAGCCCCATTAGCTTGCCCATCACTACCTCCTTAGTGATAACAATCCTCTCAAGGTCCTCACCTGTCATGGCCTTATTTCTATCAGTCACTGGCATGTTATTTGTGTCTTCCACGATAGTTTCCTCAAACAGTATGTAACAGAACCTATGAGGGAGCAAGTTATCCTAGATCTGGTCCTGTGTAATGAGACAGGAATAATTAATGATCTCATAGTTAGGGATCCTCGCGGAAGGAGCGATCATAGTATAGTTGAATTTAAAATACAGATGGAATGCAAGAAGGTAAAATCAATACCAGTGTCTTGTGCTTAAACAAAGGAGACTACAATGGGTGAGGGAGGAATTGGCTAGGTAAATTGGGAGCAAAGATTTTGGGGTGGGACAATCTAAGAAGAGTGGAGGACTTTTAAAGCGATTT
Organism: Scyliorhinus canicula; assembly: GCF_902713615.1. Taxonomy (NCBI): domain Eukaryota; kingdom Metazoa; phylum Chordata; class Chondrichthyes; order Carcharhiniformes; family Scyliorhinidae; genus Scyliorhinus; species Scyliorhinus canicula. The sequence continues at coordinate 32,387,545 of NC_052157.1, forward strand.
TTCGCAGTGCCCAGCAAAAGTATATACCAGTGAAAAGGAAGGAGGAAAAGAACTAATCGGCCATGGATATCTAAGGAAATAAAGGAGGCTATCAAATTGAAAGAAAATGCATGCAAAGTGGCAGAGATTAGTGGGAAACGAGAGGATTGGGAAATCTTTAAAGGTCAACAGAAAGCAACAAAAAAAGCTATAAAGAAAAGTAAGATAAATTATGAGAGTAAACTAGCTCAGAATATAAAAACAGATAGCTAATGTTTCTACAAACATATAAAACAAATAGTAGTAGCTAAGGTAAACATTGATCCTTTAGGAAATGAGGAACTGGCTGAGGCATTGAACAGGTATTTTATGTCGGGCTTCACAGTGCAAGACACAAATAACATGCCAATAAGTTTTAGCAAGGAGGCGATGGCAGGCAAGGACCTAGAAATGATCATTATCACGAAGGAGGTAGTGTTGAGCAAGCTAATTGGGCTAAAGGTAGATAAGTCTACTGGCCCTGATGGAATCCATCCCAGGATACTGAAAGAGATGGGGGGGGGGGGGGGGGGGGGGGTGGTGAATAGCAAATGTGCGCGTGGTAATTTACCAAAATTCGCTAGACTCTGGGGTAGTTCTGGCAGATTGGAAAACAGCAAGTGTGACGCCACTGTTTAAAAAAGATGGTGGACAAAAGGCGGGTATCTATAGGCCAGTTAGCTTAACTTCTGCAGTGGGGAAAATGCATGAATCTATCATTAAGGAAGAAAAAGCGAGACATCTGGACAGAAATTGTCCCATTAGGCAGACGGAGCATGGGTTCATGAAAGGCAGGTCATGTTTGACTAATTTAATAACATTTTTGAAGACTTTACGAGCACGGTGGACAACGGCGAACCCATGGATGTGGTGTATCTGGATTTCCAGAAGACTTGCATAAGATAACAGTGCATGGTGTTATGGCAAATGTATTAGCATGGATAGAGGATTAGTTAACTGACAGAAAACAAAGAGTGGGGATAAATGGGTGTTTTTCTGGTTTGCGATCAGTGGCTAGTGGTGTACCTCATGGATCAGTGTTGGGTCTGCACTTGTTTACAATTTACATCGATGATCTGGAGTTGGGGACCAAGTGAAATATGTCAAAGTTCACAGATGGCATGATTTGAGTAGGAGAGCCAAGTGTGCAGGAGCTACTGAAAGTCAGCAGAGGGATATAGATCGTTTAAGTGAGTGGGCAAGGGTCTGGCAGATGGAGGTCAATGTTGGTAAATGTGAGGTCATTCATTTTGTCACAGATAACACCAAAATTGACTATTATTTAAATGGTAAAAAATTGAAGCATGCTGCTGTGCAGAGGGTCCTGGGTGTCCTTGTGTATGAATGGCAAAAAGTTGGTTTGCAGGTGCAGCAAGTAATTAAGAAGGCAAATGGAATTTTGTTGCTGCAGGAGTGAAGTTTAAAAGCAGGGAGGTTATGTTGCACCTGCCTAGGGTGCTGTTGAGGCCACATCTGGAGTACTGTGTACAGTTTTAATCTCCTTACTTGAGAAAAGATGTACAGGCACTGGAGGGTGTGCAGAGGAGATTCACTCAGTTGATCCCGGAGTTGAGAGGATTAATTTATGAGGAGAGACTGGGATTATACTCATTGGAATTTAGAAGAATGAGGGGAGATCTTATAGAAACATATAAAATTATGAAGAGGATAGATAGGATGTTTCCACTGGCAGGTGAAACTAGAACTAGGGCACATAGCCACAAAAATAAGGGGGAGCAGATTTGGGACTGAGTTGAGGAGGAATTTCTTCACCCAAAGGGTTGCGAATCTGTGGAATTCCCTTCCCAGTGAAGCAGTTGAGGCTACCTCGTTAAATGTTTTCAAGATAAAGGTAGATAGATTTTTGAACAGTAAAGGAATAAAAGGTTAAGGTGAGCGGATGACTAAGTGGAGCTGAGTCCACAAAAAGATCAGCCATGATCTTATTGAACAGAGGAGCAGCTCGAGGGGCCAGATGGCCTGTTCCTGCTCATAGTTCTTATGTTCTTATATTCTTATGCGTCAGACCCAAAATAGGTGTCTGTGAAGTTCTCACCTTGAATGCAGATGAGTGATTGTTGACAGATTGCTCCCAATCTAGTCTATATTTGGGCTACAGTTATAATCCACTTCATTATACCCTCTGTGAAAATTCAACCGCGTCATTTCTATTTACACCAATCAACTGGCTGCCTTCATTTTGTGATACACGATGGTCCTAAATGACTGAAGGTTAAATTCTTACCAGCAAACGTTATGAATTCTCCAATTGCATCACCAAGAGGCTCAGGCATCCTCTAGCTTCACAAAATAGCGGAACAAGATGCTCCAGCAACTATTTATAATACATAACACAAGTAAGAATTAGATGAGCACTTGAAACCCCATAGCATACAGAGCAGGTGCTGGGAAATGGGATTAGAATAGATAGATGCTTGATGGCTGGCGCTGATGATGGGTTGAAGGGCCTCTTTCTGTGCTGTAAAATTCTATAAGAAAGCACCTTTTCTATGCACTGATTCCAAATAACTGTTTCATTAGACTAGATTTAGATTTATTGTCATATGTACCGAGATACAATGAAAGGTATTGTTCTACATACAGTCCAGGCAGTTCGCTCCAAACATCAATACATAGAATATACGATAAATACATACAATAACTGATAATACAGATGTTAGCACACAATTGTGATGTACATGAAATAATGATCTGTGCATAACTCAGAAGCAGATAATCCATTGAATACTTCCAGTGCAGAAAGAGGCCATTTGGCCCATCAGGTCTGCACCGACCCTCTGAAAGACCACCCTACCGAGGTCCACTCTCCACCCTATCCCCGTAACACAACCTAACCCGCACTAAGGTACAATTTAACATGGCCAATCCATCTAATCTGCACATCTTGGGACTGTGGGAGGAAAACGGAGCACTCGTAAGAAACCGTCGAAGACACGGAGAAAATGTGCAAACTCCACACAGATAGTGGCCCAAGCTGCGAAGCGAACCTGGGACCCTGGGTGCAACAGTGCCACCGTGCCGCCCACAAAACGTACCATTTAACTTGCATACATTTGCAAAAAACTATTACCCCAGCTATCGGGTGCACAGTTTGAATAATAATGGTTTGAACAATTACAATTTCATGATTGTTATTTCAGGAACCTCACCCTGGAGTTGCTGTTAATTGTATCAGTCATGGTTCAGCGGGTGGCACTCTTGACTCTGTCAGAAGTCCCAATCCAGCAATGTAAATGTTAAACACAGGCTGACACTCCAGTGCAGTAGAAGGGAAGTGGCACAGTCAGAGGTGTTGGATGGTATTTCCCACCCTGTGTCATGTTTCCCGGTGGTAGAGGCGGCTCACCATTAGCCGGTGGCAGGATCTTCCGGTCCCGTCGCTGTCAATGGTGTTTCCCATTGTTCACACCCTCCTCTGACAGGGAACCCACAACAGGAGGAGGTCTTTGTCGTGGGGACCAGAAGATCCACCGGCAGGAACAGCCAGAAAATCACCCCAAATGTCTTTCAGTTGCTGAGGAATTCAATCGAGGCCCCGTGGCATAATTTTGAAGCGGGGCAGAAAGGTTTTCCTTGTGTTCCGGCCAATAATTATCCCTCAACCAGCATCATTAAAATACATTTATTCATTATTATTCATCAACCCAAGCCTGCTGTTCCACCCACTGGATCAAGCCAAAGTGCATGACCAAGAACACTGTGCTAAGGAGTAACAACAGAGGCCCTGTGGCAGTAGGGATGGAACCAACATGCCACCATTAAACACCACTTCTTCATCATAGATTAAGCCAGCATGGTGGCAGAGTGGGTGACTGTTCGTGTGGAGTTTGTACATTCGCCCCGTGACTGCTTGGGTTTCCTCCAGATGCTCTGGTTTCCTCCCACAGTCCAAAGATGTGCAAGTTAGGCCAGGCTAAATTGCCCCTCAGTGCCCAAAGATGTGCGGGTTATGGGGATAGAGCAGGAAGTGGACCTGGGTGGGGTGCTCTTTCAGCGGGTTGGTGCGTATTCGATGGGCCAAGTGGCCTCCTTCTGCACTGTAGGGATTCTATGGAAAGATAGGCTGTGAATCTGAAGTTGGATTCTATGGAAAGATCCCACTGCCTGCCGACCCGGCGCCAACCTGCCATGCCAACACTGGGAACTCCACAACCATTCCCGCACCGGCCAAGGCCTTTGTCCAGCAAATCACACACACACACGCACACAGACCCAACCTGACAGATAGTGCCCCCCTGGACACCCCTCACCACCCCTGGGCCACCCCCCACCAGTCCCCCCAGCCCTCGCCAAAGCCCCTCCGGCCAGCGCTGCTCCTGCCCGACTGTTGCCGACTCTGGCCGCAGCCGCCACTCCGGGTTCCCGACCGCTGAGACCGTGAGTAACCGCACAATTTGGAACTCGGCCCATTGACGGCGGAGCATCGGGGGATGGCCTTCAAGTAACGTCCTGAAGCCGACTCAAATGCAAACATGCTGCACAGTTTGTTCAGGTGTGTTTGTTTGATGCCCTTTTAAATGTAGCATTCTTTAAGTTTATTAAGTTTCGGCATTATTTATTATTCTATTGAACAATTATTCATAATTGAATTTTAATTGGAGCCTATTGAAGGCAAGCTAGTCATGTGTATTGTTACTGTAACAAGGGAGGATTCCATGGAGGCACTGGATACAAAAAATAGCTGAAGCTATTTTAAAAGGAGTTCTCTGTTCAAAATCCCAAGTGTGCAATGGTATTTTTACCTGGATATCAGGGCCATCTGAAACACTCTGAGGATACAGGAACTCAAGGTTTATCCAGATAAGTAGCCTGAATTAAAGATGGCAGAATATCAGAGTACATCGGGTAAGATAATTGAAAAAATGTCACAGATCAAAGGAATGGAAAGAGTGAGTTGCGTTAATGCGGCACTTTTCAGGATGTTTCAAAGTATTTTATAGAACTTTTTGGAGTGCAGTCACTGTCTAATGTGGGAAATGCAGCACCAATTTGTACACAGCAGGATCCCACGGATAGCAATGTGACAAATGACCAAATATCATTTTTAATGATGATCATTGCGCAGGACCTCAGGCAGAACTTCCTTGCTCATCTTTGAAATAGTGCCAGGAGATCTTTAATGTTCAAATGAGAGGCAGTCAGGACTTTGGATAATACCTCATTTGAAAGGTGACTAACAAACTTGCTAAATTAGAATGTATTGTCAGCTTTGTCCCTCAAATTTAATTTTAAATTATTGCCATGCCTTGATTTTTTTAATCTGCTGGCATAGAGGGAATTTTGCTTAATTTAGATTATATTGAAGGAGTATGGTTGCCCAGGAGTCATGAAATATATGTAAATTACCAGTACTTATACAACATTGATATTCTTTCCCGTCCCTTTGCCGGGATGCTGGGGAGGTGCTTTGTAAGCCTCTTTGCATGGCCGACAGCAACTCACGAAGCAAGTGCTCTATTCAGAACTCCGTCACGCCAGGAAGCTCCCAAGAGGACAGCGGAAAAACTTTTATAATAATAATAATCTTTATTGTCACAAGTAGGCTGACATTAACACTGCAATGAAGTTACTGTGAAAAGCCTCTAGTTGCCACATTCTGGCGCCTGTTCGGGTACACTGTCCAATTAACCTAACAGCACATCTTTCTGGACTTGTGGGAGGAAACTGGAGCACCCGGAAAATACCCACGCAGACACAGGGAGAATGTGCAAACTCCACACAGACAGTGACCCAAGCCGGGAATCAAACCTGGGACCCTGGAGCTGTGAAGCAACAGTAACCACTGTGCTACCGTGTGGCCCACTGTATATAGGTACATAGTTATAAATAGTTTTAGAATTTAGAACAGTACAGCACAGAACAGGCCCTTCGGCCCTCGATGTTGTGCCGAGCAATGATCACCCTACTCAAACTCACGTATCCACCCTATACCCGTAACCCAACAACTCCCCCTTAACCTTACTTTTTAGAACACTACGGGCAATTTAGCATGGCCAATCCACCTAACCCGCACATCTTTGGACTGTGGGAGGAAACCGGAGCACCCGGAGGAAACCCACGCACACACGGGGAGGACGTGCAGACTCCACACAGAGAGTGACCCAGCCGGGAACCGAACCTGGGACCCTGGAGCTATTAAACACTTACTGTTAAACTATACAAGACTCAGAACCCCATATTGTGAGACCTACTGAACTACACACATCTTGCATCGAGAACTAGGAAGGGAAATAGCGTGGTCAGCACTTGTACAATAAAATAATCTTCTGTTTGTTTAAAATCATGGATCTTATGACTTTATTCTCTTAGTAATTACCTGAAATTTCAATTTCCGTTTACAACAAAAGGTTACTGGTTCCCAAATGGGCCACAAGGAATCTGGGGTCTGATCTGGGATTGTAATATCAAATGTTATATATGTAAGGGCAAATGACTACATATGAGTTCAAATATTGTTTTCCACCTTTATAAAGTTACAGAATTCATTTAAACTATTTGTCAGGCTTTCCAGAGTGGGGTGGGGGAGGGGGGAGGGGGGCACAAAAGAGTGTGAGAACAAAGAGCCAAACAAAACGGAAATGCAAAGAAACTCAATGCAGAGGCAAGTACTAAGTTTGGTGTAGCACCCGACCTTATTCACTTGTTAGCCAGATAGATGTGCAGTTTGGTGAGGGGGCCCAACGTATCCCTGAAGAGATCAAACATCCTCTCTGACTCACGGGGGTCAAAATAAAGAAGGTTAATTTAGGAAGGCACCAAGCACATTCAGAGACTTCACCGGGGACATGCAGAGGCAAGGTCTAGACGTTAGAGTGAGCGCGCAAACCTCTGGAAAACCCATCTGCTCAATCCTTCGAGAATGACCTGCTCCGCATGTGGCAGAGTCTGCAGGGCGCGTATTGGATTTGTCATTGGAACCCATCAAACCAGAGGGGAAGTAAACCATCCTCCATCCCGAGGGATTGCCATAAGAAGAAGCTTGATATCCAATGTGTAATGATACACTTTCAGAGACTTCATTCATGGAACAAAACAGGATTTATTTACAAGGAGCTACAGGACCAGCAGCATGTCTTGCAGCTAGTTCTGGAATGCCACTTGCTTAAGAGAACCCCTCCCCCGGGATGATTCCCCACTCGTGAATCCTGATTGATCACCGAGGTCAGACGACCCTTACTCTGCTGTGTTGACCTTAAAGGGGCAATCATCCTCACAATGTGGCTGTGCTAAATCCAGGTTTCACAATCTCTATGGTCTAGATTATTATTTTTATGGTTAAACCTGGCACCTGGCAGGAACTTAGTTGAAAAAAAGCAGCAAACACAAGTACAGATCTTTGGGGAAACAGCCAAAAGGCCTGTGTGCCTGCAGATCGAAAGGGGAGCTGCAAAGAGAGGTTAATGTGTCCTATAATTTTTTCATGGCACTGGCTATGACATAGCGTTGGCTTGTTTATGTGCGCAGACCCTTTAAGACTCTGTTCCCGGCTGCACACATGGGAACGTGAGTGGGCCTGCGGGGTGGGGGATGGGTGGAACCTTTGAGTAGCTACATAGCCATGCAGCTCAGCGGGAACACTGTTACACTTACTCCCTTCTGCCCCACGTGTTATACTAACGGGATCCCTCAGAATTTGGAAGATGGACAGTACAACCTTTCTGCTTTGGAGAATATTAAATGAAGCAAGGGGGCTGGGAATAACACCTCCTGCCTCATTAGCTCATCCATCCTTGTCCTGCTCCTGGTGTTAGGCATAGATCCAGGTCTGCCTTGTTGGGTGAGCCCCAGCACTCTCAGAGTTATATAAAAGGGGTTGAGGTATGACTTAACGATTTTCAATCCTTTCTCCTGTCATCAGCACCTGATAACTTAGCATTTCCTGGGTGCAATGCAGTGAAATATCAGATAGCCGATGTGGCCGGGGAGGCTCTTACTCATTAAAATGAACAGAAAGACTCAAAGCTTGTTTTAATAAGGCCAGGGGGAGTCCACACCGAATGAGAATAACAAACTTTGTTACATTATATACAACTCCCGGCAGATCCGTACTGGGTCTCTTCTGGGTCAGTGCCTTACTGGCTGACCTTCTATATTTAGTTGACTGGGAGTTCTCCCACCCCCCACCGGGGAACATGTACTCCGCAGAACGACAGGGGAGATAATCCCGTGCAGAATATTACATTTGGATAGTCCTGCTTTACAGAATACTTAATGGTAGCGCAGTGGCTAGCACTGTCGCTTCACAGCGCCAGGGACCCATGTTCAATTCCTGGCTTGGGTCACTGTCTGTGCGGAATCTGCACGTTCTCCCCGTGTCTGCGTGGGTTTCCTCCGGGTGCTCCGGTTTCCTCCCACAAGTCCCGAAAGACGTGCTGTTAGGTAATTTGGACATTCTGAATTCTCCCTCTGTGTACCCGAACAGGGGCCGGAATGTGGCGACTAGGGGATTTTCACATTAACTTCATTGCAGTGGTAATGTTAGCCTACTTGTGATACTAATAAAGATCATTGTCATTGTTAATATTAATCCCCGATCTAGCCTTATCACCAAAGAGCCATTCTCTATCGGTTGATGCCGGAATTGGGATGTGCAATTGGGCGGAGAATTGGTTTTGACGCCGAAATCGTGGCAGGCGTCGGTTTCACGCCAAATCGCAATTCTCTGGTGCCGCGACAGTGGCGTGAATGCATTCCAGAACACACATACAGTAAATGCCGTTGGCATATCATTAGTGGGCCTTACCCAGTATTCTCCGGGGCCTTTGCGATGTTCTGCCTCCGCTGGGGCGAATTCCCGACGGCGAGGTCCACTCGTGCTTTTAAAAATCATGAAATACTGGGCGGCACGGTAGCACAGTGGTTAGTACTGCTGCCTCACGCCGTTATAGACCCGGGGTTGGTTTCCCGGCTCCGGGTCACTGCCCGTGTGGGGTTTGCACTTTCTCCACGTGTCTGCGTGGGTCTCACTCCCACAACCCAAAGATGTGCAGAGTGGATGGATTGGCCACACTAAATTGCCCCTTAGAAAAAAAAAGAATTAAATTTATTTTTTTTAAATCATGAAACAGGAGCCATGGCTGCTTTGGGAGAGTGGGGGAAGGAAAGTGTCCAATATCGCCATAGTTTGCTGACAGTTGTGCCACTGGCTGGGGGGGCATCTGCCAGGGCTGGGGAGTAGCGGGGGGTAGCCAGGAGGTCTGCTGTGGGGTCAGGGTGGAAGGACATGGAGAACCATTGCCTTGGCCTGCAAGACAGTCATGCAGCTGCGCACGCTGTTGCCCGCCCACTGTGAACCTAGGGCCACAATCTGTATAGGTGCCACCCCCAGAGCACCCCCCTGAGTTGCCCTGTGGCTGCAGCCAACCCATCAGCGGGATGAGGCCGCCCCCACGCAACTAGTACCATCTTGTTGGCTGGAACGAGTGTGTGTGAGGAGTGAAGTGTGTATATTCGGCTGCTGCTGCATGTCAGCCTCCCGAGTGTCAATCACAGACCCGGTGAATCCGGCACTCGCAATGATGAGAAAAACATGGCTATTCAACGCAACTCACTTTGGATAAGGGGCTAGAATGGGAACGCACAGCTGTGCGTTCCCATTCTAGCCCCTTATCCAAAGTGGCATCCCAATCTCCAAGGCCCCCAAAAGAATGCCCGCCCTCCCTCAAGCTCAAATGCAATACCGGAGGGTCTCTGGGGCCCCCAGCACTTCCAAGGCCCATGCTGGGCAACCCCAGCCTGATCACGTGCAGAAAATGTCAACTTGGCAGTGCCAACCTGGAACCCTGGCAGTGCCCATGCCAGCTGATATTGCCACCTTGGAAGTACCAGGCTGGCACCCAGGTGGAACTGTCAGAGTGCCAGGCTGGCAGTGCCAGGGTACCCAGATGGCACCAGCAGTGCCAGGGCACCACACTGCCCAAAAGACATGCAGTTGGGCACCTCCAATGCAATCCCCTTGCAGACCCCCACAAGTGCTGTTCCATATGGTCCCTGTTTGTGGAGACCAGTACCAAACAATACTCACCTGAGGTCCCCGAGACAATAGGACTGAATCCCAAAGCTCAGGTACCTCGGGAATCTGCACATTAGAGTGAGGCTTACTGCCTCACTCTAATATGCAGACTCTAATATGCAGATTTGCTAAAAAGTGATCCTGTCCATTGTGGGCGGGATTCCCCTTGCAACGTCTCGCGAGATTGTGTTGAATCTCGCCAGGCTTTCTGAACTGGGTAAATCGCGGGAGCGGGGTCTCCCGGCTTTCACCAAACATGCTGCACTGCGCTTTTACGGCGCAATGTGGCCAGAGGATCGCGCCCATAGAGTCATCCAGACTCAAAACGTTAGCTCCCTTCCCTCTCCACAGATGCTGTGAATGCGCAGCATTTTTGTTTTTGTTCCAGATTCCAGCATCCGCAGTAACTTGCTTTTATCGTTGTGTAAAAAAGTACATGTTGCCACAGCAACTCATACTTCCTGAGTGACCTGTAAGACGCCACCACCACTTTTTAAAAAATGAGTAGACTGAAATTAAATAAATTATTTTTGGTGGCAATCTGCTTTGTAGAAAAAGGTGTTGGATTAGTATCTGAGCTCTCTCATTCTGGAATCACAACCAGAGTTATTTGAGTTGCACGTCTGTGCTTCTCATCGCCGGAATCGTGAGGGAAATTTTCTCTATCTGCCTGGCTTTGGGAGTCAGGAGGTGGGTTACTCTCTGCAGAATTCCCAGGCTCTGACCCGCTCTTGTATGCACAGTATTTATGTCGCTGATCCAGTTCAGTTTCTGGTCAATGGTAATCCCAAGGATATTGATAATGGAGGATTAAGCACCAAGGTTTAGGAATCGTTACATTTTCTGTTCTCGGAATTCCCTTCAAAGCATTAATGGTTTGAGCAATGATGAGCCATCAATTGCACGAGAGACGAGTTGCTATACAAAAGTTAGGCTTTAATAAGCTAGAACTTAGCCCTGCGGTTGTCTACAATAAAATGGACGACCGCCGGGCGCTTCGACTATTTATACTTCGGTATGGAGGCGTGGTTAACTCAGCCTCTCGACCAATCGGAGAGCAGTCACATGACTGGTCTCAGCCAATCGGTCGGGAGGCACATGACCGACCAGGTAAGTCGGTGTTCTGCACCAATGGCAGACAGCTATGCAAATCATATCACCACAAGCAACATTTCTGAAAAATTATGTTGTCGAAGATTTTGTTGAGTGCTCTCTTCTCATGTGGTATAAATTGTTGTTCCCTTTACATTTGGTGTTCTTGTGAATTGTTCTGTGCACTGCTAGATGAAAAGCTTTGAAAATATGTGCCTTTTTTCAGCAGTACTCAAGTGTTTCTTTCTCCCTGTGTCTGCGTGGGTTACCTCCGGGTGCTCCGGTTTCCTCCCACAGTCCAACAATGTGCAGGTTAGGTGGATTGACCATAGACTGACCCTTGTTCAAAGGTGTGCAGGTTGTGTGGGTTATGGAGATAGGGCGGGGGAGTGGACCTAGGTAGGATACTCTTTCAGAGGGTCAGTGCAGACTCAATGGGCCAAATGGCCTCCTTCTGCACTGTAGTGGTTCTGTGATTCTTTAGTTATTAGGGAGAGATTTTGACCCAGTGACAGTGAAGAAACGAATGAAATAGTTTCAAGTCAGGATGCTGTGTGGCTTGGACAGGAACGTGAATGTGCTGGTGTTCCCTTGCATCTGCTGCCCTCATCTTTATAGATGATAGAGGTTGTGTTTTTAGAAGGTGCGACTCTTCAGTGAGACTCTCATACATGTAAGGAGTTTCGCTTGACCATCAGTATCAGAAAGACAAATCTCAGAAACGTTCTTATTCCGCCACCTATCAGCATTGGCAATGTGAGGCTGGTAGTTGTTGATAGCTTCACATACCTGGGCTCCACAATCACCAGCAATCTGTCACTTAAAATTGACGCACACAACACAAAAGCTCCAGCTGTTATGTCCAGGCTGAGTAAGAGTGCGGAACTACAGCAACCCGAGTGAGAATATCGAGCCGGCATCTTCAGTACACTCTTCAACAATGGTGAGACCTGACAATATATGATCGTCAAGAGGAAAGACGGACCACTTCACACCTCCGCTATCTGAGACATATCCTTGACTTCTCCTGGCAGAACAAGGTCAGCAACTCTGAGATTGGAGGATGGAATTCTAGCAGCGTGCACTCATTGCTAAATCAATGGCGTCTGCGCTGGCTTAGTCACAATCACCAGATGGATGACAGCCATATACCCACAGAGCCTCTCTATGGTGTTATGGCCACTGGGTCATGACCCCCTGGGTGTCCATACCTCCACCTGTAAGTGAGATATGAAGATCGAGGACATTGACACTGACAAATGGGAGACAGTCGCTGACAACCGAGACCTCTGGAGGCTGACTGTTTGGAAGGGATTTTGGAGGAGGTGAGCAGAAATAAAAAGCTCAGCTGGCTAAGAAGAGGGCCAAGAGAAAAGAGAGGCCAGCAAATCCTGAACCTCTTCAGCCCACTGCCTTTCCATACAGCAAATGTGGCAGAGACCACCATGCCAGAGTGGGTCGCCTGACCAACACCGGGATGCTGCTTAACACAAAGTTGACCCACAGGCCTCAAACCAGCATCTTACGAGATGGAAGGCCGACACCATTCTACGGTGAGGCATTTGGAATAGAAAAAAATGTTAAATCAAGTCCGATTAGACAGGTCTTGCACAAATAGATAGCACGTTAGAGAGACAAATGAAAGATCCATCGACATTCAGAAGACAGCAACAAGAGCCTCAAGGGACTATTTCCCTACCAGCGTGTTAATGCTCTCTATGGGGTTGGAGATCTTTTTTTGTGCAGAGATTAGACTTTTATCATACGTAAGCAACAAATCTTTTGACAAAAGGGGATTCTTAATCCGCAATATTTTTCTAAAGAAGGCATTTTTATTGCCTCTTGCTGTCTCATGATTTATAGAAGTGTATGGCACTGTATAAATGTATTTAGTCCCCATACCACTGTAAAAATCTGATAACTACAAATGCTTTTTAAGCCTTAATAGTGTAGTCATTGAATGGCATCTGAGAACAGGCACTCAGGGTGTGGGTGCACTACATGGGCCTATTCACATGGGCACAAGGCTAATGTGAAATACATGCTGGAAGCTCATTATAATGAGCAAAGCAGCTGCCAGGGCTAATCACATTACTCACTGGCTGCACATCTGTTTGGAGGGCGGGGCGCAGCAAATCAGTCTTCACTGCTGGCTCTCGAAAGACAGCCAGCCCTTCTTAAGGTGGAGCTGTGCTCTGAGAGAAGGCAGGAAAGAAATTTTGCAAGCAGAGAAATTATGGCAAGTGGCACCGAGAGGGCACTGAGATTCTTTGCTGCAGGGTTGGAGGGTTTAGTCCAGGTGTGGGTCAGGCGGAGGGAGATCCTGCAACTCCCCAGCGGGGGGGTGGGGGCTGGTGAAGAGACCTCAGGAATCACTCAGGTTGCACAGGAAGTTAATATCGAGAGCTTAGTTCCCATTACAGGCTGTAAAGCCAGAGAAGGTTTACTGGCCTCTCTTGAGCTTTCGAGGCAAGAATCAATCTTCTTTCTTACATCAATTGTTCTTTTCTCACACCTGCAGTGACGTTATTCGCAAGCCTACATTCCCGTTTTTCTGCAAACTCCTGCAATAACTTCCGTCCTCATCAATACACCCCCCCCCCCCTTTCTGGTCACACAGTCACTTCCCCAAAAACACCTACCGAGGCTGTCACGAACAGCACTAATATTTTCATAAATAATGAAGAATATTGCTGGCTTATTTTGGGAGGGACCTGCGACTATGCTGTCACTGCACTAAAACATTCAGAGGGGAGGGAGAATAACCTACGGTGCAGTGATGTAGTACATTGACTCGGCAGGCAAGAGGACTCAGTTTATCTTTCAAGTGCTAATAAGAGCAATTGGTGCAGATGTGGCATAATAACAGGAGTTCCCAGATTACAATGTAAGTAATTATACACTACTTTTGAAAGAAATGACAGGAGCAGGAATAGAACCGTGGCCCATTCAGCCTACTCAGGCAAATAATACAATCATGGTTGGTCTTCTACATCTACTCCTCTTCCCACTCGCTCCCCATATTCCTTGATACCCTGCAAGATCAAAAATCTACCTACAACAGCCTTGAATATGCTCAATGATGGAGCATCTGGGTAGAGAATTCCAAAGATGCACAATCCTCTGCATGAAGAAATTTCACCTCACCTCTGCCCGAAATGAACGATCCCTTCATCTAAGACTGTTGCCCCTTTGTTCACAGCTAGGGGAAACAACCTCTCAGTGTCTACCTTGGCAAGCCCCTTGATAACCTTGAATGTTTTAATGAGGTCGTCACTCATTCTTCTAAAGCATCTAATCTCAGGACACCTGCGCATTCCAAGAATGAGACAGAATGTTTTCCAGCTGCTTCCAAGCTGAACTCAGAGAATTGAGGACAAAATGGAGCTGTCCAGATGACCTGCCTTTCTTCTGGAAGATTCTGAATGGCTCCACCAATCACAAGCTTAAACAGGAGATGCTTCTGAATTTCATATTCACGATTGGCTGCTTGCCAAGTCTATCAAACTGACATCACGCGCTCTGCCACAGAACCTAAAAGTGAAGTCCTGGGCAAGTCCATTAAACCAGGGGTGTTTCAGATTTGCCGAAAGTCTGTAGTTTAAGCAAAAATCTCAGTTCTGTAGCCGCTAGCAAGAAGATGGTAGATCAAAGGCAGTCAGCAGACTTTGTCCTCGATGGTGTTGAGCTTTTTGAGTGTTGTTGGAGTTGCACTCATCCAGGCAAGTGGAGCGTATTCCATTACACTCCTGACATGTGCCGTGCAGATGGTGGACAGGCTTTGCGGGGTCAAGAAGTGAGTTACTCGCCACAGGATTCCTAGCCTTTGGCCTGCTCTGTTAACCACAGTATTAATGTGGCTAGTCCAGTTCAGTTTCTGATCGATGGTAACCCCAGGATGATGATTGTGTGGGATTCAGCAATCGGAATGCCATTGAATGTCAAGGAGAGATGGTTAGATCCTCTCCTTTAGGAGGTGATCATTGCCTGGCACTTGTGTGATGCAAAGGCAACTTGCCACTTGTTAACGCAACCCTTGATATTGTCCAGGTCTTGCTGCATTTAGAGTAAATTATGTCATCCGCAAACATCCCCACTTCTGACTTTATGAAGCAAGATAGGTAATTGATGAAGCAGCTGAAGATGGTTGGGCCTAGGACACTATCCTGAGGAATTCCTGGAGTTGAGATGATTGACCTCTAACCACCACAACCATTTTCCTTTGTGCCAGGTATGATTTCAACCAGCGGAGAGTTTCCCCTCTAATTCCCATTGACTCCACTTTAGTAAGGGCTCCTTGATGCCATACACGGTCAAATACTGCCTTGATGTCAAGGGCGGTCACTCTCACCTCACCTCTGGCATTCAGCTCTTTTGTTCATGTTTGAACCATGGTTGTAATGATGTTAGGTGCTGAGTGACCCAAACTAAGCATCTGTGAGCGGGTTATTGCTGAGGAAGTGCTGCTTGTTAGCACTGTTGATGATGGAGAGTAGCCTGATAGGGCAGTAATTGGCTTGGTTGGATTTGTCCTGTTTCTTACGTACAGGACACACCTGGGCAATTTTCCACATTGCCGGGTAGATGCTCGAATGTATACTCATATGCGAAGAACATTAATGCCCAGCGCTGTACCAGGGCAGAGGCAATGGGAGTATTTGCATTATCATCCTTCAATAGCCCTAATGTTGGTTTATGATCTGTCACTATTGTGAAAGATGTCCCATTCACGTTTTGGTGGAACTTTTTGACGTTGAACACAATTTCCAACCCTTCTTTTTAATAATAGAACAGTACAGCACAGAAGAGGCCCTTTGGCCCTCGATGTTGTGCAATGTCCGAAACCAAGATCAAGCTATCCCACTCCCTGTCATTCTGGTGTGCTCCATGTGCCTATCCAATAACCGCTTGAAAGTTCCTAAAGTGTCCAACTCCACTATCACAGCAGGCAGTCCATTCCACACCATAACCACTCTCTGAGCAAAGAACCTACCTCGGACATCCCTCCTATATCTCCCACCCTGAACCTTATAGTTATGCCCACTTGTAATAGCTATATCCACCCGAGGAAATAGTCTCTGAACGTCCACTCTATCTATCCCCCTCATCATCTTATAAACCTCTATTAAGTCGCCTCTCATCCTCCTCTGCTTCAAAGAGAAAAGCCCTAGCTCCTTCAACCTTTCCTCATAAGACCTATCCTGCAAACCAGGCAGCATCCTGGTAAATCTCCTTTGCACCCTTTCCAATGCTTCCACATCCTTCCTACAGTGAGGTGACCAGAACTACACACAATACTCCAAATGTAGTCTCACCAGGATCACGTACAGTTGCAGCATAACCCCGCGGCTCTTAAACTCAAGCCCCCTGTTAATAAACGCTAACACACTATAGGCCTTCTTCACAACGATATCCATTGAGTGGCAACCTTCAGAGATCTGTGGACATGAACCTCAAGATCTCTCTGTTCCTCCACATTCCTCAGAACCCTACCGTTAACCCTGTAATTATACGGTAATTAACATATTGCTTTTTCTGGGAGCTTGTTGCTTACAAATTGCCTGCCGCATTTCCGACAGGAGCGACTACACTTCAACAGTACTTCACTGGCTGGAAAGCATTTTGGGGTGCTCGGAGGTTATGAAAGGTTGCAGATAAAAAGAGAGTATTCCTTCTCCACCTCAGAGAAGGTTCTGGACATGTCAGCAATCAGACTCTCTGTTCCATCATTCACACTATGAGAGAGAACAGCCCCAATTCCACATGAGACGTGCACAGGATCAGTAGACTAGTGGAATGAAGTCGTGGCTGTACCTGATTGAAAGCCTCATCTTGAGGCACCTTCCAAAACTACTTTCGGTGTTTCTTCAGTCGGTATGCAAAGCTTCTAACAAGGTGGCCAAATTTGGGATGAAGCGACTGCAAAAGTTAATTACCCCCAAGAAGGTCTTCAATTTACGAGTACATTTTGGGGCAGGTGCTTCTCTTATGGATTTTACGTTCTCTTCCAAGGAGTGCAAACCTTTCACTCCCATTTTGTAACCCAAATAGGTCATCTCGCTGGCCTTGAAATGTATATTTCTCTCTCTTTAAGCAAGAGATTTCTTTAGACCCCAGAAGATTTGTCAATCACTTCATTTATTCTTTTTCAAGTATAATCACAGTACCTAAAATTAGCTATGTTTATTTTGAAACACTGATAATTGGTCAAAGGTTAAGGTGTGTTACCTTATTCAATAGATAACATGGCATGGAAAAGATAGTTGAGGATGCAGGCAAGAATTTCTTCCTTACTGACTTCTGGTGATGGTGATGTGATGAGCGGACACACATCAGGTGGCTCTCCTCCCATCCAGAACCAAAAAAGTCACTTTTAGAAGAATTTGGCCGGAAAGTCCAACAGAAAACAACCCCAGTGAAGGAAAAGAAGCAATGGAAGAGAAGATGCTGGTGAACGGAAGCTCTGAGGGGCCAATGAGAGGGCAGAAGTGGTGGAAAGGGCCAGATCAGCAGGCCGACGAGCCGGTGGACCCACGAGGCGAGGTGGAGACCCCGGCTGCCCAAGAGTGAGGAAGACCTGCGACCCGAGCACTGGCGTCGACACCAACAACAACCTCCCCTGGAGGCGATGGTCTCCCTACAATGCACAATCGATGGGCTGGGAAAGAGAGTAGAGGCGCAGGAAAAGACAATCCAGAACCTGGAGAGAGCCTCGATGGACCAGAGCGCCAGGATCATCGCTCTGGAGACAGAGGTGAAAAGGTTGGCGGAGGTCCAGGGGAGTTTGAAGGGACAGGTCGAGGACCAGGAGAACAGGTCCCGGTGGCAGAGCATACGGATTGTGGGCCTGCCAGAAGGCATTGAGAGCAGAGACCCGACAGACTATATCGCCCAAATGCTGGGCAACCTAGACGGGAGAGACAGATTCCCCAACCCCCCCTGAACTGAACAGGACACAGAGGTTGCTCAGACCAAAGCCCAAGGTGGGGAGCAGCTGCGAGCGATCATAGGGAAGCTGATCAGTAGCTCTGCTCTGCTGCCCTCTGCTGGATGCTTGTCTTCATGCAAACTCCTTGGGTCTCCTTCGCAGGTACACCTTCAAATTAGGCTCACCGCACTGCACGTATGCAAATTTCCCCAGAACAGCTGATCAGGGGGAACGCAGGAGGGGGACAGGGCAGGGGGACAGGGGAGGGGAGGTGTGGGGTGGGGGGGGGGGGGGGGGGGTGGGGCAGGGGAAGCACAGAACAGACAGGGAACAGAACGTAGAAAAAGAGTTGGCAATCGCATTAGTTTGGCAGGCAGAGAGCAGGCCGAGGAAACAAGATGGTGCCGCAAGCAAGTGGCTTTGGAGGGTCCCTAAACAAAGGGAAACCCCGGAGTGAGGGGGCACACTTCATGGTGTGCACACAGTTGGCGGCCATGTTGGATGCTCCCTGGACAAAGGGAAACCCTGGGCCCGACCTCATGGTGAGAACGGTGACCGCACCCATTTTGGTCGGCCGCCTAACAAAGGGAAACCCCGGAGTGCAGGGGCGTGTCCACTGGCTAAGTATGGTTGATCCCGCAGGAATGGGGGGGACAGAGGCCCCCCATCAGGATCATCACCTAGAATGTAAGGAGGAGTTATTGGGTTACAGGGATAGGATGAAAGTGAGGGCTTAAGTGGGTCGGTGCAGACTCGATGGGCCGAATGGCCTCCTTCTGCACTGTATGTTCTATGTTCTATGTAAGGGGACTGAATGTTCCAGTGAAAACATCCAGAGTCTTCACCCACCTGGGAAGCCTGAAGGCGGACATAATCTTCCTGAGGGAGAAGGACAGACTGCTGGTAAGAGAGAGCTGGGTGGGACAGACGTACCATTTGTGCTACGGGACGAGGGCTAGGGGAGTAGCCATACTGATTCGCAAGAGGACGAGGTTTACAGCGATAGGACGGTTACGGATCAAGGGTAAGGACTGTCTCTCCTGACAGTATGTCATAGTCAGCAGTGTCCTAGACAGGGCACCGGTAGTTCTGATAAACGGTTACATGCCCAACTGGGACGACACAGACTTTATAAAGAAGAACAGCTGATCAGTAGCTCTGCTCTACTGCCCTCTGCTGGATGCTTGCCTTCATGCAAACTCCTTGGGTCTCCTTCGCAGGTACACCTTCAAATTAGGCTGACCACACTGCACATATGCAAATGTCCCCAGAACAGCTGATCAGTAGCTCTGCTCTGCTGCCCTCTGCAGGATGCTTGCCTTCACTCAAACTCCTTGGGTCTCCTTCGCAGGTACACCTTCAAATTAGGCTGACCGCACTGCACGCATGCAAATTTCCCCAGAACAGCTGATCAGTAGCTCTGCTCTGCTGCCCTCTGCTGGATCTGGTCCCCACCTATAACCTACGTGCTGCCCTGTGCCAACTTAACTGGTGTCTAACTTCCTTTCGTGACCTGCTATTCCTTCTAGCTGTGACCCCAAACAGCACATCAGATGTGGAGAAGGCCTGCTGTGTATCTCGCCCTCTGACCTGAGATGCCTTTGGCGGGCGTCCTCTGGAGGGCCTGGACTTGGATGCACCCGGCCAACTTTCGGGTGTCACAGGTGATGAGGTGCCACCTTGTTCTGCCTGCTGTGCACCAGATGCACCAGTGTCAGGTGGGGAGGATTCAGAAGCGTCAAGGTGTTCCTGCACCTCCCCTGGGGGAGGCATGGCCCCAACACTTCCTCCGCCCTCAGGGTGGTCGATAGCCCCGGGTGTCTCCATGAGACGGAGGTGAGGGTGGAGAGAGCTCCAGATACTCCACCATCACCTGCGGCTGCTTGTCCAGGTGGCCTGCTCTTGTCTCAACCAACGTCTCGATGTCCTGGAGCACAGAGGCCCTCAGCGAGTGAGTCACGTCCCTCTGCAACCTGGTTGTGTCCCTCTGTGACCAGCCAATGCTCTCGATGTCATCAGCCAAGAACCTTTGTGACTGGGCCAAGCTCTGGAGTGCCGCAGCTGTGTCAATGTGGGCCCGGTACATGGCTGCCGGTGGCTGGGCTCCCCTATCCCGAGCCTCTGCCATCAACCGCTCATTGTTCTCCAAACCTTGAATGTCTTGACCCATGGGTGTAATTTTTTCATCTAAGGCTTCCACCATGAACGCCTGTCTCTGCTTCTGCATTGTCACCAGTGACGGGACCATACTTTCTAGAAGCGCGCTATCTGTCCGGACTACAGCTGGTTCCTGGGATCGGGCAGCCCTCTGACCACCCACTCCCTCGGGACTCCCTACCTCCACCTGATGTGCTGCAGTATGTGTGACATGCGCACCAGAAGGTGACCCAGGAGCATCTTCATTAAAATGCCCCACCGAGGTGATAGTCGCTGCGATGGTGGAGGGTGCAGGTGAACGCAGCGCTGAGAAGTCGGTGTCTTCCCCAGAGTGGTCCTCCGGGGTGAGCTGGGTTGTGGCTGGGACTGAGTTACCCCAGATGGGCCGTCATGGTCTGATGGTGATCCTGCAAGGCAAATGACAAGACACATGGTGAGATCTTGGGAAGGAGTGGTCTTGGGGAGAGGGGCAACTAACTTGACATCATTTTGCATTGGGGGCTCACTTGTTGTCACATGCCGACCTCTGCCTCAGAGATAGCCCTCTCCTGCACGTCCCTGGATAATGCCATCGCCCTCTGCTCGACGGGAGTGAGGGCTTGGAGGTCCAGGATCTCCCTTTTGGTCTTCTCCGGCTTCCCTCTGTTATGGGCCCTCTTTTCCAAGAGGACATAAAGCACATGGTGAGACACATGGAGGCGAGTTACACGGCAGTGGGAGGTGTGGTCTGCAGCTGGTGACATATGTGTGCAAGGCACCTGACCATGGAGGAAAATACAGGTGTTGGGGTCTAGCGCAGGGTGAGATGACAGGGAGATGTGGGCAGGTGGGTTTTGATTGGCCTCTATGGCAGTGGGGATGTGATGTGAGAAGTGAGGGACAGGGGAACAGAGGTGGTAGTTCACTCGAGCAGCCCTAGGGAGGTCATCCACCTTCTTACGGCACTGTGTGCAAGTCCGCCTGGTGAGGCTCACAGCGCTGAGCACCTCAGCCACCTCCGGCTAGGCCTGCCTAACGACCGCGGGTGGTAACCTCCTGCCCAACTTGGGTAAGAGGGTGTCCCACCTCTCCTCCACCGCATGTCCAAAGCATGGTGCTGCTCCTCGTGGAGCCATCTTCCTGGCTGGAATGAGAGTGTGTGGGGAGTGGAGTTCTTCCAAGCAGCTCCCGCTCATCAAGCTCTCCAGCACCAATTCCGGACCCAGCGAATCCGACGTCCGCGGGATGAGAATTGCTCTAGATTCATGTGGGCAGAGTGACAGCCCGTGAGCATGTCCTGAATTTCTCCGAACGTAGCGTCCCCAACAGGGAAGTGAACCGCGCACAATTCAGTCCCACTTGGGGCGCGATCTTCCCAAAAGGGATGAAAATCCCCTCGCAAGCGTGTTTAGTCGCGTGTTCCCCGACACTGGCAGTGCTGAGAAACACATGGCTATTCAATGCGACTCACTTTGGATAAGGGGCCTGACCGGGGAACGCCCGGCCAAGGCCGAACATAGCCCCGTTTGTTACAACGGGGAGCTCCGCCCGCCAGAATTCCCCACTGTCATGAGAGATCGGGGCGCCATTTAAAAATGGCATCCCGATCTCCGAGGCCCACAAAACAAAATCCCTGACTTCTCCCCCAGCCTGAATGCAGCATGGGACCTGAATGCAACCCCCTGCACCCCAACACCCACACCGGGCAACCCCAGCCCGAACGCGCGTGAGCAAATAAATGCCAGCTTGGCACATTGGATGTGCCCCTGCCAGCTGGCAGTGCCACCTGAGTACCTGGCAGTGCCACCTGCGTGCCACCCTGGCACTGCCAAGATGCCCAGGTGGCACCAGCAGTGTCAGGGCACCACCTTGCCCAAAGCACATGCAGTCGGGGGCCTCCAATCCCCTTGGCAACCCCCACAAGTGCCATTCCGTGTGGTCCCCGGTTGTGAGGACCAGTACAAAATGGCGCTCTCCCGAGTTCCCCGAGGCAGGTACCTTAGAGTAAGGCTTACTGCCTCGCTCTAATCTGCAGATTAGCCAAAAACTGATCCCGCCCATTGTGTGTGGGATTCCCTTTCCAACATCTCGCGAGATTGCATTGAACCTCACGAGGCGTTGCAGGCCGGGTCGATCCTGGGGGCGGGGTCTCCTGGCTTTCACCGACCACGCTACACCGCAGCGAGCTGCTTTTCCGGCACAGTGTCGCCGGTAGATTGCCCCCTTAGCCTCCCAAATGGAGGATCTCATCCCAAATGTTTCATGGATTATATTCCTCCCACTATTTCTAGTGGGAACGTTCCGTGTCCTAGCAAACACTCAATTCATATCAATAGTTATTGTATCATCGTATTTCATTGGTTGAGAAAACTATTGCTGCACCTGCGGTAAGAATGGGTTCAATTTTCAGGTTAAAAAGAAAGGTTTCGAAAATGGAGACTGGGGTTTGTTGGTTGATAGAAATAATGTAATTGACATAAATAGTCGGAAAGTAGCCTCATAAGTAAGTTATCAGACAGTGTAAAACATTGGCAAGATTGCATGTATAGGTATCAAACATAATTGAAGTTTGTGAAATTCACAATTGAATGCATATAATGCATTATATAAAACATCTGATCAGCTGACATTACCATGGTAAAGCTTTATTAGTTGGTGAACAGAAAAGCCACATTGATCCTTTGAAAGATTTACCACGGTGGTGAGGATTAAGGAGTGGGATATGGCTGAAATATAAATCTTCGTTTTGTATTAATTTTCACTGTTGAACATAATACAGCTGTAGATACAAATGCTTTAGATATCGACTCTTGAATGTAAATAATAAATTGCCTTTAGCTTGAGTTTAGGCACTGAAGATTGATCAGGTTTCTGGACCTGATAACATTTCACTTCTAACGTTTGAGAAACCAGAGAGGGACTATGCGAGCCATGAATTTAGCTGACTAATAGTTCTTCGAAATCTGGACTAGTTTGAATTGACTGGAGAAAAGGGTTTGATCAATGAGTGTTTTCACACATGTACCAAGCCCCATTCGTTGATATCTAGATAGGAAGATACGAACAAAAGTTGGCCATTCAGCCCCTTGAGTTCGTTCTGTCATTATGGATGATCTGTTTCTTAACTCTGTGTTACCTGGTTTTGTTCCATACCGTGTAAGTAAAGCGCCGTGATTCATGTTTTTAATAGGCTAACATTGCATAATTAAACTGTTGCACAATGAATTTCTCGCTGTGCTAAAGACTAATGATTTAATGATTCATGGGTTCAAAATACAATGCCAACAGGCACTAAACTTTTTCTCTTAAAAAGTATAGTTTTACTGACATTTGGGGACTCAAATGATTAATACATAGGAAACCAACGGGTATTGATGAATAATATGGCCACATTTTCTTGGAGCTTCTGCAATTCTCAATTTTCCATGACACCACCAAAGGGGGAAGGGGAGAGTGAATGCAAGGGGTGGGGGGGGGGGGGGGGGGGGGGGGGGGTGGGGGGGAGAGAGTGTGTGAGGGGCGGGGGGGAAGAGAGAGTGTGTGTGAGGGGTGCGGGCATAAGAGCGAGTCTGTGTGTGCGGGATGAGGGGGAAGAGAGAATGTGTGTGAAGAGTGGGGGGTGAAGAGAGAGAGTGAGTGTGAGGGGTGCGGGCATAAGAGAGAGTTTGGGTGTGCGGGGTGGGAGTAAGAGAGAGTGCGTGCGAGGGGGTGGGGGAAGAAATAGTGTCTGCGAGCGATGGGGGTAAAATAGAGTGTGTATTGGGGTGGGGAGAAAGAGAGAATGCATGTGAGGGGTGGGGCTAAGAGAGTGCGTGTGAGCGGTGGAGGGAAGAGAAAGTGTGTGCGAGGGGTGGGGAGGAAGAGGTTGTGTGTGAGGGGCGGGGGTAAGAGACTGTGTGCGAGGGGTGGGGGTAAGAGAAAGTGTGTGCGAGGGGTGGAGGGAAGAGAGTGTGTGTGTGAGGGGCGGTGGTAAGAGACTGTGTGCGAAGGGTGGGGGTAAGAGACGGTGTGCGTGGGATGGGGGTAAGAGAGTGTGTGTGAGGGGTGGGGGAAAGGAGAGTGTGTGAGGGGTGGGGGAAAGGAGAGTGTGTGAGGGGTGGGGGTAAGAGATTGTGTGCGAGGGGTGGGGGTAAGTGACTGTGTGCGAGGGGTGGGGGTAAGAGACTGTGTGCGAGGGGTGGGGGTAAGAGACTGTGTGCGAGGGGTGGGAGGAAGAGAGAGTGTGTGTGAGGGGTGGGGGTGTGAGAGTGTGTGCGAGGGGTGGGGGTGTGAGAGTGTGTGTGAGGGGTGGGAGGAAGAGAGAGTGTGTGTGAGGGGTGGGGGTGTGAGAGTGTGTGCAAGAGGTGGGAGGAAGAGAGTGTGTGTGAGGGGTGGGGGTGTGAGAGTGTGTGCGAGGGGTGGGGGTGTGAGAGTGTGTGCGAGGGGTGGGAGGAAGAGAGAGTGTGTGTGGGGTGGGGGGTAAGAGAGTGTGTGCGAGGGGTGGGGGAAGAGACTGTGTGTGGGGGGTGGGGGTGTGAGAGTGTGTGAGGGGCGGGAGGTAAGAGACTGTGTGTTAGCGGTGGGGGTGTGAGAGTGTGTGCGAGGGGTGGGAGGAAGAGAGAGTGTGTGTGAGGGGTGGGGGTGTGAGAGTGTGTGCGAGGGGTGGGAGGAAGAGAGAGTGTGTGAGGGATGGGAGGAAGAGACTGTGTGTGGGGGGTGGGAGTGTGTGAGGGGCGGGAGGTAAGAGACTGTGTGTCAGCGGTGGGGGTGTGAGAGTGTGTGCGAGGGGTGGGAGGAAGAGAGAGTGTGTGCGAGGGGTGGGAGGAAGAGAGAGTGTGTGTGAGGGGTAGGGGTGTGAGAGTGTGTGCGAGGGGTGGGGGTGTGAGAGTGTGTGCGAGTGGTGGGAGGAAGAGAGAGTGTGTGTGAGGGGTGGGGGTGTGAGAGTGTGTGTCAGGGGTGGGGGTGTGAGAGTGTGTGCGAGGGGTGGGGGTGTGAGAGTGTGTGCGAGTGGTGGGAGGAAGAGAGAGTGTGTGTGAGGGGTGGGGGTGTGAGAGTGTGTGCGAGGGGTGGGAGGAAGAGAGTGTGTGTGAGGGGTGGGGGTGTGAGAGTGTGTGCGAGGGGTGGGGTGTGAGAGTGTGTGCAAGAGGTGGGGGTGTGAGAGTGTGTGCGAGGGGTGGGAGGATGAGAGAGTGTGTGTGAGGGGTGGGGGTGTGAGAGTGTGTGCGAGGGGTGGGGGTGTGAGAGTGTGTGCGAGGGGTGGGAGGAAGAGAGAGTGTGTGCAAGGGGTGGGGGTGTGAGAGTGTGTGCGAGGGGTGGGAGGAAGAGAGAGTGTGTGTGAGGGGTGAGGGTGTGAGAGTGTGTGCGAGGGGTGGGGGTGTGAGAGTGTGTGCGAGGGGTGGGAGGAAGAGAGAGTGTGTGTGAGGGGTGAGGGTGTGAGAGTGTGTGCGAGGGGTGGGGGTGTGAGAGTGTGTGCGAGGGGTGGGGGTTTGAGAGTGTGTGCGAGGGGTGGGGGTGTGAGAGTGTGTGCGAGGGGTGGGAGGAAGAGAGAGTGTGTGTGGGGTGGGGGGTAAGAGAGTGTGTGCGAGGGGTGGGGGGAAGAGACTGTGTGTGGGGGTGGGGGTGTGAGAGTGTGTGAGGGGCGGGAGGTAAGAGACTGTGTGTCAGCGGTGGTGGTGTGAGAGTGTGTGCGAGGGGTGGGGGTGTGAGTGTGCGAGGGGTGGGAGGAAGAGAGAGTGTGTGTGAGGGGTGGGAGGAAGAGAGAGTGTGTGTGAGGGGTGGGGGTGTGAGTGTGTGTGAGGGGTGGGGGTGTGAGAGTGTGTGTGAGGGGTGGGGGTGTGAGAGTGTGTGAGGGGTGGGGGTGTGAGTGTGTGTCAGCGGTGGGGGTGTGACAGTGTGTGTGAGAGGTGGGAGAAGAGAGAATGTGTGTGAGGGGTGGGGGTGTGAGAGTGTGTGTGAAGGGTGGGGGTGTGACAGTGTGTGTGAGGGGTGGAGGTGTGAGAGTGTGTATGAGGGGTGGGGGTGTGAGAGTATGTGTGAGGGGTGGGGGTGTGAGTGTGTGTGTGAGGGGTGGGGCTGTGAGAGTGTGTGTGAGGGGTGGGAGGAAGAGAGAGTGTGTGTGAGGGGTGGGGGTGTGAGAGTGTGTGTCAGGGGTGGGAGTGTGAGAGTGTGTGTCAGGGGTGGGGGTGTGAGTGTGTGTCAGGGGTGGGGGTGTGAGAGTGTGTGTGAGGGGTGGGAGGAAGAGAGAATGTGTGCGAGGGGTGGGGGTGTGAGAGTGTGTGTGAGGGGTGGGGCTGTGACAGTGTGTGTGAGGGGTGGGAGGAAGAGAGAGTGTGTGTGAGGGGTGGGGGTGTGAGAGTGTGTGTGAGGGGTGGGGGGTGTGAGAGTGTGTGTCAGGGGTGGGGGTGTGAGTGTGTGTGAGGGGTGGGGGTGTGAGAGTGTGTGTGGGGGGGGTGTGAGAGTGTGTGTGAGGGGTGGGGGTGTGAGAGTGTGTGTGAGGGGTGGGGGTGTGAGAGTGTGTGTGAGGGGTGGGGGTGTGAGAGTGTGTGTGAGGGGTGGGGCTGTGAGAGTGTGTGTGAGGTGTGGGAGGAAGAGAGAGTGTGTGTGAGGGGTGGGGGTGTGAGAGTGTGTGTCAGGGGTGGGGGTGTGAGTGTGTGTCAGGGGTGGGGGACTGCAATACTGAAGCTGAGCATAAACCCCATGAGCTGTAAATCTGCCTCTGCCTCTCCCGAATCCTTCAGTCCTCTTCACCCATTCCGAGCCTCCATCATCCTCTCTCACTCTCCCCTACTCCTTCGGTGTTCTTTGTGCCTTCCTCCCCAAATACATTCACTCCTCTGAATTTCCTCCCCAACTCCTTCTTTCCTCATGACACCTACCTCCACTCTTACTCTTTTACCAACCCAAATTCCCTCCCTTCCTCTCCCTCGCTCTCCCCCCCCCCCCCCCCCCCCCCCCCCCCCCCGGGCCAGGCACCTCCCTCTACATCCTTCCCCTCCTCTACCCCTTCCTCTCCCCTCAATATCTTTGCTGGTCCAAACTCCCTCCTAGCCCAAGCTTCATCGTCCCCCCCGCCCCTCCCCCCCACCCCCCCGAAGACCTTCCTCTCCCACCCACACCTAACATTCTTCCCCCAACCCTTCACCGCAAACCTGCCAGTACTTGCAAAGACCCTGAGATTGTGAAGCATTTCGGAGAAGTGAGCAAAGACCATGGAAGATTCCGGCAGCTTGGCAAAGATGCTGAAATCTGAAGCAAGCTTGACATCAGAGAAGTTGAAGCTGCCACTACAGAATCCTCACCATCCGAGAGGTGCCATCGATATGAGGATCCAGCCACCATTCCAAGCGATGTATTCATTCAGCATTTTTAGCTGAAGGCCTCCCGTCTTCTCCTCTGATGTCCGTGTTCTGGATTGGCGTGTTTTCCTGCTGGCATAATGGAGAATCAGGATGGGGGTTGGGAGGGGGTGTTCTCGTTGGGCCTTTATCTGCATCCAATTAGCAGCCAGCTTCCAGCAGGATTCCTGATCTGCCATGGCAGGCAACAGCAGAAGATCCCATGGGAAATTCATGCTGGCGTGGAAACTATTTTTGCACCCCTGCTGAAATCTCCACCCCCCACCTCCCCCCCCCCCCCCCCCAACCCACCGGCCATTGATGCTGGAGGCAAGGACCATGGGAGAATTCTGCCCTGTTAGACTGGACCTCCATGTTATGATTTAAAACTTGTGCATGATGCATAGCAGCCTGGCAAATTCTATTCTGCCAGGTGGAAAAAGAACTACACACTTAACCTTTGCTGCACAACACATGCCAGCAATGGCCCATTATTGATGTACTCAGGGTGAGTGCTGCCCATCGCCCCACACTCCCAGCATCACTATTTCCCTCACTTACATAAACCTTGAGCCACCATCCATAAACTCAAAGCCAAAAACAAGCTGGAATCTGCAAAAGGGCAACTGGGGTGCATTTGAAACTACCTTTAACCAGATCCCATCCCTCCCTGCCATATTACTCGGCTTCTCAAATTGACAGTCACCAAATTTGTTTCCCTTCAGAACAAGTTTCATACCCTGCTGGAGCCTGGTAAGTGACTGGTTCCTGGAAGAATACAGGGAAATGAAGATCCTGAAGCGGCATTCCTCAAGTCCCCTCATGAAGGACACCTTATAAAATAATGAGAAACAATGGAGAAGATTGGCTTCATGCACTCATAGAATCGTAGAATTTACAGTGCAGAAGGAGGCCATTCAGCCCATCGAGTTTGCACTGGCCCTTGGAAAGAGCACCCTACCTAAGCCCACACCTCCACCCTGTCCCCATAACCTCACCTAACCTTTTTTGGGCACAAAGGGCAATTTAGCAAGGCCAATCTACCTAATCTCCACATCTTTGGATGTGCACTCAAGACAAAAAGGTTAGAAACACCTGCACTGCCCAGGAGCAGCCACCAGCAACCATATTAGCTTTCCAAAATCAATACTGCTGTTGCTGATCCACAGCTCTTAATAAACTAAAAAAAACAGGTCATTAGGGAAACGGTCTGAATGCAGTCTCTCAGTAAGACTGGTTAAGAGGAGAGAAAGTTCGCAAGGCCTTACACATAAGGGAATGTGGGCAACAAACCAATCAAGTCAGGAAAAGCAGCAGGAATCGACGGGATGGAACCAGAATTCCTGAAGAATACAGGATCACGGGGAAAGAAATGGCTAACAAAACTATTTACCAACATCCACAGCACAGGAAACATTCCAAACACCCGCAGCCAATCCAAGAGAGTGACCATTGCCAAGGCAGGGGAAACCACTCGATGATCCACACTGCTACCACCCCATTGCCCTGCTTCTTACCATGCTCAGGAGACACCGCACAGACATGATATATATCGGCTGATGGGAAGTCGTGAGGATTATTACCACAGCTCGAATGAACATAGAACATAGAACATTACAGCGCAGTACAGGCCCTTCAGCCCATGTTGCACCGTCCTGTGAAACCCCTCTAAAGTCCCTCTACACTATTCCCTTATCGTCCATATGCCTATCCAATGACCATTTGAATGCGTTTAGTGTTGGCGAGTCCACTACTGTTGCAGGCAGGGCATTCCACGCCCTTACTACTCTCTGAGTAAAGAACCTACCTCTGACATCTGTCCTATATCTATCTCCCCTCAATTTAAAGCTATGTCCCCTCGTGCTGGACATCACCTTCCGAGGAAAAAGGCTCTCAATGTCCACCCTACCTAATCCTCTGATCATCTTGTATGCCTCAATTAAGTCCCCTCTTAACCTTCTTCTCTCTAACGAAAACAGCCTCAAGTCCTTCAGCCTTTCCTCATATGATCTTCCCTCCATACCAGGCAACATTCTTGTAAATCTCCTCTGTACCCTTTCCAATGCTTCCACATCCTTCCTATAATGTGGCGACCAGAACTGCACACAATACTCCAAATGCGGCCGCACCAGAGTTTTGTACAACTGCAACATGACCTCATGGCTCCGAAACTCAATTCCTCTACCAATAAAAGCTAACACACCATACGCCTTCTTAACAACCCTATCAACCTGGGTGCCAACTTTCAGGGATCTATGGACATGGACACCGAGATCTCTCTGCTCGTCCACACTACCAAGAATCTTACCATTAGCCCAGTACTCTGCCTTCCTGTTATTCCTTCCAAAATGAATCACCTCACACTTTTCTGCATTAAACTCCATTTGCCACCTGTCAGCCCAGCTCTGCAGCTTATCTATGTCCCTCTGTAACTTGTAACATCCTTCTGCACTGTCCACAACTCCACCGACTTTAGTGTCATCTGCAAATTTACTCACCCATCCTTCTACACCCTCCTCCAGGTCATTTATAAAAATGACAAACAGCAACGGCCCCAACACAGATCCTTGTGGTACACCACTAGTAACTGGACACCAGTCAGAGCATTTCCCATTAACCACCACTCTGTCTTCTATCAGCTATCCAATTTCTGATCCAAACTGCTAAATCACCCTGAATCCCATGCCTCTGTATTTTCTGCAATAGCCTACCGTGGGGAACCTTATCAAACGCTTTACTGAAATCCATATACACCACATCAACTGCTTTACCCTCATCCACCTGTTTGGTCACCTTCTCGAAGAACTCAATGAGGTTTGTGAGGCACGACGTACCCTTCACAAAACCATGTTGACCATCTCTAATCAAATTATTCCTTTCCAGATGATTATACATCCTATCTCTTATAAACCTTTCCAAGACTTATCCCACAACAGAAGTAAGGCTCACTGGTCTATAGTTACCGGGGTTATTTCTACCCCCCTTCTTGTACAAGGGGACAACATTTGCTATCCTCCAGTCCTCTGGCACTATTCCTGTAGACAAAGATGACTTAAAGATCAAAGCCAAAGGCTCAGCAATCTCCTCCCTAGCTTCCCAGAGAATCCTAGGATAAATCCTATCCGGCCCAGGGGACTTATCTATTTTCACACTTTCCAGAATCGCTAACACCTCCTCCTTATGAACCTCAAGCCCTTCTAGTCTAGTAGCCTGTTTCTCAGTATTTTCCTCTACAACTTTGTCTTTTTCCTGTGTGAATACTGACAGAATACTGACATTTAGCACCTCTCCTATCTCCTCGGACTCTACGCACAACTTCCCACTATTGTCCTTGACTGGCCCTACTCTTACCTTAGTCATTCTTTTATTCCTGTCATACCTATAGAAAGCTTTAGGGCTAGCCTTGATCCTACCTGCCACAGACTGCTCATGTCCTCCCTTGGCTCTTCTTAGCTCTCTCTTTAGAGCCTTCCTAGCTAACTTGTAACTCTCAAGCGACCCAACTGAACCATCACGTCTCATCTTCACATAAGCCTCCTTCTTCCTCTTGACAAGTGTTTCAACTGCTTTAGTAACCCATGGTTCCCTCACTCGACCACTTCCTCCCTGTCTAACAGGTACATACTTATCAAGGACACGCAGTAGCTGTTCCTTGAACATGCTCCACATTTCCATTGTGTCCATCCCCTGCAGTTTTCCTCTCCAGGCGATGCATCCTAAGTCTTGCCTCATCGCATCATAATTGCCTTTCCCCCAGCAATAACTCTTGCCCTGCGGTTTATACCTATCCCTTTCCAACGCTAAAGTAAACGTAATCGAATTGTGGTCACTATCACCAAAATGCTCACCTACCTCCAAATCTAACACCTGTCCTGCGCCATCACGTATTGAACCTCCTGATGTTAGCAGTGGAAAAAAATCCTTCTCAATGAACTACACTGGCGGACAGATAACGAAGCCGTCTCGTCGACACTGGATCTCAGCAAAAAAAAAAAAACCCCATGCACACACCTGAAAATACCTCAGCTCCTACTGGAACACATTTCACCTCTGACAAATCGATGACAGCCCCGCCTCCCACTGGCATACTCCCTGGTTGAATGCAGAAGTCACCAAACGCGATCTGATAACTGACCTCAAAGGGTGAAGTCCCGGGTTACAGCCTCGCACAGGAAATCGGGACAACCCTCAAACCGCTTGAGGACGGGGTAGGGAAGATGGGACGGCTTTTTCTGCAAGTGGAAGGTGAAGAACAGCTAATAGAACATAGAACATAGAAAAGTACAGCACAGAACAGGCCCTTTGGCCCATGATGTTGTGCCGAGCCTTTGTCCTAGATTAATCATAGATTATCGTAGAAATTACAGCACAGAAGGAGGCCATTCAGCCCATTGAGTCTGCACCGGCTCTTGGAAAGAGCACCCTACCCAAGGTCAACACCTCCACCCTATCCCCATAACCCAGTAACCCCACCCAACACTGAGGGCAATTTTGGACACTAAGGGCAATTTATCATGGCCAATCCACCTAAGCTGCACATCTTTGGACTGTGGGAGGAAACCGGATCACCCGGAGGAAACCCACGCACACACAGGGAAGATATGCAGACTCCGCACAGACAGTGACCCAAGCCGGAATCAAACCTGGGACCCTGGAGCTGTGAAGCAATTGTGCTATCCACAATGCTACCGTGCTGCCCTTAAGAAAAAATTAATCTACACTCCATTATTCTATCGTAATCCATGTACCTATCCAATAGCCTCTTGAAGGTCCCTAATGTTTCCGACTCAACTACTTCCACAGGCAGTGCATTCCATGCCCCCACTACTCTCTGGGTAAAGAACCTACCTCTGACACCCCCCCTATATCTTCCACCATTCAACTTAAATTTATGGCCCCTTGTAATAGTTTGTTCCACCCGGGGGAAAAGTCTCTGACTGCCTATTCTGGCTATTCCCCTGATCATCTTATAAACCTCTATCAAGTCGCCCCTCAACCTTCTCTGTTCTAGTGAGAAGAGGCCTAGCACCCTCAACCTTTCCTTGTTACACCTACTCTCCATTCCAGGCAACATCCTGATAAATCTCCTTTGCAACTTTTCCAAAGCTTCCACATCCTTCCTAAAATGTGGCAACCAGAACTGCACACAGTATTCCAAATATGCCCTTACCAAGGTTTTGTACAGCTGCATCATCACCTCACGGCTCTTAAATTCAATCTCTCTGCTAATGAACGCTAGCACACCATAGGCCCTCTTCACAGCTCTATCCACTTGAGTGGCATCTTTCAAAGATCTATGAACATAGACCCCAAGATCTCTCTGCTCCTCCACATTGCCAAGAACCCTACCGTTAACCCTGTATTCCGCATTCATATTTGTCCTTCCAAAATGGACAACCTCACACTTGTCAGGGTTAAACTCCATCTGCCACTTCTCAGCCGAGCTCTGCATCCTATCTATGTCTCTTTGCAGCCGACAACAGCCCTCCTCACTATCCACAACTCCACCAATCTTCGTATCATCTGCAAATTTACTGACCCACCCTTCAACCTCCTCATCCAAGTCATTAATGAAAATCACAAACAGCAGAGGACCCAGAACTGATCCCTGCAGTACGCCACTTATAACAGAGTTCCAGGCTGAATATTTGCCATCCACCACCACTCTCTGACTTCTATTGGTTAGCCAGTATGTTATCCAACTGGCCAAATTTCCCACTATCCCATGCCTCCTTACTTTCTGCATAAGCCTACCATGGGGAACCTTATCAAATGCCTTACTAAAATCCATGTACACTACATCCACTGCTTTACCTTCATCCACATGCTTGGTCACCTCCTCAAAGAATTCAATAAGACTTGTAAGGCAAGACCTACCCCTCACAAATCCGTGCTGACTATCCCTAATCAAGCAGTGCCTTTCCAGATGCTCAGAAATCCTATCCCTCAGTACCCTTTCCATTACTTTGCCTACCACCGAAGTAAGACTAACTGGCCTGTAATTCCCAGGGTTATTCCTATTCCCTTATTTGAACAGGGGCGCATCATTCGTCACTCTCCAATCCCCTGGTACCACCCCAGGGGATGTAATTGGGACGATGGATGTCCAAGTCAGACCATTACCCACATATTGAACCTTGCCCCTGGGAGACCTATTCCTGGTTGCTGAATGGACTCTTTTTTAACAAATTTAGAGTACCCAATTCATTTTTGTCCAATTAAGGGGCAATTTAGCGTGTCCAATCCGCCTAGCCTTTGGGTTGTGGGGCCAACATCCATGCAAACACAGGGAGAATGTGCAAACTCCACACGGACAGTGACCTAGAGCTGGAATCGAACCTGGGACCTCGGCGCCGTGAGACAGCAGTGCTAACCACTGTGCCACCGTACTGTCCTGTTGAATGAGCTCTTAACCTCAACATTGAACCATAGCTACTCCCCCAGTCACAGGGATAATAAAAACGCCAAAAGTAAAAGACTAGAAGAAGATTTTATGTTTCTATCTTTCTGGAATACGTGGACATGTGGAGAATCACACACAGAGAAATCAATATTCCATGATTTGACTCCAGGGGCACTCTGTGAACTATTTTAAAACTGCTCAGGCATTTACTATGATTTGTGTAGATTGTCAAACGATGTATGGAACACGGGAGTAATTCCTTTCACATTATAAGGACATTCCAGCCTAGCCCTGCTTTCATTGCCCCGCACACTGTAAATAATTGTTTTTATCGGTTCTGGTAAAGCCAGTTTTATTCCAGTACAAGCTACTCAGCAGTCATGCCATGTACCTTGCGTTCTTGGTTATGTGTCTCAGCACCAGGTTGCCGTGGCAACCAGTAATAGTCTGCCACAGGTTATTGTAAACACGAGGTGACAGTTACAAAAACACAAGCTATCTGCTAATTTAGCTGTATCTATACTCGAGCAGCTGGTCCCTCTCTACTTCCAACTCAAGTCTATGCCTATTCCCTGTCGCACCAGTTTCGGCTGCTCTTCCTAAATAAGGTTATGGGTGCGATTTTCCGGGAGAATTTCTAACTGTGAGAGCAAGCAGGAAATGGCACGAGCTTCCCGGTGTTTGGTCCAGCGAGGCCGGCAGCACTATTCAACATTAATTGGTCCACTTAATGAGACCTCACGGGCTTCTCACCGCAAATGAAGGCTCGCCAGCAGATTCACCAGGCCCTTTCTCACCATCCTCCGCTAACAAGGTTGAGCAGCACTTAAGCTGCACTTGCTCAGCCACCCCCAGTCAGCTTGCAATAATGGCGCCGAGGAGACCTGCCCCAAGATTCGGGGATGCTGACCTGGGGAGGCTGCTAAACGACGCGGAGGCCAGGAGGGATGCCCTGTTTCCCCTGCTGCGTGTGTGGTGTTGCAGCCTGCAGTGTTCAGGCATCAACGTGATTGCGACGTTAGGCAATGACTCCCACATACCACATCGCCTGCTCACACATGGGAATCCACTTCAGTTGTGTGAAGAGCCCACTTAACAACGATTGCCAATTCCTTATCAGCAATGACCTTCAGCTGCATGGCCACAGGCCTCGACAGTTGGTGGAGGTTATGGGTGGTCATTGGGTCAGACGGGCGGGGACAAGGGTTGCCCCCAGAATGCATAAACACAATCCAGGGGTTTGCATGGTGGTGCCTCACCCTCACCCTTCTATGGCGACCCATCCCTGCGTTCCACTTTTATTTTTCCTTTGAAATTCATGTTTTGGGGATTGAAATCCCATTTCAGGACTTTACCACAGCAATGACACTTCAGTGCAGGATTGATGGAGCACTGCATTGCTCAAGAAGTTATCTTTCGGATGAGATACTAAACAGAGGCCAGTTCCGTCCAGATGGTTAAGAAGGGTGGCACGTTGGCACAGTGGTTAGCACTGCTGCCTCACAGCTCCAGAGACCCGGGTTCAATTCCAGCCTCGGGTGACTGCGTGGTGTTTGCACTTTCTCCCCGTGTCTGCGTGGGCTTCTTCCAGGTGCTCCGGTTTCCTCCCACAGTCCATAGATTAGCCATGCTAAATTGCCCCTTAGTGTCCAAAGATTAGGTGATGTTACTGGGCTATGGGGTTAGAGTGGAGGCCTGGCCTTAGGTAGGGTGCTCTTTCAAGGGCCGGTGTAGGCTTGAGTGGCCTACTGGCCTCATTCTGTATTGTAAATTCTATGAGACTTTACCCAGTTTCCTGGCCATCATTCATATCCAAAAAAATAATAATGAACTGGTCATTTATCTCAGTTGCCATTTATTAGACCTTGATATGTGCAGATCGGTCAATGTATTCTTCTGTAACATTGACTCTATGTCAAAACAAGTCGGTGGCTGTGAAGCACTTTGGGGCACCATCAGATACTAGGTTCATTCTTTCTATGTCCTGCTAATTAGTTTGTCTCCCCTCTCACTGCCCTTGCTGATGTTGACAACTAGTTTTCCATTTTTCTTCTATCATAGTCCCCACAGTCTTTACCAATCTCGCTAAATCACAACATATTTCCCTTTCCTAAAGCTCGCAGGAACTGATTCCTGCTTCTCTAGGTTTTGACCACTTGTGATTGTTAAGGTGGTAAGGGTGATTTTCACCACTTCCATACTTCAAAAAGAATGATGTAGATTGAGATATACTAAGAGAAGGTGGCAAAAGCATGGGGACAACCTTAAATAACTTCCAATTCAATTACAGACAGAAAATGCTGGATAAACCCAACAGGTCTGGTAGCATGTGTGAAGAGAGAAACAGAGTTACTGGGTGCGATTCAAACGGAAAAAAAATCTCTATGTCCAGTTTTGGGCGTGTTTAGCAAGGTGTTTCTTGGCAGATGCAGTGTCAAGAACACCCCGCTATTAAAATGGCACTTGGCCATTTTTGGGCCTCGGGGAGTTTCTCTCTGTTGAGGCTGCACTTAGAGTAATTTCCTGCTGGCGAGTAACAGTTCGCCAGTAGGAAAGGCTCCTTGCAGATCAGGGGCAAAATTCTCCCCTACCCGGCGGGGCGGGGGGTCCCGGTGTAGTGGAGTGGCGCCAACCACTCCGGCGTCGGGCCTCCCCAAAGGTGCGGAATTCTCCGCACCTTTAGGGGCTAGGCCCGCACTGAAGTGGCTCCTGCTTCGCCGATTGGTGCCAACGGTCTTTGGCGCCACGACGATTAGCGTCAGGGTTGGCTGGAAGGCCTTCGCCGGTCGCCGTGAGTCCACGC
Organism: Scyliorhinus canicula; assembly: GCF_902713615.1. Classification (NCBI taxonomy): domain Eukaryota; kingdom Metazoa; phylum Chordata; class Chondrichthyes; order Carcharhiniformes; family Scyliorhinidae; genus Scyliorhinus; species Scyliorhinus canicula. The sequence goes on from NC_052157.1 coordinate 32,424,271, forward strand.
ATGCGCCGGAGCGTCAGCGGCCGCAGACGTCACCACCGGCGCATGCGCGCTGGAGGGGGTCTCTTCCGCCTTTGCCATGGTGGAGGCCGTGGCGGCGGCGGAAGAAAAAGAGTGCCCCCACGGCACAGGCCCGCCTGCCGATCGGTGGGCCCTGATCGCGGGCCAGGCCACCGTGAGGGCACCCCCTGGGGCCAGATCGCCCCGTGCCCCCCCCAGGACCCCACCAATCCTGCTGGCACAGAGGTGGTTTAAACCACATGGGCGAGAGAGGCCTGACAGGGGCGGAACTTCGGCCCATCGTGGGCCGGAGAATCGCCGGGGGGGCCCGCCGATCGGCGGGGCACGATTCCCGCACCCGCCGATTCCCGGGTGGCGGAGAACTCCGGCCACGGCGCGGGCGGGATTTACGCCGGCCCCGGGTGATTCCCCGACCCTGCAGGGGGTCGGAGAATTCTGCCCTGATGCTTGAAACGCCTTACAAAATTTAACGAAATCTCATGAGACGTCGCAATCTGGATCTTGGGCATGATCCAGGTCTGCATATTTAAATGAGTCATTCGAGGAAACGTTCATAAGGTACTCCCGTCCAAACTCCCGGGACCTAATGGCTGTGCCTGGGAAATCTTGCCAGGTATCGTTTAAACATAGAACATACAGTGCAGAAGGAGGCCCTTCAGCCCATCGAGTCTGTACTGACCCACTTAAACCCTCACTTCCACCCTATCCCCGTAACCCAATAACCCCTCAGCACCTTTTTGGACGCTAAGGGCAATTTAGTATGGCCAATCCACCTAACCTGCAAATCTTTGGACTGTGGGAGGAAACCGGAGCACCCGGAGGAAACCACGCAGATGCGGGGAGAACGTGTAGACTCCACACAGACAGTGACCCAAGCCAGGAATCGAACCTGGGACCCTGGAGCTGTGAAGCCACAGTGCAGTGCTAATCACTGTGCTACCATGCTGTCCGTGGTTTAGTACTGGTACATACAAACATGCACCAGTCGCATTGGCAGGGTGCCAGCATGGCACTGTCAGGCTGGAAGGGGCACTGCTAGGGTGTCAGGCTGGCAGTGCCAAGGTTCCTGAGTACCAGGTTGGCATGGCCAGAGATTGGGCCCAGGGGGCCTTACCAGCTGGAAGGGGGGGTGGTGAGGGGGTGTTTCCGGGGGCCTCCCGGAGGTTGGGAGGGGTGGGGGGAGTCAAAAATGAGGGGGGAGATGATTGGGCCAGCCAGACAAAATGACACCTGGGGCGTAATTCTCCGACCCACCCACCCGGGTCCTTCGTAAATCCACCCCCCCCCCCCCCCCCCCCCCCCCCCCCAACCGTGGTCGGAATTCTGCGCCACCCGGGAATCGGAGGGCCCCCCGCGCCGGTCGGCGGACCCCCCGCAGCGATTCTCCGGCCCACGATGGGCCGAAGTCCCGCCGCTGTCAGGCCTCTCCCACCAACGTGGTTTAAACCACCCATGTGCTGGCGGGAGCAGGGGGTGCGCGGGGCGATCAGACCCCGGGGGGTGCCCCCATGGTGGCCTGGCCCACAATCGGGGCCCACCGATCGGCGGGCGGGCCTGAGCAGTGGGGGCATTCTTTTTCTTCCGCCGTTGCCACGGCGTCCACCATGGCCTCCACCATGGAAGAGACCCCCTCCACCCCGCATGCGCCGGTGGTGACGTCAGCGGTCGCTGACGCTCCACCGCATGCGCGGACTCACGACGACCGGCGAAGGCCTTTTGGCCAGCCCCGACGCCGGCCGGCGTGGCGGCAAAGGCCGTTAGCGCCAGTCGGTGGAGCGGGAGCCACTCCGGCGCGGGCCTAGCCCCTAAAAGTGCGGTGACGCCGGAGTGGTTGGCGCCACTCCGCTACGCCAGGACCCCGCGCCCCGCCGGGTAGGGGAGAATTTTGCCCCATAAATCTCGCGAGATTCAACAGGCTCATCCCGACACCAAGTCAGACACGACAAGGCCGCCAGACCACACCTGGACCCAAGGATGTAATAGACTCCAAACGTTAACTCTGTTTCTCTCCACAGATGCTGCCAGACCTGCTGAGTTTATCCAGCATTCTTTTTTTAAATTTCAGATTTCCAGCATCCGCGGTATTTTTTAATCCAATTTAATTACATAGATGGGGCTGGTTTAGCACAGTGGGCTAAACAGCTGGCTTGTAATGCAGAACAATGCGCAGGTTCAATTCCCGTACCGACTTCCCCGAACGTGTCGACTAGGGGCTTTTCACAGTAACTTCATTGAAGCCTACATGTGACAATGAACGATTATTATTATTAGATTTTGATCTTTGACGTATTCCCTAATGGTGCAGGAAGTCATTTTATTTTTACATGTTGCAGACAACAAAAATATCAAGTTGACTCTCACATTCAAAGTTTCTCTGCCTAAGTTCTGGGGTCAGATTTTAGATTGGAACATTGGAACAGGAGGAGGCCATTCAGTCCTTTGAACCAGTTCCATTATTCAGTGAGATTATGGCTGTGGCTGGTAGAGTGATAGCGTTTTACAGCATAAAAAGAGACCCTTCAGCCCATCGCGTCCCCGCCAACCATCAAGCACCTAGTTATTCTCCATTTTCCAGCACTTGGCCAGCAGCCTTGTATGCTCTGGCATCTCAAGTGCTCATCTAAATACTTCTTAAAAGTTGTGAGGGTTCCTGTCTCTACCACCCTTTCAGACAGTGAGTTCCAAATTCCCACAACCCTCTGGGTGAAAAGGTTTTTCCTCACATCTCCTCTAAACCTCCTGCCCATTATCTTAAATCTATGTCCCCTGGTTATTGACCTCTCCACTAAGGGGAAAAGTACCTTCTTATCCACCCTATCTATGCCCCTCATAATTTTATACACCTCAATCAGGTCCCCCCTCAGCCTTCTCTTCTCCAAGGAAAACAACTCCACCCTATCCAGTCTCTCTTGATAGCTAAAATGCTCCAGACCAGGCAACATCCTGGCGAATCTCCTCTGCACGCTCGCCTGTGCAATCACTTCCTTTCTATAGTGTGATGACCAGAACTATGCACAAGTACTCCAGCTGGGGCCTAACCAACATCTTATACAACTCCATCATACCCTCCCTGCTCTTATATTCAACACCTTGGTTAATAAAGTCAAGAATCCCAAAAGCTATCTTATCTGTCCTGCAGTCTTCAGCGATCTGTGAACATTCACACCAAGCCCATTGCTCCTCTGTACTTCCAAGGGTCCTACCATTCATTGTATATTCCCATGTCTTGTTAGTCCTCGCAAAATGCAGTCCCTCACACTTTTCATGGTTAAATTCCATTTGCCAATGTTCTGTCCATCAAACCAGCCCATCTATATTGTCCTGTAATCTAAGGCCTTGCTCCTCACTATTTACCAGACCACCAATTTTTGTGTCACCTTTGAACTTATCATACCTCCCACATTCACATCCAGATCATTAATGTACACTGCAAACAGTAAGGGAGAACAAGGGATCTGCATCTTAATCCATCCACCTTCCCTTATCGGGCCAAAACTTATTGACCTCCAACTCATTAAACTGAGCCAGCATCTACTCTTTTTCATGGAAGTAGTTCCACTATTCCCCATTTGTGTGAAGGGCTGATTTCTAACTTCTCTCCTCCTGAATGGCCTGGGCCTGAGTTTAAGGTTGTGCCCCCTTGTCAGCTGTGTTGCAAACACTCCCGGCATGCGAGAAGAATAAATGTGGTTTGCCCATGAGAAACGGCTAGCAAAGTTTAAGAAGTCAGCTGTCAGCTACCTCCCAATACTCTGCTCTTTAGTATATGAGTGATGCAACCATTCTTCTGTGACTGTTAGCTCTAAAAGTCTCAAGCTGGCAACGGCACAGCACATAACATTTCAGCTCCATTCGCAGTTTAGTGGTCACCACAGTGATCTGGTAAACTAGGATTAATCCTTACAGCAGTGTTCTTCAAAGTCGAGGGCGCGACCCGCGGGTGGGTCGCGAGCGGGTGTCAGGAGGGTCGCGGAGCCGTTGTCCGCGGCGGTCCCGATCGCGCAAATCCCCGCGCAGCAGCCGGCTTTTCATAACGGCGGCTGCAAGCGGCCGCGAACATGTGGAAAAGAAAATATTCGGCCGCATTGCGCATGCGCGCCGATCATCGGACACGCATGCACAGTGCGGCCGCTATTTTTTTTAAACGGTTGCAGCTTTTTATTTTACAAGTTCTGTAGTGGTTTTTATTTGTTTATTCATTTCTTTTATTCATTTCTTTTTTATTTTTTTCATTTATATTATTCTTTTTTTTGTACAAGTTCAGGGGGGGGTTTATTCATTTTTTCATTTATTTTATTCATTTTATTTTTTTTACAAGTTTGGGGGTGTTTTATTCATTTTTTTCATTTATTTTATTCATTTTGTTTTTTTTACAAGTTCGGGGGGGGGTGTTTATTTGATAAAATGTTACAGGAAAAAAATTCAGAACTTTGGACAGGTGGAGACTCCATACTTTCCGACACCGGAAGGCTTTACCTTCATCCACAGGTTCCATTGGAGGAGCGTGTTTGAGGGCCAAAAGGACCCAAAACCATTTCCTCCATTTTTGTCAGCAGCAAACAATGTAAGAGAAAATGGTGGGTCGTGCAGGTCGGCCGGCACGGGTCCCGAAGGTTGGCCGGTTGGTAAAAATGGGTCCCTGGAAAAAAAGTTTGAAGAACACTGCCCTAGAGGTACAGATGAATCTGTGCAGACCCATGAGATGTTTAGTGATGAATAAAGTAATATATGGCTATTGATTAGAAGTTCTCAATGTCTTTTAATGTCATGATGAGCAAGGATACACATCAAAGTCACAGCTAATGGTAAAAACTTTCTGAATCTTCAACTATCTGTGCTGACGATTTATCAATGATTCAATGCAAACTTCTCACTCTTTAATGTCACTTAATGGATTATAAATATTATGATTAAAAAAACATTTTGCTCTCAAGTTAACTGATTGCTACTTTTATTTTCTCCTCTCCAATATGGACGGTACGGTAGTGCCAGGGACCCAGGTTTGATTCCCAGCTTGGGTCACTGTCTGTGCAGAGTCTGCACGTTCTCCCCCTTGTGTGCGTAGGTTTCCTCCGGGTGCTCCGGCTTCCTCCCACAAGTCCCGAAAGACATGCTTGTTAGGTGAATTGGACATTCCGAATTCTCCCTCAGTGCACCCGAACAGGCGCCGGAGTGTGGCGACTAGAGGATTTCCCAGTAACTTCATTGCAGTATCAATGTAAGCCTACTTGTGACACTAATAAAGATTATTATTATTATTATTATTATTATTATTACTTTCTTCAGCCTCTCTGACCTGCCGTCCCTTTAAGGATTCATATTAGTATACCTGATACTTGAATCAGGGCAATAGGTGAGTTGAAGGCAGTACACTGGTCACAGGAGGTCTCGAGGCCACCTCCCCTCGGTTGTTTGCTTTTGGCTTTCAGCGGCGGAAGCACAGCAGAAATTCAAAACTGTGTTTGTGAAGAACTGCAGACTGAAGACGTGCCATAGATCAGGATCTCAGAATGTGTAAAACATAAAACTCAGGCTGCTGGCCGCACCTCATGCTAACACAGCAAGAATGGAGCTTGTGTACGTTTGGACAATCCCAGAGTCAATTTTTTAAAACGTTGCTACAGACAGAGGAAAAAGGCAAACAACTTCATCCTTTCACAAACTGGCCGCAAGTGGAATTTGTTTTTGAATCATCTTTAAAGTTGGCTGCAGTGTGTTTCCCAAATCTCTTAGTTTGTGTGAACCAATTTAATGATCACTTGCAGCAAAGTTAACTTATGATTAAGTTTAGTTTATTCACATTCTAGTAGTAGGCAGTAGTGTGTTTGCAATGTCCTCACCCGCACATACACACACAGTAAAGATGGGTAGAAAAAAGGAAGTTTTACAACTGTGGACAGTAATAGTAAAAGAACCACAAAAATTAATATTAGTTCACATGATTATCAGAGTCCAGATTCTGAATCCAGTGAGGAGTTCTTTCATGTAGGAACTCGGGTTCAGTTGGCTGAAGTACAAAGTTGTCGGGTTCTCTTTTATAGTTGGTGCTGATGCCACAAGGTGAGGTTGTTGCCCAGAGACTGGGTCAATTCTGCAGGTGAAATCTTCCAGCAGATATCGGCCTCAAGGTGCAATCTGTTGTTCAGGCAGGAGTCCTGCTTCTTGGTGTTCACACATCGGATGTCAAGTAGCTTACTGAGGATTTCTCATTTCTCAAAGCAACATAGAGATTTCAAAATGGTCACTCAAGTCATGTGACCTTTCTGCACAACTATCTCTGGAACTGGCTTTGATTTCAGATCTGATAATGTCCAAGCCATTAGCTTTTGGAGGAGTTACCATCCCTTCTGTCAGGAAGCCATTGTCTAAGCAGACCCTTTAACTTCACTAGAGGGGTCAATATATCAAGATGTAAATAATGTGTTTTCCCCTTAATGACCCCCTTTTAAATGGGCCTGGACAGTCCCAGGTGTGAGATAGGTCTGCTAACAATTCTGCAGAAATACCGAGTTTTAATCTATGTTTCTTGGTACAATGTCCTTTCAATTGGGTGTGAAATTCCATGATGTTGCGAGGAGGATTCTTTTGTTCTTGTTACTCCTGTTGGTAGCTTCCAGAACAAAGGGACAATCCTGTGATCATGTGATGTGTAGCAGCCATCTTTTCGATTTAGCAGAAAGTCCACTTCAAAAATAACAAAAAACAATTATACAGATTTGGAATTATTTTCATGTCTTATCGACCTAACATAACATGATAAGAAAATAAAGACAAGGCATTACAAAAGAGCATAGATCAATGTTTAAAATACCTGGGAGATTTTGAAATACACCTTCTCTCTGGACTGAAGTTATAGATCTTGCTAGAGATGATTTACTCCCTGCCACACATTTGGAAGTCAGATCTGCCCATTTCCCTGATTCATATGCAACAGAAAGCACTTTGCATTGAAACAAAATTGGAAAAGGCGGGTTAAAAAGCACTTAGCTATGACCAATGGTCCCAGGAAGATACAGATCTGGGTGGACAAGCAGCAACATGAGGCGGGGAAGGTCCGGGGTCAGTGCATGTTATCATATGATTAACTAGAGAACAGAAATGGAATTTAAAACTAAAATAATAGAGTTAGAGGCCACCTAAGGATTTCTGATAAGGATCTCAGCATTTTCTTGTGCAGTGCGATAGCTCATTTCATCATCCAGGATTTCTACATTTCCCTCAGCCCGTCTGTATTATGCTTTAAAAAAACTGTGTTAAAGTTTAAAAATAAGATGAGGAGGGGATTTTTTTCTTTTAGTGGGCCATTAGTGTTTGGAGTTCTCTTCCCCAGTTGGACTTCAACCTGGTGTAAGACTTCTTACTGTCCCCACCCCAGTCCAACGCTGGCATCTCCACATCATGTGGAGGCAGGGTCATTGCAGCTGCGTGTGGTGAACGTATTGTACCAACCATTCACCACTGTATCATATTGTATCACACTGTTGCCCATGTGGGCTCCACCTATGGACCATTGTACCGTACTACACGGAATGTATCATGTTGGTGCCCTTGTGGGCTCCACCCCCTTGAGGGGAGGTATAAAGAGCAGCTGCCCTGTAGGCAGCTCTCAGTAGCAGAGCAATCGCAGGCAGGCACTGTTCTAGTCGATTAAAGCCACTGTTCACTTCAACTCTGTCTCGCGTGAATTGATGGTCACATCACTGCTTTAAACAGAGTGACAAAAGAATTGAGGGTTATGGGGCAGGCAGGAAAGTGGGGTTAAGGCCGCAATCAGATTAAACATCAGAGCCAAATGGCCTACTCTTGCTTCTATTGCTCATGTTCTTAGTTCATGACCACGGGAAATCTTAAAGCACTTTATACCCAATTAAGTTATCATCATCTCAGATGACCAATGGCTGCCTTCCCATTTGAGGGGGAGAGCTGACTGGTGGTGATTTAACCCCAGGATCGCCACACCTCAGGCAAGAGGCAAGGTTGAGAAGGTGGGGCCTTTGTGAATACCCTCAGTCAATACGGGGATTAAACCCGTACTGTTGACTTCACCCTGCATCACAAACCCGCCATCCAGCCAACTGAGCTAAACTGCCCAATGAATTGTCTTTGGATTGAATGCACTGTTGTAATGGAGGAAGCACAGCAGCCAACTTGCATTCAGCAAGGTCCCAAAGGCTGCAAAGTGATAATGAAAAATCATGGCCGGGATTCTCGCCCAACTGGCGGGTGGGCCGTACCGGCGCCAAAGGTGGCGTGAACCACTCCGGCGTCAGGCCGCCCGGAAGTTGCAGAATCCTCTGCACTTCCAGGGGCAAGGCCAGCGCTGGAGTGGTTTGTGCCGCGCCAACCAGTGCTGCAGGGCCTCGGCCGGCTGGCGCAAGTTGGCACATTTGCGGGAGCGCCAGCGTGTTCTGGCACATGCGCAGAACCACTGGCATGATCTTTGCGCTGCGCAGTGGGTTTCTTCTCCGCGCCGGCCATGGAGGAGCTTTACAGAGGCTGCCGCAGAGGGAAAGAGTGCCTCCATGGCACAGGCCCGCCTGCAGATCGGTGAGCTCCCATCACGGGCCAGGCCATCGTGCCCCCCCCCCCCACTCCCAGGGCCGGATTGCCCCCCCGAGGACTCTGCAGGCTGCCCTCAGAGCCAGGTCGCGCCGGTATAGACCTTGTGTATTTCATGGCAGCGGGACCGGCCGAAAATGGGCGGCTACGCGGCCCATCGCAGCCCGGAGAATCGCCGGGGGGGCACTGCCAATGGCGCACCACTGCCGACAATGGGATCCTCCTTTCCGGTGGCCGGCCAATGGGGTTCCCCATTGCGGCCATCCCACCCTGTCCTGCGGGCGTGAGTGCGCTGCCGGCGAATCAGAGGATCTCGCCGACAGAGAATCTCGCAGAAAGTCTTTTGTCCAAACAATTAACCTTTGCATGGTTAATTTTGCATTGTTGAATATGTGGGTGCTTCCATTCTTATCCTTGATAAGCAGGAAAAGGGCTGTTTATAAATCTCCCTGGAAACCATTGCCTGTGTTGGAATTTGTTAACTTGTTGCTGATGTAGTGATGTATTTAGGTTTAGCCGCCTTGCTATAGATTTGAAATCACTTGGGTGGTAGGGAGAAGCAATTAAATGTCAATTGGTCTCTCCTGTCTTGTACACAATCACAGAGCTTCCCTTTTGTTTGTCATATAAGGAGTGAAATTAAACACCTGGCCACTGATGCTAATTTTTTTTTTGATGTTACTTAACTAGAAACCAATGTAAGTCATTGAGCCACAAAAAGGCCATAGAAATGCAAACCAAGTTCTAGCTGTGTTGTAAGTTTTAACTCCAACTCAATCGATGTTTGCGGATGATACGACTGTGGTGGGTCATATCTCAAACAACGATTGAACACTTAGTTGCACGGTGTACCGAAAACAACATCTCTCTAAATGTCGGCAAGACCAAGGAATTGATCATGGACTTCAGGAAGTGTAGCACAACTACCCCCCCCCCCCCCCCGGGTCTACATCGATGGCTCTGGAGTGGAGATGGCCGATAGCTTTAATTTCCTGGGGGTCACCATCACGAACAGTCTGTCCTGGTCCACTCATGTTGGTGCAACAGTCAAGAAAGCCCAACAACGTCTCTACTTCGTACAGAAGCTAAAGAAATTCAGCATGTCTGCATCGACTTCTACAGATGATAGAGAGCATCTTATCCGGCTGCATCATAGCTTGATCTGGCAACTGCTCGGCCCAAGATCGCATGAAACTGCAGAGTGTGGTGAACTCAGCCAAACTCATCATACAAGCTTTCCACCCTATCGGTGATTCTGTATACACCTCCCCGCTGCCTCAGGAAGGCAGGCAGCGTAATCAGAGACCCCTCACACCCATGTTTAGCCCTCTTCCAGACCCTTCCATCAGGCAGAAGATACAGAAGTCTGAAGACCCACACATTTGGATTTGGGTTTGGATTTTTGTTTATTGTCACGTGTACCGAGGTACAGTGAAAAGTATTTTTCTGCGAGCAGCTCAACAGATCATTAAGTACATGAAAATAAAATTTTTTTAATGCATAATAGGGCAACACAAGGTACACAATGTAACTACATAAACACTGGCATTGGGTGAAGCATACAGGGGTGTAGTGTTAATTAGTTCAGTCCATAAAACGTTCAGTCCATAAGAGGGTCATCCAGACATAGGAACAGCTTCTTCCCCACAGCTACTTGACTCCTCAACAACTCTCCCTCAGACTGATCTGTTCCCTGTAAGAATACTATTCACATTTGCTTTTCTTGGCCTTGTTCTGCACTGTAACCAATCACTATTTGTCAATGTACTCTGTCGATTATTCTTTTTGTCAACTGTGTACGTCCTGTGTACGTTCCCTTGACTGTAGAAAAACACTTTTCACTGTACTTCGGTACATATGACAATAAATCAGTCAATCAATCAATCATTGTTTTTCTGGAGGAATAGAATTGTAAAATAAGGGCATTATGCTACATCTGTTTTGAAACTCGGTTAGACCTCACTTGGTGTGCTGCATGAAGTTCTGGTCACATGCGTGATATTTGCTCTGACCCTTGACCAGACACCTAGGTATTTGATAAGATCCAGTTAGAGACCAATAACATTTTGTTCAAAATAGACAGAGTTTGAGATTCAAGACACTTGCTAACAGAATAAAGCCACAAGATTCCATGGAGTTTGAACAAACAAAAATAAATTTTACTGTAGAAGGTCAGAAAACAATTTACAATATCTGTCTTATATTCTAATATTCAGGTAAATATGACGTACAGGTCAATTAACAAGCAAACTGTGGTCGAACACACCACACTACAATAAATGACAGATACAATCATGATAGAGTCCATGGAAATCTCAGCAATTCACTGCGATGTCAGTAAGCATTGTGTGGCAACCAAACCCGGTCTTTCCCATAAGGGAATCCTGTCTTCATCTTTGAAGGTCTAACCTGAAAATTCTCTCCAAAATTCACTTCAATTAAAGTGGCATCAACAACAGTCCGTCTCAAAGGGTTTCAATCTTATCTCTCGAGATTCCACTCCCCTGGAGTCCCAAGTATGCATTCAAGCACAACTTCAGCTCTTTGGCCATGCCGAGTAGAACGCTACTGCTCCAAAGAGTTATCTTCACCTCAATGGCACAAAACATAGAGTCACCATCCTTCTGCTTTCTTCTTAGATCTTCAAGACTTCTCGTGAGCCCTCTTCAATTACCAGGGCTTCTCCTGAGCCCACTTCACTTAATGTTTTCTGAGCAAAAACTTTTTTTGACTTCTTGACTTAACTTGAACCTCTTCCTGCCCCGTCTGGGACATTCCTTTTGGGACCTCACCATGTTCTCTCTCCTTTTTGGGATCTTTCCCTGTCCACTACCTGGGACACTTCCTGGCAATGGTGCTCTGCTCCCGGCCACATGATCCAGAATTGTGCATTGTTTTTTCCTTCATGCAAAGGTGCACTGGGCCCAAAGAACTTTTTAAAAATGCATAATTGCACATGTGCAGCCTTCTCCTCATTTACACACGCGTGGAAACTCTGGGGTGTTTTGTGACATGTGGTTCCCAACTTCCTGCTCTCCACCAAGGCAAAGGGAGTTTTCATAACTGGGGCGAAATTCACCGAAGTCCATCGTGACGCCCTTGACCGGCGGGCAAAAACGGCGCTGGTGACTCAGGCGTCGGGGCCCGCTTATCAGCCCGAAATCTCCCGTCTCGAAAGGGCCAGCAGTGGAGTGACGCTGTACGCGTCAGTTTCACCCACTGCGGAAGTGGCGCGTCGGTTGACGTCGGGCAACATCATCAACGCCGCCCGGCGTTGGGGGGTAGGGGTGGTGGGGGGGGGGAGGGGGTAGGGGTGGGGGTAGGGGTGGTAGGGGGGTGCTGGGGGGTGGGGGTAGGGGTGGCAGAGTCCGCAACCAACACGGCTGGAATAGATGTTAATGCCTTGTTTTTTTTTAAATGACGAGTATATTGTGCTGCGTGCCTACCTGAGAGAGGAGAGAGAAAAAAATTTGCTGCACTCTTGGTGATCCTCATTATTTATTACTCCAAATGTTTGAACTTAATTATGCCATCTTGCAGAACCTTGAGTTCCCTACCCTCCCCACCCCCCCCCCCCACCCCTACCCCTACCCCCGCCCCCCCCCCCCCCCCCCCCCCCCCCCCCCACCCCCCCTACCCCCGGCACGCGATGTAAGTGATTTCGCTCTCTCTTCACAAACCCTCCCCCCCAACCCACTGGCACTCGAGGTAAGTGATTTATCTCTCTCTCTTCCCAACACCCCCCCCCACCCCCAACAACCCCCCACCCCTACCCCTAGCCCCCTACCTCTACCCCCTACCCCCCCCACCCCCCCCAACCCCCCCTACCCCCGGCACACGATGTAAGTTATTTATCTCTCTCTCTCGTCCCAACAGCCCCCCACCCCCAACAACCCCCCCTACCCCTACCCCTAGCCCCCCTACCTCTACCCCCTACCCCCCCTACCCCCCCCCCCCCCTACTCCCCCCCCCCCCCCCCCCCTACCCCCGGCACGCGATGTAAGTGATTTCACTCTCTCTTCACAAACCCTCCCCCCCAACCCACCGGCACGCGAGGTAAGTGATTTATCTCGCTCTCTTCCCAACACCCCCCCCACCCCCAACAACCCCCCCTACCCCTACCCAAAGCCCCCCTACCTCTACCCCCTACCTCCCCCCCTACACCCCCTCACCCCCCCTACCCCCCCGGCACGCGATGTAAGTGATTTCACTCTCTCTTCACAACCCCCCCCCCCCCCACTCCCCGGCACTCGATGTAGGTAACTGAACGGCGTCAATGGTTGACGCCGTTATAAACCAACTTTGATTTTCGCCGACGTGACCCGTGGCCACGTCGGCGGGACTTCGGCCCATCTGGGCCGGAGAATAATTAAGCCCAAAATAACAATGGCATCCCGCCGGCGCCAGCCGTTCTCCGAGGCGGGCGGCGGGATTTGAACGCCGTTTTATGGCGGGTGGGAGAATTTTGAACATGGCGGGAGCGGGAATATCGGCGCCCCCGGGCGATTCTCCGACCCTGCGTGGGGTTGGAGAATTTCACCCCACAAAAGAAATGGGTGGGTATACATATGAGGAAAGGATTAAGGTTTCTGTCGGAGTGTTTTCCAAGGCCTGAATATTGAGCCAGTCAATGTGTCAGTTAATAAACAGCCAGTTAATAAACAGAGCAGACACACAACAAACTTGAATAAGATGGCTCTTTATTCTCCCAAGCTTGGTTTTGTGTGCAAGAGAGATGAACCTGGATAATGCCAAGATCGATCTGGCATCAACATCAATTATACAATTTCCAAAAATGAAATAGCCCACCCCATTCGGACCCGATCCAATCCCTGAAGCTGTCATGTTCAAGCTGATCCAATAAAATTGCAGTCAACCCATGATTGAGCCTCATCCTGTCACCTGTTGTTTACCAAAGGTTTTATGTCTATTTTAAGTTGTTTTCCCCATCCTAACATCCTGCCATCCATTATTCATTCGAGACAGGATGGCAGAACTGGCATCCTTTTTACTCCATAGATTGTTTCAGAGGGACAGAATATTAGAAGTGGCTTCCTCTTCACTTCATGGATTGTTTCAGAGGATATTGGGGACCACTGATAAAACTTGTTTACGTCCGCTATGTAATCTGCTCACCACACATCTCCTGTGTCTCAAAAACATGGGCAAGTTAGCTAGCCTAAAACCCATCGTGCATTTTGGCCACTGCTTGTCGCTATAGTTTACATGATTATCACTGCTTTGTCCTAAAATACAGGTTTACTGGTTAATAATGGTTACCCAGTACACATTCTATAATTAATCTCAATCCCTAATAAAACTAACTTATATAAAACTATTCTAGTGGCATCCTAGCTATTCAGTTTTAAAAGGTCTCCTCACTGGACACCCCCTTCAGTTTCTTTTCTCTTGAAAATTGACGGCTGAGGGGGGTGACCTAATAGAGGTTTTTGAAATGATGAAAGGTTTTGATAGAGTGGATACAGAGAGAATGGGCTAAGCTTTCCAGTCCCACCTGCCGCGGGAATTGTTGACCTCTAGCGGGAATTACTGATCTCAGGGCTGAGAGAACCGAAAAATCCCACCCAATACAGTATTTCTTCTTATGGAGAAGGAGGCTATCAATACAAGATAGTCACCAAGAAATGCACCATAAAATTCTGAATAAACTTCTTTAACAAGAGAGAAATACAAACATGAAACTTGTTCCCACAGTGACCTGTAAAACCTCAGATACTTTCGTCCAGTTTACTTACTCAAAATATTACCCAGGTGTCTTTATTTGAGAGATGAACAAAGGACAAAACAGGTTCACAATTTAACGCAATTTTATTCACAATTCTCTTACTCAACAAAATATGATTCAGACTTACAGCTGAGCTTTGAGTTTTACCCGCACTTAGTCAAGGAGGCTGTGCATGTCTTCTCTGGTTCGAAACCCAGGGTTCTGTCTTCTTGCGATGGTTATGCCTGGGGTGTCCCAGGTTATCATTGAGGATCTGTTCGATGTTCCTTTCTTTTTTTTTAATTTAGTGTACCCAATGTAGCCACCTGGGGTGGCCACTGCCCAACACAAAATGGAAGATTGCAAGGAATGCAGGGAAAATGGACATGTTTGAAAGCAAGCAGCTTGCAAGGCGATTGTATATTGGGACGACTGCAGAAACCAGTTTTGATTGTTGCAGAAACCAGACAGCACTGTGAAAAGAAACCAGTTAACATACTAATGAGGCAATACCGGGCGAGTCCCAGATACAATGGACACAAGTTAAGCACAAATCGATACATTCTATGGAAGGCCAGACCCTCTGGCGCCAGAGAAGCCCAAAACAATAGGTCCCAAGAACCGCCCCAGTGACAGAGGAACTGCCCTATGATTGGGGGGTTCAAGCATATCGATTGGGAAGAGACCCAATCGATTCCAAGCAGGTAAGGGAGTCCGCCCAAAGGGGCGCGGATCCCCTGGGACCTATAAAAGAAAGGTCCCACACATGGTTCAGTCTCCTGTCTCCTGTCTCCTACTCCAGCCGTCGAGCAGCAGCCACCAACAAGTAAGTGCCTAACGACGACCGCTACCAGAAGTAGGCACTCCTGACCCTCTTTTCAATTCATAACAATCTGAAGTCTGCAGACCAGAACAGAGCAAGAGGCCTTGTTCCATGACCCAGCAGTTCCTTCGAGATAAGTATTAGTTGTTTAGCGGTAGGAGTAAGTTTAATCCTTTAGCGTGTGCATGGGTAAACTCTAGTTGTTTGGACTTACTAATTGGTGTACGGTTTTATTGCTTTGAACTTCACCTTGAAGCTTGTGGCGGTGTCTTAACGGCACCTGGCGACTCCAGAGCTTAGAACAAGAAACAGAGCCAAATTGAGTGTTAAGCACACTCACCCAGAACGACCAACACCAATTCATTTTTCCAATTAAGGGGCAATTTAGCGTGGCCAATCTACCTAGCCTACACATCTTTGGGTTGTGGGGGCGAAACCCACGCAAACACAGGGAGAATGTGCAAACTCCATACGGACCGTGACCCAGAGCCGGGATCGAACCTGGGACCTCAGCGCCGTGAGGCAGCAGGATGTTCCTTTCTTTATACTAGTCTGCTAGCATTGAGTAACAGGTATACGCCCACAACTGGTCATTGTCCCATCCAACTTGTCAATGGAAAAGACAGGATACTCCTGTTTATCCAAGGTGATTCAATCATGACCCATTGTCCTTTGAATCACCCTTGTTTGACCAGCCGTCAGCTCATTATGGAGTCTGATGGCTTCTTTTGTCTGTTCTTCATCCTGCTGAAAAGTTGATCACCTGGAAGTTTGTTACATAGTCACAGCACGGTCTTGTTCTTTGGAGTGGGTAATCACAAAGTCCATATAGCAAAAACAAGTTCATGCATTGACTTTAGTGCTTTTGCAGATGGCCAGTATCTATTCCAGCCATGGCCTCATGAGACAGTTTCTGTTCCTGGCCTATGTGTATCTTCTCAGTCTGTTTTCTGTACCACATTTCCTCCTGTGATCCCATCAGTGTGTAAACGCATGGATTGGATTGGATTGGATTTGTTTATTGTCACGTGTACCGAGGTATAGTGAAAAGTATTTTTCAGCGAGCAACTCAACAGATCATTAAGTACATGGGAAGAAAAGGGAAGAAAAGAAAATGTATAATAGGGCAACACAAGGTACACAATGTAACTACATAAGCACCGGCATCGGATGAAGCATACAGGGTGTAGTGTTAATGAGGTCAGTCCATAAAAGGGTCATTTCGGTGTCTGGTAACAGCGGGGAAGAAGCTGTTTTTGAATCGGTTGGTGCGTGCTCTCAGACTTCTGTATCTCCTGCCCAATGAAAAAAGTTGGAAGAGTGAGTAAACCAGGTGGGAGAGGTCTTTGATTATGCTGCCTGCTTTCCCCAGGCAATGGGAGCATTAGCTTGGGCAACCCTATTTCCCAGAGTGAGTCAGAGGTACATACTTTCCTTACAATATTCAAAGCTTATTCAATAACATGTTGACATATTTAAAACTGAATTCCTTTGTCTCATTTTCGATGCCGGTTTAATCAAACTTCCATTTGCCTTTGTCCATCTTTTACCATATCATTGTAAATTCTTGATGTATGATAATGAGAACAGCAACAATAATAACAAAGTGCAGCATGACCTATATCCGAGGGTGTATTTCCATTTAGACCCAGCTCCAAATATCGTCCCACCAAGTTATTTCCTTGAAAGTTTTGACTCTCATTCCCTAACCCCAGGTAATTAAATGATTGAAGAATCCCACCATCAGCTTCATTGACACTCCCCAAATGTAACATATATCCCCACCTATAGATCACCTCACTCATGAGCATATAATAGCCCTTATTCTTGTACAGAAGGTCATTATTTTCTAAACTATTTGCAGTTAAGTACCCAGAATTAAGGCAACCGTGTTATATGTTCACATACTCATTACCTGAGTTAGCATTTACTCAGTATTTATAACACAGACAAAAACAAATATTATTATAGAAGATATCCTAGTTTCAAATGGTGACATTGTACACTGAGAATGTTTATCTCCTTTCAAACAATGAAAGAGTTTTGAAGCTGAGCAACCCAGGTTCGATTCCCGGCTTGGGTCACTGATATACCATCAATTGAACGTGAGACGAGTTGCTATACAAAAGTATGGCTTTAATCAGCTAGATGTTAGCCCTGCGGTCGATTACAGTATAAGGACGACCGCCGGGAGTTAACTCAGCCTCTCGACCAATCAGGGAGCCGTCACATGACTGGTCTCAACCAACCGGTCGAGAGCCAGATGACCGACCAGGGCCAATGGTAAGCCGGTGTTCTGCACCAATGGCAGGCAGCTATGCTAATCATACCACCACATTCACTCCTTGCGGAGAAAGAGGCCGGGGGGGGGGGGGGGGGGGGGGATAGAACTGGTGGTATGAGTAGTAAGGAGAGAAGGAAAAAAAAATGTATCCTTGGCTTCCCACTGGCCCAGACATTTAGCAACAGTACATAGTGTCCATACAAGGCCCATGGTGGTGTTGAAGTTAAATGGACTCGATCAGCCTTTTCGTTGCCCGTGACGTCCTGGCAGACTGTCGCAGTGGAGTTGGTGACGTTGATTCAGCCGATGGTGGTGGTTCAGCTGATGTCCTGGACTCCAGGAGCGATGATCCTTGACTTGCCTCCGTAACCCGGGCTGGTGGGGGAGACGCCATGGATGGGGGAGAGGTGGCCTGGGTGGGACGCTGGGGGAAAGGGGACGGGGGGGTCTGTGGTGAAGGGGGGGGGAGGGCCGCACGCCGGCGGGTGCCAGGTCCCGGAGGGAGACCGTGTCCTGCCGACCGTCGGGGTACTCCACGTACGCATACTGCGGGTGAGCGTGGAGTAACTGGACTTGTTCCACCAACGGGTCGGACTTGTGCACCCGCACATGCTTCCGGAGCAAGATGGGTCCGGGGGAGACCAGCCACGTCGGGAGAGGGGATCCGGAGGACGACTTCCTGGGGAAGACAAGAAGACGTTCATGAGGTGTCTGATTAGTTGTGGTACAGAGGAGAGAGCGGATAGAATGTAGGGCATCGGGGATAACCTCTTGCCATCAGGAAATAGGGAGATCTCTGGACCGGAGGGCCAGTAGTATGGTCTTCCAGATGGTACCATTCTCCCACTTGACCTGTCCGTTACCCCGGGGGTTATAGTTGGTCGTCCTGCTCGAGGCAATGCCCCTGCTGAGCAGGAATTGACGCAGCTCGTCGCTCATAAAGGAGGACCCCCAATCGCTGTGTATGTACGCGGGGTAGCCGAACAGGGAGAAGATGGAGAGGAGGGCCTTAATGACGGTCGATGTGGACATGTCGGGGCAGGGAATGGCGAAGGGGAAGCGGGAGTACTCATCGATCACCGTCAGGATGTAAATGTTGCGGTTGCTAGAGGGAAGGGGGCCCCTTGAAATCTATGCTCAGACGTTCGAAGGGGCGGGATGCTTTGATCAGATGTGGGTGCTCGGGGCGGTAGAAGTGCGGTTTGCACTCTGCGCAGATGTGGCAGTCACGGGTTACTGTCCTGACTTCCTCGATGGAGTAGGGCAGGTTGCGGGTCTTTATGAAATGATAGAAACGGGTCACCCCTGGATGGCAGAGGTCCGCGTGGAGGGAGCGGAGGCGGTCTATCTGCGCGCTGGCGCAGGTACCGCGGGACAGGGCATCAGGAGGCTCATTGAGCTTCCCAGGACGATACAAGATATCGTAGTTGTACGTGGGCAACTCGATCCGCCACCGCAAGATCTTGTCGTTCTTAATTTTGCCCCTCTGTGCATTATCGAACATGAAGGCCACTGACCGTTGGTCTGTGAGGAGAGTAAACTTCCTACCGGCCAAATAGTGCCTCCAATGTCGCACAGCTTCGACTATGGACTCGGCTTCCTTTTCCACTGTGGCGTGGTGGAGTTCAGAAGCCTGGAGGGTTCTGGAGAAGAAGGCCACGGGTCTGCCCGCTTGGTTCAGGGTGGCCGCCAGAGCTACTTCTGATGCATCGCTCTTGACCTGGAAGGGGAGGGACTCATCGATGGCGTGCATTGTGGCCTTTGCGATGTCCGCTTTGATGCGGCTAAAGGCCTGGCAGGCCTCTGACGACGGCGCGAAGGTCGTGGACTGAATAAGGGGACGGGCCTTGTTGGCGTAATTGGGAACCCATTGGGCGTAGTAAGTGAAGAAGCCCAGGCAGCGTTTAAGGGATTTGAGGGTATTGGGGAGAGGGAGTTCCATCTGGGGGCACATGTGTTCGGGGTCGGGGCCTATCACTCCGTTACGCACTACGTAGCCGAGGATGGCTAGACGGTCGGTGCTAAACATGCACTTATCCTTATTGTAAGTTAGGTTAAGGAGTTTTGCGGTTTGGAGGAATTGTCGGAGGTTGGTGTCATGGTCCTGCTGGTTGTGGCCGCAGATGGTGACGTTATCGAGGTACGGGAAGGTAGCCCGTAATCCGTACCTGCCGACCGTTCGGTCCATTTCCCGTTGGAAGACCGAGACCCCATTTGTGACACCAAATGGAACCCTTAGGAAGTGGTAGAGGCGCCCATCTGCCTCGAACGCTGTGTACTTGCGGTCACTCGCACGGATGGGGAGCTGGTGATAAGCGGACTTGAGGTCCACCGTGGAGAAGACTTTGTATTTCGCAATCTTGTTTACCATGGCGGAAATACAGGGGAGAGGATACGCGTCCAGTTGCGTAAACCGGTTGATGGTCTGGCTGTAGTCGATGACCATCTGGTTTTTCTCCCCAGCACTTGGGCTCGCCAGGGAGTGTTGCTGGCCTCGATGACCCCTTCCTTCAGCAACCTCTGGACCTCGGACCTGATGAAGGTCCGGTCCTGGGCGCTGTACCGTCTGCACCGGGTCGCGACGGGTTTGCAATCGGGGGTGACATTAGCAAACAAGGAGGGGGGGTCCAATTTGAGGGACGCGAGGCTGCAGACAGTGAGGGGGGTTATAGGGCCACCGAATTGGAAGGTCAAGCTCTGCAGGTTTCACTGGAAGTCCAGTCCTAGGAGTGCCGGTGCGCAAAGGTCGGGGAGGATAAGGAGTTTATAGTTTTTTAAAACCTTCCCCTGGACTGTGAGGTCCGCAATGCAGCACCCGGTGATGCGGACGGAGTGCGAACCTGAGGCTAACCCGATTTTGTGTTTTACAGGGTGGACAGGGAGCGCGCAGCGTCTTACCGCGTCAGGGTGTACGAAGCTTTCTGTGCTCCCGGAGTCCAGCAGGCAGCCCATCTCGTGCCCGTTGAGGTGTATTTGCGACATCATCTTGGTGAGCGAGCGTGGACATGACTGGTCGAGCTGAATGGCCGCGAGCCATGGAGAAGATCCGTAGTCGTCGGCCACGTGGGTGCTGGCAGGACCTTGTGTGCCAGTCCAGGATGGCGGCGCCCAGGACCCGCACATGGAGTCGGGGCCTCAAGATGGCGGCGCCCAGGACCCGCACGTGGAGTCGAGGCCCCAGGATGGCGGCGCCCAGGACCCGCATGTGGAATCGGGGCCCCAAGATGGCGGCGCCCAGGACCCGCACGTGGGGACAGGGCGGCAAGATGGCAGCGCCCGCAGGGCCCTCGTGGTTGCTGGGGGCGGGGTTAGCGGTGCCGGCGGGCCGATCAAAGCAGCTGAGAGCGAGGGCAGAGAGGCACGCAGGCCAGGCGCGGGGGTCCAGGGGCGGGGGGGGGGGGGGGGGGGGGGGAGATTGGTGCGGTGCGCTGGAAGGACCCGTAAAGGCCCGGAGGAGGAGATCCCCCCATCCCCGGTCGCTGCGCGGCACAGCAGCGACCGATTTGGCCTGGCAGACCGATGAAAAATGGCTCTTCTTCCCGCAGCTCTTACAAAGGGCTGAACGGGTTGGGCAGCGCGGGCGGGGGTGTTTGGCGAACCCACAGAAATAGCAGCAGGGTCTTGTCGGGGCGTCCCGCGGCGCAGGTCTGAGGGGGGTCAGGAGCAGCGGATGGCGGTGGGGAAGCGTGCCAGGAGGCCCAGGGCATTGCAGTGCGGCTGGGGACATAGGCGCGGGCGTTTAAGTCGGCGACCTCCAGGGAGGTGGAGAGAGTCCGTGCCTCAGTTAGGCTGAGGTCGTCTTTTTCCAGCATCCGCTGGCGGATAGCGGCGGACTGCATCCCAGCCACGTAAGCATCTCTGATCAAAAGCTCCATGTGCTCAGTGGCTGAAACTTCAAGGCAGGCGCAATTCCTCCCCAGGACAGCGAGGGCCCGGTAAAAATCGTCTAAGGACTCACCGGGTAACTGTTGTCTGGTAGCCAGCAGATGTCGGGCGAACACTCGGTTTACCGGCTTAAGAAATTGTCCTTTTAGCTTGTCCATGGCCCCGTCGTATTCTTTTTCTTCCGCTATCATCGCGTAGGCCGCCATGCCCACGCTGGAATGGAGAATATGAAGCTTCTGTGCCATGGTGGGGGGGCTGCTTGCGGTCGCCAGATAGCTATCGAAACACGCCAGCCAATGCTTGAAGATTTCCGATGCGTTCGGAGTTTGCGGGCTGATGCGGAGGCATTCGGGCTTGATCCGGAGCTCCATCTTCAAATTTCTAGCTCATTAAATTGATGTACCATCAATTGAACGCGAGACGAGTTGCTGGACAAAAGTATGGCTTTAATCTGCTAGATGTTAGCCCTGCGGTCGATTACAGTATAAGGACGACCACCGGGAGTACTGGGTATTTATACCCCGCCCTGGAGGCGGGGTTAACTCAGCCTCTCGACCAGTCGGGGAGCCGTCACATGACTGGTCTCAGCCAACCGGTCGAGAGGCACATGACTGACCAGGGCCAATGGTAAACCGGTGTTCTGCACCAATGGCAGGCAGCTATGCTAACCATACCACCACAGTCACATACCGTGCTGAGTCTGCACGCTCTCCCCGTGTCTGCATGGGTTTCCTCCGGGTGCAGGTTAGGTGGGTTGGCCATGCTAAATTGGCCTTAGTGTCCAAAAAGGGTAGGTGGGGTTACTGGGTTACAGGATAGGGTGGAGGTGTGGGCTTGGGTAGTGTGCTCTTTCCAACGGCCGGTGCAGACGTGATGGGCTGAATGGCCTTATTCTGCACTGTAGTGATTCTATGATTCTATGAACCCATACAGACTAACCCCTATTGCCCTTTATTTGTCAACATTAGCATTTATTTATTATCCTTTTTATATTAGTTACTATTTTCACTTAATCGCTATTTAATCAATTAGATCTCGAGAGCAATTATATCCCGACATGGCAGTTTTAAGAGAAATCAAATCATCAGACATTGCAATTAGTGTGGAAGGTAACACTTCACAAACACTTTAATTGAAAGGGTAACAGTGAAGTCAGAATGGGTTAACCCTATCCACAAAAGGAAAAGCCTTTATGTCCCCATTGTCACTAGGTTGTGACAGAGCAGCTAGAATTGTTGGTTGTGACTCATGATTCATCTGTATTTAAAGCAAAAGTACAAAGATGCACTCAGCATAAACCCTAGTGAGTTAATTTTGTTTAGATGTATCTGTCAATTTAAAAGAAAATTAAAATCCATTGTCTTCACTTGATGAAAATTCCCGATCAGTAAATTTGATGTGTAATGAGTTTACTGAGAAAATAATGAAATCTATACCCATTTGGGAACAAAAAAAACAGAACAATGTTTTCAAATGTAAGTACATTAAGACTGTCTGTAATAAAGGAACACATAGAATCATAGAAGTTACAGTGCAGAAGGAGGCCATTCATCCCATCCAGTCTGCACCTACCCTTGGAAAGAGCACCCCACTTAAGCCCAGAGTTCCACCCTATCAACCAGAACCAGTAGCCTGACCTAACCTTTTGGACACTATAAAGGAGCAATTTATCGTGGCCAGTCCACCTAACCTGCACACCTTTCGACTGTAGGAGGAAATCGGAGCACCCGGAATAAACCCACGCAGATATTGGGAGAGAAAGTGCAGACTCCACACACCCGAGGCTGGAATTGCACCTAGGAATTGAACATGGGCTCATTAAACAAAGACGACTCGTCTTCACACTTCCATTTAGATTCCTTTGCTTTTTTTCACCTTGAGTTAAGAGCACCCGAGATTATTCAAGGGCTAGTTTAGCTCAGTGGGCTAAACAGCTGTTTGTAATGCAGAACAAGGCCAGCAGCATGGGTTCCATTCACGTACCAGTCTACCAGAACAGGTGCCGGAATGTGGCGACTAGGGGTTTTTCACAGTAACTTCATACTTGTGACAATAAGAGTATATTGCTTATTATCATTATTTATGCCAAGCTCAAACTAATCATTTCCAAATCCAAATTTATATACTTTGAAATTTTTTCATTTCCTTCCTGAGAATCGTGTTCTGAGTGACTTCCACGATGTTGATCATTATTACTGTATTTTGAAGAAATTTGAAATACTTACCCCATTTTAATTTACACTTTAAATCCAATTTATAACTCCCAATTGATGTAAAACGCAGTTTTGCAAAATACAACATTTTTAAAAACTAGAAACACCAAAGGAAATTCACAAATTCTTTATTAAACACACACACACTCATTCATCCACGGAGAGCTCCAGTCAAACAAAAAGAATTCAAAGCATTGTACTTTCATTCAATCTCAACAAACTGAAAAATAAAATTAGAATTTTCATGGAAAACAAATGAAGCAGATTAAGACAGTAGTCTTCATTCTTTTCTTCAAAACTGTAATTAAAACTCAAACAAAAATGGTAAATTCTCTCGCAAATATACACAGTACCTTTACACCAGGGGTGGGCAAACTACGGCCCGCGGGCCGCATGCGGCCCGCCAAAGGTCTTTATGCGGCCCACCAAGTAATTTTTAAAAAACCAAATATTTTTTTTTTAATTTTTTGTTTTTAATTTTAAATTTTTTTTTAAGGTTAATGGGGGGGTCTGTTGGGTTACTTACTGGTATAGGGTGGATACGTTGACTTGAGTAGGGTGATCATTGCTCGGCACAACGTCGAGGGCCGAAGGGCCTGTTCTGTGCTGTACTGTTCTATGTTCTATAGAATCATAGCGCCCAGAATCATAACCGGGTGAAGTAATTATTTTACTTAATATACTATGCGGCCCTTTAAAATTGTGAATTTCTGAATGTGGCCCTTGCACGGAAAAGTTTTCCCACCCCTGCTTTACACTCTTCTGCAGCCACAGGGGCTTTTCCATTGCCCCAGAATCACCACTCTCCTGCTCGAACAATTTTTAATAATCTTTATTAGTGTCACAAGTAGGCTTACGTTAACACTGCAATGAAGTTACTGTGAAAAGCCCCTAGTCGCCACACTCCAGCTCCTGTTCGGGTACACTGAGGGTGAATTCAGAATGACCAATTCACCCTAACAAGCACGGCTCCAGGATCCCAGGTTTGATTCCTGGCTGGATCACTGTCTGTGTAGAGTCTGCACGTTCTCCCCGTGTGTGCATGGGTTTCCTTTGGGTACTCCGGTTTCCTCCCACAGTCCAAAGATGTGCAGGTTAGGTGGATTGGCCATGCTAAATTGCCCTTAGTGTCCAAAATTGCCCTTAGTGTTGGGTGGGGTTATGGGGATGGGGTAGAGGTATGGGCTTAGGTAGAGTGCTCTTTCCAAGAGCCGGTGCAGACTCGATGGGCCGAATGGCCTCCTTCTGCACTGCAAATTCTATGGTAATTCTATGGTCTTTCGGGAGTTGTGGGAGGAAACCGGAGCACCTGGAGGAAACCCACGCAGCCACGGGGAGAATGTGCAGACTCCGCACAGTGACCCAAGCCGGGAATCAAACCTGGGACCCTGCCGCTGTGAAGCAACGGTGCTAACCACTGTGCTACCGTGACGCCCTTTTCCTGCTCCTCAACCAAATTCAAAATACAACTACATATATACATACATTAAAAAAGCAACTTTGAAAAGACTAACACAACCAGACCACAGAGGGTTACCTCAGTGACAGGCACTAGACGGAGTCACCGACACGGAAAAATCACACCCTAGCACACAAACAGCAACCTAACAAACAACAGAAAGTGGTTGAAGTCGATTGTATTGATGCACTAAAGGGGGAGCTGACGAGTATATGAGGGAGAAGGGAATAGAGGGTTACAATGGTAGGTTTAGGTGGGAAAAGACGGGAGGAAGATCAAGTGGAGCACATGGATTGGTTAGGCCTGTTTCTGGCTGCTATATTGTATGTAATCCAAAGGAAAAGCTGTCTTTTTAAAAGTCCAGTACTTGACATAAGGACGTCTTCATAACACTGGACAGCTTTCAAGGTGGCTTGGGACTGGCCACACCAGAAATTTGAAACACACGGGTCCCGCAAGGCCAGTACCTGCCATTACGAGACTGATAACACAGTCAGTTCACCGCTTAAGTCAGAAGACCTGACACAGCGTTTCTGTTCTGTCAATATGGGAGGGAGGCCAGCAGCCAAGGGTCAGCTGTTGTGTGTACGGCTTCTGTCACTCGGCAACCGTAACAGTGAACCAGAGGAGGCGACACTGGCACAACAGTCCAAGCAGGAATGGCGCCAACAGAAAGCTCTCTAAAGATCCTTCAGCGCTGCTGTCAAAATGCGATGACAAGCTGACAACTGAGGGAAATATATGTGGAGAAAATCGTTGTTCACAAAACAAGTCACTGATGTGTTGCAATTATTGCAATTTTAGCTTCTTTTGTACCTGAAGCCGGCTGCTGCCGTGTAACTTTTTTCAATCAAACGATTAGAACAATCTCAGTCACAACAATAATTTAGTCAATAGAAAGTACAGTTCTTATAGTTGGCTTGACTTTTAATGCATCAACGCACAGCAGATATTGAAGAAATTCATCATTCTGAACATCCCACTGCGCAGATCTTACATTGCTGGACATACTCGAGTTTGCTGAGGCAGTTCTGGTGATGTAGAAGCTAACCCGGGGGCAGGGCTGATGGCATGTTGTCGGATAAAAGCTGGTTAAAATACCCGAATCACTGCTTGTCTTATTTTTGGGATAAAGAAGGTTGCAAGCTTCATTCACCTCTCAAAAATATATCTGAGTTGATCTCTTGCTGTATTCAGCGTTTTTTTTTTTCATTCCCTGTTCATATTTGTGAAGGATTAAGCAGTATGTGGGTTGCCTGGACCCGATGAAGTAGCCTTGTTAACGGTTGGATGCTGCTTTTTAATTGTATGTCGGAAAATTAGATTTGTCTTCCTACATTGCTTGACCCAGAGGCGGTTAGCTCAGTTGGTTAGGTAGAAAGCAGGTGGTTTGGAACAACGCTAACAATGTAGCTTCAGTTCCTGCTCGGATGAATTAGCCTTGGGACGTGCTTCCTCCCCGTGCCCCTGAAAGTGGCAGGCAATAGAAAACCACCATCATCAAAAACTGCCAAGAAACTTGCTCAGGATAAAGCATCGTTGGACAATGAGCCAAGGCTCTGCCTTTGGGCTGAGTATGAATGGAATGGAATTGCTTTGTGGTGCATTCATTTTTGTTCCTGCCTGGCCATTTGTTTTGTATTGTGAGACTTTTATCTCCAACTTTGTTCCTTTACAAATATATTGAATCCATTGGCTTTTCTGTTTGAGTGATTGGAATGGGAAGAAAGGAGGCATCTGAACTGGGCCTAGGAAGAAAGGGCTTTTGAAGGGATTAGTAAGACATTTGCTTTCTTAGATTGTTTGTATCCATGCTTCCATCCTTATTCTGGGTCCCAGGTTTACTGACCTAGAGTGGACTTTCCCCCTAGTGCTCTGGAACATAGCAGTGCCATCATCCAGAGGCTAACCTACACATGATAACTGCCACTAGGAGAATTCTTCCTATGCCCATGAAGTTCACTTCTGTAGTAAACGTTTATCCCACTGAATCTTTCCAAACAACTGTCGAATGCCAGATCAGTTTGTTGGCTGTCTAGGAGATGCCCGAAGCAAGTGACGGAGGAATGTATGCAAGGTAAAAACATGTTCGGCACTTCTCTGTGGAAAATGGGGGTCAGCACCACAAGATATAGAACTTGCAGAGAGCAGTTGAGAGTCAACCGGTACAATGGCACAGTGGTTAGCACTGCAGCCTCACAGCTCCAGGGTTCCCAGGTTCAATTCCGGCCTCGGGTGACTGTCCGTGCGGAGTCTGCACTTTCTCCCCGTGTCTGCGTGGGTTTCCTCCTGGTGCTGCGGTTTCCTCCCACAGTCCAAAGATGTGCCCCTTAGTGTCCAAAAGGTTAGGTGGGGTTACTGGGTTACAGAGATAGGGGGCAGGCGTGGGGTTAAGTAGGGTGCTCTTTCCGAGGGCCAGTGCAGACTCGATGGGCCGAATGGCCTCCTTCTGCACTGTAAAGTCTATGATTCTATGATGATCCACATTACTGTGGATCTGGAGTCCCATATAGGCCAAAAGTAAAGACGGCTGATTACCTTCCCTGAAGGACCTTACTGAACCAGGTGGCGTTTTTTTAATGAGAACCGCTGATAGTTTCATGCTGTCCATTACTGAAACCAGCTTTCAATTTCAGGTTTTATTTATTGAATTTAAATTCCACCTTTATCCTGTCGTACAGCAAGTTAAAATGTCTTCCTGACAAACCAGCTGAGCTTACAGGTGTTTTTTGTTTTAAAACAAGATATAAAAGCTCCAGACGCTAAGATAACAAGAGAGAACAATAACAAGTTTGTAAGGCAGAGGTCCAGGTGGTTAGGATTAGGTAGCTTTAGCGTGGCAGATTAAAATGAACAATACTGTTATAAGTAGTGCCCAAGGTTGCTGAATGGTATAAAGGAAAAGCCTTTTCCATTCAGAACTCCATTCGCCTTAAGGGCAATTTAGAAAGCCGGAACTATTCACTCTGGGCCTTAGAAGAAGGTTCTGCTCTTGCTGATCCCTTTCATGCTTGTCATTCAGTGCACTCAAAAGGCAGCTGCATTCTGACACTGTAGAGTTAAGAAAAAAAAACATCATGTATGAACCACTTGGACCGGAATCACACTGAGGTTGTTGTTACAGGGCTACCCATCCTGTCTGTTGTTACTGTAACAATGGGAAATCCACGAAGACCAACTAGTCATGGAACCTATTAGGGGAGATCAGTCAGTGGAGCTGGAAATTCCCCATGTTGGATCCCGGTAACTAAAATTCTAAAAGATATAGGCAGCGGGATTCTCCATCGGCAGTGCACCCATGCTCGTGGGATGGCCACAATGGTAAACCGCATTGACCGGATGCCAGTATGGAGAATCCCGCTGCCGACGGGGGCCGCACCGGAAAACGGGGCTGGCGGGATGGAGAATCCCGTCCACGGTGTATCTTAACTGGACTAGCCTACCAGCACTCTGTATTGGCATGCTACATGGCTTTAGTTAGATAAACTCTAACGGGACCTTTTTACACGCCTCATCTGCCAACATGCACTTAAATTCCCTGGACGAAGATGAGTGAGGAGTGTCACTGTAAGAACCCTCACAAGACCCACGAGGATGACCGGATTGATCTCCTCATGGGGGATCGTGTAACACGACGGCAGCTGGGGCTCATGGAACCAACCCTTAAAACCGGCCCGGAATGGCACCGGCATGATCTGTAATCCTGTTTTGGAATCTATGTGTTGTACGCTAGATAGAAAGTCCATAATCATATATTTCTTTGTATCTTTAAGGTACTACGAAGTATATAATTGCAGACTTTCTATCTGGCTAATGTGAGGAGTATACTTTCTCCCAAAAGAGACCTGGTTATGGATTTCCACATGTAACAAGTCACCCTACTTGAAAAAAAAACTTTATCCTTGTCAAATATTGGAGACTAACATTTTTACTGCAGTATCTGTAGTTGTAATAACTTAATAGCAATTTTGTTATTGAAGCGAGGTGTCAGTATCAATGTACAAAGAGACAGATGGCAGATAGGGGAACAATACAGCATAATATCAGAAATCCTGCAGTATAAGATTATAAAATTCTCCAAGTTAAATTATCCATATCCAGATTTTATCGGAGAAATAGTGAGCGATATTTAATGCAGAAGACATGGGTCTTACATACCACTAGAGAACTGAGTCCCACATTGTCTCCTTTCAGGAATGCCACCTGAATTAATTGCTAATCAGAAACAAGTGGACATAGAATTTACAGTGCAGAAGGAGGCCATTTGGCCCATCGAGTCTGCACCGGCTCCTGGAACGAGCACCCTACCCAAGGTTAACACCACCACCCTATCCCCATAATCCAGTAACCCCACCCAACACTAAGGGCAAATTTGGGACACTAAGGGCAATTTATCATGGCCAATCCACCTAACGTGCACATCTTTGGACTGTGGGAGGAAACCGGAGCACCCGGAGGAAACCCACGCACACACGGGGAGGATGTGCAGACTCCGCACAGACAGTGACCCAAGCCGGAATCGAACCTGAGACCCTGGAGCTGTGAAGCGATTGTGTTATCCACAATGCTACCGTGGACAGTGGCGGAACATCCGAGGTTCAAAGGCCCCGGCTTCTTCCCCTGAGAGCTGCCGGCCAATCCGAGGCTGGCAGCTGTCCAGTGCAGGCAGCGCCACCAGGAATGGTGGCGGAGGTGAATGAGGGTGAGATGGGGTTTGCGAAAGTTGTCAGGGGATTGGCTTTTGGCAGGCTTTCCACTCCGCTCCATCCCTTCATAAGTGTGTTTGATCAAGGGACCCCCACTGGCAGCCCACAAGCAACCCCAACAGTATTTATTGTTTGGCTTCCCCATGGCGAATGCTCACTTTTAATTGTCCACTTAAAGGGCTCAATTAGCAGTGAGGCAGAAAGGCAGTCCTCACACCTTGCCACTACGGACTTAATCAGGGCCGAGGCAGGCCGCCTGCTGTCCTCTTGTCCAATTGAACGCCCCCTGCCGCCAAATGTGCCTCAGGAAAGGGCATTTAAACCTAGCTCCGCATTGGAGGAAATAATGTAAAACTAATGTGCTTGGTAGTAGGAAGTTAAATAAATATCACATGTTCTTTGCACAATTATTAGGATTCCCTTCTCAATAGTTTTCTCAACAAAGTCCGTGTGAGCACAAATGGAGAAATTATTGTCATGAGAGATTTCAATTTTTGACATCTGTGGTAAAAGAAACAAGTGATTCAAAAGGAATATTTCTAAGGTGTGCGTTTCCACAGCCACTTGCAGAAATCTGGAACGTAATCCCATTTGTTATGGGCCAGGGTTTAGAGAACCCCATGGAGTTCCCCTGACCCACAACTTTTAATAGATTGTGGTATGGGGAGCACACGGCCCAGTCCACAGGTGTGGTACAGCAGAAATGGAAATGTATTTTTAAAAAGCAAAACAATGTTTATTCTATGAACCCAAGTTAAACATACAGTGAACATCTTAGCAACCATCAATTCAAATACAACCCCCAAAGACTACAACACTAAATAATCCTGAAAACTTCCCGTTTTAGCATCCATACCACTTAAAAACAAAAACTTTATCAGAAGCACATCAGGTTAAAGTCACTGCTGAAAACATTTATAATTCTGAATTCACCAAATGATCAAGAGAAAGTCTTTTGATGGCAGAGAGAACAACAGTACACCTGCTTGGTCTGGCTTCAGGTCCAATACTGAAAACAAAACTAAAACACACCCTGCAGCAAACAGCCAAAAACGAAAGTAAAAAGCTGACAGACAGCCCAGCTCTACCCACACTCTGACATCAGTAGTAAACACCCATTTCTTAAAGGTACTCTCACTACAGATAATGTACACACCCATTTCTAAACACCCATTTCTTAAAGGTACTCTCACGTGACACCACCCCCCAAGAAAAAATAAATAAACCATCAACTTCAAGATGGTTTCATTTTTCACCTTTTCTCTATTCTTTAAGAAAGGCACACAGAAAATATACTTTTTCGTTTTAAAAAACAACACACGCAAACGGGTACAATAATATATTCCATTTGTTTTGTTTTTCTTCCTCCAACTGAAATCCGTCTCGATTGACAGTTTCTTTGAACAAGAATGTCTCTGTACGATCCGTCCATTTCTCTACGACTCGGCATTTCACTTTAAAGTCAGATACTTCAGTTCAATCTGATCACAGAGTCCCTTGCAATTCTCCAACACAGGAGCATTGGTTATCACAGCTTTCAGGCAGTCAAATGCCTGTTGAAAGTCCGCTGTCCACTGAAATTTTTGACATTTCTTCAGCAAGTCCATCAGTGGAGTTAATCACGCTACAAAACCTTTGCACAAATGTTCGATCAAATCCACTCATGCCAAGAAATCGCATCATTTCCATTTGTCTCAAGGGTATTGGAAACTCCTCAATAACTGTTGGTTTCACATCCCGTGTGACCATTCGACCCTGTCCGATTGTATGGCCAAGGAAAGTGATTTGGGCCTATCCAAATTCACTTTTGGCTAGGTCTATCACCAAACCCGCCTCCTGAAGTCGATCGAATAACTCCATCAGATGTTTTTAAATGTTCTTTCTATGTCTGGCTGAAAATTACCAGATCGTCGATGTATACTGCACAATTGGGTAATCCTGAAACAACTTTGTTAGTTAACCGTTGAAATGTGGCTGGTGCGTTTTTCATGCCAAATGGCATAACTTTGAATTGGTATATACCATCTGGAGTCACAAAAGCTGAAATCTCCTTCGCCCTTTCGGATAAAGGTACCTGCCAGCAACCTTTAAGTAAATCCAGTTTAGAAATAAAAGCTGATTGTCCCACTTTCTCAATGCAATCCTCCAAACGTGGGATAAGATAAGAGTCCGTTCTTGTAACTGCATTAAACTTTCTATAGTCCACACATAACTGTTGGGTACCGTCTGGTTTAGGCGCCATCACTATAGGTGAGCTCCATTGGCTGCAACCCTCTTCAATTATACCATTTTTAACCATACTCTCAATCTCTTTGTTAACCTGTGCCAATTTTAAAGGGTTAAGTCTGTATGGATGTTGTTTGATTGGAACAGCATTTCCCACATCAACATCATATATAGCCATTTTAGTACTTCCCAATTTATCTCTACAAACTTGCCTACGTGATATCAATAACTCTATCAGGTCAGTTCGCTTTTCCTCTTGAAGGTAACTTAACAATTTATCCCAATTTTTAAGAACACCCTTGTTTTCCAATTTAATTTGAGATATGTCAAATTCACAGTCATCTGGATTTAGTTCGTCACTTTGAGTTAGAATCATTAAAACCTCCTTTTTCTCTCCTTCCCTTTCAAAGTACCTTTTAAGCATATTCACATGACACACTCAATGAGTCTTCCTTCAATCTGGTGTTTTTACCACATAATTCATTCACTTAATTTCCTTTCAATCTGATAAGGTCCACAAAACCTAGCTTTTAAAGGTTCACCTACCACTGGTAACAACACTAAAACTTTATCTCCACTGGCAAAACTACGAACTTTGGATTTCTTGTCCACTACCCGTTTCATCACATTTTGTGCAACTTTTAAATGTTGTCAAGCCAATTCATCTGCTCTATTTAATCGTTCCCTAAAATCTGGCACATAATCCAATAATATAATTTCCGATTTCTCACCCACCAAATTGTCCTTAATCAATTTAAGAGGTCCTCTTACCTCATGACCAAAAATTAGTTCAAAAGGGACTAATTTTGGTTGACTCATTTATCCCAATCCTCCGGATAATCGTGACAATTAACCCTCAACATTGTCTTTAATGTCTGATGCCACTTGTGATGCCACCTTTCTAACGTTCCCTGCGATTTTGGATGGTACACAGTTGATTTAAATTGGTTTATTCCTAAGCTATCCATAACTTCTTTGAATAACCTGGAGGTAAAATTTGATCCTTGATCCGATTGTATTTCTGTGGGTAGTCCACATCTAGTAACAAATTTAAGTAACTCCTCCACAATCTTTTTAGCTGTGATATTATGTACTGGAATGACCTCTTAGTAGGCACGTCCATTATAATCAAAAGATACTGATTCCCACTTTTTGTTTTAGGAAAAGGTCCTATACAATCAATTCGGACCAGTGTAAAAGGTTCCTCAAATGCTGGAATAGGTATTAAGGGCACTTGTTTTATCACTGCTTGAGGTTTCCTTATCACTTGACATGTGTGACATGATTGACAAAATTTAACTACGTCTAGGCGAATGAAAATGTTTTTGTATTTTAGCTTGAGTTTTCCTTATTCCCAAATGACCCCCCACTAGTACCTCATGTGCAACTTGCAACACCTCCTTTCTATACCCTACTGGCAATACTACTTCATGAACTTCTTCCCACTTTTCATCCACCTGCATTTGTAAAGGTCTCCATTTTCTCATCAAAACATCACTTTTACTGTAATAACACTCTGATTCCTCTTCCGTATAAGCTTTCTGACACATCCGTTTTATTTCTATATCTTTTTGTTGTAACTCCGCCAATTTTCCTGAACTAAAAAGATCTGCCTCATCCTCCACCTATTCTTGTTCTTTTTCAACCATTTGATCAAAAATTGTTTCTGATAATTGCACTTCAACTTCATCTTCACTCTTTGATTTCTCCTCTTGTTTTAACCTGTGACTTTGCGACCTTGTTACCACACAATCCGGAAGAATCCCAGGATATTCATCCTTCAACACTTCAGTTGTCTGATTTTCCACTGGCTTATCAACCACAGTAGGCATCACTCCCACCTGTGCTCCAGCTATATCGTTAGACAAGATAAAGTGTATTCCTGGGCAAGATAGTTTCTCTATTACTCCTACTACCACTTCACCACTCTTCACTGGACTTTCCAATCTTACCTTATATAATTGAAAACTACTCCTCTCACCCTGAATTCCACATATTACTACCTTTTCTGGCAACATTCTTTCCAAACTACATAACTCCTCATCTCTTACCATTTAAGATTGACTAGCTCCCGAATCTCTTAAAATTGTGACTTCTTTACCTGCTCTTCCTGATACACATGAGTAAACTTTACCCACACAAGTCAATTCTTTAAAGAGCTCTGGCACCTTCTTATCAATCACCTCTTGATCAAGCTGTACAATCTTTTGCACCTCCTTCGCTACACTTGGGATTTCCTTTACCACTTTAACAAACCCCACTGTCTTATCCTGTTTTACCACATTAGCCTTCCCAGTGCTTTTCTTCAACCACCAACACTGTGACTTTACATGGCCTAGTTTATCACAGTGAAAACATTTGAAATTTTTCATTTCTTTTCCACCCACCTGGATTTCTTTTTTAATCTGAGGTACACTCTCATTATCTCCCATCAGCTCACCTTTACTTTTACCACTTGAGTATTTCTCATGTCCCCAGTTTCTATCCCTCACAGGCTGAAACTTATGTCGGAAACCAAGCTTTGATTTATGAAATAATTCATAATCATCTGCCATTTCTGCTGCGAATCTCACAGTTTTAACCCTCTGCTCTTCCACATGAATTCTCACTACATCAGGAATTGAATTTTTAAACTCCTCCAAAAGTATAATTTCTCGGAGAGCTTCATACGTTTGGTCTATTTTCAAACCCCTTATCCACCTATCAAAATTACTCTGTTTCATCCTTTCAAACGCCATGTATGTTTGACCAAATTCTTTCCTTAAATTTCCAAGCCTTTGTCTGTAGGCTTCAGGCACTAGTTCATCTGCACCCAAGATGGATTTTTTCACCTCCTCATACGTCCCAGATACCTCCTCCGGTAGTGATGCAAACACTTCACTAACCCTGCCTATCAGCTTTGTTTGAACAGTAATACCCACATGTCCTGCGGCCATTTCATTTGTTTAGCCACCTTCTCAAATGAAATGAAAAAGGCATCCACCTCCTTCTCGTCAAACCTTGGCAATGCTTGGACATATTTAAATAGATCCCCACCAAGCCTTCGACTTTGACGCTCTTTCTCACTATCCTCATCACTATCATCCAACTGTACATTTCTCTTTACGTCTGCTAATTTTAAATGACTGTCATGTTTCATAGCCATTTTCTGAAGTTCAAACTCTCTCTCTTTATCTTTTTCCCTGATCTATATCTCCCTTTCTCTTTCTTTTTGTTCCGCTAGGGCTATTCTCTCTTTTCTCCTTTCTTCTCTCTCCTTTTCTTTTTCTCTCTCTCTCTCTTTCTTTTTCCGCTCTCTTTTGTATTCAAGGTGTTTTAATTCTTTCTCATGCTCCATTTGTTTAATTTGCAACTGAATTTTTGCCATTTCCAATGAGTCAAACTGTATCTCAGGCAACTTTAAATGCTTAGCCACTGCCATAATTTCCTCATCTTTTCGCATTTTGTCAGGTAATGTTAACTCCAATGTTTTTGCCAAATCTAAGTCTGCTTTTAGTCTCTATCCATAAGGTACTGCGTGTGACCGTCTCCACCCCCAAAAACATCAGAGCCTCTGAAAGAGCCATTGTCCACAACACACTCCCCACTTAAACTAGAATACCACACCTGATAAGCACCCACAATATGCTCACCCCTCACTGTCTTTAAGTTCACTAAGCTAATCCAATAGATAGACTTTTATCCCGCTCGAACCCTCAATTTGTTATAGGCCAGGGTTTAGAGAACCCCAAAGTGCATCATGGAGTTCCCCTGACCCACAACTTTTAATAGATTGTGGTATGGGGAGCACACGGCCCACTCTACAGGTGTGGTACAGCAGAAATGGAAAAGTATTTTTTAAAGGCAAAACATTGTTTATTCTATGAACTCAAGTTAACCTTTTTAAAACATACAGTGAACATCTTGGCAACCATCAATTGGAATACAACCCCCAAAGAATACAACACTAAGTAATCCTTTAAGCTTTCCTTTTTATCATCCATACGACTTAAAAACAAAACCTTTATCAGAAGCACATCAGGTTAAAGTCACTGCTGAAAACATTTATAATTCTGAATTCACCAAATGATCAAGAGAAAGTCTTTTGATGGCAGAGAGAATAGCAGTACACCTGCTTGGTCTGGCTTCAGGTCCAACACTGAAAACGAAACTAAAACACACCCTGCAGCAAACAGCCTAAAATGAAGGTAAAAAGCTGATAGACAGCACAGCTCCACCCACTCTCTGTCATCACTGCAGTATAGAACATAGAACATTACAGCGCAGTACAGGCCATTTGGCCCTCGATATTGTGCCAACCTGTGAAACCACTCTAAAGCTCATCTACACTATTCCCTTATCATCCATTTGTTTATCCAATGACCATTTGAATGTCCTTAGTATTGGCAAGTCCACTACTGTTGCAGGCAGGGCATTCTACGCCCTTACTACTCTCTGAGTAAAGAACCTACCTGTGACATCTGTCCTATATCTATCACCCCTCAATTTAAAGCTATGTCCCCTCGTGCAGGACATCACCATCTGATGAAAAAGGCTCTCACTGTCCACCCTATATAATCCTCTGATCATCTTGTATGCCTCAATTAAGTTACCTCTTAACCTTCTTCTCTCTAACGAAAACAGCCTCAAGTCCCTCAGCCTTCCCTCATAAGATCTTCCCTCCATACCAGGCAACATCCTGGTAAATCTCCTCTGCACCCTTTCCAATGCTTCCACATCCTTCCTATAATGCGGCGACCAGAATTGCACGCAATACTCCAAATGCGGCCGCACCAGAGTTTTGTACAGCTGCAACATGACCTCATGGCTCCGAAACTCAATCCCTCTACCAATAAAAGCTAACACACCGTACGCCTTCTTAACAAGCCTCTCAACCTGGATGGCAACTTTCAGGATCTATGTACATGGACACCGAGATCTCTCTGCTCATCCACACTACCAAGAATCTTATCATTAGCCCAGTAATCTGTCTTCCTGTTATTCCTTCCAAAATTAATCACCTCACACTTTTCTGCATTAAACTCTATTTGCCACCTCTCAGCCCAGATCTGCAACTTATCTATGTCCCTCTGTAACTTGTAACGTCCTTCCACACTGTCCACAACTCCACCGACTTTAGTGTCATCTGCAAATTTACTCACCCATCCTTCTACGCCCTCCTCCAGGTCATTTATAAAAATGACAAACAGCAGTGGCCCCAAAACAGATCCTTGTGGTACACCACAAGTAACTGGACTCCAGGCTGAACATTTCCCATCAACCACCACCCTTTGTCTTCTTCCAGCTAGCCAATTTCTGATCCAAACTGCTAAATCACCCGGAATCCCATGCCACCGTATTTTCTGCAATAGCCTACCGTGGGGAACCTTATCAAACGCTTTACTGAAATCCATATACACCACATCAACTGCTTTACCCTCGTCCACCTGTTTGGTCACCTTCTCAAAGAACTCAATAAGGTTTGTGAGGCACGACCTACCCTTCACAAAACCGTGTTGACTATCTCTAATCAAATTATTCCTTTCCAGATGATTATACATCCTATCTCTTATAAACCTTTCCAAGACTTTGCCCACAACAGAAGTAAGGCTCACGGGTCTATAGTTACCGGGGTTGACTCTACTCCCCTTCTTGAACAAGGGGACAACATTTGCTATCCTCCAGTCTTCTGGCATTATTCCTGAAGACAAAGATGACTTAAAGATCAAAGCCAAAGGCTCAGAAATCTTCTCCCTAGCTTCCCAGAGAATCCTGGGATAAATCCCATCCATCCCAGGGGACTTATCTATTTTCACACTTTCCAGAATTGCTAACACCTCCTCCTTATGAACCTCAAGCCCTTCTAGTCTAGTAGCCTGTATCTCAGCATTCTCCTCGACAACATTGTCTTTTTCCTGTGAGAATACTGGCAAAAAATATTAATTTAGCACCTCTCCTATCTCCTCGGACTCCACGCACAACTTTCCACTACTGTCCTTGACTGGCCCTACTCTTACCCTAGTCATTCTTTTATTCCCGACATATCTATAGAAAGCTTTAGGGTTTTCCTTGATCCTACCTGCTAAAGACTTCTCATGTCCCCTACTAGTTCTTCTTAGCTCTCTCTTTAGGTCCTTCCTAGCTAACTTGTAACTCTCGAGCACCCTAACTGAACCTTCACGTCTCATCTTTACATAAGCCTCCTTAGAACATAGAACAGTATAGCACAGAACAGGCCCTTCGGCCCTCAATGTTGTGCCGAGCCATGATCACCCTACTCAAACCCACGTATCCACCCTATACCCGTAACCCAACAACCCCCCCTTAACCTTACTTTTTATTAGGACACTACGGGCAATTTAGCATGGCCAATCCACCTCACCCGCACATCTTTGGACTGTAGGAGGAAACCGGAGCACCCGGAGGAAACCCACGCACACAGGGGGAGGACGTGCAGACTCCACACAGACAGTGACCCAGC
Organism: Scyliorhinus canicula; assembly: GCF_902713615.1. NCBI lineage: Eukaryota > Metazoa > Chordata > Chondrichthyes > Carcharhiniformes > Scyliorhinidae > Scyliorhinus > Scyliorhinus canicula. Next base: position 32,462,629 of record NC_052157.1, read on the forward strand.
CGGGAATCGAACCTGGGACCCTGGAGCTGTGAAGCATTTATGCTAACCACCATGCTACCCTGCTGCCCCTTCTTCCTCTTGACAAGTGTTTCAACTACTTTAGTGAACCATGGTTCCCTCGCTCGACCACTTCCTCCCTGCCTGACAGGTACATACTTATCAAGGACACGCAGTAGCTGTTCCTTGAACAAGCTCCACATTTCAATTGTGCCCATTCCTTGCAGTTTCCCTCCCCATCCGATGCATCCTAAGTCTTGCCTCATCGCATCATAATTGCCTTTCCCCCAGATATAACACTTGCCCTGCGGTATATACCTATCCCTTTCCATCACTAAAGTAAACTTAATCGAATTGTGGTCACTATCACCAAAGTGCTGACCTACCTCCAAATCTAACACCTGTCCTGGTTCATTACCCAGTACCAAATCCAATATGGCCTCGCCTCTCATTGGTCTATCTACATACTGTGTCAGGAAACCCTCCTGCACAAATTGGACAAAAACGGACCCATCTAAAGTACTCGAACTATAGCGTTTCCAGTCAATATTTGGAAAGTTAAAGTCCCCCATAACAACTACCCTGTTACTTTCGCTACTATCCAGAATCATCTTTGCAATCCTTTCCTCTACATCTCTGGAACTTTTCGGAGGCCTATAGAAAACCCCTAACAGGGTGACCTCTCCTTTCCTGTTTCTAACCTCAGCCCATACTACCTCAGTAGACGAGTCCTCATCAAATGTCCTTTCTGCCACCGTAATACTGTCCTTGACTGACAATGTCACCCCTCTCCCTCTTATACCACCTTCCCTGAGCTTACTGAAATACCTAAACCCCGGCACCTGCAACAACCATTCCTGTCCCTGCTCTACCCATGTCTCCGAAGTGGCCACAGCATCGAAGTCCCAGGTACCAACCCATGCCGAAAGTTCACCCGCCTTATTCCGGATGCTCCTGGCATTGAAGCAGACACACTTTAAAGCACCTTCCTGCCTGCCGGTACACTCCTGCAACTTTGAAACCTTACTCATGACCTCACTACTCTCAACCTCCTGTATACTGGAGCTACAATTCAGGTTCCCAATCCCCTGCTGAACTAGTTTAAACCCTCCCGAAGAGCATTAGAAAACCCCCCCCCCCCCACCTCCCGAAGAGCATTAGAAAATCCCCCCCCCCAGGATATTGGTACCCCTCTGGTCCAGGTGTAGATCATCCCTTTTGTAGAGGTCCCACCTACCCCAGAATGAGCCCTAATTATCCAGGAATCTGAAACCCTCCCTCCTGCACCAACACTGTAGCCACGTGTTCAACTGCTCTCTCTCCCTATTCCTGGTCTTGCTAGCACATGGCGCGGGTAACAACCCAGAGATAATAAATCTGTTTGTCCTCGATCTAAGTTTCAACCCTAGCTCCCTGAATTCCTGCCTTACATCCCTATCCCTTTTCCTACCTATTTCATTGGTACCTATGTGGACCACGACTTGGGGCTGCTCCCCCTCCCCTTTTAGGATCCCGAAAACACGATCCGAGACATTCTATTTCTTAAAGGTACTCTCACCACAGATATTTATATACACACCCATTTATAAACACCCATTTCTTAAAGGTACTCTCACATGACACCCACGCACTGAAATAACCATGTACTTACAACTCTGCCAGCTGGATGGGAGAAATGTCCAGCATTTTGTACATCACGACTTTTACAATGTGAACTGCCCTTGGACAAGAAAGAGGAGTTTAGAGACCTGCCAAGTATAAAGAATATTTAGAAGGAACATTGCTAACCATTACAGAAAATATGATTCGAAAGCAATGGCTCCTGATTCAATTTTTAGTTAAAAGATCTCTCTCCCAAGTGGTTCGCAACTAAATTGTATTTTTATTTTCCTTTCTGCATATGTGATGCAAACTGAGCACCAGGAGATATAACGGAGCAGACACTTGAATTTAGCTATTGTCTTCAAAGTAGCAAAATGTCTTGTGGCGCTTCACATGAGAGTTAGCAAACAAAATATGACACTAAGCCAAATATGCAGGTATTTGAACAGGCCTGGCCAAAGAAGTTGAGCTTAGAATCAGCTTGAAAGAGGAAAGCGAGTTAGGGAGGCATCCAGGTGGATGTTAATGATCCCATGGATCTAACTGGTGAGGAACAAGGGAATTATCCCAGTGATTGGGCCAGCATTATTCTGCTAGCTATTACAAAAGCAGATTAACTGGCTTTTCACCTGACATCTTAAGGGATGTAACTGGTAGAGAATGGTTGCCGTGTCACAGCTTCAGAAAAATTGGTTGTGAACTACCCTGAGACCTGTTGATGGTGATAAAGATATCCATCAATGCAAGTACTTCAAAGAGTCAAGGCAATTAAAGGAAAGGCGGGTAATGATAATAAAGAAAGAGAAAATTGGGCAGGATGTAAAACATTCTGCTTTGTCACGATTTTCTAATTCCCCAAACACACAGGACCAGACCCCTACAGTTGCTTGGATGCAAACCAAACCCCAATATGTTATTTAATTTGTAAAAATGCAAGGAAAGGATATTTTGCTTATGGAGTGACTTCATGCACAAATAGGCGATGGTACCTTCAAACAAACTTTACTACTAACACAGGATGAATCTAACTTTAACATCATACAAGAAAATAGTTTCCAATTGCCAGTTTAACAATGCTTAGAAATAATGCCTTAACAGCTAACTTCTAAATTTTTATCTGCAATCAGGCAAAACCCATCTCAGGTCAAAACCCACTTTTAAATATAGTTAGCAAACCCATGAATACTTGCTGCACAGAGATGACTTGAGTAAACTATTTTGAGAGAGAGGGCTCTTTCAGGAAACAGCCTGCAGATTCCTGCCTGTGTCAAATTACTGTTTAACTTCCCAGCATTTGGCCAAAAAGCTCCCATTTGGTTCACAGCACGTTCCTGACTGAAAAGTCAACTCCTGGCTGCTTCAGCCCCTGACTCCCTCCTATTAACTTGGTCAGCTCTATCTCACTAGCTGGGTTATGACCATCTTACTAAGGCTAAATACAATCAGTGGAATTCTCAGTTCCTGAGACTAAGTATTGATGCCGGGGCAGGATTTGTGGACTTCTATGACAGCAAAGCTATCACCGGTCCTGGAGCGATTCAACGACAGTTGAGGGACTAACACTGGTGCCACGTGGAACACAATCGATTCCAATAAGAAATGGTACCGGATTTGCCGGGTTCATAACTGACACTCAGGAGGTCAACAACCTGCAGCCACATATACACACTTCACTCCCCACACATACCATCCCAGTCAACAAGATGGCAGCAAGGAGAATGGCCCCCATTTTACAGTTTCGTGATTTTGGCGTCAGCTGAATCTCGCCCAACGTCTCTAATTATCTACTTCCCAGGGAACCTTCTTTATATAAACAAAATTCCATTGTCCCTATCTTGGTAAACAATATACATGGTTGGAATGAATTATGACCTTACTTTTAGGACATCTTAATTGCACATTCTGCAGCCAAAGTGTCAGTTTTTCTTTAAACCAGGATTTTAAAAACCTTTACTGCAGCAGTCACATAGACACACGAACCCGGGGTATTAACCATGTAGCCATCTGGGATGGCCACTTCCAGAATACAAAATGGATGTTTGCAAAGATTATAGAGAAACATGGACAATGCTAAGAAAGCAGGCAGGCACAGAGCCTGGTTCATATTGGGAAGGCAGCTCCCAGACGAGACTGAAACTGTAGGTCAATTAGCATATTGATGGCCCATCTCCGGGAACAAAGGAATAACATTCAAGTAACCGATACTGTAGCAGACAGCCCGACGCCAGAAAGACACAAACAAAGCAAGGCGAACGGCCACCAAAGACATGCCCAGCCATCAGGGCACCCACCCCTTTATTGGTCGAGATCAATACCAGTGATCAAGATGCGGTCCAATTAATTGGGGCCAAGTTCAAGGCCCGCCCAAAAGCGTGCGAAGCCCCCTTTGGGTATAAGAAGAAACCCCCGAGAGAGAGTCGCTCTCTTGGACTCAGCTCTCGAAGCGGAGAGACCCATCCACCAGCTGCACCAGAAGCAAGTAAGTCCAAGGTCAATGCTCGCCATCAGACGGACAACCTTAGTTGTTCTCCTGTTACACCTTCGCACCCAACAGCCTCAGATCCGAACAACGGCCATTGTTCCTCTGACTGAGTGGGCACCCGAAGTTAAGTATAGGCGTTAGCGATAGTTCAGTTTATGGTATTTGCGCATGAGTAGATGTTACTGTGTGTGTAAATAAATAGTATTGACCTTGAACTAACTAACTGGTGCATTGGTTCCTTGATCAGTATTCGGGTTTGCACCTTGTGGCGGTATCGAAAGATACCTGGCGACTCTACAGCAAACATAATCAGGATTAAGGAAGGTGACCACATTGACCGCCATATTTAGAACCAGATAAATATAGCAACAACCATTATTGCAGCAGATGCACATAACACAATATATATCACAGGAGATTGGGAGTAGTTTTGTTTTTCATTGTGTTTTCAAGTTTGGTAAAAATTTTCCTAAAACAAAAGAAACACATATATTGAGGCACCAGCAAATATAAAAATGCAACATAGCAATTTATTCTTCTCAAATAAATTAATTGTGACTTTTCCTTCAAGCGAAGGTAGTGGGATGAAACGTTGGGCCAGAAGTGACCGAAGACTCACTTTTCAATTTGTTTTTATTTCCTACTCTTCATGTCATCACTGCAGGATGACATTGAAGACTGTGATGAGATTGCTGCACATTTAATTGATACATGATTATTGAGTGAAGATCCAATGTTGGTAAATGGGAAATAATGGAGTTGGTATATATTATGACCATCTAACAGATGCTCTATCAAATCTTGAATGTAAATATTATTTGCTGCTGTTAGCCTAGTCTATGAATCTTATAGAATCATAGAATGGTTACAGCACAGAACCCACTTTGTTCTAAAATAGTTACAGTAATTATAATTTTATATTGACAGGGTAGCACAGTGGGTAGCACTGTTAAATCACAGCTCCAGGGTCCTAGGTTTGATTCCCGGCTTGGGTCACTATCTGTGTGGAGTCTGCATGTTCTCTCCGTGTCTGCGTGGTTTTCCTCCGGGTGCTCCAGTTTCCTCCCACAAGTCCTGTAAGATGTGCTGTTAGATAATTTGGACATTCTGAATTCTCCCTCTGTGTACCCAAACAGGTGCTGGAATGTGACGACTAGGGGATTTTCACAGAAACTTCATTGCAGTGTTAATGTCTGCCTACTTGTGGCCATAAAGATTACTTTACAATATTGTAAATTAACAGAAAGCAGGGAATTTTAATCCTGTGGAGCATCTGGGTTTGGGTTGGGTGGAAACCAGGAAAAATACAAATATGCCAGATTTCAGGCTCCAACCTGCTAACATTTGTCAACTGAATTGCATTAAGCTGCTTGCAACAAACCTCCACATGAATTAGGATCGACAATTAATCCCTACTAATCGTTCAATTAAAACAATATTTCAGCTGGCTCTTCAATTTAACAGTGTAGCCATACCTTTTCTGGATTTCCTGAAACTTGCCAGTGAGATCAAATTAACAGGACTGAGTGCTGTACAACATGTGGGTTTGCTGATCTGTTATCAGGTACCTGAGAGGCTGCCTGATCCCCCATCGCTAACAGTGGGCGATGCTGAAACACCACTGCTATCCAATACTTCCTCCTTTGCAGCTGTGAGTTCTTTTGGGTGCCACCTCCTGTTCTCTTCTTCCCCTTGTGTGCTGCGCTGCCCTCTGCAAGGGATGAGAGCAGACCTATCAGTGAATGTAATGCAGTGTGTGCACCCAATGGATGCAGTACATGTGATAAGCTTGACCAGCAGGGCGAAACATGACATTATAAATGGCTGATGGCAAGTGTTGATGGTGGATGGATAGATGAGGGTGTGCAGAAGTATATAAAAAGAGAAGAAAGGGTGTATCTGCAAGGTAAGTAGCTGCGAGCAGCAATGTTTTGCGGTGGGTTCAGCAAAGCAGAGTGACAGGGAGAGATGATGTGAACAGCAGTAACTAGATGAATGTGCAACTGTTCTTACCTTCCCTAACCTGGTTAGAGGCGGCACGCTGGCAAGGTGGAGAGCACTGCTGCCTTACAGCTCCAGAGACTCGAGTTCAATTCCGGCCTCGGGTGACTGTCTGTGTGAAGTTCGCACTTTCGTCCTGTGTCTGCGTGAGTTTCCTCTGGGTGCTCCGGTTTCCTCCCACAGTCAAAGATGTACAAGTTAGGCAGATCGGCCATGCTAAATGGCCCCTTAGTGTTTAAAAGGTTAAGTGGGATTACTGGGTTATGGGTATAGGGTGGAGTCATGGGGTTTAAGAAGTGTGCTCTTTCCAAGGGCCAGTGCAGACTCGATGGGCCGAATGTAAATTCTATGATTAAAATGCTTTCTGCACGGAATTCATCCCCTGCTGTTGACTTCCTGGGCTATCTCCAGCCTTGTCTTTTTGGTGCCAGTAGCAGGTTTCTTTCTCCATTAAAGGAAGCATCATTAAAGTGGCGCACAGAATTTCAGCAACCCGCTTCCACATTGGACTTCTTTCCCTGGTGCTTCCAACTCCAGGGTCTTACAATTTCGATCTTTGGGTGGGCCCTTTAAATACCGGTGTTGGAATTGTATCATGCAGTTCATCATCAGGCCCGTTTCAACGCAAGCAATGCCAAACTTGGAGATAAAGTGATAGTGATTTTGCTCCATTAAAAAGGCTGATGTGCTGAACTTACATCTGGGTTTCCCGTGCAACATTGGGCCGTGCACCCTTTTAACCAACCCATCCGGGGCTAAAAGGACTGAAGCAGAACATGACAGAGAAATGATTTATTTCAAAGAGGAGAATGACTTTGACATCACACCCTTGAAGTAATTTGGAACTATTAGCTTGGGTCCTATTAAACCCTGTTACATCATCTGCCTCGTTCTGTGCGATTGTCTGTCATCCATAGCCAATCCCTGACTACACTCAGTTAGTGTCTTCAGGAGCATAAGTGCAGAAGAGGGCATGAAGATAAGCTTTTGGTTCACCTACTTGACTGTTTAACAGTCTTGATTAAGCAACAAACTACTTGATAAGTTTGAAAAGAGAGCTTTCCATTTGGTCACACATAGGAGCAGAGTTAAAAGCAATCACAGCAGCACTTAATAACAGATTTATTCAGTAGCAAACTGTGGCAAAAGGCAATGCGTGTGCAGCTGTATGACCGAAAGAATGACCTGTATAGGAAGCAGATGACAAATACCACTGTTCACAACTATGCAAAGCCCACCTCAACTTTCTTTCAAACCATTGCAATGAAGAAATTGTTTAAGCTCTGGAAATTGCCTTGCAAAAACCACAAAATTAATTTTAATTGTGTCAGGAGTTGTATGAAATTCGCAAATCTGAATCAGAAATGCCAAAGGCAATTACAGATTATAAATAGTTGTCGCATGAAACCTGCTTGAGATACTGAGCTAAAATTAGAATCGCCACATTCAGTTAACGAAAGGACATGAGCAGGATTAACTGAAAGCTAAAAGCTAATTGACTACTGATTTAGAACCATGGAATTATACGATGATTACAGCACAGAAGGAGACCATCCGGCCTCTGTGTATGTACGAGCTCTCTGCAAGAACAACCCAGTTAATCACACTCCCTCATTCTCTCCCCAAGGCGAATGTTTTCTCTGCAGGTGCTTCTCCAGTTTTCCTTTTGGAAGTCCTGCCACCTGCCACCACCACACTTTTATCGAGTCGTAGATTGTTACAGTACAGAAAGAGGCCCTTCGGCCCGTCATGTCTACGCTGGCCATCAAGCACTTGCCTATGCTAATCCCAAATTTCAGGCAGCGCGCTCCAGATCTCAGCCACTCGCTACATCAAAGAGTTTTTCCTCATGTCGCTGTTGCTGTTTTAACCAATCACCTTAAATTGGTGTCCTCTGGTTCTCCACCCTTCCTCCAATGGAAAGGGGCTTCTCCCTATCTGCTCCATCACATCGCCTCTCAACCTTCTCTTTTCCAGGGAGAACAACTCAGCTTCTCCAATCCACCCCTGTAACTGAACTCCCTCATTCCTGGAACTATTCTCGTAAAACATCTCTGCTTCCTCTCAAAGGATGCACCCTTCCCGAGCAGAATTGGATTCAATCCTCCAGTTGAGGATGAACCAGAGATTCAGAAAGTTTAGCACAATTTAATTTGCTCTTGTATTCCATGCTCCTTGGTTTATAAAGTCCAGGAGCCTGTCTGGCCTTATCACCAGTTTCTCAACCTGCCCTCTCATCTGTATTGACTTGTGCACAAATAATGCCATGGGATGGATTCTCCGATCCCCGACGGCGGAATCGCGTTCGACGAGGGGACGGAGAATCCCCGATGACGCCCAGACCGGGGGCGGCGCCGCTTTCACAATGCACCGCCCCCTGAAAAGCGACGTACTCCCGCATTTTGTATCCACAGCCTCAGGCCATTGCCTGAGGCCCACCCCGTGATGCTCCGTCCCCGACCGGCCAAATTCCCGACGGCGTGGGGCACGTGCGGTCACATCCGTCGTGAACCCAGCGTGGTGGCCATGGATTCAGTCCGGCGCCACCACAGTCGGGGTAGGGCCGATGCGCGGGCTTCAATCGGGGCTGGGGGGACTGCGGGTGTGGGGGGGGGGGGGGGGGGGGTGCTGGGGGCGGTCCAGGTCGCGCGAGCAGCCGAAGGCGGAACTATTTTTGGAATCCGGGACCGCGGGCTGAGTCCGCCATGAAGCAGGGTGTGGCCGCTGCAGGCTTCTGCTGTGCGTATGAGCGGCTACGGACCCGGCAATGCTCTGAGCCGTATCAGCAGCTAGAGTTGGGAGCTCTACGCTGCCTCCCTGCTAGACCCCCCCCCCCCCCCTCTCCCCCGGAGCAGTGAATCGGGGAGCGTTTTCCATCAATTTTCCTGCCGTGAAACACCACCGTTTTCACGCCGGTGTGGGGACTTAGTCTCCCAAACGGATAATCCACCCCATGTCTCTTTGTCCCTGCGGCCACTTTAGAATTCTGCCCTTTATTTCACATTTCCTCTTCTCCCTCTTCCTACCAAAATGTATCACTTCACAGTTCTGTGGATTGATTTTCATCTGCTTGTATCCACCCATTCTGCTCGCCAGCCTATTTTAAGTGTATCACTATTCCCCTCACAGTTCACAAAACGTCCAAGTCTAGTAAGAATCTATATATGATTTATAACAAGCTGTATAATTAAAAGGTTTTTGTCCCTGGTAAGCAACCAAAGGGCAAAATTGTCTACAGTGTGGGAAATATCTGCCGAGCATGAGGCCACGTCTAATTACCTGATTCGACTGTTATTCATGAAGTTAACAGATGAAAATATTAATATTACGCTAACCTTTTCCTCATACTGTCTGGCGAGCAGAAATTGAGAAGCAGCGATCAGGTGGGCTGATGTCAAGGTGAGTGGTCAGGCTGGCCAATTTTAAATCGTCTGCGCACCCCCCCACCGGTCAGCATCCAACCCAGAAATGGGAGGAAGCTGTGGCTAGCAGGCAGGCAGATGCAGAATTCCAGGCAGCAGGAAGCCAATGTACATAAGAACACAAGAACTAACAGCTGGAGTAGGCCAACTGGCCCCCCAAGCCTGCTCCACCATTCAATGAGATCATGGCTGATCTTTTTTGGACCCAGCTCCACTTTCCGGCCCAAACACCATAACCCTTAATCCCTTTATTCTTCAAAAAAACTATCTATCTTTATCTTAAAAACATTTAATGAAGGAGCCTCAACTGCTTCACTGGGCAAGGAATTCCATAGATTCACAACTGTTTGGTTGAAGAAGTTCCTCCTAAGCTCAGGCCTAAATCTACTTCATCTTATTTTGAGGCTATGCCCCCTAGTTCTGCTTTCACCCGCCAGTGGAAACAACCTGCCCGCATCTATCCTATCTATTCCCTTCATAATTTTATATGTTTCTAGAAGATCCTCCCCGCATCCTTCTAAATTCCAACGAGTACTGTCCCAGTCTACTTCAACCTCTCCTCGTAAGAAGGGACCAAAGGAATGGTTATTGGAAATGGTGGAGTTTCAGGAGGGTTCTCGGGCTTACCCTTGGTACCTATTCAGAAGCGAAGACTAAAATTGTAGAATGGGGTGGGTCAGGCGGGGATGGTGTGAGGAAGTGGGATGTTATCAGGTACCAATCTCCTGGGTGATTTTAACCATCTGTCCCCCTGGTTTTGCCAAGATGGCAGGATTAAAATCATAATTTTAGCATCCGTCTTAACTCAAGTTCCAATTGAAGCAACACGTGATTCCTTCTCACCATGATGATTGGTAAGTAGCATTAATGGTAATGATACTACTTATATCCACCTGATCCTTGCAGTTTGCTATCGTCATAGATTGAAAAATTAATGTTTTGTCCTCAATGCCATGAGAGGAAATAATTAATAAAAATATAAATCAGAGCCTTGGGAATTATGCCTATCAGACTATATGAGATAAAATGTGATTACCTACCAATAGACCTCACATGTTCTCTATCCCAATCTACTTGTTTACTACGGAAGTTCATATCAGGTGTTAGGCTTTGGCTAGAAGAAGATCCCATATGGGAATTCTGATGAAAAGACAGTCCAAGCTAGGCTAATTATGAAAATGCCACCTTCTGCCATTGCTCCTGATTAAGTCTTCTGCCTCTCCAAACCAGCTGGATATCCTGACGACCCATTCATCCTCCAAGTGTTGCCAGACGCCAGGTACCCCCACCAATTTTCCCAGGCTACATTAGAAGCTTCACCCATCAGCTGAGTTCACACAATGGGCTCACCCTACAACTTCTCCCAGACCAGAGAGATTTTCCAATGTTCCCTCCGATCTCAGCTGGCAGTTTTTAACAGGTTAAAGATCCCACAGCCAAGTGCCTCGAGTGCAAACAACCCTCAGCCCCAAGAGTTCTATGCGACTACCAACCTCTACTAATACTGCCAAGCCCCAAACCACCTTCCCAATACTCTACAGTCCCACTCGCACCTCTTGGGAGGCACGGTAGCACGGTAGTTAGCACTGTTGCTTCACAGCTCCAGCGTCCCAGGTTCAGTTCCCGGCTTGGATCACTGTCTGTGCGGAGTCTGCACGTTCCCCCCGTGTCTGCGCGGGTTTCCTCCGGGTACTCCGGTTTCATCCCACAAGTCCCAAAAGACGTAGTGTTAGGTAATTTGGACATTTTGTATTCTCCCGCTGTGTACCCGACCAGGCGCTGGAAGGTGACGACTAGGGGCTTTTCATAGTAACGCCATTGCAGTGTTAATGTAAGCTTACTTGTGACAATAAAGATTATTATTATTGTTATTATTATTGACGAGTCATTCAAAATTGTCACCTCAATGGGGAGTGGGTGATGTAGTGCTGATGTCACTGGACAAAATCCCGGCTAATGTTCAGAGGACAGGGGTTCAAATCCCACTATGACATCTGGTGAATTTTAAATCCAAAGTTCAAATGGAAATCTGGAATTGAAAGCTACTCTCAGTAATGGTGACCACAAACTTGTCATCGATTGTTGTAAAAGCCCACCTGGTTCACTAATATCTTTCAGGGAAGGAAATCTGCCATCCTTACCTGGTCTGACCTACATGTGACTCCAGACCCACAGCAATGAACTGCCCTCGGAAATGGCCCAGCAAATCATTCACTGCAAGAACAATAAGGAATGGGCAATAAATGCTGCCCTTTCCTGTGACATCCACATCCCATGTAAGAATACATTTTAAAAAACCCATCTCACCCATTGACCCCTGGATGCTGTGATGCAAACCGGAATGCTGATCTTCCTGATATACTGCTCTCTCACTGCACTGCTGTACTGATTCAAAACTGGATCTTCCAGCCTGATGGGAGAGATATCAGAGTTCTGTGTCAACAGTTCAACACTGCTCACCTCGAGGTTGTACCACTTCACAAAAGAAACGGGTTCGGGATTCTCCGGTTCCCCAGCCACGTGTTTGTCGGCAGCGCGCCGTTGATTGGCGGCGGGATTCTCTCTTCCTGCCGTTTGTCAATGGGATTTCCCAATGAAGCCACCCCACACCACCACGAAACCCATGGGCAGGGGTGCACGATTTCCAGTGAAAACAGTCCAAGCTTGTTGAACAACGAAAACGTCACCGCCTGTCATGGTTCATTGAGTCTTTCACCTCAATATCTACTCCATTCCTGCTCGACACACCAACTGGATATTCCAAGGTCCGAGGCACCTAGTTCAAGAATTTTAGACCATAACCTCTGTCTCCATTTTGTTCCATGTTTTTTTTTAGTGTTTCTTTTTGCTGGTTTGTTTCTTTATTTATTCCTTCATGTTGCATTTAAATTATAATAATCTTTATTAGTGTCACAAGTAGGTTTACATTAACACTACAATGAAGTTACTGTGAAAAGCCCTCGGTCACCACATTCCGGTGCCTGTTCAGGTACACGGAGGGAGAATTCATAATGGCCAATTCCCCTAACAGAAAGTCAACCCACGGCAACCCACGTGCATGCGCGGATTCGTGCCGACTGTGGCGCACATGCGTGATCCCGCGCCGGCCGTGGCGCACATGCATGATCTTGCGCCGCCCGTGTTGATGCCCGTTTCGGCAGCTGGAGCAGCGTGAGGCTCTCCAGTACCGTGCTTACCCGCTGTGCAGCGCAGGATTGATGATCCTAGCGGCCAGATGACGCTGTTGTAAAACGCTCCGGCGTTTACGACAGCGTCACCACTTAGCCCCAGGATCGGAGAATCCCACCCCATATATTTGTTTCATTATTATACCCATTCCCACTCTCTTCGCGTTCATCTCTCTTGCCCTCCATCCTTTCCCAGACCTTTCCTCTTGTCCTTACTTCCCACACCACTCTTGTCCTGGTTTCAAACTCTTGTATTTCTTCAGTTTTGATGAAAGGGCATCGAGCTGAAACGCTAACTTTGGGTGGGATTCTTCTCTGTCCATTCACAGCAGCGGGATTCTCTAGTCCTGTTGCAGGGAATGGGAAATTTGGCTGAGCGCTGAATTCTCTGTCCTGGCTAGCAGGGGTAGCGGTGCGGACTCAAAATGGAGAACCCTGGCTTTGTTTCTCTCCGCAGACGCTCACTGCTCTGCTGAGCATTCCCAGCACCTTTTGGCGTCTGATTTCAGATTTCTAACATCCGCAGCATTAGAACTTTGTCGCGAAGGCTTAATTGAGATTTGCATCATTCGATATTCAGTGTAATGAGAACAGGAAAGGGAACAGCGCTGCCAGCATCTACTTCACCAACGTCAGTGAATTATTTTGCAGAGAACTGAGAACTTTGGTAGAAATACCAGAATTCATCGGATAACATTCAGGCTCGGGATGATAAGGGGCCAATAATATGCGGGGTGCTCGGTAATGGCCATCAATAAATCCTGGACTTGCCAGGGACACCCACATCCCATGGTGGGCAGCACAAGTGGATAGCACTGTGGCTTCACAGCGTCAGGGTCCCAGGTTCGATTCTCCGCTGGGTCACTGTCTGTGTGGACTCTGCACGATCTCCCCGTGTCTGCATGGGTTTCCTCCGGGTGCTCCGGTTTCCTCCCACAGTCCAAAGACGTGCAGGTTAGGTGGATTGGCCACGCTAAATTGCCCTTAGTGACCAAAAAGGTTAGGAGGGGATATTGGGTTATGGGGATAGGGTGGAAGTGATGGCTTAAGTAGGTCGGTGCAGACTCGATGGGCCAAATGGCCTCCTTCTGCACTGTATGTTCTATGAAATAATTCTAAAATACACTCCGATCTTTTAATACAGCTGTTGTTTAATCATGCGGAATGCGCTTGCCAGAGTTTCATCATGTGGCAGTCTCTCTGCTAATCTCACGGACATTAATGATAATAATTTTAATGTGTTAAACCGTCTTTTCACCTGACTTGTGAAGGTGCTGTTTTGCAGTGAGTCAGCAACAGCAGCAACTTGCATTTACGTATCACCTTTAACACAGAGAAAAAGCTCGAAAGCCGTTCATGAGGATGTAGCAATAAAATGGATGGAGAGGAAGAGAAGGCATATTAAGGCAGGGAAGTTGTTGGGGTGGTGGTGGTGGTGGGGGGGGGGGAGGGCACGTGATGCATGACTACATGTTGTACATATTGGTCAAAGGTGAGTTAACTGTCTTAAAAGAAGAGGTGTGAGAGTTTAGAGGGGAAAGGGTGTTAGAAAGGAATTGTCTCAACATGGGCCTGGGTGATTGAAGGCACAACAGCTCTGAGAGAAGAAGAAGATGAACAAACAGCCAGAGACAGAGCAATGGAGTTTGTGGGGAGGGCGAGGAAGCGGATGCTGCGGAGCTGGGGAAGGTTATAGAGAAACTAGAGATTGAGGGTGTTAGAAAGAGCTGGAAGCTATTTCTATTGCGAAAGAGGCAATGACTCCATTTTGAAAGAGAGGGGAGTAACACCCGAAGAGAGATACCCACTTTCAATGTTAACAGGTAAGGCAGTCAGGCACTGAAATTGGGAGGGGTCAACAATTTAGTGGGAATGGGTTTGAGAGAGCAGAGGTTGAAACTTATGGGCAAGGGACGCTTGAGATTGAGGGCAAAAGGGAAACAAGGAGAGAAATTGGGGAAACAGCCGGTTCAGGGCTACAGTCAGAGGGAATGTGTGAGGAGGCGTGACTTGTTTGGAAAAGAGATCTGGGGCAATTCGCTGAATGCCACTATGGTTGAGACCACCCTGAAAAGTCCATAAGCCTGTCACACCAGCGGTTGGAAGTGAGAGTGGACGAAGTAGGGCACAGAGGTGTAAGGAAATTATAGATTCTGGAGAAAACAAGTGAGAGTTTATCTTGTTCTCCGGAATAATCCTGGAAATGTGGACAGTTTGGCCTGATGGTGAGGAAAGGCTGATTGTTGTGGTCCTTCGAGAGAGACTCAAATCTGATTGTTTGAGGGAGTGGAGGTGACGCCACACCGTATAATATGACAGCAAGTCGAAGATCAAAGTCTTGACAGTTGTGTAACGACTGGGATGGGTGGAGTGCTAATGAGTATGCAGGTTCCATCACTAGTTTAGAAATTTAACTCACTCACCAAAACAACCAGTTATTTCCCTTTTGCTATTGCTAGACACAGGATAAAAGCGACTGGCCGGGGTTTTTCACTCCTGAATTGGTTAGATCATCCACGGCAGATTCAAGGGCCCAGCCATAAATTCATTGACTTGCGACGGGATTGGATGATCTCAGTGGTGGGCGTGTCCAGAAAATCCCTCCCCTTAAACCAGGCTTCTTTCAATAGGAGTGGCGCCCGGGGGCGATTCACTCTCCCTTGTCATGCAAATTTATGCATGACAAGAAGCTTATGGGATTCTGTTTGGATCCCGCTACCTGGTCGGCATTATGAGTGGGCTTCCTGATAGTGAGGTCAGGCGGATGGCCCCCTCACCCACAGAATCCAAATCCTGTCACCCCGCTGACAAGTAGTGACATCCTTCCCGCACCAGCACAGGAATCATGGGTCAACTCCACCCCCTACAGCACGTACGCATGAGGGTGACCTGAGCATCCCTCACTGCCCCACTGACCCCCCTCATCAGACCCGCAACAGAGACCCCCCCATCAGACCCCCATCAGAGACTCCCATAACAGAGACCTCCTCATCAGAGACCCTCTATCAGAGACCCCCAGTCTGTGCTTGGAAGCTAAAGGGAAGGCCAGGCAGAAACAGTGAAAAATCACTTCTTTTTCACTTACCATTCCCTTACACCTGCTGCCTCAGACAGAAGTGTTGAAAGCAGCAGCTATTACTTCAGAGAAAGTCAAAACACATAATAATAATAATCTTTATTATCACAAGTCTTACATTAACACTGCAATGAAATTACTGTGAAAATCCCCTAGTCAACACATTCCAGCACCTGTTCGGGTCCACTGTGGGAGAATTCGGAATGTCCAATTCACCTAAAAAGCACATCTTTCGCGATTTGTAGGAGGAAACCGGAACACCCAGAGGAAAACCCATGCAGTCACGGGGAGAACATGCAGACTCTGCACAGTCAGTGACCCAAGCCAGGAATCAAACCTGGGTTCCTGACGCTATGAAGCAACAGTGCTAAGCATCATGTCACCATGCCCTCATGCCGCACATCACAAGGCTTTAAACCCTCTCACACCCTTTGATCTGCGAGGCTTATATTCACTTTCAAAGAGAAATAGTTTTCAATAGGTTGTAATTGACTGGACAGTAGCTTCTAGGCAGCTAGGTGTCTGGATTATTTATTGTCATTTCCCTTCACGCTTGAATATATCTTAAGTACCTTGTTGGGAATCTAACACTAATGCTTAGAAACATCTAGGAGATAAGTGCTTTCACTTCCTCTTTCTCTCAGCAGAAAGCACTTAAATACCATTGATGTGGTGAGGACCTATCAATCATAGTGAGAGAATGAACCAGATTCCGTCAGGTGTCATGGGCTGGAAACATTACCCTGCATTCTGCGCCTGGCATGAATCCAATTTAGGCATTCTCCCGCTATTCCCCGGGAATGGTAGAAGGTGTGCCAAGCCCAATGAGGTGTTAGAATTGTCCCCATGGTTTTCCCAACAGTTGGGAGTTTCAAAGTGCAACTGTAAGTGACCTAAGGGAATGTACGTTTAAGGGTTGTACAGAGAAAGAAGTGAAGATGGAAGCAGGAGGCGGTTATATGTGGTGAGAGATAAAAGGTAAGAGTTGGAGATGGCCTGGAATGTGACTGAGACAATGAAGTAAAGTAGGGGATGTGAATATGCATCAAGATACCTTACAGGAGATGGCCAGTTGAGAGAGAAGCGGGTAGTGAAATGAGAGGAGATCGGATAAGGAGAGATGAGATTGAAATTGAGGATGAGGATCTTCTTATTGCAGAAGATAAGCGATGAAAGGAAGAATGATATCTCAGGCAGAACTTTGGAGCTAAGTGAACAGCAGAAGACAAACATTTCAAAGGGAACGAACGATGGATGGAGCAAGGTGAGACACTCAAAGGAGGAAAAGGTGCCAGAGAAACAAATAGGTATGTTTCGCTGACAAGAGCCACATTGCCAGTGGAGGATTTTCGGAAGCACAGGGTGTGGAAAATGTATGGAGGCTTCAGACGGGGAAATGTGTTGCCACCTATGAGTCAAGTTTCAGTCAGACCATGGGCCGGATGTTTCCTGGGTGAGTTATGATCCCAACAGTTGGATCAATTCTAGGTTGCGCAGCTGTTCCCAAGCGAGGG
This sequence comes from Scyliorhinus canicula, assembly GCF_902713615.1. NCBI lineage: Eukaryota > Metazoa > Chordata > Chondrichthyes > Carcharhiniformes > Scyliorhinidae > Scyliorhinus > Scyliorhinus canicula. The sequence continues at coordinate 32,479,911 of NC_052157.1, forward strand.
GGAAGAGGATGCAGATAGTGCTAAACACTGGAACGACATGTCATGGGACGGCACGGTTACACAGTGGTTAGCACTCTGCCTCACAGCTCCAGGGTCCCGGGTTCAATTCCAGCCTCGGATTACTGTCTGTGTGGAGTTTGCACTTTCTGCTCGTGTCTGCGTGGGTTTCCTCCGGGTGCTCTGGTTTCCTCCCACAGTACAAAGATGTCCAAATTAGGTGGATTGACCATGTTAAATTGCCCCTTAGTGTCCAAAAGGTTAGGTGGGGTTACTGGTTTACGGGGATAGGGTGGAGGTGTGGGCTTAAGTAGGCTGCTCTTTCCAAGGGCTGGTGCAGACTCAATGGGCCAAATTCCCTCCTTCTGCGCTGTAAATTCTATGATTCTATGAACTCAGGAAGGCCCAGGCTCAAGTCCCCCTTTCCGACATGAAAAAGCTGACTGATGCTCTGCATTATCATTCCAATGTGAACTCTTATTTCCCATATACTAAATGAATATGAGGACCAGAGGGCAACAAAGTGGGTGGGAGAGCTGCACTTGATTGACATGATGTTTCATTGGTTAGTGGCACTGTCCATCATAAGAACATAAGAACTAGGAGCAGGAGTAGGCCATCTGGCCCCTCGCGCCTGCTCCGCCATTCAATGAGATCATGGCTGATATTTTTTGAACTCAGCTGCACTTTCCGGCCCGAACACCATAACCCTTAATCCCTTTATTCTTCAAAAAACTATCTATCTTTATCTTAAAAACATTTAATGAAGGGGCCTCAACTGCTTCACTGGGCAAAGAATTCCATAGATTCACAACCCTTTGGGTGAAGAAGTTCCTCCGAAACTCTATTGAATATTGCACGGAATTGATTCACCTGCCATAAATGGGTAATAACTTACGCGCAGTGGGTGGAGATGTGAGAATGTTGGATATAAAACAAAGAACTGGGATGGCAAAATATAACCAGGAGTCTGCACATCTCCTTTGAGTACACCAAGAATTCAAGCAGATTCTGGAATTTAAAAGGGGCCATATTTGGCCTTTCAAATTCCTTACCTATTCAGGCCTACAAAATGTAACTTGCTGTGACATTTGTACAGCATCCAGCATATTCCAAGTAGTTCGAATCATATATTGAAATGTTGAGAGTTTTTTAAAAATCTATTAAATGGACAACACTCTACAGTGATCCTGATCACCCAACTCTTCTTGATAACCGTTGATTAGATTAAATTTAGATTTATTGTCGCATGTACCAAGATACAGTGAAAAGTATTGTTCTACGTGAAGTCCAGGCAGATCGATTCATACATGAATACATGGTACATACTATAAATACACAATGTAAATGCATAAACATAGACATCGGGTTTAGCACACTGGGCTAAATCGCTGACTTTTAAAGCAGACCAAGGCAGGCCAGCAGCATGGTTCCATTCCCGTACCAGCCTCCCCAAACAGGTGCCGGAATGTGGCGACTAGAGGCTTTTCACAGTAACTTAATTGAAGCCTACTCGTGACAAGTGATTTATATTATATTATTATATATAGTACGACAACTGTAGAGAAGATGTGTAGAAAGATCAGTTCAGTCCATAAGACGGTCATTCAGGAGTCTGGTCACAGTGGGGAAGAAGCTGTTCGCAAATTTGTCTATTTTCTGCCGATAGAAGAAGTTGGAAGAATGATTAAGGCGGGTGGGAGGACTCTTTGACTATGCTGCCCACTTGTCCCAAGGTGGCGGGAGGTGTAGATAGAGTCAATGGATGGGAGGCGTGTTCACGACTCTCTGTGGTTTCTTACGGTCATGGGTCAAGCAGTTGCCATACCAGGCTGTGATGCACCCAGATAGGCTGCTTTCTATGGTACATATACAGAAATTGGTAAGAGTCAATGTGGGCATGCCGAATTTCCTTAATTCCTGAGGAAGTATAGACACTATTGTGTTTTCTTGGGCGACATGCGTGGACCAGGACAGATTGTTGGTGATGTGTGCACCTCGAAATTTGAAGCTGTCAACGATCTCCACCTTGGCACCATTGATACAGACAGGGGGATGTACGACACTTCGCTTCCTGAAGTCGATGACCAGCTCCTTAGTTTGCTGACTTTGAGGGAGAAATTATTGCCATTGCACCATGCTGCTAAGTTCTCTATCTCCTTCCTGTACTCTGACTCATCATTGTTTGTTTACTGATCCACTATGGTCGTGTCATCAGCAAACTTGTAGATGGAGTTGGAGCTGAATTTTTCCACGTAGTCATGTGTGTATAGGGAGTATAGTAGGGGGCTAAGTACGCAGCCTTGCAGGCCCACAGTATTAAGGACTATCGTGGCAAAGGTGTCAATGTTTATCCTTACTGATTGAGGTCCGTGGGTCAGGAAGTCGAGGGTCCATTTGCAGATGGAGGAGCAAAGTCCTAGGTTTTGGTGTTTTGATATGAGCTTGGCTGGGACTATGGTGTTGAAGACAGAGTTGTATTCAATGAACATAGGTGCCTTTTTTAATCAGGATGCTCCAGGGATGAGTGTATGGCCAGTGAGATAGCATCTGCTGTGGACCAGTTGTGGTAGTATCCAAATTGCAGTGGATCAAGGCAATCTGGAAGGTTGGAGTTGGTGTATCTCATGACTAACATCTTGAAGCACTTCATAATAATACACGTCAGGGCCACTGGTTGATAGTCACTGAGGCAGGCTGCCTGGTTCTTCTTTGGCACCGGTATGAGAGTGGTCTTCTTGAAGCAGGTGGGAACCTCGGATCGGAGTAGGGAGAGGTTAAAGATGCCTGCGTACACACCCGCCAGTTGGTCCGCACAGGATCTGAGTGCACAACCGGGGACTCCGTCAGGACCCATTGCTTTCCATGAATTCACTTTCGAGAAGACCGATCTAACTTCTGAGGTTGTGATGGTAGATATGGGTGTGTCCGAGGTTGTTGGGGTAGGTGACATTAGTTTGTGGTTGCCTGCTCAAAACAAGCATAGAATGCATTGAGTTCATCGCGTGGGGTGCTCTGTTGTCAGAGATTATACTCGGCTTTGCTTTGTGCCCGTTAAATTGTGTAAGTCTTGCCAGAATTGGTGAGAGTTCGTGTTGTTAGTCTGTGACTCTAGCTTAGTCTGGTTTAGATTGTGATTGTGTGGACTTTAATTAAAAGTTGCAACTTTGAGAACCCTCACTGGATCAGTTCCTAAATCTAATTATTTTAGAGGAGGCAAACAACTGATTGTGGTAGACCGTATTATATGTATTGCGGTACCTGTATTGGAGGTACTACTGTATTAGAAATACGTGGGTAAATCCCTGTCTGCTGGCTCCGTCCAGTGGATGGTATAAAGAGGTGTTCCCCTGGCTGCAGTCATTTTCTGTTACGAGCTGCTGGGGAACACATCTTGTCTCATAAAGCCTTCGATTATTCTCTAATCTCGCTTTCGCAATAATTGATCGTGCATCAATTTATTCAACAAGATATTGAAAGATGGAGCTCCGCATCAAGCCGGACCGTCTGCAACTGAGGCCCCACGCAGCAAACACTTTGGCCACCTTTGATCACTGGCTGGCTTGCTTCCAGAGCTACATCAGGACGTCCACAGACCCATCCACGGAGGACCAAAAGTTACAGATCCTCTACCCGAGGGTGAGTCCCGAAATCTTTCCACTCATCAGGGACGCACCTAAATACGCTGAAGCTATGGCACTGCTGAAAGGGCACTATATTCGCCCGGTGATTCAAGTACATGGTAGACGTCTTCTGGCCACCAGACGCCAAATCCCGGGGAAATCCCTGGACGACTTCTACTGCTCCCTGCTAGCCCTTGGTAGGAACTGCGACTGTCGACAAGTTTTGGCTACCGAGCACACTGAACTCTTAATTCGGGACGCCTTCGTCACAGGCATGCTGTCCACACAAATCCACCAGCGGCTGTTAGAAGGAGATACACTCGCTCTTAAGGAGGCTAGGAGACTCGCAAACTCTTTAGAGTTGGCCTCCAGTAATGCCCAGGTGTACGCCCCCGGCAGCATGGCACCCCCATGGACAGCGTGGACCCCACCTGCTTCCAACCCGACCTCATCCTCCAATTCACTGCAAGCCTGCGCCACGCGGCAGTTCTTCCACTTCATCAAAACCTGCAACCTGCCCTACTCCATAGAGGAGGTCAGGACCATCACCAGAAACTGCCAAATCTGCGCAGAGTGCAAGCCACACATCGACTGGCCAGATAAAGCACATCTGGTGAAGGTCTCCTGCCCCTTTGAGCGCCTCAGTATAGACTTCAAAGGACCCCTCCCCTCCACCGACCACAACACGTACTTTCTGAACGTGGTCGATGAGTTCTCCCGGTTCCCATTCGCCATTCCCTGTCCCGACATGTCTGCTGCCACCGTCAATAAAGCCCTCCACAGTATATTCACACTGTTCGGTTTCCCCAACTACGTACACAGCGATAGGGGGTCCTCCTTTATGAGTGACGAGCTGCGTCAATTCCTGCTCAGCAAGGGCATTGCCTCAAGCTGGATGACCAGTTACAACCCCGGGGAAATGGACAGGTGGAGAGGGAGAACGGGACGGTCTGGAAGTCCGTTCTGCTGGCCCCACGGTCTCGAAATCTCCCGGTCTCTCGCTGGCAGGAGATCCTCCCCGATGCTCTCCATTCCATACGGTCACTCCTGTGTACCACAACTAATGCAACCCTCCCATGAACGTCTTCTTGTTTTTCCCAGGATGTCCACTTCCAGGGCATCACTCCCAACATGGCTGGCAGCTCCTGGACCCGTCCTGCTCCGGAGACATGCGCGGACCCATAAGTCTGACCCGTTGGTCGAGAGGGTCCACCTTCTTCATGCTAACCCGCAGTATGCCTACGTGGCACGCCCCGATGGACGCCAGGACACGGTCTCCCTCTGGGATCTGGCACCCGCTGGATCCCCACCCACGGCCCCCTCACCAACCCCTCCACCCAAACCATTCTTCTCTGCTCCACCCACTTCCCCACCAGCGCACCTCACCGCAGCCCCCGCCCCAGGAGGATCTGTCCTCCCACTGGTTCCACCCAGAGGTAACGAAGCAGAGGACTGCACGCTCCTGGAGTCGAAAATGCCTGAGTCGGTGCCAGCATCACCACCGAGACTGCGACGGTCGCAGAGGACCATCAAAGCCCCCGATCGATTGATTTCTTCATTGTAATTGTTACTGTGGTTGTTATTGTTACTGTTCAATGTTTTGCCACCACCCTACCAGACTTTTTTTTCAACAGGGGGTGAATGTGGTAGACCGTATTATATGTATTACGGTACCTGTGTTGGAGGTACTACTGTATTAGAGGTACGTGGGTAAATCCCTGTGTGCTGGCTCCGCCCAGTGGATGGTATAAAGAGGTGTTCCCCTGGCTGCAGCCATTTTCTGTTACGAGCTTCTGGGGAACACATCTTGTCTAATAAAGCCTTTGATTATTCTCTAATCTCACTTTCACAATAATTGATTGTGCATCACTGATCCTGGGGTGATTACTGCTCTTCTTTTACACAGAGGGATGGTTTGTGCGATGGGAGCGTTTTATGGAACCCAAGCATCGGAATCCAGGCCATTGTTTAATGAATAAAAGTTCACTGCATTCCTTTTTGAAGCTGTGTCATTGTTAGAAAATTCATTACATCGGTAATTTATACAATGTAGTATCAATTTTGCTCAGTCGGTTGAATTGCAACTTGGTGGTTCAGCTTTTGACAGTGAATAGGGAGTGAGTTGTAATGCTGCTGTTTTAACATAGCTAACTAGCCATATAAATACTGTGGCTGTACGAGTAGGGGTGGGACTTGGAACCCTGCGGGGAATGAGTCACCTCCAGACTCCCCAAAGCCTGTCCACCATCTACAAATCAAGAGTATGATGGAATGCTCTCCTCTTGCCTGTATGAGTGCAGCTCCAACAACAATCAAGAAGCTTGACACCATCCAGGATAAAGCAGCCCCACTTGATTGGCACCCTATCCACAGACGTTCACTACCTCCACCACCGATGCACAGTAGCAGCCGTGTGTACCATCTAGCCACCCACCAGCACGGTGTGAACACCGCATGGACTTCGGCAGTTCAAGAAGGAAGCGCATCACTCTCTTCTCAAGGAGAGTTAGGGATGAGAATTAAATGCTGGCCGAGCCAGCGGAGCCCACATTCAAGGGGGGAAAGAAATCACTGACCTCTGAGTCAGAAGATATAAAAATGAAAGATTTAGCTATTCAAGCAATTTCTGGAAAACCTTTGAACAGAAAATGAAAACTAATATGGTGCCGTGTGTTTTCATGAGCTGATTGTGAAATCGTTACAATTCAATACAATTTAATACATATGTGTAATTTAACATAGCACATTCAATTGCAACAAAACTGGTATTCTGTGCAGTGGAACTGAAAGTCCAGGACAAACAGATTGATGAACCTTCCCAAATTCAACAAGTTAAAATAGTTACATAAAGTGATCAGAGTGCCCAGAAACAGTAGAAATATCAGAGCCCATGATTTCTCTCCCAGACCCAGTTGGGAAGATGTTGGATGTGATTTTCCCAGAGGCAGTCAATGAGGAAGCCGTCTTCGGGCATCCCATCCAATGAGCAATGGTAGCTGGGCTTCAGCAGTGGGATGTACATTAACTACAGCCTGTGGATATGTCTGCCATCTGACTTTGCAGTGTCAGCATAATGGAGAGGCCAGCATCCAGAGTAGTGTGGCTGAATGGAGGCGCTGTCAGTGGGAGGGAAGCGACAGCGCAGCAGGTACAATGAAATGAAAATCGCTTATTGTCACGAGTAGGCTTCAATGAAGTTACTGTGAAAAGCCCCTAGTCGCCACATTCCGGCGCCTGTCCGGGGAGGCTGGTACGGGAATCGAACCGTGCTGCTGGCCTGCTTGGTAAGCCAGCGATTTAGCCTAGTGAGCTAAACCAGCCCCTTATACATATACATACATAAACATAGACAGAGAGATCAGACTCTGTGAAGTGGCTGCTAGTGATACACCTTCAGCTTGGGAACAGGTGAGTCTTGAGAAATATTGGCAGAAAATGAATAAAAGACCTCAAATGTTTTGCAGCTTCGATCTCCCGCTGTGGAACTGCCTCTAATATTTGGCCAGGACCCTGATCTGGCTTTGCCGCACCAGGAAACCTGCCTCCCTCTTTCAAAAAGGTCTTCAGTTGGGGCTATCCCTGGAGTAATTCTTAGGTTATCCCTGAGTAATCGCATCGTGGGTGTCCCCTATTTTACCGGCCATCTACACTCTTGTTTCCAAACTCTCTTCAAGGATTTGGGAAAATTCCGACCATGACGTGTAACGCAATCATTCACAATAAGTTCATGAATGTCAACGACTACTACTCCTCAGGTTGTGTGCACCTCACATAGAGTCCAAGGAGGCAATGGTGACTGGAGTGAGTGTGAGGACAAAGAGGTTTGCTCCCAATGGCAGGCTTGAGTTGGAATGTCAGTGAAGGAGGAGGATGGTGCAATTGGGACTGCTACAACAATGTATGTCTTCTGAACAACCACTATTATGGAGAATCAACAAGAGTTTTGGAGACAGAATAGATGCAAGAGCAGATGGATGCATTGTCGGAGGTTGTCCAGTAGGAGGCGGAGTGGAGAGAGTCCACACTTGACCAACAGAGGATGATCCAGGGCAGTGTTCTTCAAACCCGGGAGTGCGGCCCGTCGGTGGGTCGCGGGCGGGAGTCGGGAGGGTTGCGGAGCCGTCCTTTGCGGCACTCCCGGTCACGCAAATCCCCACGCAGCAGCCAGCTTTTAATAATGCCGGCTGCAAGCGGCCTTCAAAATGGCTGCGAACATGTAAAAAAAACTATGCAAAACTATGCGCATGCGCGCCGATGATCGGGTACGCACGCGCATTGCGGCCGATTTTTTTTAAACGGTCACAGATTTTTGTTTTACAAGTTCGGGGGGGCGGTTTATTTATTTTATTCATTTATTTTATTCATTAAATTTTTTTTTCATTTATTTATTCATGTTTTTTTTTAAATTTCGGGGATTTTTATTCATTTTATTCATTCATTTTATTCATTTTTTTTTTACAATTTCGGGGGGGTTTTATTTGATAAAACTTTACAGGAAAAAATTGCAGAACTGTGGACAGATGGAGACTCCATACTTTCCGACACCAGAAGGCTTCACCTTCATGCAACAGGTTCCATTGGAGGAGCGTGTACGAGGGCCAAAGGGACCCAAAACCATTTCCTCCATTTTTTGTCAGCAGCAAACAAGGTAAGAGAAAATGGTGGGTCACTCAGGTCGGCCAGCGTGGGTCACGAAGGTCGGCCGGTGTGGGTCGCGAATGTCGGCCGGGTTGGGTCCCGAAGGTTGGCCGGTTGGTAAAAATGGGTCCCCGGAAAAAAAGTTTGAAGAACACTGATCCAGGGTTTAGTGAAGGATCTGTAGTGTCTTTGGGTGTTGGCCAGTGCACCCAGCGATACTGACAGAATTAAGGGTTGGTTTAGCACAGTGGGCTAAATCGCTGGCTTGTAATACAGAACAATGCCAGCAGCGTGGGTTCAATTCCCGTACGAGCCTCCCGAACAGGCGCCGGAAAGTGGCGACTGGGGGCTTTTCACAGTAACTTCATTTGAAGCCTACTCGTGACAATAAGCGATTATAATTATTATTACAACATGAAAGGGAAATCGGTGGGCATAATGGCACCAGGAGGCTCATCCCAAGTACAGCTGTAGGAAGGTGAGGTGCACACAACACGAGGAGCAGTAATAGGAATTGGAGGAGCCCAATTCACTCCATCAAAAGGGTGACAGTGGTGTTCTGAAGGATGAGTAGAATCAGTGACCACAGGATGCAAACAAACAAGAAAGCCAGGGATCTTGCACCAGCAGGAGAGCAGAGTCCAGGTTGGGATGTAGCAGGAACACACTAGAGTCTGCTCAGTGTAGAGTGAAAAGCTCCCACAGAACCCAAATGGTAGGTCAGGCATTCAAGTGCAGATATTCCAAAAGAGAACGCAATCTCAGTAGAAAACAGCTGCAAAGGTGGAGTATCCATGTTTGAGGGCAGGAGAGGCTGAGGACAAGCCACAGGTCAGGACACAACCAAGCAGAGGAGTGAAAAACAATATCCATGGCTGGATAATTAACAGGTCCATGGTGTAGGGAGGTGGTTAATTGATCCAATCTTCCAACCAAATCCACTTGGCAAACTTCCTCAAAGGAGTAATCGAATTAAAGAATCCTTGATTGAATCGGGCTAGTTTTCGGAGTGAGTGGCCACAGGGGAGAGCTTCTGCTGTCCCCGCAGATCAAGAATTCACGGGTTTGATCCCGTGGAACAAACACCAGCAGAGATACAGGCAATCCTGCCGGAATGTCTGAGGAGAATTGCTGTGCTGAATTCCCAATGTGATATTTCCAGTTATGAAGTCCCATAAGCCCACAGCATAACTGCTAAATGAGCGTAAGTACTTGGAAACAAGCCCCCGAGAATCTTATCAATAACATTAGTGTCTGCAAAGAATGGGTAAACATAACAAGGAAAAAGCAGAGTGGGAAATACAAGAGTTTAAGAAGTCTAAATGTATCCCTCGTGCACATAGTGAATGGATGAATTATCTCATTTTCCAGTGATGGATGAAGCAACAGAATGTCACGAGTCAACTTTTGGTTCACGTAAACATTCCTCCAGAATGAATTAACATCTAGCCGGGCAGAAATTGCAAATAGAATTCATGCTGTTTCAAAGGTCAAAAAAGATTGAGAAAACTGTCAGATCCATCTCAGCGATGGGAAGAGGACCATGAAGGACATAATTATCTTCAACAGGCATCCGCAGATAGCATTCAGGCAAATTAGAAATGTTCCTTAGCAGGGAGATTGTGGCATTTCAATATGCACATTGTAAGATAGTCAGCCGTCTTTGCAAAGTGGTGTACTAAATGCAGATCTGCATTTCTTGGTCACATCACTGACAGTCCAGCATCACACTTTAGTCAAAAGCAGTCATTGTTTATGAATTCATTAAACATGAGACAGCCACAGAATTCAAATTAAACCCTTTATGGTCATCAATTTCTCAACAGATTATGGCAAATTCTCTGCAAATTTACTTATAATTGCTTGAATAAATTTGCTATTAAAAAACCTCACTAACAGTGAGCTTGTTCGTTGACGTACAATTTTCCGTGCTTATAAAACAAAAAAGCCACCTCCAGTTCAACCCACAAAATGACTGCACTTTAATCCACACGTAACATATGCACAAAGAGGATTTTAATCGGCATGTTTGTGTTTGCTCAACTGCACCTTGGATCTTTAGAAATGCAACAATGATATAGAGCTATAGTATAAGGACCAGGCACACATCGGGTTAATGTGGAACTGAGTACAGTACCAGCCACAGAGTGATGTAAGAGAATACATTACCCACACCAAGCAGGGTTAGTCCAGCTTTGGACAGAGTCATGTGCGCAAACAAGCATGGAGAGAGCTTCCAGCTTGAAGCCTCTACTGTATGTATATATATATATATTGTCAGTGCTGCCTGCCTCAACAGGAGGAGACAGCTGGTGATCCTGAGGGGTGGAGGTCACTGGTGAGGTCTCTGCCCTGAGAGCGGCCGAGAACCTGGGAGGGTTCCACGGGCCACATTGCAGGTGTCCTTTGGTTGGGGCAAGCTTGGCTGATCCCCTGTTTCCTATGGAGTGGAGTGGTGCTTAGGAGGAGTGGCAGGAGATGGCCCCTGATTGAGCTTGGCCACGCCGATCCCCTTGATGAACAGGCTGGGGTATGAGGGTGTACAGAGGGGCAACCTGGGTGGCCTCCTAGATAAACAGAGGCTCTCTATGAGCATTAAAAGGGCATGGGGAGTAGGCAGCAGTGTGAGCAGCCAGGAGCTTGTAAGTAGCACCAGAAGGATGCACTTAAAACAGATACTGCAGCAATGGCAGTCTGAACCAGGTCAGCCCAATCCCTGGACGCACCCGGTCCATGGATTTGACGCCAAGTTGTTTCCCGCTACTACCCCAGACTGGGCAGCCACTCTCCTGCAAGCCTGACAATGTTGAGGCTTTTTCAGAGTTTTCAGCCTCCCAATCCCCTCCACCCAAGCCTCGCTTGTAAATACTTGCACTAAATCACGACTGCGAGACTTACGCCTGAGAGGGGTGGAGCATCGTGCGGGTGGAGCCTGAAGTGTCCAAGCCGCTAATGATATTAAAATCCATGCAAATAATGGTTTTACATGGATCCACCGCATGGGGCGCAATCATTGATATTTCTACCACAGAGGTATTGGAGCACAGCGTTGGAATCAGAACCGGGCGCAAAATGGACTTTTTCCATTTCTCTTGATTCTCCGCCCAATCACGATTCTGACTTCCGTCAGCGTGAAGTGGAGAATCCAAGTATCATTAAATACACCAAATGGAAAATGGCTATTTCCGTAATTAATGTCAGATCTGAGATTATGAATTGCATCATTACTGTTCGTAAACTCTCAAAGCACTGTACTGAAAAGTAAAGTTGACGTGAGTGAGAAGTGCCATAATGTCGGCAGAAAACATTACCTGATTGTTTAGCTATGCTACGTATTTCCCTCATGATTCTTCCCCCTCCTAAATGGATTAATGAAAAGCCAGATTTTGCATGTTAGGATTATTCATGATAAATTGGTGCAACATTCTGTAGCTGCACAGTCAAAACATCCTTTTATTGTCATACTTAGAATTTCAGTGTTTAATGCAGTAGAAGGTTGTAATGTGTCACAACAGAAATGAACATTGATGAATATATCAAAATGGGACAGAAGGAGGGTAAAAAGGGCCAGACAGGTGTGTTCAGAGCATAGGAGATGCATAGTTTGCAGTAGGCACTGTTCCAGGTTGTGAACATACCATAACCGGATAGCTTTACCTAAGCATGATGGATGAGCACTTGTGGGATTCACCATAAAGACAGTGGGCTGGATTCTTTGCTGTTGGGATTCTCGGGAGCGCACATTCACCCGGGGATTTCCCGACGGCGTGGGGCTGCCCACAATGGGAGATCCCATTGGCCGGCTGCTGGCAGGGGGGTGCGGTGGTCACGAAAATAAATAGCATGAGTGACCCACGCCATCAGGAACATGGGGGCGGAGCATCAGGGGAGGGCCTCAGGTGACGGCCTGAAGCCGTCCATACAGCATGTGGCATAGGGTATTAGTACGTCATTTTGGACAGGACGGAGCATCATAAAAGCGACACTATCCCCGATTCCGGCGCAAACGGGGATTTTCCGGCCGATCGCCGAACGTGATTTTGGTGTGGGAGACCGGAGAATCCCGCCCCTGATGCAGCAGGACAGAGAATCCTGCCCAGTGACTAAGGCGAGAAAGGTTGTCATATGAGGAATGTTTGGACAGGCTGGGCTTGTAGCTGCTGGTATTTAGAAGAATAAGGGGCTACTTGATTGAAACATGAGGGGCGGGATTTTCCGCAAACTGGTGCGGCGGGCCACTCGGTGCCAAGGAGTGGCGTGCACCACTCCGGCGTCAGGCCGCCCCAAAGGTGTGGAATCCTCCGTACCTTCAGGGTCTAGGCTGTCGCCAGAGTGTTTGGTGCCGCGCCAGCCGGCGCGGAAGAGCCTCCGCCGTCATCCCAGCGCATGCGCAGAGGGGTTCTTCTCCGCACCGGCCATGGCGGAGGTCCACAGCAGCCGGTGCGGAGGGAAACAGTGCCTCCACGGCACGGGCCCACCCGTGGATCAGTGGGCCCCGATCGCTGGCCAGGCCACCATGGGGGAACCCCCGGGGCCAGATCCCCCCGACGACTCTGGAGGCCGCCCGTGGAGCCAGGTCCCACCAGTAAGTACCTGTTGCGATTTACGCCGGTGGGACCCGCCAAAAACGGGCGGCCACTCGGCCCATCACAGGCTGGAGAATCGCCGCGGGGGGGGGGGGCATGCCAGCTGCCGCTGACCGGCGCACTGCGATTCCCGCCGGCTGCCGAACTTTCCGCTGCCGGGGTTTGGCGGAGGGGTCGGAGAATCCAGCCCAGGATCCTGAGGGGTCTGGACAGGGTGCGTCTGGAGAGAATGTTTCCTTTTGTCAGTGAATCTAGAGCTGGGGGGGTGCGGTGGGGAGTTATTGTTTAAAATTAAAAGGGGCGGGATTCACTGTTGTCCGACGCCAATATTGTTTTCAGCAATCAGGCGCCGAATCCCTTCCGATGTCCAAATCGGGGGAGGCGCTAGAATGACGGCGGTTTTCTAATCTCCGCCCCTCTGAAATGGCGTCATTTTGCCGCACGCCATTGGAACTGCGTCAGCGCGTTACCCGAAGGCCCTCCCCGATACTCCGCCCCCAATGGGCCGAGTTCCTGACCGCATGGTTGACGTGTGGTCTCAGCGGTCAGGAACCCGGTGTGGTGGCTGCAGACTATGTCCAGCGCTGCCACAGTCGGCCGAGAGCCGTGCTGCTGGCTGGGGGGGGGGGGCTTCCGCGAGGGCTAGGGGGTGGGGGTGACCATTGGAGGGCCAGGAGGTGACGGTTTTTGCAACAAAACTAGCAAAGTAGGAATCAAAGTTTGGATTGATTTATAGATGCATCGGAGATTGCAATCTGTCGGAAACTTTGCAACACTGCTATTATTGAATTATTGAATCCTGACAGCAAGTGCTGCATTTTGAGATTATTCTACGCATGTCTGGACTCCCGAAGTTTCTGTCAGCTTCAGTGGAGAAATGATAGTGAATATCTACCTTTTCTCTATCATTACCACTTACCATGACCAATTCAGGCCTATGTTTGTAGCACATAACCATCAGGCACACTGGTTTCATTATAGAAGTTAGCAACACTGGGCGGCATGAAATGGGGTCTACAAGAGTTGGAGACATGGCAGACAGAGGGAGCCCAGTGGTGGATTGAGATGAAATGATTAATTGTTGCAGCGACTGGTCAAGCCTCACACCATCCTGTGGCAGGTTTCTACTTTCAATATGTTTGCATTCCATGAATAAAGGTAAAGTTGCCACAGACCCAGATGATACTTTCCCCTTTGAGGGAGAGAGCTAGCTGGTGGTGATTTAACCTGAAGATCACCACACCTCAGGCGAGGAGCAAAGTTGAGAAGGCGGGGCCTTCATGACTAATCTCAGCCAGTATGGGAATTTAACCCGTCCTGCTGGCCTTGCTCTGCATCATGAACTAGCTGTCCAGTCAACTGAGCTAAACCGACCCATGATCCCATGAATACTCTTTTCTTAAAACGTTTTCAAATTAAGCCCTACCTTCAAGATTAAGTCAGCGGTGGTTTCATGGTTGTTTAAAGTTGACATACACCAGTCGTGTTTATTCCTTTGGATCTGAGGTGAGTGGTTGTTTTCGTGGTGTTCTGTGGCACAGGAGAGGGGTGGAGGAGACTGCCAGCTTGGACTGAGAGTCAGAAGCAGCAAAGGCGATTTGGGGTTGAGGGAAGAGTTGGGCCAGGGGTATCTTATAAGGCCAGAGGTCTTTGAGGAAGAGGACCAGGAGGGACTACGACCATGAAATGAAGCAAGAAGACTTTGAAGCAGGGGACAACATGGGGCTGGGCCATGTAACTGAGTAATAGGAAAGCTGGGATGGGGAGGGGAGTGGTCAGGAAATGGAAAATGAGGGGGCCTGAAGGGGCGGTTCTGTAGTTTCCAATCCTGGGACCTGGATGATGAAATGAGGAAGCTGTCTGTCATGGGAAAGGTCCACAATTAGAGCAGGGAGGTTGATGTGGTATTGGAACAGGTGCAATCAGAGATAGGAAGGTTGCAGGGGATGAGGGATTGTGAGGACACATCAAGCTTAATGGGGGACGAAAGAGAAAATGCTGGAAAATCTCAGCAGGTCTGGCGGCATCTGTAGGGAGAGAAAAGAGCTAACGTGTCTAGTCCAATGACTCTTTGTCAAAGCAAACAGACAGAGAAAATGGGAAATATTTATACTGTGGAGTGAGAATGAAAGATGAGTCACAGAAACCCAGGGAAACAGTGCGCCAATGGTCACAGAAACCAAGAGGAAAGCGTGCTAATGGCAGTCCCCAGAGAGAACAAAAGATGTGAAAGGCCAAACAGCAGAGAAACTAACATCAGAGGATGAACTCTAGATGTGGAGGGAGGGGAAGAGGGAAGCAAAGAGGAGAAAGGTCAAGGAAAGGTGGATAAGATTGGTGGGGCGGGGGGGGGGGGGTTAAATATATATTAAGAAAGAAAGAAATGGTAAAAGACAGTTAAAATGAAATGGGATGAAAACAAATGGGTCGATGTGAGGGAGAGCTGATCATCTGAAGTTGTTGAATTTGATTTCTTGTTAAGGCGTCAAATGATGCTTAATGGGGCGATGGTGTAGTATCAGAAGAGGGATCTCTACAGTGAGGGGGGAGGGATCAAGGGAGAGGGGTGGCATGTTCATGTACAGTGTGGGGATCCACCTATCCATAGCATTAGGGCCTGTAAGGTTAAGGGTGATGATGGGGAGTTCGAGGGTGACAAAGGAAAGGCGGACAGTGATGTTCAGAGGGTCAAAGGTGATGGGCCCAAACCTGAAGGTGATGGGTTCCAGGTGGAGGGTACTGCGGGTTCTGTCGCTGGCCATTTATCCAAACGTACAATTATGTTAATAGGAGTCAACTGTGGGTGGGAGGAGTTTAATGTGTGGCCCATGAAACAATTTGGAAACCTCACTGATCAGCATCTGTATGGATGAAGTCCATGTACATGGTTATGCTAAATTCATCGTCTGCCTGCTTAGAATAGAACCATAGAATCCGTACAGCGCAGAAGGAGGCTATTTGGCCCATCGAGACCCTCTGAAAGAGCACCCTACCAAGGCCCACTTCCCCACCCTATCTCCGTAACCCCACCTAATCTATGGATCCATTTTATCATATCCAATCCACCTATCCTGCACATCTTTCGACTTTGCACAGTTAATTTGGTAGATTTAGTATGGATCTGATACACCTCATATTCTTGCAACTTCAGGAGAAGGTGGGGAGGATGCAACCAAAGGAGGCCGGTTCCAGTCAACAACAAAGGCTGCAAGGTCAACAGCGTGCATCACCAGAGGGTAAGGCTGGCATTTATGGAAGACTTTGTATAAAACGGGCACAGGCATGTCACCGTGACTTCGGGGCAACTAACTACCGGCAAATGTTAGAGAGGCAATGCCAGAGACAACTTAGTCTGTTCTAGGAGGCAGGCCCGGTCGCCCCAGAAGAGAGTTGCCAAAGGGGACCCTGCTAGGCGGAAATCACAGCAGGTCACCTCCACACCCGATGTACAGTGTGGGGATCCACCTATCCGTAGCGTTAGGGCCTGTAAGGCCAGAAAGTTAGGCACCAGTGAATTTGGCACGGGTGCAGTGCAAAGTTTAGTTATAGGAACTAGAGCACAAATCTGCATGCATGTTGTCACATTAAACACCTGTTACAACTTGCCTCTGTGCAATGGATGTGAGGGGTGGGCTGGTTGTCAAGGAGAGGGTGCGGGATGGGAGAATAGGCTGGCCTGGGCTCCCCATCCCCCCCCCCCCCCCATCCCACCCATCCTTACCACCAACACCCCAGGGATTCGATGGCAACGTGTGATGGAATGGCCAGCTCGCATGCAGGCACCACCCAGGGGGATGGTGGAAAGTGCAACCATGGGCAGCAGTCAGCGTTGTCACATGATGTGGAGCATCAGAGCTCATCGCAGAGCAGGTTGTCATCATTCTCCATCCCATAGACCAGATTTGGTGTTACTGCCAACCCAAGGCACCCACCCTGTAGCGCGAGAGGTATGTATCACAAAGGGGATTGCAGGCTATGTAATGATATGCCTATAGTCAGGTTAGTAAAGGTTAATAATTACATCTCTGTGTAAATCAAACACTAGAGGGCATTACCACTTCTCTGTATTTAAGTCAGACCCTGAGGGAATTCTGGGAGTAGCATAAGGAGAAAGCATGGTGATAGCATTAGGAGAAGATTAGATGAGACAGAGTTAACACGAGGTTAGATGGTAGGGTAGTTAGTGCCTATTTAGATTATTGAATACTAATAGACAGATTCAATATTACTTAATTATTACCTGTAGCTCAGTAGAGTGTGCGAACTTCATTTAATTAATAGTGTTATAATAAATTAGTTTTGTTTCAATCTTTTGATTGGTGAATTCTTTGACAACAACACATTGGATCATTCTGGAAGAAAGGACAAAGAATACTGCATATTACAAAGAATGGTAATATAACATGGTACCAGGTGTCTGCTGAAGCTATTTAGATAGTTTAGTAAGGATTTAGTCAAAACAACTAACGCGCAACTCGGATTTTGAAGAACAGACCTGTTACTGCGAGCCATCGAAGAATCCAGGACTGATGGAGAAAGCGTACGCTCCACGACAACTCCAGAATACCGGTAAACGTGATGTTAACTGGCGATTGTGCAACATTTTCAGTTACATCTGTTAGCTTCTGATTTAAATGATGCGAGTAATGATCGTAAATTAGCTCTATTTCTAATGATGGCTGGTCCACAAGCCATAGAAATGTATAACTCATTTCAATTTTCTGCGGATCAAGATAAGACTAAGTATGATCTAGTTATAGAAAAGTTCGATCTTCACTGCAAGATCCAGATTAATGAACTTTTGAGCGTTTTGTCTTCAAAAGAAGAATGCAAAATAATGGCAAATTGATTGATTGCTTCGTGACTGATCTCAAACTCTTAGCTCAAACATGTAATTTCTCCATTTTAACTGATTCAATAATCAGAGATCAAATTGTATTTGGAATAATCGATGATAAGGTCAGGGAATGTTTGCTGAGACAGAAAGATCTCCAGGTTGAAAATGCAATTGAACAATTATCCAAAAGTGAATATAATGAAATTCTTCTGCGAGAAAAGAGCATAAAAACAAACCTCAAGGTAGAATGCGTTAGGGCTGTGTCGCAGCTCAGAAAGATGTGCGTATTGGATGGAAGCCATCTTGCGCACGCATGTTCTAATCCGCCACATGCACACTTCGCAAAAAGATGCGAGGCGGAAGAAGACCGATCTGCTCATGCGTGAAGAAGTTGTACGCATGTCAAAGTGAACATCATGATGTGTGGACACTGTGGACGCGCCCACCCTCAAAATAAATGTCCAGCATGAGGAAAGATTTGCTTACAATGTGGCAAACGCAACCACTTTGCTGCACAGTGCAGATCCACTCTTAAATTTAAATCTTCAAATTTAAATTCACAGCAGATGAATGTTAGAAGTGTGGACACAAGGCCTTATGCAGCACCTCCTCCTCCAACTCCTCAGCCTCTTGGGCAGCCGGCTCTCCATCCTGGGCAGCTGCCTCCTGTTCCTCTGGGTCAAGCTCTGCTGCTGCAGCTTCCTTTTCCTCGAGCCGCGCCAGCTTGTAGAGCTGCAGGGCATCCTCCAGGGATGCAGTGACTAGGAGAAAGGCCACTATTGCTGGGTGAATTCCAATATCAATGGTCTGCAGAGGGTTAAAGGCTGACATGCCAGCTAGGTGCGTGCCCCCAGGCCCAACCAGGTCCACTAGGCTACCTGGTAGCCCCAGTTTGCACTGCGGGCTCTGATACCACATGCACCCCCATCTCCGTACCCCTGGCCCCATCGGTGCCTGGCACCATCGGGACCTCTGGCCCTGGCACCCATCCCTGATTTCAGGGGTATTGTCGGCTGGTGCTACCCTTGCCAGCAGTACACTCTATGGCCCCCGCCTGGCACCCCCATAGCAGCTACAGTGGGTGTTGCCCTTCAGAAGACTGCCTGATGCCCCGCTGGTGTGTGGCAGCCGTGTGGGTGGGGTATGACGGAGGGTGGGGTTGGGGGTGGAGGCACCCATACAGTGTCACTCTGCCAGCCACATGGCCCATTCCCCCATCACCCACCGCCCCTGGTCCTCACAGGGTGCCCCCACCTAGCCGGCCCGGCCAGTGTCCGGCCAGGCAGCCTGCAGTCATGCATCTCTTTGTCCTATCTCCTCTCTCTCCCTCATCAGCCACGACGCCGGTTTCACGATTTTTAAAAGCACAAGTGAACCGCACCATCAGGAACTCAGCCCATTGGAGGCGGAGAATTGAGGAGGCCCCAAAGAATGCCGGGTCAGGCCAGCTAATGAGATGCAAACGGTGTTTACTGTATCTGTGTTCCGGACCGCATTGACGCTGGTGTCGAGGTGACGGAAAATTCCAATTTGCCATCAAATCAGCGTCCGCCGTGTTTTTGGAGTCGGAAACGATTCTCCACCCAATCGCTCTTCCCGATTCTAGCTTCAGCCAATGGAGAATCCCGCACATGCACTAGTAAACTCACCTCAGTGTAATTTGCATTTCTCCAGTGGCAAAGTCATCCTTCCCTGTATATGTCAAATTTATTCATGAATAAAACTTGAAGGGTATTTGAACTCATTCACATTCCTAACACTATTAATTAACTTGTGTGTATAACAACATTTTTCACCCAGTGGTAGGGTGTCTTCCCATCACGTCATCTATATTAAAAAATTATTCATTCATGGGATGTGGGCTGGTCCAACATATTTTACCTATCCCTAACTGAGTGGCTTTTAAGAGTCAATCATATTGCTGTGGATCTGGAGTCACAAATCGGCCATATCAGGTAAGGATGGCAGATTTCCTTCCCTGAATGACATTAGTGAACCAGATAGATTTTTACAACAATCGCCAATGATTTCATGGTCATCATTAGACTTTTAACTCTGGATTTTTATTGGATTCAAATTTTGGATCTGCTATGCTGAGATTCGATCCTAAGTCCCCAGAGCATTATAAGTTCATAAGATATGGGAGCAGAATTAGGCCATATGGCCCATTGAGTCCGCTCTCCCATTTGATCATGGCTGATCTCATCCTGGCCTGTTCTCCATAACCCTTCAACCCCTTACCAATTCAAAATCTGACTAACTCCTACTTAAATTTACTCACTGTCCCAGTATCCACCGCACTCTGGAGTCGCGAATTCCACAGATTCACAACCCTTTGGGAGAAGTCGTTTTTCCTCAACTCCATTTTAAATTTGCTACCTCTTATCCTAAGGCTATCACCTCTCGTTCTAGAATGCCCCATCCGCTCCACGCCTGCTTTATCCATACCTTTTAGCATCTTGTGTGCCTCAATTTGATCTCCCCTTATTCTTCTAAACTCGAGAGTGTAGGCCAAAACTGTTCAATTTCCCTTTACACAACAAGTCCCTCATCTCTGGAATCAATCCAGTGAACCTCCTCTGACTGTCTCCAATGCCATTCCATCTTTCCCCCACAAGGGGACCAAAACTATGCACAGTACTCCAGGTGCAGTCTTATCAATGCCGTGTATAGTTACACTTCCTTACCTATTGATGTGACCATCAATTCACAAGGCACGTGGTTGGAAGTGGACAGTGGTTTTAATAGTCTTACAACAGAGCCTGCCTGCGACAAGATGAACTGGCAGGCAGGCTCACGACTGCAAAGCTTTATACTTCCGGTTAGTGGGAGGAGCCATGGGCAGAACCATGGGCGGAGCCAAGGGTGGAGCCCAGTACAAACTCCTCAACTCCCCCTATGGGCAGGGCCATGCAACTGCTCGTATACCGAGCTTACAAGAACATAACACATACAATATAACACAGTGTGAATTACTAGATTGTGTGTGCTGTAAAATAAATCAAGTCCAGCGGGGGTGATGGGCCTACAAATTGAGTCGGTCCGGCGGTCGAGTCGTCCTCAGAGATCTGCGAAGCACCGGGGTTGCAGCCTCTTCTGGTGGCTGGGTGGTGGTGGTCGGCGGGGGTACCATGGCGGACTCAGGGGGTGATTCGGTCCGTGCTTCATACCCGACTGGTTCGACTGGTGACAGGGAGCGCCGGAAAACCAAAGGCGCGGGGGTGCGGAGCACGGGCAGTGAACCTGCAGGCGTGGGGGCGCCGGGCGCGGGGGGTTTGGTGGGGTGTAGTGTGAGGGGCACCTCGGCGGTAGTAGTGTCGGAGCTGGAACCTGCAGGCACCAGGTCCTGGAGGGAAACAGTGTCCTGACGGCCGTCAGGGTATTCGATGAACGCATATTGAGGGTACGAGTGGAGCAGGAGCACTCTCTCTATGAGTGGGTCAGTTTTGTGGGTCCGGACGTGCTTCCAGAGGAGAACCGGGCCCGGTGTCTTCAACCATGCTGGGAGCAAAACCCCCATGGTAGTGCCCCTGGAAAAAACAAATAGCCGCTCATGAGAGGTCTGGTTGGTGGCTGTGCATAGGAGGGACCTAATAGCATGGAGCGCGTCAGGGAGGACCTCCTGCCAATGGGAGGTCGGGAGCTTCCTGGACCGGAGGGTCAGTAGGACGGTCTTCCAGACCGTCGCGTTCTCCCTCTCCACCTGCCCGTTCCCCCTGGGGTTGCAGCTGGTAGTCCTGCTCGAGGCAATGCCCTTGTCGAGCAGGCACTGACGCAGCTCGTCGCTCATAAAGGACGAACCCCTGACGCTGTGTACATAGCTGGGGAAACCAAACAGGGTGAAGATGCTGTGCAGGGCCCTAATGACTGTGTGGGAGGTCATATTGGGGCACGGGATAGCAAAGGGGAAGCGGGAGAACTCGTCTATTACGTTTAGAAAGTACACATTCCGATTGGTCGAGGGGAGTGGCCCTTTGAAATCGATGCTCAGGTGTTCAAAGGGTCAGGAGGCCTTTACCAGGTGGGCCCTGTCTGGTCGATAGAAGTGCGGTTTGCACTCCGCACAGATCGGGCAATCCCTGGTGATGGCTTTTACCTCCTCGGTGGAGAAAGGCAGATTTTGAGCCTTGACGTAGTGGGCGAGCCGGGTGACCCCCGGGTGGCAGATAGCTTTCAGGCGGTCGTCTTGCGTGCTGGCGCACGTGCCGCGGGACAGGGCATCTGGGGGCTCGTTGAGCTTCTCCGGTCGGTACATGATATTGTACTTGTAGGTGGAGAGTTCAATCCTCCACCGTAGGATCTTATCATTTTTAATTTTGCCCCTTTGTGAGTTGTCAAACATAAAGGCAACCTATCTTTGGTCGGTGATGAGGGTGAACCTCCTACCTGCGAGGTAGTGCCTCCAGTGACGTATAGCTTCCACGATGGCTTGTACTTTCTTTTCGACCGAGGAGTGTCAAAGTTCCGAAGCAGAGAGGGTTCGGGAGAAAAAGGTGACTGGTCTCCCTGCCTGATTTAAAGTGGCTGCGAGAGCGACCTCTGAGGCATCGCTCTCTACTTGAAAAGGGACGGATTCATCCACCGCCCGCATGGCCGCTTTGGCGATGTCCTCCTTGATGCAGGTGAAGGCTTGGCGTGCCTCATCTGATAGAGGAAAGAGTGTGGCTTTAAATAGTGTGCGGGCTTTGTCCGCATACTGAGGGACCCACTGGGCATAATATGAGAAAAACCCCAGGCACCTTTTGATGGCCCCGGGACAATGAGGGAGAGGTAGTTGCAAGAGGGGGGGCGCATGCAGTCCGGGTCGGGGCCCAGGACTCCGTTTTCCATGACATAGCCGAGGATGGTGTTATACGTGAGGTTGAGTTTCTGGGCAGTCTGGAGAAATTGATGGAGGTTAGAGTTGTGGTCCTGCTGATCATGGCCGCTGATGGTGACGTTATCCAAGTCCGGAAACGTGGCCCGCAGCCCATACTGGTCTACCATTCGGTCCATTGCTCATTGGAACACCGAGACCCCATTTGTGACGCCAAAGGGAACCCGGAGGAAGTGGAAGAGGCGGCCGTCGGCCTCGAACACCGTGTAGTGGCGGTCCTCCGGGCGGATTGGGAGCTGGTGGTATGCAGACTTCAGATCCACCGTGGAGAAGACTTTATAATGGGCGATTTGATTCACCATGTCTGCAATCATAGAACATAGAACATAGAACAGTACAGCACAGAACAGGCCCTTCGGCCCTCAATGTTGTGCCGAGCCATGATCACTCTACTCAAACCCACGTATCCACCCTATACCCGTAACCCAACAACCCCCCCCTTAACCTTACTTTTATTAGGACACTACGGGCAATTTAGCATGGCCAATCCACCTAACCCGCACATCTTTGGACTGTGGGAGGAAACCGGAGCACCCGGAGGAAACCCACGCACACAGGGGGAGGACGTGCAGACTCCACACAGACAGTGACCCACCGGGAATCAAACCTGGGACCCTGGAGCTGTGAAGCATTTATGCTAACCACCATGCTACCCTGCTGCCCAGGGGAGGGTGTCCTGGGGAGGGGGTACGCATCGAGGAGCATGAACCAATTAATGGTTTGGCTATAGTCAACTACCATTCGGAATTTTTCCCGGGTCTTGACGACCACCACCTGAGCTCTCCAGGGGCTATTACTGGCCTCTATGACCCCCTCACGTAGAAGCCTATGGACCTCGGTTCTGATAAACACCTTGTCCTGCAGGCTGTATCGCCTGCTGCTGGTGGCTACGGGTTTGCAGTCCGGCGTGAGATTGGCAAAGAGTGGAGGGGGGTCGATTTTCAGCGTAGCGAGGCTGCAGATAGTGAGTGGGGGCAAGGGCCCGCCGAAGCTGAGTGTGAGGCTTTTGAGGTTGCACTGGAAGTCGAGTCCCAGTAAGAGTGGGGCGCAGAGTTCGGGGAGCACGTATAGCTGGAAGTTAACGTAGCTAGTGCCCTGGATCGTTAGGGTCGCGACGGTGCGCCCTTGGAGGTGAACGGACTGTGAGCCCGAAGCGAGGGAGATAGTTTGCCGTGCAGGGAAAATAGGGAGCGAACAGCATCTTACCAGATCTGGGTGTACGAAGCTCTCGGTGCTCCCGGAGTCAAAGAGGCACGGTGTCCTGTACCCGTTAATTTTAACGGTCATCATTGAGTTGCGGAGGTGCTTTGGACGCGACTGGTCCAACGTGTCCGCGCTGAGTTGTGGGTAGTCGGCGGCTCGATCAGCTGTGCTGGAGTGGCCCTGAGATGGCTGCCCTCTGAGTTCGTAGTCGTCGAGGTGAGTTTCAGAGTTTGAAGAGGATGGATCCCAAGATGGCCGCCTCCGTGGATCGCACGTGGTGGGCGGCGAGGAAGATGGCACCCAAGATGATGGCCCCCATGAGTCGCACGTGGCCGGCCGCGTGGAGGGGAGTTGCCAAGGTGGCGGCCCCCATGAGTTGCAAGTGTCGGGTGGCAGCGGAGTCGGAGTACAGGCCGCAGCATTTCATGGCCTGCGGGCCTGTGAGTTTTGAAAATGAGTGCTCTGGGCTGCGGGAGAGTTTGGAGAGGGGGATTTCTTCACCAGGCAGACCCGGGCACAGTATCCCTCACGACCGCAGCTGCTGCAGGTCGCGTTGCGGGCCAGGCAGTACTGCCATGGTGCTGGGGCTGTCCGCAAAAATGGCACACTCGGGCTGCATAGGGGGTGGGTGGCCGCGCGGCGCAGGCCTGGGGCAGTCGCTGGTCGGGGGCCCAGGATGAGGTCGCTTGGTCCGCGGGGAATGAGGTGAGGCTGCGGAACGAGACCTCCATGGTAGTCGGCAATTCTACAGTGTCCTCCAAATTCTGGGCCCCTTTTTCAAGCAACCGCTGGCGCACATAGTTTGACCTGAGCCCAGCCACGTAAACATCTCTGACGGCGAGCTCCATATGCTGTTCGGCTGATACAGCTTGGTAATTATAGTCCCGAGCTGAAGTCTTTAATTCCCGCAGGAATTCATCCAACGACTCCGCGGGGCGCTGGCGGCGGGTCGTAAAAATGTGGTGCGCGTAGACCTCGTTGATGGGCCTCACGTACATTCGACCTAGTATGGCTAGTGCCTCCGTATATGAGGTAATACTGTTAAGTTGAGTAGATATACGGTGGCTCACCGTTGCGTGCAGTAGACTGAGTTTCTGCTCCTCTGTAGTTTCTGATGTGCTTGATTCAGCCAGGTGGGCCTTGAAACATCGGAGCCAGTGTTGAAACATTTATTTCGCCTCTACAGCCTGCGGGTCGAGTTCTGGTCGATCAGGTTTGAGGGCTGATTCCATAGTCGTTTTCTTCAAGTTTCCTAAGACTACTAAATTGATGTGACCATCAATTCACAAGACACGTGGTTGGAAGTGAACAGTGGTTTTAATAGTCTTACAACAGAGCCTGCCTGCGACGAGATGAACTGGCAGGCAGGCTCACGACTGCAAAGCTTTATACTTCCGGCTAGTGGGAGGGGCCATGGGCAGAACTATAGACGGAGCCAAGGGTGGAGCCCAGTACAAACTCCTCATCTCCCCCTATGGGCAGAGCCGCGCAACTGCTCGTATACCGAGCTTACAAGAACACAACACATACAATATAACACAGTGTGAATTACTAGATTGTGATTCACCACACCTATATACTCAATTCCTTTAGCTAGAAATGCCAATATTCTATTTGCTTTCCTTATTATCTGCTGCACCTGCATGCACGTTTTCTGTGGCTCATGAGGACCCCTAAATCCCTCTGCATCAGAGCACCCCGAAGTCTCTCCACATTTAGATAATAAGTTGCCTTCCCATTTTTCTGACCAAAATGCATGACCTCACATGTGATCTAACCTTGTGAATTAACCATCTGTGTGGCACTTTATCAAAAGCCTTCCGGAAGTTCAGATATACTACATCTACAAGATCCCCATTATCCACTTTGCTTGTTACATTTTTGAAGAGCTCAAGCAAATTAGTTAAACATGATTTGCCCTTCATAAAACCAGGCTCACTCTGATGGATAGCCTTTTGACTTTCCAAATGTCCTGATGCTACTTCCTTGTTAATTGATCATTGATAATTAAACTAACTGGTCTGCAATTTCCCACATTCTGCCTCCCTCCCTTTTTGAATAAGGGCGTTACATTAACATTTTTCCAATCCACTGGAACCTTTCCCATGTCCAGGGAATTTTGGAATATTATTACCAATGGATCCACTATCTCCACTGCCACTTCCTTTAGCACCCTAGGGTGTAGGCCACCAGCCCGGGGGACTTGGCTGCCCTCAATCCCAATAGTATGTTGAGTACCGTTTCTCTATTGATATTGATTGTTCTAAGTTCCACCCGTTCTATTCCCTCTGAATTGCCCATTCCTATAGGTTTGTCCTGTGCCTCGGGATTACTAGTCCAGTGACAATACCTCTACGCCACAACATGCCCCAGCTATAGCTTTCTTAAGCCTTAATGATATTATGCAAGCTTACAGAAGTGTTCATGTTCCAAAAAAATCCCTGAATGACATATGCGACCAAACCTTCCTCAAGAGGATGGCAATGAAGTTGCAGTTTTTCGCTCATTTGCAATAAATTTTATTTAAAACTGCAGAAAACTGTTTACCTCAATTCAATGCATTCCTACATTCATGAATTCTTTGAGGTGCCAAGCTGCCACAATTCACTTGATTTACCGCTGATGAACTCAGAGGCCACAATAATTTCTTTGTATAAGTTAGGCAGCAGCAACTCCAAGTATTATTTAATTATTCAAAAACAGAACACTGCTGCACACATTTCATTTTACCTGTTCTCACATTCCATAAATATAGTGCTACGTTTTCTAGATGGTAATCAGGGTTTTAGCAAGGTCTATCGGAGGATGTTTGAAGCGGGTACTTCAGCTGTGAAGAATGATCAGAAATATCGTTCATCCAGATTTTGCTTCTGTCAGAATTCTTCAGTTTCTGAAAGGAAAAGCCCAATCAGGCAAAATATCAGACAGCCTGCCCGATGGCAAGTCACTGAGGTAAAACAAGTCAGGGCAACCCAGTCTCTGTACCTCGTAATGAAAGCACTTGATCGAAGAAGCAGCATTAGTATCAGCAGATGAACATGAAAGCAGTGCTTTTCATGTGGAACAGATCACCTGGCTTAAACAAGTGGAGCCATCTGACATAAAGGGAACAAAAAAAGGACACACAAACTGAAGAAAATGCACCACAGATAGGAAGTTAGTCAGACGTCAAGAGCAAATTGAATGATTAGACATTACTGAAGGCGCATTATATTTTGCTGAACTATAATTTTTTGAATTTAACATGGTCTGCATTTAAATGAATCAGTCAGCGAAACACAAGTAGTTGCCCAGAAGGCTCACTAATTGTCATGTCAGACTTATCTAAAGCTAAGATGGTTATGTCTGAGTTGATAACTGTAATTTTTGGAATATAATACAAATTCATTCCCTGAATGTTTATCTAGAAGTCAAGGTGTTCATTGTTTTATTAAATGCATTTATAGGCTAGGCCAGAATTTCTTGCCCCTCCGCAATTATCCTAGAGATGGTGGTGGTGAACTGCCTTCTTGAACTGTCTGTGTGGTGCAGGTACACTCACAGTGCTGTTAGGGAGAGGAACCCAGGCTTTTGACCCAGCAATGGTGAAGGAACAGCCATATTTTCCCAAGTCAGGCTGGGGTGTGACTTGAATGGGAACTTCCAGGTGGTGGTGTTCCTATGTGCCTGCTACTCTTGTCCTTCTAGTTGGTACTGTGCATAGGTTTGGAAGGTGCTGCATAAGGAGCCTTGGTGAGCTCCTGCTGTGATTTTGTACATGTTAAACATTGCTGTAACTGTGCATCGAAGTTGGATGGAGTGAATGTTTGTGAAAGGGGTGCCAATCAAATAGGCTGCTTTGCCTTGGATGGTGTCAATCTTCTCGCACGTTGTTGGAGATGCATTCATCCAGGCAAATTGAGAGTATTCCATTACACTCCTAACTTGTACCTCGTAGATGGTTGGCAGTCTTTGGGGAGTCAGGAGGTGAGTTACTCGCCACTCTAGTTGTATGGCTGGTTCAATTCAGTTTCTGGTCAATGCTGACCCCCATTGCTGATCTGGCAATGCCATTGAATGTCAACGGTTAGATTCTATCTTGTTGGAGATGGTCATCGCCAGGTACTTGCATAGCACGAATGTTACTTGCTACTTGTCAGCCCAAACCTTGATATTGTCTGGGTTATGCTGAATTTGGACATGGATTGCTTCAGTATTTGAGGCATTGCGAATTATGCTCAACATTGTGAACATCAGAAGGAACATCAGATGCAGCACCTGAAGATGGTTGGACCTAGGACACGACTCTGAGCAACTTCTGCAATGATGTCCAGGAACTGAGATTATTGACGTCCAACCACCGCAACCATCTTCCTTTGTGCCAGGTATGACTCCAATCAGCAGAGGGTGTCCCCCCAGATTTCCAATTGACTCCCATTTCCCTAGGACTCCTTTATGTCACATTATAGTTTAGGGGCATTCTATATTGAGAAAATTGCAGTCACTCTGACTACTTTGCATTAAAAGTTGCAACATATCTTGTCCGCGCAGAAATCCATCATGATACTTAAAGTTTCTCTACTGTGAAGTCCGCACAAGTAGCATTCCTGTTTGCTCAACATGGGATCTGCATTTTGTCTCCAAAATGTCACATTTCTCTTGTCTTGATAAACTGATCCTTGTCTAATGGGCCACTTCCCGTTAGGATAACAAGTATGACAACTAGTTTTGCTCTTAGTGCAGAAAAGCTCATGCTTTTGTGGTAAAGACCTCGCCAAGTTGCTCACCACAATCAGAAACAGAGGTTATTTCTCACTGCTGTGCTATAATTGAGATCTTTAGTTCCCAGTAGTATACACTCTGTTGGTAGCAATGCCATATGCCCCGTTGCAATAGCTCATGAAATCACAGGGGGCTCAAAAGGCAGCTTGAAATCTGTCATCACTGGTTAGTATAGAAATCAGTTGTCCCATACTTGCACGTACGCATGAATTATACATGTTGCTGTTAAATTCACCACCTTTATAATAATCAAGCAGATAGTAATACATTAGGATGAAATATCAGATAATAACATCTCCAAACATCGAAACCAGAAATGGAATGGAATGGTTTATTGTTATTACTTATTGGGGCTGATCTTGACCATGTGATCGTGTGCAATGAAGAGGAATTAAAATTAGGAGATATATAAATACGCTGCCGGCTCACCATGACCTGGAATACATTTTCGCTCAAAGTCAGTGATGGAACCATCAATTCACTAGACATGTGCTTTAAGATATGAACAGTGGTATTAATCTACTTACAACAGAGCCAGCCTGTTCCGGGTTGAACTCTCGACGAACTGAACGACTGGCTCTGAGAATTGGTATTTATACAGCAGTCCAGGGGGAGGAGTCGTGGGCGGAGCCAAGGGTGGAGCCCTGTACAAACTCCTAAGCATTCCCAGTGCTGCTCCCCCTAGTGGTCGGGCAACGCAACTGCACTTACAAATGCATGGTCTCATGTATATACAATACAGTGTGAATTACGGAGTTACATTCACCACAGTCAGTATCTACTCCATCATTCTGAAACCAGGTTTGGGCCTTGGAAGTTCCTGTCATGGCATGGGGATGAATTGCTTAGGGTGGGCTGTTACAAATGCTAAGTGCCGCCTGGTTCCACAATTCGCATTCACATTGCCATCTCCATCAATGTAACATGGTACAAGAAAAGGTGGGTGGGGGGTGTCACGTGCCCCCATCTAGCTGCCCTGATGTTGGAAGCTCGCTGTAGATGTAGGTGCTGTGTTGTACATTTCAGCGGGTGCGATTATGTTTTCTGTACACGTCACTATAGGTGAAATCATGCAACATATCATGTGATCCACACATAGTCTCAGTTTATTCTTAGACGTGTGTTCAAGTTCTCCAACTGTGTAATATTGCAACCAACTTTACCTGTGTATTTTTGTGTTAGCCAATCCCTTAATGTGTGATTTGTGCCTTGACGGTTAGCTACTAAGCAAGCACAAGCAAAAGTAAACCACAACAGCGGCCATTTCAGACCCTCTACAATTTCCATGGAGTCAGGCTGGCTGTCTCCAGCAGCAGGGTAGCATGGTGGTTAGCATAAATGCTTCACAGCTCCAGGGTCCCAGGTTCGATTCCCGGCTGGGTCACTGTCTGTGTGGAGTCTGCACGTCCTCCCCCTGTGTGCGTGGGTTTCCTCCGGGTGCTCCGGTTTCCTCCCACAGTCCAAAGATGTGCGGGTTAGGTGGATTGGCCATGCTAAATTGCCCGTAGTGTCCTAATAAAAGTAAGGTTAAGGGGGGGTTGTTGGGTTACGGGTATAGGGTGGATACGTGGGTTTGAGTAGGGTGATCATGGCTCGGCACAACATTGAGGGCCGAAGGGCCTGTTCTGTGCTGTACTGTTCTATGTTCTATGTTCTATGTTGGTACAACTCAGAGGGGTCATGGACCATGAGCCAGCCATATTTTGGAGTTGCGAACTATATAAAAGGGATATTCAAAAGCTGTTTCACTTCACTTGTCAAAATTGCATGTTGCATACTTTATATCTGTTTTTAATACTGTAACTAATTATAGGGTTTTGTTTGGAAAATGTAAATGACCATTACATTGAACAGCATTGTGAAAGTGAATAAGTCTTTAAATGTATTAGCATACATTATCCATTGGATAAAGTGCTATCCTGCATTGCGCAATAGCAAAATTCAGATTTTATTGTGAGAATTTACCTCTTTGATTGCATTGTTTTCATTGATATTCCTCAGTATGGTCCAGTTTCCTCCCATAGTTCAAAGATGTGCAGGTTCAGTGGTTTGGCCATGCTAAATTTCCACAGAGTGCCCAGAGATGCGTAGGTTAGGTTAGGGCGGGGTGGGTGGGAGACCTAGGTAAAGTGCTGTTTTGGAGGAATGGTGCAGACCCGCTGGGCAGAATGGCCTCTTTCTGCACTGTAGGGAATCTATGATTCCTTGAAAGGCTTTAATGCCTTTTCATCCTGGCTTTAATGCAGTCAGCTGTTCAGGTTTTGTTGTCCCCATTGTTCAAAAGAATCTCATTATGAATGCTTGCTTGAGTTCCAAACCGAGCAATAGATTCAGCTCAGCAGGTGCTGTTGGCACAGCTATCATGGGGACTGTGTGCATTGCTATATTACCGCATACATATTTGGGCCAGAGGATTTCTATTTTCCTCAGATAACTCCTTAGAATCAGCGACAAAGAACAAAGAAAAATACAGCACAGGAACAGGCCCTTCGGCCCTCCAAGCCTGTGCCGACTATGCTACCCGTCCAAACTAAAATCTTCTACACTTCCGGGGTCCGTATCCCTCTATTCCCATTCTATTCATGTATTTGTCAAGATGCCTCTTAAATGTCACTATTGTCCCTGCTTCCACCACCTCCTCCGGCAGCGAGTTCCAGGCACCCACTACCCTCTGTGTAAAAAAACTTGTCTCGTACATCTCCTCTAAACCTTGCCCCTCGCACCTTAAACCTATGCCTATGTAATTGACCCCTCTACCCTGGAAAAAAGTCTCTGAATATCCACCTTCTTGGTTTAGTGTTATCCTGAATTGTCATCAATTTTCATTACACATCAGTCCTCCTTTCATCATTTGTAGTGGTGGAAGTGTCTGCTAATCTGTAAGACCTCAGAGATCATTCTTTGATTCAAACTTAATTCATCGGCGATATAAAATCTGCTTCCGTGACTCAAACCGTATATTCTTAATTTTTCCGAAATTGGATAAAGTTTAATTGCTTCCCAGATGCCCTGCTATGGGATAATTTCGCAAAATGCGAAAGAAACAATGAATCAATCTTAATAAAACTCAGACTCAGAGCCATCACCGTTCCACAGTTGACTAGTTTAAATGAGCTTTTGACTTAATTTCACCAAGTAATAAACATGATTTGCCTAATGTACATTTCCACAACATTTGTCAGTGTGCGTCGCAATGTTTAACGATTACAAATCTTTTGAAAGTGAGAATTTGATTTCTGCTTCATTTATCATGCAGTAAGACACATTTCAAAGTTCTCCTCACTTAAGGACAAAATAAATTTGAATATTCGGATTGCATAGGTTGCAAAACATTTCTCTGGATCCCATTAGGCAGGAAAATATTTGGCTCACATAAGCAACAGGCAGATTTGATTGGTTCACTTTGCACCATATGGCAAAAGGTCCTCAGCCAAAAATTATTAAATAGAAGACAGCTCATCAGACCTGATTTATGATAGAGGAAGAATGAATAGAATTGGTCTTGCATTTTTAATTATCACAATCATTACAGGAGGTTTCCAGAATGATTGAAACAATTATGAACGATCTCATGGAACACCACACAGATCTTCAGAATGTTTCACTTCCCAATCACTATTACAATGAGCTGTGAAAGAAACAATTGTCGACATTAGTGAGATGCCCTGGAATTGGAAATCCTAATTTCCGATTTCTCAAAAGAAGCAGCTCAATGTTTCTTCACAAGAATAATGGAGGACATTCCACTTGTAGACTTTTAGTAGATTTACTGCCCTGCTAACTCTTGTCAGGCCAAAACTTGACATTTTTTTCCTGAAGTTTACTGGAGCCCAAATACATCAATATGAAGGCAACATCGCTGGAAGTCAGAACATTCATTGAAGTAACAGATTGAGATGAAGGAAGTCTACGTTACATCATGAAAACAACATGAAGGTTTCAAAGGTAAAATATTGGTAATGCTCCCTGTAATAACCCACACAAGGCCAATGGGGTGAGAATGATTATCTTCCCCGTGGCCCTTACGGAGTACAAGCACCCCCACTAGGGGCGGGGGTTCTTTATTGACCTCTGCTTAAAATGTCAGCCAGTAAGGCACCGACCAATGAGGAACCCGATAGGGATCTACCAGGCTGTGTACATGTCGTGCTGTAAATAAAAACATTGTTTCTTTGTTTTTCCTCAGTGTTTACTCACCCGTGTCCTTATTAAACTGGCGACGAGAATGGGATTTGCCATGTCCACACTGCCCCATACCATCCGATATCGAATTGTTTGACAGAGAGGGCCGTGCACACGGTTAAACAGGGACTAAAGAAACAGACTTCAGGCTCAGTGGAAATGAGGCTGGCAAGATTTTTGTTCTCATACAGGAGCACGTCGCACGCAGTGGAATAGCCCCCGCTGAGATGTTAATGGGTCATAGGCTTTGTACGCGACTAAGTTTGATCATCCCGGACATCGGAGCGAAGGTGTGCCGTAGCCAAGTTTTGCAAGGGCATTGCCCAGCTCGATGTCAACTTCTTCGACACTTCTCACCTGACGACGCGGTGTTCATTCGTAACTTCAACGATGGTGCTCACGAGCTCTTTGGGATCGTTGTCCACCAAACAAGACAAGTCTCTTACCAGGTTCCAGTCCGAGGGCAACTCATGCAACGACATTTGGACCATATTAGCTCACGCAGGTTTCTTTCTTATGAGATTCCTCAAAAGATGCCTGGCCTGGATCCTCCAGCCCCATTGCCAAACTAGTCTGCTGTCCAGTCTTTCCCAATGCTGACAGGCCCAACATCATGTTTTCCAACTTGGAAGTGAAGACTCAGACCTGTGGTCTCGCACACCAATCGTCTGTCTCCCACCGATCATCAACCACTGTGTTCCTGCCGCAGACAACATTTACCAGAATGGCATACACTGACCGATCCACCGCATCAGCTTGATGACGAATTGCCGGGGTCGAAAATAATCTAACATCCTCCGCCGGCTCCTCCTCTCCGTCTCCTCGGTCATCATGGGGGTCATCGAACTTTGTGGAGGGGGTGAATGTAATAACCCGCACAGGACCTACGGGCTGGGCATGATTATCTTCCGCATGGTCCTTGCGGAATACGAGCTCCCGCCACCAAGGGGCAGTGTATCTTAATTAAACAATGTATAAAAGGTCAATTGGTGATGCACCGACCTGAGAGGTACTTAATATGGATTTACCAGGCTGTGCATATCTTGGGCTGTAAAGAAAAACTGTGTTTCTTTATTTTTACTTAGTGTGGACTCCCTCATGTCCTTATTAAACTCTTGACTTACAAAATCTCTTTCAGATGCTTTGCATTCTTCATTCCCTCAGGGTTCCTAATTAATAACACTATCTTATTGTGTTCTATCTTTCGGTGAATTGAACGAAGAAGCTCTAACAAATAGAAAGTATTTTTGTCCAGATATGATGGAATAGTAGCTTTTTAATCCAGTCAAAATACATAAGCAGCACAGAAAAAAAAAGTCCTGAATGAAATTTGCATCATTATTAGTTCAGTACAACAGTGCACGTGTGAACTTAATTGGTTACAGGTAATAAGCAATAATTCACTCTTCAGCAAAGACATGTCATTATTCCAGTTTAACTAATTGTTCCTTTTTAAATTTGATTGGATGGACATTCAAAATCCAGGTTTTCTGGAGTGTAAAAAACCCTGGGCGAAATTCTCCGACCCCCAGCAGGGTCGGAGAATCGCCTGGGGCCGCCGAAAATCCCGCCCCCGCCGTGGCAGAGATTCTCCGCCACCCGGGAAGTGGCGGTGGCGGGAATCTCGCCACTCCGATCGGAGAGGCCCCTGCGGTGATTCTCCGGTCCGGATGGGCCGAAGTCCCGCCACTGGGAGGCCTCTCCCGCCGCCGAGGTTTGAACCACCTCTGGAACGGCGGGATCAGCGGCGCGAACGGGCCCCGGGGTCCTGGGGGGGGGGGGGGGGGGGGGCGGGGGGGGGGGCGATCGAACCCCGGGGGGTGCCCCCACGGTGGCCTGGCCCGCGATCGGGGCCCCCCTCTCAGACTCCGGGCCAGTGCCCTGGCTGCACTATTTCTCCTCCGCGGCCGCCACGGCCTTCGCCATGGCGGAAGCGGAAGAGAACCCCACATCGCACATGCGCCGGCAGTGACGTCAGCGGCCAGCTGCCGCTGACATCACTGCCGGCGCATACGCCGACCAGCGAAAGCCTTTCGGCCAGCCCCGCTGTCGGGGGCGCCGGTTTTTTGCGCCAGTCTTCTGGTGCCAACCGCTCTGGCGCGGGGCTGGCCCCCAAAGGTGGGGAGAATTCCCCATCTTTGGGGAGGCTCGACCCCTGAGTGGTTGGCGCCACTCCCCTACGCCGGGACCCTCCGTCACGCCGGGTAGGGGAGAATCCTGCCCCCTGTCTGAATCGAGCGCGCCATTTTGAAAATCTGTGTCTGAAGGAACCGGCCAGTTTGAAATTCAGATTTCAATTTTCAGAAGGCTGCTTAGAATAATTTTAGCCTCCACAACGGTGAGCAATTCCAGGAAAGGAAACATCATTTTTGAAAGGTCATTTACAAAGAGTGGAAATTATCAGAGTGGAAAATATCATTAAAAATGATATTTTAATATCATTTCATCCACTTCAGGGTTCACATGTAGGTTTGTCTAGTGTAAATGTATCACATACATGTAGCTCCTGGCGCTCTATTCAGAGGACATGGTAGCGAATGGGTTCTGTTTCTACATGTGCTCCTCTAAAAATTTTCCCCGCTGTTACTTTAATGCATAACCTCATATGGTCCAGCAAGCACAATAGTGGAAAAGTCCAATTTCGGACCGAGAGATTCAGATGAATCCCTCCCTGGATTTAGGGTATTAAAGAATCTCCTATTCCTCCAAGTCCTTGTCAAATTTCCAGCCTTGTTTAACCAGACATCCCCATCAATGACACAATACTGAAGAATGTTGATAGCTTCAAACACTTTGGAACGATAATTTTCAACATAAGTTTGCTAAATAATGAGCTATCAACTGGGATCAGCAAGGTAAACCAGGTGTTCGGAAGGCTTCACACCAAGAGTGATAGACCACCACATTAACAGACTATTCACAAAGATCAAGACATAGAATGCTCTTGTCATTATTTCCCACCTCTATGGCTGTGAGTCCTGGACTTTACAAACATGCAAACATACAAGTTAGGAGAAGAGATAGGCCATTCGGCCCCTCGAGCCTTCCCAGCAATTCTGATGACTTGAAGACTTTTGGAATATTAGATTCGAGATATTGGGCAATTCAAGGGTAAAAAGCCTGGGGTTAGACTGTGTTTGACTGCAGTGGTCATGTTTTTTTAAAAGGAATTCTGCTTTGCAAGTCCTGGGTGCTTCTAGCAGCCAGAAGGTGAAATTGAGAAAATAATGTGTTTTTCAGTCTGGAATATGGACTGTGGTTTGGCTGGGAAAGCCCCTGGGGAGTTAATGTGCTTTGCAGCTTTCAGAGATCATTTGTTTTTCAGCTTGGGGAGATGAGGTCATTGCTTGGTGGAGCCAAGCAATACATTTTGTAAAGCTTTAGAGAGGCAGCTTTTTGAGAAAACTTTGAAGAGGGTGGCATGGTAACACAGTGGTTTGCACTGTGGCTTCACAACCTCAGGGTCCCAGATTTGAGTCCCAGCTTGGGTCACTGTGCGGAGTCTGCATGTTCTCCCTGTGTCTGCGTGGGTTTCCTCCGGGTGCTCCGGTTTCCTCCCACAAGTCCTGAAAGACGTGCCGTTAGGTGAATTGGACATTCTGAATTCTCCTTCTGTGTACCTGAAAAAGCTCCAGAATGTGGTGACTAGGGGCTTTTCACAGTAACTTCATTGCAGTGTTAATGTAAGCCTACTTGCGACACTAATAAAGATTATTATTGTTAAGAGAGGAGTTGAACTCTGATCTGCCCGACACTGAACCTACAATTCTCCGACAGTAAGATAGATAATAATAATCTCTATTGTCACAAGCAGGCTTACATTGCAATGAAGTTACTGTGAAAAGCCCCTAGTCGCCACATTCCGGCATCTGTTCGGGTACACAGAGGGAGAATTCAGAATGTCCAAATAACATTTGTGACTAGTGGGAGGAAACCGGAGCACCTGGAGGAAACCAACACAGACATTGGGAGAACATGCAGACTCCGCACAGGCAGTGACCCAGCCAGGAATCAAACCTGGGACCCAGGTGCTGTGAAGCCACAGTGCTAACCACTGCGTCATTGTGCTGCCCGAGATTGAGAGCTGTATGTTTATTTTTCTTGTTATTTAATGGGAATTTTAGTAGCAATGTTTATGTGGTAATTGTTCTTTTCGGGTTTTAAAAGTACCAAAGCCCTTTTTCTTCATGAAACCACTCCTGATGTGAATCATTCTTTCCACACAGTCTTACAAATAAACTAAAATTTTGAGGTTTCGGATCGGTATCCTAGTCGTTGTTGGAGTCTGGTCTTGGATCGTATTAACATTCAATAAGGTCATGCCTGATCTGTTTGTGTTTCGAATTCCCATTAGCCCCTGATAGCCTTTGTGCCTGAGCCTAAATATTCAATGGCCCCGCCTCCCCTGCCTTCTGAGGCAGGTGGTTCCAGAAGTGCACAACCATCTGAGAGAAATAAATTCTCCTCATCTCGGATCTAAAAGGGGCAACCTTTAATTTTAATACAGTGCTCCCTAGTTCTGGACTTGCCCACAAGAGGAAACATCCTTGACATGTCCACCTTGTCAAGACCGTTCAGGATCTTGTATACTTTAATCAAGTTGTCCCTCACTCTTCAAAGTGCTAGTGGAAACACGTCCAGTCTATTCAATCTTTCCTCATAAGACAGCCATTTATTTCAATTTACGCTGTTAATACCTTATTGTGAATGCTCTATGCATTCAGACACAATGCCTTCCTATGCTTTCTACTTTTAGTTTCTACGTTTCTTTCTTTTCTTCCTATCTTTCTTTCTCTCCCTTGTGCTGTCCTGCTCAGGCTCCTTTCCTCCTGCCACTCTAGTTTAAACCCTCCCCAACAGCACTAGCAAATACCCCTGCGAGGATATTGGTCCCAAGCCGTCCGGCTTGTACCAGCTCCATCAGATTACTGAGTACTGCTTCCTTAGTGATTATAATTTCAGCAGGTTCCTATGTTTCTCACCTCCTGATTTACAGTCATTACTGGAATGTTTCCTGTATCTCCTACAGTGATGGCAGAAGCAAAATATTTGTTCATTCCATCTGCCATTTTCTTATTATTGGATTGGATTGGATTAGTTTATTGTCACGTGTACTGCAGTACAGTGAAAAGTATTTTTCTGCGAGCAGCTCAATCTACCATTAACTCCCCATTCTCACCCTCTAGAGGCCCAAGACTCACTTCACTTACTCTCTTCGTTTTTAAATACCTGTAGAAGCTCTTGCTATTTGCTTTTACATTTCTAGCTAGCTTTCTCTCATGCTCTAATTTCTTTCTCCTCATTAATCTTTTAGTCATTCTTTATATTCTGACCGATCAACTGCCAAGGTCAGATGGTGGGGATGAATGTAATGCGACATGAATCCCAGGTCCCGATTGAGGCTGTACTCACATGTGCGGAACTTGGCTATAAGTTTCTGCGCGGCGATTTTCCCGAAGGCTGCCTTGGAGAACGCTTAGCGGCTGGCGAAATCCTACCAACTGTCCTGGCTTGAGACAATTCACACCTCTTTAACCTGGGGTTACCCCTATCTCTGGATCTGTAAAGACTTAATTACCTGCAAATGCTGGCATTCCAAGCATTGTCTGGCATCTTTGAATTTGTCTATATATATGTTTCTGGAACATACCTCTTAATTCACCTGAGGAAGGAGCAGTGCTCGGAAAGCTAGTGTTTGAAACAAACATGTTGGACCTTAACCTGGTGTTGTAAGACTTCTTACCGTGCTCACCCCAGTCCAACGCCGGCAACTCCACATCAGAAATATTACAGACTTTATACTCCAGAAAATAAGTCAGTTTGAACAATTTTGCATGCATACTCTTCACCCAGGTTATCAGCATCCACTGGCAAGATCACAACCCTCAAAAGCTTAGACCCAGGCCAGACAACAAGTATTGATTCAATGCTTTTGAGACCCCTACTACACTGGGTAGGGCATGCCACGAGAATAGAGGAGCATCACATTCTGAGACAGTTGCAGTATGGAGGGCTAGCATCTGGCAAAAGAAACCAAGGTCGACCCCACAAGCGCTCAGAAGACATGCTTAAAGAAAATCTGAAGTGGTGCAGCATCAAACCTAATGAACTGGAAGAATCTGCACAAGAGTTTAATGGAGTTCTCTGATCCATAGAGCTTCTGTCACCTTTCAAAAGGGTCAATGTCAATGTCTTATTGCAGCCCATGAACAATATCATAAAGCAGCATCTGTCCATTGTAATGTTCTCTGTCTGCACAGAGCTGGCGAGGTCTTTGTAGTTGAAGTGATCAGAGAACATACAGCTTTGTAAATTAAAACTGTTTATTAATTAACTAAAATACTAAAGAGTTTCTATGATGCCTACTAAGATTACAGTTCGATATGACGGCTAAATATAAACAACTATGATTAACTATTATTAATTACTATAGACTCAGGAGCTGCTCGATCTGTGACTAATGCCTGTACCTGATGCCCAGGTTGTGTCCCTGTGCTGCCCAGTTTCTGTGTCTCACATGTGGGTGACTTCAAGTGACGTTCTCCTGTTGCCACGCCACCTGTGGACGGATGCTAGAATACATCCTGTCTCATCATGTGAGTGTCTTCCAATAACGCTCTCCTGTAACCACACCACCTGTGATTGGATGCTAGAATTGTAATCTATGCTTGCAGGCACTAATGTTTATATACAGTTTGGTTATTATGTTATATACACAAATGATATTCTACATATCATTACATCCATGTCACAACATGTAAATTCCAATACCCAACTTTTTCTGACTCTGTGTGTCCAGACAGGGACTACATGATCATCTCTGTGTTCATTGTTGATGAGTCTGGATCACCATCGCCTTCTCTGAACTCGAAGGAGAACCACTATCAGCATTGCCCCTCCAATATGGTTGGGCACATGCAGTATGAGCCAGAGGGGCACTGTCTACCAATTCTTCCATGACCATCAGACAATACAAGATGTTGAAAATGGAACAAAGACTCTACAGGCGAAATAATTGCCTGTACATTGCCAAATGGCGAACTGCTTCTCTCTTGAGCGAGCACATTGCTTTACCAAACTTGAATTAAGTGGAAAATGTGCGAAAAAAAGAGTCCCATTCTTTGTTAATTCATGGAGATTTCATTGTGACTAATCCACACACCTAAAAGGCAGCGTCAGCAGAAAGGAATCTCACAGCTGTTCGCAAGATAGCATCCAACGGAAAACTTGCAACAGCAATAACAACAGCTGAAAACCTTGAACATTTAAACATGAAGGCAATAAGAAGGAACATTTAAAAGCAGACACAATGTTCCCTCACTCATGAGCTTTTTTGATGAATACTCCCACATCATTCTGGCACCGTCTATTATATCATATTTTTAATTTTAAATTAATTTGCTGGTTACATAACGAGGCCAGAATTTAGCACCTGAATGTACCCTAGTCTGTAACGGCCTAGAACTCATAGCAGTCCAGTTCTGTTTCGATCTCTGTTTAAGATGTGGTTTGGGCCAGGGACACATTATTCTGCATTACATTAAGATTGCAACAGAATATGCAATATAATTGATTAGATGAAAGCTTTAATGTTATTCAAAATGGTCGATAATCGTCACGATTTTCCGCTCGTGAGACGAAGTATTGGCGCCGGGGCAGGAATCGTGGAGTTCCACAACAGCAAAACTGGCGCCGAAGCTGGACCGCTTCAGCTACTGTTAATGGTCTAGCACCGGCACCATGTGGAACACAATCAATTCTAATCACAAACGGATTTGCCGTTTTGTGGATTGGCATCGGAGGCTGATAACCTGCAGCTGCATTTACACACTTCCCTCGCCACACACGATATCCTAGCCAACAAGATGGCAGCAAGACACGCTGCGCCAAGGTTCACAGACGTCGAACTTGAGACTCTCCTGGATGTGGTGGAAGATGGAGAGGCAGGCCATTCTGTATCCCGGCCGGGGAAGGAGGATGCCAGCCGTCGCCATTCGAAGTGCCTGGTGGCGGGTGGCAGAGACAGTCAGCGTCACCAGCAACATCATCCGGACAGGCCTACAGTGCAGGAAGAAACTGCATGGCCTCTTCAGAACCACCAGCATGAGTAGGCAGCACTGTGCCCCTGGTACCAAACCCTGTCGCACACACCTGTAAACCCCACCCCACACCCGGAGGGGGGGCCAAACCCCCACCCCGCACCACAGGCCAGCACCCATACTGGCCCCATGGCCAGGTGCCCTGGCCACTTAGGCCACAAGCTAACCATCCC
This sequence comes from Scyliorhinus canicula, assembly GCF_902713615.1. Taxonomy (NCBI): domain Eukaryota; kingdom Metazoa; phylum Chordata; class Chondrichthyes; order Carcharhiniformes; family Scyliorhinidae; genus Scyliorhinus; species Scyliorhinus canicula. Next base: position 32,520,886 of record NC_052157.1, read on the forward strand.
CTAAACTTCATGCGTCGCACTGGAGTGGAGAAAAACTGGAGGGTCTCTGGAGGGGGACTGCAGGACCTGCGGCCCCTCACCATGGCAGAGCAGAGGGCCCAAGACATGGTTGGCGGCCCAGAGGACAGAAAAGTCACCGGCGTGGAGGTCGGCTCAAGGAAGTGAGACCCCGCTGAATTGTGGTTCCCCATGCCACGTGTGCCAACATCCCCCAACAGTAGGCCCACACGACCCTCACCCCCACACCATCCTCACCTACACACAACCCTCACCCCCACACCACGCTCACCCCCACACCACCCTCACCCCCACACCACCCTCACCTCCACACCATCCTCACCCACACACCACCCTCACCCACACACCACCCTCACCGCCCTCACCCACACACCACCCTCACCCCCCTCACCCCCACACCACCCTCACCCCCACACCACCCTCACCCCCACACCACCCTCACCCACACACCATCCTCACCCCCACACCACTCTCACCCCCACACCACCCTCACCCCCACACCACCCGCACCCACACACCACCCTCATCCCCACACCACCCTCACCCCCACATCACCCTCACCCCCCTCACCCACACACCATCCTCACCCCCACACCACCCTCACCCACACATCACCCTCACCTACACACCACCCTCACCCCCACACCACCCTCACCCCCACACCACCCTCACCCACACACCACCCTCACCCCCTCACCCACACACCATCCTCACCCCCACACCACCCTCACCCCCACACCACCCTCACCCCCACACCACCCTCACCCCCCTCACCCACACCCATCCTCACCCACACACCACCCTCACCCCCACACCACCATCACCCCCACACCACCCTCACCCCCCTCACCCACAGACCATCCTCACCCCCACACCACCCTCACCACCCTCACCCACACACCACCCTCACCCCCACACCACCCTCACCCCTACACCACCCTCACCCCTCCCTCACCCACACACCATCCTCACCCCCCCACCCACCCTCACCCCCACACCACCCTCCACCCCCACACCACCCTCACCCCACACCACCTCACCCCCACCCACCACCTCACACCACCACCCTCACCCCCCACACCACCCTCACCCCCACACCACCCTCACCCCTCCCCACACACCACCCTCACCCCCACACCACCCTCACCATCCTCACCCACACACCACCCTCACCCCCACACCCCTCACCGCCCTCACCCACACACCACACTCACCCCCCTCACCCCCACACCACCCTCACCCCCACACCACCCTCACCCACACACCATCCTCACCCCCCACACCACCCTCACCCACACACCATCCTCACCCCCCACACCACCCTCACCCCCACATCACCCTCACCCCCACACCACCCTCACCCCCCCTCACCCACACACCATCCTCACCCCCCACACCACCTCACCACACACACCACCCTCACCTACACACCACCCTCACCCCCACACCACCCTCACCCCACACCACCCTCACCCACACACCACCCTCACCCCCTCACCCACACACCATCCTCACCCCCACACCACCCTCACCCCCACACCACCCTCACCCCCACACCACCCTCACCCCCTCACCCACACACCATCCTCACCCACACACCACCCTCACCCCCACACACCCCACCCCCCACACCACCCTCACCCCCCTCACCCACAGACCATCCTCACCCCCACACCACCCTCACCACCCTCACCCACACACCACCCTCACCCCCACACCACCCTCACCCCTACACCACCCTCACCCCCCTCACCCACACACCATCCTCACCCCCACACCACCCTCACCACCCTCACCCCCACACCACCCTCACCCCCACACCACCCTCACCCCCACACCACCCTCACCCACACACCACCCTCACCCCCACACCACCCTCACCCCCCACACCACCCTCACCCCCTCCCCCACACACCACCCTCACCCCCACACCACCCTCACCCCCCTCACTCACACACCATCCTCACCCACATACCCCCCTCACCCACACACCACCCTCACTATCCTCACCCACACACCCCCCTCACCCCCACACCACCCTCACCATCCTCACCCCACACACCACCCTCACCCCCACACCACCCTCACCCCCACATCACCCTCACCACCCTCACCCACACACCATCCTCACCCACACACCACCCTCACTATCCTCACCCACACACCACCCTCACCCCCACACCACCCTCACCCCCACACCACCCTCACCATCCTCACCCACACACCCCCCTCACCCACACACCATCCTCACCCACACACCCCCCTCACCCACACACCATCCTCACCCCCCTCACCCACACACCCCCCTCACCCCACACCACCCTCACCATCCTCACCCACACACCACCCTCACCCCCACACCACCCTCACCATCCTCACCCACACACCATCCTCACCCACACACAAACCTCACCCCCACACCACCCTCACCCCCACACCACCCTCACCCCCACACCACCCTCACACCATCCTCACCCACACATCACCCTCACCCACACACCATTCTCACCCATACCATCCTCACCCACACACCACCCTCACTCCCCTCACCCACACACCACCCTCACACCATCCTCACCCACACATCACCCTCACCCACACACCATTCTCACCCATACCATCCTCACCCACACACCACCCTCACTCCCCTCACCCACACACCACCCTCACCCACTCACCATCCTCACCCACACACCATCCTCACCCACACACCACCCTCACCCCCCTCACCCACACACCACCCTCACCCCCACACCACCCTCACCCCCACACCACCCTCACCCCCACACCACCCTCACCCCCACACCACCCTCACCCCCACACCCCCCTCACCCCCACACCACCCTCACCCACACACCACCCTCACCCCCACACCACCCTCACCCCCCTCACCCCCACACCACCCTCACCCACACACCACCCTCACCCCCCACACCACCCTCCACCCCCACACCACCCTCACCTCCACACCATCCTCACCCACACACCACCCTCACCCACACACCACCCTCACCGCCCTCACCCACACACCACCCTCACCCCCCTCACCCCCACACCACCCTCCCCCCCACACCACCCTCACCCACACACCATCCTCACCCACACACCACCCTCACCTACACACCACCCTCACCCCCCACACCACCCTCACCCCCACACCACCCTCACCCACACACCACCCTCACCCCCTCACCCACACACCTTCCTCACCCCCACACCACCCTCACCCCCACACCACCCTCACCCCCACACCACCCTCACCCCCCTCACCCACACACCATCCTCACCCACACACCACCCTCACCCCCCACCACCCTCACCCCCCTCACCCACAGACCATCCTCACCCCCACACCACCCTCACCACCCTCACCCACACACCACCCTCACCCCCACACCACCCTCACCCCTACACCACCCTCACCCCCCTCACCCACACACCATCCTCACCCCCACACCACCCTCACCACCCTCACCCCCACACCACCCTCACCCACACACCACCTCACCCCCACACCACCCTCACCCCCACACCACCCTCACCCCCTCCCCCACACACCACCCTCCACCCCCACACCACCCTCACCCCCCTCACTCACACACCATCCTCACCCACACACCCCCTCACTATCCTCACCCACACACCACCCTCCCCCCACACCACCCTCACCATCCTCACCCACACACCACCCTCACCCCACACCACCCTCACCCCCACATCACCCTCACCACCCTCACCCACACACCATCCTCAACCCACACACCACCCTCACTATCCTCACCCACACACCACCTCACCCCCACACCACCCTCACCCCCACACCACCCTCACCATCCTCACCCACACACCCCCCTCACCCCCCACACCCTCCTCACCCACACACCCCCCTCATCCACACACCATCCTCACCCCCCTCACCCACACACCCCCCCTCACCCACACACCACCCTCACCATCCTCACCCACACACCACCCTCACCCCCACACCACCCTCACCATCCTCACCCACACACCATCCTCACCCACACACAAACCTCACCCCCACACCACCCTCACCCCCACACCACCCTCACCCCCACACCACCCTCACACCATCCTCACCCACACATCACCCTCACCCACACACCACCCTCACCCCCACACCACCCTCACCATCCTCACCCACACACCATCCTCACCCACACACAACCCTCACCCCCACACCACCCTCACCCCCACACCATTCTCACCCCCACACCACCCTCACACCATCCTCACCCACACATCACCCTCACCCACACACCATTCTCACCCATACCATCCTCACCCACACACCACCCTCACTCCCCTCACCCACACACCACCCTCACACCATCCTCACCCACACATCACCCTCACCCACACACCATTCTCACCCATACCATCCTCACCCACACACCATCCTCACCCCCACACCACCCTCACCCACTCACCATCCTCACCACCCTCACCCACACACCATCCTCACCCACACACTACCCCCACTCCCCACACAACCCACACCACCCACACCCTCATCCACATACCCCCCTCACCCCCACCACCCCACAACCCCCCAGCCCGCGGTCTAATCATGCATCATGTCTTGTGTCTTTCAGGACCTGCTGGTGATGGTGCGGGTCCATGTGGTTTTCTTCGCCCCCCCAGCCAGTGCCAGTGCCACAGACAGTCACAACACCTCGGACTCAACCACATATCGCATCTCAAGCACATTCCCAGCCTTCTTGATGTTGAATTCTGGCAACGAAATAAGAATAGTCCCAGTCGGAAAGATAATTGCATTCATTATTAAGGGTCAAAATAGAAAAATAATGGCCAGAGTAAACCAAAATTTAATCTCTCTAATTAATGCAACACATGTTAAATGCGCAACAAATAAATTCAAAACATCGATGAATGTGAGGCCCTCAATGGACCACCCATATTGTTCTCAAACACTAAAACATACTAATTACTTACATTCATGTCAGTGCAACATGGCCAGCAACCTGCAATCAAGGACCTGGCGAACGACAATAAAATGGAGGTACTTACTCACAGTGGGTGAATCATATTTAACGACTGAATCAAGTAGGATTTACAGCAAGATTTAAATAAGATTATCGTCAGCATCTGAGAACTTTAATAGTGCTGAAAGTATGACTGAGGTAAAAATCCAATCTACCAAATTGCAGGCAGCAAGAGGATTTTGCAGTTCCTCCATAAACAAGGAACACAGTTTGTTTCAAGTAACAATATCAGCATCAGCACCTTTTCACAGGTTCGGTACACCTTTAGGATTTAAAGTCAGTGATACAAAGAACAGATTTATTGGCGCCCTGCTATTGTTTACAAGACTAGTGAGGGAAACATGAAACTGATGGTCGGCACAGGCTTGGAGGGCTGAAGGGCCTATTCCTGTGCTGTACTTCTCTTTGTTCTTTGTTCTTTGATACAGCAATGAATAGCCTGCACGTGGATTTGTCTGGGTTTTGAAATGCAGATTCTGATGTTTTCTGTGGTCCAATCAGCCTCAAGCACGACAGTCATGTGTCAAAATCTGCAGAATGGTTTACTGAGGTGATATATCCCATGAATGACTTGAAATATAATGAGCTGGATTCTCTGATTTTGAGACTAAGTGCTGACGCCAGCGTAGGACCGACAAAATGGCGCAAAACACCACCGACCCTCCGTCTGGTGGGAGGCTGGCAGGCACGGAGCATAGAGCCCAGGCTACGGCCAGAGAATTGCCGGGTCCGTGGCCGCGCATGACCACGGCGGCTTGCTGCGGCCGCGCCGTGCAACACGGCGCCGGCTGCGCGTGGACCCGGCCTGCCAAATAGTGACCCCCTTTGGCTGGGCTCGCCACCTTCGGACCACCCGCCACCAGTGCCCCCAGCTACCATCAAAGCCCCCCCTGCCCTCGGAGGGGGGGCCTCGACTGTGGTCGCACTGGACTTTGTCTTCAGCCGTCACACCGAGTTCCCGAATAAATATAGCACACGCGACAGATGCCGTCGGGAACTCGGAGCACCAGGGGGACGGCCTCAGGCAATGTTCTGGAGGGGGCGGAGCATCGGGGGGACGGCCTCAGGCAATGTTCTGGAGGGGGCGGAGCATCGGGGGGACGGCCTCAGGCAATGTTCTGGAGGGGGGGGCGGAGCAACGCAAAAGCAGCACTGCCCCCAAGTTCGGCGCCAAGGTGGATTCTCCGACAATCGCCGAATGCGATTTCGCCGTTGGCGACAAGAGAATCCCACCCAATATTCTTCCACTCACTGACGCTGGAAGTTACAGAATCTCAGTAGATATCAGGGTTGATTTTTCTGCTCTTGCATCTGGGAGTAGCCTGGGGTGATACTCCCTTCCAACCTTCAAACTCACTAATCACGAAAGGAGAATTGGCAAACTGTATTATGAGTTCTTTATTCAAACATTACAATGGTGCTAACATATTTCTGGAGAACTTATAGTGTCAACGGACACGTTCCAACTCCTCTGTCATGTGACAGATGACATCAACGCAGGTGGATAAGGCAGTAAAGAAGGTTTACGGCAGGCTTACTTTCGTCGGCCGGGGTTTGGAGTATAAAAATTGGCAGTCATGTTGCAGCTGTACAGAACCTTAGTTAGGCCACATTTGGAACATTGTGCACAATTCTGGTCGCCACACTACCAGAAGGATGTGGATGCTTTGGAGAGGACACAGAGAGGTTTATCAGGATGTTTCCTGGTCTGGAGGGTGTTAGCTATGAGGTTTCCCAACAGCGTGGGGTGGCTTCAGTGGGATATCCCATTGACAAACGATGGGAAGAGAGAATCCCACCACCGGCGAATGGTGCCCCGCCAAGAAACACACGGCTGGGGGGCCAGAGAATCCTGCCCAACATCTCAATGATTGTAATGCCATTTCCCTCCCACTTCACAAAGCGTACACCACATGTACAAACTTTTTACTGTCAGTGACATTAGGCGCGATCTCCGGGCCAGAAAAGCTGCACCAGAAAAGCACCTCGCTGTGGCGCACCATGGCTGGTGAAAGCCGGGAGACCCCGCTGCCAGCATCCACCCGGCTCGCAATGCCTCGTGAGATTCAACGCAATCTCGCGAGACGTTGCAAGAAGAATCCTGGTCACAATGGGCCGGATCATGTAGGGATCGTAAGCCTTACTCTAATGTGCAGATTTTCAAGGTACCTGAGGCTGTGGGATTCAATCCCTTCACCTTGGGGACCTCAGGTGAGTGCCGTTCAGTACAGTTCCCCACAAATGGGGACCAGACGGAACGGCACTCGTGAGGGTCTCCAAGTGGATTGCGGGCCCCCAGTAGCTTTTGGGAGGGTGGTGCCCTGGCACTCTTGGTGCCACCTGGGTACCCTGGTAGTGCCATCCTGACACCCTGGCAATGTGAGCCTGTGTGCCATTCTGGCACTGCCATGGTACCCAGGTGCCACTGCCAGCTGGCAGGAGTACTCCCATGGTACCAGGTTGGCAATGCGTACATGATTGGGCAGGGGTTGATCACTGTGGTTGTTAGAGGTTGCAGGTGGGGTGGGGGACCCTGGGGGACCCTCCCATGTTGCGTTCGGGTGGGGGACCCTCCCATGTTGCGTTCGGGCTGAGGGGAGGTCGGGGATTTTATTTGTGGGCCTCAGAGATCGGGATGCCATTTAAAAATGACTGCATCAGCCCCGTGTTCCCCGTTCAGGCCCCTTATTCACCACGAGTAGCGTTGAAGAGCCACGTGTTTCTCGGCACTGTGAGTGCCAGGAAACACGCTACTAAACGTGCTGGCTAGGGGACATCTTTGTTCCCCTTTGGGAAGATTGTGTCCATTATTATTTAGTCCCACTGGAAGATGCAAATACTTCACCTTTTTTATGGTGTTTATTCTGTCACTAAGTTATTCTGTCACTTAGTTATTTCCACACGGTTATAACAGATATTTTATTCACCCATCAGTAAACTCTGGTTTTGCTGTTGAAGCAATTGTTGCCATTGAACAAAGCAGATGACCCCTTCCCTTCCTGGGTGAAAGTGACTTGATCAAAATGCTGACAACATTTGGTGAGGAACACGGCGGTTGTGCCAAAAAAATTTAATAGAATAAAACACTAATTTCCAAGTTAATATTGACGGTTCTAACTGTCCAGTAATACAGATGGGCGGAGCAGAACTTCAATGCTTACATATGAATGTGCTGGTGTGGATTTGTAAAGTCAAAATCAATAGATAGCCAAACCGAGGAGTCAATTTATAAACAGTGTTAAGTAACTCGGACGTCATGAAGTCGTGGAATGCCTGTATCTCATATGTTTTCCTTTTTGCTCTCCTCAGAGCTGATGGGGAAACCTTAGCCCAAAGAACAAATTAGGCTGATAATTTTATTTCATTGCTTTAACTGTCGAAAACAATGAAAAGAGAGAAATGTGTTTATTTTTATTCCCATGGACCAAAGATGTGCAGTGTAGGTGGATTGGCAATGATAAAAACATTGCCCCAGGTGGCACGGTGGTGCAGTGGTTAGCACTTCTGCCTCACACGCCGAGGTCCTGGGTTTGATCCCAGACCCGGGTCACTGTCCGTGTGGAGTTTGCATGTTCTCCCCATGCCTGTGTGGGTCTCACCCCTGAAACCCAAAAAATGTGCACGGTAGGTGGATTGGCCACGCTAAATTGCCTTTTAATTGGAATTTTGTTTCAAAAATTGCCCCTTCGTATCCAGGGATGTTCAGGTTAGGTGGGGTTACAGGGATAGGGTGGGGGAGTGGGCTTAGGTGGGGTTCTCTTTCAGAAGGTCGGTGTAGAATCAATGGGCCGAATGGCCTCCTTCTGCTTGTAGGGATTCTCTAGTTTTATGGAAGCAGAATTTGTGGGTCTGGTTACAGACAGGGCAAAATTATATCAAGCCACACCCAAGACATGTGGAGAATCTGAAGCTGCAAGTAAAAATTTTCATGAAGGTACTAAAAGATGTGAATAAAAAACAATTCAGTGGATGGATTTAATAATGTTGTTAATTATGTCATTTTATTTAAAACCTTGGTTTGGAATGTTAGCTATTTAAGTTATGTTAAAAAATCATTCTCTCAAAAAGCATTTTGAGTGATTTGATTAGTTTTTCTATGTGAGGGCCACGAAGAATCCAGCACGAGTCTTCAGGATACAAAGAAATAACATTTATTTACAATAACATATATATACAGCAGCAGCAGCAACTTCCCTTGCAGCTCACTCCTCTCTCTCTGCTGGTTCCAAACTGGCCAGCTCTATTTATGCAGGGAGTCTGCTAATGATTTCTCCGCCCCCCTCATTGGGGAAGGTCATACTCCCATAGGATTGTGGGATTGTCATTAGTCCCCAGCCAATGGTAAGCAGGCAGGTTATAACATCCCTCCCCCCCAAAGTCCAAGGAATCCACCGAAGACCCTGGCGAAGGAGGGTGACGGACTCATTTTGCCGCAGGCCGGACCCCATTTGCACGAGGCGCTGGATCGGGCGGCGTGTAACGAGATGGAGACCGGTGCTTCCGTGATGAACGGCGTAACGGTTGTCCATCCATGGCCCCTGGGCCCGAGGATTCCCCCTCTGAGGTGTCTTGTGTCTCCATCTCGGAGTCAGAGTCTGCTGCCTCCGTCATCTCGGCGCCTTTATCTCCACGCGGTTCTGTCACGACCTGCGCAGGCTTTGAGTGAGGCACCAGAGGAAGATTGTGAGGAATACTTTCCATTGTGTCTGGTCTCTGTGGCTGTAGAAATTAGCTCCTGGGGCAGGGAATCTTTGGAAGGGATAGTCTTCTGGACCGAACGTGGTCTACATGTTCGCGCTGGAGACGACCCTGGGCTTGCACCTGGTAAGCGATAGGGTCCGTTTGGTGAAAGATTATGCCAGGGACCCACTGGGCACCACCAGCAAAATTCCGAACGAACACTGGGTCACCGGGCGTAAACTGCCGAATCGGCCGATGCCGAGAAAAACCCTGTCCCTGCCGTTCTTGTGTGCGGCGTACTTTTGTGGCAATGTCCGGGAAAACCATGCTAAGGCGGGTGCAAAGTCTCCGGCCCATTAGGAGTTCTGCGGGAGCTACCCTAGTCACCGCATGGGGGTTGGTCCTATATGAAAACAAAAAATGGGCCAGTCTCGTGTCCATCGAACTGGAGGACTGCTTCTTGAGGCCTCGTTTGAATGTCTGCACTGCGCGCTCCGCCAACCCATTTGAAGCCGGGTGGTAAGGGGCAGTGCGGATGTAGCGTATGCCGTTCATCTTCATGAACCTCGCAAACTCCTCACTTGTGAACGGAGTGCTGTTGTCCGTGACCAGCACCTCGGGGAGGCCATGCTTACTGAAAGACAAACGCATCTTCTCGATTGTTGCGCAGGATGTTGTGCCTCCCATCTTATACACCTCTAGCCATTTAGACTGGGCGTCGATTAATAGCAGGAACATGGATCCTTGAAAAGGGCCGGCAAAATCCGCATGCAAGCGCACCCAATGACCCTACATCATTCCCAATGATGTAGGGGCGCGGCCGGCAGAAGCTTCTGATGCTCCTGGCAAATGGAGCAGTTTTGGGCCACCTTCTCAATGTCGGTGTCGAGGCCATGAAGAATCCAGCACGAGTCCTCAGGATCCAAAGAAATAACATTTATCAGCAGCAGCAGCAGCAGCAGCAGCAGCAGCAGCAGCAGCAGCAGCAGCAGCAGCAGCAGCAGCAGCAGCAGCAGCAGCAGCAGCAGCAGCAGCAGCTTCCCTTGCAACTCACTCCTCTCTCTGTGCTGGTTTCAAACTGGCCAGCTCTATTTATGCAGGGAGTCTGCTCATGATTTCTCCGCCCCCCTCATTGGGGAAGCTCATACTCCCATAGGATTGTGGGATTGTCATTAGTCCCCAGCCAATGGTAAGCAGGCAGGTTATAACACTCTACAAAACTATGCTGAAGGGGTGAGGGGGGTATGGGTCAATGTAGTAGGGAAAATGGAGGATCTGAGGTGCATATGGGACAGCAGGGAAGGGAATGCCTGGAAAGGGTTAACATGGCGATCTCTAAAATCCAAAAGGTGGGCAAACATAAATTAAAACATAAATTAGTATACTACACATAGGCATATCTCAGGTAACACATTTCATAGCTTACAAATGGAAAACTTTCAGCCTGGCTCCAGCATGTCTGGATGGGGGCATTGTGCACCCACCCATATACAGGTATCAGGGAAATAGAGCACTCACCACCTCATTATTGGCTGATTGTCTGAAGGACGTTCCTTTGTATCGCAAAGCAGATAGACAAGATGGGCAGGATTCTCCCGTACCCGGCGGGGCGGGGGGTCCTCCGCACCTTTAGGGGCTAGGCCCGCCCCGGAGTGGTTGGCGCCCCGCCAGCCGGCGTGGAAAGCCTTTGGCGTCGCGCCAGCCGGGGCCGAAGGGACTCCGCCGGCAGGCGCGGGTCCGCACATGCGCGAGAGCATCAGGGGCTGCTGACGTCATGCCATGCATGCGCAGGGTGGAGTTCACCTACGTGTCGGCCATGGTGGAGGCTTACATGGCCGGCATGTAGGAATAGAGTGCTCCCACGGAACAGGCCCGCCCGCGGATCGGTGGGCCCCGATTGCGGGCCAGGCCACCGTGGGGACAACCCCCGGGGCCAGATCGCCCCCCACCCCCGCCCTCTCCAGGACCCCAGAGCCCGCCCGTGCCGCCAGGTCCCGTCGGTAAGGGACCTACTCCAATTTACGCCAGCGGGCCCTCAATGGAACGAGCGGGACTTCGGCCAATCGCGGGTCGGAAAATCGCCGGGGGTGGGGGGGGCTCCAACCGGCGCGATTCCCGCCCCCGCCAAATCTCCGGTGCCGGAGAATTCAACAGCCGGCAGGGGTGGCATTCACGCCGACCCCTGCCGATTCTCCAACCCGGCAGGGGGTCGGAGAATCCCGCCCGATGTGACCGCCGAACGATTAGAAGTGAAGTATGTCAGACGATGTATTCACGTCATCTAATCGGGAGAATGACTGTAACTTCATTCAGTTTGATTAAACAAACTGCCGGTATCAATAATTAGTTGTATTGGAGCACTTTGAATCCCTTTGTATTCCTTTGAATCAGTCTGGACCATCGAAATGGTATAAAAAGTGTAAACCAGTTTTGTGGGGGCAGAGCGACCTGGACCAAGCTGCAGTTACAGTGGCCGAGTTTAGTTCTCCCACATTCATGTGGCATTAAAAGATGTTTCGCTAAATTTTCATCTGGTCTGAAGAATGCGACTCATTTAACTCCGCTAACAGTCAAGCATAGTTGACTCCTTGGGGGCCCTGGCTTGTGACTGACCAAAATGGAGAAGGCCCATCCAGGAAGGCATCGAACCCATTGAGAGAGTTGGTTGGGGACCTGCGCTGAGAGAGTGTGCAAATCTCGAAACAATTCATCCTCCCAACCCTACAAGCACCATCGCCCCCTCATGTGGCAGAGTTTTCAGGTCATGCATTAGGACTTAAGCAGCCATCTCAGAACCCATCAAACCCGGAGTGAAAGCAAGTCATTCTCAGTCGCGAGGGACTGCTAAAGAATAAGAAGATCTAATGCCAATATCGAATTTTCCCATCGTAAGTGCTTTTTCCAATTGTGATTTGTTGACATATGTCTATTTGATTGTAGAGTCATAACAGCATAAGTAGAACAGTGTGAGGACAAAAAAAACCTACAAAATCTTCAATAATTGATAGCTGAAAGAAATGAAATAAACCTCATATTTTAACAGTATGTCATGTTCTTGTGTCAATGAGAATTGAAGCCACATGGAGCCAATAGGATTCATGGTATGGTCTGTAAGCTTCACTGACCTACAGAGAATCATCTTGCCAGTGCTATTATTAGATTTGTAATATCTTGTCATGGTCCACTAATGGTCTACTAGGTCACACTGACAAGCAGGAGGCTACTGTGTTAACAGGATTAATGGATCAATCTGAAAATTGTCCAGTCAGTTGAACTTTAACCATGAAAATCCTGATGAGAGTGCGTCCATAAATTCAGCTCCCGGTCTCGTTCAAACACTTAAAAAAAAACTTAGCTCCCAATAGAAAATAAAGCAAAAATGTTAAACCGATTCATCCGTCACGTAACCAAAGACCGTTCATTCCAGAAGCTTGGCATAAAAGAGGAACAAGTCGGGTCACCATGGTAACTCGCATGAATTCCCCCGACACTGCAGATGTAAAATGTTACCGACAGGTTGGGCACTGAATAAGTTAAATGGAGGGTGGGGGGAGGAAATCAATTTCACATTTGTCCCAAGCTGTCCAACCATGATTTTGAGCAATAATTCTAGCTCTGATATGATTAAAAAGCACCCCATCAGGCCAGTAATTAGTTCAAAGATGAATGACAATTCTCTCTGGTACTTTTATCAGCATTTACCTTATCCTTTGCTCCACTTGTCACTTCAATACAGTTTGTAATTTTACATCTGTCATTTCTTATATTACACTTTCAATCAGCTTATTCATCAAGCCATTTTGTTTCATTAGAAACCTGGTACATGCCCAGCAATACAATGCACTTCTTTCCAACAGTGATCATGGGAGATATCAGTACTGGTGAATGTGGGATCTATTCTGAAAGTTAAAGAACTGTGACAGATATGAAGGAAAGTACAAAAGTTTTACACCCCTTAAAAAAGCACAGGAAGAACTTATTGTATCACAATGAGTGTTAAATCGAAAGTAGCTGCCATATTTTCGGATCAAAAACTGATTTTTGTTTTATTCGTTCATGGGATGTGGGTGTCGCTGGCTGGGCCAGCATTTATTGCCCAGCCCTGAGGGCAGTTAAGAGTCAACCACATTGCTGTGGGTCTGGAGTCACATGTTGGCCAGACCAGGTCAGGATAGCAGATTTCCTTCCCTGAAGGACATTAGTGAACTAGGTGGGTTTTTTGCGACAATGGTCGTCATTAGACTTTTAATTCCAGATTTTTATTGAGATCAAATTTTACCGTCTGTCATGGTAGGATTCAAACCCGGGCCCCCAGAGCATCACCCTGGGTCTCTCGATTACTCATCCAGCGACAATACCACTATGTCTCTGCTTGCCGTAGATTGCTATCACAGCGTTTCCCATTTCTTATTGACATTTAGATAATGCAAGCAATAGCTTTTAATCATCCAGAAATCAATACCACACCACAAACCTAAGGTCAGTAAATATTATCTACGCGGTGCAGATTATTAATATAATTCTGGCATCTTCAAGGGCAGCTATCCCAGCTGCACACCAGCTCCAGGAACAACATCTGGACAGTTTTGTGAGGGCCATGAAGAATCCAGCACGAGTTGAAGGATAGAAACAAATAACATTTATTTACAATAACATATATATACAACAGCAGCAGCAGCAACTTCCCTTGCTGCTCACTCTCCTCTAGCCGGTTCCAACCTGACCGGCTTTATTTATGCAGGGAATATGCTAATGGTTTCTCTGCCCCCCCCCCCCACCCCCCACCCTCATTGGGGAAGGTCATACTCCCAAAGGATTGTGGGATTGCCATTGGTTCCCAGCCAGTGATAAGCAGGCAGGTTATAACAGACAGCATATTTCAATTTGACAATGCCTTGTTCTGTACAACTAAAGCTCACCTTTCAGATCATTTTCTGTGGGAATGCCGCACTGTTGGAGATGCCTGTATTTTGGATGAACTCTTTAACCAAGGCCCTCACCTGCCTATCCGAATCAATGTGAAAGATCGCATTATTTCAAATAAGAGCAGGGGAGCTCTCCCCGGTGTCCAGGTCAATATTTATTCCTCAACCAACATCACAAAACTAATTATCTGATCATTATCGCATTGCTGTTTGTTGGAGTTTGCTGTTTGCCAATTGGCTGCTGCGTTTCCTACAATACAGAAGTCACCACTCTTCAAAAGAACGTAAGGGGCTGGAAAGCGCTTTAGGATGCCTGGTGATTTGTGACAGGTGCTATATAAATGCCAGGTTTCTTTTTGCTGAGTTTACAGGGTTGGTACATGAGATGCACCATCAGATAAGAGGGCACTGATCTTCAAACACAAAGGTTTTGAAGGAATCAGCATCAGGTGGAAGGGGATCATGGAAAACCACCCCCCTGCTTCCAACTCCCTTTCCCTTGCTTGTGCACCCCTCCCAATGGGGTTTATAGGGTTGCACCATGAGGTGCACCATCAGTTAAGAGGGCACTGATCTTAAAACATGCAAAATTCTGATTTGTGATCAACTTCAATAGACACAAAACTAAAAGTGGAATACCTGAAGATGTTGAAAATCTGAAATGGAAACAGAAAACCCTGGGAAATGCTCAGCCGGTCTGGCAGCAACCTTGGGATAAAGAAACGGAGGTAAAGACCTTTCATCAGATCCGGTCTGTGAACACTGTTCTTCTCTTCCACACAAAGGAATGGAGCTTAATACCACAACCCCGCAAACTGAAGGCCAATTTGGAGGTGGGGAGTCGGAACAATCAGGTGGGGTGGGGGTGGGTGGAGATTCCGCTGCCTATAAAGTCCCCCTGATCAAACTCTGGGTGGGAAGGGTGGCCGGCCCAGAGACCAAGCCCTCAAGTAGTCATTTAAGGGCCACTCAAAGGGCCTCATCACCTTGACATTCAACTATTGGTGGCGGGCAGGAAACTTGCCGTTAGGGGAGATCACCAAGCTGCTGGTTTGCCTGCAGCCTAATCAGAGGAGTTTTAATTTCAGGAATTGAGGGAACCAGCATCAGGGAGTGGGTGAGGGGAGGTTGCATGAAAAACAGCCATTGTTTCCAACCTTTTTTCCCTTGCTTGTGCTCCCCTCCCGAATGCCCCGTGCCTGCCCACACTCACCTTTCTCTTCGCTGATCCAGTGATGATCTGTGGTGAAGGCCCAAGTACAATACTGGCAGTATTGGCTGGCAGCTCTTGGGCATGATTTGCATCCCACTCGTGGCTTAATTTGATTCACAAATCATAATTAGGCGTTACATCTGCAGAACTGATCAAAATGGCAGCTCTTCCACAAAAACCCAAGTTCTCAGAGCCTGTGGTGGTGCTGTAGCCAACAGGGTTTTTAGCGTTTGGAACAGGCCTCGAGCCTTCCCCCAGACACATGCACGAGGAAGAAACTTGAGAGGAAATTCCACAACAGCCGAATACTTTGCCCATGACGTTTCGGTAAGAGTTTGGGAAAAGGTTATGAACTGATTTCAGTTTTTTTGACGAATGGAGATGCTTAAAGAAAATATTGCAGTTGATGTTAAAAGCAAAATACTGCAGCTGCTGAAAATCTGAAATAAAAACACAAAATTCTGGAAAGTCTCAGCTGGCCTGGCAGTATCTGTGGGATTCAACATCTTTTGACTATAATGGATGTGTCTACTAGGCTTCCAGAGGCTATTCCAGTACGTAATATTACACCTAAAAAGATTGTGGAGGAGTTACTTAAATTCTTTACCAGATCTGGACTACCCACAGAAATACAATCAGATCAAGGATCAAATTTTACCTCAAGGTTATTCAAAGAAGTTATGGATAGCTTAGGAATAAAACAATTTAAATCAACTGCATACCATCCAGAATCTCAGGGAGCATTAGAAAGGTGACATCAGACATTAAAGACTATGTTGAGGGTTTATTGTCAAGATTATCCAGAGGATTGGGATAGGAATTCCATTTGTACTGTTTGCATTTAGGGATGCACCTAATGAATCAACCAAATTTAGTCCTTTTGAACAAATTTTTGGCCATGAGGTAAGAGGACCACTTAAATTGATGAAGGAAAAATTGGTGAGTGAGAAATCAGAACTTACATTATTGGATTACGTGTTAAATTTTAGGGAACGATTAAATAGAGCAGGTGAATTGGCTAGACAACATTTAAAAGTTGCACAAAATGTGAAGAGACGGTTAGCAGACAGGAAATCCAAAGTTCGTAGTTTTGCCTGTGGAGATAAAGGTTACCCGTGGTAGGTGAGCCTTTAAAAGCAAGGTTTTATGGACCTTATCAGATTGAAAGGAAATTCAGTGAGGTGAATTATGTGGTAAACACACCAGATAGAAGGAAGACTCACCGAGTGTGTCATGTGACTTAAACGGCACTTTGAAAGGGAAGGAGAGCAAAAGGAGGAGGTTTTAATGATTCTAACTCAAAGTGGCAAACCTAATCCAGATGACTGTGAATTTGACATACCTCAGATTAAATTGGAAAACAAGGATGTTCTTAAAAATTGGAAAAACAAACTGACCTGAAAGAGTTATTGATATCACATGGGCAAGTTTGTGGAGATAAATTGGGAAATACTAAAATGGCTATACATGATGTCGATGTGGAAAATGCTGTTCCAATTAAACAACATCCACAAAGACTTAACCCTTTAAAATTGCCACAGGGTAACAAAGAGATTGAGAATATGCTTAAAAATAGCGTAATTGAAGTGGGTTGCAGCCAATGGAGCTCACCCATAGTGATGGTACCAAAACCAGACGGTACCCAACGGTTGTGTGTGGACTATAGAAAGATTAATGCAGTTACAAGAATGGACTCCTATCCTATCCCACATTTGGAAGATTGCATTGAGAAAGTGGGACAGTCAGCTTTTATTTCCAAACTGGATTTACTTAAAGGTTACTGGCAGGTACCTTTATCTGAAAGAGCGAAGGAGATTTCAGCTTTTGTGACTCCAGATGGTATATGAAAAACACACCAGCCACATTTCAACGGTTAAGTAACAAAGTCATTTCAAGATTACCCAATTGTGTGGTATGCATCAACGATCTGGTAATTTTCAGCCAGACATGGACAGAATATGTAAAACATCTGATGGAGTTATTCAATCGACTTCAGGAGGCGGATTTGGTGATAAACCTAGCCAAAAGTGAATTTGGAAAGGCCCAAGCCATTTTCGTTGGCCATACAATTGGACAGGGTTGAATGGTCACACGAGATGTGAAACCAACAGTTATGGAGGAGTTTTTAATACCCTCAAGACGAAGGGAAATAATGCAAATTCTTGGCATGAGTGGATTTGATCGAACATTTGTGCAAAGTTTTGTCGCATGGTTGCTCCACTGAAACGTCAAAAATTTCAGTGGACAGCAGACTTTCAACAGGCATTTGACGGCCTGAAAGCTGTGATAACCAATGCTCCGGTGTTGGAGAATTACAAGAGATTCTGTGATCAGATTGAACTAAAGTATCTGACTTTAAAGAGAAATGCTGAGGCATAGAGAAATGGATAGATCGTGCAGAGACCTACTTGTTCAAAGAGACTGTCAAGTGAGAAGGAATTTCAGTTGGAGGAAGACAAACAAAAAAATTGACTATATTATTATACCTGTTTGCGTGTGTTGTTTTTTGAAACAAAAGGTATATTTGCTGTGTGCATTTCTTAAAGGACAGTGAAAAAGTGAAAAATGAAACCATCTTAAAGTTGATGGTTTATTTTTTTTTCTTGGGGAGAGGTGTCATGTGAGAGTAACTTTAAGAAATGGATGTTTATAAATGGGTGTGTATATAAGTATCTGTAGTGAGAGTACCTTTAAGAAATGCGTAACCACCAAGGCCATTTTGCAGCCAAGACATGTACCAATGTGCTTAAAGCACTGCTACAACACAGGTTAACCAATAAGACACACTATAACAAACACATCCATGCTCCATGTCCTCTAGCACTGAGCCAAATGGCCTGTATGCAGACCTCATAAGGCTACAACCTACGTTGGCAGTCGTCAACGACAAGGTCCTGCAGCCCAATAGCTACGTGATGGACTCCAATGGCGGCCAGTATATACAAATCTCGTCACCTGTTACTGGTAGCTGAGTCACTGTCGATCGCTGATTACTCAGAACGACCACTTTTCCTGGACCTTAGGCCTTATACGACTCGCTCAACCCGGACACCATTGGAGCCCAACATGGCACGTCCATGGCACAATGTGCCTCCCATGCCCATCACATTGCACACTGCTGATAGGTCATTACCACCTTCACCTGTCGGTGTCCATACACATTGCAGATGCTTGAGCAGGCCCAATACACGATATCAGGACTTTGTAACGTCTTAAACTGTCTGGGCTGACCAAAGTCATTCTGCCATTTTATGTTTACCATTCCCTCAATGTATCCTGAAAGAAGGGGGTGGAGTACACACAATGGCTACACATGAGAGTTGCACTAGTTGCAAGAACCAAGTTGGAGTTCACTTGTTCAAGTGAACAAAATGAACACACAGCAGACGATGCACCAACTGCAACAGCCATATTGGTGATTCATTGTTTGTCCAGGCTGTTGTACGCTTCTGTAAATTCATTGTTCTGTTTGCACACATTTAGTTGTACATAGTTATATGTGTACGCTGTTACATCTCACACCGCCGTGACCCAAACTAAATACGATGTAGACCGGGTTGTCACGTGATTACTTGGAGCTTATCAGGATTACCCGAGATCTTGGGCAGAGAAGGTGCGGTAATGAGAGTTTGTATAGTTGGTAAATCACCTGTTTGTTGAAAGTCCCTTGTGCAGTCGCTGATTTAACAGTCCACGCAGAACTGCAATCACTTCCACAGATACAAAAAAGAGCAGTTAGACTCATTGATCATCCCTCTAAATCAAGCTTCCACTATCACATATGTCTTGTTTATTACATCTAGAACAGGTCTGGATGACAAGTGATGCCCATTCCATCTCTGATGTGCCCTTCTTTCTGATTGCTGCCCTTATTTGGGAGGAGCACCATAGCACAACAGTTTTACACAGCTATTGGTGGAATCGTTAGAGACAAACCCAAATGTGACTCTTCACGTTCTATCAGTAATCAGCGTATTTCTCAGCTGAACCCCAAATATCTGCCAAACCTGGTTCATCAGTGTAATGACCATTGTGTTAAACTTAGTACACTATTTGACTAGTGCTAATATAAAGCAATCTTAAAACGTACTGCCACAACTGGAAATTTATTCTAGTCCTGCCGACGATGAACCCCGGCCACTGCAGGTTTCCTTGAGGCCGGGACGGGGGTGTGGGGCATTGAAAATCCAGCCCAATCTTATGTTCGGCATAGCAGTGAGCATTCGAGTTGCCACAGTATCTGAACACATTTTTCCTCCACACTGCAACTTAGCCCGAAAAATGATTTGAGTTCGAAATGCCGCACATATTTTCAGCAACCATGTGGCTTGACACAAAAGAGGAATCTTCCAATACTTTATTGTACAATTGTTCACTAAATATATTTACATGACATTAATTTCAACATCAGTGCAATACATATGAATGTTGCATAATTACCAATTGTTGGAAATGTTGAAACAATGGGGTTACAGCCGAACCAATAGTACAATCTTATAAAGCAACAGTATACAAGCGCATCATCGAAAATAGAAACAGCTTCACTCTTTATCAGAAACATAGTAATTTCTCTTCTATTCAAATCACCAAAACAGCCCGTAGCTCTGTAAACATGTGGCCTCTTAATGTGGCATAAAAAAGTGTTGAATGGACCGTAGATCCCTTTGGCAACTTTTGAAAATGAACAATGCCAGTTTGCTTGTGAGCTGTTCCTTTTTAAGAAAAGTGGTTACAATGTCAGCTAAGCATCATCTTCACAGTGATATGTCAGAAAAATTCAATGAAGCTAATGTTAGTTGTTTGCACCTTTGAAAAGGGTAGGAAGAATGTTTTTTGTTCAATCAATTATGAAAAGATTATAAGCTATGTAGGTGTGATAATCATCTATTTCAATATAAATGTCTTAATAGGTGTGGAGAAAAATAACCAGATGCAATTGACAAAAATGTAAAATATACGAGTAAGTTTCAGGATGTAACTTAGCTGAGTTACACTAACATGCGCTGGATAGTTACAGCCCAACATCACAGAGATAAAGACAATGCCTGCCACAAATGAGGGACCAACAAATACTTGAGTAAAAACTACAGAACAGCAATTTAGTACGAGAATTCAATCATTTAGCAAATTGAAAAAAAAACAAAATACCAGGAAAAATTCCCTTGGGTAATCTTGATTTGGCACTTTATCAGAACAATTAGCTGTCTGAGAGACCAGTATTTCAGTACTCCCCATTTCATCACCATAATTATGGGCTGAAGTACTTTATAATTATCTGCGCACACCTGCACATATTCAGATAAACATACCCACACATTTAAACAGACATGCACAAAAGATAACTTCAACTTATGCTTCCTTGCTGTCTATCTCTTCTGCTTCATTTTATGTGGTTTCTTCAGTGGATCTGGTATCTGATTTGAGGCGTACAAATTCTTTGGCCACTTCATCATTGGTCCTCTGTGAGAGTATTCTCAGAATTGTCAGTCCAGTTTCATCCATGTAAACATTTTTGATCAGTGCATACCATGATGCGCAGCTCCCTCTCTCCACTACGTCCTTTAACTGGATGACTGTCATTCCTATAATCCGGTCTTCCCTGGCAAAGCAGTAGTCTTTCACAGAGATGTGAAGCTCATAGGACTCGGGGCCATTCTCATTACTCAGGATGCTGGAAGCAAAACAGACATTTAGTTTAGTATGGAGATCTTTCCCATCTCCCCCTCTTGATTTCTCCTACTCCCCTCATGTATCCCCAGGTCGATGTTCTTTGCAGTTGCACTTATTCTATCAGCTGTCAGACAATACACTCTCAGTCCTTGATGGCATATTAAGAGTCACCATGAAAACTTGGCCAGTTCTTTTTTTTTCACCTCCCCCAATGTTCCATTACCCAAAGGGCTCCAATCTGCAACCAGCTGAATTACAACCAGAGGCTACAGTGCCCATTAAACTTGTATTGGAAATTGTCCATTCTCCAGAAGTAACATCCCACCCATAATGCGTCCGCTCACAACACTTAAGAAGTATTTAGATGAGCACTTGAAACACCCTAGCATACAAAGCTACGACGGAGTGCTGGAAAATGGGACAAATAGGTGCTTGATGGCTGACATAGACAGGATGGGCCTCTTTCTGTGCTGTATGACTCTATTGTGTAAGTAGCTTCAGGAAACAAGTAGACAGAATTCACATGATCACTTACAAGTGAAATGTTTCGTTGTATTTCGGGGACCAAGCGTTGTTTTTTGTCTTGGTGGCGAATTTTCTTTTCTTGTCACTGAGGTTTGGTCCAACCACGTGAATTTCCACAAAAGGCCGGAACATGGCAGTTGTTTGCCAGCTCAGCTCATTGACCGCAACAACTGCAAAGGAAAATCAAAATGCCACAAATTGTCACAACATTTGTCTCACACCGATTTGCCTGGTGTATAATATTCAGAGCACATTCCTGGATTGTTGCGGTACTTACTTTTAACTGTGACTTTGTGCTCCCCTGTTCCAGGATGTGTGAAGAGATCCACATGGACCGATACTTCTCCCACTGAGCCATTTGTAGATTGAACTGAAAAATAACACAATAGACAAGAAAAACAATGTTAATAAAACCATTAAAAAAGCTGTGCCTCGGAGTTCAGGTATAAGTACAATTTTGTAATTTGCAACTACACAGCATCAATACCTCATGTAGTTCATAAATCTGTGTTTCATTATAATGCACAATCCCTTTTCTTTCAGCACAAACTATAAGTGGTCAATAATTACAGCATAAATTATGGGTGGCATGGTAGCATAGTGGTTAGCACTGGTTGCTCACAGCGGCAGGGAACCGGATTCAATTCCAGTCGGTGTGGAGTTTGCACCTTCTCCCTGTGTCTGCATGGGTTTCCTCCAGGTGCTCCGGTTTCACTCCCACAGTCCAAAGATGTGCAGGTTAAGTGGATTGGCCCTGCTTAAAATTGCCCCTTAGTGTCCAAAAGGTTGGGCAGGGTTACTGTGTTACGGGAATAGGATGGGAGCGTGGGCCGAGATAGGGTGCTCTTTCAGAGAGTCAATGCAGACTCAATGGGCCAAATGGCCTCCTTTTGCACTGTGGGGATTCTATGATTCTATGAACGTACACGTTTCAGCTTGAATCAGTGTCAACACTTCTACCCAAATGGCTAGATTTTGGGTTTAAGCCTCACTGAAGATTTGAACATTAATATCTACAACAAAACATCAATGTGGCACTAGACTTCATTGTCAGACCAATATTATGATGGATCAAATGAAATGTTTTAAATAACTTTGCCAAGTTTAGAGAAGGCCAAACACCAAGTTATGGCAGGAAACATCATAGAATGGTGAAGGAGTTAAGAAATAGTAACTGCAGGGTCGATAGAAAAAAATAATTTCAGGGCTTTATTGCATGTCAATATTAGCCAGAGGATTCTACAGTTGTCAATGTAGTACCATTTTTAAAAAGAGAGACCGCGCTAACCTAGATGGTTCTGGACCAGTTAACTTACTCTTTGTGTTAGAAACAAAAATCAGAGTCTTTAACCAAAGTTGAAATAACCACGTAAATAAAGAGAAAGTAGAAGCAGTCTACATGGATTTCAAAAGAGCTCGACAAAACTCAGAGGGTGGGATTCTCCAACCCCCCCACCAGGTCGGAGAATCGCCAGGGGGCTGCGCGAATCCCGCCCCGCCGCTGGCTGCTGTATTCTCCGCCGCTGTTTTTCGGGCAGGGGCAGAATTCCCGCCACGCCGGTCGTGGGTTATTGGCATCAGCCCCCCGGCGATTCGAGCAGCCATCCATTTTTGGCCAGTCCCACCGGCGTGGGTTACATATGGTCCCACACGGCGGGACCTGGCAGGTAAGTCGGCGGACGCAGTCCTTGGGGGGGGGGACCTGGCAGGTCAGTCGGCGGACGCAGTCCTCGCCGCTGGCTGGAGCGGCGCCAACCCCTCTGGCATCCACCTAGCCCCCTAGACAAGTGAGAATTACTTACCTTGAGGGGCCCGTTGATGCCGGAGTCGTTGGCGCCGGTTTTCTTGCCGGCGTGGGGATTTAGTCCCCGAAAGGGAGAATCCCAGCCAGAATTCTTTGAGGAGGGTACAGGCTGGCCCATGGGGATAATTTTGAACATCTAGCATAAGGACCCCAGGGAAGCCTTTGACAGGGTACCATATGGGAGATGACTAAAGAAGATTAAGGCAACTAGAGGGAGGACAGCAAATTCAAATTGATTTGAAGATATTGACAGCAGGACCTCAGGTTCATAAGCCTGTGAGAATAGCGAGAAGAAATAGGGCAGGATTTTCCAGGCCACCGATGGTGTTTTCCGATGGAATTCACCGCTGGTCATCAGTGAGATCTTCCGGTCCCTCTGATGTCTACGGTGTTTTGCATAGCTCGCCCATTCCGCCATCGGGGATTTGGAAACAGGGTGGATAAATTTCATTTGAGATATCTGTTTACATGAAGCGCTTAAAGGCTGGTTCAAGTGCTGTAACTTCTACGTATTTTAGATACATGTAGTGCCTTTTAGATAGCATATTGCCCTGTCTAAGTGTTCAGGTGGACATAAAGGATTATAGCCGTGAATTAACGGCCAAAAAGCAGAGTCCCATTTTGGACGCAAATAGTGGGGTATTTCCCAGTGCCTGCAATGCCGAAACAACCCCATTATCAAATGTGTAGTGATCTCTGTATATGTTAATACATGATTACTTAATGTGCTGTCAGTACAGTCACATGATCACCAGATGGCAACACTAACAGGAACTATATAAGGAGTTTCCCGCTCTTTCTTAGTGTTAGTGTGTGTGTATTGCAACTAGAGGATAGAAGTGACCAGCTCAGAGTATAGGTATTACATTAATTGTTAATTTAATCTAATCTTAGTTAATTCACAAGAAGAATTCACAAAAATATTATTTTGTTATTCAATAAATAATTTGTCATCAACTGGAAGACTTCGACTGTTTATCATCAAGTTAAATACAACTTGGCAAGACAAATGACTAATATATATATATTACATATCTGTAATATAACAAAATGGGGCTGTTTTCTTTTGGTGTCGGCGAGGAACGCCCCACCAAGGCCGCACTTACCTCACTTCCTGCACTGACGAGCTGAGTATGAGATCCAGATTGCGCCATCTCGCAAGATGGTTCCGAGTATCGCAAATCTTGCGAGAGACCTTTTGCGAGATTTAACAGCCTCGTCGCATCACCGAGTTGGGCAAGAGGAGGTGGTTCGATTGCATCCTCTATTGCATTATTCAAAGAGGAGCAGGGAATTCTCCCAGCATTCTCGCACCAATTTCCTCTCAACCAACACCACCAGTATGTGGAAGGCAGTGGAGTAGTGGTATTGCCACTGGGCTAGTGATCCAGAGATCCAATTTATGCTCTGGGGACCCAGGTTTGAGTCCCACCATGGCAGATGGTGCAATTTGAATTCAATTGAGAAATAAATCTGGAATTAAATGTCTAACGATGATCACAAAACCATTGTCAATCGTCGGCAAAACCCATCAGGTTCATTGATGTCCTTTAGGGAAGGAAATCTGCCGGCCTCACCTGGTGCGATCTGGCCGGACCTACATGTGACTCCAGACCCACAAAAGTGTGGTTAACTCTTAAAAATGGCCTAGCAAGCCACGCCATTCAAAGGCAAGCATTTGTTGCCCACATCCCATGAATATTTTTTTAAAAACAAAGCTGATTGTTGCTGCTGGTGGAATCTTGCTGTCATGTGTATCAACTGAAGAACAGCAGTTGGACATTGACTGGCAAGAGCCTCAGAATATTCTGAATGCATGGGAAGCACTTTTAAAACATCTTTGAATTGGGAACAGTAAAGTGCTCAATTTCAGTTGACTTTTTTCAATGCCCTTTTAGAAATAGAACTTCACCATGAATCCAGCTGGCATATATTACGCAACCACAAATATTAATAACTCATATTTGTAGGACAGTGTGTGATAAAATGGTGTTGAGTGTTCTACACTACAGTAATCAGTTTTCATCTCCAATGTTATTTTGAGAACGAATGCATCAGTAGCTTTTTTTAAAATAGCTAATTGTGATTAATACAAGTGCGTAATTCATTCAGAAAAGTCTGCAGCAAGTCTTGTTTGACATTTTATTGCTAGTATCGGTTTGCAATCTGGACTGCTTGACGCGATGGGGAACTGGAAGTAATGATTTATGCTGCTAGTTACGCTCTCTGGTCAGGTGTTTCTATAGAGCTCTGCTGGTTGGCCTCCGAAATGCGGCTGACGATTCCACAGGGGCAGTTGGGCTACTGCGACTAAAAATGTTGGAATCCAAAAGGTGGGTTGAACTTTTTAACTGCGGCAGGTGCAAAGTTGGAAGAGATAGGAGGTAACTCCTCCAGAGGAACTCAGATCACATGGCAGAATTTAAAGCATTACTGAATGAGCGACCTTCCTCTTAAGTTACAATACTGCAGATTGTTAACTGAAGCAATGAACCTTATGTTACACATGAGCCGAAAAGCTGCAGTATAACTAAGCCCCGATATTTACATAGCCTCCCATATTATTCTCTTTCTATGTGAATAGGCTCTATAATATACAGTGTGCTTGCAGGGGCACAATGCAACAACCTCTTCAGTAGGTATTGCTACACAGTTGAAACTCTATGCATTGCAAATACCCGATAAACCTACAGTGCTTCTGGATGACCGTGGGCACAATTCATCTGCAATATTGTTCGTAAGCACAGCTTCCTC
Source organism: Scyliorhinus canicula (assembly GCF_902713615.1). NCBI lineage: Eukaryota > Metazoa > Chordata > Chondrichthyes > Carcharhiniformes > Scyliorhinidae > Scyliorhinus > Scyliorhinus canicula. Next base: position 32,547,502 of record NC_052157.1, read on the forward strand.
TTTCTATACACCTGTGCAATGACTCCCTGTGAATGAGCACATTTAGTAATATTTATTGCAATTCATGCAGACTGCTACACCTTCAACTTTACTGCGCATCAAATATTTGACTGAAGTACCCCAAATATTCTTGGAATACTGCAGCAGTCTTCCGTTTCTCTATTATATGAAAAAACCTATACGTGCACTGATACTGTCGTTCTTACTAGGCTGTAAAGTGTAAAGCATTTCCACTTCATGGAGATGCTAAAGTAACAATATAAATTCAGAGTCAGGTTCCAACGTGACCTCGTTATTCAGTGGTGCGAGACTTTTCCTGTCTCCAGCATCCTCAAGGGCATCTAACAACCCGGGGTTTGACACAAACTGCATAGAGTTTAACTGTCGTGAAGTGTCAATCCTGATTTAAGGACCAAGAATTGGACAAGGCCCATTTGCAGTTGCGGGGATTGAGATGTGAGAGTACCCTGCACGTGATCAATGTGGTGGCGGGCAGCACACAATGCCATGCAGTGTTCAAAGGGGCTTGCAGGATCAGCCACCTTTCGTTCGATCAGCAGCTCTCAATCTATGTTCCAGCGGATTACCGGGATTGTACATGTCTCAGACAGGATATGTGGCAGTGGCTCTGGGGACCATAAACCCCCTCTCATTATGACAACATTCACGCTCTGTCAGTGCCTCTGCAGTTGCCTGTCAGAGACACAGCCCTCACTGCTGCCCACAATGCCAAGGGTGGTACAGCCCAGAGCAGGACATTCAAAGTCCAGAGTTGTTCATAGTTACCTGAAAGTCAGCTGGCTGTCTTCAACACAGTACGACAGCAGCTTTCTACCAGCCATGCTGCAGGCACCAGTGTAACAGGACAAGAAACACCAGGGTAACTCTGTACAGAAACAGTGGGGAAACACTGCACAGAAATACCAGGGTAACTCTGCACAGAAACACCAGGGTAACTGCACAGAAATACCAGGGTAACTCTGCACAGAAAAACTGGGGAAACACTGCAGAGAAAAAGCAGGGTAACTGCACAGAAACACCAGGGTAACTCTGCACAGAAATACCAGGGTAACTCTGTACAGAAACAGTGGGGAAACACTGCACAGAAATACCAGGGTAACTCTGCACAGAAAAACTGGGGAAACACTGCAGAGAAAAACCAGGGTAACTGCACAGAAACACCAGGGTAACTCTGCACAGAAATACCAGGGTAACTCTGTACAGAAACAGTGGGGAAACACTGCACAGAAACACCAGGGTAACTCTGTACAGAAAAACTGGGGAAACACTGCAGAGAAACACCAGGGTAACTGCACAGAAACACCAGGGTAACGCTGCACAGAAATACCGGGGTAACTCTGCACAGAAACACCGGGAAAACACTGCACAGAAATACCGGGGTAACTCTGCACAGAAATAGCAGGGAAACACTGCACAGAAATACAGAGGTAACTCTGCACAGAAGTACAGAGGTAACTCTGCACAGAAATACCAGGGTAACTCTGCACAGAAACACAAGGGTAACTCTGCACGGAAACACCAGGGTAACTCTGCACAGGAATACCAGGGAAACACTGCACAGAAACACAATGTTGGATTTGGGGCTGGAATATCCGCCCCACCATGACACATTTCTCTTTCACCCCGCTGGCGGGATGCTCTGTTACGCCGGCAGGTCAATGGGGTTTCCCATTGTGGGGCTGCACCACGCTGTTAGGAAACCCCTGGGCTGCCGGCAAAGCAGAGCTCCCGCCGGCGGACAATTGAGCCCCTGATTCCCGCTTGGGTCACTGTCTGTGTGGAGTCTTCACATTCTCCCCGTGTCAGCGTGGGTTTCCTCCGGGTGCTCTGGTTTCGTCCCGAAAGATGTGCTTGTTAGATGAATTGGACATTCTGAATTCTCCCTCGGTGTACCCGAACAGGCGATGTAGAGTGGCGACTAGGGGACTTTCACAGTAACTTCATTGCAGTGTTCATGTACGCCTACTTGTGACATTAATAAAGATTATTACCTGAAGTATTCAAAGGCATCACTGAATTCCTCAGTTATCAACAGCTTGTTGGGGGGGGGGGAGGGGGGGGGGGTGTTACCATTGACTAGAAACTAAACAGGACAAGCCACTTAAATACTGTTTAAGCAGTAGAGTAGGTTAATGTGTGGGAATCCTGCAGCGAGTAACTCACCTTCTGATGCCTCACAACCTTTTCACGATGTACAAGGCACAAGTCAGGAGTGTGATGGACTATTCTCCACTTGTCTGGATGAATGTGGATTCAGCAATGTTCAAGAAGCTTGACACCATCCAGGACAAAATAGGCCGCTTTGTCAACACCCCTTCCAATAACTTAAACAGTCACTTCCTCCGCACTGATGTACAGAGGCAGCAGTGTGTATTATATACCAGATGCATGCAATACATCACTGAGGCATCTTTGACAGCACTTTCCAAGCCCACAGCCTCTGTCAGCTACAACAGTAGTTCTCAACTTGTGGTCTCCGAGAGCACTGCTGGTGGTCCATGGAAAGAATATTGAAATTACGTGTACTTTGTATGTAGCATAATCAATGTTACATTATTATCAGCAATGTAATTTGCTTCACAAATGTTCTTGTCTAATATCATCTGCAATGTATTTGTAAGTATGCATCATAAAATATTAGAAATAGTTGTGCTTTTAATACCCGTTGATATACAAGTATGACTCCTGTCAGCGATGGATTATTTAAAAAATAATATTTAAAATGGCTTGTGTATTTTGTGGTCCGCAAAATATTTGATAATAATCTATGGTCCACATGAAGGAAAAGGTTGGCAAAGCTGACCCAGAAAGACAAGGGCAGCAGATACATGGAAACACCACCATCTGCAGTACCCCCGCCCCCCCCCCCCCCAAGTCACAACCCATCCTGACTTGTAATTATATCGCCATTCCTTCACTGCCGCCTGGACAAAATCCTGGATTGTCCGTTCATAACACTGTATGGCCTGCAACCCTTCAAGAAGGTGGCTTATCATCACCTTCTCAAGGGCAGTTCGGGAAAGGCGATAAATATTGGCCTCCCAGTGATGCCCATATACGGTGGAAAAAAACATTTGCTCCTCCTGCTTCTCTATGCTTGGAGAGGAAACAATTAATTCCCCTCTCTTTCCTTTCCAGGTCTCTGTGGCCTCCCTGTTGCAAGGATGCATGGTGAACTAAGAGGTGTTGGCAGTTCCAGTCTCAAAGAATCCTGAGGTGTAGAAATTGGGGGTGATGGTGACCTCGATGGCAACTGGCAGCGCCATCCTCAACCTGCTTCGCACCTGTTTCACAGTTCAGCGCCCACCTCTTTAGGGAAGTGTTGCTAACCCAGATACTTCCCCTTGGCAGTATTCTAAAGATATTGGTGGGTATGGCGTACTGCCCTCCTCCTCTCTCTGTGAGCAGTTTCCCCTCTCTGCTTCAACTCCATGGCATGTTGCCGTCCAACTATAGGCCCCAAGACTGAGAGCAATTTTTCAGCTCTGAGACATTCAAAATCCAGTCCAGTCCATGTAAACGTCCAGCCCTTTGACTCAAAGAGTTTGTGTAGCACATACTTGAACTCGCCCTGCAGCACCAAAGGTCTGTCAACTGCACCTTATTTTTAAGTTCCATAAGTGATCTATTTAAATAGCACTCGGGATGGAGGTGGTGGGGGGTGGGGTGCAGCAGGTGATGGTAGAACGCTGCTCTCGTTATTTAAGGAGGGAATTTATCTCGGCACCAAATCAGCAATATGGATCCCGATCAAGTGAGTTGCTTTGTCCTCGATGGTGTTGAGTCTCTTGATTATAGCTGGTGCTGCTTTTGTCCAGAGTGTTGACTTGTGCCTGTAGTTGGACAGGCTTTGGGGAGTCAGGAATTGGTTTACTCATTGCAGCATTTCCAAATTCTAACCGAGTCATTATGTCGCAACAATATTTCTGTGATTAGGAGGTTATGTAGTGCACTGGGGGGTGTCCCTACCTCTCGGCCAGATGGGGGCTACAAGTTCCATTTCAGGACTTAATGGCCAAGATGTGTGCGTTTAGGTTGATTATCAGCATGTAAAATGTAAATGTTGCTACAAAGTTCCAGAGGACCATAGGCTGCTCTCTCCCTTTGAGAGCTGACTGGTGGTGATTTAACCTGAGGGTCACCATACCTCAGACGAGGGGCAAGGTTGAAAAGACGGGGCCTTCATGAATAACCACAGCTGGTACAGGAAGTGAACCCACGCTGTTGCTCCGCATCTCAAACCAGCCCCCAGCCAACTGAGCTAACCGACCCCTGTAGATCCTTACCTAATGCCCAATGGAAGGTCTGCAGAAGGCAATGGCAAACCACTGCAGTACTTTGCCAAGCACAATCCAGGACCAATCCAATGGAAGTCCATGGTCGCCAATGCCCTCTAAAGGTATGGTACCTGAGGGAGAAGGATTTATGTGGTTGGTCCCGTTAAAGCTTTGGTCAATGCTAACTCTCAGGATGTTAATGGTGGGAGATTCCATGAGTGTAATTGCAGACTATATGTTGGGAGTTATTTCAAGTTGATGCTGTACAGACACTCCTGTTTGAAAATCTGAGGGCTGGATTCTCCGATTTTGAGGCTATGTCCCCACACCAGGGTGGCAACGGTGGCGTTTTACAATAGAAAAAATGGTGTAAAACTGTGTTTGGCTGGGGGCTAGCATCAAGGCATCGTAGAGCACCCAGCTCCAGCTGCCGATATGGCCGAGAGAACTGAAGGTCGTGGTAGTCTTGGGGTAGGAGTCCACCTCACCCTCCTGCCACTGTCTCATGCTAGGCTGCAGGTCCTTCAGTATCCCAGGAAATTTCAAAGTCCCCTTCAAACTTGCAGCAGCGAAGGAACAGTAAAAGGTGATAGACCTTTCTTTAAGCAGCACTTAAAATTCTCAGCAATAACTGGTTTACTCCTGCTCAGCTGTCCTTGTTAGGACTGGTTGTTAAATGACGCGTTGTCCACCAAATTGGTGTGAAACCTCTTTAATGAGCACCAGCAGGCACTTTAATTGTCAATCAACACCTTAACAACCCTCCAGGTGTCTCCAACCTCAAAATAGTGGGTGGAATTCTCCAATCTAGAGACGAAATCCCATGGTGGGGGCGGGAAGGTGGAGTATTTCCCACATTGGAGGCCGCGGGAGGACACAACATATATTCTGGTTTGGACCTCATTAGCTATGCAACCGAGTGTTTTGCGCCATATTTTGTGGCTGGCCAGGCAGGCTTGACGGTGCGCAGAAAAGACGCTCAACATCACGGACCCACCATTGTAGAAAGATGGAGGACCTCCTGAAAATGAATCTCCAGGAATATTCTGAGTCCAGTAGATAGACCTCCTAAGAATGAAGGAACTTCCATTTTGAAGCTAGAAGATGGATCCACTCCAGGATACAGAATCTGGCCGGCCCTTCTGCAGATGCTTCACCCACTGCTGTGGTGTTCCTGCGCCCAGGGCTGCTGGGGGCCTCCATCCTATACTCCGGAGACAGCCCCAGGCATTTTACAGGTGAGTCCTGACATCTGAAGGCCACATTGTTCCAAACGGACTTCGCGTTGGCATGTTTCTTGGCTGGTGCCAAGGAAAATGAGGCAAGGATGGTTGGACCTTCACCTGCATCTGATTAGAGGGATGCAACTCAGCTTCATGTTGGCTTCCAGCTGGTTTTCCGATCCGCCATGGTGGGAACCAATAGACGATCCCGTTGGAAATTCACGCTGGTGTAAAACTGATTTTTGTGACCGTCCCCCCTCCCCACCATCAAAGCCTTTCAGGGCAGCACGGTAGCATAGCAGTTATCACAGTTACTTCACAGCTCCAGGGTCCCAGGTTCGATTCCTGGCTGGGTCACTGTCTGTGCGGAGTCTGCACTTTCTCCCCGTGTCTGCGTGGGTTTCCTCCGGGTGCTCCCACAGTCCAAAAATGTGCGGGTTAGGTGCATTAGCCATGCTAAATTGCCCTTAGTGTCCAAAAAGGTTAAGTGGGGGCTACTGGGGATAGGGCAGTTACGTGGGCTTGAGTAGGGTGCTCTTTGTAAGAGCCGGTGCAGACTCGATGGGCCGAATGGCCTCCTTCTGTACTGTAAATTCTATGATTCTGTGAACCCGCTAATGGGGGGCTTGGGAGAATTCCACCCTGTGTCATGCATTAAACGCGGGCTAAACCAATGTTGCAATTCAAGACTGCCATCTTGTTCACCCCTCTAACATATTAAGCGTTCAGCCAAAATGACTCCCACTGAGCTTCAGAACCACAATGTGCAATTTTAAACACATGTACAGGGTGGAATTTTGCTACTTTTTGATAAGGTGTGACTCAAGCGGGAAAAGTGGGGTGTAGCCCCGTCAGCTGCACTGCCGCCCTTTCCCGTCATATTTTTAAACACTTTGCTGAACAAACACCAGGAGGAGGGTTCCACGATGTCACGTTGGCGGGGGGGTCCCCGTCAGCAACATGTCTGAGCAGCCCTCCCCCTCCGCGGCTACGGCCCCTGCACCTCCCATCAGAACCTCCCACTCCACCAACCTCCCCAACAGAAGCCCGCTGGCGTTACGTCACGCTACCAGGTTGGAGAGGGCACGAATCCCAACATGGGGGGGGGGGGGGAACGATACAGCAGGAAGGCCCACTAAATTTATGTCACTATCTGATAATGGGGTTCCCACCTATTCATGTCAGGAACCCCATTACATCATTGGTGGGAATTGGGGACAATCAAATGGGGAAATCCTGCCGGCGTCAAAACTGTTTAGGGACTCTCCCTCAATTCTCTGCTCTTCCGCAACTCCTGCCCACTGAAAACAGGGGTGGGGCTAATGATAGTGTAAATATACAATAAAAATGTAGTTTTCAGTAACGGAAATGTTGCTTCTGTCTCTAACTAATACCCGGTCTTTCTCACCTGCAAAAAACATTGTACTTGGATGTGAAAGGCATTTCAAACTTGAATTGCCTAGACTCTGTATTCCTTAGCTGATGAATAATTCACAAGAGCTTCCAGCTGGGAAGACAAAATACTGGAATCAAATTATACTTGCACCAGCGTCAGCGTTAAATTTGGGAAATGGTGGTCTTGGCTTCCGAAAATGACACAATAGGAGAATTATAAAACAACAGGCAATAAAAATCTTCCTTGAAATATTTCTTAAAAAGAAAATCTAATTTCCTGGGGAAAGCTCATTGCCCTTAATGCTGTTTTGGAGTATTGGTTTGTACAATAATTCTAGTAATTCAAAATTAAATACGTTGGTACAACGAGCTGTAATAGTCCTTAAATTAGGTGAGTGCAACATATCTGTTACTTCTGTGTCATCAAATATTGTCCTAATCTTATGCACTGAAGTCACTAATGCACCAATTAATCTTGACTTGCTTCAAAGTGCAAAGCCAAAACAATTTTTTAAGCTTTCAAAACATTCTCAACCTGTGAACATTTAAAAGCATAAAACAATCTGGATCTTGGTTTTGTTGATCTGGAAGTGGGGCCGTAGGAAAAGAGTAGGATAGTTTCAAAGGTGAGAAACAACAGTTACAAAAATGCGAGATAATCGGATATGCGTATTTGTTGCCCCTTTCTAATTGCTCTTGAGAAAGTGGTGATGAGCCGCCATCTTGAACCGGGAAGGTCCCTGAGGTGTATTTATACCCACAGCACCATTAGGAAGGGAATGCCAGGATTTTGACCCAACTCCACTGAAGGAACAGTGCTGTAATTCCAAGTCAGGATGGTGTGTGGCTTGGAAGGCAAATTGTAGATGGTAGTTTTAATCACAGAGGTCTCCAGCACAGAAAAGGCCCTTTGGCCCTACGCGTCTGAGCTGGTCAAAAACAACCACCAGTTTTCCTGCACTTGGTCCATAGCCTTGTGTGCCTTGGCAACGCAAATGCACATCTAAATACTTCTTAAATGTTATGAGGGTCTCTGTCTCCACCACTCTTTCAGGCAGCGAATTCCAGACTCTCTTTGGGTGAAAACGTTTTTCCTCACATCCGCTTAAACCTCCTGCCCCTTACCATAAATCCATGTCCCCGGTCATTGATTCCTCCACCAAGAGGAAAGGTTGCTCCCCATCTACTTTATCTATGCCCCTTATAATTTTATACATCTCAATCATGACGTCCCTTAGTTTGCTGTGCTCCAATGCTCCAAGAAAAACAACCCCAGTCTATCCAATCTCTCTTCACAACTAAAACTGTGTTGAAAAGATGGGACAAGTGAATTTTATTCCCAATCTTGACATATTCAAAGGATACTGGCAAGTACCTTTATCAGATAGGGCAAAGGAAGATTTGTCTTTTGTGACACAAAATGGTCTGTATCAGTTTAAAGTTACGCTGTTTGGAATGAAAAATGCATCAGCAACATTCCAAAGATTAACCAACAAGGTCATTTCTGGATTAAACAATTGTGCTGTGTACATTGAAGATTTGCTGGAGTCCAGTCAGACCTGGAAGGAGTGTTTGGAACATTTAAAGGAATTCTTCGATTGACTACAGGAGGCTGGATTGGTGATAAACTTGGCTTAAAGTGAATTTGCGAAAGCTGAAGTCAGATTCTTAGGCCATACGATTGAATATGGTCAGATGGCTCCACAGAATGTGAAAACTGTGGTGACATGCATCACTGTAAATACACAAGAGGTTAATGTAAGTACACGTAGATTAGCTAGACACTAGAGGGAGCACCAGAGACATGACACACAGACATTCAACCAATAGGTCAGTAAGGTAGGAAACGACCAATGGGCATTCACGATACACACAGAGGTGACACTACCACAGGGAGGCATTACACCAACCCATATATAAAGGACACAGCACACTGGTCTTCCTCTTTCCAGTGGAGACACTCAGTGAGTACAGACACAGGGTTGATTGAACATCACACCCACCACGTGGATTGTAGCAGACTGGTTCATCAGTCTGAGTAGCTATAAAAGGATTAACAGTCGAGGCGAATCCGAGTAGGAGAATTGTTAACAGTTTTAATAAACGTGTTAAAGCTATCTCCAAGTCTGAACCTTCCTTTGTCGGAGTGCACATCAAGGAAGCAGCTTATGCTACGTCAAGAGCATAACAAGACAAAAACAAAAGCTGTTGGGGAGTTCCCATCAACGAGAAGAGAAGTTCTGAGATTTCTGTGCATGACTGGTGCATGGAAGGTGGCGCCCATGTTTCAATGTACCATATCCATATTTGTCCACGGAATCACTCCTGGAGTGAAGTATTCTTTCCTCCCAGTCTTACAAATTAAATAAAGTATTGGGGTTTCTGTCCTGTATCTTAGCAACTGTTAGGATCTGGTTCGGGATCGTAAGAAAATGCACACCACGGTCCCTCTGATCCTCAAATCCCTCCCAGGGTCCTGCCAGCCATCATTTCTTACCTTGCCTTGTTTGTCTTACTTAAGTGCATCACCTCACACTTATCCATACTGAATTCCACTTTCTACTTATCAGTCCATATATATCCTCCTGTAATCTAAGGCTATCCTCTTCACTCTTCATCACCCCACCAATTTTCATATCATCCGCGAACATACTGGTCAACCCTCCTACATTCAAATCCAAATCATTCATATAAACCCCAAACGGCAAGGGCCCAACACCGATCCCTGCGGGACCCCACTGGACACAGGCTTCCAGTTTGAAAAACACCCCTTGACCCTTTGCTTCCTGCCACTCAGGGTTTGGAAGATGCTGACACAGGAGCCTTTGTAAGTTGCTGAAGAGCATTTACTATTAATAAGGAGACATTCCATGGGGCACTAATAATCACAGCTGAGTGAGGAGAGAGGTTAAATATTTTTTTCTTCACATGAGAGGGGCGAGGGAATGACACGTTTTGCTGTCAGGGGTGACAAAAGCAGAGACTACTGCATTTTCAACAATACCAACTGTTGAAGGAGAGAAAGATGCAGATTTATAAAGAGTGCAGAGCGGTGGGATTCATTTAAAATTGTTTTGGAAAAGAGTTGACACAGACACAATGGTCTGAATGGCCTCCAGCCTTCTACAAACTGCAGCGTGCTGACCCTACGTACACTTCTGGGTCAGTACTATTCGTGCAATCTCAGCAAGTGTCCAAAGCTTGAAATGTCGTGATTTGGAGTGTCTGGTGCCGAGTTGGAAATTACATTCAGTATTCAGAGGCCTGCAGCATCCTTTGAGGGACTGCCATCATTTTGCAAGGGGATGAAGCGCTAATGGTTGCCAGTAACCTGAACACTCCAGAGGTTGGAACCCCTTTCAGTTCATCGACTGACAATGGAGCAAGGGTGCAAGCGAGATTCTCCAGGACCTTTGGGAATCTGACCATTTTGTAAAGCTGCACAGCCTGCTCAGCCGCCTGTTATCTCTTGGGAGGTAGAGGAAATCACTTGCTTGAGCAAATAAGAAATCTGTTGCTTGCTTGAGCATTGTGGCATGATTAATGTGGGTAACGTTGCCACTGGCACTTTGGAAGAAGCTGAAGGCAAAGAATTTAAAGGTTGTCCTGTTTTCTGTTCTTCACAGATACTGGCAGGTCTGTGCCCGGGGATGACTTTGGCTGCAGTTTGTATTCCAGTGATTTGCGATACTGTTATGTCACAGCCTCCCAGTGATTTGTAGTCAGTGCAAGCACTGCTCCCCTGGCTCTGCTCAGTGTGTGCAAGGTTTGTCAGCTGGCCACCTGAATGAAAAGCCCCCTTATGAAAGGTGCAAAAGAAAAATGTTCAGGAATGGCCTCAAAATGTGCTCAGCAATCTCAGACAGGGATCTCGAAGACCACTTTCGAAATCAACCCTCAGCCTGACAAACCTCCTTATCCATTTTAATTTGGTCAGGCTATGGATTGGATCTTTGTTGGGGAAGGGGTGTGGGGGCGGCACATTGGATGGGGAATGACAGAAAATCATGTGGTTATTGAAAAGATGCCACTGAAACTTTAATGATGCATTAACATATTCAGGTAGAAATTTCCAACACATGTCAAAATCAGAATGGGAAGTGGATAAGAGATCTGGCTTTATAGTTCTCCGTCCCTTGCTTGTCCAATCATAATTCTTCGGCTGTGTATTGAAGTGGCTGAACTTTTATTACAGTTTCATGAATTAATCTTCTTATTCTGATTACAGTACAAAAACATCAGGTTGGAACCAAACATTGAGCAACGATGTGCCATTATTCTCATTGTGATCTTGCAAATGAATTTACACTCAAGATGTGGGGCTCTTGGGATATATAACCTTCTGCTGTTTCACTAAGGTGGTAATTGTTTAAACACGTTCTAATACATTGAACGATTTTCAATTTCTACTGGCTGGAAGGAGCTTACTGTTCCACAGTTCATTTAAAGTTTTAGAAATTACAGAAGGCAGCTGGGGCCCTGTAAGTGGAGCTCAGTGGCAGCTTCAACTGAGGTATTCAGAGTGGAATTAGGTTGTTGTCTGTGCAGGGAGAAGGCAGGGGTGCCTGGCAAATTGCGCATCCACTGAGCTGGTACAGACAGGGCAGTCCAAATGGCCTCCTCCTGGGTTCTACCAAAATTCAATGAAATTGTCTACAATTCAGTGCCTATATGTATGCGCTCGGATACAGATTCACTATAATGTTAAAAGAAGATATAACTAGCTTCTCACTTGCACTGCCACTGTACCACTTAGTTTTTACAGTATACTGTAGAGTTTTAGTTAGAGCTATCATTATTCCTATTGATCCTACAACAGTGACATAGAAACATGGAAAATAGGAACAGGAGGAGGCCATTCAACACTTCAAGCCTGCTCCGCCATTCATCGTGGTCATGGCTGGACATCCAACTTGATAACTTAATCCCGCCTTCCCCCTAGAACGATTGAACCACTTCGCCCTAAGTGCTATATCTAGCTGCTTCTTGCAAACATACAATAATAATCTTTATTGTCACAAGTAGGCTTACAATAACACTGCAATTAATTTACTGTGAAAAACCCCTAGCCGCCACATTCCGGCGCCTGTTCAGGTCAATAGAGGGAGAATTCAGAATGTCCAAATTCTCTCTCCTCGTATGTCCGTCCTGCCATCCCAGGAATCAGTCTGATAAATCTTTGCCACGTTCTCTCTATATCGCCACTAATGGGTGAACACCAGCAGAGGTGGAACAAGACCCTTAGGTGGGCATTAATTGCCCATTTAAGGGTCTCAACTGGTGGTCAGTGAGAGAACCTGGCCAATTGTCCTTCCATTAATTAAATGGCTGCAAAATCAGGTGGACTCTTTTACCAGAATGCAATCCTCCCCTAAATTCCCTTTATTCGCTGTTGTGAAGGGATCCAAAATATCTTGACAGAGAAACAGGGGGCGCGATTCTCCGAAATGGACGAAATGTTCACGCCGTCGTGAACGCCGTCACATTTCACGATGGCGTGAAACGGGCGTGGGGACAACCGGGGGCCAGCACGGCGCTGGAGCGGTTCACACCACTCCAGCCTCCCTTCCCGGTGCCAAATGCACGCCATGCGAACCCGTGCATGCGTAGTTGGGCCGTGCCAACCCGCGCATGCACGGGGGACTTCTTCAGCGTGCCGGCCTCAACGCAACATGGCGTGGGGGTTCAGGGGCTGGCCGCACAACAAAGTAAGCCCGGGGGGGTGGGAGAATGCAAAGAAAATGAAAATCGCTTATTGTCACAAGTAGGCTTCAAATGAAGTTATTGTGGAAAGCCCCTAGTCGCCACGTTCCGGCGCCTGTTCAGGGAGGCTGTTACGGGAATTGAACCATGCTGCTGGCCTGTCTTGGTCTGCTTTAAAAGCCAGCTCTTTAGCCCTGTGCTAAACCAGAGGGCGGCTCGCTGATCGGTGGGCCCCGATTGCGGGCCACACCCCATCGGAGGCCCCACCCCGGGGACGGAGCCCCCCTCCCGCCACAGGCCGCCCCCGACCATTCGCGCAGAGTTCCCACTGGCAGCGATCAGGGGTGAACGGCGCCGGCGGGACTCTGCCCTTTCCGCGCGGCCGCTCGGCCCGGAGAATCGGCGGCCCGGTCGTGGATATTGCCCCGCAACCTGCACCGCGCCAAATGCGCCGGCGCAAATGGTGCCGATTCCCCGCACCTCAGAGAATCGCGCGCCGGCGTGGGGCGGCATGTAGCGGTTGTGGCAATTCTCCAACCCAGCGCGGGGCTGAGAGAATCGTGCCCAGGAAATTAGCCTTGTCAAGGAAAGGTCTTGTTCTTAAAAATTCATTTAGTATGCGGAAATGTCACAACTACATTCATCGGTCTGACATGTTACCGCACTTGGTCAATAAGCAAACGTTTATCAACAAAAAGCAGTGACTGGATCTTGACTGAAGTCATTGAGATATGGGGGCGACGCTCCGGCCGCATTGCGCCTGATGCAAATCTTGCTATGTCGGGAGAATAGCGGGAGAGATCTGAAATGGGATCTGCAACAGCCGCCAAATAGTGCGTGATGCTCCCAGCCTGCTGCACCTTATGTAATATGGTTCATGCCCTCGCTGTATGTAAACCATATTAGAATATTAATATCCTAAATTGAATATACTGGGACTGTTTGAAGCCGGATTCTCCCGTCTCCCGGTATTCTCCTACCTGTTGGCTTCACGTTGGGCCGGAGGGATCACTACTGGTCTCCACCACCGGAGACTGTTCTGCGAGCCTCTGAGGCTATTGTTGTCCCTGTGGTGGTTGGGGACATGGCTGGCCTGCACCATGGCACTACCAACCTGAAACTGCTCCTCGAAGATGCCGTTTTGGAGGGGCGGAGCCTGTGAAAACAGGTGGCATCCCCGATCCCATCGTAAACAGGGATTCTCCGCCCAATCGCCGATTCCGAAATCGCCATCGGGAATGGAGATACCCGCCCACAGGTTCCCTCAGTGTGACCTTACTTTCAACAAATTTATGGGCAAACGTTTTGATGTCAAGGGTTCAACCAATGACTGCTGCAGTTAGATGCCCTGCACCATCAACTCTGGCCTAACATTAAGCTCTAACTGGTGAAAAGTAAAGTAAAGTCGTAATAGTCGCAGATGGCCAAAGGCTGCTTTCTCCTTTTGAGGGGGAGAGCTGACCGATGGTGATTTAACCTGAAGGTCACCACAGGCGAGGGGCAAGATTGAGAAGAATGAGAATCATGAATAACATCAGCCGGTACGGGAATTGAACCCATGCCACTGGTCTCCCTCTGCATCACAAACCAACTGTCCAGCCAACTGATTAAACTGCTGTAGTCTGGGCATAACACTCAAATCTGACTAGTGTAGTAGCACAGTAGTTAGCACAGTTGCTTCACAGCTCCAGGATCCCAGGTTCGAATCCCGGCCCTGGGTCACTGTCCGTGTGGAGTTTGCACATTCTCCCCATGTCTGCGTGGGTTTCACCCCCACAACCTAAAGATGTGCAGGTTAGGTGGATTGGCCACACTAAATTGTCCCTTAATTGGAAAAAAATAATTGGGTACTCCAAATTTTTTTTTTAAATCTGACTAGTGTTAACATCTCTACTGGCACACCTGCACACATTCCTTTTGTGTTTTTTGAGGTTAGAATTTGAATTTGAGGACTTCAGAAATTCCACGAGTGGTATATATCTGGACTGTATTGACTCCAGGAACAACAAACAAGAACCCTATGGTTTGTTTTTGCCAACGATGGCCAAAGTATGCCATCACTGGAAGGATGTGGGTTTCGTACGACACTGAATTTGGTATTAATAATGAGTATAGATTTCCTGAAGCATATACATTTGGAATACGAAATAATGAAAACCTTATCCAGATATTGAAATGGTCCTGTGGGGTAGTGTGTCAAGACAAAAATTAATCCAGACCTGTAGCCTTCCAACCGAAAGTGGATGTGGGCAAGTGTTATTTTGTCTCAAACGTTTTAAGGGAATTAGGGCACACTCACGTGAAATGGTCTAGGATACTAGAGCAGAATGAATTTGGGGTAGACAGGAAGAAGACCCACAGACATCTACATTCACATCTTGATGACGTCTTAGTGGGAATTTAGCATGGACAATTTAGCGAACCTGTTTTTTTTTGCAGAAACTCTGTGCTTTCTAGTTGTAAGAGTGAGATAGGTGTGATTTCACTTCCACAAACATCAGGATGAC
Organism: Scyliorhinus canicula; assembly: GCF_902713615.1. Taxonomy (NCBI): domain Eukaryota; kingdom Metazoa; phylum Chordata; class Chondrichthyes; order Carcharhiniformes; family Scyliorhinidae; genus Scyliorhinus; species Scyliorhinus canicula. Next base: position 32,562,628 of record NC_052157.1, read on the forward strand.
TCTGCATTATTTATCAGACAGTTACACCATACATCTTGGATCAGTGCAAAATGCTTTCCTGTTATCTTGGTGCAAGATGAGCAGTGTTGAAGTCATTAAAACAAGTAGTTTTCACGTGTAAGGTACCCAGAGGTAAATGAGTGCAATTGCTGGAAATCCGAAATAAGTAGGAACAGTAGACCCTGGAAGTAAACAGCAGCCTGACCACATCTGCAGCGAGAAAACGCCACTTAAAGGCCTCTCTTAATGGTAACAATGTAACTGCAAATAATGCAAAGCTAAATTCTGAGAAGGTCTAATGTGACCATTGGATCCTTTCACATTAAGACATCTTCCTGACAATTAGAGACTGGTGAATTGAGGTTTCTGAACACTTGTAAAGTACATATTTACACAGTCCCACTTTCCCTTATTAGATCTGTGCTATTCACATAAGACAACAGCAGTGCACAGACATGTAAATTACCAGAGGATATCATTGTGTGGCTGGTTCCAAAGTTCAAAAAATATGCTCGACAAAATTAACTTTCTATCCAAATATTGATCCAATTCCACCTTGAATTTGAATGCCGTCCTCTTCACGTCCTTGAATTCTGTATAGTTAATATAAGTTTAGATATTAAGGGGTGACATGGTGGCGCTGTGGTTAGCACTGCTGCCTCATGGTGTTGAGGATCTGGGTTTGATCCTGGCCCCGGGTCACTGTCCGTTTGGAGTTTGCACATTTCTCACCCCACAACCCGAAGATGCACAGGGTAAGTGGATTGGCCACACTAAATTGCATCTTAATTGGAAAAAAAGAATTGGGCACTTTAAATTAAAAAGCCCAATTCACTCAGGAAGTCTGAGTTGCTGTGGCAACCTGCACTTTTTGTTTCCATGCATGTTGCAGTCTGGAGCTATGGAGTGAAGGTTGAGGCACTGATGATCGTTCCGTGACACGGGTTATCTGGAATCACTCCTGCTCGTAACTGCCTGCAATTGCCATATGTTGGAAGGTTTTGTAGTTTGATATTTATTTGTTTGGCTGCGTTATTAACACACTTTCCATAGTCATCAAATCCTGGGGTAGGAGTCGAACCCACAGCTTCTGGCTCAGAGACAGGGAGACTACCCACAGTACCACAAGACCACCAAATTTTTAATTAGTGAAATGGAAATTGTTTGTTTGTTTCCTTTATTCTGAACTTGAGTGTATGCTGCCTGCTTGCAGAACTGCATGGTTACTGACTTTGACATTCTAGCTACATATTATTAAGCATATTTGCACAGGAAATGCACTTCTTTTCTAAAGGCCTTACTTCCTGTTATCACAATTTCTGGCTACAATTTTGGGTCAATGTTTATCACTTTAAATTGATGTGTCAACATTTCCCATGCAAAGTCTGGCCACCAGCCATTGTGATGGGACAGATTTTGAAATCTCCTAATTCTATCGTCTTCAATGTAAAAATAATTTATAGGCAATGCTAGTTATTGAAAATATGAATAATTAAGTTTTCATCTTGTTGAATCCTGACAGTAAAATGTGCATGGATATCTTAGAATCATGGAATTGCTAGAGTGCAGAAGGAGGCCATTCCACCCATCAAATCTGCATCAACCCTCCGAAAGAGCACCCTACTGAGGCCCAATCCCCTGCCCTATCCACATAACCCACCTAACCTTTGGACACTTAGGGGCAATTTAGCATGGCCAATCCAGCTAACCTGCAGATCTTTGGACTGTGGGAGGAAACCCACACAAACACGGGGAGGACGTGCAAACTCCATGCAGACAGTCACCCAATATCGGAATTGAGCCCTTGGCCCGGGTCCCTGGTGCTGTGGGGCAGCAGTGCTGACCCCTGTGCCACCAAGCTGCCCTTCAAAGAAGAAAATAAAAACTGGTCACAGACTATTAGTGCACCTGAACAACTATTGTATGACCAAATGCCAATTCATAATTACGGTATTTTTCAATTAAATTGAACAAGAAATGTTTTACCCACATAACATAATGCGATAAAGTAATTACTCTAAAAATAGCTTACAGCATTAAGTGTCCTTAATCAAGTTGATAGCCCAGATTTTCCAGTCAAAATAATGGTGAGACAAATGGCTCTTATTGTTATTTATGAGCAAATAACACTACAGCATGGACATGCAATAAATGGCATGAAGTTCATGTACCTGTGCAATAAATATAAACTAAATTTGCCACACAAAGTTAATTAAATCTTGTCAATTCCAAATGAAGCCTTTCAATGTTGTGACAGATGTTACTCACTGTCAATCAACCTTTTTGACACTGAAAATGAACTATTACAACCATTAGTGTCTCATAGGGCAGAATCTTACTATATTTTTTGTCAGTGTTAGGCTCAGATGAAAGCAAGCTCTCCAGCTGCACATACAGGTTTTCTCTCCAGATCTTGAGTCTCTCTGAGTAAATAAAATGAGTAGGTGTGGTTTATGCCACCACTCTGGTGGAGGTGTGGTTTATGCCACCACTCTGATAGAGCTGGCAACCTGGTCTGCAGAGATCATAAGGCCACCTTTAAAGGGCGCCCTGATCATCGCTGAAGTGGAAGCCCCCGCCACCTCACTACCACGGAGGTACCGGGAGGTCCCCCCCAGACAATCATCAGGGCCCCTCCTTAACACCACCACAGAGGTGTCATTGGCAAACCTCCCTCAATGTACGCTCCCCTCCCCGCAGGTTTTCCCCCCACTGCCCACAATCCCCCAAGTGCCGGCTCCTGGCACTGCCTCTTGGCACAGGTTGCACTATCTGGTTGGCACTGTACCAACCTGGCAGTGCCAACATGGCAATGTCAACCTGTGCCAGGGGCAGTGGGCATGTCCACATGTCCCCAGGGTCTATACCACCTTTTCTGCCCCAGAGGGACTCCCTCGTCTGAATCTTTTAAAATGAGATTCTCACTCTTTGCCGGTGTGAATCGTGTGGCGTCACCGGCGAGGGAAATGGAAAATGGGGAAACTTTGTCCGGATTTTCTGCCCATGTCTCTTTGACGGCGAACAAAGGCTGAAAATTGCCCTCTAGTTATCACTCAATTCATGTTTTGATAGTTGTTGGAGATTTTAAGTTAAAATGTCATTAAAATGTAAAAAAAAAGCCTTCTTCATCTTTCTGGTATCTCTTATTTTTCTTTTCATATCTTTATTCTTCTTTGTGTGCCTGAATTGATATTTATTTCACCCATTCGAATTTACACTTCCTTCTCAGTCCTCGGGCTGCTAATTTCACAATCTTTCAATCTCATTCACAAAAGAGATGCACAGTTGCTTGCCCTGTTCACTCAGGTGTTCACTTAGGTCCAGATCTTGGTTTCCTTTCCCATGCAGATATTGGGCGCGATTCTATCGAGCTGGGAGTGGCCCAAACCGGGCTTCGTGCCGGGTGCGAAGCCTTCCGGGAGTCAGCCGACCCGCAGCACACTGCAAAATCTGGATCACGTTCTTAATGATAATGATATTTAATTGATCCATTCGGCCTCATTCACCAGTTGGGAGTTACTGGTCGTACCGGCTAGGCCTCAACCAGGCACTGATTAGTACTGCTGGTCTCCACAAGTGGACCTGCACTGCCAACCGAGCACCCTGGACCACTTCAAACAGAGTTAAGTGCTGTTAGTTTCACAGCTGGCCACTTCAAAGTCACTCAACCGTGAAGGGAGATGAATGGAACAATGCTGGCAGCTGTGTGCATGAGGAAACTGATATTTATTTTACGAGGCTGTGATTGACAAAAGAAAAATGAAAGAATGGCTTGCAGATCAAATATCTGAGGGGGTTTAAACCCAGCTGACTGTTCCAAAAAATGACAGGTGCTGCTTCCTCTGCCTGAGCTAGCAGATGTATTGCCCAGGTGAGTTTTAATGCAGCCTCTGCCTGTGCTTCTAGACAGGTATCTCTCTTCTGGGAGGTCTGTGGGTGGGGGTACCTGTATTTTTGGGATCTCTGTGGGGATCTCTTTATTTAGGGTGTGTCTGTGGCGGGTTCTCTTTATTTAGGGGATCTCTTTATTTGGAGGGGGTCTCTTTATTTAGGGAGTCTCTGGGAGTGGGGCTGGGGGTGACACAAAATCCCAGTGTGGGAGGCTAAATTGCAGGGTCCTAGCCGTGGGAGCTCGCTATCGGGCTGCCCAGGGTTACCATTGATCAGAAACTGAACTGGACTAGCCATATTAATGCTGTGACTACCATGACAGGTCAGAGGCGAGGAATCCTATGGTGAGTAATTCATCTCTGCACTCCCCCTCTCCCCCTCCCCCCCAAAGCCTGTCCACAATCTCCAAGGCACAAGTCAGGAGTGTAATGGAATACTCTCCACTTCAACAACACTCAATAAGCTCGACACCATCCAGGACAAAGCATTCCACTTGACTTCCCTTTCACAAACATTTATACCCTCCACCACCGACGAACAGTGACAGCCGTGAGTGCCGCCTACAAGATGCAGTGCAGTAATACACCAAAGCACCTTCAAAACCCACGACCACTACCATCTAGAAGGACAAGAGTAGCAGATTCCTCGGAACCTCACCAACTGGAGGTTCCCCTCCAAGTCACTCACCACCCTGACTTGGAAATATATCGTCGTTCCTTCACTGTCGCTGGGGCAACATCCTGGACCTCCCTCCCTAACAGCGCTATGGGTGTACCTACACCTCAAGGACTGCAGCGGTTCAAGAAGACAACTCACCACCATCTTCTGAAGGGCAACTAGGGGTGGGCAATAAATGGTGGTGTAACCAGCGACTCCCACATCTTGTAAATAAATTGAAAAATCCCTCTGACTCCTCAAGGATTGGGAGTCACTTCCTGATTTGGGAGAGCCAATCAGGTGAAATTGAGCTGTGGCAGGAGAATGTAGGGCGGGAGACTTACAGTCTCCAGTCTTACAGACTATGCTCCCTGCTGGAGCTGAATTGCACCAGTTTTACCATCCCCTTGGGGTCATAAAGCGGGACACAATTTGGTATTCCTCACAATGCAAATGTATGCGTGGTGTGGAATACGAGGGATTTTCAGGGAATCCCTGATAGTGAGGTCCTGAGATCATCGCCCCCTACCCCACTCACCACAAACTGTCTCCAAACCTACCCATCCTCCCCCCCCCCCCCCCCCCCCCCCACAACACTGCAAATCGGCCCTGAAGCTGATCCCCCACACTGCACAGCAACCCACATCCCGGGTTGCCTGTGTTCCCAAGTACAGGGGTGACCCGACCCCCTTCCTGGGACCCCTGTAATATGGAGACCCCCCCACAGGGATCCCTGTGATATGCAGACCCCCACATGGACCCCTGTAATAGGGAGACCCACCACAGGAACCCCTGTAATAGTGGGACCCCTCACAGGGATCATGTAATAGGGAAACCCCCTGAGCCAAAGGGACCCCCCACAGGGACGCTTATAATAAGGAATTCCCCCATAAGGATCTCTGTAAAATAGGGGGCCCCAAAGTGACCAGCGTAATAGGGAGACATCCACAGGGACCCCTGTAATAGGAAGACACCCACAGGGACCCCTGTAATAGGAAGATACCCACAGGGACCCCTGTAATAGGGAGACCTCAGGGTCCCCTGAGCAAAGGGACCTCCCACAGGAATCCTTGAAATAGGGAGACACCCACAAGGTCCCTTGTAATAGCGAGACACCCACAGGGTCACCTGTAATAGGGATACACCCATAGGGTCCCCTGTAATAAGGAGACACCCACAGGGTCACCTGTAATAGGGAGACACCCAAAGGGTCCCCTGTAATAGCGAGACACCCACAGGGTCACCTGTAATAGGGAGACACCCAAAGGGTCCCCTGTAATAGCGAGACACCCACAGGGTCACCTGTAATAGGGAGACACCCATAGGGTCCCCTGTAATAAGGAGACACCCAAAGGGTCCCCTGTAATAGCGAGACACCCACAGGGTCCCCTGTAATAGGGAGACACCCATAGGGTCCCCTGTAATAAGGAGACACCCAAAGGGTCCCCTGTAATAGCGAGACACCCACAGGGTCACCTGTAATAGGGAGACACCCAAAGGGTCACCTGTAATAGGGAGACACCCATAGGGTCCCCTGTAATAAGGAGACACCCAAAGGGTCCCCTGTAATAGCGAGACACCCACAGGGTCCCCTGTAATAGGGAGACACCCATAGGGTCCCCTGTAATAAGGAGACACCCAAAGGGTCCCCTGTAATAGCGAGACACCCACAGGGTCCCCTGTAATAAGGAGACACCCAAAGGGTCCCCTGTAATAGCAAGACACCCACAGGATCCCCTGTAATAGGGAGGCACCCATAGGGTCCTCTGTAATAGGGAGACACCCACAGGGTGCCCTGTAATAGCGAGACACCCACAGGGCCCTCTGTAATGGGGAGACATCCAAGGGAGCCCTGTAATAGAGGGACCCCCACAGGGTCCCCTGTAATAGGGAGACACCCACAGAGATCCCTGTAATAAGGGGACCCCCACAGCGACCCCCTGACTAAAGGGATACCCCCACAGACCCTCCCAGAAAAGAGACCCCTGTCTGGAAGCTAGAGAGCAATCTAGACAGGGGCAGTGAGAAGAATTAAAGCTGTAATACTTACCTTGAAGCACCATATGTCCATTCTTTGAAGGAGACCAGCTGTGACCTGCGTCTGGTTCCCACAGACCATTAGCTGCAAGCCATTCATAGCTTTCTAGTAGTGGTCTGTGATTACTAGCTTCTAGAAATCACCTGCAGTTTTGATTTATTCATCTCCCTTCACGATTCAGTGGCCTAAATGGTGAAACCCCAATGTTTGTAAACATTGACCACATCTAAGAGAGGTAAGTGCAGTGAAATCACACGAGTGATTAGAATGCACTGGATACAACCTTAAAGTGTTAACAAATATGTAAGTTAGCTCTCTTGGGACTAATGCTTGTGTGGAAGATAAACACCAACGTGGTCAGAATGGGCCGAATGGCCCATTTCCACATTGTAATTCAATGCAATTTATTGGTTCACATTTACTTCATTTGCATTAAACTGCAACACATCACAAAAATACTTACAATGGAACCAACAGTAAAAAAGTGATATATCTAAATTAGCCTTTTTTCTTACTCATGGACTAGCTTTTAGAATGGTCTAAATCATTGGGCTGTAGCACCTTCACTGCTTGGCATCCACATTGTCAATTTATCTGCTGATATTCTGAGGCTTTCTCACTTATTACTCCCCAGCCTTCACTTTTGTCTGGGTCGCGGAACCATCTCCTGTCCTCCTAACACATTCCCCTTGCTCACTCGTGTTATCTTCTGACTCTGGTATTTCAAACCCTTGCTCTTGATCCCTTCCCCTGTCTCCAAAATTGGGCATCACAAAACGTTCTTGCTGCCCTTGCAGATTTGAGATTTGGATCTGAGATATGGAGCGCAATTTAACCAAAAAGTTTCTAAGTGTGGTAGCGAGCGGGAACTGCCACGAGTGTCCCGATGTTCGGACCGGCGAGGCCATCACTGCTGTAAAACATTAATTGATCCACTGAATGAGTCTCCACAGGCTTCATGCTGCAAATGATGGCCCTGCTGGCTGATTCGCCGGGATCATGCTCGCCAGCCCCCTGCTAACAAGAGAGTGCAGCATGTAAACCGCACAGCCAACGCCACACAGCTCGCAGGTATTCTGCCCCACGATTCAGGGATGCCGACCTGGGCAGATTGTTGGACGGGGTCAAGGCCAGACCGGATGCCCTGTTCAGATGCCCTGTTCCCCGAAGGTCGCGGAGGGTCAGCCACAGGATAGCCAGTACCACCTGGGAGCAAGTGGCAGCAGCCATCGACTCAGGGAGGGTGACCAGGAGGATCAGCACCCAGTACGGTAAGAAGATCAACGACCTCCACCTGGTCACAGGGATGGGTTAGCATCTGACCCCCGATTCCCCCCTTCCCGGGAATGTGTCTGGCATCGCTCCCACCCAGCACCATTCTGTGCCCCGGTCCATCCATCTCCAGCAGCGCCATCCTCCCTTCCCCACCCGCATACCCTCCCATACTCCCCATTCCGTTCCCATACTCCCCACCTCCCTCTCCCATCCCCCCATCCATCCCATGCCCCCATACTCCCATTCCGTCACCATACTCAACTCCCTTCTCCCCATCCGCCATACCCCCCTTCCATCCCATCTCCCCATATTTCCCATGCCCCCATACTCCCCAATCCCCTTGTCCCCATCCCATACTCCCCATCCACGCACACTCCCTCCCCCATATTTCCCACCTCCTCCTGTCTCCCCATACCCCAAATTCCCCATCTCCCCCCCGCAAATGCCCCATTTCACCTCCTCACCCGAACCTCACCCCCACGATAAACTACACATGCAGCTCACAATGCCCCTTCTGTGACCCCACAGGAGAAGTTGGCCCAAGACAGACAGGAGAGGTCCCAGGTGGGCGGTGGGCTGCCAGAAATCAAAGTCCTCAGCCCCTGAAAGGAACGGGCATTGTAGGACACAGGGATGGCCAAGGACAGATATGTCACCGACATAGAGATTGGCACGTGGCACAGCGGTAATGATCCAAAGGCACCCACCCAGATGACCTGTCACATATGAACTGTTAATGCCATAAAGACTGACCCATCTATCCCACTGACAATGTGTCCATCCTCCCGCATTGCTAGGTTGGCGACCGCAGTGGAGAGCCTGGTGCATGACGTCAGCAGCATGAGTGGAGGTGTCCACGGCGTAGCTTGGTTGGTGATGCCCATGACAGAGCACCTTGACAGCCACGTGTCCCTGTCACTGGGAACGTGACCCAGTACCAGGTGGACCTTGATGAAGCGCTGCAGGGCATATCCCAGTCTCAGGTGGGCACAGATAATGCCGAGGCCCTCCAGAGCACTTTCCAGTTGCTGGGAGAGCTCTCCCAGTCTCATGTGGCCATAGCGGAGGCGCTGCGGAGCTTGTCCCAGACGCACGTGGGCATTGCCGGAGCACTCCAGAGCATGTCCCAGTCACTGAGGAACTTCGCCGAGGGCATCAATACTTTACTGCAGGCATTGGGGCGCCACCAGGGCTGGCAGAGCCAGATGATACAGGGGCAGCCGGGATTCGATCCAGTTGCCCCTCCATCCCGAGGTGAACCCAGGGCCTCATGCGCACCAACCTGGAGCCACCCTTCAGAGTAGCGACAATCCATTCCTGCCGATGGTGACCCCCCCTGCAATGTGTTCCCGGGGGCGGAGGGTGCAGGGCATGCAAAGTCCCGCAGACATGAGCGGGTCTGGAAGATCTCGCCACCAGCCAATGGCAGGCCGCCTCAATACCGGAAAATACGCTGTGGGGGTGGTCCCAAGGTATCACAATCATGCCGGCTAGGTTGGTTGGAGCAGAACACCTTTATTTGCCCATCATTGTTATATATTCTACTCCAACATATTTTTCTAAGTATTCACATTGCACAGTTTCAGCTGTCACTCTTATTCCTCTTATCCTCTTGCACCAGGCTCTGCTATAACGCCTCGTTCACAACCTCCATCATTATCTATTTCCTCTTAATTAATACCTCTCTTCTGTGACATTATAAATATAGTTAACGTTGCTTACATACTTACATAATTCACCATCTTTAACCTTCCCGTGAAGAGCATTCAGGAATCATACCCACCAGACTACATTAGCCAATCTATTTCACAGTAATATGACTACTTAAATTTTAGCATTCAGCAAGTTATTCTCCAGATCAATGAATTACTCCTTAAAGTTTACAACTTTACTTCATTATTTATGATGAGTTTTAACAGCTACCCTTTGAACCAACATGTGGAATGCATTTTATTAATTAGAAACTTCATTAGAATTAAAGTTTGTGTGTATTCATTTATAATTTTATAATACTTAATCTATTTCCATTATCAATCTGTTATTGTGATATTGAGCAGTGCTGCGTGAAATAAATTTATAAGTGAAATGAAAAAATGCTAATTGCAAGTACTAGAGGTTGTAACAGCCCTTAATACCATGGGCAGCATGATAGCATGGTGGTTAGCATCAATGCTTCACAGCTCCAGGGTCCCAGGTTCGATTCCTGGCTGGGGCACTGTCTGTGTGGAGTCTGCACGTCCTCCCCGTGTGTGCGTGGGTTTCCTCCGGGTGCTCCGGTTACCAGCATAAATTCATGGTAGATCTGAGTGCTGATCGCTATGCAGGCAGAGATGAATCAACCATTGCTGAGCACAAGCTTCACATAACCATGGGTTGGATTTTACCTCCACAATAAAAAGGATGTGATGATGTTGCATTGGAAATACAACAGCAGCATTACAGTCTCCCAAATTACAGAAAGTAAGCGGGCATGGAAGTCAGCAGCCCGTCCACCATTTTGAAATGACTATAGCAAGCCATTGAGCTTGTTTACAACCCAATATTGACCTGCTCTCTGCCGCCGCTTCCGGCTGGAACACCATTCCATTGAAAAGCCGGGTCACGGTCAACATACTCAATTTAAAAGCTGGTCGTGGCTGTTGCACACCTCTCCCTCAATCGGGAACGCCTAGGCTGATCGTTCCGCAACCCTCCAGACACCCGCCTGCAACCCACCCACGGGTCACGGCCTGCAGTTTGAAAAACCCTAGTCTCGATAAACTATTTCAACATAGAATCAGGTGTAAATTCCCTATCTGCTAATCCCGTTACTGGGGAAAGATGCATCATCCTGCCTTTTGTAGGCTGGCTTCTGCTGTTGCTAAGCAGATTTCAACCTGTTGCTGGATTTCAACCTATTATGTCTTGTTAACTTTGTGTTACTGCTGTTGCCAAGGAAATCCATGACACCATACAGATTTCACGTATGCCCCGTCAGGGTGCTAAAGGCCATGCTTGTTCTTTGCGTGTGAGCCGTCACGTCCCCATCAATCAGTAGATGGTAAATATCTAAATGAACTGCTCAATGGCATTTAATTCAGCTTCATAAATATGGATTATTGATGCTCCAGATGGTTCCCCAGCAGTGCGATGATGCACTGGTTCTCTCTTCTTCTTAAACCCATGGGTGCTAAAGAAAGTTGTAAAAATATCCATCATAACCTGAAGGTTCTTTTCAGAATGCAGTCATCAACATCCCAAGTGTTTGTTGTATCATACGTTTTGAGATTTTGTTTGATGCTCACAATCTTGACGGATTTTTAGTGAACTCCTGACTGAACAGTCGTGTCTCCAGCTCAGCCACTTACAAGATTGCCAATAGAACAAGGCTCAGTACATGTCCCTGCTTCACACTATTTGATAGAGAGAACAATTCGGACAGAGTACCAATCCACACATAGATTCAAGAAGAACCTTACCAGGCTACTAACTTTCCACATAAGTGTCCACTGTCCAGGCTACTAATTGTTTTGTTACAGTCCACAAATTAATTTGATTTTTGTTCCCGGAGCATTTCCTAAATTTGGCCAACAACAAAGGTCATGTCCATAGTCTTTTAGTGAGGCCTGTTGCTCCACTGGATTCCTGAAGCCTTCTGCTCACTATTTTCAGAAGCAGGTGATCAAGCCGAATCCCACTCAGAATCTTGGTAGTTACAAGAATGAAATACCCTGATGTGCAAACGTCCTGATCCTGAGGCTCAAATAGAAGAAATGGTGTAGGTACAGAGGTCAGTGCATCACCTACAAATTGAACCCGAAAGCCTGCATCATGTTATGGCCACCAACACGTGACTATGGGCGGCACAGTAGCACAGTGGTTAGCACTGCTGTTTCACAACGCTAGGGTCCCAGGTTCGATTCTCGGCTTAGGTCACCGTCTGTGCGGAGTCTGCACGTTTTCCCTGTGTCTGCATGTGTTTCCTCAGGGTGCTCTGGTTTCCTCCCATAAGTCCCGAAAGACGTGCTGTTAGGTAATTTGGACATTCTGAATTCTTCCTGTGTACCCGAACAGGCACCGGAGTGTGGCGACTCAGGGATTTGCACAGTAACTTCATTGCAGTTTCAATGTAAGCCTACTTGTGAGAATAAAGATTATTATTATGATAGATGAGAGACTAGCAAGGACAAAGGCATCCATCTCAGCAACTTCCATTTCTCAGGAAATTAGCCCTATTCTTTTAATATTCGCATATGGGGTGTGGCCATCGTTAACTAAGCCAGCTCATCCTTAATTCATAGAATCTCTACAGTGCAATAAGAAGGCCATTCAGCCCATCGAGTCTGAATTGACCCTTCAATAGACAAGCCTACCTAGGCCCAATCCCCCACCCTATTCCTGCAACCCCACCCTAAGGGGAAATTTAGCATGGCTAATCCACCTAACCTGCACATCTTTGGACTATGGGAGGAAACTAGAGCACCTGGAGGAAACCCATGCAGACAGTCACACGAGGTCGGAATCGAACCTGGGTCCCTGGTGCTATGAGGCAGCAGTGCTAACCATTGTGCCACCATGCTGCCTCGAGAGGATGTTGGTGAGCTGTCTTCTGGAACCGCTACAGCCCATGTGATGTAGGAACACCCATAGTGCTATTAGGATGGGGGCTCCAGGATCTTGTGAGAGTGAAGTAACACCAAGATGGTATATGCTTTGGAGGGAAAATTGGAGGTGGTGGCGTTCCCATGGACCTGCTGCCGTTGTCCTGTGAAGCAGCAGAAGTTGCAGGTTTGGCTTAAGCTAACAGCTGGCTGAAGTTGCCTATTCACCCAGACTGAGAAATATATGGGGCGCAATTCTCCGCACTCACGACGGTGCGGAGAATAGCGTGGCTCGTAAAATTTTACGGCCACGCTAGTCCGACACCCTCCCACTATTCTCCCCCCCCCCCCCACGCCCGACTCCCGATACGAATCACTGCCGCCGTTTTTTTACGGCCAGCAGCGATTCTCAGCTGTCCGATGGGCCGAGTTCCCAGCCCTTTACGGCTGTTTTTACGAACGGCAAACACACCTGGTCTGGCCGTTCGTAAAAACGGCCGTAAAGTCCCGATTTTTAAAACCATGGCACCGATTGGCACGGCAGTACCACGGCCATGCCAAGGGCGCCATGGGCCCGCGATCGGTGGGCACCGATCGCGGGCAGCGGGTCCGATGCCCGCGCACTCTTTGTCCCTCCGCCGCCCCGCTGTATCACTTCGCGGGGCGGCTGAGGGGCATCCCGGCCCGCGCATGCACGGGTTTCGCGCAAATGCGCGATGACGTCATCCGCGCATGCGCGGGTTGGAGTCTTACAATCCGCGCATGCGCGGCTGACGTAATATGACGCGTCAGCCGGCGCAAACTCTGGCAAGCTGGCTTAACGAAATTCGTTAAGCCCGCGATGCCGGAGTTTACGGCGGCGGCATGCTAGCCCCGACCGGGGACCAGAATCGGTTCCCGGTCGGGGAGGGGGGGACTGGCGCCAAACCCGCCCGGATTTGACGCCAGCCTTACGATTTCTCCCCCTCTGGGAGAATCGCGCCCATGGTTTAATCGCTCAACAATGTTCTGATTGCTCCTAAGGCTGACATAATTAAAGCCTGACTTTAAAGCTGTATAGATTTCTGGAGAGAGTGAAGTCAACAATGGATGAGTTTTGGTAGTTTGCTGTTTGTATAATGTTCCTTCCTCTGGGAAATCAGGGAAGATGGTCGTAGCTTAAGTTAGACAACCTGGAGGAACGTAATTTGACAGAGCACTAAAAGTTAGTGCCACTAGCGAGGCTGAATACATCTTCTGGAATACCAGTGTAAGGGAGCAAACCATCCATAGAAATTGTTTCAGGTGTTATTCAACTGTTGGCCACTGATCCTCTACCATTCTCTACGAACAATGTGTAGAGTCACATTCGGAAATATCAACTCCCATCAGTTGGATTGCTACAAGAGAGAACCGATACAACACCACAGGCAGATATTCACAGGGTGGCAGAAGCAAGCAATCTGCAGAGGTCACTATGAATTACACACAGGGGGCATAGGTTTCCTTTGCGCACAGAACACACAGATATTTTTTTCCAGATGTTGGTGATGCTGCTAAGTTTGCATTTATGGCCTAAATATAGAAGTCCCAACGATGTGTTGGGGACGGGGGACCTTCTCCTTGAACTGCTACAGTCCTTATGAGGATGGCACTCCCACAACAGTACTAGGGAGGTGAATTCCAAGCTATTAACCTTCGTTTCCCTCTATTACATTTTAAAAATGTGTTTATAGAATGTGTGTGTCACTGGCTAGGCCAGCATTTGTTACCCATCCCTAATTGCCCTTGAGAAGCTGATGGTGAGTGGCCTTCTTGAACTGCTGCAGTCCGTGTAGTGTAGGTACACCGTGGCGCAGTTAGGAAGGGAGTTCCAGGATTTTGACCCAGTGACAGTAAAGGAACGGCGATCTAGTTACAAGTCAGAATGGTGAGTGGCTTGGAGGGGAACCTCCAGGTGGTGGTGGTTCCATGTATCTGCTGTCCTTATCCTTCTAGGCATTAGAGGTTGTGGGTTTGGAAGGTGCTTTCGAAGGAGCCCTGGTAATGGTACACGCGGCTGCTACTGTGTGCTGCTTTGTCCTGGATGATGTCGAGTTTCTTCAGTGTTGCTGGAGCTGCCATCATCCAGGACAGTGATCCATCATCAAAATTATTTTGATTGGATATTGGCAATAATGTGTGTTTTAAATGGGAGTAATTGCTGATGTGACACAATGAGAGAGACAGGTTTAATATGTTTGATGGTTTGCTTCCTCTAATTGTGTAACAGACTGATAAGATTTTACATGTGTATACAGATGTTTTGAGGTATAGGCAGAACCAGTGAGTAATGCTTTTCCTGTTGACGAAGAGATTCCCGAAACTGAAATGTCATGGGAGATTTTTCCAAATTTACTAACAGTGCTAGTAGGTATGATTCTTTTTCTGAAGTGGAGGGTTAAAGCAGGGGGTCTGCAAGCTGTGGCTCTTGAGGTTCATGTGACTCATTAAGGATTCACTTGTGGCGCCTGGCCACGATCGAGCAAACCCAATAATTAAATGGCTCGTTCCACTTTTAAAAACTTTTATTAACATTGTACTTGTGAGAAAAATATCATTCAATTGAGACATTTAAAAAACAAAAATCCTTCAAAACGTTGTTGAAACGTGTCGGCTGTTTTTCATTATTGCCATTGACTAACAGCATTGCGACTCTTTAAGATATTGGACGGGACATTCCGGCCCCACCGAAGTCAAACCTCTGCAGTGGGTGGGCCGTACAAAATGCCATAGACTTCGGAGGGACCAGAAGATATCACTTGTGGCCAATGGCAAGCCAAATCCACTGCCGGAAAACACATGATGGGGATCCGGAAATCCCGGCCATTGTATTTTGACTAAGTTTTTTAAAATGTCTCTTGTTATTAAGGTTTTTCACCCCTGGTTTAAGGTCACACAAAACTTCAAAACGTTTGTGCATTATGAGATTTACATTCAGTGCAAAGATCCTGGGTGGGGTTCTCCGTCGGCCAAGGCCGGAATCGCAAAACACGATTGGACGGAGAATCGATTTTGAAGCCAAAATTGTCGCCATTTCACGCCAAATCACAACTCTCCGGTGCTCAGAAAGTGGCAGCAATGCGTTCATGAATGCACGCACAGTAAACGCTGATTGCATATCATCAGCGGCCTGACACGGTATTCTCTAGGGCCTCCGTGATTCTCCGCCTCCACTGGGTCGAATTCCCGACGGCGCTGTTCACTTGTGCCTCTAAAAATCGTGAAACAGGCTCTGTGGCTGCTGAGGGAGAGAGAGGGGGTACGGAAAATGTCCAACATCGCCATAGTTTGCTGACAGACGTGCCACTGGCTGGGGGGCTTCTATCAGGGCCAGGGGGAGTAGCCAAGAGGTGGAGTGTGGAGTCGGAGTGGACGGGCACGGAACACCATTGCTGCAGCCTGCAAGGCAGCCATACAGCGGCGCACGCCACTGACTGCCTACTGTGAAATTAGGGCCACAGGTTGTATGGGCGTATTCCCAGGCTACTCCCCCTAGGTGGTGTCCTCTGACCCCTGCCTACACATCAGCGAGGAAAAATTTCTTAACTCAAAGAGTGGTGAATCTGTGGAATTCACAACTGCAGAAAATAGTTGAGGCGAAAACATTGTGTAATTTCAAGAAGGAATTAGATCTAGCTCTTCGGGCTAAAGGGGTCAAGGGACATTGAGGGGAAGATGGGATCAGGGTATTGAACTTGATATCAGCCATTACATCATAATGAGTGGCGGATCATACTGAGTGGCGGATCAGGCTCTAAGGGCCGAATGGCCTCCTACTGCTTCTATTTTCTCTGTATGTCTATGTATTCCACACAGCCATCTAAATCTGGCAGGACTTCCTCCATGCATGTCCCTAAAACCCTTTGGATTACATTTTGCAATAAGTAATTCTTTTGATCCATTGAGGATATATTGTGGTTTCCTCGCCTCAAATGCGAAGGTTTAAGACCTTGGGCATAATTTTCCCACAATTTTTCAGTGTCAGGCTCTGACTGAAAACCGGCGTGATTCTCTCCCGAAACACAGCTGGGTTTCAGGCCGGAGTTTCTGGCATTCAATTCATGGAGAATCTGGGCCATGATTTATGTCGTCTGGTAGGGGAGGGCCTGGTAGAGCCAGCAACACCAGCTCCATGGACAGCGGGGTCCCACCTTTAAAGGGCTCCCCCATCTGCATTTATAATATTTTCCCTCAACCCCACCATGGACAATGGAGCAGCACTCCCAGAGTTTCAGGGCCCCCCCTCCCCCCGAACCACTGGCCTGTCGGGGGGGAGCTCTTCCCCCACCACCCCCGTGCTGTCATCGGGGCTCTTCCCTCTAACCCCCCCCACACACACACAAGGCGAACTTTCCACACCGCCCTCCCAAAAATGGAGGAGAGCTACTCCTTTGTCAGTTCCCATTCAGCACTGCCAGGGAGCAATGCCCAGGCTTTACTCTCCAATCCCCTCCTCCCCCCCAGGCCTCTAGGCACTTCCACACCCCCGGTAAGGTCATCACAACTGTCTTTTTCTTTTGAAAACCAATTCGTGCCGGCGTGATATCACACCACCTGGGGTGGAGGAAGGATCCATCGTGAGCAGTCACTTAAAGCCGTTTAAGTTTATTCAAATTAAGGATCACGTCACCAGCCAGGTGGAAGTGGAGTTGAGGGCCGGGGAGGGAGATCTGAAACCGAGATCTCGTCGGCGCAAATCCTGTTTTGGCCCTCTTGCCCCCTCCATGGTGTTAATGGGATTTGCACCTGTGGTGGATGGGGCCACAAGCGCTCGCCCATCACCTATAATGTGGAAAAAGTCTCATCTCCTTGGTGCCGCCATTTGCTCCAAAATGTGCAAACGTCATGACCCGAATTCTCCGGCCATTGGGATTCCCAGTGCCCATGACTTTCCTGGTGGTGTGGGGTGGCTTCAATGGGAAATTCCACTGACAAGCGGCGAGAGTAGAGAATCCCACCGCCAGCGAATGGCGCACCACTGAGAAACAGGTGGCTGGGGGACCGGAGAATCCCCCCCATATTTGGATTGATGCATTTGGAATCATTTATAGCATCTACACATGATTCAGCAGCATGATTATTTGGACTGATTGCTCAGGTTTGAGTTCGTCGCAATTCACTGATGCTCAAGGAAGTGCACTGAGCAAACCTGCGTGTTCATGAGATCACAGCAAAACCAGGCAAAAAAAAAACCATGACTCCTCAGTTGTTCCACTTTCAGCTGTTGGGTACTGCACTCTGTTCTGAAGGAGTTCTTGTGGTGCAGTGGGTGGCGCCCCTGCCTTTGATCCAGAAGCTCCCTGTTCGTGTCCCTTCCCAATACTTGATGGCCAAGGAAGGTGTGTTCATAACGTGGTCAAACAGATTGGGTGTCAACCTGCAAAAATCCTTCCAACCATCCAACAGTAGATGGTAAGAGTGGGAGTCAACCATGTTTGACGTGGAGTGGCGCCTCTCAAGCAATAAGCCTCTGGCACCAGGCTAACGACTTGTTCTAGGAAAGAATTTGCTCCAGGAACATTTTAAAATCTGCCTTGTACACCACTAGGTGCGGGAAGAAAAACAGCAACTCAATCCTGAACACCGAACGAGAAGGACAAATATATAAAGAAGAGCAGCAAATTGGGTGAGATTAGAGAAGTTCAAGCTATACAGCCTGGAAAACTGAAGGTTATGGGAGATGGTACAAAGATTTAGAAATTTACTGAACAATAGATAGAAGGTAAACCCTGACAAGTCCTTCAATAACACCAGAGGACATCAAGGATTGAAATAATCCCCCAGGCAAGGTAAGGCAATCAAAGCATTAGAAGGCATAGCTGGATGCTCAGCCACAAGAATTGGGGGTCCAGCAGTTCAGATTCAAAAGCATAACCGTTGACTGTTCTTGTGATCTTTCTGTTTTGTTGCAAGGAAAAGAAAACACAATTCATTTGGTTGAAGTGCGCTTTTCAATTTTGCAAAACCTTCTGGGAATTTAAAAGTTGGTAAAGATGAGCTGAGACTTTTGAGCTTCTAATAAATCTCATCTATTTTATGGTGACAGGTCAATACGATGCCCAGTGTTGCCATATGTTGCTCTGCTTTAGTGATTCTGTTAAGACTACGGTTAGCAGTCAGATTTCATTATTCACTACCATGTTGAATTAGCTTCAATTGTTTTTGATCAGTGCAATGGTACAATCACGCAGGATATACTCCTCCATGTTACAATACGCCTGTTTTAGTTGCTGGCTCTATTTTACCAAAATTGATTTTTGGAAGTGTATTCTTTTTGGCTGCATTAATCAAAGGAATATGCATTTTAACATCGATTACATAACATGTTCAGCACTGAATATGTTCAGTGTGAGATTACAATTTAAAATTTTGTATTTTAATGGCTTTGCTCTTAGTGAATAACACAATTTTATTTTTTGTTCACGGGATGTGGGCTTCGCTGGCAATGACTTCATCCCTGATCGCCCTCCAGAAGGTGATGTTGAGTCATCTTCCTGAATCACTGCATTCCTAATAGTGTAGGTGCATCCACAGTGCTATCAGGGAGGGAATTCCAGAATATTAATAGCAAAGGAACAGCAAAATACTTCCAAGTCAGGAGGGCGATTGGCATTGAGGATAGCTTGTTAGGTAGTACACACCTGGCATCCTTGTTCTTTCAGGTGGTAGCAATAATAATCTTGGAAGGTGTTGCCGCAGGAGGCTTGGTGAGCATCTGATATATGGTAGATACTGCAATCACGGTGTGCCAGTGGTAGAAGGAGTGAAGGGTTAAGTTGGTGGATGGGGTGATCAAGAAGGCTTTGTCTTGAATGGAATCAAGTTTACTGAGTATTGTTGGAGCTGTAGTAATTGAATCAATTGAAGAGTGTTCATCACTTCTTAATTGCGACTTATGGATGGTGAAAAGGCTTTAGGAAGCCAGGAGGTGTGTTACTCCCGCACAGGACCTTCTTCTAGCTACAACAGTTCAGTAGTTACCAGGCTGGTCCAGTCAAATTGATGGTCAATAAATCACCCTCAGGATGTTGATAGTGGGATATGCAATGATGGTAATGCCATTAAATGTGAAGGACAGATGGATAGATTCTCCTTGTTGGAGATGGCCATTGCCTGGCACTTGCGTGGCAAGTATGTTATTTGCCACTTAGCCCATGCCCGGGTCGTGCTCTGTGTCAACATGGTTTGGTTCAATATCGGGGCGAGTCAGTGAACTTCTGACATTATGATGGAGGGAAAGTCATTGATGAAGCAGCTAAAATGGTTAGACATTGGACGTTGTTAAAACTCCTGCAGCGCTGTCCTGGGTTGAGATGATTGTTCTCTAACAAACACAACCATATTCTTTTGTTCGAGGTATAGTTCCAGTCAGTACAATGTTTTCTACCTGATTCTTAGAGACTTCAGTTTTGCTGGGGCTCCTTGATCCCATGTAATATCCCGCATGGGACCTACGGGGTGGGAATGCTCATTATCCCTGTCCTCCTTGCGGAATACAAGCTCCCCCGCTAGGGGCAGGGTGTCTCAATTAACCAATGTACATAAGGTCAGCCAGTAAGGCACTGAACAGCGAGGAACCCAGGAGGATCTACCAGGTAGTGTACATATTGTTTGTGTAAATAAAACTTTGTTCTCATTTTACTCGGTGTGACCCTCCGTGTCTTTATTAAGTCACACTTGGCCAAAGGCTGCCTCCTTGTCAAGGAGGGGCACTTTCATCGCAAACCTTGAATTCAGCTCTTTTGGCCCTGATTGACCAAGGCTGAAATGAAGTCTGGAACTGTGTAATCCCAGTGAAAGCTAAACTGAGCATTAGTGAACAGTTTATTGCTGTGTGAGTGCTGCTTGATAGCTCTGTCAATGAAACTTTCCATCACTTTGCTGATGACTGACAGTAGGCTCATTGGGGGTGATTCTCCGGCCACGCTGTGCAAGCGCAAATCCCGCTATGTCAGGAGAATTGCAGGAGAGCCCCGAAACAGATTTGCGGCAGGCACAAAACAGTTCCCATTCTCCCGACCCGCTCCAGCTAATTTGCTTTCGTTTTAATCTCATTAGTGATATTAAAGTCGAATGTAGCAGCCCCCAGTCATCTCCCACCAGCCTACCACCGCTCCTCCCTCCCCCTCAAGAGGAAGTCACCCGGGCATGAATCATTACTGGTCCTTAAAACCAGGGATCCGGTGCCATGGATACATGGGGGAGCAAGGAGTTAGTACCCCTGTCCACTTAACTCCAGGGAGCACAAGGCATGGCAGCCATTGGCCAAAAGCCATAGTGGGGCAGTGGTCCTTCAAAGGAGCTGGGGTTGTGGAGCTCGGGCTGGGTTAGAGGGATCCATGTCAGGGGTCTCCCATGGGATGGGGATCTTTTTGGGTTTGTGAAGCCTTGAAGCCTGCTTTGTTTCATGTTGAACACCCCATAACAGGACAAAGCATAGCTGCAGCCCACCTGGCCTAAAATCCTGTCACAGGAAAGAACCATTCTGCAGCTTGTTTCTTGGAGAACAATTTCACTCCCCTTGAGGTTTTCCCTTTGTACTTGGTTGCTTACATTTCATTTCACTACCCTTGAAATGTCAATAAGCTCTGTGGATTCAATGTTGGTGTGCTTCTTTTATCCCTTTGTTTACATTTCATTTCACACTCCATTGAATTTTACAAGCCTCTTGATTGACAACTGAAGGCTATCTCAAAGGAAGGTTTAGCTTAGAAACGTTTTGGGAGAAATCCGCCCATTGTGTTAATTAAATGGATTGAATTTGTCCAGCTTTTAGTGGACAGGACATACCTGGACAATTTTTCCCATTGTCAGATAGATGTCATGTAACTGTACTGGAACAACTTATCTAGGAGTGCAACTAGGTCTGGTGCACACATCTTCTGCACTGCAGCAAGGATATTGCTGTGTTTCATTGGGCGGAATTCTCCGCTCCCCACGAGGCGTGGGAGAATCGTGGGAGGGCCTCCCGACATTTCTTACACCCCCCTGGCGCCCCCAGCGATTCTTCCCCCCCCCCCCCCGCCCCCGGCTCGGAACAATCGGCGCTCGCCGTTTTTCACGGCGAACGGCGATTCTCGGAGCCCGATGAGCCGAGCGGCCAGCCCTTCACGCCTGTTTCACCACGGCAGCAACCACACCTGGTCGCTGCATTCGTGACACGGGTGCCAGATGCCCGTTTGGGAAATCTAGGGGTCCGATTGGGACAGGAGCACCGCGACTGTGCTCGGGAGGGGACGGGCCCACGATCGGTGCCCACCGATCGTCGGGCCAGCGTCCAAAACGGACGCACTCTTTCCCCTCCGCCGCCCGGCAAGATCAAGCCGCCACGTCTTGCCGGGCGGCGGTGGAGAAAGACGGCACCACACATGCGCGGGTTCGTGCCATCTGCGAGCGGATGTCATCCGCGCATGCGCCGTTTTCGCGTCATTTCCGGCCGCGACCTCGACGACGGGGGCCCGCTCCTAGCCCCCCGGGTGGGGGTGAATTAGGTGCGGGGAGCGGGCCCCGAGGCCGTCGTGAAGCTCGGCCAATTTCACGACGGCCATCCCGATTTTTATCGGGAGCGGAGAATACCGCCCATTGTCTTTTGCTGAATGAAGTGCCTTCAGCCATTTCTTGATATCACTTGGAGTGAATCGAATTGACTGAAGACTGGCATCTGCCAAAATTATAATAAAACATAATTCATACCCTACTTAGCCTGTAGTATCATAATTAGTTTACTGTGTGTGGTGATTTTCCTGCAACCTGAGGTACCCTGCCATTTGCTGTGCTTTGTCACAAAGCTACGAGTTGGGATGCGTCACTCTGGTCTAATGTCCAGCGGTAAGGAAGTAAGTTAGAAAAGAAAGTGCTATAACAAATTTGCATTGTGCTCATACCATTAAAGATCAGCCGCAGTGTTTAACTGTTATAAACTTGCATCAGTTTTACTTGTACCAGTTCATTCCACCAGTTATGGTGGTGAGTCCATCAGGAACATACCAAATGGTAACCAAGCAAATTCAACCAAGGAATGCAAGACTCCAATGACAAACAACATGTGGACCACACCATAAAAAACCTGTACTCAAGAGGCTTTGTCACCTCAGTCATTTTTTCTCTGAAAACATTCCTAGTTTTATCATGTTTAGCATTTATAATTTTGCTGTAATTCGCTAAAAGTTTCACAGGATGTTTCCCAGCGATATTTTAAAATGGCGAGAATAAGCGATTGATTTTGTTTTAAATTCTAATTCTTATGTGGCCTCTCTTAAAGCCCTAAATGTTATAAATGTGCAGCAAATTCAGTAAGCGATCAGAACAATGATGTGTTCCTCCATAAATTGGAGCCCATTGAAGCATTTTAATGTTTGCAACATATCTTCAGCATTGAAAAAAACCTTGATAGAATTGCACTTCATATACATTTATACAATGTCGCGTATTTAAGGGTAGGGTCATAACTTTAATAAATTTCAATGTTTTCGACTGCACGTCCACAAAAATTAAAATATAAAACAAACTCAACAAAACATTCCCTTTTCATGGGCATTCACAATCATTTTTTTGCATTTAAGTTAATAAGAATAAAATCTGGATGTGTAAAATCTGAAAGTGAATAGTGGATGAGGGAGACGTTTCATTTCGACTAGTAAATGCAGCATAACAGCAAAATGATTTATGTTCCTGTTTTACCTTTCACTTTCATAATGAATGGGCTGGGGGGCACGAACATGTACAATTACAATTCAGGTCAATTGTTAAGTTGCAAATATTGTGCTCTACAATATGGACTATGGCATCATCCTGTAGGGGCTAAATTTACTTCAGTATGAAAGCATCAAAGGGACAGAAAGATTTATGAAATCGAGTAACAAAATAATTCCTGGGGCATTATAAGCAGAATTATTCATCAAGCAGCAAATTGCCATATTTACAATCTTATTTAATGTCAAAAAGCTGTGGGCGCGATTCTCCCAAAACGGGAGAAATCGTAAAGCTGCCGTAAAACCCGGGCGGGTTTTACGGCCGCGCGCCCCTTCCCGACCGGGGACCGATTCTGGTCCCCGGTCGGGGCTAGCAGCCCGACGCCGTAGGCTCCGGCAAGACGGGCTTAACGAAAATCGGTAAGCCCGCTTGCCGGAGTTAGCGCCGGCTGACGCGTCATATGACGTCAGCCGCGCATGCGCAGTTTGGAAGACTCCAACCCGCGCATGCGCGGGTGACGTCATCGCGTTTTGCGCGAAACCCGCGCATGCGCGGGCCGGGTTGCCCCTCAGCCGCCCCGCGAATGGATACTGCGGGGCAGCGGAAGGACAAGTAGTGCGCGGGCATCGGGCCCGCTGCCCGCGATCAGTGCCCACCGATCGCGGGCCCATGGCACCCTTGGCACGGCCGTGGTACGGCCGTGCCAATCGGTGCCATGGTTATTAATAGCAAGTTAGTCATGCCGTTTTTACGAACGGCAAGACCAGGTGTGTTTGCCGTTCGTAAAAACGGCGTAAAGGGCTGGGACTTCGGCCCATCTAGCAGCTGAGAATCGCTGCCGGCCGTAAAAAAACGG
This sequence comes from Scyliorhinus canicula, assembly GCF_902713615.1. Lineage (NCBI taxonomy): Eukaryota > Metazoa > Chordata > Chondrichthyes > Carcharhiniformes > Scyliorhinidae > Scyliorhinus > Scyliorhinus canicula. Next base: position 32,586,638 of record NC_052157.1, read on the forward strand.
CGGCAGCGATTCGGGTCGGGACTTCGGCGGGGGGGGGGGGGAGAATAGCGGGAAGGTGGCAAAAATGTCGGGAAGGCCCTCCCGCTATTCTCCCACCCGTCGTGGGGGGCGGAGAATTTCGCCCTGTGTTTTTCATGAAATAGCAATGTCATCAGGGAAATGCTCACTGATTACAGTTGAATGGATGAGAGCGCCATCTTTTATTATTCTTTCTCACAAAAATTTTCTCCCCCACAAAGTGTTCTCTCACCAGCTTTCCCCAGGATCTGCACCCTCCTCAAGAGCAGGTCAAAATTGACACCACTTCTGAAGAAGTCCATTTGATTCGAAACAATGGGCTGGATTCTCCGCCCCGCCACATTTCAGTTTCACCCCGCCGGCGGGATCTCCGTTACGCCGGCTGGTCAATGGGGTTTCCCATTGTGTGGCAGCCCTACGCCGTTGGAAAACCCCCGGGCTACCGGCAAAATAGAGCATCCCACCGGTGGAGAATCCAGCCCATTGACTTTGATACTCCGTTCCTTCACGCTGACGGGATCCTCCGTTCAGCCGCAGTGAATGGAGATTTGGCTGAGCCTCAAATTCTCCATCCTCGCTGGCAGTGGTAGTGAGGCAGAGTCGCAGCGGAAAATCCCACCCATTAACTCTGTTTCTCTCTCCACAGATGTTGCCAGTCTTGCTATTTCCAGCACTTTGATCGACTCCCACACCTTTGCCTTAATCTGAGTTGCAGGAGCTGAAAACTTTCAAATTCCCCTACCTTTCTCTCGGCTAACACCTGACTTCCATTCTGCCCCTCCCCACTGCAATTTGGATAAAGCATCTGTGCGCATTGACCCATGACCCCAAAACTCCTGGATCGGGAAGGCACTGCGTCAGTGTAATGAGAGCAGGCCAGAAGGTGGCGTATGGATGTGTGGGTACTCTTCCAGAGGGGTTCTTCCAGGGGCGAGTGATCTTGTGTTCAGCAATCTAACCCAGACCCTTTATGCTGGATGCTGGCAGAGGAGAGATCGTACTGTTGGAAAAGCACCAAATGCAAGAAATCCTGGCCACTTTCCCCAATGAAGATATACCTGCACATGCACCAGCAAAACACCCTAGATCAAGTCATCAAACTGTTTGTTTCTTACTAGTATCAGCAGTGGAGTGCAACAGCAGAAATGTCATGATTTGTGTGTGTAAACATTCCATAATGCTGCATGTTGTTACTTCCAACAATATCACCACATCACACTTATTCTTCAACAAATCATGCACAGCAACACTGAAATAAAACTGAAAAAAATCATACGGATTTGTTTTTCTCCAGCCACGAAATGTGTACAATGACACTGGTCTCTTGTATACTCGCCTGTGGGGCTTTCTTCAAGCTATTTGACTTCTGTCAGCAATGGCTCGGTGGGAGCACTCTTGCCTTTGAGTCAAAGGGTTATGGATTGGCCCCTCTCCAGAGACTTGAGCACACAAATCAACGTTGGCACTGGAGTGCAATACTTAGGGAACACCGCCCTATTGGGGGTTGCCATCTTTTGAATGGGACATTAAACAGCCCTGACTAGTATCTGTGGTGAATTATATACCTAGTAATTCACACTGTGTTGTATAACATGTATTGTGTCGTCGTGGGCTCTGTATACGAGCCGTTGCGCGGCTCTGCCCCTAGGGGAAGATGAGTTTGTACTGGGCTCCACCCTTGGCTCCGCCCATGGCTCCTCCCACTAACCGGAAGTATAAAGCTCTGCAGTCGTAAGCCTGCTCTTAGTTCATCTCGTCACAGGCAGGCTCTGTTGTCAGACTATTAAAACCACTGTTCACTTCCAATCACGTGTCTTGTGAATTGATGGTCACATCAGTATCTCCGCTAGGCGGCTGTAAAAGGTCTCATGACATTATTCAAAGAAGAACAGGGATTTACCCTGGTGCCCTGGCTTATATTTAGCCTCAAGCAACATCACAAAAACAAATTAACTGGTTGTTATCGCATTTCTTTTTGTGGGAGCTTGTTTAGTCAAATTGCCTGCTATGTTTCCTACATTATGACACTGAGTATACCTCAGAAGTACTTCAGTGCTGTAAAGAACTTTGGGGTGTCCTGTGGTCATGAAAGAACTATAGAAATGCAAGTTTATGTGAAATGCAGGCAGCAATATAACAAAGGCAAAACATGTCAGATAAAATATATTCCTAAAAAGCCTTTTCCTGCCTACATATTAATGATGCAATCTAACTTAACATTCATTCGTCACTCCTTACCTTGCAAAGACTGGGTGTTGATAAATTTTTTAATCAGAGCATCGGTAGTTTGAGTGTAGAGGCTGAGTGCATATTTCAACGACTGCATGTCCGGGCTCTTCTCTAAGAATGTCTTCTTGAGGCCATTTCCTCCAGCATGGAAATATTGCTAAAGAATGGAGAAATTCATCAAGAAAAAGGAATTAAGCAATGACAACGCATTAGAAAAATGATGTGAACAAGACCACTAAACTTTTATAGGTGTCATCAAATATGCTGAGACACAAATCCACTACAGTGTGTGCTTAATTTCTACAGTCCAACTAGATTGAAAGCAGGGAAACCATCAGCTGTTTTAGATCATTTGGAGGTTGAGTACTTCAGGCCATGGCAATTGAAGATGTTTCTAATTAGTAACCAAAGGCAGCATCCAAATTCTGTCAATTGGGGTCCTTTTTCACGTTCATCCACCAGAATGCTGTGAATTGCCTGGATGCGTTAAGAGGGGAAGAGCTTATCGCAGTAAGGACCCCATTTAAGTTAATGGATAGAATATTGTCTTATCGTAGTGCACACCTGCCAATCAATGGATCATCCAGATCATCCAGTGCCCTCAGACAGGAGACCAGGAAAATGTATCCTATTACTAACTGTTTATACTGGAGTATGGATTATTTTAGAAATGTTTTATTTATTTATTATTCGTCCTTGTGAATTTAAGACTCAACTGCTTCGCTGTGTGGCTCTGGAGTCACACGTAGGCCAGACTGGGGTAGGACGAAAAATTTCCAATTAAGTGCACCTCATGGGCAATTAGGGATGGGCAACATATGTGACGCCTACATCCCATCAAAGAACAAAAGAAGGACATAACAATTAAGAGGAGTGGCCATTTAGCTCATCGAGACTGCTCCCTCATTCAATAAGATCATGGGTGATCTGACAGTGGCCTCAACTTCACTTTCCTTTGAATATGTTGAAGGGTCCAACCTTCACCTGTTCTCTGGGGGAGAGAATTCCGAAGGGAGACTCTTTATTGTAAACTGTGCCTCTCAGCATCCTACCCCTTCAGATTATTGTAACATGTCAGTGAAATCCCACCCGCTTTTTCGGTAAGATCCACACCGGTATTTACCCACACTTTTTTCATTTTTTTTATCACTGAACCCGCTGGCCAGATAGGCTCCTCAGAGATCTAATTATTTGAAACTCAAATAATTAGTAGAAAAATTGAGTATACAAATTGGCAAGTCATGTTGCAGCTGTATAGAACCTTAGTTAGGCCACACTTGGAGTATAGTGTTCAATTCTGGTTGCCACACTACCAGAAGGATGTGGAGGCTTTAGAGAGGGTGCAGAAGAGATTTACCAGGATGTTGTCTGGTATGGAGCGCATTAGATATGAGGAGAGGTTGAATAAACTTGGTTTGTTCTCACTGGAACAACGGAGGTTGAGGGGCGATCTGCTAGAAGTCTACAAAATTATGAGGGGCATAGACAGAGTGGATAGTCAGAGACTTTTTCCCAGGGTAGCGGGGGCAATTACTAGGTGGCAAGGTTTAGAGGAGATGTACAAGGTAAATCTCTTACACAGAGGGTAGTGGGTGCCTGGAACTCGCTGCCGGAGGAGGTGGTGGAAGCAGGGATGATAGTGACATTTAAGGGGCATCTTGACAAATACATGAATAGGATGGGAATAGAAGGATACGGACCCCAGACGGGTAGAAGATTTTAGTTTAGACGGGTAGCATGGAAGGCTTGGAGGGCCGAAGGGCCCATTCCTATGCTGTACTTTTCTTTGTTGTTTGTTCAATCTTTTCTCAGAGGATAACCCCTTCATCCCAGGAATCAGCTGTGTGGAGCCGTCTCTGAATTGCCTCATTGGCAAATGTGTCTCTCCAAGGCTAGCAAAACTGTATGCAGTATTCCAGGTGTGGTCTCACAATGCACAGTAAAAAAAGATTTCAACATGTTCATTCTCCACCGCCTTTGCATTAAAAGCTAACATTCTATTTGCCTTTGTCATAACTTGTGCCTGTATGCTAACTTTTAGTTCTTTACGTACGATCCCTCTGCAGCGCAGCATCCTCCAAGATTCTCTCCATTTAAATGATATCTTGGGCGGAATTCTCCGACCTCCTGGGGCCGGCGTCAATCCCGCCCCCGCCGTGTCCCGAATTCTCCGCCCCCCGAGATTGCACGACGGCGGGAACTGCGCCGCGCCGGTTCCCCCGTGCCGGTCGACGGGCTCCCCGCGGCAATTCTCCGGCCCGCGATGGGCCGAAGTCCCGCCGCTGACAGGCCTCTCCCGCTGGCGTGGTTTAAACCACGTACCTGACCGGCGGGATTGGCGGCGCGGGTGGGCTCCGGGGTTCTGGGGGGGGGCGATCTGACTCCGGGGGGTGCCCCCGACGTTCGGGGCCCATTGATCGGCAGGCAGGCCTGGGCCGTGGGGGCACTCTTTTTCTTCCGCGGAAGAGATCCCCTCCCCTGAGCATGTGCCGGTATGATGCCAGCAGCCGCTGATGCTCCGGCGCATGCGCAGAATTACGCCAGCCCGCGAAGTCCTTTCGGCCCCGGCTGGCGTGGCGCCAAAGGCCATTCATGCCAGCCGGCGGAGTGGGAACCACTCCGGCACGGGTCTAGCCCCTCAATGTGAGGGCTTGGCTCCTAAAGGTGTGGAGAATTCCGCACCTTTGGGGCAGCCCGACGGCGGAGTGGTTTACGCCACTCCGACAAGCCGGGACACCCAGCCCCGCCGGGTAGGGGAGAATCCCGGCCCTTGTTTTTCTATGCCTCCTACGGTATTTGTGTACTAATGCCCACATCCTTTCAAAGCACCTGACCGGGTCTGCTCGATTACAGATGATTTCAGGATTGATGCGTGATGTAGAATCAGAGAATTTACAGTGCAGAAAGAGGCCATTCGGCCCATCGAGTCTGCACCGGCTCTTGGAAAGAGCACCCTATCAAAACCCACACCTCCACCCCATCCCTGTAACCCAGCAACCAACCAATTTTGGACACGAATGGCAATTTAGCATGGCCAATCCACCTAACCTGCACATCATTGGACTGTGGGAGGAAACCGGCGCATCCGGAGAAAACCCATGGACACACGGGGAGAACGTGCAGACTCCGCACAGACAGTGCCCCAAGCTGGGAATCGAACCTGGGACCCTAGCGTTGTGAAGCAAATGTGCTAACTACTATGCTACCGTGCTGCCATGATGTGCACAATGATGTGGTCTATCACTCCCCAGAAGCTGGACTGGAGCACCACAATCCCGTCTTGCTTCCGACAGTTACAGCTGTCAGAATCTGGAGACGGTATCCAACAGAAAATGTGAGCTGGAGGCTCAGCGATGGTGCAAGGTTAGCCACTGCATCACACATTTCCCACGTATCAGGATGCCATAATATTCACCGCACAGCGGCCTCACGGTAGCATGGTGGTTAGCATCAATGCTTCACAGCTCCAGGGTCCCAGGTTCGATTCCCGGCTGGGTCACTGTCTGTGTGGAGTCTGCACGTTCTCCCCGTATGTGCGTGGGTTTCCTCCGGGTGCTCCGGTTTCCTCCCACAGTCCAAAGATGTGCAGGTTAGGTGGATTGGCCATGCTAAATTGCCCGTAGTGTAAGGTTAATGGGGGGATTGTTGGGTTACGGGTATAAGGGTTACGTGGGTTTAAGTAGGGTGATCATTGCTCGGCACAACATCGAGGGCCGAAGGGCCTGTTCTGTGCTGTACTGTTCTATGTTCTATGTAATGAGGTGACAGTCAATGCGAAAATATTACTCGGTCTACTGTATGTGTCAAAGTAACCAACATAAAATGTTGTCATTTTTCCCATGCGGAACATGTCGCTTAACTGGTTAAGATGCTGAAATTAATGGTGACTGACCTGCTAATGTACACAATTCAAATTCACAATATATAGATCTTGCGTGTTCCTCTAAAAAAGTTCTTTTGTCAGAGCAGTGAGAGCAACTAATAGGACCACGACACAGAGGCGCGATTTAACGGAAACATTTCTAAGCATCATTTTGGGCGGGTTTGGTGAGGTGTTTCTCGTCGGCTTTTTCGATGAGATCCACACCAGTATTTACCCACACTTGCTGAACCCGCTGGCCAGACCGGCTCGTCAGAGATCGGGCCACCACTTTGAAAGGGTACCCTAACCTCTACGTGAGCCTAAGAGTCCCCCACACACAGTAATGTCATCTGTCGCACACCTGGACATTACGCCACACCCCTCAAGTGAGGGCAACCCACAATGGGGTCTCTGAGGAGCCTCTCTCTTCAGGCTTTCCCCCCCACCCCAATTTGGGCACTACCCCATTTCAGGACCCCCACTATTTACCCATCCCAACCTTTTAGGGGGCCCCTTCATATCCGCCCTTCACACCCCCCCCACCCTTCATACCCTCCACCCCCTTTCATAGGCATGGCTCCCCTCAGGCCCCGGATCTTGGCAGTGCCACCCTGGATCACTGCCACCTTGGCAGTGCCCCAGCCAGCCTGGTAGTGCCACCCAGGTACCTTGTCAGTGCCAAGGTGCCAACCTGACACTGCCACGGTGCCCGGGTGCCAGAGGGGAAGCCGGGATGCCAGCTTGCCCTGTTCCTGACCACCTAGGGGTCTCCAATAGCGAGGGAGATCCTCCAGGTGCCATGATGCATAGTCCACGTTTGTATGGACCAGTGCTAAATGGTGCCATGGCAAAATCTCCCAGTGAGCGCATAGTTCCCAGGCCACGAGTCTAATGGCCTCACCGCACCGTGTCGGGCGCGATGAGGTTGTTCGATCGCACTGAGAGTGTCTGCCTAATGATCAAAATGTCAAATCTAACGTTCCTTCTAACCGAGTGTAAGACACATGCGGCACAGGAATACTCCTCTTACAACAAAGTTGAGAATTCTGCAAATTCCGATGCAGAAATTGTTTTTTTTAAGCCATCAACCTGAACTATTTTCCAAGCATAAATACATCTGCAAAATTAATTTAAAAAAAGTTTAAGTAGATTTGTTTTGACTCTGGAATAATGAGTGGAATTTAAAAAAAAAAAAATTTTTTAATTCTCCTTTTCCACATTTTATCCCAAATTTATAAACAATAATCAGTAACGAATGTAATGTCAATTGCCACATCAATAACAGTTCAAATTTGACCTTTACAAGCATTAAGAATTCCAACAGATCCCCACACCACGCCAGGGCACAGAATGGAGAGCTTGATCTCCCCCCTAACAGGATTCGCCTTCGGCGATCAATGAGACGAAGACTATAACATCTGCCTCCGTGCCCGTTTCCAACCCCGGCTGGTCCGACACCCCGAATATGTCCTCCCGAAGGCCCGGGTCCAGTTTCACGTGCATCACTTTAGAGATTACCCTAAACACCTCCTTCCAGCATTCCTCCAGCTTTGGACAGGACCAAAACATATGAACGTGGTTTGTGGGGGCCCACCCGCAATGTTCACACACATCTTCTACCCCCTCAAAGAGCCGGTTCATCCTTGCCCTTGTAAGGTGCGCTCTATAGACCACCTTCAGCTGTATCAGCCCCAACCTCGCGCACGAGGTGGAGGCGTCACCCTCCGGAGCAACTTACACCAGAACTCCTCCTCCATACCCCCTCCCAACCCTTCCCCCCACTTTACCTTGATCCCTTCTAGAGGTGCCTTCTCCTCCTCCAAAATAGCCCCGTAAACCGCTGATACTACCCCCTTCTCCAGACCCTCTGTCGTCAACACCTCCTCCAGCAATGTGGAAGCCGGCTCTACTGGGAAGCTTTGTATCTCCTTTCTGGCAAAGTCTCAAAACTGCATGTATCTAAATATTTCCCCCTGCTCCAGCCCATACTTTGCTCCCAGCTCCCTGGCTCAAATCTATGGTTTCCCCGAATCGGCATTTCCCTTGACCCTGCCCCCAACCCGAAGTGCTGTCGAAACTGCCTCCAAATTCTCAACAAAGCTATTACTACCGGACTCCCTGAGTATCTCCCCGGGGCTGTCAAGAGCTGTCGCTAGCACCTTCAATCCTGACCCCCTACCCAAACTCTCCTCCATTCTGACCCCATTGGGAGTCAACCCCTCTGACCCAGCTCCGTACCTTCTCCACATTTGCCGCCCAGTAATAAATAATACGTCAGGTTCGGAAGACCCAAACCCCCTGCCTGCCTACCTCTATGTAGTATCACCTTTTAAATTCTGGCCACCTTCCCTCCCCATATTAACGTGGTAATCATCCCTTCAATCTCTCTAAAAAATGCCTTTGGCAGGAAAATCGGCAGGCATTGAAAAATAAACAGGAATCGCGGCAGCACATTCATTTTAACCACCTGTACCCGACCCACCAGTGACAGAGGGAGACCATCCCACCTTGCCAGATCAGCTTTCACCCTCCCCACCAAACTAGAAATGTTGTACCTACGGAGCCCCCCGCAATCTCGAGCAACCTGCACTCCCAGATATCTAAAGTCCCTGCCTCATGGAATTTCACCCCCCCGTCCCCCCGCACCCCTGGCCGAGACACCACAATATATTCACTCTTGATAATGAGTGGAATTTAATAAGAAGCACTCAGGTCTCAACGGCAGAACTGGAAGTGGGCATCTCTTCCTTTTGAGTGTCAGGACCTGATGCACACAAAATTAAAATTTAAAGGGCCTATGGCATGCATGGGAAGATAATCATTGATGGATCTCGCCACGAGGTGACAATGGAGGAGGTACGGACAAGCTTTAAAAGAGCCGCTTGCACAAACATGGAGGTTCTGCATCATGACCATGTTCAGTGACACGGCCCTGCACTGCAGGTTCACCTCCCGGCCGTCAGGAAATGACAGGTGGTGCTGATCCCGAGCGATGACATTAGAAGACCTGCCCGTGTGATAAGCCTGTCTGGATGGAGATCGCCGAGGAGGTGATCAATTCTGGAATCTTCTAAAGATTCTGGAACCTGTGCAGGAAAAGGATCAATGCCCAGCTCTGATCCTGCATGCTAAGTGGCATGTTCACAAGTTATCAAACAGTCTCTCATGGGTCATCAAATAATTTACCTTTGCGAATAGGCAGCTAGGCCAGAGGAGCGAATGCATGATCAGCCTCAGTATCCCATGGGAACTGAGGCCAAAGCATGTGACAGTTTTGTTTTTTGTGAGTGTTTGAATCAAATGTATGACTGTTGAACCAATATGCGAGATTGGAATGCGTGCAGACAAAGGTTCGATGTCACTTAGCATGGCACTAAATCTGCATGTTGTCATGCAGGAGCAGCAGACCCACATTGCGAGGGATAGGGCAGGAACATGGAGTGGAGTGCCAGGATATTGCCTGGGCTGGGTCGTTTCAGCTATCAAGAGAGACTGGATAGGGTGAAGTTGTTTTCCTTGGAGCAGAGAAGACTGAAGGGGACCTGATTGAGGTTATAAAATTTTGAGGGACATAGATAGGGTGGATAAGAAGGTACTTTTCCCCTTAGTGGAAGGGTCAATAACCAGGGGGCATAGATTTAAGATAATGGGCAGGGGGTTCAGAGGAGATGAGAGGAAAACCCTTTTCACCCAGAGAGTGGTTGGAATCTGGAACTCACTGCCTGAAAGGGTGGTAGAGGTGGTATTTAGATGAGCTCTTGAAAGCCATAGCATACAAGACTACGGACTAAGTGCTGGAAAATGGGATTAGAATAGTTCAGTGCTTGATGGTCAATGCAGACATAATGGGCCGAAGGGCCTCTTTCCGTGCTATAAACTATTAAAAGCGGGGGTGATCTTTCTGCAGGAGGCGCACTCCATGTGAAGGACCAGGTTAGGCTAAGGAAGGGGTGGGTTGGGCAGGTTTTTCATTCAGGGTTTGATTTGAAATCGAGGGGAGTGGCGATTTTAATGAGCAAAAAAATGGGATTTGTGAGTGCAAAGGAGGCAAGGGATCCGGGTGGGAGATATGTGATTGTGAGTGGGGTATTGGAAGGGGTACCGGTGGTGTTGGTAAATGTGTTTGCCCCAAATTGGGATGATGTGGGTTTTATGAGGGGGTTGCTGGCAGCGATTCCGGATTTGGCCATGCACCAATTGATCATGGGAGGAGATTTTAACTGTGTCCTGGAGTTGAACGTGGATAAATCGAGTCCTAGGTCGAAGGGTAGGGCACGAATGGCAAGGGAGCTGGGGGGGGGGGGGTTTATGGAGAGGATGGGTATGGTGGATCCATGGCGCTTTCAGAACCCAGGGGGAAGGGAGTATTCCTTCTTTCACACATCCATAAGGTGTATTCGAGGATTGATTATTTTGTAGTGAGTCGGGAGATTTTGGTTGGGATGGAGGGGGCAGAGTATGCAGGAAGAGTTATCTCAGACCATGCGCCCCACTGGCTGGAGATTTGGTTTAGATCGGGACGAGAGCAGAGGTTGGGGTCGAGGTTTGACTTGGAGTTGTTGGCAGATGGAGGTTTTTGTGATAGGGTGCGGGCGGCGATTGAGGAGTATGTGGAGTTGAATCAGAATGTGGAGGTGTTGGCGGCCATTTTTTGGGAAGCACTGAAGGCAGTGGTCCGGGGGAGAAATGATCTCATTTACGGTTCGTGTGAATAAGGAAAGGAGGGCGGAACATGACTGTCTAGTGAGCGAGATCGTGAAGATGGATAGGGAATATTCGAGGGTACCCACCATGGAGGGATTGGCGAGGAGGAAAAAGTTGCAGAGGCAGTTTGACAGGCTGACAACGGATAGGGCGATAGGGCAACTGCGTAGGGCAAGAGGGGTGCAACACAAGTATGGGGAGAAGGCCAGCCGCATGCTGGCACAGCAGCTGCGGAAGCAGGCTGCGTCCAGGGAAATATTGAAGATACGGACTGGGGCTGGGGATGTGGTGCCGGAGCAAGGGAAGGTAAACGATGCATTTAGGGAGTACTACCATGGCCTTTTAATAGGCGGACCCGAGGGGAGAGGATAGGGACATGGGGTGGTTTATGGACGAGCTGCAATTTCCCCAGGTGGAGGAAGCAAAGAGGCAGGCATTGGAGGAGCCCTGGGGCTGAGGGAGGTGCTGGATAGTATGAGGGGTATGAAGTCGGGGAACGCCCCTGGGACGGATGAGTACCCGGTGGAATTTTCTAAGAAATTCATGACGGACCTGGCACCACATCTGTTGGGGGCATTTAATGAAGCACTAGAGAAGGGGGAGTTGCTGGATCCAATGACGCAGGCAGTAATCACACTAATTCCAAAAAAAGGGACGAACCCGGTGGAATGTGGGTCATATAGACCCATATCACTACTGAACAAGGATGTGAAAGTACTGACTAAGTTGTTGGCGGGGAGGATAGAGGCTTTTGTCCCAGGTGGTTGCAGAAGATCAAACAGGCTTTCTGAAGGGCAGGCAGCTTACGAGTAATACAAGACAACTGTTGAATGTGGTGATGAATCCATTGAGGGCTCTGTTACCAGAGGTGATGATATCCATGGACGTGGAGAAAGCATTTGATCGGGTGGAGTGGCGGTACTTATTCGAAGTTTTGGGAAGGTTTGAGTTTGGGTTGGGATTTGATGCATGGGTGTGATTGCTGAATGTGGCGCCAAGAGCGAGGGTGAGGACGAATGATATGAGCTCACAAAGCTTTGACTTACACAGGGGTACGAGGCAGGGATACCCGCTGTCACCGTTGCTGTTTGAACTGGCCATAGAGCCGTTGCTGATGGCTCTCAGGGGGTCGGCGGAGTGGCAGGGGATTATGAGGGGACAGAGGGAACATCGGGTTTCGCTCTATGCTGACGACCTCTTGCTGTATGTTTCAGATCAGTTGGAGAGTATGGGAAGGATCTTAGGCCTGTTGGGGAGGTTTGGGGGGTTATCGAGGTACAAACTGAATGTGGGGAAAAGTGAGATATTCCCAGTGAATGAGCTGGGACAGCGGGCTAATTTAGGGTAACGAGGGATAGGTTTAGGTATTTGGGGATTCAGGTAGCAAGGGAATGGACGGGAACATGAAGTGGAACTTAACGAAGCTGGTGGAGGAGGCCAGGGAGGATCTCAGGAGGTGGGATACACTGCACTTAACATTGTCAGGGAGGATCTAAGTGGTGAAATGAATATTTTGCTGAGGGTCTTGTTTATCTTTCAGGCTCTCCCGATCTTGATACCAAAGGCCTTTTTTCGTAAAGTGGACACGATCATCTCGGACTTTGTATGGGCGGGGAGGTGTCGAGGGTGGGGAGGACCCTGCTACAGAGGCAGAGGCAGCAGGGAGCATTAGCGTTGTCGAACTCGCTTCATTATTATTGGGCGGCAAATGTGGACAAGGCGCGGCGGTGGTGGGAAGGAGAAGGGGTGGAGTGGGTTAAGATGGAGGAGGAATCTTGTAATGGGTCTAGTTTGAGGGCTATGGCGACAGCAGAGTTGCCAATGACTTTGAGTAGGTATTCAGGGAGCCCGGTGGTGCAGTCCACGGTGAAGGTATGGAATCAGCTGAGGAGGCATTTTAGGGTGGAAGGGATGTCGGTGCTAACGCCGCAGGGCGAGAATCATGGGTTTGAGCCGGAGGGGATTGATAGTGTATACAGGAGGTAGAGGGAAGTGGGGCTGGTCAAGGTGAGGGATTTGTATTTGGAGGAAGGGTTCGCCAGTCTGGAGCAGCTAAGGGAGAGGGTAGAGCTGCCGATGGGGAGTGAGTTCAGGTATCTGCATGTTAGGGACTTTGCCCAAAATGTCTGGAGCCTGTTCCCTAGGTTGCTGGGATGCACCCTGCTGGAGCGACTGCTGCTTCTGGATGTGGAAGGATGGGAAGAATTGGGGATATATACAAGTGGCTGGGGGAGCAGGGAGGCGTGCGGGTGGTGAAGATCAATGAGAAATGGGAAGCATTGGGAGGGGAGATCAATTGGGCTGTATGGCGTGAGGCACTGCGAAGGGTAAACGGGACCTCTTCTTGTGCAAGGATGAGCCTGATACAGTTCAAGGTGGTGCACAGGATTCATATGACTCGGGCGAGAATGAGTGGGTTCTTTCAGAAGGTAGCAAATGAGTGCGAGAGGTGTGGGCGGGGGCCAGCGAATCACGCGCACATGTTTTGGGGTTGCGAAAAATTGGGAAGATTCTGGGTGGGAGTGTTTGCGGTCTTAGCCAGGATAGTGGAGGAGGAAGTGGACCCGGACCCTTTGGTGGCGATATTTTGGGTTTCAGAGAAGCCGGAGCTCATGGAGAGGAGGAAGGCTGATGTCGTGGCCATTGGCTCTCTGATTGCATGGCGGCAAATTATGCTGGAGTGGTGGTTGACATCGCCACCGGGGGTAGCGGCTTGGTTGGGTGACCTGTACAGCTTCCTGCGGTTAGAGAAGATAAAGTATGAGTTAAGGGGCTCAGCAGGGGGGTTTGAGAAAAGGTGAGGGTGTTTGTGACCGTGTTTGAGGAGCTGTTTGTCACAGGGGAGGGGGGGGAACTTGGATGCCAGGTTGGCACTGCCAAGGTGTCTGGGCAGCACAGTACCACAAGTGGCTAGCACTGTGCCAGGGTCCCAGGTTCGATTCCCCTCTGGGTCATTATCTGTGCGGAGTCTGCACGTTCTCCCCGTGTCTGCGTGGGTTTCCTCCGGGTGCTCCGGTTTCCTCCCACAGTCCAAAGACGTGCAGGTTAGGTGGATTGGTCATCTAACTTTCCCTCAGTGTCCAAAAAGGGTAGGTGGGGTTATTGGATTATGGGGATAGGGTGGAAGTGAGGGCTTAAGTGGGTCGGTGCCACTCGATGGGCCAAATGGCCTCCTTCTGCATTGTATGTTCTATGTCAAGCGGGCAATTTTCTGCATGTGTGCAATTGGGCCTCTGGTGCCCTGGGTGGGTGTTGGGGAGGGAGGGACTCTCCCATAGTGCTGGGTGGGTGGGGGGGGGGGGGGGGGGGGGGTGCGGAGGATGAGGTTGGAGATTGCTTCTCGGGCCTCAGAGATCAGGACACCGTTTAAAAATGGGGGATTCCGGCGAGCGGTGCTTTCCGGTGTACAAAACGGCCTCGGCCGCATGTTCCCTGTTTAGGCCCCTTTCTCGGGACTGCGAGTGCCTGGAAATATGCAGTTAAAGGCACTCGCTCTGAGATTTTGGTCCATTCGTTTGAATCGATCCCTATGACTCTTCTACCAAGCTGTCCACAGATTCTACACGTCCTGCTGAGTTTATCCAACATTTTCTATTTTTCTTTCAGATTTTCACCATCCGCAGTATTTTACTTTTAGTTTCGTGCAATGTATTGTTTATTTTGACAAAAATAAACAGGATGTTTTGCCCAGTGCTCATTGACCAGGCTTAAAAAAAAAGGCATGAATTTCCTGCTAGTGTTTCTTGACTCCAAGAGCGGGAGTTGGGGATTTACAAACAATTGTTGATCCACACTACCCCCCTTTAATTTTTTGCCTTTAACTAACTCCAAGTGGATCGACTTCAACCACTTCCTCTCCGGGAGGTACCTGAAAATGATCGAAAAGGGGCCGGCCAATTCAGACGGACCTCCATTTCGGCAACTAAACTGAGCCCCAAACCCCATATCATCCATGATTAATGCCACAGGAGATTACTTTGTTTATTCATACATTTGAATTACCTCTTGGAGTTAGATGAAGGTCCATACTAATTGTGTAATAAAATAGACTCATGTTTCAAATGCTTTCGAATTTTGCACTGAAGAACACTATGATATCTCTTGAGCCACGTGGATCAATAGATTATGGTATTCCTTCAGTGAAATTTTTTTTAACTGAATTATGCATACGATCAATATTTATTTCCAAGACATATTGATCTCAGTCAGAAAATAGTTTGATTTCATATCACCAGATTAATATCCCAATCGACAAAGCCATGCATTAGCTAGTTTGTCTTCAAGTTACGTCCTAGATGTAATGCACCATATGTAGATTGTTGGTGTAGCTTCAATTATATCTGTACCAACAGACTTCTTGACCAACATCAAATCTTGGCTGAGTCACGAGTTTCTCTAGCTTCATGTTGGGAAGGTCAAGGCAACAGGGGTAGAAATTCATCTTGAGCGGTTGTGCAAAATGGCAGTATCGTAATTACCATCTATTATACTCCCTGTCAAATACTCAGTTCCATTGACTTCAATAGTACTGAATATTGGGCTGGACTATAATGGACGGTTATAGCGAGACCACTCGTTATGTGCTATGGCATTCTCTTCGGCACGTGCCAGGAACTCATCTGTTCTGAAACAGACTGCTTAAAGTCTTGATGCTCTGTTGGCTGAGCTTTAACCATCCCATTCTATACATCATCATAAAGAGTCCATGTCCACAAGTGTCTGCCTCCACCTTTACTTAAACCTCACCCCAGTGCAGCTGATCAAAAAGATACATTTGTAATTGAAACTGTAGTTAGCGGTGCGAACCGCGGCTACACCATGTCAGGAAAATCCATGTGATTAATTTCACACTTCAATAGGACAATAGCCAATTACAATTGAGAGAGGGGGGAAGTAAATTATCTTATTAGTCTACTGCCATGTTTAAGGAATAAATGATAATTTTTCCATTCAAAAGAAAAAAATCCTTTTAATATTGGATTTATAGAAAGTTTATCCTCACAACTTTAAAATGAAAGATAGTTATTATGCTAAACACAAGTCATTTTCTCCAGCGGCTAAGCAATAAACAATTCAATGGCTTGTCTAGGTAATGGAGAACACCTCATACTTATTGTTTTGAGACATCCTTTGATCCCTGTCTATTTGGCAGTAAGAAATAATGGCCAGGGTTTTACCAGAATTTAAGAGTTAAGCAGGGAGGGGTGACAAAGTCACGAGGAACTACATGGCGTTGGATCCTCTGCACAGAGATTGCTTGTTCCAATGAGATGGCCATCCAATTTAGCACAGTTAAAGGTCCAATTAGGGGAATTTTGCAATGCCCTCAGCACTTTTCTGAGGGAGGGGCAACCTCCCGCTGTGTGGGGAGGCTGCCAGGTAAACAGAAGTGGTCTCCCAGTGGCAACATGAGAGACCAGATTCCAAGACGCAAAGAGCGGGCTGCTTGCAGAGAAGGCAGCTCCAGTGATCTGCACCGGAGGGGGTTTCCCTTCTGCCCCCCCCCCCCCCCCCCCCCCCCCCCCCCCCCCCAGCCCCAGCGAATTTAAATTTTTTTCTTTACTTACTTGGCCCAGTTCCTGAGCTCTCCTGCATATGTCAGCAGTGACCTCCTCTCCCAACGGCACTGACCAGGCTTCAGAGCTGCCAGCCCTCCGATTGGACCGGCAGCATCAGGAGACTACCCGCCATCTTTAATTGGATGGTGGACAGGCGTGCGACCAAGTAGGAGTCTGCCTAAGGTAAAATTACCGAGGCTGTCCCCCTGCCGACAACCTCAGGTCTGAGACCTGCTTTTTATCCTGAAACCCATCGTGAAATTGAAGCCAGAAAAACAGAAAGTGGGACAAATGCTGGGAGGAAAGGCTTTTCTGTGAGGTCTGTCACAATTGTTTAAAGGATTGCTCTGAGGGTTTTTGCTGTAGGATAGTTAGAAACCATCTTGTTTGGGTAAAGCAAAACTGATGTGAGCCGCATGGCGGATTCTTTACTTTCTTTTATTTGTGATGATAAAGCTTCTGAAATAGTAGACTCGTCACAACAACAAATCTGTCTATTCACATCATTGTGAAATGAAGCAGCTTAATGATTCTTATTCACCTCAATCCATCTTCAGGGAAATTAAAGATACACATGAATACCTGATTAAGGTACTAATGTTACACCCACAGGTTAGACTTTTACACAAGTATAAGCAGAGTACTTGAGAGTCAATTCCATCAAAAATAAGAGGCCCTGGCTGCTCATGCAAGCAATTTGAGCAACTTATAATGGAATAGTAGCTGGCCGGGAAAATTGTTGAGTGTTCACCTTTTATTCCAGATACTCACTTAAAATTAGGATACAGTGACTCAAATCACTGTTGCATTTACAATCATGTCACATTCATCATGAGCTTTATCTGGATGAAAACATGTACTCCATGAAGTACTGCCTCATATATCAACTGAGTAAACCCCTTGGATTGTCTCCAACTTAGATGCCTCTGAAGCTCTACTGCCAGAAATTGATCAAGGTGATCTCTCACATTTTGATTGCTATTAAATATTGATGGATAATCAAAACTCACTGAATTTTGGCCTTAAATTGGCTTTAAATCTCTGGCACTGGAGGGGAATCAAGACAAGTAGGATGCAAATAACATCAGGTGAAGTTGGTCTTTCATGGACTGCGACCTTGACTTATATGAAGTGGGAGGAGGTTAATGTTAATATACTCTGCAATGAAGCAGTAGCAAGGGCAATACTCTGCCCTGCAAGTATTTTGGTGGAAATTGAGGAATGTGTTTTATGCTGCCATTATTCAGGTTATTTAATTGCCTACTAAATTTTAGTTTCTTACCGGGAAAATTGAAATGATTCTGTTGGGAGATTCCTGTGAGGGACAGCTGTGCATCAGTGTGAGAGATCGATTCCTCTGTGTTTTAGAGTTTCTGATTAAAGTCAGGATTTTTCCTAATACAGGTAATGCAGTGAGCAATCTGAAGCCTAGGGCAGCCGGTCTTGAATATTCTCAGTATGTCGCTGCTTCCAGTGTTTCCATTTACCAAAAGCAGTGAACTATAGTTTAAAGTGATGTGGAGATGCCGGCGTTGGACTGGGGTGAGCACAGTAAGAAGTCTTACAACACCAGGTTAAAGTCCAACAGGTTTGTTTCAAACACGAGCTTTCGGAGCACGGCTCCTTCTTCAGGTGAATGGAAAGGCTTGTTCCAGAAATGTTTATATAGACACAGTCAGAGATGCCCCGGAATGCGAGCACCTGCAGGCAATCAAATCATCAAAGATGCAGAGAGAGAGGTAACTCCAGGTTAAAGAGGTGTGAATTGTCCCAAGCCAGTTCAGTCGGTAGGCCTCTGCAAGTCCAGGCTTGTTGGTGGGGGCCGAATGTAATGCGACATGAATCCCAGATCCCGGTTGAGTCCGCATTCATGCGTGCGGAACTTAGCTATAAGTTTTTGCTCAGCAATTTTGCGTTGTCGCGTCTCCTGAAGGCCTCCTTGTAGAATGCTGACCCGGAGATCAGAGGCTGAATGTCCTTGACTGCTGAAGTGTTCCCCAACTGGAAGGGAACAGTCCTGCCTGTTGATAGTCGCACGATGCCCGTTTATTCGTTGTCGCAGTGTCTGCATGGTCTCGCCAATGTACCACGCTTCGGGACATCCTTTCCTGCAGCGTATGAGGTAGACTACATTGGTCGAGTCGCACGAGTATGCGCCGCGTACCTGGTGGGTGGTGTTTCCACGTGTAATGGTGGTGTCCATGTCGATGATCTGGCATGTCTTGCAGAGATTACCCTGGCAGGGTTTTGTGGTGTTGTGGTTGCTGTTCTGAAGGCTGGGTAATTTGCTGCAAACAATGGTTTGTTTGAGGTTGCGCGGTTGTTTGAAGGCCAGTAGTGGGGGTGTGGGGATGACCTTGGCAAGATGTCCATCCTCGCTGATGATGTGTTGGAGGCTGCGAAGAAGATGTCGTAGTTTCTCCGCCCCAGGAAAGTACTGGACGACGAAGGGTACTCTGTCAGTGGTGTCCCGTGTTTGTCTTCTGAGGAGGTCGGTGCGGTTTTTTGCTGTGGCGCGGTGGAACTGTCGATCAATGAGTCGAGCGCCATATCCCGTTCGTACGAGGGCATCTTTCAGCATCTGTAGGTGTCTGTTGCGCTCCTCCTTGTCTGAGCAGATCCTGTGTATACGGAGGGCTTGTCCATAGGGGATGGCTTCTTTAATGTGTTTCGGGTGAAACACATTTTTTCCTTTGGACCCACGGCGAGACATCACTGAAACGACTACACGATGACATCAATAAGTTCCATCCCACCATCAAACTCACCATGGACTATTCTCCAAATTCAGTTCCATTCTTGGACACACTCGTCTCCATCAAGGACGGTCACCTCAGCACCTCGCTTTACCGCAAGCCCACAGATAATCTCACGATGCTCCACTTCTCCAGCTTTCACCCGAAACACATTAAAGAAGCCATCCCCTATGGACAAGCCCTCCGTATACACAGGATCTGCTCAGACAAGGAGGAGCGCAACAGACACCTACAGATGCTGAAAGATGCCCTCGTACGAACGGGATATGGCGCTCGACTCATTGATCGACAGTTCCACCGCGCCACAGCAAAAAACCGCACCGACCTCCTCAGAAGACAAACACGGGACACCACTGACAGAGTACCCTTCGTCGTCCAGTACTTTCCTGGGGCGGAGAAACTACGACATCTTCTTCGCAGCCTCCAACACATCATCAGCGAGGATGGACATCTTGCCAAGGTCATCCCCACACCCCCACTACTGGCCTTCAAACAACCGCGCAACCTCAAACAAACCATTGTTTGCAGCAAATTACCCAGCCTTCAGAACAGCAACCACAACACCACAAAACCCTGCCAGGGTAATCTCTGCAAGACATGCCAGATCATCGACATGGACACCACCATTACACGTGGAAACACCACCCACCAGGTACGCGGCGCATACTCGTGCGACTCGACCAATGTAGTCTACCTCATACGCTGCAGGAAAGGATGTCCCGAAGCGTGGTACATTGGCGAGACCATGCAGACACTGCGACAACGAATAAACGGGCATCGTGCGACTATCAACAGGCAGGACTGTTCCCTTCCAGTTGGGGAACACTTCAGCAGTCAAGGACATTCAGCCTCTGATCTCCGGGTCAGCATTCTACAAGGAGGCCTTCAGGAGACGCGACAACGCAAAATTGCTGAGCAAAAACTTATAGCTAAGTTCCGCACGCATGAATGCGGACTCAACCGGGATCTGGGATTCATGTCGCATTACATTCGGCCCCCACCAACAAGCCTGGACTTGCAGAGGCCTACCGACTGAACTGGCTTGGGACAATTCACACCTCTTTAACCTGGAGTTACCTCTCTCTCTGCATCTTTGATGATTTGATTGCCTGCAGGTGCTCGCATTCCGGGGCATCTCTGACTGTGTCTATATAAACATTTCTGGAACAAGCCTTTCCATTCACCTGAAGAAGGAGCCGTGCTCCGAAAGCTCGTGTTTGAAACAAACCTGTTGGACTTTAACCTGGTGTTGTAAGACTTCTTACTATAGTTTAAAGTGACCTGGACCAGAACTGGCTTTAACCTAAACAAGACTAAAAACTCACAAGAATAATGCAGTTTAATAATATATAATTCAAACAATTTACGGGAACTTTTATATTTGCATTAAATAAAATGGCAAGTGCTATCATCCAAACAAAGGCATTTATAAATTTGAGGATGGAGGCGGAGGTCTAAGCATTTGAAGATTTAATACAGAAATTATCTTTCAAAAACTACTGCAATGGGCAATCAGAAAAAAACCCTGCCGAGCTGTATATTGAGAACTCTGGCTAAAATTATATTGAGTGTTCCATAACTGCAATACAATGTTGCATAGCTTCGTCGTGAGTTAGTAATTGAATGAACGCTGTGCTCTAACCTGGGTTTTGGCCACTTATAATTAAACTGAAGAATTCTACAGGGGGTGAAACTGGACTTCACGGTAATGCAAAATGGGTGATGGAAATGAAAATTGGGCAGGGTTCAAAATGATCAATAAGTTCGCTACCGCCTAGCCATGCAACACCATGGTGTCTACTGACAGCTTACAGAATGTCAGTGTGTTATGAATTTCATTTGGAGACTGCAGATGAATCCATTGTCGGTGAGAAAAAATACGCTTGTCTTCCTTTTCCAGGACCCCTCTCATTGCTGTCATAATTGAATGAAAAAAAACATCAGTACTGAAGTGCAGCTGCGCCCACTCAGGATCTAGAATATCTGAAATTACCTTTATTGTAGCCAACACTACTTCCATTGTAGCGCATTGACGTGGACTGAGACTTTTGACCTCTTCCCGGATCACATGATCCTATTTGAAATGGATAGAAAACAAAACATTTTCAGTTTACTGCAATGAATGAACATCCCAAAATAAGCTAATATGGAATTTACTCCAGGAGATCCGTTTGTTTGCCAGAAGTATAACTAACCAGACCAATTTTACCAGCTACACGTTAATAATACCATGGTATCAGGAAAATCTACAGTAATGATTAGGGTTCTCTGACAGAATTCAGAATCAGTATATATATTTTTCTAGTGGCACATTTTCAGTGAAAGCTGTTATATATTTGGCAAATAATGCAAAATTGCACATATATATGCACTGGATGTTATGGCAACAGCATTTGATAAAGGATGGAATTGTTTAATAAGTGTTAAACTGAACTAAAATGTTGATGGTTTAACTGCATTTTGATTTTTGTTTAACCACCGCTCTGTGACAGGATGTGCACGATGTACAAGCTTGAGATTCCCTGTGTTATTCAGCATTCGCAAGAGTGCTTATTATAGCTGTCCCTGAGCCTAACCCTGTTGTGCCTTTCTATCAATTAAAAATAAGTAGAACACGCTCTGATTTCCTCATGGTTCGGCTTGGATTTCTAGGGAATGAATCCTTGGATTGTGCTAAAACAAAATGTGGCAGTTTCCATTTTTAATGGAGAATTTACTTTTTACAATACACAAGGGATTTTTTTTGAAGAGGGCATGGAAATAAAACACACACAGTCCCCACACACATCATTTTAAAACAATCACGGAGCTTGAACTAAGGAATCCCTGGAATTTCATGAGCTTTGAGTATATATAATAGTTTCCATAAAGAATTCAATTATTAATGCACAGTGTATAGAGAAGGGTATGGATTTTGAGGATAGAGCATTAGGCAGGGCAGTAAGGATTCTTTTTTTAAACAGACAATGTTATTGAGGTATTTTTTGGCATTGTAAACAGTAACAATATACATTAATGTGCAGATACCAATTACAAAAAACGGCAAATTACAGTACCTCTCTCGCAAATAGACCCGCCTATTCTTCCCCCCTACTCCACACTATTCTACCCCCCCCCCCCCCCCCCCCCACCCGCCCGCCCCTCTCCACTGACGATTAGTTCCCCACGAAGAAGTCGACGAATGGTTGCCACCTCCGGGCGAACCCCGATAGTCATTTCATTTCATTTCATTGTGATCCTCGTAAGGTGAACATGATTTTTTCCAAGCCGAGAAAGCTTGCCATGTCCGACAGCCATACTTCGGTCTTTGGGGGCTTCGAGTCCCTCCAGGCCAACAGTATTCGTTGCTGGGCTATCAGGGAAGCAAAGGCCACAACGCCGGCCTCTATCCCCTCCTGGACTCCCGGGTCTTCCGACACCCCAAAAATCGCCACCTCTGGACTCATTGCCACCCTTGTTTTCAGTACCCACAAATCCCTGCCAGTATCCCCTGAGTTTTGGACACGCCCAGAACATGTGGACATAGTTCGCTGGTCCTCTCCCACATCTAGCACACTTGTCCTCCAGCCCAAAGAATTTACTCATCTGGGCCACCGTCATGTGGACCCGGTGAACTACCTTGAACTGAATCAGGCTGAGCCTGAACATGTTGCGGTTGCCTCCTTCCAACTCCCCACCAAGCTACTCCTCCCACTTGAGTTTCAGTTCCTCGGTCCCTGTGTCTTCCGCTCCCATAAGCTCCTTATAAATATCCGAGACTCTCCCCTCTCCTACCTCACCCCTGGAAACTACCCTGTCCTGGATCCCCCTTGGTGGAAGGCCTGGACAGGGCGGGACCTGTCTACATACGAAATCCCGCACCTGCAAGTACCAAAAGTCATTCCCCCGCGCCAGCCCGAACTTCTCCTCCAGCGCCCTCATGTTCGCGAAGCTCCCTTCCAGGAACAAGTCACCCATCCTTCCCACCCCCGCCCTCCCCTATGCTCGAAACCCACCATCCATCTTCCCCGGGACAAATCGGTGGATGTCACATATTGGGGACCAGATCGACGCTCCCACTTCTCCCGCATGCTTCCTCCATTGGCCCCAAATCCGCAAATGCCAGCCCCACCTCGCTACGGTTCCTTTCCAGCATCCCCCTCTTTACCCGCGGGGACTTCCCCGCCCAAACAAATCCCAGGATGATTTTATTGATTCTTTTAAAGAAGGACCGCGGAATGAAATTAGGGAGACACTGAAAAATAAACCGGAATCTCGGGAGGATCGTCATCTTCACCGTCTGTACTCTCCCCGCTAGTGACCACGGGAGCGCATCCCACCTCGGAAACTCGCTCCTCATTTGCTCCACCAGCCTGGACAAGTTCAACCTATGCATCCTGCCCCAGCCACGCGTCACTTGTATCCCTAAATACCTAAAACTTTCCCCAACTAGCCTAAACGGTAGCTCCCTCAGCCTATTCTCCTGACCCCTCGCCTGCACCACAAACATCTTGCTTTTTGCCATGCTCAACTTGTAGCCCAAAAACCGGCCAAGTTCCCCTAGGATTTCCATAATCCCGTCCATCCCTGCCACTGGATCTGACACATACAAAAGCAGGTCATCCGCGTAGAGCGAGACCTTGTGTTCTATCCCCACCCTAACCATTCCTTTCTATCCTCTTGCCACTCTCAGAGCAATTGCCAGTGGTTCTATGGCCAACGCAAACAGCAGTGGAGAGGGGTGGCATCCCTGTCTTGTCCCGCGGTGTAGTCTAAAATACTCAGATGTCGTCCTGGTCATCCTTACACTAGCCTTCGGGGCCTGATATAGCAGTCTAACCCAGTCCACAAAACCTTCTCCAAACCCAAACCTTGTGAACATGTGAATGGAACGAGAACTCCTTCCCCGTTGGCCTGCTAATTCCCCATTTGTTCCATGAACCCTCTCAGTTCCTTGCCATTGCCGGGACCCTGCCGGTTCTGGAGCACGACCGGTCCAGGTCGGGATCGAGGACTGTATTAAAGTCCCCACCCATAATCAGCTTGTGCGAATCCAGGTTGGGGATTTTCCCCTGCAGCCTTTTGATGAAATCTATATCATCCCAGTTTGGAGCGTAAACATTCACTAGGACCACCCTCACCCCCTCAAGCTTGCCCCGGACCATGAGAAATCTACCACTCCCATCCGCAACTGTGCTGTCCGCCTCAAATTTAACCCGTTTGTTAATCATGATCGGGACCCCTCTGGTCTTAGCGTCAAGCCCCGAATGGAAGACCTGGCTAACCCAGCCCTTCCGTAATCTAATCTGGTCCGCCACTTTCAAATGTGTCTCCTGCAGCAACATTACATCCGCCTTCACAGCCCGTAAGTGCGTGAACCCACATGCCCTCTTGACCAGCCCGTTTAATCCTCTAACATTCCAGGCGATCAGCCTGGTTGGAGGGCACCCTGCCCCCCCCCCAATGCCAATCAGCCATCCCCCTTCTTGGGCCCACCGCCTGCCCATGTGCCGCGCCTCCCCTGGTCCGCCTCTTGGCCGCTCCCACCCCCGACCTCTTCCCTGTTACCTGGTTCAGTTCCCTCCCTCCCCAGCAACAACCCCTTGTAACCTCACCCCTGCCATATGGCAGTAAGGAGTCTACCCCATGCCAAGTACATGTATATTGATACCTTCAGCTTTGATAATTGACCCAAGTCTTTAGCTGCACTGAAGATCATCTGTGGTCCCTAGAAGAACAAAATTGAAAGAATATGGTAGTAAGTGTAAAACATTCAGCACCAATGCAAAAAATATCCTCTGAGCTACTCCGGGCGGGATTTTCTGGCCCCACCCTCGCGGCGTGTTCTTCAGTGGTGGGGGAGGCTCGCTATTGGCTGCCTGTGGCATCTTCTGGTCCTATCAAAGTCTAGGCCGTTTACTATGCCTCGCCCGCTCTGCCACCGCTGCGGGAGGTCACCTTCAGCGGGACCAGAGGATCCCACCAGTGGCAAGGACCAGGAAATCCGCACTGCGTTTATTTGTCGATTCAAAAGACTGCCTTACCAGTATGTGACCTTTTAAAACAAACCTTACTCTGCACTGAGATGTTATGAGACTACAAAGCAAAAATAATTGATACTGTCTGAAATAATGTAAGGTTTGCACCATTTGTTGTTTTTATATCATCAAATTTATAGTATTGATAACACAAGGTCGGGCTATAAATTCTGCATTGCCGAGGTACATATAGGCCAAACCAGGTAAAGGTGGCAGATTTTCTTCCGTAAAGAATATTAGTGAACTAGATAGATTTTTCCAACTATCCAATAGTTTGCGGTCACCATTACTGATGCTCGAGCCGGAATTCTCCGAATGTTCGTTGGCGACAAGGATTCTCTGGTCCCATTGACAGCGGCTGGGAGGCCCGAGAATCCACCCTAGTTTTTATTCCAGGCTTATTTACCTCATTGACTCTAAGCTCCCCACCTTCTATGGGGTGAGATTTGAATTCATGTCTCCAGATTAGTCGAGGCTGTTGGATTATTAATCCAGTAATGTGGTCCCTCGAGGCAATACCATTAGACGGTAGTAATGAAGAACAATGGGGGCGAAACTGGCACGGGAACGACTGATTCTGTCCCCCACAGGGGGCCAGCACGGCGCTGGAGTTTACGCCACTCCAGCCTCCCTTCCCATCGCCAAATGGGCGCCGCGTCAACCTGCGCATGCGCGGGGGACTTCTTCAGAACGCTGGTACCGACTCACCAAAGTAGGCTCGGGGGGGGGGGGCGGCCCGCTGATTGGTGGGCCCCGATCGCGGGCCAGACCCCATCCGAGGCCCCCCCCCCGGTGAAGGAGCGCTTTTCCCCGCCCCACAGGCCGCCCTCCCGACCCTTCGCGCAGAGTTCCCTCCGGCAGAGACCAGGGGTGAACGATGCCAGCGGGACTCTGTCGTATCCGCGCGGCCGCTCGGCCCATTCGGGCCGGACAATCGGCAGCCCTGCCAATTCCAGCAGCCCTCAGTCGGCACCGCGTCAAACGCGCCAGCGCAAATGGCGCCGATTCTCCGCACCTTGGGGAATCGCGCACCGGCATCGGGTTGTCACGGAGCATTTGCGCCGATTTCCGGCCCAGCGCGGGGCTCAGTGAATTGTACCTAAAATGTTTATTGCCAACTAACAAGGGTAACCTACATACAGGCAGTGAGTCTCTGTTATAGGTGCAAACACGCTGGCTCTCGGGTTCTCTCTGACTAGAACCCCGCTCTCCAGGAGCCGCGCTGATCTCTCGTTGGTCGGGGTTCTCATGCTCCCGCACGATACTCAGAGCCAGTCACATGGACCACAAGGGCACGCCCCTTAAAGGGTCCATGCTACCACCAGTAACATAACCACTATGCCACCATACCCCCTGTAACTAGTAAGCATGATAAGCCAACAGTGCATCTTCACAGGACCCACAGATGTGTTGACCTTTGTTTAAAAGTAATCAATGAAAACAAGCGATCTGTTTCTAAATCATCAATGTTTCACTTGAAGAGATAGCAAATGAGATAATGAAGCATAATTTAATATTGTACCCTGTGTGGTTCAGCTATGTATGATGACCAGACATGCAGAAACTACAATGGTTGTATCCTACATGTTCACAGTGCAGTGATAGAGTACATATACACCAAATCAAGTTATTTGAAAAAAGCTCTTAATTACTGTGCAACAGCATGTAATTTAATCATTGAGTTCCAGACTTAGACCGGCAGGTTCTGCACTTCAATCCTAAGAGGCCCACTCGGTCTTGCATCAACCAATGAGTAACATATTTTAAGCTATCAAGAGAAAGTTAAGATTCAGAGAGTTCACAGGGTTCTGTACAAGGTTCGATTCTGGCTTTGGGTGACTGTGTGGAGTTTGCATGTTCTCCCCGTGCCTGCGTGGGTTTCCTCCGGGTGCTCCAGTTTCCTCCCACAAATTCACACAATGCTGAGGCCACTAAGTTTAATTCAACACGATGAACATTCTCACTTCACACTTCCACCATCTGGATCCTACTGAAGCATTTTTAAAAAAAATTTCCATCTTCCCTCAGTTTCCAAATATAAATCGTCACCCTTCTCTTGAGATGCATGTGTGGGTGTGGATATTTAAATTTTTTGTTAGAAGTCTGCTTGGCCAGCAGTTTCTTTCATTTTTAGAAATGACATGAGAAAACAAATTCGATTTGCATCCATGGAGTAATGCCAGCAACTTTACATCAAGCCCCGACCTGTATAAAACTTGCCAAGGGGACATTTTCAGTCAACTGGGTATGTTTCATTGCAGAGGTTTTGCTTTGTAATTGTACATGTACAACTGGGTTTGTAATGAAAACGTAACAAATACTGAAGAACAGGTCGTTCAACGGATATCAAAGACAGGTCCAGAGGTGAATGAGAAGATTGGAGGGGAGGGGTAGGGGAAAGAGGCACAGATACATGGGTGATGGGGAAGGGACCATTGGGTCACTAGCTCGGCTTGCGCAGTGCTTAGACGAAAACCATCAGCTGATGTAAATGGTATCTCAGTGCAAAGATACTTAAACAAAGGAATTGACGACTAGGAAAGTGAAAAGACTTGACCCCCCTTCCCCTAGAAATGAAAAGGTATAAAAATGGGGCCACAAATTGACAAATGTAAATAAAATGAAGCTAAAAAGGCCATCAACATAGATAATGTGTTTCGCGGCGCTGCGAGCACTTGGGCGGAAATCCCACCTCGGAGAGATCGGATGGCAGCTCTCAAGTCCCTGTATTCATAGAATTCACAGTGCAGAAGGAGGCCATTCGGCCCATCGAGTCTGCACCAGCCCTTTCAGCAACCCACTCAAGCCCACGTATCTACCCTATCCCCGCAACCCCCACTTAGCCTTTCTGGACACGAAGGGCAATTCAGCATGGCCTATCCACCTAACTCGCACATCTTAGGACTGTGAGAGGAAACAGGAGCTCCCGGAGGAAACCCACGCACACACGGGGAGGACGTGCAGACTCTGCACAGTGACCCAGCCAAGAATCGAACCTGGGACCCTGGAGCTGTGAAGCAATTGTGCTAACAACTATGCTACCGTGCTGCCCAGAAGTAGGGCCAGAAGATGCACTGGACAGGACGTCTGTCACGGGAATCCAGGACCAGGTACGTATGAGGGTCCAATGTCGAGGAGAGACCGTTGATGGAGCCACAAGGTCTGAGCAGGGTCACCTTCAGGGCTCCCCCCTGCTCCTGAACTCCTCCTGCCAGCCTGAAAATAGAGGCTGGTTGGGAAATGGTCCTTAAGTAGGTCATTCATTGACCACTTAAGGGCTTCAATGGGGCTATAGTGGACAGGCCTGGTTCAGCATACAAAAAATTCCAACCATAATATTTAAAGCCGATTATGCTCCATCCAGAAGGGACCACTAATTGCTGGTTGTTGATTGGAGGTTTCTATCTTGGTGCAATTAATCTTCTACCCTAAGAGATAATCATGCTGCTGACACAACACAGTGTGAGAACAACATCACGGGAATGCAGAGAGATTAAATACTTCATATATATTTTGGAGGCTTTCATATTTTTGGCCCTTTTAAGTGAAGCCCCAGGTAGTTATCGGTTTCTCATATGTTAATGATTAGTGGTTCAGTATTCAGCAAACACAAATGCAGAAGTAGGGCATCTTCAACATTTTCCAAAGAGCAAATTAAAACTGGCAGAGTCGACATTTGCTTTGTGAGAGCAGCTGGCTGGATTGTGACCAATTGGAGCGAATTTCACTCAAATCATTGTCCCCCAACATTGCGGAGTCAATTCCTTTCAACTCAATTAATCAGCAGCCCGTGTTGGTGTTCAGGGCAAGTTATTTGATGTGAGATGTTTAAAATATTGTAATAGTGTACAGCCAAGTTGAAAACACAGGGGGCTGGATTCTCCCAAAATGGGGCTACGTCCCCACGCCCGAGTTTCGAATAAAAAAGAACAGTTGATTAATTCACCTGCAGGGGGCTAGCAGGGACCCAGAGTGATTCATTCAGCATTAGCTGCGGATACGGGCCCCTGCACTTCCGGTCTGGAGTCTGCGCATGTGGACGGTGGCGGCCTCCAGCGGCCGCGCCGAGCGCCATGTCGGATTCCGACCGCGGAGGCAGCTTCGAAATGTAGGAACAGAGGATCGCTGGGCGGGCCTCTGGCAATGCCCCCCACCCCCAGCCACGCAGAGTACAACGCGCACACGCCGATTTTCGGGGCCCAGAGAATCGACAGACCGGCGCCGGGCCCGATTTCAGCGCCAAATTGGATTTTCCGCCCCCGCGCCGAAATCGCGGAGCATCCAGCCCAGAATATTAAAACTAATGTTTTAAAAATATAAATGATGCACGCAAGCCTGGTGGTGTTTGGGGGAGGGAAGAGTGGTTGATATTTTAGATGCAGACTCTATATCAGAACAGACTGTGGGCAGGATTTGGATTTATTGTCACGTGTACCTAGGTGCAGGGGGAGGAGGTGACAGAGTCCATGATATTGTTTGTTTTTCCTTTTGGGGAGAAGGCTGAAACTTTGTTGATGACCCGTTCAGCTTCATTTTATTTGCATTTGTGTCCCCATTTTTATATGTTTTCATTTGTATGGGGGAGGGGTGGATGTCTTTTCACTTTCCTATTAATTTATTCCTTTGTTTAACTATCTTTATACTGAGATACCATTTACATCAGCTAATAGTTTTCATCTAAGCACTGCGCAAGCCAAACTACTGACCCAGTAGTCTCTTCCCCGGAACTCGTGTATCTGCGCCTCTCTGCCCCCGCTCCTCCCGTCCAATCTTTCCATTCACCTCTGGACCTTTTCTTTAACAGTCGGTGAATGACCTGTTCTTCAGTATTTGTTACCTCCTGATTACACACCCAGAGGAGGCGGTGGCGCAGTGGTATTGTTACTGGACTAGTAATCCAGAAATCTGGGGACCCGGGTTCGAATCCCACCAAGGCCGGTGGTGAAATTTAAATTCAATAAAAATCTGGAATTAATAGTCTAATGATGACCATGAAACCACCGCCGATTGTTACCCCCACCTGGTTCACTATTGTCCTTCAGGAAAGGAAATATGTCATCTTTGCCTGGTTTGGCCGACATGTAACTCAAGACCCGCCCCCCTCCGAAACGGCCGAGCAAGTCACTCATTTCAAGGGCAATTAGGGATGGTCAACAAATGCTGGCCCAGCCAGCGCCACCAGCATCCCAAGAACAAATTTTTTAAAAAGTTGCACATGTAAAATTACAAAGCAAAACCTCCGCAATGAAACATACCCAATTGGCCAAGAATGTCCCCGTGGTTAGTTTCAAACAAGATGTAAAGTTGCTGGCATTAGTCCGTGGACTTAAATTGAATTTGCTTTCTCATGTCATTTCTAAAAATGAAAGAATTGCTGGCCAGACTTCCAATAAAAAAATTACAATATCTACAAGCACACATGCATCTCAAGAGATGGGTGAAAATGTATATTTGGAAACTGAGGAAAGATAGAAAATTTTTTTAAAAAATGCTTCAGCAGGATCCAGATGGTGGAAGTGCGAAGTGAGAATGTTCCTCGAGTTGAATCAAGCTCAATGGTCTCAGCATTGTGTGAATTTGTTTTTGCACTTTGAGAATGTCTGAAACTTTTGGCACCAAATGGCAGTGGGGTTGCCATACTGTACCAAAGTTTAACGTCACAAAGCAGCATGAAGCCTGTTTGTGCCTGCCGTTCTCACTTGCTGAGTTCCTGAACTCCGAGCTGTTGCCATGGAAAGTGTAGCACCTCCCCATATCTTTGCTTACTCATGTGTACCTGTTAATTTCAAAGCATCGTTGACAAAGCCTATGGAACTGATGCCCTTCAAATCGGAGATGCTTGGTGCAGGGAGGCCCAGAGAAAGTGAGACCGGAATAAAACACTGTTCCAAGGCTGCTCCTTGCAACTAATTTAAAACTGTGTTTTATAATACCCGGACATTCCTTTAGTTTTCCCCTTCCAGGTTTTTAAGGGAGAGTTTGAACTCCAGGTAGGAGATCTGATGGGCACGTGGGTGGTGCAACGGGTACGGCAGGACGAGGCCCAGTTGGGTGGGCAGGGTATCTGCCCCTGGGGCTTTCTGTGTGTCATAGGGCGTGCCAGATCTGAGAGACCCCTAAATTGTTGCAGTGCAAAGAAGAGGTAGGAAATTGACATGCTCCATTTGAATGCTCAGAAGGTTTCAGTCTGGGGCTGCAGGAGTTCAAATCCACCCCTTTTGTTCTTTGATAATTAGGGGTAGGGGAGAGAGGGAGAGGGATAGGATAGAGAACGGGTGTTTGGAAGGAATTGGAAGCAGCCAAGGTGAGGGGAAAGAGGGAATTGGGTGGGGGAGGGGCAGCCTTTGTTTCCAGCTGATTTCTTTCCAACATAATTTATCCTTCTCTTTTCCCAGTTCAAATCCTAAAATGACCTGATGCCACTTAACCTCCCCCACCAACTCATGGATGCTTTAGCTTTGATAAGTAAGAAATAATGCCCACTGCCGTCCTGTAGTCCTAAAGGGTTTTATCCTTCTTGAAATAGAGAAGCATCAGTAAATCAGGGGCGGGATTCTCCCATTGGGCAGCTAAGTGCCGACACCGGCGTAAAAACTAAGAGTATTTTACTCCGGCGTCAGCGTCTGTTCCGGGACCCCATTCTGCGGCCCACAGTGAGGTAGCATGGCACAGGAGCGGCCCACGCTGCTCCAGCTACCGATCCCGGCGCCGCGGGATGCGCACATGCGCAGTTGGGCAGGCGCTAACTAGCGCGTGCACAGTGGCCTTCATTCCTGCGCCCCAACGCCAAATGGCGCAGGGCTACAGTGCCGGCGCGGAGGAAAGGAGGCCGGGAGGCAGAAAGGCCAGCCCTTCGATCGCGTGCCAGGCCACTACGGAGGCCCCTCACCCCACAGGCCGCCCCCTGGCCCCTTCAACGCCGAGGTTCCACCGGTCCAAAAGATGTTAGAATGGCGCCGGCAGGACTCGGCTTTTTGATGACAGCCACTCGGCCAATCCGGGCCGGAGAATCGGTGCGCCGTCCCGTACCGGCCCGGAGAGTCATCGCATACCCTGACCGGCACCACGCCGACCACAACGGCCCCAATGGCGGGATTCTCCAGAGAATCGCGTCCCGGCATTGGGGTGGCGTGCACGATTCATGCGGCCCGCCAGCAATTCTCCGACCCGTCGGCGGTCGGAGAACTTCGCCCCAGATTTGTGAACCATTTTCTACGTAAATCGTGTTAATCATCTTTTTCTTAATATTACTGACTGAAAGCAGTGTCATTCTGTTCCAGACAGGCTGACACCACCGTGCAACTCGATCAGCTGCTAAACCTGTGGAAATTGAAACCCAAGTCTCATTGAGGAATCAGAAAGTGGCCACCATCCGTGTGAGGGTTAATAGCTTGAATCAGATGAGATAGCGATCCCCATCTACACAATCTCAACTGGAACAAGATTTCCTCAGAAGACGCTCTACAACAGTCTCAATGGGTGATGCTCAGCCCTTAGGCCAGCCGTCTGTGTGTAAGATGATCAAATCAAAGTCAATCACACGGGACAGAATTGTTCAAAAGACTTTTGTCCCCTGAGAAATGGACTAAAAATTCACATAAAACCTCACGGGCATTAGAGAAAGAGGATTTGTATCTCAGCAGCAGATTAGGATTTGTTGGTGAATATGACACAAAGATAGTGTTGGAGATTATTTAACCAGAATTTCTGGAGTTCATGCACATAGAAACAGAGTTTTTTTTAAAAACTCCCTCCGCCTAGTTTGAGCAGAGTGGGAAGGGTTGGGGGAAGCACTCAATTGCCCACCTTTTTTCAAAAATGTACTCTTTCATGCAATGATGGGATGTGAATGCTACTGGCTGGGCCAGCATTTGTTGCCCATCCCTAATTGTCCCTGAACTGAGTGGCTCGCGTGGCCATTTCAGAGGGCAGTTCAGAGACACCAACATTGTTGTGGGTCTGGAGTCACATGCAGGCCAGGCCAGTCAATGACGGCAGATTTCCTTCCCCGATGGACATTAGTGAACCGGATGGGCGTTGTTTTTTTACAACAATCGACGGTCGTTTCATGATCACTATTACTGAGGCTGGCTTTATAATTCCAGCTTCAAATTACACCAGCTTCCATGGTGGGATTTGAAGCCATATCTGAGTGGATCATCCTGGGCCTTTGGATTGCTTGTCCCATGACATTACCTCTACTTGTCCCAGATCTGCTATGATTTTAACAAGAACAGAAAATACTGGACAATCTCAGCAGGTCTGACAGCATCAGTGAAGAGAACAGAACAGAACATACAGTGCAGAAGGAGGCCATTCGGCCCATTGAGTCTGCACTGACCCACTTAAGCCCTCACTTCCACCCTATCCCTGTAACCCAATAACCCCTCCTAACCTTTTTGGTCACGAACGGCAATTTATCATGGCCAATCCACCTAACTTTGGGCAGCATGGCAGCATTGTGGATAGCACAATTGCTTCACAGCTCCAGGGTCCCAAGTTCGATTCCGGCTTGGGTCACTGTCTGTGCAGAGTCTGCTCATCCTCCCCGTGTGTGCGTGGGTTTCCTTCGGGTGCTCCGGTTTCCTCCCACAGTCCACAGTGCAGGTTAGGTGGATTGGCCATGATAAATTGCCCTTAGTGTCCAAAATTGCCCTTAGTGTTGGGTGGGGTTACTGGGTTATGGGGATAGGGTGGAGGTGTTGACCTTGGGTAGGGTGCTCTTTCCAAGAGCCGGTGCAGACTCGATGGGCCGAATGGCCTCCTTCTGCATTGTAAATTCTATGAACTTGCATGTCTTTGGGGAGAGAAGGGAGCTAACGTTTCGAGTCTGAATGACTCTTTGTTAAAACTGGAGAGAACTGGAAATAAGGTCAGATTTAATCTGAAGTGGGGGGGGGGGGTGTGGAGTGATGGGGCTGGATGGGGGGGCCAGCGATAGGTGGCGATTGACAAAGATGTCGAGGACAGAAAGACAAAAGGAATGCAAATGAGGGTGATTAAGGCTAAGAAGGGTGCCTATAGTGGTACATAAAGAGCTGCGAATGGCAAAACAAAGGTGAGCATTGGCAGTGTTCATGTGAGCCTGCTTGTGACAATAATAATAATCTTTTGATTTATACTTCCCAGTGCTATGCAGAAGCATCCCGACAGTGGCAACTGCAAAAGAAATCTCAGCAACCATGTCACAAATATAATGATAGGGACAGTGACCTTACTGTACCAATCACCTCATGTTTAAATGGACAGTACACCTGAAACGCCACAAATCACATTCCCAAACCTATAACCTTTGTTGGTTATATACTTATGGGAAACAAATCACTTCTGTCCCTGCTGACATTCTGAACTCATCAGTTATGCATTGCACACCACTTATGCTTTGTTAGGGAAAAGCACTGGTCCCCAAGGTTTTACCTCTACCTGATTATGTACATTATGTACAGACCTCCAATACGTTTTCTGCAATTTCTTTTTACTTGCCACATAACTATGATGGTACAGCTATAAAATCAAATCTCCCAGTATCAATATTGTTACAGTGTGCTCAACAGATAAACAACAGATGTCAGAACGAACTGTAACAACTAAATAGTTTAAGATTAAGTGAGACCAAATGAAGAAAGGTTTAAACAAATAAAAGCATTGATCTGTCTCAGTAGTCAGCTAAATCATATAAGGGTGGATTTTAAATCCCAGCGGGAGTCTTGCAGGAGGAGGCCCATGCAGGCACAAAGGAAACTGCCTGGCTATCTCAGTGTGTAGGCCCAGGAGAGTTTAATTCCTGTGCCTCTTACGGAGGACCCTTAATTGGACCTCATTTAAACCGGACTGACCAGCAGCAGGTATCTGAATGCTTGTGCCAAATGCCTACGACACGGTGCCCATGAAGTGCAACCAACACCTGCACGGTTTGGACTCAGGCCTTCACTGCTCAAACCAATACTCTATGGCCATTTTATGCCAGGAAAATGGCAGCAACTCATATGAATTTCTACCTTTTTGTTTACTTTATCCCCAGTTTATAGAAATCCAGGTGTATCCAGATAGGTAGACAGGAACAAACCTTCCCCCTTGGTGGAGGGGTCAAAAACCAGGGGGCTTAGACTTAAGATAAGGGCAGGAGGAGGTTTAGAGGGAATGTGAGGAAAAACCTTTTCATCCAAAGGGTGGTGGAAGTTG
Source organism: Scyliorhinus canicula (assembly GCF_902713615.1). Taxonomy (NCBI): domain Eukaryota; kingdom Metazoa; phylum Chordata; class Chondrichthyes; order Carcharhiniformes; family Scyliorhinidae; genus Scyliorhinus; species Scyliorhinus canicula. Next base: position 32,621,964 of record NC_052157.1, read on the forward strand.
TGAATTTGCTGCCTGAAAGGGTGGTAGAGGCAGAGACCCTCCGAACATTTAAGAAGTATTTAGGTGTGCACTTGTATATCCCAGGATGTACAAGGCTATGGGCCAAGTGCTGGAAAATGGGATTAAAAAGGTTGGTTGGTTGTGCTTGACTGGTGCAGACACGATGGGCTGAAGGACCCTTTTCTGTGATGTATGATTCTATGCAAATAGAATCCTAATCCTTGTAAAAAGAAAGGCAGCTGGTTAACTGGCTGCATTTATTATGATTCAACTGCAGTGGGTCCAAGACCCAACTGCTGGAAGGGCTGGTACACGTCAGACATAATATCCAGAATCCAATTCCATGTTATGTCACATGAAATGTGCTTGAATAGAATGGAACGGCAGGTTGCCTACAAAGATCCATCATCACTGTCGTGGGCTGACGTTTAATCTCACGGTTTCTCTTTATCTACAAGGTGCATTAGCATGTTGCGGTAACAAACAATCAGTACCATGCCTGGATTCTACTTTAGATATTTTCAGGACAGACACCCAAAAATGAGTGCTTATTTTTAAAATGATTTTAACATGTTGGATTTTGTGAAAACAAGCGGATACTTACACTTTGATCAGTTAATGGAGGCAGAACAATTTTTTTCTCTATGACATTCAGGACTAATTTCCAAAGTTCTTTTAGAACCCTCTTGAGGACTGTCTTCTCACAGATTTTAGCAAACAGTGTAAGGCTGAAAATAAATGGAAAACATCGATTGTCACGAGACAGTTGAGACATCAAAGGACTTGCATTATACTTCTCAAAATCTGAAGGCAAATTATACATATAAAACAGTCACATCAACGTCGAGGCAGAAAGTAAGCTGGCAAGGAAGCTTTCTGATATGTCTAATTTAAAGACCAGATTTTCAAACTGTCCAGATGCTATTTACATTTCAATACAAGTGATGGAGCATATTCAGAAACAGATTACTGTAAAGCTATGAAGGTCGAGGTGAAATGAATGTCTTCAAACTAACACTTATTCTGAGGAGTACTTTACTTTTTATCCAGAAGGTCCATTAGAGGCCTCAAGACGGTTTCTGCATCCAGGGCTGCATTGTTCCTATTGGCCGATGCATTCCCATTTCCTCTCATTTGAGATAATTCGATGTTCATCTGCTTCACACATTCTTCAATTACAGATTGGAAGCTAAAACAATCAAGCAGAAGAAATGATAAACCTTGCACGTAAAGCCAAACACCAAAAGTGTCAGACGGTAACAATACTCTTGCACCGAGATCAATGATGCTTGCAACACTGTATGTGACTATAATGATTTGACCTTTTTCTTTACTTGCGTGCCTGCAACAGGAAAAATAAAGGTTGTGCTGGAGTTCAGCTTTTAATACATGAAGCCTATCATTTGACAAGGCCTTTGGTTGCCAAGTAACAGGACACATCGACACTTTAACAAATGGTTGTCAATGCCATAGTTCAAGTGATGCCCTTTCCACACAGTTCTCCGATTGCCAACCCAAATGTCACGCTGACAAAGAAAGATTAGCAAAAAGAAAGAATGGTCGATTTGAATGGATTAAGATTGCCTGAAGCACCCCAGCGTGCTTTACGTACCACAAAGCAATCAGGTGACTGTTGTGTGCAGCACCTTTGTACAAACAGCAATTTGGTACCTGGCTCAGTTAATTTGTTTTTAGCAAAGATGGCTACAGAAAGAACAGGGAAATAGGATTAATTTGATAGCTGTCCGAAAAAAGAGCTGGTGTAGGCATGAAAGACCAAATGGCCTCCTTCTATCCTGTAACATTCTATGGTTCTAAGGAGGGGAGAGTACTTGCCCAGTAAAGCTCCTTATTCTTGTTACAGATAACACCATGTGAACATCCACCTGAACATCTGCAACAAAGCAGCACTCACTATCCCCTGCACTGCATCTCAGTCTAGATCATGTCCTCTTCAATTATGGACTGCACAATGAACATTCAAACTTCGAGATGGCAATCTGCCGATATTATCTACAACAGTGGCCGTATTTCAATATCTTATTTATTAAGGAAGGTTAGTTAGCGAAATGTTAGGATACCGGACCAGACACCAACTTACCTTAGGATACCTGACGAGAACCCCACACAATTTATCTATATTTAAAATGTGAGGAAAGGATAATTCACCCCAGGAGTGATGACTCTGACCAAAAAATATCTCTTATGTTAAAACAAACTTTAATTTCAACAAAGAATTAACCACATTTACATCAAAGAAATAGCTTTACAATTATCAGTTAAAACAAAAACATTGAATTTACTATCTATACCTGCTACTAATTCCAATTCATCAACCCAGTACAGATCAAATGCCACTTAGAAATAAAGTTAACAAAACAGAATACTTGTTTATCTCTGGAGATACCTTTAGAAAGATACCCTTTCAAGAGCAGAAACAGTACACTTCTATCTTGTCAGACTCAAATCCTATGGAAAAATGCTGTTCAACTTAATATCTTATAACAGATTGCAAAACTGCAGGCAGACCTGACTCCTTCAATTAATTGCATCATCTGCTGTATCCCACTAAGTTCAATGACCTGCTTAGCTAGGACTAAATACAATCCCTCATAAATCATCTACACTCCAAGGAACCATCCAAAATATAAAAAAATGTTCCATTAGCCCTTCATCTGTAACCAAGTAAGTGGTTGGAATGAATGATGACCTCACCTTTTATGACTCTTTAATTACAGCATTAGCTTGTAAGTATTTGAAACCAAGGCTTTTAATAACCTTACTGCCACAAATATAACATATGTTGATTTCTTACATTCATCACAGAAACAAGGGTACATTATTTTGAGTACAAGATAGCCCTCCCCCCACTGCATCTCTCTTAAATGTAGATAGGAAATTAAACTTTCCTGAAATATTTTTGATTTCACTGTACATTTGTATCCTCATGGAAATTAAGATTTCATATAGGCATTACTGCCATGTAATACAGAATGTTCCTACAAAATTTATTCATACTTCTGACATTTTAATCAGAATATATTTCAACTTTAAAAAAAATCTTTTTGGCATTATTTTATCCTCTTGAAGGCTGCTTATTATCACAACGGAACCTGAAATCAGGGAGCATAACTGCAAATTTGCAATGAGAATCTGGGAATAGGTTTTCTGTTTACGTGCAAGTCACAGGAAAATGGTTTCCTTGGTGATAACGAAGAAATGTCAGCTAATCGTAATGCATAAAATGATCCTTTAACATTTCTCTGACAACAGATGAGGCACCTAACCAGTACAAAGGTCCTAAACTATTTTTAATGCAGCTTGTGCAGTGTGCAACTCTAGTAGAGTAACATCCAAAAGTTCCAGTGACATGCGCTAAAAGCTCTCTGCTGGTGGCCAGTTGAGTAAATATTTGATGGCAGAAGGGCCTCATATGTGCTGGAGAAGGAATGCATCTGAGTACATCACCCGACCAAAGGAATTCTGTCCCAAATACTTGAGAAGAAGGAAGGACATTACATGGCTGAGGAACATCTTCAATTAGTGCCTGGATAGTGTTGCAAAAGAGCAGAACAGGTCATATGTTAGAATTTGAAGAACATAGAAATGTAAGGTGTTTGTATAGAATTTAGAAATGTTATGCAAAATATATCATACTTGGCGTGTTGGGTGATTCAATCTATTGCAACAATTGGATAAACTACCATTTCACTATCAACACCCCTATACTGTTTAGCTCAGTTGGTTTGTGACGCAGAACAAGGTCACCAGCACGGGTTCAATTCCCATATCGGCTGAGGTTATTCGGGTCTGAGAATCCAGGCCCATGTGTTCTAATTTGCCGACTGACCACTAGGAGCCTCATTAGTATATAAGTGAATGTTAGAGTCAGATGACCTTAGACCTCAGACTGACTAGGGAGCTGGAAGAGAAGAGATTGTTTGTGCATGTTCATGCTATTATTCATTTGTAGTTCGTATATATTTGACCCACGGTTAATGTTATTAACTTATTTATAGCTTTAGCTACAAGTATTCTTGCAATATAAATCAGCCGATTCCGACAAGAACATTACATGGCACCAGGACTGGATGCTAATAAACCACTGGGAAAAATAATATCACCCTGCCATGAGGTCCACAGAAACTCGAAGATTTTGCAGGCTGCAAGTATTAACAACATGGAGTCGTTTAAGCCACCAATGAGTCTCAGATTTCATGGTAATGTGGGCAGCCTCTGGCATGTGTTTGAAAAACAATTTAATCTGTTTCTTACTGCAGTAAATTTAGGAGATCAATCAGATTCGCGTAAGGCAGAGATGCTGCTAACAACGGCAGGGCCCGAGGCAATTGCTGTGTTTAGTATGTTTAAATTTGCAAATGATGAAGATAGTAAAAATGTATATGAAGTAATTCAAAGATTTGATGCACATTGCACTCCCAGAAAGAATGAAATTTATGAACGCAATGTTTTAGATCATGTTTACAGAAGACAGGAGAGTCCATAGATCATTTTGTCACTGATTTGAAGTTAAAAGCTAAAACCATGGCATCTTCCATGATTTGTGATCAAATTGTGTTTGGTGTAAATGGAAATAAGCTGAGGAAACGGCTGCTGAAGGAATTTCCGCTGTCCTTGGATCAAACAGATAATATTTGTCAGGCAGAAAAGGGCTCCCGCAGGGCAACGAGGTCGGGGCATTTTTCTCCGCAGCGGGGAGAGCAGGGAAGAGGAGGACACAACCCCCCCCCCCCCCCCCCCCCCCGTGAAATTGGTGGCTGGGGAACCTTGGCAGCGGAGCGATCCGGCGGCAGTGGCAGGTCCACCCCCCCCCCCCCACCCCCACGGCACCAGAGCGCAGGCCAGGAGCAGAGCGGCAGCGGGACTGAGCCAGCGGAGAGGAGGGAGCGGAGGAGTGACCAGCGACCCAACCACCTCCACCGGGAGAGCGCAGGGTGCGACGAGCGGCGGCCCGGACAGAGCAGTGAGGACAGCCCCAACCTCCCCCCCCCCCCCCCCCCCCGCAACCGGCAGTGACCACCACGAGGCAGGAACAAAGGGACTCTGGACCAGAAGCCTCTCTCTCTCTACCCTGGGTGAGTGATGGAAAAGGAAGAACAAAAAGAACTTTTACAAAAACAAAACTCTGAAAAGAAAACTGTTAAAGAGAGGGGAGGGGGAGGGAAATATATTATTTTCTCTCTGTTTGCCCTCTCTTTTCTCACCCAAAGCGAGCCCACCTGAGAGGAGTTCTATAAAAGAGAAAAAATAAATTGGTAAAGAAAAGAAGGGAGGAGAGAAGAAAAAGGGAAGAAACAAAAAAAACAATAGGGTGCGGAAAAGGGGGAAAGGAAAAACAAGGTGAGAAGAAAAGAAGAAAGAGAAGGGGGATAAAAAATGCCAGTAGGGGGCCAAAGCAGAGGGAGAAGGGGCACCAGAGGCAGACGGGGCAATGGGCGAGCCAGCTCAGGCGAGCGAATCAGCACACGAGGCGACAGAACGGAAGTATCGCCGCATCAAAAAGAGCTGGACAGACAGGTGCCCTCTCCCCCGGGGCCAGGAGGGGGCTGGAACTGGAAGGCAGCCTTTGCCGAGGCGCTGAGGGAGCATCAGCAGGTAAACAAGGCAGAGGCAAAGGCAGACATAGAGGCCGCAGTGCAGGCAGCAGTAGCCAGGGCCAGGTCAGGGGTGCAGCAGGCCCTGACCAGACTAGAGGAGAAATTGGATGCCCAAGGGGAGAAACTGGAAGCCCAGGTGGTGACCATTAAGGAGCTGGAGAAAGCAGCGACTGACATGAGCGACTGGGTCACGGCCCTGGAGAGGGAGGTGGCGAGACTGGGCGCAACACGGGGAGCCTGAAGGGCAGAGTAGACGACCAGGAAAACCGCTCGAGAATTCAAAATGTCAGGATAATGGGCCTGCCAGAGGGGATCGAGGGTAGAAACCCCACAGCATATGTGGCTGAGATGCTGGGCAACTTAGTGGGGAGAGAAACTTTCCCCAACCCACCATAAATGGACAGAGCACATCGGTCGCTGCGCCCGAAGCCCAAGGTAGGTGACCACTCGAGAGCAGTCATAACTAAACTGCACCGGTACCAGGATAGGGAAACAATCCTGCGCTGGGCCAGGAAAAATAGAGCCTGCAAATGGGAAGGACACGCCATTCGAATTTATGAGGATATTGGGGCAGATATAGCCAGGAGACGGGCAGAGTTCAATAGAGCAAACGCAGCTCTTCACAGGAGCAACGTGCTTTTTGGTATGCTGTACCCAGCGAAACTCTGGGTCACATACCAAAACAGGGAACACTTCTTTACAGCCCCCGCTGAGGCAAACAAGTTTGTCGAGGACCACGGGCTGGAAAACCACCAGCGAGGGTAGGGACGAGGGGCCCCTGGCAAGGGCAACAACATGCCGACGGGGGGGTGGGGAGGGGTGAGGCAGTCCCAGGTCCCCCCGCCCCCGCCACGGCAAGAACACCCTGAACAAAGAGCAAACCACTGCCCGAGGGACCGCTCCAGGTGGGAGGCCAGGCCCCTGCACGAGAGAACGAGAGTAATGGAGAAGGGAGAGCAAGCGAGAGGGGTGCAGGGTAGGATGGGGGAAGAGCGGGCAGAAAACCATAAAGGCCAGGAAGGGGAGAAGCGAGACAGTAACCCCCGAGAGGGAGGCCACCATACTAGCAGGAAAGCTAGTGCCGGGGGCACGCAACAAAGCAGGGCCGCAGCGCGCCCCCAACAGGGGGGAAGGCGCCAGGCAGGGGCGGGGGGAACACCCATCAGAGTCGGGAGAGCAAACGGGGACAAGAATAGGGAATAGAGGGGCAAAGGAGGGGTATATGGGGGAGGAGGGAAAAGGGAGAGACCGGAGGCGGGGGGTACACAGGGAGCGAGAGACCGGGGAGGGGGGATGCAGGGAAGAAGGGACAAAAGAGGCTAGAAAAGTAACAGGACTACAAAGTGCCACAACCAAGGGCTCGAAACAAGGAACTGCTGCAAGCACCCACCCAGTACAATCTCTGGGCGAAGGGAGACCCCAGAGTGCAGGGGACTACCCGCGTGGCGGACACACAGTGGATGGTCATGGCGGGTGCCCCCTGGACAAGAGGAAACCCCGGAGCGCAGAGACCCGACCGCATGGAGAGAGCAGTGACAGCGGCCATCCTGGACGGCCCCCTAACAAAGGGAAACCCTGGAGGGCAGGGGCGCGTCCACCAGATAAGTACGGTTAATCCCACAGGAGCGAGGGGGCAGAAGGCCCCCACCAGGATAATCACCTGGAACTTAAGAAGACTCAACGGCTCAGTGAAGAGATCCAGAGACCTTACCCACCTAAGAAATATGAGGGTCGACATAGTCTTCCTCCAAGAGACGCACCTGAGGGAGCAGGACCGACTGCGGGTAAGAAGGGGCTGGGTGGGACAGACCTACCATTCCTGCTATGGGACAAGGGCCAGGAGGGTGGCGATATTGATCGGCAAGAGGACGATGTTTAGGGCGACAAAGATGGTTACGGACCCGGGGGGACGGTACGTCATGGTCAGCGGGTCCCTGGATGGGGCACCGGTGGTACTAGTCAACGTGTACGCGCCCAACTGGGAATACACGAGCTTCATCAAAAAGACCATGGCAGAAATCCCAGACATAGCGACGCATCGATTAATAATGGGGGGGGGGGGGGGGGGGGGGGGGGACTTCAACTATGCACAGGATCCAAAGACGGACAGATCAAACCCCAAAACGGGGAAAATCTCAAGCATGGCAAGGGAACTCAGTCACTTTATGGAGCAGATGGGAGCGGTGGACTCCTGGAGGTTCGCCCACCCGGTGGAGAAAGAATTCTCCTTCTTCTCCCCAGTATACAACATATACACCAGAATTGACTTCTTTGTGGTGGGGAAAACGGTGCTTCCAGGGATAGACAAAGTGGAATACTCCGCAATTGTGATATCAGACCACGCTCCACATTACATGGACGTGCGGCTAGAGACGGGCAGGGCCCAGCGCCCCACATGGAGGTTGGAGGGTGCCTTACTAGCTGACAAGGCCTTCAGCGAAAGGATAGCACGGGCCAAAGCAGAGTACACTGAGAACAACCAGAATGGGGAGGTCTCACCCTCCATGTTCTGGGAAGCTATAAAGGCCGTACTAAGAGGGGAAATCAATGCCTTCAAAGCGCAGAGATAGGGAGGAAACGGTGGCTAGGCAGCAGCTGGTCGACTCCATACTGGAGGTAGACCGTAAATACTCCGAGGCCCCGATCATGGAGCTCCTGGCGGAGAGGAAAGAGCTACAAAGGAACCTTGACCTGCTCTCCACCAGGAAAGCAGTGCACCAACTCCGCCAGGCGCGCGGGACCCTGTACGAACACAGAGACAAAGCCAGCCGCCTGTTGGCACACCAGCTGAGAAAGCAGGCAGCCACCAGAGAAATTGCACAAATCAGGGGTACCGGAGGCACATTGGAAACAGAACCAGAAAAGATTAACAAAACCGTCAAGGCCTTCTGCCAAGAGCTGTACACCTCAGAGCCCCCAATGGGGAAGGCTGGGATGAACCGGTTCCTTGATGGACTGGACATTCCAGTCGTGGGGGAGGGCAGAAAATGGGGCCTGGAAGCACCACTAGCACTGGGAGAGATCATGGACAGCATTAGCTCCATGCAGGCGGGGAAGGCGCCGGGACCGGACGGATTCCCGGCGGACTTCTACAAAAAATTTGCGACAGCGCTGGCCCCGCACCTGCGGGAGATGTTCACAGACTCACTAGCTAGGGGCACACTGCCACCCACGCTAGCACAGGCCTCAATCTCGCTGATACGTAAGAAAGACAAAGACCCAACGGAATGTGGGTCATCCAGACCCATCTCACTGCTGAACGCAGACGCCAAAATACTGGCCAATAGAAGACTGTGTACCTGAGGTGGTCACAGAGGACCAGACGGGCTTCGTCAAAGGTAGACAGCTTACCTCGAATATCAGGCGCCTGCTGAACGTGATAATGACCCCCTCCGGGGAGAGAACACAAGAGGTGATCATCTCCCTGGATGCAGAAATGGCCTTTGACAGAGTCAAATGGAAATACCTCATAAAGGTACTGGAGCGGTTCGGGCTTGGAACAGGGTTCACCTCCGGGGTAAAGCTCATATACAACGCTCCCATGGCGAGCGTACAGACCAGCAACACCAACTCCCAATACTTCCAACTGCACAGGGGCACCAGACAAGGATGCCCACTGTCCCCGCTGCTGTTCGCCCTAGCGATCGAACCGCTAGCAATCCCGCTCAGGGCAGCAAAAAGCTGGAGGGGGATCCGAAGGGGAGGCAGAGAGCACAGAGTCTCACTCTATGCAGATGACCTGCTCGTCTACATTTCGGACCCACAGAGCAGCATGGGTGGAATCATTGCGCTCCTGAAAGAGTTTGGAGCCTTCTCGGGCTACAAACACAACATAAGCAAAAGCGAGATCTTCCCAGTACACCCGCAAGTAGGGGGGGCAGCACTAAAGGGGCTGCCGTTTAAACAAGCCCGACACAAATTCCGCTACCTGGGGATCCAAATAGCCCATGACTGGAAAGGGATCCACAAATGGAACCTCACCAGTCTGACGGAGGAAGTAAAAAAGGACCTGCAAAGATAGAACACACTCCCACTGTCCCTCGCGGGGAGAGTCCAGACGACCAAAATGAACGTACTGCCCAGGTTCCTCTTCCTGTTTAGATCCATCCTGATCTACATCCCCAAGGCCTTTTTCAAAGCGCTGGACAAACTAATCATGGCGTTCATATGGAGGGGTAAAAATGCTAGGATACCAAAGAATGTCCTACAAAAAACAAAATCCAGGGGGGCTAGCCCTCCCAAACCTACAATTCTACCACTGGCCGGCGACAGCCGAGCGAATAAGGGGATGAACCAAGGACCCAGAGGCCGAGTGGGTGCGCGCGGAGGAGGCCTCCTGCGTGGAGACCTCCCTCCGGGCCGTCGCCATGGCAGCACTCCCATCCCCACCCAAAAAACACTCCAGCAGCCCGGTGGTGATAGCCACCCTCCAATCCTGGAACCAACTGCGGCAGCAATTTGGCCTGACCAAAATGTCGGACAAAGCTCCCATCTGCAACAACCATAGGTTTACACCAGCACTCACTGATGCCACCTTCAAAAGGTAGAGGAAGGACAGAGGGACACTGTCAGTCAGGGACCTATACCTACACCTATAATTGGATCTGGAGATTGGAGGGAAGTGCAGAATTCATGATATGTACCAGATTATGTAAAAATGTTATGATTTGCACTAAATGTCTCCTGAACATGTGCCAGTTCAATTGTGCAATATGCGATACTTACAATGCACCATCAATCACTTCCATAGTGCACAGTTGTCTTCCACCAAAATATGAAGAGTGATTGTCACTGGAGAACTAAACATCAAAAGTCCACTCTTACAGTTAACAATGTTGTAGATATAGTTACAGACAATTCAGGAGGCTTAAATAATGAAACAGCAGCAAGATTCTGAGAAGCAATAAAGAACAGGTATCTCTGGTGTTGATTGATGAGGAACCTGCTGATGCTTCTTTTAAAATGAACGATGATGCAGTCCTTAATGGGCCTGCCTTGTATAGGAATAGCAAAGTATTAAGGCGTAACTTGTGTTATTTCTCACAATAGTGGGTGATGACGGGGAACGAATGGGAAAATGGAGCTGAAGTAGATCAGCGAGGTTGTATAGAACATAGATAGAACAGTACAGCACAGAACAGGCCCTTCAGCCCTCAATGTTGTGCCGAGCCATGATCACCCTACTCAAACCCACGTATCCACCCTATACCCGTAACCCAACAACCCCCCCACCCCTTAACCTTACTTTGTTTTATTAGGACACTACGGGCAATTTAGCATGGCCAATCCACCTAACCCGCACATCTTTGGACTGTGGGAGGAAACCGGAGCACCCGGAGGAAACCCACGCACACAGGGGGAGGACGTGCAGACTCCACACAGACAGTGACCCAGCCGGGAATCGAACCTGGGACCCTGGAGCTGTGAAGCATTTATGCTAACCACCATGCTACTGTGCTGCCCTCAGTATGGTGCACTCTTCTTCCTATTGCTGATGTTCTTATGATTTGGGTAGCTTGCTGCTTAAATATGTGTGATAACATGAGGATCAGTTATATTTTGCACTGGAGATTATGTGGCAACACTTGTGTGATGGGGCTGGGGGAGGGCAAAGGGTAGGATGTGCTGCAGTTGTTAAAGGGCTGCTGCATTTAAGATGCTGCATGACCTTGGTTTTGTGCGAGGTTTACTCCTGATTGAGGTGTGAGCTTTGAAACCGACTCTCTTCATTAAAATGCAAGGTGCGTTTGTGGGAGACGGCTGCCCACAGCCTATGTTTAGAAAACATATACTGACAAAGAGTCATCCAGACTCAAAACGGTAGCTCCCTTTTCTCTCCACAGATTCTGTCAGACCTGCTAAGGTTGTCCAGTATTTTCTGTGCTTGTTTCAGATTCCAGCATCCGCAGTAATTTGCTTTTATCTACTGTGGGTGGATTACCCAGGGGCTTAAATAACGAAGGCACAGGCTTGCATCTCTCTCTCCTCAATCAAACCTGAGCATTTGCTTGTCAATGATCAGGGATCTGCACTCAGACAGATCCTCAGCGACTGTGGGACATGCCTGCCATCAATGTCTTTTCAAGCTTATCCCCTTGCCTCTGTGGACCAGGAGTGAGAACCTGCCATAAATGTGGCCCAACATCTGTGATTGCTGCCTTCTTACCAGTGGAATCTTGGCATATACGTTGTCTCAGCATCAGAATATCAACAACCTGATTGATGAATTGATGGGCGGCATGGTGGCACTGTGGTTAGCATTGTTGCCTCACAACCTCAGGGACCTGGGTTCAATTCCGGCCTTGGGTGACTGTCTCTGTGGAGTTTGTACGTATACTCTGTATCTGCGTGGGTTTCCTCCTGGTTCTCCGGTTTCCTCCCACAGTCAAAAGAGGTGCAGGTTAGGTGGATTGGTCATGATAAATGACTGCCTAATGTCCAAAGTTGTGCAGGCTAGGTGGGGTTATGAGGTTACAGGGATAGGGTGGGTAAGTGGACCTTGGCAGGGTGCTCTTTCAGAGGGTTGCTGCAGACTCGATGGACTGAAAGGCCTCTTTCTGTACTGTAGGAATTCTATGGTTCTATGTATGGACATGCAACTCTGGAAAATGCCACCAGTACTGGATTGGACTGCATGGCAGCTTAGAAGTTCAAAGTGACATTGATTTTGATTGCAACTGCACAGGCTTTTCCTGTGCTGAATGTATCCTGAAGGTCAAGATACGGGGTATGGCATGACATGGTGGCAGTTTCTCAGCTCGGCGGGCAAAGGCAGTTGTCTTTCAATTTGTATGAAACACTGTGTCCAAGTCAGATTATGCAAATACTGGGCCATCTGCAGGCAATGGAACCTGCCTCCAAATTCAGGACAGCTCCTGGCAAGCCTAATGGAATACCTAAACTAAGCAATGTTCTTGGAGCTACAGGGAGCAATTAGCGGCAGCAAGAATGCTACTGTTCAAAGTGTGCAACAAAGGAACAACAGGTAAAGAGGAATAAATGTTCTGCCTAGAATTCACAATGTATGGTTTGTCAAGTCGAAAAGGACAGAAAAAAGGGAAGTCCCAGCAATCGACAACTTAAGTTTTAAGTGGTGGGATTGTGGATTGACAGATTTGTGGCCACTCAGCACCCCTTTTTGTCCAAACACTTAGCAAATGAGTGCCTGTGCTGTAAAAGGCCATGGGAAATACATTATGGGGTCTATTTTAATCAATGTTATTTTTGTTGGCGACTGAGGCCAGCCCATATTTGCAAAACGTGCTGATAGACCTCTCGCACATGTCAGCTGATGGCCTGCTGGTCCAATTCTACAGGTATTGTGAGCTGAAACTTAAAGGCTTCTTGGCCTTTGTGTTTGTCTGAGCAATTGCATTCTCCACCAGCAACGTGATTACTCTGGTCAACTGGAATGTGAGTAACTAAGAGAAGCTGGATGGTGCCGAGTTGTTCTGCCTTACCTTTGCTGCTAAAGATGCCTCTATGTAACAATCTAATCTGACATCTGATTGAAGACAACCAATGGAGGCAAACAGGCTGAAGTGATGAAAAGCAATAAATTTATGTGCAACTTTCTGACCATTCATTTAAGCTCCTTAAATCATTGATAGTGCTCCAAAATTCACTTTCGAAAGACCCTTCATGTAACTAAACCTATCTGAGATGAATTCTATAATGATATATACCCTTACACAATGACCGGAATTCTCCGAGCGCCCACTGGAAGCACAACCCCACCCGTGGGTTTCTTGGTGGCGTGGGGTGGCTTCAATGGAAACTTCCGTTGAGAGCAGTGAATCCCGTTGGCAGTGAACAGTGCGCCACACCTCCCACTGCCGAGAAACACGCGGCCGGGATGCCGGAGAATCCAGCACAATATACTCTTCATTCAGCTACATTAATCATTGCGAATAAAATTACTTTACCTGGTGCCAAAGGTATAACTCAGCTCATCCAAGACACCATTGAGTCTGACTTGTAACTCTTTCAGGACACCGCTTGCATCAGCATCAAGCTAAAAAGAAAGCAACAATATCCATGAAATAGCAGCAACATAACGGTTATCTACTCTTTTCAAAATGACCTTTGGTGCAAAGATTTATGTCAATACTTGGACAATGTTTTAATGCCAAGAATATGTGGGAATGAGCAGCATTCATATTTGCAGCCCTCAGAACATTACTGGTTTTCAAATCAATTGAGATGAATCAGAACATTTTACTTGCGTGTAGGTTGGGTGGAAAATAGTTTTAGAAAATCTCTCCTAAACCAACTTTGCAAGTGCTTTAGAATAGAGCAGATTAATCTTAACCACATTCTGTAATATTGCATGCAAAAGAACAGATCGAGGTGCCTTTAATCGGCAGAAGCTTAAATGCACATTCTGCTCAGCATTGCTTCATTTGGATATATTCAATTTGAGAAATGCTATGGCAAGTGTTGAAATGCACATGGGGCACTGTTATAAGCAAAATGGTTCACTTCCCTTGTTCAGACATGAGGAAAATCTTAGCGATTTTGTTAGTGCATGACTGACCCCATTTACTCGCCAAGCAATAGCAGCATGCAATTTCAGAACTGATCTGTTGATTATTCTATGCAGTGTAAATCAAGAAGCTTTAGCCTTCTGTCAGATTTATCAGATTTAAACACTTTCTTTATAACACATTTAATCTCACACAATGGCTTACCCAACCACATCAACACATCATAGTACACGAGGATAAGCCAAGGGAAGAAGCAAGGATCACTAATGTTCTTTTTTGGGAATATGCAATAAAGCCGTATAAAAGTTCCCAAAAGAAATGAGGATCATTTCTTGGCCAATCACCCTTCTCACACATTAATATGTTTAGGTCCTTTTTTAATGGAAACCTCTTTCGTCGCATGCCCTATATCTGCCCACTCAATCTTTCTAATGTGACACTTGATGCCTCATTAAACGTAGTTAACCGAGTTCGACTCTTGGGCATTGCCAAGGCTGGTTGGTGTAATACTCCTCACTGCTGGCTAAACAATTCATCACTTGGCATCAGATGGTGAGTGGAAGGATATTTTAGACGAGGGAATTGTGAGGCAAAACAGCTCTGCTACCTTTGAAACCTCTTGTGCCATTTCAGCACTCTGACGCTGGCTGAACCTTGTGTGCACAAGGAAAATGGTTACCATGGAATCATAGAATTTGCAGTGCAGAAGGAGGCCATTTGGCCCATCGAGTCTGCACTAGCCCTTGGAAAGAGCACCCTACCTAAGCCCACGTCACCACCCTATCCCCGTAACCCCACCTAACCCTTTTGGACACTAAAGGAAATTTATCATTGCCAATCCACCTAACCTGCACATCTTTGGACTGTGGGAGGAAACCGGAACACCCGGAGGAAACCCACGCAGACACGGGGAGCAAGTGCAAACCCCACACAGACAGTGACCCAAGCCAGGAATCGAACCGGGATCATGGAGCTATGAAGCAACTGCGCTAACCACTGTGCTACCGTGCTGCCCGTTACCATGCATATGAATTTTTTTCATGACCTTGAAACGGATTTTAGAAAAATAAACAAGCGTGGCAATATTTCCTTGAACAGTGATAATGTAGGTTTCAGATTTCTGCAGGTACATCTTTCGCGAAGAATTTGACAATCCTGTTGAAGGGTCAGATTTTGTCACTTCTTGCCAAATTTGCTAAAATACCGCAACATTTCATTTATTTTATGTCAGATGAACTCAGAAAGCCAATGGCATGATTCAGGTCTTGGGAAAGATATGATAAAACTATAAATTTGGTGGTGGCCAATCTGTCAAGTTCAAAATTATAATAATGAGAAACAGGCTCTTGTATTGACAAACTAATGCTGCAGAGTTGCTATATGGCACGAAGGCATTAAGCCTCACAGTATTTGTTTTGAGTTTGCCAGATCTTTGTGCTGTCGTGATTGTATATCAGTTATGAATGAATGCAATGGGCAGGATTAGCGGACATTTAAACCGGAAAGGTTAATGCACCGTAGACAATTCGCCAACTTTTCCGTCCAGCCCATGATGATTCGTGAGGCGGGCGGGACCGGAACATTCATCCCAATGAATGTGTCACACCCCAATGAATTTGTAGCAATCTAGTCTTCGGTTTGTTTCATCATGTAAACTCTTACTTTTCCAATGGAATTAGTTGTCTCCTATTTAGATCATTTCATGATTTTCCCCTTCCTGAATCTGAAAGCTCCTCCAATTCCTACCATTCCCCCAGAACTTTTTGTTCCTCCCTCTCTGGCCTCTTGTTCATCCTTCCCTTCAGACCACCCCACACCTGGTGACTGTGCTTTCAGATAATTCCTGCACTATGGTGTCGATTATACATCCATAAATATCTTAGCCTCTCCTCTCGCTCTCCTTCTGGAAGACTTTCCTGAAAACCCTCTTTAAACATGTTTTGGTCACTGCTCCTGACATCTCCTTCTCTGGCTTGGCATCTAATTTGATTCCATACCCTTGAAGCACCTTGGGACAATTATCCACAGTAAATGTGCAGAGAAATGTAATTATTAAAAATGTGTTCATGAAGGTGGGCCTCGCAGGCTGGGGTAGCATTTAATACCCATCCTTAATTGCCCTTCAGGGAGCAGTTAAGAGTCAACCATACGGCTGTGAATCTGGAGTCACATTTGCTTCCCTAAAGGCCATTATTGAACCAGATGGGGTTTTCCAACAGTCGGGAAGGGTTTCATGGTCAGCATTAGAGTTTTAGTTGCACATAGTTATTGATTTCAAGTTTCACCATCTGCAATGGCGGAGTTTGGATTGGGTCCGCACAGCATTACTCTAGGTCTCTGGTTTACTAATCCAGTGACAATACCACTACGTCACCACCTCTACCCTGCAGATTTCAAAAATATTAAAATTGAGGATAGAACCTATGCAAAACTTTTATTTAAATTTACAGTCTGCATAAAAATGGTTGCAATTGTTTAAGTTCAGCTTTAAATATATGTAACCTTCTCCTAAAGCATTGCAGTTAAAGCCATTAGAGTTTTCTCAAGGCCTGTATTGCCTTTGGCAAAATGCCCATGTTGTGTCCAAATTAGTTAATTGGGAATGAAATTATGGGAATATGCATTTGCAAAATGTGAGATTTCCAAATAGCTGGGGTGCGATTCTCCGCTCCCCACGCCGGGTGGGAGAATCGCGGGAGGGCCGGGCGACTCACGACACAGCCCCCCCCCCCCGCGATTCTCCTACCCCCCGCTCGGAAGAATCGCTGCTCGCCGTTTTTCACGGCGACCGGCGATTCTCCAGCCCGGATGGGCCGAGCGGCATGCCGTTTCCGACCGGTTCTCGATGGCGGCAACCACACCTGCTCACTGCCGTCGTGAACATGGGCGTCAAATGCTCGTTTGAAGCTTGTGGAGGGTGGAGAGGGGAGTGAGCACCACGGCCGTCCTCGGGAGGGGACTGGCCCGTGATTGGTGCCCACCGATCGTCGGGCCGCGTCTCAAAGCGACGCACTCTTTCCCCTCCGCCGCCCCGCAAGATCAAGCTGCCACATCTTACGGGGCAGCGGAAGGGAAGATGGCAACCGCGCATGCGCGGGTTGGAGCCGGCCAACCTGCGCATGCGCGGCTGACGTCACTTAGGCGCCGCCGTCGCGTCATTCTCGGCACGCCGCCTTGACACAAACGTCAAGGCCCGGCGGCCGAGATTTACGGAGCGCCGCTCGTAGCCCCCCGGGTGGGGGTGAATAAGGTGCGAGGAGCGGCCTCCGAGGCCGTCGTGAAACTCGGCCGAGTTCACGACGGCCTTCCCAATTTATCGCGGGAGCGGAGAATTTGGCCCCTGGGGTGGATTCTCTCTTCCCGCTGCTTGTCAATGGGATTTCCCATTGAAGCTACCCCAAGCCACCAGGAAACCGGCATGCAGGGGTGCGCTGCCAACGGGAAAAGAGAATCCCGATGACCGGAAAATCCAGTCCCTGTTTTCCAATCGCTCAATAAAAGCTGTCAATCAGGATGTACTTATAATCCAGATTTTTTTAAATCAATTTTTAATAACCAGTCAATGGGTAAATTGTCAGATTGTTTGTTCCTCTCGTTGGTTAATTTACAACAATAATAACAAATACTTCAATGCCAATAGGGAAAATCATATCCTCACTGACAAAGCTTCGTAAGTCCCGGTGAACTCTCCGAGCAATGTACCCCGATGTTTGGCAAGAAAGCATGTGTAAATTAGATGGCAATCATCAAAGCAGATTCTGAAAATTCGAAACTCTGGTCTCTTGCAGTGAATGAGAAAGATTGCGTGAAAGAACAGGTAAAGCGCCATTAGTCATGCAAAGTAGCAGCAGGAGATAAATATACACACGGTGAAAAGTTGTAAAAAAAGACATGCAAAAAAAACCCCGACTGTACCGACAGGGTATAATGTGAGCAAAGATGTAACAAAGAAATAGAACTGAATATAGCAGGGCTATGTAGATAACTTTATGTGGACCTGATTGGGAGGGACTGAGGGCTAGATCACTCTTCTCAATCTCTAATGACTGTAGGGGTAAACTGCACAACGGAACAGGTGGTGTTCGTCACATCATAAACCACTAATGGCTTATGAGCAAGCTATCGTCAGTCTGTTCAGGACACTGTGTTCAGAAGATATGTTGTCTGGGGAGATTGAAGGATAGCGAGGAACTCTGAATCTTAATTAGTCAGACATTTTATGACATGCTAAAATGAAAATGTCCACAGTGCATACTAAAAAACGTGCTTGCAGTGTCTATCAAGTTAAGTATGCCTATTTATGCATAATTTATCATTTTCTTTTCCCCCCACAGAGTAAGAGTCGGTCTCCAGCTGGATTAGAAGATTACACCTTTCGCTCGGTTAGTTGCTAACACTGAGCATCGGCTAAAACAGGATAGTAGTGAAGGTGGGTGAAGTGAAAAGAGCTGGTGCAGGGTAGAGACCGAGCTTATTGGACGCCTCTCCTGAGTTGTATGTGATAAGGTGATGCTTTGAAACAAGAGACTGGCAAGACAGCAAACTGAGAGGGGTCACACACTCATTTGTCGTGGCAATAAATACTTGAACACCCAGATTGTGTGTTGTTATCCATCAGGTGGTATGACAGAAAGTAACCAGTCTCGGGAAGAGACCCATGGATATTGATCCAGGTTAGTTGTTAATACATGCAACACGATGATATCTGCTTCTCTCGAAGGTGCCAGGTGTCTACACAGCTATACATCAGCTTCACTCCTTCAGCTAGAGATGCATCTGCCAATGAGCCACATTTAAGGGACGCTCACAAAAATCAAGAGGAAAATCCATTCAACGCATACACCTCCACCATGCATACCTCAATCTTTAACTCTACAGTTTTTCAAGTGTCACTAGTGGTTCAGTTTGTAGGACCCCTCGCTTCTCAGTCAGAAAGTCACAGGTTCAACTCCCAGTCCAGGACTTGAGCACGAACATCTGGTTTGAAACTCGAGCGCTGCTCTGAGGGAGTGCTGCCAGAATGAAATGCTAAACTGAGGCCCGCCTGCCTTCTCGACTGGATGTCAAAGAGCCTATTCCTCTGACACAGGAATGAGTAGGAGAGTTACCCCCAGTGACCTAGGCAATATTTATCCCTCAATAAACATGTCAAAAGCAGATTATCTGGTTATCATATTGCGACCTGTGGGATCTTGCTGCTCCCAAACCGGCTTCCGACATTGCAACCAATAAAGTACATTGAAAGTAATCACTGATGTCAAGGGTTTTATGACATTCTGTGGCTGTGAAAGTGTGAAATTATTTTTTAATATTATGCAGGTTTTGGCTGGGTTTCTCCAATCCCGCGCCCAAGTTCTGACGGCGGCGTGAAAAGTGGCGAGAGCCACTCCGGTGTCAACGGGCCTCAAGTGGCAGATATGGGGGCTAGCACAGCACCGGAGTGGTGTCCGCGAGTTCGCTCATGCGCGTGGGTTTTTGTCTCCGCACCGGCCCCCAGGCAATATGGCGGAGCTCTACAGGGGCCCGTTGCGGAGGAACATAGGCTTCCACGGAACTAGCTCGCCCACCGATCGGTAGGCCCTGATCGCGGGCCAGGCCACCGTGGAGCCCCCCCGGGGTCGGATCACCCCCCCCCCCCCCGGGGTCGGATCCCCCCCCAACCAGGACGGCACCCGGAGACAGAACTCCGAGGTCCCGGCAGGTGGGACCATACGTAACCCACGGCAGTGGGACTCGGCCAAACTCAGCGAGCACTTGGTCCATTGAGGCCCAGAGAATCGCCGGCGAGCCGTTTTCAACGGCCCCCGACTGGCGCGGCGGCGATCCGGCGACAGCCCGAGAATTGGCGACGGAGAATTTGCGAGGCGGTGCGGGGTCGGAAAATCCCAGCCCCCATCTTTTCCTTGCCAAAGTTAAGTTGGCTCAAAGGGATGCTAAGCGTTTGGGCCCGATTGTATTTCTCTATAAATGAATGTGTTCGGAATGAATTAACATGTCACCCCGTTTATTCAGGAATGGGCCTGTTGATGACAGTGATGGCCCTCACTGCTATTGGCGGTGCACTGCAGATGGCTGGCATTTCATGAAGATTGTCATGGACCAGTCACAGCCTCTCTGGTGAACCAGGAGCTCAGTGCAGGACTATTTCTGTGCCATACTGAACAAGCATGGGCCACTCCCTTCCTCTAATGTGGCCTGTCCACTAATGGCCGTTACACCAGCACTCCCTGGCATAAGGATCCCGACACCATCCCACTTGCGTGGTGACTGATCAGAAATTTTGCTGCACCTCAAATGCATTAATGCCAGGTTTTTCAATGTGACTGTGTATGTCTGGATTAATAACCTTAATTTTAATAACATTGTAGCACCAGCGACTGCAATTCACAAGAACAATTCATTTCACTTTGTGACATTTCCCAGAGACAAAATAAACTGGTATATAAATGCAAATTCTCTTTGTCTTCCTGAACAGCCACAAATTGACTTTTGCACTTTTTGATGATGCTCATTAATCTATATTAGAGGATGTGATTCCGGAGAACAACATTCGCTGCAGAAGGTTAGCCTTTCAGGGTCCTCTGCCGAAATCCCACCACTATTTACTCACACTATTCCACTAAAATTTTTAAAACCAGGGATGACAGCGCCTAAATTGCTTTAAATGATTTGATAAGGCTCACAAAATATTGGAAACTTAATCCTTGAGCACATATGAAATTTTTGAAATTAATTTATTGTAAGTAATTGATAGAGAATGTGACTGCGTGGCTCAATTCATCTGGTGGAGTTCTTTGAGTATGTTTCATTTAACATAGTGAAACTAACATACTCAAAGGTAATTCATGGGGAATTAATTTGCTCAAGTTTTCCTCCCAAGTATTCCATTACTTAATTAATAATATATGATTTTTGAAGAATCAATGTGGATTTCTCCACATTGTATTCCAGCTGCCAAACACTTGCCCATTTGCTTAGCCTCTCCAAATCCCCTTGAAACGTAATTGCATCCTATTCACAACTCACACTTCCATCTGCAAACTTGGAAATAGTACACTTAATCCCACATCCAGATCATTTATATAGGTTGTGAATAGTTGGGGCCAAGCATTGATCCTTGCAGTACCCCACTAGTCACAGTGTTTGGTCCATTGTCATATTGAATATTATGTTGAAGGTCTGATGTTGAAGATATTGGATCCATTTTAGAAATGAACTTTGTCGGCGCTGAGGTCCCAGGTTCGATCCCGGCTCTGGGTCACTGTCTGTGTGGAGTTTACACATTCTCCCCGTGTTTGCGTGGGTTTCACCCCCACAACCCAAAGGGCAGCACGGTAGCATGGTGGTTAGCATAAATGCTTCACAGCTCCAGGGTCCCAGGTTCGATTCCCGGCTGGGGCACTGTCTGTGCGGAGTCTGCACATCCTCCCCGTGTGTGCGTGGGTTTCCTCCGGGTGCTCCGGTTTCCTCCCACAGTCCAAAGATGTGCGGATTAGGTGGATTGGCCAGGCTAAATTTCCCTTAGTGTCCTAAAAAAATAAGGTTAATGGGGGTTGTTGGGTTACTGGTATAGGTATACGTGGGCTTGAGTAGGGTGATCATTGCTCGGCACAACATCGAGGGCCGAAGGGCCTGTTCTGCGCTGTACTGTTCTAATTCTAATTCTAATATGCAGGGTAGGTGGATTGGCCACGCTAAATTGCCCCTTAATTAGTGTGGTGGTATGAATAGGAGCACTGCCATTGGTGCAGAGCACTGGTTTCCCATTGGTTCTGGCTGGTCATGTGCCTCTCGGCTGATTGGCTGGGACTAGTCATGTGACTGCTCACCAATTGGTCAAGAGGCTAGTAGACCCTGCCTCCGAGGCGGGGTATAAGTACCCAGAGTTCCCGGCGGTCGGCCTTTCACTGTAGTCGACCACCGTGCTAACATCTAGCTGATTAAAGCCTAAGTTTGGACCTTCATCGTGTCTTGCGTCCAATTGATGGTACATCAATTTAATCAGCTAGAATTTTGAAATGGAGCTACGCATCAAGCCTGACTGCCTCCGCATCAGCCCGCATGCTTCGAATGCGCGTGCAATCTTTAAACATTGGCTGGCGTGTTTCCACAGTTACCTGACGACTGATGACCAGCTTACCATGACCAGCAGGACCATGACATCAACCTCCAAAAATTCCTCCGAACCGCAGAACTCCTTAATTTAACCTACAATAAGGATAAGTGTGTGTTTAGCACCGACCGTCTAGCCATCCTTGGCTACGTAGTGTGTAACGGAGTGATAGGCCCCGATCCCGAACGCATGCGCCCCCTAATGGAACTGCCTCTCCCCAGCACCCTCAAATCCCTCAAACGCTGCTTGGGCTTCTTCTCCTATTACGCCCAGTGGGTCCCCACCTATGCCGACAAAGCCTGTCCCCTCATCCAGTCCACCTCCTTTCCCCTGTCGATGGAGGCCCGCCAGGCCTTTAGCCGCATCAAAGCGGATATCGTAAAGGCCACAATGCATGCTATCGACGAGTCCCTCCCATTCCAGGTCGAGAGCGACGCGTCCGAAGTTGCTCTAGCGGCCACCCTGAACCAAGCGGGCAGACCCGTGGCCTTCTTCTCCCGGACCCTCCACGCTTCCGAACTCCACCATTCCTCGGTGGAAAAGGAGTCCCAGGCCATAGTTGAAGCTGTGCGATATTGGAGGCACTATCTGGCCGGCAGGAAGTTTACCCCCCTCACAGACCAACGGTCAGTAGCCTTCATCTTCGATAATGCACAGAGGGGCAAGATCAAGAACGACAATATCTTGCGGTGGCGGATCGAGTTGTCCACGTACAACTACGATATCTTGTATTGTCCTGGGAAGCTCAACGAGCCTCCCGATGCCCTATCCTGCGTTACCTGCGCCAGCGCGCAGATTGACCGCCTCCGCTCCCTCCACACGGACCTCTGCCATCCAGGGGTAACCCGTTTTTACCAATTTATCAAGACCCGCAACCTGCCCTACTCCGTTGAGGAAGTCAGGGCCGTCACCAGGGATTGCCACATCTGTGCAGAGTGCAAATTGCGCTTCTACCGCCCCGAGCAAGTGCATCTGATCAAGGCGTCCCGCCCCTTCGAGCGTTTCAGTATAGACTTCAAGGGTCCCCTCCCCTCCAACAACCGCAACACATATTTCTTGAGTGTTATTGATGAGTACTCCCGCTTCCCTTTCGCCATCCACTGCCCCGACATGACCACAGCAACCGTCATAAAGGCCCTCCTGTCCATCTTCTCCCTCTTCGGTTACCCCGTGTACATCCAAAGCGACCGGGGGTCCTCCTTTATGAGTGACGAACTGTGTCAATTCCTGCTCAGCAGGGGCATAGCCTCTAGCAGGACGACCAGTTATAACCCTCGGGGTAACGGACAGGTCGAGCGGGAGAATGGCACCATCTGGAAGACCATCCTGCTGGCCCGATGGTCCAGAGACCTCCCTATCCCCCGTTGGCAAGAGGTCATCCCCGACGCCCTCTATTCAATCCGGTCCCTCCCCTGTACCACCACTAATCAAACACCTCATGAACGTCTTCTTGTTTTCCCTAGGAAGTCGTCCTCAGGATCCCCTCTCCCGACCTGGCTGGCCACCCCCGGGCCCATCTTGCTCTGGAAGCATGTGCGGGTGCAGAGGTCCGACCCGTTGGTTGAGCGAGTCCAGTTACTCCACGCCAACCTGCAGTATGCGTACGTGGAGTATCCCGATGGTCGGCAGGATACGGTCTTGCTTCGGGATCTGGCACCCGCCGACGTGCGGCCTTCCCCCCCTACATCAACACCTCCCCCCCAACCGAATTCCCCCCAGCGCCCCCACGACCCAGCGCACAGACCCCCCCTTCCCCGATTACAGCATCTCCACCACCGGCCCGGGGTACAGAGACACATCTACGACCGACTCTCCCGGAGTCAAGAACGACCACCGGCCCGACGTCACCGGCTCCACTGCGACGGTCCACCAGAACACCACGGGCACCCGACAGGCTGATCGTGTCCATCTGATGCAACCATGGGACTTTATTGGACTCTATTGTAATTTTTTTTTAACCCAACTGTATTCGGTTTTGTTCACTTTTGCCACGAGCCAGTGGGCAGCCCCCATCTTCTCGATTGTCTCTACTCATACCACCAGTCCTCGGCCCCCCCACTCTCTCTCTTTCCCCTTACAATGCCCCCCCCCCCCCCCGGCTTCTTTCTCCACAAGGGGTGAATGTAGTGGTATGAATAGGAGCACTGCCATTGGTGCAGAGCACTGGTTTCCCATTGGCTCTGGCTGGTCATGTGCCTCTCGGCTGATTGGCTGAGACTAGTCATGTGACTGCTCACCAATTGTTGGAGAGGCTAGTAGACCCCGCCTCTGAGGCGGGGTATAAGTACCCAGAGTTCCCAGCGGTCGGCCTTTCTCTGTAGCCGACCACCAGGCTAACAACTAGCTGATTAAAGCCTAAGTTTGGACCTTCATCGTGTCTCGCGTCCAATTGATGGTACATCAATTGGAAAAAATTAATTGGGTACTCTAAATTTATTTTTAAAAATTAACTTTGTGATAAATTAAAAATCAAAGCCAAAGCTGTGCTTAAATGTCTGAGGAAACCGCTCACAGGTTTTGGAACCTCAGAAAAAGCCATTCCTGTGTATAATCCAATGGGTCAGTTTCTGGCATTGAAACCTACAATAGGTACTGGGTGTTCAAGGCAGCCTGCTTTTCTGTAGGTGAGATATAATTTGAAGTTGCAGAATTTTGAACTGAACAGTATAAATAATCTGCACTCACTTGTTATGGGGACCAAAATCTTCATGCAAACATTGAACACATTCATATAAAATGTTTTATCTCTGCTGTCTTAAAGCGGCATTAGTAATTTATTTTAAATCAATGAATGCCTGTTAAAATTGGGTACATGGTATTTGATATGTTGTTTGCCATAACATCACTCACAGTTATTTACAAGCTTAAATTGTTTATTTTGGTTTGAGATTCAGAGCATAAATGCAATTTCATGTTAATGTAACAATTTCTTTACTTAAGGCTTAGGCATTAGAATCATAGAATTCCAGGGGCAGCACGGTGGCACAGTGGTTAGCACTGCTGCCTCATGGCTCCGAGATCCCAGGTTCGATCCTGGCTCTGGGTCACTGTCCGTGTTGGGTTTGCACATTCTCCCAGTGTCTGCATGGGTTTCGTCCCCACAACCAGAAGATGTGCAGGTTAGGTGGATTGGGCAGGCTAAATTGCCCCTTGATTGGAAAAAATGAATTCCTACAGTGGAGGAGACCATTCGGCCCATCGAATCTGCACAGGCCTTATGAACGAGCACCCTACCTAGGCCCATTCCCCATCCTATCCCGGTAACTCCAAACCCCACCTAACCTGTACATCCTTCAACACTAATGAACAATCCACCTAACCTGAACATTTTTGGCCTGTGGGAGGAAACCCACACTGACACAGGGAGGAAGTGCATACTCCACACAGACAGTTACCCGAGGTCGGAACTGAACCCGGGTCCCTGGAGCTATGAGGCAGCAATGCTGACCACTGTGCCACTGTGGCACCCAAAATTGGGACACAAAATGCCAGTGTAATGACCTCCAATTAGCATTATTGGTTGGCCAATTGGAGTATGAGCTCCCTCAATGATAGCTCATTGAGGCGGCCCATATAAGCACCTGTGTAGGCTTTGTGAGCAGTCTTAAGTTGACTGGAATGCTAGCAGCACTGTTTGGAGCTGCTCTTGTATCTAGTTATTGGTAATAAATATTGGTGTGGTGACGGGACTCCTGCCTCCTGTGAATTATTACAGCCAGGATAAGAAAATATTGAAGATGGGTTCAGAATGCATTGAGAATATTTCTGTAATGAGTCCCTGCACATTCAGCAAGGAAGGATTCAATGTTAGGTCTGGTTCTGGGTCATGAAGCAGGTCATGAAAGTGACCTGAAGCAGAAAGCAGGAAATAATGACCAGACAGCCTCGTAGCATGGAGTTGAAGTCAATAGTTTTGACCTGAAAATTATCCAATTGTCCTGGGCTAACAGGGAATGTGGTTCAAATTTATTGGTTGGTTAAACAGCAGATTGGCAGGAGAAAATATTTAAATATAAAATAGATAAGGTACAAGTTAAGTTACATCCCAATTTAGTGTAAAGGTGTCCGAGATGCCGTAATTATAAAAATGGAAGAAAAACATAAATTAAAAACCGCCGTGTAAAGGTGGTAAGGGTCAGCTTCCGTAAATATGCTGAGTACAATGTGACCTCCTATTCAATGCTGAGCTGAGCTCTGAACCCTCAAACATCTTATTATCATGGAGACTGCTTACTTCCGCATCAGTAAAATCACGTAGCTCTACTCTTCATCACACCATTGCCACTGGAACCCTTAAATAATGACCGTGGGCGGAATTTATCAAAATAAAAAGGCAAAGGGGTTCTGACTGAAAACTGGTATTTTTCTCTCCAGAAACACAGTCAGGTTTTCTGACCAGATTTTCTGACACTCAGCAAGCCCAGCTACACAGAGATTGGGCGCCACCTTTAAAGGGCGCCTAAATCTGCAAGAAAAATTAACTCCTTCCCTATAGCCATGGAGGATCTCCCCCCCCCACAAAGCTTCGGATGTTCCTCCACCCAACTAGGAAGTATCGGCAGGCACCTTATACCCTTCTCCTGCCGCATGTTTGCCGATGCAGACCCGTCTCCTTCCCTCGCTATACTTCAGGGGAAAGTCCCCTCCCCCAGCGGAGAAGGGTTATCCTGGCAGTGCCCAACATAGTGTCCCTTGGCACTGCCCCCTGGCACTGCTGGGGACATGGCCCAGGTGCCATTGTTTGACCTTGGCCTTCAAGCCCATGCCATCCATGCACCTCTGCGCCCCCGGCATGGTCATCATGATTGTTTCTTGTTTTAGAAAACCACTAGTGATTCATGATAGTGCGATATCACGCCACCAGGGGAGAACATTCCACGGAGATGGAAGATACACCAAAGAGCCATTTACTGATATTAAAATCAAGACAAATTCGTGGTAGGGCGGCGTGAACAAAAGATGTTCAGGAGAGGTGGATTGGCCCTGCTAAATTGCCCCTTAATTGGTAAAGTAAAAATTGGGCAATTTAAATTTATTTTTAAAGAAATTCATAGTAATCAGGTTCACGCGGGTGTGGGGGAGTCCCCAACTTCTTCAAAACTCAACAGCCTGTGTGCTGTCCTGCAGTAACCTTGTTTGTCCATTACTTCTATTCCCACTGATAGAAAAACATCTGTTCCCCTCCCTCCAAACTCTGAATTTGAACTTCTTGGCCAGTTTCTCACTCTCTTCAGAGTCTCTCCTCCCCCATTGCACCGTTTCCTCTTCTGCCTCTGAATCTGTGTCATTTGCCTTGCTCCTTCATTCAATTAAAACATTTTTAAAAAATTTTTTAGAGTACCCAATTAATTTTTTCCAATTAAGGGGCAATTTAGTGTGGCCAATTCACCTAATCTGCACATCGTTTGGGATGTGGGGGCGAAATGCACGCAAACACAGGGAGAATGTGCAAACTCCACACGGACAGTGACCCAGAGGCGGGATCTAAACTGGGACCTCGGCGCCGTGAGGCTGCAGGGCTAAACCACTGCGCCACCGTGATGCCCTTGCTCCTTCATTCATGACTGACCTTTCAGTTTCTTATTTATTTTCTTATTTCCTTATTTCCTGGAATTTCCTTACAGAAGTGCATTCAAACCCATCTTTTCAACCAAGCTTTACAGCCCCCCGTGCTCAATCTTCAACCATGGTTCTTTTTTTCCCCTTTGTACATTGTACTCTCCCTGGAATATATTCTATGTTAAGGAGACAACAAAGAAGCTAATTTTTATTGGACAGGGGTTGAAAATGTAAAACATAAAAGGACACAAAATGGGTGAGGAGCATTGATTAGATTGGATGATGCAACTATAGGCCTCATGCCAGCAGGAGGGATGGGAATTTCCGGCCTCGCCCACTACTGGGATCATCCAGTTCCGCTGAAAGTCAATGGATATTTGGCTGTCGAATCTCCAGGGCTGGGTCCTGCAACGACGGAGCCAGAATATCCTGGCCGATGGGTCAAATAGGCTTCTTCTGGGCTAAAATTTATACGGTTAAAAGACTTTTTTTTTCACATTGTCAAGGTGCAAAGAAATTAAAACAATTTTAGCAGGGAAAGGAAGGACCAGGTTAGAGATTTGTAATGTGAATAATGGGACCCTGCTCAAGATTGAATTTATCCCCACAATGACTTGGGAAAGGTGAATCGGCAGACAGATGACATGAATGAATTTCAGAGGAATGTATATAATTTATATTCTGGAACAAGAATATTGAAGAAACCGAGGAATAGATATTGTGAATGCAATGATTTTACTGAATGTCATCACTCAGTTTATTTTAGCAAGTAACTGACCATATTTGGAACAAGCACGGTAATACTAGACAACAGATTAGTTTACTCATTGGGCGCAACTTAACGGAAATTAAACCGAGTCCTTCCTCAAGCGTGATTAGCCGGGTGTTTTCTGGTGCTGGCAGCGCAGAGAATAACCCTGCTATCAAACAGGACTCTGCTTCATTTTGGGGCCTCGACAAAGAACGCCCCACCAAGGTCACACTTGGTCCCATTTCTTGCACTAGCGAGTTGAGCTCGCCATCTGGACGCCCTGGCAGTGTCAAGGTGGCACCCAGGTGGCACTGCCCAGGTACCAAGCTGGCAGTGCCACGATGTCCTGGTGGTATTGGGGTTCCAAGGTACCACCCTGCCCAGAGATTGACCACCCAGGAGCCGAGCAGACACCACTAAGTACCGATATGCCTGGTCCACATTGGTGGGAATCAGTGCTAAACAGCGCTTGCTCGGGGTCTCCGAGGCACGGGGGTTAGACCCCGCGACTTGGGTAACTTCAGCGAGAGTATATTCAAGTGAGTCTGATTGCACACTTGGGATATGCAATCTGGGTCCGCCCATTGTGGGCGGGATCCAGATTGCGACTCTTCACGACACCTAAGCATAACGAGCCAAGTAATGTGAGATTTACCGGCCGCATTGGGTTCCAATTCGGGCAAGGCGTGGGCATTAGGTCACACCACTATCTCAGCATGCATATCATAAAGGAGGGGAGGGGGGAAAACTGCATTAAAAAAGATAAATGCCAGCACATAGACAGTCACCAAAGTAACTGCACTTTTCCATTATCTGGAGTGCATGTCATTGTGTTTGTAATCTGCATATAAGATCTTACGGTGTTGCTGGACGCGTTAAGATGATTCCGATGAAACAACTTCAACTGTGCTATTTCCCCCCGACACATTCATAATGTTCGAACATGCCACCATGCAAACTCCCTGAATCAATCTAAATGTAAAGTCAACTACACAGTTTTTGGAACTAATGGAATATATGCCCAATATTGAAGAGACTTGTTGGTTTGAAGAACCATTATAAAAGCAGGTGAGAATAGTTACATGTCAAGCAGCAGTGCCCCAGAATAATTGTAACCTCCAGAAAGGCGAATGTTTGATGTGGGCTTTTATTCACTTCATTCTGCGATACGTGTCACCCCAAAGTGAAGTCAACATCAAATGATTCTAATCAAAAAATTGCACACAGAATGAAAGATCCTGATAGCAACAAGGGTCTGAAGATTTCCCTATTTTTTTCTTAAACAGAAAAATAATTGAAAGATAACCCGGAAACCACTAATTAAAAAGATGAGTTAATTAAACTGAGCAGAAGCACAATTTTGCTTGCAACCTTTAATAACATAAATGAAATAGGAGAAAATATAAGGAACAAAATTAGAAACAAAACAATCCAAATTTGTGGGGGTTTGCTTAAATGGTATTTCCTGAAGTTCAAATTCTGACCTTATATGTCCATGTAATGTATAAATAATTAAAATGCTCAGTCTTGGGAAAGATACACAATTGGTAGCATATCCATTGTCAATATGGTTAAACCATTGTAAATGATCCCCTGAATCAGGTGTCCATCCATCAATAGTGACTGCTACTTCCAGTGCCAGTGGTTTATCATGCATTAGAATTTAAGCAGTAGTCAAAAATAGTGAATGTAGTTGGTAGCCATAATCACACTTTTAAATTATGTTAGTATTCCTGAAACTGGTTTCAGTCACTATTCATCTTCGGCAGCCAGTCAATGTTATTGCCAAGCACAACTGTCTAAAACAGTTTTCCATTGACTCATTAAATTAGTTCAAGAAAAATATAGCTTTATATTTGTCTTGATTTATCCATTCTGATCCTTGTTCGCACAGACCTTACAGAAGGCATTTTCCTTTTGTTCCTGCAGCAGAGTTGAATGCACAACAAAAATATTGTATAAAGACAAGACAAATTACAGATGGGGTACAAACCATGCAACAGGCTATGCTATCCAGAACATGTTTACAGAAGTTTACTCCCTCTATAACAAACACAGCTGACCATAAGAACGTCAGGAAGTCGCTATTTGTAAATAGTACATGAGCAATATACTACATATGAAAAAAGGAAGCACAGTACTGATCAGAAAACATATACGATTACTGCAAAAAGTAAAACTAACAATTACAAAAAGCAAATTATATTATTCACGGTACTAATGCTGGAAAGCTATTGGTCATGTCTAAATATATATTTAATAGATTTCCTTCTAGATTTAGAAAAAAAGCACTGACCTCTTTTCCACCCATCGACTCAAACATTTTCTCCAGCTGGACTCTCAATTGCTGGATGTTGTTCATCAGGATGCAAGGCTGTAAAAGGTTCCATCAATAAATCATTTGGAAGTGTCTGACAGTCTTAACTAGAATTTTCACGCAGAAATATTTGTCACAAAGGCGCATGATATGCCTATCTTTTCTATAATTAAACGGTAGCGCAATCAAATATTGGATACAAAGAAAGTGGCGGAATGCTCAGCTCATCTTCAACAAAAACAATCTCATAACTGACGGGTGATATAGTACTTTCTCACCCTGAATAAGGTAGTAATTCCACCATTCCGCCATGTAATAATGCTTTCTTTAAATTATTTGTTTTAAAATAATTTACGGGATGTGAGCATCGCTGGTTAGGCCAGCATTTATTGCCCATCCCTAGTTGTCCTTGAGAAGGTGGTGGTGAGCTGCCTTCTTGAGACACTGTAGTCCCTGAGGTGTAGGTACGCCCACAGTGCTGTCAGGAAGAGAGTTCCAGGATTTTGACCCAGTGACAGTGAAGGAGCGGCGATATATTTCCAAGTCAGGGTGTTGAGTGACTTGGAGGGGAACTGCACAGGTGGTGGTGTGTCCAGCTATCTGCTGCCATTCTAGTTGAAAGCAGTCATGTGTTTGGAAACTGCTGCCTAAGGTGCCTTGGTGAGTTACTGCAGTGCACCTTGTAGATGGTACACACGGCTGTCACTGTTTGCCAGTGGTGGCGGGAGCGAATGTTTGTGGGAGGGGTGCCAATCAAATAGGCTGCTTTGTCTGGATGATGTCAAGCTTCTTTTGCTCACTGAAGTATTATACCACTTTAATTTGATCTGCTCAATATTCAGTATCATAACAGTTCTACATCCAACTCCCATCATTTCAGAACCTGTTAATTATTGAGGTCAAGTTTACCTCATCTTGTAACAACATTAATTAATTATAATAAATGCACGAATTACAGTAAAAAACAAACTTGTGGCATTGCAACTTTTTAAAGTGGAATGGAAGTAGATGGATGAGCATAGTAGCAAGATTCTTCAGGGTAATCAAGACATGGTGAAAAATGCCAACCTGATTCTTTACTGATCAAATTTTAAAATCAATCTCTTGTACGTTTATTTATTTTCCTCAAAAGAAAAAGTATTTTCAACTTGCTGCAAACAAAATACTGGCTATAGATAACAGATGAAATCAGATACATCACTTTTGACACACGACACACTCAATTCAATTTTAGTTGATATGTACCAAAGTGATTGCTATCACTATTTTATTAAATGATTGTTTGGCCATGCAACAAGTTACGTGATGCTGTAGAAAAAAGTTAACAAGATCCAAACTTCTTTCCAAAATTATCAGTAATTTGTCTTTCAAAGCACAAGTATTTAAAGGGGAAGGACGTTCATGAAAAATAGTTTGGCAAGCTGATTACCAGAACACAATCTGGTTCATAGGAACACAAAGCCATTGCATCACCAAGATAGATGGTACATGTCTCTCCCTCTCTGTAATGCAAGTCTCCTTTGAAGAAAGAAAACCTCCCACTTCACCATCACCAACATTTCAACAGGTCTGTTGAAATGACAAGGACATTTCATAGAACATAGAACATAGAACATAGAACATAGAACATAGAACATAGAACATAGAACGATACAGCGCAGTACAGGCCCTTCGGCCCTCGATGTTGCACCGACATGGAGAAAAAAAAAACTAAAGGCCATCTAACCTACACTATGCCCTTATCATCCATATGCTTATCCAATAAATTTTTAAATGCCCTCAATGTTGGCGAGTTCACTACTGTTGCAGGTAGGGCATTCCACGGCCTCACCACTCTTTGCGTAAAAAACCCACCTCTGACCTCTGTCCTATATCTATTACCCCTCAATTTAAGGCTATGTCCCCTCGTGCTAGCCACCTCCATCCGCGGGAGAAGGCTCTCGCTGTCCACCCTATCTAACCCTCTGATC
This sequence comes from Scyliorhinus canicula, assembly GCF_902713615.1. Classification (NCBI taxonomy): domain Eukaryota; kingdom Metazoa; phylum Chordata; class Chondrichthyes; order Carcharhiniformes; family Scyliorhinidae; genus Scyliorhinus; species Scyliorhinus canicula. The sequence goes on from NC_052157.1 coordinate 32,654,778, forward strand.
ATTTTGTATGCCTCTATTAAGTCACCTCTTAACCTTCTTCTCTCTAACGAAAACAACCTCAAGTCCATCAGCCTTTCCTCATAAGATTTTCCCTCCATACCAGGCAACATCCTGGTAAATCTCCTCTGCACCCGTTCCAAAGCTTCCACGTCCTTCCTATAATGAGGCGACCAGAACTGTACGCAATACTCCAAATGCGGCCGTACCAGAGTTTGGTACAGCTGCATCATGACCTCATGGCTCCGGAACTCAATCCCTCTACCAATAAAGGCCAACACACCATAGGCCTTCTTCACAACCCTATCAACCTGGGTGGCAACTTTCAGGGATCTATGTACATGGACACCGAGATCCCTCTGCTCATCCACACTACCAAGAATTTTACCATTAGCCAAATATTCCGCATTCCTGTTATTCTTTCCAAAGTGAATCACCTCACACTTCTCCACATTAAACTCCATTTGCCACCTCTCAGCCCAGCTCTGCAGCTTATCTATGTCCCTCTGTAACCTGCAACATCCTTCCGCACTGTCTACAACTCCACCGACTTTAGTGTCGTCTGCAAATTTACTCACCCATCCTTCTGCGCCCTCCTCTAGGTCATTTATAAAAATGACAAACAGCAACGGCCCCAGAACAGATCCTTGTGGTACACCACTCGTAACTGAACTCCATTCTGAACATTTCCCATCAACTACCACTCTCTGTCTTTAGAATTAGAATTAGAACAGTACAGCACAGAACAGGCCCTTCGGCCCTCGATGTTGTGCCGAACAATGATCACCCTACTTAAACCCACATACCCATAACCCAACAATCCCCCCATTAACCTTACACTACGGGCAATTTAGCATGGCCAATCCACCTAACCCGCACATCTTTGGACTGTGGGAGGAAACCGGAGCACCCGGAGGAAACCCACGCACACACAGGGAGGACGTGCAGACTCCACACAGACAGTGACCCAGCCGGGAATCGAACCTGGGACCCTGGAGCTGTGAAGCATTGATGCTAACCACCATGCTACCGTGAGGCCCCTAGTCTTCTTTCAACTAGCCAATTTCTGATCCACATCTCTAAATCACCCTCAATCCCCAGCCTCCGTATTTTCTGCAATAGCCGACCGTGGGGAACCTTATCAAACGCTTTACTGAAATCCATATACACCACATCAACTGCTCTACCCTCGTCTACCTGTTCAGTCACCTTCTCAAAGAACTCGATAAGGTTTGTGAGGCATGACCTACCCTTCACAAAACCATGCTGACTATCCCTAATCATATTATTCCTATCTAGATGATTATAAATCGTATCTTTTATAATCCTCTCCAAGACTTTACCCACCACAGACGTGAGGCTCACCGGCCTATAGTTACCGGGGTTATCTCTACTCCCCTTCTTGAACAAAGGGACCACATTTGCTATCCTCCAGTCCTCTGGCACTATTCCTGTAGCCAATGATGACCTAAAAATCAAAGCCAAAGGCTCAGCAATCTCTTCCCTGGCTTCCCAGAGAATCCTAGGATAAATCCCATCCGGCCCCGGGGACTTATCTATTTTCACCTTGTCCAGAATTGCCAACACTTCTTCCCTACGCACCTCAATGCCATCTATTCTAATAGCCTGGGTCTCAGCATTCTCCTCCTCAATATTATCTTTTTCTTGAGTGAATACTGACGAAAAGTATTCATTTAGTATCTCGCTTATCTCCTCAGCCTCCACACACAACTTCCCACCACTGTCCTTGACTGGCCCTACTCTTACCCTAGTCATTCTTTTATTCCTGACATACCTATAGAAAGCTTTTGGGTTTTCCTTGATCCTACCTGCCAAAGACTTCTCATGTCCCCTCCTTGCTCGTCTCAGCTCTCTCTTTAGATCCTTCCTCGCTTCCTTGTAACTATCAAGCGCCCCAACTGAAACTTCACGCCTCATCTTCACATAGGCCTCCTTCTTCCTCTTAACAAGAGATTCCACTTCTTTGGTAAACCACGGTTCCCTCGCTCGACCCCTTCCTCCCTGCCTGACTGGTACGTACTTATCAAGAACATGCAATAGCTGTTCCTTGAACAAGCTCCACATATCCAGTGTGCCCAACCCTTGCAGCCTACTTCTCCAACCTACACACCCTAAGTTATGTCTAATGGCATCATAATTGCCCTTCCCCCAGCTATAACTCTTGCCCTGCGGGGTATACTTCTCCCTTTCCATCACTAACGTAAAGGTCACCGAATTGTGGTCACTGTTTCCAAAGTGCTCACCTACCTCCAGATCTAACACCTGGCCTGGTTCATTACCCAAAACCAAATCCAATGTGGCCTCGCCTCTTGTTGGCCTGTCAACATATTGTGTCAGGAAACCCTCCTGCACACATTGTACAAAGAACGACCCATCTAATGTACTCGAACTATATATTTTCCAGTCAATATTTGGAAAGTTAAAGTCTCCCATAACAACTACCCTGTTACTTTCGCTCTTTTCCAGAATCATCTTCGCCATCCTTTCCTCTACATCCCTAGAACTATTAGGTGGCCTATATAAAACTCCCAACAGGGTGACCTCTCCTTTCCTGTTTCTAACCTCAGCCCATACTACCTCGGAAGAAGAGTCCCCATCTTGCATCCTTTCTACCACCGTAATACTGTCCTTGACTAGCAGCGCCACACCTCCCCCTCTTTTGCCCCCTTCTCTGACCTTACTAAAGCACCTAAACCCCGGAACCTGCAACAACCATTCCTGTCCCTGCTCTATCCATGTCTCTGAAATGGCCACAACATCGAAGTCCCAGGTACCAACCCATGCTGCCAGTTCCCCTACCTTATTCATATACCAATATTTGCACAAGTTGGTTCCAAAGTCTAGTTTTCATGATGTAAATCCACAGTGTGATCTAAGCCCCATCACATAGTTGTAACAAGAGTCATTTGAGGAAAACCGAAAATGTCTGGGTTTTCCCCGACCTTCAATTACTTGTGTATCTTTGTATGAAATCACAGAAAATGATGCAGTTAACAGAAGTGATAATGTGACACAGCTCTTTAAAGCTGCAGAAATCTCTGAATCTCATATTGTTGAAAGCATTCACTGTTGTTGACAGTGTCGACACTGAGGAGGTGTTAAAAATGAGATGTATGATTATCAAGATTGCAAAAACATTTAAATAAATATAAGAGATGACTCACTCCTAATGAAGGCTGGATGAGTGTTGAAATCAAAGTTAGAGTCTGAGTTGGGAAAAATTTAAACGAGCAGAAAAATGCTTAATTTGACTTCAAACCAAGTTGAGATGGTTGATACTAATAAAAACAAAAGCTATCGGAACGAATAAGTGGATGAATTTGTCTCTTGTGCGACACTGAATCACATGGATGAAAAAAAACTTGCCAGTGATCTGTGGTGAGTTAGCTGATCTTAGCTAGGCTGGCAATAGCATTACTTTAAGTGAAACAGCATCTCCGGGTGTGAAGGGGAAGAATCATCATCAGTTGGGTTCCTCATTGTGATCATTATTCAGTGCGCTCTCTCCACAGGGAAGCAATGTTTGTGACTGGAGTGTCAGACTTTGCAGTTGAACAGACATTCAGGATGAATGTTAACATGATAACGTGCTGGGGGTGGGGATGGGGGTTGGGTGGTGTCCAATTGCGCACATCAAACCAAAAATGAGTGCAGTCCATCTGTCACTGGCTGTTTAACGCAGACACTGCATTTGCATCCGACGTCCTGGTCAATTCGCATCAGCAAGCACACTGAAAGGCACACTGCAAAGATGGCAATTGATGGATTCAGGAGGTGGAAATCAGAAGATGTTACTGTACAAGTGGAAGTCCAATGTGTCAAGCCTGTGTCTGTCTTAGTTTACTGATGCCTCAATGTGTCGGAAGCTGCAGATTGTTCAGATACACAGGGAGATACTTTTCTTTACTCATGGCAGGAAGAGTGTTGCCACTTAACGCAAGAAGACTTGGCTGGAGATTGCCAAGAGATGACGAGTAGCAGTGTGGTGCATGCTCCTGCCTTCAATGCCGACAATAATTTAATAACTTAATCAGGGCAGGAAAAGTGACACACTGACATATTTAACTGTAACCTGACGTGTGTCTCTGTATTATGGGCAACACGGTAACACAGTGGTTAGTACTGTTGTTTCACAGCGCCAGGGCCCCAGGTTCGAAATCCAGCTTGGGTCACCAACTGTGCGGAGTCTGTACGTTCTCCGTGTCTGTGTGGGTTTCCTACGGGTGCTCCGGTTTCCTCCCACAAATCCCGAAAGATGTGGGGCGCGATTTTCCGCCCCCCACGACAGGTCGGAGGATAGTGGGAGGGCCTTCCCAACATTTTTCCCGACCTCCCGCTATTCTCCCCCCCCCCACGGCCGCCCCACGACACGAATCGCTGCTTGCCATTTTTTTACGGTGAGCAGCGATTCTTCCCTATCCGATGGGCCGATTTCCCAGGCCTTTACGGCCGTTTTCACGATTTTAAACACACCTGCTATCACAGTTCGTGAAAATGGCCGCAAAGTGCCGTTCTGCACAACCATGCCACCGATTGGCACGGCCGCACCACGGCCGCGCCAAGGGTGGCATGGGCCCGTGATCGGCGGGCACCAATCGCGGGCAGCGAGTCCGATTCCCGCGCACTCTTTGTCCCTCCGCCGCCCCGCAGGATCAGTCCGCGGGGCGGCTGAGGGGCATGACGGACCGCGCATGCGCGGGTTTGACGCATATGCGCGATGACGTCATCCGCGCATGCGCGGGTTGGAATCGTCCAACCCGCGCATGCGCGGCTGACGTCATCGTGCGCATCAGCCACCGTGAGTCTTGGCGGCCAGGCGAACGTTCGCTAAGCCCGCGCTGCAGTTCTTCCCAGGGCCGCGATGCTAGTCCTGACCGGGGGGGGGGGGGGGGGGGGGGGGGTGAATCGGGTCCCGGGAGGGGGCGCGGAGGCTGCCGTGAAACACGGCCGGTTTCACGGCAGCCTTTACGACTCTCCGCATTTGCGGAGAATCGCGCCCGTGCTGTTAGGTAATTTGGACATTCTGAATTCTCCCTCCGCGTACCCGAACAGGTGCCGGAATGTGGCGACTATGAGCTTTTTACAGTAACTTCGTTGCAGTGTTAATGTAAGCCTACTTGTGACAATAAAGATTATTATTCTAATTATTATCATTCCAACTCCCTCACTCTGCCTTCTCAAATCTATTCCAACTCATCACTTTTTACAGAAACTTACCTTGTAGATGCCACCATTCCTCTCATGTGATCGCTTCCTCACATGCCCATCTCTCTATCCTCTGCAACGCTCACCCTTATCGTCTCCAATCAATCCATCCACTTGTTTAACACTTTCCATTACTCTCACTCAAAGTTCATTACCTGCTCTCCTTGCAGGAGAAGGGAACACTGAACATCCGAGAGGCACAGAGAAGCAGGGAAGAACTTCCAGCAAGCTGGCTACTAACATCTGCAGAGGAAGGAGGCACTGGAGGTAAGATGAGCCACAAGGTGTTTGCCTATTGGAGACTCACAGATCACAAATATGTAAGATGTAGGAGACAGGGACAGAATGGAAAATCCATGCTGTAAAGCATAGGACCCTCCAAGCCTATCTCAGCTGGTTGCAAATGCTGAATCGCAGGGGACCATTGATGATGAAGATACTTCTGGAGCAGCAGCAGATAATGTGTGTGGTGAATTGACTGGTATTCCAGATACACTGTGCACACTTGCAGAGAGATTGGAGAAGTCCGTACTAACCATGAGGGGCATGACATTGCAGGCTGCTCTGATAATATTCCTCCTCAAACAGTATTCACCAGCATAAAATATCAAGCATGGCATCAAACATGGGTATGCTTCACTAATGGTTTCACATTGTGAATGCAGCCTCAAACAGGATGTATAATATCCTTAACCCTGGCCAATCATCACCCCAATGATCTGCAGCAAAGTACTCTCCAGCTTATTGCCAGCAGGGAAGTGTGGGTGAGCCATGGGAAGTGTGGTGGACCATGGGAAGTGTAGGTGAGCCATGGGAAGCGTGGGTGGGCCATGGGAAGTGTAGATGGGCCATGGGAATCGTGGGTGGGTTATGGGAAGTGTGGGTGGCTCATGGGAAGTGTGAGTGGGTTATGAGAAGTGTGGGTGATCCATGGGAAGCGTGGGTGGGTCATGGGAAGTGTGAGTGAGCTATGGGAAGTGTGGGTGATCCATGGGAAGTATGGGTGCACCACGGGACTGTGGGTCAGTACGCCAAATGCTGTCTCATGTCCCATTGGGCCAGCCTATCCCATCACATGTGGAGATGGAGCAATCTTTGCCACAGGAGTTGCAGCATATATATTTGCTCAGAAAAATGTATAGATGAACAGGCTAATCACAGAGTTGCATTAACTATGCTGAGACTGTTAAATTCATTTTTGATCCATATAAATATTATTTGTTTCCACCATTTTCCTATCATGCCCATCTTTAGTTACTGTCTGCCAAAGTGGCCTTTTCATAGGGCTAAATGCCAAGCAATTGTTGACTATGAAAGGGATGCTTTTCCTTTGCATTGAGGAAGGAAGGGGGCAGGTGTGTTGAGCATGTGGTTGTCAGATGAGTAGACTGGTGGAACCTAACCGAACCGCTCATTACGAGGGTATCCCTGACAGCAATGTGCGGCACTGTTGCTGCACTGGCTGCATGACGTTCCTCCTCCACTGACAAGGACCTGTACTTTATGCCTTGCTTCTCAGGAGGTCCAAATCTCACTACTGTGCAATGTTGTGCAGAGTGCACGGCACCATCCTGGAAACCTTGCTGGAGACCCTGGCTGGTTTCTATTGAAGATCACCTCCAGATCCATATAAATGCCTGAAGTATATCTTCCTCTGAGGAGGTCATGTCCATTACACCTTGCACCACGGGAAGCTGTTAGCTTGCTCAGTGACACATCTGGCTGTGATATGGCTTTCACGGTATTGCTCCTGGGTTGCAATGCTTGGGTTCTGATGAAACGCCATTGATCTGAAACGTTAACTCTGTTTCTCTCTGCACAGATCCTGCCTGACCTGCAATTCCCGTTTTTATTTCAGATTTCCAGCAGCTGCAGAATTTTGATCGCCTGCTATGGCTGGCAGCATCGTCAGAAAACAGTCTGCTCCAGTGAACAAGGCACCAGCCGCCCTGGGTGATCTATTTGTGGGTGACCGAGTAAAAAAGCCTACAAATGAGGTGATGCGTTTCGGCAGGAAGAACATGGAGAGACAATATAAAGCGATACAATTATTCAGGGGCTGCAGGTGCAGAGGGACCTGGACATCCATGTGCATAGATCATTGAAGTTGGAGGACAGGTGGAGAGAGCAATTAATAAATCATAGCATTCTGGGCTTTATTAATAGAGACTCAGAGTACAAGAACAAGGGGGTTATGCAGAACTTACAAAAGACACTAGTTAGACCTCAGCCAGAAAATTGTGTACAGTTCAGGGTACCACAGTAAAGGAAGGATGTGAACACATTGGAGAGAGTGAAGATATTTACAAGAATGGTTCCATGGATGAGAAACTTTAGGGGCGGAATTCTCCCATCGGGAGACAAACAGCCGACGGCGGAGTGAAACATGGAGCTCCGGCGTCGAAAGCCGCTCCTCGCCCCAATCCCCCCCCCCCCCCCCCCCCCGGGGGGCTAGGAGCGGCGGCGCGTGAATCTCGGGCGCCGGGCCTTGACGCTTGCGTCAAAGCAGCGCGCCGGGAATGACACGGCCGGCGGCGCCAAAGTGACGTTAGCTGCGCATGCGCAGGTTGGCCGGCGCCAACCCACGCATGCGTGGTTGCCGTCTTCCCCTCCGCTGCCCCGCAAGACATGGCAGCTTGATCTTGCAGGGTGGCGGAGGGAAAAGAGTGCGTCTTTTAGAGACGCCGGCCCGACGATCGGTGGGCACCGATCGCGGGCCAGACATCTCCTGAGCACGCCCGTGGTGCTTGATCCTCCCTCCGCTCCCCACAGGCCCCACACACAGAGGTCGCGCGCTGTTCACGCCGGCAGCGACCAACTGCGGTTGGCGCCAGCGTGAACCGGTTGGGTTCGGCAGGCCGCTCGGCCCATCCGAGCCGGAGAATCGCCGGTCGCCGTGAGAAACGGCGAGCGGCGATTCTCCAAGTGGCGTGTTGCAAAACGCGACACGGCATTTTGGGGGGGGGGGGGGGTGGGAGAATCACGGGGGTTGCCAGCGCGGCGTGGCGTGATTTGCCCGGCCCTCCCGCAATTCTCCCCCCGTCGTGGGGAGCAGAGAATCGCGTCCCAGTTATGTGGATAGATTAGGGAGTTTGGGACTGTTCTCGTTGGAGAGAAGGCTAGGAGGGGATTTGTTAGAGATATTCAAAATCATGACGAGGGCTGCACAGATTCGGTAGGGAGAAACTGCTCTCGCTTTTTGAACGATCAACAATGAGAGGGCGATTTACAAAAAAAGCAAATGTGATGTGAGAAAATCAAAATTACACAAGTGGTTGGGGTCTGGAATGAACTGCCTGGAAGTGTGGTGGAGGCAGGTTCAACTGAGGCATTCAAGAAGGCATTAGATGGTTACTTGAATAGAAACAATGCACAGGGGTATGGGGAGAAGTCAGGGGAATGCAACTAAGTCATATTTGTTTGGAGAGTTAGTGTAGACACAGTGGACCAAATGGCCTCCTCCTGCTCCCTAACAATCTTGTGATTCTGTTCTCTTTGATTTTTATCACAACATTGCGAACGTAGAAGATTTATGTACATTGTGTTTTGTTTATTTCATGTTTATACTAAAATCTGGGGCCATAAACCCTGGGTTGGGGACAGATGTCCTGACACCAAATACATTTAAATGGGACAACTTGTTTCCATATAGCTAGTTTCAATTTAAATAATGGTTTCCAGGAATGTCCCACTTAAAACAGTTTATTCCTGTGCTGAAAGTGACTTGCCAAAGTAGTGGACGTCCACTTCAAAGCAATGACAGCAACCTGCCAGGTAGTGAAAGTAAACTCTCAGAACAAATCCTGCGAGCGTCAACCTTTCACACAAAAGGCAAGAAAGCAGATGCAAGATTTCCGCACTCTTGGAAATTGTTGTCTGTCATTTATCAGCCCCTTAGTTGTCGCTCTACTCTCACCTTGTTTTAACTGGCAAGTCCTTTCCAAGTACAGACTGCTGAATCCTGAAATCTTTGTTAATACCTATGTATTATTATTACAGTTAATAATGAACTATTAACATGTTGAAATGGCCTACCCACTTCTCCCGAGGGGGCTTCTTGCATGTAGCATAATGTTCTTCAGTTAAATGTGGAACACGCTGTAAATTTCAGCACTTTCAGCCCTCCCACATGTTCCCAAACCCACTCGTTCCTGGAAGTAAAAACTCCCCCACAAAGTGTAGGCTCAGATGTGCAGAATAGAACTTTTGTACTTTGAGTAGCAGATTGGCTTTGAAACTATTACATGGCATGAGTCAATGTCCTCCAGAGAAGAGCGAAGAGCAATAATGTGTAAACAACACAATGTGAAAACAGGGATGCAAAAGAGCTTTTTTGGGCTCAACGATTGAATACAAACATAAAACAGGACAATTCCTGCAAAATCAAAATCCTTTTGGGGAGCGACAATTTCCAATCCCTTCTGACAATGTATGACATCAGTTAACAAGGTCAAAAAATTTGCTATTTTCATCGCTAGTCATAACTTGGCAGACAATAGAACAAGTGGTCTCGTTAGATTGCCTTTCCCCTCTCATTTATTGTTAAAAAGTCAGTATGATATTGCTTTGGTCATAGTTTCCCATCCAGTGAAAATTAATGTGCCATTAAAAAGGACAGATTCTGACCTTCTCGTCACCATAAAACACCCACTTTTGTTAAAAGCAAATTGAACATTGTGGGATTTCAATATTTTTGAGACGCTAATGTGAAAGATAATAGATCTTCATCTCCGATGTTACTCAAAGACCTGAATATTCACAGAGACGGAAGAGGTCTCCAAAATGGTGCCGGAAGTCCCATTCCCGAATCTGGGGCGGGATTCTCCAAACCCCCGCCGGGTCGGAGAATCGCCCGGGGCCGGCGTCAATCCAGCCCCCGCAGTGTCCCGAATTCTCCACCACCCAAGATTCGGCGGAGGCGGGAATCGCGCCGCGCCGGTCAGCGGGACCCCGCGGCGCTTCTCCGGCCCGCGATGGGCCGAAGTCCCGCCGCCGACAAGCCTCCCCGCTGGCGTGGATTAAACCACCTACTTTACTGGCGGGATTGGCGGCGCAGGCGGGCACTGGGGTCCTGGGGGGGCGTGGGGCGATCTGACCCCGGGGGGTGCCCCCACGGTGGCCTGGCCCGCGATCGGGGCCCAACGATTAGCAGGCGGGCCTGTGCCGTGGGGGCACTCTTTTCCTTCCACCTTCGCCATGGTCTTAACCATGGCGGAGGCGGAAGAAACCCTCCCCTGCGCATGCGGCGGTATGACGTCAGCAGCCGCTGACGCTCCGGCGCATGCGCAGACTTACGCCGGCTGGCGAAGTCCTTTCGGCCCCGGCTGGCATGGCGCCAAAGGCCATTCACGCCAGCCGGTGGAGCGGGAACCACTCCGGCGTGGGCCTAGCCCCTCAATGTGAGGGCTTGGCCCCTAAAGGTGCGAGACTTCCGCACCTTTGGGGCGGCCCGACGCCGGAGTGGTTGACGCCACTCCAACACGCCGGGACCCCCCGCCCGCCTGGTAGGGGAGAATCCCGGCCCTGGTATGCCACCATTTTCGCTGGGGATGGCTGTGGTTTGCTTATCAGTGGCTCACAGACACGTCAAAGTGTGTCTACCTTCAAACAGATGCTATTTCTGTTAATGGGATGTGCAAAGCATGGCTAGTGGGCTTTAGACCTTGGAGCAAAATTGTATAAAGCTACTGGAGTTATTTGGAGACTTGAGCAACCCTTTTGGATACATTCAAGGGTACCTTTGGGAGAGGTCAAGTGCCCTTTTGAAGAGATATGGTGCCCTTTGGGATTGTTGAAAATAGAAACAAATATGTGTAAAAAGTGGTTAATTGTCAAACGGTAAAGTCATCTAAATTCTTAAGCTCTACGTTTTTAAAACCAGTCTGCTTTGATTTCTTGCAGTTTCATTCGGCAGTCTGTTCACATAAGCTTGAGGGCAATTATAGCATTAATGCTGGATGACTGATTCCACAACCAATCGTCCATATATGTGGGGAGGAGTGTAAATTCACGGTTTCATTAACAGTTCTATAAACATAGAACATACAGTGCAGAAGGAGGCCATTAGGCCCATCGAGTCTGCACCAACCTACTTAAGCCCTCACTTCCACCCTATCCCCGTAACCCAATAACCCCTCCTAACCTTTTTGGTCACTAAGGGCAATTTATCATGGCCAATCCACCTAACCTGCATGTCTTTGGACTGTGGGAGGAAACCGGAGCACCTGGAGGAAACCCACGCAGACATGGGGAAAACGTGCAGACTCCACACAGAGAGTGATCCAGCGGGGAATCGAACCTGGGACCCGGCGCTCTGAAGTCACAGTGCTATCCACTTGTGCTACTGTGCAAAGTCTTTGATTAGGCGCTAAGTACACAAATGTTTGTTTTTATCAGGATTTAAGTACTTGAGGGAATGAAGTAATTGATACTTTATCAATTAGGGCTTTATTAAAATAATAAAATCATGAATAGAGACATGGGTTAGAAATAAATTGGCATAGGGGTTATCAAGGGACATGTGGATGAGGGGCTTTGGTTGGCCTGAAAGGTATGAGGGGTCATGGTGGGTAGAGGGGCATAGATTCGCCTGGTATGGCATGGGTTGGCATGAACAGGGCGTAAGGAGTGTGTAGTGGGGGAGGAGATATGGCATCTTGAGGTCTTTTTACAGCTGGGACAAAGCCTGGGTCTCAAAGGCAAGCCTTTCAAAACAGCCTGCTTCGGCACATGGCAGCCCTGTGGCTGCCTCCATAATTTATTCTTTGGTGGGGGGTGGAGAGAGAGAGAGAGCGGGGGGAGGGGGTAGGGGGAGAGCAGGTGGCAGCAGACCCACCATGTTGGGGGGGGGGGGGGTGGAAGAGAGAGCGGGTGCCAGCAGATTCACCATCTGAAACAAAAATTTGAATGTCCGCGAGGCACTTTCTGCCGAGCCACGTTTGCAGATGCTCCGGACTTGGGAGTCAAAACTCGTCGGTCAGTGTTCACTTTTGATTTTTATCACTATCTGGTATCATTGTTAGAGCACCAATCATTTCTCAGGAGCTTATGGAAGCCAGGGGTGGGATTCTCTGACCCCCAGCAGAATCCCCGGGCGGCGCGCGAATCCCGCCCCGCTGCCCCGACGCCGCCTGCCGTATTCTCCGATGCTCTTTTTGGGTGGGGTCGGGATTCACTCCATGCCAGTCGGGGGCCGTTGGCAGCGGGAAATGTCTCATAATCGCATTGATGTACCAGGATATGTATATCTCTGCTTGATGAACTGCCTCCGGCAATTCCCCGGGCCTCGATGGGCCGAGAGGCTGTCCGTTTTTGCCCAGTCCTGTCAGCGTGAATCACTCAACTCATGTACCGGCGACACCTGGCAGGTAGGTCGGCAGGGGCGGCCCTCTGGGGGGGAGGGGGGGGGTCTGACCCCGGGGGGGGGGACCCCACGGTGGCCTGGCCCGCGATTGGGGCCCACTGATCTGCGGGCGGGCCTGTTCTGTAGAGGCACTTCTTCCTTCTGCGCCGGTCCCTGTACGGCACCGCCATGGTGCAAAGAGAACCCTTTTCGCATGCGGCAATATAAGGCAGTCGGTCTGCGCATGCGCGGAACCACACTGAAAGTTCCGCGCATGCAGGAGATCACGCCGGCCCTTCGGCACATGCACGAACTCGCGCTGTCCCTTCGGCGCCGGCTGGAGCGGCGCCAACCCCTGCGGCATCCACCTAGCCCCCGAAAGTGAGGAGAATTCTCCCATTGACGTGGGGACTTAGTCCCCAGAAGGGAGAACCCGGCCCAGATGTCTAATTGAATTCAAATTGATGAACTGAGATGCAAGAAAGACAGTGGCCATGTGAAATGTGGAGAATTACGGATCCTTTCTGTAAAAAGAAGTCCTGCTTGATGCTTGGCCCACCTGAATAAAAGTTCATGCAATGATAAATTTGATCCACCACGTCTCATTCAAAATTACAACAATAAGTGAATTTCCCTCCCCAGTATTTGGGCAGTTCATCGAGCAAAGATATACATATCCTGGTACATCAATGCTATTATGAGACATTTTCCTTCCTGCTAGGTTCTGCTAATACATCATGCACCAGATGCTCCAATTCTGAGGCTGTGCGGAGGATCTGTGGCGTTTTACGTGGAAAACATTGGTGCCGCCCCCTCATCGATGCTGCGACCGGTGAGGGGCTAGCAGCCGCGCCTCGTAAAACCCCCGGCCTCCACTAAATAAATGTTGGAGAATGGCCGGATCCATTTCTGCACATGTGCACGGCGATGATCTGCAGCGGTCGCGCCCTGAAACATGGTGCCGGTCGTGCGCGGACCCGACCTGCCGGATAGTGCTTCCCTGGCCACCCCCCACCAGTCTCCCCAGCCCGCAGCACGGCTCCCGCCGACTGTGGCGGTGCTGCCCACAGTCCACAGCCGCCATGCCGGGTTCCCGCACTGCTGAGACCAGAAGTGAACCGCACCGTCGTCAACTTGGCCCATCGGGGGTGGAGCATTCGCAGAGGGCCTTCATGTGACACGCTAAAGACGTCCCAACGGTGCCTGTGGCACGCACTGCGATGATTCCGTTTCAGAGGGGATGGAGCATAGGAAACCTGCGTCAAACAGGCGCCGCTCCCCGATTTCAGTGTAAAAAAGGATTCTCCCCCCCGATTGCCGATAATGAAATCGGCGTCGGGGAACGGAGAATTGCGCCCCATTTATATACACACACGTGTGTTTTTTGCCATCTCTTTTTAGTATAGCCTCCATCAGCTTTGCATCCCTACCTGAACCATTCGGTCCTCTGGACATCCCTGGCTTTTTCTTCATCCCACAATTGTGGCAGGATCTTCAGCCACTTCATTCTACTCTTTGGAAACTGATTTCTTCTCTTTTTACCTTTCTGGCCAGGTTTTCAGCCACGTCCTGTAATTCTCCCACCAAGGCTCAGCCCTGCATCCTTTCACTTCTTCCCTCTTGCGTGGTTTTGTTGCTTTGCCATACAGGAAGCATTCTGTCAAGCAAAACCACTTCAGAAGTATCTTCTTCATTCGTTTAGTGAGCATTATTGTTGATTCAACGTTGTTTACTTGTGGCCGCTCGCAAGAAATCATTTTTGCGCGGCTTTGATTTTATTTCTTTCCTGGCAAACTTTTCGAAGGTTGCAACCAAAAGAATATAAACCAGCCTGTTTTAAATGAGTGTTTTAAAGTCTAACAACACCACGTTAAAGTCCAACAGGTTTGTTTCAAACGCTAGCTTTCGGAGCACTGCTCCTTCCTCTTCATTCACCTGAGGAAGGAGCAGTGCTCCGAAAGCTCGTGTTTGAAACAAACCTGTTGGACTTTAACCTGGTGTTGTAATACTTCTTACTGTGCTCACCCCAGTCCAACGCCGGCATCTCCACATCATGACTTCCAACGACACCTTTCAATTATTACATTCAGGCAAAAGGTCTTTTAAGATGGATGTCTTAAGAAATAATAAAACAAATAAAAAAGAAAATTATCATGATTTAATGTAGAAAATCAGAAAATTGTGTGAGAATTGTGAGAGATTCACAGTTGAAGACCTCCCCGATACCGGTAACTTAATTTCTGTAGTCTAACTAAAGCACATAATTACTTTAACCCACAGGAACAACATGCCATATGTTCAATGGGATTCTGCCAAATGTTTTTAATTCAGGCTAGGTGAGGGGGTTGCTTGAAAACTTTGAAAATAACTCTTGTTCAGATGTCACCAGTGATGACAAATAAACACAAATAAGTTGGAGGCCTTCTCCTCAGTGAATAGAGTGTCGAGTGGTGATTTGATGGAGGTGACCAAAATCATGAGGGGCCTGGACAGAGTAGAGAGAAACTCTTCCCATTGTCACAAAGGTCAAGAATCAGACAACAAAGTTCAAGGAGAAGGTGGGAGAATCAAAGGTGACATGAGTGAAAAGGTTTCTTTTTAAATGCAGCAACTGGTTTGAATCTGGAATGCATTGCTGTTAAATGTGGTGAGCCATGGCTTCCAATGAAGATTATTTGAAGCAAAAAGTTGGCAGGGCCAAAGGGAAAAGGCAGGGCATTGGGACTAGCTGAGTTGCTCTTGCAAAGAGTCAACACAGGCAGGCTGACTGGTTCCCTTCAGTGCTATAACCGTTCTTTTATTCTGTTAAATTGTAATGAGTGAGAAGTGAGGAGGAATGACCTGCAAGTTGATGTTCATTGTCAAGGGGGACTTTAATGGGGCACAATAGAGAGGTTTCAAACCAACCCACGTGATTGACATTTTCGTTGCTTTTTGGAAAGTCTTGAATTTGTTTTAAATGAAATAGTCTTCATCTGGTCTACCCTTTTGTACAGCACGGAAGGATTTTCTAAATGTAGTGCTGGGGAGGGGGGGGGGGGGGGATATAAGAAAGAGGTCTTCATTGCATTCCATATTATACCAAGAGAACTTGATTTTGTGATAAGGTGGTAAATCTGCAACAATCTAATCCGTAAGTAAGCAAAATTGAAACAATTATCGGCTGGAATTCTCCGGCTATTATAGAGTCAAAGAGGTCGACAGCACAGAAAAGGCCCTTCGGCCCATCACGTCTGCGCCGGTCAAAAACAACCACCTAAGTACTCTCATCCCATTTTCCAGCATTTGTCCCACAGCACATCGATATACTTCTTAAATGTTATGAGGATCTCTACCTCCGTCACCCTTTCAGGCAGTGAATTCCAGACTCCCAACACACTCTGTGTAAAAAGCTTTTTCCTCACATCCCCTCGAAATCTCCTGCTCCTTAAAATCTATGCCACTGGTCTCTGATCCCTTCATCAAGGGGAAAAGTTTCTTCCTGTCTAATCTATCTATGCCCCTCATAATTTTATACACCTGAATTATGTCTCCTCTGCTCCAAGGAAAACACCCCAGTTACCCAATCTCTCTCCATAACTAAAACTCTCCAGCCCAGGCAACATCCTGATAAATCTCCTCTGCACCCTTTCCAGTGCTATCACATCCCTCCTATAATGTGGATTCCAGAACTGCACACAATATTCGAACTGTGACCAAACCAAAGTTTTACACAGTTCCATCATAACCTCCCTGCTCTTAAACTTTATGCCTCGGCCAATAAAGGCAAGTATATCATATGCCTTCTTAACCCCTGTTTATGCCTGTCCTGCTTTGTTAATGGTTGAGTGTACATGCACACCAAGGTCCCTCTGATCCTCGGTGCTTCCCAGGGTCTTGCCGTTCATCAAGATTGATGTACCATCAATTGAACGCAAGACGAGTTGCTGAACAAAAGTATGGCTTTAATCTGCTAGATGTTAGCCCTGCGGTCGATTACAGTAGAAGGACGACCGCCGGGAGTACTGGGTATTTATACCCCGCCCTGGAGGCGGGGTTAACTCAGCCTCTCGACCAATCGGGGAGCCGTCACATGATTGGTCGCAACCAACCGGTCGAGAGGCACATGACCGACCAGGGCCAATGGTAAGCCGGTTTTCTGCACCAATGGCAGGCAGCTATGCTACCACCACAGGCAAGTATATCATATGCCTTCTTAACCCCTGTTTATGCCTGTCCTGCTTTGTTAATGGTTGAGTGTACATGCACACCAAGGTCCCTCTGATCTTCGGTGCTTCCCAGGGTCTTGCCGTTCATCAAGCATTCCCTTGTCTCGTTAGTTCTGCCCAAGTGCTTCACCTCACACTTATCAAGCTTGAATTCCATTTTGGGATTCTCTTTTCCTGTTGGCAGTGTGGAATGGCATGGCTTCAGTGAGAAATCCCATTGACAAGCGGTGGGAGTAAAGAATCCCGCTGTCAGCAGATGGCGTGCTGCCGAGAAACACGCTGCAGGGGCACCGGAGAATCCCACAATCGTATTACATTGACTTCCAATAAAGTTGTAAGACACGGTTGTTATTCATTTTGAAATATAGAGTCGGAAGATCAATAACTAAAAAAAGCAGGAACAACAAATATTTCAAATGAGTTGCAGTGAATATTCTCACTCTAAGGATTCATTAGGGGGGAGAATTCTTCCACACCCTTGCCGGCAGCAACGATGGTGGGTGGGAGAATTTGGCGGAAGGCCCAAAATTCGGTTTCACGCTTGAATTAATTTACAGCGGGCTGATCCTTAAAATCTATGCCCCTTGGTCACTGATCGCTGGCATTGGTAGCTGTAATGACAGATCAGGAATTCCGCTAAAGGCCATCGTGAAACCGATTTCAATCCCACTAATTGGGTACAAATGAAGACCCGACCAGGATATTTCCCAGTGCCCGATTTACAGTCCTACTAGTGGATACCATGCCAGTCCACAACATGTATTAACCAACATGGTATGCAAAAGTCAGGGCTCACCTGAAGAAGGCCTGGGGCTGCCTTTGACTGCCAGTGACCCGGGGCCCTGGAACACCACAGCAGTGGGTGGGGGATATCATCTATAAGGTGGATCTCCCAGCTTCAGTGTCTTCGAAAAGGGCCATCTTCTTTCTTCATTTTTTAATAAATTTAGAGTACCAAATTATTTTTTCCAATTAAGGGGCAATTTCATGTGGCCGATCCACCTATCCTGCACATCTTTTGGGTTTTGGAGGTGAAACCCATGCAGACATGGGGAGAATGTGCAAACACCACATGGACAGTGACCCAGAGCTGGGATTGAACCCGGGTCCTCGGCGCCATGAAGCAGCAGTGCTAACCACTGCATTACCGTGTCGCCCTTCCATCTTCTTTCTTCTGTGGTGGGTCAGCGATGTCGGGCCCCTTTCCAATGTTTAAAAGTAGGACACACGTCATCAAGTCCAAGTCCAAAGACGGGCAGGTTAGGTGGATTGACCATGATAAATTGCCCTCAGTGACCAACAAGGGTTCGATCGCCCCCCGCTCCTCCAGGACCCCGGGGGCCTGCTCGCGCCGCTGAGCCCGCCGTTCCAGAGGTGGTTTAAACCTCGGCGGCGGGAGAGGCCTCCCAGCGGCGGGACTTCGGCCCATCCGGGCCGGAGAATCGCAGCAGGGGCCTCTCCGATCGGCGGGGCGAGATTCCTGCCCCCGCCACTTCCCGGGTGGCGGAGAATCTCTGCCACGGAGGGGGCGGGATTTTAGGCGCCCCCAGGCGATTCTCCGACCCTGCTGGGGGTCGGAGAATTTCGCCCCAGGTTAGGAGAGGTTATTGAGTTATTGGGTTACGGGGATAGGGTGGAAGTGAGGGCTTAAGTGGGTCGGTGCAGACTTGATGGGCCGAATGGCCTCCTTCTGTTCTGTATGTTCTATGTTTTAAGTCTGCCCCAGAAAATGGTGCAAATGGTATGAGGTGGTTTCCCGTCGGCCTCCCAAACGGGAACTAGTCCCCATTCCGGCCGTGACATGGGTTTTATTCGCGGATGGGGGAATTCTGATCCACATTTCTAATTAGGTTGTCAATAAATAGACAAATTCTCCTTCATTACATGGAAGTCCAAGGTAAACAATAAGATGGAACAAAAGGGAGAATCCTGTTTTACGACTGAATCGGGGGCAGAGCATCCGTAAAAAAAGGTGCCAAAACAGCATCATCGGAGAGTACACCGTATGCCGTTGGGACTGCCTCAGGACGTTGCCTGAGGCCCTCCCTGCAGCTCCGTCCCTGATGGACCGCACTCACTTTGGCGCGATTCACTTGTGCATTCAGTTTTCATGAACTGCGTGTGGCGGCTATGGACGCTGGCTGGAGGGGGGGGGGGGGGGGGGGAGGAGGTTTTGGCAAGGGCTGGGGACTGGTGGGGGGTGGCCCAGGGGTGGAGAGGGGTGTTCCAGGGGGGCACTATCTGGCAGGTCGGGACCGCGCGGCCGCCGCCATGTGGTACGACTTGGCAGCTGCAAGTCGTCTGTGTGCTCATGCGCGGCCACGGACCTGGCCATTATCCGGCCATTTTTGGCACGGGAGCCAGGAGTTCTACCGGTGCCGCTGCTAGCCACTCGCCAGTCCCGGAATCGGTGAGTGTTCGGTGTCGATTTTGGCATCGTTAAATGCCACAGTTCCCACGCTGGCATTGGCACTTAGCCGCAGAATCAGGGAATCCAGCCCAAAACCATTCATTCTGAATTCTCCATTTCTAACTGCAATTATGCTTATTGTGGATTTTTTCCTCAATTCATCTATTACCTGGAAGCTACATTCCATATAAAATAGCCTTCCTGCTAGCATAAAATGGTTTGACACTTAGCAACTCAGCAAGTAATATCAAATGCATATATTAGGAAGGTTAAATTAGTCAAACACAAATTTTAAGCCCAAACTGAAACTATTGTTCATGTATCTTTGGATTTCTGTGATTAGAAGAATAAAACATTGGGTGTGATTTAACTAAAAAGTCAGTCCTGGGTGGGATTAGCGGGGTCATTCTCAGCACTTGCAGTGTTGGGAATGACCCTACCATCGAACAACAGTCAGTTTAATTTTCAGACCCTGGCAGGGAATGCTGCATTTTAGCATAGTTTCCTGCACTGAGGCGCTCCGCTTGTGCAGGAAGACATTGGGGCACCATTTTTCAACGGCACCTTGATCGTTTGACCCCTGACACAAACACCCAGACCTCCCGCCAGCACCCCCCCCCCTCCCAATGCCCCAATCCACCTCGAGGGATCCTCAAGCACCCTACACCCCACCACACACTGGCAGGGCACCCTCAGCCCATCCCCGTTGGGGGCAAAATGCACCGTGGCACTGCTAGCCTGGGGCCCTGACAATGCCCCTGGCAGCTTGGCAGTGCCAGCAAGGCTGGCACCCGAGTGGCACTGCCAGAGTGCCCAGGTGGCACTGCCAGGCTGGCAGTGCTAAGGTGCCCAGTAGTGTCAGGATGCCAGCCTGACCAGAGGCCAGCCACCTGGGGCCTCCAATTGCCCGTGAGCACCCCACCCCCCCTCCAAGTACTGTTTCACCTGGCCCCTGTCGTTGGGGACCAGTGCTAAATGGATCACAGCTGGGGTCCCCTTGGCAAGGCCGACAGATGCCGACTGTTGGTTAGATCCGGCAGCAGCATAGCTAAGTGAGCTGTTAAGTTCTTTTAACTCTGCAAGTCTGGGTCCCGCCCATTGTGGGCAGGATCTAGATCGTGACGTCTTGCGTGATTTCATTAGATCTCGCGAGGCGTGATGACCGTCGGGAATCCAGGAAGAGGCCTCTCCCGGGATCTCCCGGCCGTGTCCCATTCCGATTCCGGCTGGACACGGCCGACAGATTGCACCATTGAGTTCTGCTAACTACAAACCTAAAACAAAACATTCCATTTATGGAAACTCAGAGGGGGTTCATTAATGGTATCCGCAATCAACTCACGTCTGACAGCGTCCTGTGGGGATACAAGCCTGGGGGCCCTGGTAACGGCGCCGTGGCCGCTCCCTCCCACGAGGTATACCACGAGTCCGGTGGTGGCGGCTACCCTCAAGATTTGGGGGCAGTGGAGGCGACATAGGGGAGAAGTGGGGGGCTCGATGGAGGCTCCGTTAAGGGGGAACCATAGGTTCGTCCCGGGGAACATGGATGGGGGATTTCGGGGATGGTATAGAGCGGGCATTAGACAGCTGAAGGACCTGTTTATCGACGGAAGGTTTGCGAGCCTGGGGGAGTTGGAAGAGAAATTTGGGCTCCCGCCGGGAAACATGTTTAGATATCTGCAGGTAAAGGCATTTGCTAGACGGCAGGTGGAGGGATTCCCTGCGCTCCCCGCGAAGGGGGTGAGTGACAGGGTGCTCTCGGGGGTCTGGGTCGGGGAGGGGAAGATATCCGATATCTACAAGCTTATGCAGGAGAAGGAAGAGGCGTCAGTAGAGGAGCTGAAAACGAAGTGGGAGGGGGAACTGGGGGAACAGATCGAAGACGGTACATGGGCTGATGCCCTGGAGAGGGTAAATTCTTCCTCCTCGTGTGCGCGGCTTAGCCTCATCCAATTCAAGGTGCTGCATAGGGCCCACATGACTGGGACGAGGATGAATAGGTTCTTTGGGGGTGAAGATAGGTGTGCCAGGTGCTCGGGGAGTCCAGCGAACCATGCCCATATGTTCTGGGCATGCCCGGCATTGGAGGAGTTCTGGAAGGGGGTGGCGAGGACGGTGTCAAGGGTGGTGGGATCCAGGGTCAAGCCAGGATGGGGACTCGCGATCTTTGGGGTTGGGGTAGAGCCGGGAGTGCAGGAGGCGCAAGAGGCCGGTGTGCTGGCCTTTGCGTCCCTAGTAGCCCGGCGAAGGATTTTGCTACAGTGGAAGGACGCGAGGCCCCCAAGCGTGGAGACCTGGATCAATGACATGGCGGGCTTTATTAAGCTTGAGAAGGTTAAATTCGCCCTGAGAGGATCGGTGCAAGGGTTCTTTAAACGGTGGCAACCTTTCCTCGACTTTCTGGCTCAACGATAGGGTACTGGGACAGTAGCAGCAGCAACCCGGGGGGGGGGGGGGGCGTTGATTATGTTAGCTTATTTTATTTAAATTTGATTTATCTAATTTTAATTTATGGTTAAGTTCTCTTGTTTGGGGGGGGGGGGGGTGGGGGAATGTGATACATGTGATGTTACGGTATGGGGGGAATTGTGGGTGTTATGGGGCTGTTAGTTGCATATTACTGCTTTTTGCTATACTTTTTGTTATATTTTCTGCAAAAAATTCCAATAAAAAAATTAAAAAAAAAAAAAAAAAAAAAAAAAAAAACTCACGTCTGACGACAGACCATTTGACAGCCATTGCATTCTCAGGATTTATTAATTGTGCATTATACAATCTTCGTTACCAGTACAAATACACCTCCGTCTAGCCTATAAATTTGTTTTAGCATGGGAAAAGGGTTCACTGTCCATGCAATTCTCTTTACTTACCACTTTTTCCTTCGAACAGTACAAGTGGAAATCTTTTGAGATGATAGCAGCATATTGGAGGAGGACTTTACTTATGGTCTGCAATAAAAAGGAAAGATATAACCACCAAGTTCTGGGCAAATAAATTGCCTGCAATATTTTTCTCAAGATAATTAGGTGCATGAAACACTTTATAGACTGTGATGTGGCGATGCCGGCGTTGGACTGGTGTGAGCACCATAAGAAGTCTTACAACGCTAGGTTAAAGTCCAACAGGTTTGTTTCGAATCACTGGCTTTCGCAGCACTGCTCCTTCCTCAGGAGGAGGTGATTCACCTGAGGGAGGAGCTGTACTCCGAAAGCTAGTGATTCTAAACAAACGTGTTGGACTTTAACAAAGAACAAAGAAAAATTACAGCACAGGAACAGGCCCTTCGGCCCTCCAAGCCTGCGCCGATCCAGATCCTCAATCTAAAACTGTCGCCTATTTTCTAAGGATCTGTATCCCTCTGTTTCCTGCCCATTCATGTATCTGTCTAGATACATCTTAAACGACGCTATCGTGCCCACCTCTACTACCTCCGCCGGCAATGCATTCCAGGCACCCCCCATCCTCTGCGTAAAGAACTTTCCACGCATATCTCCCTTAAACTTTCCCCCTCTCACCTTGAACTCGTGACCCCTAGTAATTGAGTCCCCCATTCTGGGAAAAAGCTTGTTGCTATCCATCCTGTCTATACCTCTCATGATTTTGTAGACCTCAATAAGGTCCCCCCTCAACTCGTCTTTCTAATGAAAATAATCCTAATCTATTCAACCTCTCTTCATAGCTAGCACCCTCCATACCAGGCAACATCCTGGTGAACCTCCTCTGCACCTTCTCCAAAGCATCCACATCTTTTTGGTAATGTGGCGACCAGAACTGTACGCAGTTCTGTGGCCGAACCAAAGTCTTATACAACTGTAACATGACCTGCCAACTCTTGTACTCAGTACCCCTTCCGATGAAGGAAAACATGCCGATGCCTTCTTGACCATTCTATCGATCTGCGCAGTCACCTTCAGAGTACAATGGACCTGAACACCCAGATCTCTCTGTACATCAGTTTTCCCCAGAGCTTTTTCATTTATCGTATAGTTCGCTCTTGAATTGGATCTTCCAAAATGCATCACCTCGCATTTGCCATTTCTCCGCCCAACTCTCCAATCTATCTATATTTTGCTGTATTCTCTGACAGTCCCCTTCACTATCGGCTACTCCACCAATCTTAGTGTCGTCTGCAAACTTGCTAATCAGACCACCTATACCTTCCTCCTGGTCATTTATGTATATCACAAACAACAGTGGTCCCAGCATGGATCCCTGTGGAACACACAGGTCACAGTTCTCCATTTTGAGAAACTCCCTTCCACCACTACTCTCTGTCTCCTGTTACCCAGCCAGTTCTTTATCCATTTAGCTAGTCCACACTGGACCCCACGAGACTTCACTTTCTCCATCAGCCTACCATGGGGAACCTTATCAAATGCCTTTCTGAAGTCCATGTATATGACATCTACAGCCCTTCCCTCATCAATCAACTTTGTCACTTCCTCAAAGAATTCTATTAAGTTGGTAAGACATGACCTTCCCTGCACAAAACCATGTTGCCTATCACTAATAAGCCCATTTTCTTCCAAATGGGAATAGATCCTATCCCTCAGTATCTTCTCCAGCAGCTTCCCTACCACTGATGTCAGGCTCACCGGTCTATATCTATCTGAATTATCCCTGCAATTAACCTGGTGTTGTAAGACTTTTTATAGACTGTAGCAGAGCTTGAGAAACAAAACTTCTGTGAGCTCAGAGATTGCATTTTCTGTTGCCTTTTTACCGTCATTATGAATTGTATCTCGTTGAATATCTTTTGAATAGTAACAGCATGTGGAAAAGTTTCTTTGAATATATCTATCAAAGTGACACAACGATAATTCAGGAAAGAAAACTGAATAACAACCCTGTTGCTGCGTTGACGGATGGGCTTCACAGACGTAGTAATCACCATGTATCACATTTATCCCTTTTCAAACATTCCAAGCTCTTGTGACTGTAGGATTGTTAATGCGGGTACCTTAGCAAATCTTCTCATGAAATGTGCCAGTGCCTCTGGGTTCGGGCATTCAAGCTTTTTGATAATCTCGAAACTTTGATTAAGTTGTGTGAAGACATCCACGACAGAGCAAGAGAACAAAGCATGCTCAGAGGTTTGCAGGAACTAGATTAAATCAAAAATATACAAAATGCATGATAGTTAATCTCTTAAAACAAGCTAGTGAATTCTATGAAATTTAGTTTACAATCTGTTTCAACTGAAATAACGGGCACGGTTCAACAGAAACACTTCTAGGTGTCATTTCGGGCGTGGTTGGCGGGGTGTTTTCCGATGACCACATTGGCGAGATCGCGGCTCATATTTAACGGCATTTTGTTCCGGAAATGAGGCCCCACGAGCTTCACACCATTACTGGCTGTCTCGCTGTCTGATTTGTCAGACTCGTGTCTCAGGGTCTCGCTGCTAACAAGGAGGAGCTGCTTTTAAACACTCACTCCCAGTCAATCCACAAGCATGGCAGCACGCAGACCTGCTCCTCGCTTTAGGAGTGCCGATCTCACTCGGCTTCTCGACGATGTCAATGCAAGATGGGACATCCTGTTCCCCCGAGGAAATCGGAAGACCAGCAGCAGGACCACCAGTACCGCCTGGGAGTCAGTACCAGCGCTGTCAGTTCGGGCACATGACCAGGAGGACTGCTGTCCAATGTAGGAAGAAGCACATTTGTCTTCGTGCTTGCTCCTCAGAACCCCCGGCACCCACCGGCACAACAGGTGCAGTGCCCACACATGCCACCTGCTATAAACCCCCTGTCTCAAGTGTGTTGTTCTTGTCAGACAAAATTATCCTTCCCTCTCACTGACCACATGTCCATTCCCTCGCTGGATCTCCATTTGATGGGGAAGGGCTATCTGAAGTTGTCCCCCACCTGCTATATCCCAAGGGAACATCTCGGAGGAGAGCTCCGAGGAGACCATCAGAGAGATGTCACAGCTATCATCCTCCACCACAGAGACACACATTACGGTGGATGACATTAGTGGACAGGCTTCTGGGGCACAATCTGGTGAGCACCACGCAGTTTCTGATGCACATCACGTGGAGGAAGGAACATCCAAGGGAGTCAGCAGTCGGCGGTCCGCTGGTTCCCAGGGCTCAGCTGAGTGCCAGTCAGATGCCGGGCCTTTGGAAAAGTTAATCCCAGAGCTGATGCAGATGTTAGGACATGGCTGTGAGTTTCAGGAGGGGGTGTCAGTGACATTCCAGTGAGAGCATATTCTATTGGAGGAGTCCTAAAGGCAACGTGGCCATTATTGCGAGTGTGGCGACCACATTGGAACGCCTGAAGCACAAGGTCAGTGTCTCGAGTGGTGGTGCCCAAGGCATGGTTCAGTGCGTGACGACCATGGCTAAGGGCGTCGACAACATGTGTCCCAGTCATTGAGGGACATGTTTCAGGTGAACATTGCAGACCACGGTCCAGTCGCTGAAGGGCATCACTGAAGGCGTCGGCACCATGATGTAGACAATGGGGAGCCACCAGGATTGGCAGCTCACTCCAGACAATGCAGTGGACTATGAAATATGAAGAAGAGATCACTAAAGCATGTTACCCCGAAATATGTGCAGCCTCTGTCACATTAATTTTCACAGCGGCCCTATCTGCATCCTCACCCCCTGTTGCCCTCCACCCTCCCCATCCCTCGCCCCCCCCCCCCCCCCCCCCCCATGCACAGTGGTCCAAGATCAAACGCCCCCAATGCAGACCTCTTTCAGAGGATGGGAGTGAGTGCACTGTCAGCAGTAAGACAGGAGTCAGACGTTGGCATAAACTGAGGAGCACCAGAGCTAATGACACAGCACGTTATCATCACACTCCTGCCTTGTATATTGACCCGCTGATAGTCCCAACACAGGCTCATCACCCTCGGGTGATGTTACACAGGCCCTGGGAGGGTGGAATATGGAGATCGGGGAATGGGGTGGGGGGGAGGCGGAGTAAGGAGGGAAATGGGTGGGAAGGAAAAGAATGCGGGAAGGGGGGATTAGGGGTAAAATGGGCATGAGAGAGGGATGTTTGGGGGGAAGGAGGGGAATGGAGGAGGGGGTATTTGTGGGAAGGAGGGGAATCAGGTGAGGTGGGGATTGGTGGGAAGAGGGGTTGGAAGGGGGGGGAGAGCTGAATGACAAAACCACGTCCTATGAGAATTGGGCGAGGATGAGGGTCTCTCAGGTCCTCCGGGCATGTTGGACCCTTGTCACCGCTGCCTGTCCTTTATCCTCCAGCTCCAACTATGGGTCCTTCCCGGGCACGTCCTCCATCTCCTCCTGATATGCCTCCTCCTCAGCTAAGGCTACATCTTCCTCTCCGTCCACCTCTGGCACGTTGCTCCACTCCTGTGCCAGGTTGTGGAGGGCACAGCAGATCACCAAGAAGCTGGAGACCTTCTGAGGGTGTACGGCAGTGCACCAACAGATCGGTCCAGGCATCGGAACTGCATTTTGAGCAGTCCGCTGCACCGCTCAATGACAGCATGGGTGGCAATGTGGACCTTGTTATATCAAGACTCCGCCTTGGTCTTCAGCCTCTGCACTGGTGTCATCAGCCAGGAACTCAGCAGGTACCCCTTATCCCCCAAGAGCCAACTCATCATCCGGGGGTGGTTCTCGAAGACGTCAGGGATCTCCGTGTGTCCCACGATGTAGCTGTCATGCATGCTCCCTGGGGAATGTGCACACACGTGGATGATCTGGAGGTACTGGTCGAAGACGAGTTGAACATTCAGAGAGTGGAATCTCTTCCTGTTAATAAAGGGCACTCAGAGAGACCGGCAATCAGTTAGGGCTTCCATCCCGGGACCCTTAAATCCCCCTAAGCCTCTCACACCCTTACATGTCCCGCCTTCTCTCAGAGTACCATCCAGCGAGCCAGTTGTTCTGGAGAACCTCGCTCTGCACACTCACCCCCGGCCACATCAGGAGCCCCTAGACGCTAGACCTTAGCTAGGAACATTAGGGAGGCCATGCTCAAGTACTCTCCCCACTTACCCTTTGGTCAAGAGGATACTCCCAGCGCTGAAGCCCAGCTCTTGAGTGTTTGAGTATTGGCTGCCGCCTCTGGTGCTGAAGCTTCTAAAGGTCAGGCAGCATATCCTGGCTTCAAAATTTGATTGAAAAGCGATGCAATAATCAACGTCTGAGACATGTCACTTGTAACCACAAGAATTTACTTGGGAATATTTTGTTTATTAAATGGCCAACAGTGAAAAAGGTTTGAAAATCAACTATGTAAGATTTCACATATCACACTAATCATTGAACAAGTCAACGCCGCTGTCCCATATTGGTACCAATACAAAAAAAACCCAAATGCATGGGGTTGGATTCTCCACTGTCGGGATTCTCCATTGCGCTGGCAGCCCAGGGGTTTCCCAATGGCATGAGGCTGCCCACAATGGGAAACCCCAAATCTGGTGCTGCAGACACAGAATCCCGCCCATGTAATCACCCCTCGTAGGTTCCTCAACAGAAATGGAGGATAACCCTGAGAATGTCCAGAACTTTGTCGTAGATATGAGTTATCCATCAATGTGTTACTTGTTCCATGTATCAGTGCCATTCTCCGTCCAGGAGCCGCAGCTGTGCAGGACCTCCTCCATGGTCCAATCTCACCGGAAGAAAATCTTGGCATCCAAGATGCAGTTGAACATCCTTGACTTCCAGCGCGTTTAACCCGCGGTGACGTGCCAGTTACGTGCAGCACTCACTACACCAGCTCCAAAAGCATCAGCAATCTAGAAAATAATTTCTTCAACAGCGTCATCAGGTGGCCCATTTGGATCAATGTCACTCAGCAGGTCCTGCAGCATTTTCTCACTTCAAACTGGATCACCTTCTGGACTCATACGTTACCCTGAGCCCGGTGTTCCAGGACCCAGGCATCCCAGAAAAAATTGTCCTTTCTGACTACAGAAAAGAAAGGAAGCAGCAACAGCAGCCACCAGGCATCTGCAGCCACCAGCAGGAGCAAGCAGCAAATACAACCTGCAGCTGTGAAGTGCTCTCACAACTAACAAGGCCAATTCCTCATTAGCCTTCAGCTATGAAGCTAGAAGCTGCTCACAGTCAAAGAGAATTAAAGTGACCTTCAGCATAGAACCATGAACAGGGTTCTGCCCTGGATGTATTTGGTAGGACAGCCAGGCAGCAGCTCTAGTTGCCCCTGTTATGGGTATCCACAGGATTTAAAGGTAGTTGAAGGCCTCACAGACAAAAAGCCCCTCACTGCAACGTCCCGGGGTGACCCCGACTTGGAACGCTTCTGTCCTCCCAACGAGCATTGGAGCAGTAGCTTCATTGTCCTGGTGCTGCATGCCGGAAAACTGAAATGGCTGCTCACCTCCTCAGTTCCCCATTGCAGCCATTGCACCAGCTTCACGTTTTTGAAAAGGAGTACTAAACAAAGCCCGCGTGAATTCTCGCTGGGGAGCCGGTTAATTCCCGGGAGGCCGTTCCATTCAACTTCAATCTCGCTAATGAGATGAAAATTAATGCAAATGAGGGTTGTTAATATGCTCACCATACTCTGGAACTCGCCATCGGGAGCGGGTCGGATAGATAGCAAACATATTCGCACCTGCCGCAAATCTAGATTTTGGCCTTTCCCGCTATTTAACCGGCATGTCCAGATCCATGCTGGCAAAACGCAATGGTGAGACTGTGCCCAATACTTATGGTTAGTGCAAAATTCACAAAATATTCGTTAAGTGTTGCGAATTATCTTTTAGATAACTTAGAAAATGATTATGACACTTGCCCCATCTTTTTTATCTCTCTCAAGTGCTCCATGAAGAAACTCCATTGATACAGCTTCGTTTTCATCCAGCCAATCAATGGCAAAGGGCTCAAACCACCTGATAAAAAGTCAGAATATGTTATATTGCAATGCATGATTGTATTTATTTAATGTATCATTGACCAATATCAACTATTCTATCGAACTATTATGTAAACTTATCGTGTTTTCTATTAGTTTTAAGACGAGCCTTCTTATCTACGTTACAATTTATTTTTCTTGACTGTATTCCATTTACCATGGGTGAAAAAATGTAACTTGGGGAATGAGAGCAACATGGCACCGTGTGCAAGGACTCGACCCACCAAATATGACCCCACAGGCCACCTCCTCACCACCCCAATGCATCCCCCAGCAGTCCATCCAGCCCTCACGGAAGCCCTCCCTGGCCAGCGGCACGGATCCCGGCCGAGTGCGGTGGCGTTGGACACAGTCTGCAGCTGCCACGCTGGGTTCCTGACTGCTCAGAGCACGCGCCATCCGCGCATTTGGAACTCGGTCCATCAGGGGCAGAGCATTGCGCGAGGGCCTTCTGATGATGCGGCAACGGCATTTCAACAGCGTGTGGCACGTGACGCGATAACTCCATTTCGGAGGGGGGATGGCGACTCGAAAACCAGCGCAGCCCCCGATTTGGGCATCAGAAGAGATTCTCCGCCCGATCGCCGATTACGATATAGGCGTCGGGCACCGGAGAATCCTGCCCATTGTTCTCCCACCAGAGCTGAATTGCTTCTGGTTTTCGTTGGTGTGAGGAATGGTGCCCAGAAGCGATTCACTGGCCCTTCCCATGCATTTTTATGCATAGTGGGGAGCGCAAGGGATTCTGTTCCAAATTGCAGTACTGGGCCTCCCGCACAAAATCTCAGGTAGCCTGTTGGGAAACTAACCGCAATGTTTGGAAACATAGAGCTATGATTAACAGCTCCTGACCACCTCTTCTTGCTGTGAAAAAGAGGAAGTGAAAGCACTTAACTCCTAGATGTTTATAAACATTGCAGTTAGGTTCAAAGTAAACTACTTGAGATGCATTCCATTGTGAAGGGAAATGAAAATAAATAATCCAGGCATCTGGCTGTCTGGAAATTGTTAAGGACAGCCTACTAAAAGCCTTTTCTCCTAGAAGTGAATAGAATGTTTGTAGATAAAAAGATCTGCGGGGGGGGGGGGGGGGGGGGGGGGTTTAAAGCCTTGTGATGTGGCTTTGGCTTTCTGTGACGTAACAGCTGCTGCTTTCGAGACATCTGTCTGAGGCAGCAGGTGTAAGCGACAGGTGAGTGGAAAAACAGTAATGTTTTCACTGTTTCTTCCTGGACTGCTCTTTAGTTTCCAGGCAGGGGTGGCTTATTGTGGGTGGTGGGGGGTTCTCTCTTATCGGGGGGGGGGGGGATCTCTGATAAGGGGGTGTTCCCTGTTATGGGGTCACTGATGGGGTTTCTGATATAGGGGGTCTGGTGGGGGTCTCTGTAAGGGGGTCTGATGGGGGGGGTCACTGATGCGGGAGTCTGGTGGGGGTCTCTGATGCAGGAGTCTGGTGGGGGTCTCTGATAGGGTCTAGGGTGGGTACGATTTGTATTGTCGAGGCCCCTCTGATGGACTTTGAAGGCATCTACTTTAAATATTTACCCTTTGGCCCACTGCAAGATCTACTGCATCAGGGCCATGCTGTCAAATGCTTGCACCAATCCACACCCGCATGAATCCCGGCCCAGAGGGATGAAGCATCACAGAGACATGGAGAATCTGCTGTCCAGCCCGTTGATATGATGCAAATGGTTCAAATGATCCATTTTCAGCCTTCCGCTGACGTGGAAAGCAAACTTCGATGCTGTTGTTAGCGCAGGACTGGAGCTTTGGAATGGGATCAGCATCGATCCCATTTTCCCCGACACAATATCCTCTGCCACATCAGGAACTTCACTACCAGTGGGGGAAAATCCAGCTCATAAAGTTGCACTCCAGAGATTTGAGCACAAAAATCTGGGCTAATACTCCATGGAGTACTGAGGGAGTGCTGCACTGTCGGAGTGTTGGCTTTTGGATGAGACGTTAAACCGAGGCCCATGGTACTATTTTGAAGAGAAATAGGGGTTATTCCCGGTGTCCTGGCCAATATTTATCCTTCAGTCAACATCATGAAAATAGATAACCCAGTCTCACTGCATTGCTGTGGGACATGGCTGTATACAAAATGACGGCTGTGTTCCTATATTGTACCCAGTGGCAACAGATGAAAAGTATTTTGTTGGCTGTAAAGTGTTCTGGTGGATAGATTCTTGATAAGCAAGGGCGTGAAATGTCATTGGGGACAGGCAGGAGGTTACAATCAGATCAGCCATGATTTTGTTGAATGGCAGAGCAGGCTTGCAGGGTCAAGTGGCTTACCACTGCTCCTGATTCCGGTGGCACAGTGGTTAGCACTGCTGCCTCACAGCCAGCGACACAAGTTCGATTCCGACCTCGGGTGACTGTCTGTGTGGAATTTGTACATTCTCCCCGTGTCTGCGTGGGTTTTCTCCGGGTGCTCCGGTTTCCTCCCACAGACCAAAGATGCGCAGGTTAGGTGGATTGGCCATGATAAATTGCCCCTCGGTGTCCAAAGGTTAGGTGGTATTACGGCGGTAGGGTAGGGGATTGGGCCTAGGTAGGGTAATCTTTCGAAGGATCGGTGCAGACCCGATGGGCTGAATGGCCTCCTTCTGCAGGGTAGGGATTCTATGATTTTTGATGCTAATTGGTATACAGTTGTGAAAGGTTCTACAGAATGCAAGTCTTTCTTTTCTTGATGACTACATAGTAGATTGCTACTGAGCCAGTTATTGCTTTCACCCTGAATACCCAGAACTTTAAGAAACATGCTGACAAACTGATTATCTGTAGTCCTACCTATGTAGTAAGATTAAACGCCACATTGCCAAATCAATCTTTCAGTGGAGTGAAATAGACGGAAGCTCTTAAGCCAATTATGGTAAACCCTTTCATACAAAAAACACAGGAGATGGTCAAAGGACCAACCTATCATAAAGAAAATAACTAACGTAAGGCCAATGGGTCACTGGGCACTTAGAACCAGCAGAAATGGTGTGTCTAGATTTCACATTCACAAAAGTAATGGCTCATACGCCTCAGGTAAGTTACAACACCAGACCTTCGACACCCTGGGAGTGAGTGTCTTAAATCTTGCTTTTGTAATTTAGTTAGCTGATTTAACATTTCCATGCCAGATTCATCAGTATTACCTTTATTAAAGTGAGATACTCCTCCAGATTTCTTGAATATGATCATGGCACGATACATTACAATTACAAGAACAACCAGGAATAGGAATTCTAATCAATGCAAGATCTATTTCTTTATCTATGTTTTTCTTCCATCTTCAAACCAATTACTATCATCCATTCTCCCCCAGCTGAGGCTGGCCCACTTAAATCTCTACAGTCACCCTCAATATAATCAACTAGCAGGAAACATAATGCCGCAGGATAAATCAAATAATCTCAGCGCTTCCACTTCCCGGATATAATTCAGCACACATTTTATTGCTTCATGAGCATTCCAATCCTACGTGCGTCGGCTCACCATTTGGACAAAGAGCACACAAGCAGAAAGATCTTAAGTCAGTCGTGGAGGTCAAGCAAGAGTAATGAAATATGTCAAGACGTCGCACTGTGCAAAACATAATCAGAACCAGAGATCCAGAGGCCAAATAACTGTTTATCATTTTGGATTAGGCACATGTACAATGATTGATAAATAAGGATATGTTAATAATTTTGTCTGAACAAATGCCATTAGAGATCGGGGGGGGGGGGGGGGGGGGGGGGGGGGGCTGGGTAGTGTGCAAAAATGGCCTGGCAATTAGCTAATGCCTCTTCCAAATGAACACTGCTGAAGTCAAATTGCACCTCCTCAGTCAGGACATTGTGCTGTAATAAATGTACAAATTTTAAAAAGTGACATTTTACAGCTTCAGCACTATAAAGGAATAAGCAGCACTACAATGTTTGATACTTGGCAATTTAAATAATCTACTCTTATTGCTCAAAGTGTAACAGAACCACTGCCCTATTCTTAGAAATTTCCCACCCCTCAGGTGAGGGTAGTCTATCAGCTCTTGATGAGAATGTGTTATTAGGATACAACTATGTTCTGCATGATGAACAGAAATGAAATAAAATTTCATTACTTACAAAGAATATTCTGCTGTACCATCTTTGAAAGCTGGAAGATCTCTCACATATTCATTATAAAACCATTTTACTTTGAAGTGCAAATTCATATAATCCGCACTCTTGCAAAGTCGATGTTTTTCATGCTCTGCAATAAAGCACAGAAAGAAAATAATGTCATATTTTTATATTTCTCTGAATAAGAATTGTATTAATAAATGGATGATTCATATTTCTATATTACCATAATGTGCACCAGTGTTTAAATGTAATGATACATTTCAGTGATGCAATGGTATTAAAAACAAATATTAGATTATTAAAATTTCCAAAAAGAATATCCTGTTTTTCCGGTGATTGCTTACAAATCTTAAGTTTTATACATACTTGAAATTGACAATATACTCAATCATTTCAAAAGTGCAAAAGATGGAGAATATTGCGACTCTGGAGAATACTACAGTCATAGATGGTGACATATAAAGATATCTGGAGCATTAAGATACAGCTATCATTACAGCCACAGTGAACCTGAAAGTCTGATTTTCCTTTAATCATTAACAATGTCACCTATCCTGAAATTGCAAATGACTGCCAAAGGATTTGGCCAAGAAATAATCACAGTACTTTCCTATGTATGAAGTATACACATAGATGTAGGGGAAAATGTGAATCCGAACATTTCAAGTGATTGAGGACCCATTGTAAAAGCCCTTGGGGAGACTGTGGCATTGTGGGAATGTCACCTGGGCGAGCGATTCAGATCTTGGGGCATGGGTTGAAATTCCATCAAGGCAGCTGGTGGAATTTAAATTCAACTGATAAATCTTGAATTGAAAGCTAGTCTCATTGACCATGATATCATTGTCGATTTTTGTAAAAACCTGTCATCCTTACCCAGTCTGGCCTACATGTGACTCTTGACCCACAGTGATGTGGTTGACTACCCTCTCAAATGACCCAGCAAGCCACTCAGTTCAAGGTCAATTAGGGATGGACAACAAATGCTGACCCTGCCAGTGACAACCACATCCTATGGGGGAATAAAAGAAGATAAAAAAACTTGCATGAGCAGCTTTTGCATTAATGAAAGAAATAGCTGTAAAAGGAACTTCCCAATTACTTCGGTAAATCCTTATAATAAGAATTGCTTGATTAATCCTGCCAACTAATCTTGCCAGCTTTCTATGATGATCTCTGAATCTTTAAGCTATTTTCACATTGAAGGCGAATTAGGACAACTGATGCATTCCTTAATGGAATGAATTAATAGCCATGGATATGTGCACCTTAATAAATCATCAATGTAAATCATGACTTTTAGCAATTCCTTATTTGCACGGCACACCAATGTGTGATGAATGTAAGAAATTGGTATATATATATTGTATTGTATGTATCTGGTGCAGTGATGGTTAAAAGCCTGGATTAGAGTATGTATGTGATTGCTGCAGTAAAATAACTCCTGGTTTAAAAGTCAGGCAGACATTGTGGCTGCAGAAGGGGTCATTAAAGTATCATAAAAGTATTATCATTCATTCCAACCATGTATCTGTGTTTACCTAAATCGGGGTAATGGAATGTTGTTTATATAAAAAAGGTTCCCTGGGGTTATGATAACCGAGGGGTTATGGTTTGCCTTAGTAAGATGGTCATGATCCGGTTAGCAGTTAAAAATGATGCAGTTCAGCCAGGGATTGAAGCAGTCAGGTGTTGAGTTTCAGTTTTTCGATTTTGCTGTGAACAGAACAGGCTTTTTCTGGATGCTGGGAAGTTAAACAGTCGTTTGACACAGGCAAGAATCTGCAGGCTCTTTCCTAAAGGATCTCTCTCAAAGCAGTTTCCCAAAGACATTGTTGCACAGCAAGTATTCCTGTGTTTGCTAACAGTATTTAAAAGTGGATTTTCACCTGAGGTAGGTTTTGTTTGATTGGAGATAAAAAGATTGTAGTTAGGAGTTAAAGTGTTTCATTTTATTGTTAAGCATTGTTTAACTAGTAATATTAAGCTATTTCTTGTGTGATGTTAAAGTTAGTTTAATACAAATTAAATAACATATTGGGGTTTCTGGCCAGTATCCTAGCAACTGTTGGGGTCTGGTCTGGGATCGTAATAAGTGTCAATAGCTATGGGGCGAGATTCTCCGACCCCCCGCCAGGTTGGAGATTAGCCGGGGGTCAGCGTGAATCCCGTCCCCGCCGTCCACCGAATTCTCCGGCCCTCCAAAAGTCGGCGAGGCGTCAATCGCGCCGCCCGCCCCGGAGAATGGCGGGGACCAGCGCGACTCAATGGGCCCTGGGGCTGCCCGAAGTCTCCAGCCAGCGATGGGCCTAAGTCCCGCTGATGTTTTGCCGGTCCTGCTGGCGTGGATCAGACTAGGTCCCTCACCGGCGGGACCTGGTGGCGTGGGCGGGCTCCGGGGTCCTGAGGGGTCGCAGGGCGATCTGGCAGAGGGGGGTGCCCCCCCGGTGGCCTGGCCCGCAATCGAGGCCCACCAATCCGCGGGCGGGCCTGTGCTGTGGGGACACTCTTTTACTATGCGTCGGCCGTGTCAGCCTCCGCGATGGCCAACGCGTTGGTGACCCCCGCCCTGCGCATGCACGGGGATGACGTCAGCAGCCGTTGACGCACCCACGCATCCGTGGACTCTCGCCAGCTGGCGGAGTCCCTTCGGCCCCGGCTGGCGTGGCGCCAAAGGCCTTCCACGCCAGCCGGCGGGGTGCCAACCACTCCGGTGCGAGCCTAGCCCCTGAAGGTGCGGAGGATTCCGCACCTTTGGGGCGGGTCGACGCCGGAGTGGTTCACGCCACTCCGTCCCGCTGGGAACCCCCGCCCCGTCGGGTACGGCAGAATCCCGCCCATGGTCTATGCTATTAGTAAGATTTTTAAAAAGCTAGACAGTGCATTATAAAGGTGCACATGTG
Organism: Scyliorhinus canicula; assembly: GCF_902713615.1. Lineage (NCBI taxonomy): Eukaryota > Metazoa > Chordata > Chondrichthyes > Carcharhiniformes > Scyliorhinidae > Scyliorhinus > Scyliorhinus canicula. Next base: position 32,690,851 of record NC_052157.1, read on the forward strand.
ACATGAAAATACTGTCAACGGTTTTGGTTCCCTTATCTAAGAAAATAAATACTGGTATTGGAGGCAATCCAGAGAATGTTTAATAGGTTAATCCTGGGTATAGAGGGATTTTCTTATGAGGAGAGATTAAGGAGCTTAGAAGAATGAGAGGTGACCTTATTGAAATATAAAGGATTCTCAGAGGGCTTGACAGGATAAATGTTGGGAGGATGTATCATCTTGTAGATGAGTCAAGGGTCAGAGGGCAATAAGAGGTCATCCATTTAAGTCAGAGATTCGGAGAAATTTCTTCTCTGAGGGTAGGGAATCTATGGAATCCTTTACCGCAGAGAGCCAGAGAGGCTTGGTCATTAAGTATGTTCAAGGCTGAGATAGGCTAATGTTTAATCAGAAAGGGGATCAAGGGTCATGGAAATAAGGCAGGAAAGTGGAGTTGAGGATCATATCAGATCAGCCATGATCTCATTGAATGGTGGAGCAGACTCAATGGGCCTAATGGCCTAGTTCTGCTCCTACATCTTATGGTCTAACTCCACTCCTAACAGCACCGTGGTGTGCCTTGAACACCCGGACTGCGGCAGTTCACAAAAGTGGTTCATTCACTACAATCTTTGTGAAATTGTCCATTTTGGCAGGAAGAATAAAGAAGCTTATTATCTAAATGGTGAGAGATTGTAGAGCTGAGAGGTGCAGAGGGACCTGGGTGTCCTACTGCATGAATAACAAAAGACTAATATACAGGTATTGCAAAGAATTAGGAAAACTTATAGAATTTATTGCTTATTGTGAGGGGAATTGATTACAAAAGTAGGCAGGTTTGCTTCTGTTGTACAGGACACCAGTGACACCACATCTGGAGTACTATGTACAGTATTGGTCTTCTTATTTCAGGATAGATGTAAGAATGTTAGAAGCAGTTCAGAGAAGGTTTAATAGACTAATACCAGGAATGGACATGTCATCTCATGAGGAAAGGTTGGAGAGGGTAGGTTTGTATCCACTAGAGTTAAGAAGTGTAAGAGGCAACTTCATTGAAACTTTTAAAATCCTGAGTGGTATTGACAGGGTGGATGTGGAGGGGATGTTTCCTCTTGTCAGAGAATCTAGAACAAGAGGCCACTGTGTAAAAATAAGGGGTTGGTCATTTAAGACAGAGATGAGGATATATTTTTCTTTGAGCGTCATGAGTTCTCTTTCCAAGGGTCGGTGCAGACTCGATGGGCCGAATGGCACTGTAAAGTCTATGATTCTATGACAGTCTCTGGAACTCACTTCTTCCAAAAGCAGGGAAAGCAGAATCGTTGAATAGCTTTAAGGCCGGGCCAGATAGATTCTTCATGAACAGTGGGGAGGGGGGTGGATGGGGGGTGAGGGGGTGGGGTGAGGGGGTGAAAGGTTATCCGGGGTAGCCAGGAATGACGCATTGAGGCTACAATCTGATCAGCCATGATCCTATTGAATAGCGGCGCAAGCTCAAGTGGCTGACTCCTGCTCCTACTTCATATGTTTGTATGTTCTCTAGGGCAATACAGGATGGATGATCAATCCTGGCCCTACCAGTGAAGTCCACATCCCAAACTTACAAGATGAAAGCAGAGATGATGGAACTCCATTTACCACTCTAGGTAAAAATAACTTACAGACACTTATCACGGCTACTCTCCTTTGAATTAATCAGTAAATTATTCTTATCCTGGGTGATGAGCTGAAATAGGCTTCCCTCATCTGTATTTTGATCTTGCAAATTTTTCATTCAAAGAATTTGCATGTCACTGTTGGAGTTTGCCACCATTACAACATGTGGTTTCAGACTCTCTGCAGCAGAGGCCGGCTCTGCAAACAAGGCATCAGCAGTGATCACCCCACAACTCCTGCAAGGGACAACCTCATGTTGCCTTTCCAGAATCGGCTAGTTCAGCCATTGATAGAAGTGCGGCCGATGATGTCATCTAACCTCACCCAAATTCTGAGACTGCATTTCGATCATCTTTCCCAGATGGCAAGATGTTGGTCATGCCAATCATTTTAGGTGGGTTTACATTGCTGTGCTTGGCTGCTAAATATATTTTAGCACCATGAATATATTAGGCAGTAATGAAATACTACTTTTTAAACTTGCCAACCTCAAGCGATACTTTTCAGTTCCACCTCACAATTTTTTTTAAAAACACAGCAATTACACCAAGCTTAGAAAACTGATCAGAATATTGAAGTAAAAATTGGAGCTTTCTTAGAAAAACTCAAACAGCCTTGTGAAATAATCCAATTTTCTTTCTTTTACGCAGTCAAATACAGAGCATTGACTATCAATTAAAAACATTTCTACAGATGCTGTATTAATGAAACCAAGTTCGCTCTATGAATGATAAATAGTGCCTTTGTTTCATAAATAGGTGCTGCAAAGCTTTCAATTTCACAATGTTTCTTTTGTCAGATCCTTAGTGAGAACCTTGTCACAGTCAATCAATACGTTTTGCACTGCATAGAGTCAGGAAGCTGACTGACTAGACTTGAAGTCACTTGGGCATTTCGTTTTCTGATTCTGTCATGTTCAAGGGAACATTTGCTGGATGACGCCTTCAAGACATTAATAGACTGTTAATTATTCCCCTCAAATTTGGCTATGCTGACTAAAATTGTTGTAAATAAAATGAGTAACGACATGGGGATGTGACATAAAGGCTCCTGACTACTAGACCAAAAGGAAACAAGTTGTTACTTAATTGGTGAGCATTGGTACTTTCATTTACGGTACACAAACAAAACGTTTTGAATAGAGCCCTATTCTTAATTAGCTTTCCGGCTGCCAATAATCACGGCTGCACTTCAGGATAAAGTCATGTAGACTAATGCTTAAGGCTGAAAGCCAACGCTCCACCATTTTCTTCAGTGTCTGTTCAATATTGATCTATTTTATGGGTGTAAGGCTCTCATTATAGATCCTGAGCAGGGTATCTTCCAAAACAATTTGTTGAGACGGCCTGCTTAGCTGAATATAAAACATCCATTATGACGGTTTGGTCACAGTTGATTTGGCACAATCCATGTTAATGCTGGGTACTTAGGAGTTACAAAATCTATAAATGTAATCTTCATGATGTGGACTCAAAATTGATGCACTTTACGCCTGCCTCCAGCTGTGGAACACAATCTCCCATTGGAGGATATGCTGTTTGGCAGGCAGAACTATCTGTATTGTGTGTGCATAAGTAGGACTGAGAGTGTGTGTGCCTGAGTGAGAGTGAGAAATGTTTAAGTGGTGCGGCACGGTGGCACAGTTGCTAGCACTGCTGCCTAACAGCACCAGGGACCCAAGTTCAATTCCAGCTTTGGGTCACTATCTGCGTGGAGTTTGTACATTTTCCCTGTGGGATGGAGGGAGGGAGGGAGGGAGGGAGGGAGGGAGGGAGGGAGGGAGGGAGGGAGGGAGGGAGGGATGGAGGGATGGATGGATGGATGGATGGATGGATGGAGGGATGGAGGGATGGAGGGATGGAGGGATGGATGGAGGGATGGAGGGATGGAGGGATGGAGGGATGGAGGGATGGATGGATGGATGGATGGATGGATGGATGGATGGATGGATGGATGGATGGAGGGATGGATGGATGGAGGGATGGAGGGATGGAGGGAGGGAGGGAGGGATGGAGGGATGGAGGGATGGAGGGATGGATGGAGGGAGGGAGGGAGGGAGGGAGGGAGGGATGGAGGGAGGGAGGGAGGGAGATAGAGAGAGAGAGAGAGAGAGAGATAGGTAGATAGGTAGATAGCTCGATGGATAAATAGATAGACAGACAGACAGACAGACAGACAGACAGATAGACAGATAGACAGATAGACAGATAGATAGATAGATAGATAGATAGATAGATAGATAGATAGATAGATAGATAGATAGATAGAGGGAGAGATAGATAGATAGACATATAGATAGATAGATCGATAGATAGATGGACAGACAGATCGATCGTTATATAGATCAATCGTTTGATAGGTAGTTAGATTGACAGCAACGTACATGACGAACTGCATGCATCAAAATTCACTATGGGATTCCCTCCACAGTCTAAAGATGTGCAGTTTAGGTGGATTAGCCATGCCAAATTGCCCCTTAGTGTCCAGGGATGTGCAGGCCAGGTTGTGGGGATTACAGGGATAGAGCAGGGTGGACGGGGGACTGGTCATGGGTAGAATTCTCATTCGAAGGGTCGATGCAGACTCGATGGTCCGAATGGCCTCTTTATACACTGAAGGGATTCTATGATTCTATGTTACGTTAATACCTCAATTTGTTTTCATCATGTCATACTAAGTTCTCAGACATAATTGGCTTGTGGTTTAGTTTCCTCTTTGAACATTGTTTGGATCTCTCTTCGGGTCCAGTTCTGTACTAGGGAGGTTTCCAATTATTTATTAGTGACTTAGGTCAAACTCCAGTACGTTTCTTCAAAAACTCCTTTAATTATACTACTGTACATTCTAAGCTTGTAGGTAAGTACACCGTCTCTTGTGGAGACGATCCCATCTTACCCTCCCAGTTTCTTGCACATGACAGTGATGTCACTGCTACATCGTGGTACACATCACTATCACGCTACTCAATTAACCAATTATTCTACATCTTGCCCCAATTTCAACATTTTAGATCACATCTTAAACTATTTACATTACTAACACCTCCCCAAATTCCAAAATTCACTGGTTAAGCCCTATGCCATGCATTCACAGCTCTTCCTGATCTTGTTCTTGATGCTGTTGATCAAGGGGGTGGTCTTTAATCAGTTCGATGACTGGATCCCCATTTTGCGATCCCCATCTCGTCTTTGATTTATCATCCCTTTTGTTTTGCAGATGTTGATAAGATTAGAGCTTTTCTGTTTTTTTCCTGAATGTCTCAGATGGAGTTTGAATGAGATAGAAACGTGGATGTTACTCTTGTTTTAGGGACTGTGCATTCAGACTTTCGATCTCTGATCCATATATTTCTGACGTGGTGCCAACGTTGCTAAAGTTTTCACTCTCTGCTTGAAGTTATATCAGTTCTTCTGGTGTCTTGTTGATCACTCTCCATATATCTGGCTCTTTTATGGTCATCTGAAGTTGCATTGGGTTTTAAGTCTTGCTTCAACAATGGAATTTGTGTTTTCAGCCTATAGGCAACTCTACAGGTGAAAAGTTGTAACTTAAGGATGTAGCTCTATAGTTCAGCAAGGCTAGATTCCAATTACTATTCTTCATCATAGTATTTTAATAGCTTTCACCACTCTCTCGGTCTCTCCATTGGTTGCGGGTGAAGAGGAATATTGCTAACGTGATTGATTTCATAGTCTTCGGCAAATTTCTTGAAGCCTTCATTCATTAACTTTAGGAATTCTTGGCAGAACTCTATCCTGTTCTCCTGTTTGTAGGTCTTTTTGACTATTTTTCAGAAGACCCAAATGTATACATACATTTCTACTTAGTAAAGATGTGCTTTGACTGTGCAAGGCAGAGAGGGTCTGTGTAGTCTCTCATCCCTAGAGGCTAAGGTTGGTCATCTGACCTTTTACTTGAAGTTTCAAACCAGCTTGACTTTGCAAGTTAATTCTTAATGGCTGTACATCTACTGCTTTGAACCATTCCGAATGGCCAACCAGTACTACAACAACAACTCCCAGTAGCAAGTTAAAATCTTTAACTTCTAAAGCAACTGATCAAAGGTTTTTGTTCTTGATCCTTTTTCAAGGCAATATGTACTCTCATTTCTTTCTGTATTCCAGAGTTGTGAGAGTTATTTTCTAGCGTTCTTCCTTTGGGTGGCACGGCAGCACAGTGGTTAGCACTGTTGCATCACAACACCAGGGACCTGGTTTTCGATTCCCAACTTGGGTCACTGTCTGTATGGAGTCTGCACGTTCTCACCGTATCTGTGTGAGTTTCTTCCGGGTGCTCTAGTTTCCTCCCACAAGATGTGCTTGTTAGGTGAATTGGATATTCTGAATTCTCCCTCAGTGTACCCGAACTGACGCCGGAATGTGACACCGAGGGGATTTGCACAGGAACTTCATCGCAGTGTTAATGTAAGCAAACCTGTGACACTAATAAAGATAATTATTAAATGCATATTTAAATTTACAGAACTGCTTGAGTGTACTGTTTTTTCTGCATTGGGAACACTCTGTGCCCCCTGCTGAAATATCTTGCCTTCTGTGCTGCTGTCTAGCTCCATAGCATGGGCACATTAAAATGGCTACTTCAGGGATTCTGCTCTTTCCCCCATTTTGGCGAGCTTCTGAATGGTGTTATTGAAAATATGGAAAGATGTGTCATTTGAAACATGGAATTCTGGCAATATCTGGTCTGAGAGAAACATCAAAGGATACAGGGATAGATCCCACAAAGGGTTAATAGCAGCTGCAAAGAGCAGGATTATAAAATTCAGATTCTTTCTCTCAAGCAGGCTTAGCAAACACGCAGGATTTTTGTATGAAGCTAAAAACAATGGCTCACACCTTCATTGAAAGTAACTATCTTAGTAAGCAGCTGGAAAGGAAAGGATGAGGTTCAGTTGAATTTGGTGACAATTCTAGGTGTGAAATTCTGTTAACACCAAGTAAATTAAAAGAAAATTGGAGACTATCAGTCTACGAGAAACATAATTTAAAGCCAAAATCAAAGTCAAAATTATGAGCTGAGGACACAATTAGAACATAAAACTATAGAAATGACAGGAACCAAACCAAAAATCACACCTCTATTGAACATCACAAAGGAAACAATGTAAGCAGGGACCTGAGAGGTGAGGTCATGTCAAAATGAATACTTAGTTGTATTAGAATGTTTAGATCAAAGATACGTTTTACAATCAAAGTGAAATAAGTTACTTTACAATAAAGTCATAAAAACTTAATAACTGTTAGAAAGAGCATATAAACCCAGAGACCAGAGGAGGAACTACCAGAACCAGAACTCAGAGAGAGGAGAGAAGCAGAGAAGAAACAAGAGAAGCAAGCAGAGTCAGCTCGGTCATGGGAAAGATAAGACATAGCAGCTGAGCTAAAACAGCGAATACATCTAAGGAAGACTAGAATTTAAAGAGGAGGCACAGTCAGCTCAGAGTCAGCTCAGAGATAGCCAGCAGAGCCAGCTCTCATAGCTCAGTACATGGGATCGACAAGACATAGCAACCAAGCTAACCAGTGAATATATCTAAAGAAGAACAGACTTTAAAGAAGATTGATTGCCAAGTCCCTTCAACCAACCAGAAGGATCCAGAAGCAATAACTTTTTACCTTTCTGTAAGGACAGTGATTGCAGCTTTTAAAAGAAAAAATAATAATAAAATAACTTAATTTAACCTGAAACAGTGGTTATTACTAAGTCTACTTTACTCACTTAGCAATGCGGGACCCAGGATCGATGCTACTAAGTGGTAAGTAGATGAAATCTTCGATGAAGGTATGGGTTATATCGGGGGATAACTTGAAAATATAGTTTGACCTGAATAGCACCCACCGAAGCTTGCATCGGAGTCAGGGAGTGAGAATCCCAATTCACCATTTAGAATGTCGGCCCTTTTTGGTATAGGGGGAATTCTAAGAATAGTGGTGCGTTTTCAACAACAGTGGGCAAGGCTGCCGCTTTTGGGCCTACCCACATAACAGATATGTGCAAAGCCTCGGCATTTCTATGGATTATTGTCCAATTTGGTTCCCTAGGTTCGCCAGTATAGCGTATTGAACCACTTGTTTAAGTGTTGGCTCATATTTTGTCTGAAAAAAATCTGACAGCTTTATGTCATGGACTCCAATAGCAATACGATCATGAATGAGTGTGTCTTCCAATGTAGCATAATCACAACTACAAGCGTATACAGATCTGTAAGAAACAATTCAATTAATTCCTCTGGCATTTGGAATTTCTGATTGAATCATGCTCACTTGAACATGAGGTTCTGTTTCAGGATGAAGTAAGCATTGAATGCTTTCAGGATGGTTTCAAAATCTGTAGAGGTCTCTTCTACCCACCGCCTGAGGAGGGCATTGTCAGCAATGAACCCCAATGCATTCAACAACATACGAATCTCGTGCTTCTGCTCTTTGGCATGCAAACTCAACAATGCTGAATACCTTATGAATTGCTTTTTTCACAACTCCTTACATTGGCCGCGCTGTGGTCCTTCAACATTTTCAAATGACTGTGGAAGGGGCAGTGACTGACTGCTGCTGACATTGCTACCGATTCTCAGTGTGCCTCTCACCAAGCTAACTTTTCCAATTCTTCCTTTGAAGAAATCTTCTTCTGATTTCTCACTGTGGGTGTTCTGTTGAAGGCACCAAAGCATTGTTGGACTGGTGTCACCACCCCTGCCATCATGGTTCATGACTTGACTTCCAGTTTGAATATTGTTTAGATTTCTCTTAGGGTAACTTGTGGCCTGTTCTGTTTTGCGGTTTCCCTCTATTTATGAGTGACTTATGTCTAGCTCTGGTAAATTTCTTCAAAAACTCCTTTATTTACGCTATGGTACATTTTAAGCTTCTGGGTAAGTACACCCCTTTCTTGGACACACTATACCATCTTCCCTTCACAGTTTCTTGCACATGACTCCTGATATCACTGTTACATCATGGTACACATCACTTTCTCACTACCGTAACAATTAACTCTACAATAATAACGGTTTGTAATGTTTAAATGTCTTACATGTGGAACTTTACCCCTTAATCAAGTTTAAATAGAAGCTTAAAGACTGGAAACACATTAATTAATTGGACTTCACCCAAAGCATTGGAAAATGGTGCACTGGGAGATTTGGAACTTTGACATTGCTGGTCCGTAATTTTTCTGTTCAATTTATTTCTAGTGGCTATTAAATATCTCTCTCCCATCTGTCCAATCAACACCGAGGTGAAATTACATGTCCAAGTGCTCTCGTTAAAGTATAACAGTTTACATTAGGATATTACAGCTCTCCCTTTCTCAAAAACGTTCTTTCATATTTTGGTCATCGCTTTCTCACTATTCAGTAATTAGAAACATTTTTCAGTGAAACTCTCTTGGAAGGCTGTAGTAAAAAATCAATTTGTCTGGTCCAATTCAAGGATCAAAATTTTAATTAAATGCAAATTTAATTATTTTGGTCTCTTAAAAGAATGTTATGTTTCCTATCTGCAGCCATTCAAAGTGGATGTGAGATAGAGGAAATAGAACTGCAACTTTAAAAATCTCAAAATCTGGATATTGCTTCATGATTGAGGGGAGATGCTGCTGGGCCTTCTCATTGAACCACTGCAGCCATGTGGTGAAGGTGTTCTCACACTGCTGTTAGATGGGGTGCTCCAAAATGTTGTCTCAGTGATGGTAAAGAGACAGCGATATACGGCAGTATAGTGTGCGTCTTGAAAGTGATGGCCTTGTCCTTCTACATGGTTGAAGCCCATGGGTTTGGCAGATGTGGCTGAAGAAGCCTTGGTGAGCCAATGCAATGTATCTTGTAAATACAATACATGGCAGATATATTATGCCAATGTTGGAAGGGGTAGAATTTTAGGCTAACGGTTGTGATGCCAATTAAGCAGACTGTTATTGTCCAAGATGGTGTCAAGTTACTTGACTCCTTAGCCCTTCCAGGCAAAAAGAGGGCATTCCATTGCAATCCTGATTTGTGTCTTACAGATGGTGGAAAGGCTCTGGGGAGGCAGGTGAACCATTCACTGCGGAATATCTCGCCTGTGCTAATATCCTTTGTGTAGCTCGGTGTAAAATTTTGCTTGACCATGCTTCTGTGAGGTGCCTTGGGACATTAAAGGTATAATAAAGGGGAAGCAATGAGGTAGTGTTATTGTAACTGGACTCATAATCCGGAGACCCAGGACAATCCTCTGGGGACTCAATTTCGAATCACACCACAGTAGATGTTGAAATTTTAATTCAATAAAAATCTGGAATTAAAGTATAAGGATGACCATAGAATAATTGCCGATTGTTGTAAAAAAGAACATCTAGTTCACTCATGCCCTTTAGGGAAGGAAATCTTCCATCCTTACCTGGTCTGGCCTAAATGTGACTCCAGATCCACAGCAATGTGGTTGAGTCTTCAATGCTCTCTGAAATGGTCCATCAAACCACTCAGTTCAAGGGCAATTAAAGATGGGCAATAAATCCTGGTCCAGGCAGCGATGCCCACATCCCATAATCGAGTAAGATAAATAAATGCAAGTTTTGTGTTGCTATTTCTGGAGTACACGTCTTTAGCATTAAAGCCAGGATTATTATTGGATCTTGTAAAGCTTCCCTGTCCAGTGCACTCAACTGGCCCTTAAAATCATGTAGAGTTTGAGTTTGGAAGTCTGCCATGGGCACTTTTTAAAAAAAAATTTAGAGTACCCAATTATTTTTTCCAATTAAGGGGCAATTTAGCGTGGCCAATCCGCCTATCCTGCACATCTTTGGGTTGTGGGGGCGAAGCCCACGCAGATACGGGGAGAACATGCAAACTCCACACGGACAGTGACCCAGGGCAGAGATTCGAACCCAGGTCCTCAGCGCCGTAGGCAGCAATGCTAACCACTGTGCCACCGTGCTGCCCTGCCATGGGCATATTTTAATCTCACACATGATCAACTGCTAGTAACATTGCCAAGATTTTGAAAGCACCTTTTAACACATAACTGCATAATATTTTAGAAGATAAAAAACTCTCGAGTCTCGGACTGAATGGACCTTCTTGTACCTGCTCATGGTTTCAACAAACAGGTTTGGCTGTACCGTGACCTGATGGAGGGAATTGATATTCTCTCCTCCCATTTAAATCAATGGAAGGGTGCTTTTACATATGAATGTTATTGCTGCTGCGGAAGCCAAGTTGCGTTGTCATTAGGGAGAATATTCCTGACTCAGGGGTGGCAAGAAAATAGCGGGGAACGAAATTGGAACGCCTCGCCGCTGCCAGGGAAGTTTCACCAATGTGTGGAGTAGCTGCCTATCAAATGAAGGTGGGCAAACAAGTTTTGAGGACCTGATGAGGATTGATTCTTCAGGCCCGCCACCATTTTTCTGCCGGAGGAGTGATCCCCAGCTTCATGGAGGAGACATCTCTGAAGCCATCTCCATGCCCCAAAGAAGGGATTGTGCGCAGGAAGGACCACCCCTGCTTGGCCCTTCGGATTCTCTTCGAGGCGACCTCCATGTTGAAGGGCTCTTTCAATCACTAATACGCCACAGCGATACCCACTTCACCCGCTGGGGATGCTGAGGTTTCACAGCTGTCGACCCTCTGATTAGACCAGGAGCGTTTACATCCTGGCCACAATCCTTAACGGAGTGGTAAGCTTGAAGGCAGATAATGAGGCCACCTCTGCTAAAATTGCTGAGCCAATTCCATTGCCGGCAGGGCTAAGGACTATTTATCTTTCTAACTGCTTGCTGTATCTGTATGCTTGCTTTCAATGACCAGTGTACAAGGACACCCAGGTTTCCTTGTACATTAACATTTCCCAATCTGTCATCATTTAAATAATATTCTGCCATTCCGTTTTTCCGACCAAAGTGGATGACTTCCCACTTATCCGCGTTATATTGAATCTGCCATGCATTTGTCCATTCACTCAACTTGTCTATATAGCCTTGAAGCCTCTTTACTTCCTCCTCATCCCTCACAATTCCACCTAGTTTTGTGTTGTCAGCAAACTTGGTAATATTTATTTGATTCCCTCACCCAAATTATTGGTATATATTGGAATAGCTGGGGCCCAAGCACTGATGCCTGTGGAACCCCACTGGTCACAGCCTTTCACTCTGAAAAAGATCCATTTTTCCTTACTTTGTTTCCTGTGTGCTAACTAATACTCAATCCATGCCAATATATCCCCCCTCCCCCCTGGCCCCGTTCCATGCGCTTTAGCTTTGCACACATTTACCTTTTATGTGGGACTTTATCAAAAGCTTTCAGAAAATCCAAATACATCACAACCACTGGCTCTCCCTCCTTATCTATTCTACTAGCTAAGTCATCATAAAATTCCAGTAGGTTCGTCAAACATGATTTCACTTTCTTAAATCCATGTTGACATTGTCTAATCATATTGATATGTTCGAAGTGTCTCACATCCTTTATGATAGACTCTAGCATTATTCTTACTACTGACCGTGCTTACTACTTACCGTGCTTACGAGCAGCACGGTAGCATGGCGGTTAGCATAAATGCTTCACAACTCCAGGGTCCCAGGTTCGGTTCCCGGCTGGGTCACTGTCTATGCGGAGTCTGCACGTCCTCCCCGTGTGTGCGTGGGTTTCCTCCGGGTACTCCGGTTTCCTCCCACAGTCCAAAGATGTGCGGGTTAGGTGGATTGGCCATGCTAAATTGCCCATAGTGTCCTAAAAAGTAAGGTGGGGGGGGGGGGGGGGGGGTGTTGTTGGGTTACGGGTATAGGGTGGATACGTGGGTTTGAGTAGGGTGATCATTGTTCGGCACAACATCGAGGGCCGAAGGGCCTGTTCTGTGCTGTACTGTTCTATGTTCTAAACTGCGACATCCTGTTTTCTCCCTCCTTTCCTTTTTAAATAGTGGAGTTACATTTCCACCCACCCAGTGTGCTGGGACTGTTCCAGAATTTGTAGAATTTTGGAAGATGGCAACCAACGAATCCACTATTTCCATGGATGCCTCCTTTAGCACTCTGAGATGTAGATTATCAGGCCCTGAGGATTTATTGGTTTTCAGTCCCATTAATTTATGCAGCACATTTTTTGAAGCAATACTGATTTCCATTAATTCCTCCTTCTCATAGAATTTACAGTGCAGAAGGAGGCCATTCAGCCCATCGAGTCTGCACCGGCTCTTGGAAAGAGCACCCTACCCAAGGTCAACAACTCCACCCTATCCCCATAACCCAGTAACCCCACCCAACACTAAGGGCAATTTTGGACACTAAGGGCAATTTATCATGGCCAATCCACCTAACCTGCACATCTTTGGACTGTAGGAGGAAACAGGAGCACCCGGAGGAAACCCACGCACACACGGGGAGGATGTGCAGACTCCACACAGACAGTGACCCAAGCCGGAATCGAACCTGGGTCCCTGGAGCTGTGAAGCGATTGTGCTATCCACAATGCTACCGTTCTCACTTGACCTTTGCTTCCCTGGCATATCTGGGAATTTACTTTGTCTTTAATGATTAATTAATAATTTTTATTGTTACAAGTAGGCTTACATAACACTGCAACAAAGTTACTGTGAAAAGCCCCGAGTCGTCACATTCTGGCACCTGTTCAGGTGCACAGAGAGAGAATTCAGAATGTCCAAATTACCTAACAGCACATCTTTCGGGGCTTGTGGGAGGAAAGCGGAACACCCGGGGGAAACCCACGCAGTCACGGGGAGAACGTGCAAACTCCGCATAGACAGTGACCTAAGCCGGGAATCGAACCTGGAACCCTGGCACTGGAAGCAACAGTGCTAACCACTATGCTGCCATGCCGTCTTCTTCTCTGAAGACAGAATTAAAATAGTTGTTTACTTGCTCTGTCATTTCCTTCTTCTCCATTATCAATTCTGTTTCAGACTGTAAGGGACCTATATTTGTCTTTACTAATCTTTTTCATTTTACAAACGTAGAGAAGCTTTTACAGTCCAAATTTATGTTTCTTGCAAGTTTACTCTCATACTCTATTTTTTCAAATTGACATAGATTCTTCAAATTGACATAGATTCTAAATTGTTGAGACACATCCCTGTAGAATCAGTATTCAAACTGAATCTTGCAAAAGGAGCAATTACCAATTAAACTCTAAAGGTTTATGGGATATAGGGAAAGTCATTGAGATCACTGGCCCAGAGACAGCTTGTTGATGGGGGCATAAATATGTCCTTCTTTATGGCGGCCCATGGGAGATCTCCTGTGAGCATTGATCTGAGAACTAGGAAGTAACTGAATGGTCTGGCATGTCCAAACACCAGTTCTTCATCGATTTGAAGGTTTCCAGTGTTTCAAATAGGGTTATCACTAAAGAGGTAGTGATGGGCAAGCTAATGGGGGTAAAGGTAGACAAGTCTCCTGGCCCTGATGGAATGCATCCCAGAGTGCTAAAAGAAATGGCTAGGGAAGTTGCAAATGCACTAGTGATAATTTACCAAAATTCACTAGACTCTGGGGTGGTCCCGGCAGATTGGAAATTAGCAAACGTGACACCACTGTTTAAAAAAGGAGGTAGGCAGAAAGCGGGTAATTATCGGCTAGTTAGCTTAACTTCGGTAGTTGGGAAGATGCTGGAATCTATCATCAAGGAAGAAATAGCGAGGCATCTGGATGGAAATTGTCCCATTGGGCAGACGCAGCATGGGTTCGTAAAGGGCAGGTCGTGCCTAACTAATTTAGTGGAATTTTTTGAGGACATTACCAGTGCGGTAGATAACGGGGAGCCAATGGATGGGTATATCTGGATTTCCAGAAAGCTTTTGGCAAGGTGCCACACAAAAGGTTGCTGCATGAGATAAAGATGCATGGCATTAAGGGTAAAGTAGTAGCATGGATAGATGATTGGTTAATTAATAGAAAGCAAAGAGTGGGGATTAATGGGTATTTCTCTGGTTGGCAATCAGTAGCTAGTGGTGTCCCTTAGGGATCAGTGTTGGGCCCACAATTGTTCACAATTTACATAGGTGATTTGGAGTTGGGGACCAAGTGCAATGTGTCCAAGTTTGCAGATGACACTAAGATGAGTGGCAAAGCAAAAAGTGCAGAGGATTACCGGACGTCTGCAGAGAGATTTAGATAGGTTAAGTGAATGGGCTAGGGTCTGGCAGATGGAAAACAATGTTGACAAATGCGAGGTTATCCATTTTGGTAGGAATTACAGCAAGAGGGATTATTATTTAAATGATAAAATACTAAAACATGCTGCTGTGCAGAGAGACCTGTGTGTGCTAGTTCATGAGTCGCATAAAGTTGGTTCACAGGTGCAACAAGTGATTAAGAAGGCGAATGGAGTTTTGTCCTTCATTGCTCGAGGGATGGAGTTCAAGACTAGGGAGGTGATATTGCAATTGTATAAGGTGTTAGTGAGGCCACACCTGGAATATTGAGTTCAGTTTTGGTGGTCTTACCTGAGAAAGGAAGTACTGGTGCCTGGAGGGTGTGCAGAGGGGATTCACTCGGTTAATCCCAGAGTTGAGGGGGTTGGATTATGAGGAGAGGTTGAGTAGACTGGGACTGTACTCATTGGAATTTAGAAAGATGCAGGGGAATCCTATAGAAACATATAAAATTATGAAGGGAAGAGATAGGATAGATGCGGGCAGGTTGTTTCCACTGGCAGGTGAAAGCAGAACTAGGGGGCATAGCCTCAAAATAAGGGGAAGTAGATTGAGGACTGACTTTAGGAGGAATTTCTTCACTCAAAGGGTTGTGAATCTATGGAATTCCTTGCCCAGTGAAGCAGTTGAGGCTCCTTCATTCAATGTTTTTAAGATAAAGATAGATAGTTTTTTGAAGAACAAAGGGATCAAGGGTTATGGTGTTCGGGCCAGAAAGTGGAGCTGAGTCCACAAAAGATCAGCCATGATCTCATTGAATGGCGGAGCAGGCTCGAGGGGCCAGATGACCTATTCCTGCTCCTAGTTCTTATGTTCTTATGCAAGGTGACTGATGCTCAAAGGGATTAATGATTATAACATATCACCTCAGATTCTTCAATTGTATTTAGGAGGCTGCTTTTGAAATGAAAGTTAAACAGAATTCTGCTTTTTGTACTGAGGTCAGCCTTACGACCTCAGCTTTGTTAGTTTGTTCAGTTGTTTTTGTAGTAGGCGTAGGGTTTCTTTGTCTTGGATGCATAGAAAGGTGTCTCTGTAAAATCAGAGAACCCATCTCTGACAGACAGATTACAGAAATTAAGGCTGCATGGCCAGTCAACCAAATACGTGGGGCCACTTTGTTGTATTTGTTTTCTTGAGATTAAGGGAGATGCAATTTAAGTCAGTCATTGTAGCTAAATCTACCAGTGTGTGTGGCAAATTTACCATGGAGCAGATTGGATCCTGGAAAAATGGGTGGCATCTTTCCAGATAGAGGCCCATCACTCCAATGTCTCAAAAGACTATTATCATCCATCTGGAGGGGCTGAGACAACTAGTTAATCTATGTCAACTACTTCACCACATGGTTCAAGGTGGATTACAGTGCTGTGAGACCACCTAACTGGTTCAGCAAATTTAGGCAGCAGATTATTCCACCCGAGCTGTCAACTGCAGCCAACGACAATCACAGCCGCCTTCTCGACCAATGCCATCCAATCTTAGCTCTTGGAGGGGGGGGGGGGGGGGGGGGGGGGGGGGGGGGGTGCCTTTTGGTTCTGCTTACCTTGCAGACCTGGGCTGGAATTCCTTGGCATTTGAGATTCTCTGTTCCTGCCGGCAGCGCATCCCCGCCTACGGGTTTTCTGGTGGTATGGGGAGGCTTCAATGGGCAATCCCATTGACAAGCGGTGGGAGTGGAGAATCCGGCTGCCAGCGAATGGCGCACCGCCCAGAAACATGCAGCTGGGGGACTGGAGACTCCAGTCCCCGGTCAGGCTATTTAACTTTTTTTTCCAGCACTGAGTTGCTGTGGTTTGGCTGCTCTTTTGTGTCTTTCACTATCTCCCTTGATGGTCTTCTTTGATGACTTTATCAGCTCTGTCCCAAACAAGGCCAGCCACCTTCTATATTGGTGTCAGCAAATACTGACAATGTATCAGAAGAAAACTTACAGGTCTAAAAAATTAATTTTCTGTATTCCCTACACTGCTGCAAGAGAATGCCATCAATGTGCCAACAGGTGGTCTCCCAAGACATGGCGTTGCCTCCCAGATGCTTGGAGGCACGCAACATTGTTAAATTAGGATTGCCCCAGAAGTGATGGCGAGGTGAGTTAATTTAATGTCTTTGTCCAATCCGAAATCTCAAGTTAACATTTCACAACCACTGACAGAAACAAAGTTGCAGTGTAAACTTTCTAACTGGGGAATATAAATTAACAGGACTTCAAAAACAAAGAGTGGTTAGAATTCTTTGGCCGCACTATGGCAGGACCTGTGACAAGCAGCATGGTGGCACAGTGGTTCGCACTGCTGCGCCACAGCGCCAGGGGCCTGGGTTCAACCTTGGGTGTCTGTCTGTGTAGAGTTTGCATGTTCTCCCCGTGTCTGCGTAGGTTTCCTCTGGATGTTGCCTCTCACAGTCCAAAGATGCGCAGGGTAGGTGGATTGGCCATGATAAAATAGCCCCTTAGTGTCCAAAGATGTGCAAGTGGTGTTGTAGGGATAGGGCGGGGGGGTGATCTTTCGGAGGGTCAGTGCAGACTCAATGGGTTGAATGGCCTCCTTCTGCCCTGCAGAGATTCTATGATTCTATGACCTGCTACGGGAGGTGTGGCAGCCTAGTTAAAGGACCATTTACCTTCGGCAGGAACAGACAAAATCATTTGAATTAAATGTATGGAGAATTGGTGATTAAGATGTGTTAGTCAGCACCCAAACAAGTAATGTTATTAGTTCACTGGAGCATGTGAGTGTCAGTTGGTTCATGCGATGACATTGTCATGGACAGTGAAAGGCATGCCATGTTTGTAACCTTCAAATATTGCTTGCACGGAAGCTTCTGGAACTGCCTTTATGTATTTAAAAATGGTCGCTGATTAATTGTTAAGATGGCTGCCAAGGGGGTCAGGAGTCCTTTGCAACTTAACCCAGATTATCAAGCTTCAGGAAAATACCACTTTGAATCGAAATGGGTCGGGGTCTCTCCCACGAAGGGACATGCATTCTTTTCTGGAATTCACATCTGCCACTGTTTGACATTTACTCTAAACTGCATAGTCAATGGACTCCTCTGTCTCCAGGTTTGCAATGTACAATGGAACGCTGACAAAACCAGTTAACCACAAGCTAAGTGTGAAAGACCATAATCTACCTTCTATTGTCTAACAATGATCACCAATCATGTGACTGAAACTCATTTCCGATCCTGAAATCCTTTCACACCAAAATTCAGAAGAAACAAAGAACAAAGAACAATACAGCACAGAAACAGGCCCTTCAGCCCTCCAAGCCTGTACCGGTCTTGATACTAACCTTGGCCAAAACCCTCAGCACTTCTTTGTGCCATATTCCTATATACCCATCCTATCCATGTATTTGTCAAGATGCCTTTTGAACATCGTTAATGGATCTTCTTCCACAACCTCCCTGGCAACGGGTTCCAGGCACTCACCACCCGCTGTGTAAAAAACCTGCTTCTCACATCTCCTCTAAACTTTGCCCCATGAACCATTAACCTATGCCCCCTGGTGACTGACCCCTCTACCCTGGGAAAGAGTGCCTGGCCATCCACTCTATCCATACCCCTCACAATCTTGTAGACCTCTATCAGGTCACCCCTCAACCTCCGTTGTTCTAATGAAAACAGTCCGAGTCTATTCAGCCTCTCCGCATAGCTAACACCCTCCAGACCAGGAAACATCCTGGTAAACCATGCATTCTGTATGCTTTCTTGACCTTGGCAGTACTGCAGTATAAAACCAATAAGACAACAGCGGCAGAGAAAGGCTGTGCCACCTTTTTCTTTTAAGAATCGAGAGGCTAAAAAATATTTTTAAAAAGCCTTCCAGCTTCATTCCAAAACTCGGGGCTGACCTGTAAAGAAAATGGATCTCCTGATATAACAACAGACACATGTGCCTGACTTCACAATCTGCTGAACATTCTTCTCAGAAATCCCACAGTAATCCTGGTATCCAACCCCAGCTACATGAACTCATCAGAACTACGATTCTAAAGGGGGGAAAAGCTTCCTTCGTCACTGAGCTCTCAAAGGCACGCGATGTGCTAATTAATTCTTTGGTTTATACATGTAGAAGTATACTACCTTCTTTAATTGTATCTCTCTGGAGTGTGTGTGGTGACTGATGTAGCATTTCGATCTTTTGGGGTGAATATGTGAATAAATAACCTCTGTTTAAACATCATGAAAATCTGTGCTGGTATCTTTAAATTGACCACACAATAATGGGGGCATAAGAACACACACATCTACCTTTTCAAAACTAAATCACACACTGATTACAGACGGAAAGGAAAGGATACAGGGTTTCAGTTCACTCTATTCCCCTCTCCGTAGCAACATGCTCCGACTCCCTAACAGTTTAATTGTGGTGAAGCAGGAAACAAAGTTCACCATTTGACTTCAGATGACCGCATTATTTTGCTAGGCAGATCATAGAATATCTACAGTGCAGAAGGAGGCCATTCAGCCCAGAGAGCCTTCACCAACCCTCCCAAGGAATCCCACAGCCCCGCCACCCTATCCCAGCAACCTCTGCATTGATCGTGGCCAATCCACATAACTTGCACATCTTTGGACTGTGGGAGGAAATTGGAGCATCCACGCAGACACAGGGAGAGCGTGCAATCTCCACACAGGCAGTCACCCGAGGCCGGAATTGAAACCGGGTGCCTTACGCTTTGAGGCAACAGTGCTAACCACTGTGTCACCTGTAGGCAGCTCTGATACTCTAATAGCACCTCTGATGGGTCTTGGACTACCTGTTCCCTCAAAGAAACATCCACGGAAAAGTTCAAATTCGAATCATAAAAGGATCATTGAGCATAAGGGGCGCGATTCTCCGCTCCTGGGAAAAATCGTGAAGGCCGTCATGACTTCGGCCGAGTTTCACGACGGCCTCCGCTCCTCTCACCGAATTCACCCTCACCCGGGGGGCTAGGAGCGGCACTCCGTTATTCTCGGCCGCCGGGCCTTGACGCTTGCGTCAAGGCGGCGCGCCGAGAATGACGCGACGGTGGCGCCTATGTAACGTCACCCGCGCATGCGCAGGTTGGCCGGCTCCAACCTGCGCATGTGCGGCTGACGTCACGACGGCTGACAGCTCGAACCCGCACATGCGCGGTGGCCGTCTTTCTTGCGGGGCGGCGGAGGGGAAATAGTGCGTCCGATTAAGACACCGGCCCGACGATCGGTGGGCACCGATCCCGGGCCTGTCCCCTCCCGAGCACAGTCGTGGTGCCCATTCCCCACCAGGCCCCCTACAAGCCCCAAACGGGCATCTCATGGCGATTTCACGTCGGCAGCGACCAGGTGTGGTTGCCGCCGTCGTGAAACGGTTGCGAAAGGCAGGCCGCTCGGCCCATCCGGGTCGGAGAATTGCCGGTCGCCGTGAAAAATGGCGAGCGGCGTTTCTTCCGAGCGGGGGGGGTGGGAGAATCACCGGGGGGCGCCAGGGGGTCGTGAAATTAGTCGGGGGGCCCTCCCGCAATTCTCCCACCCGGCGTGGGGAGCGGAGAATCGCGCCCAAGATCTTTTGTCCATTGAGTACTCTTTGGGGAGCAATCGAGTTAGTCTCATACACTCAGTTCCACAAACTCACTTACTCTTTCTCCATATTCCTGCAATTCATCTACGGTTTTTGAATTTGTACTAGCCTCCCTACCAGGCAGTATATTCTGAAAGGGCAGCACGTCAGCATTGTGGTTAGCATTGTTGCTTCTCAGCATCAGGGTCCCAGGTTCGATTCCCAGCTTGGGTCATTGTATGTGCGAAGTCTGCACGTTCGCCCCATGTCTGGGTAGGTTTCCTCCAGATGCTCCGGTTTCCTCCCACAAGCCCCGAAAGATGTACTATTAGGTAATTTGGACATTCTGAATTCTCCCTCTGTGTACCCGAAAAGGCGCTGGGATGTGGTGACTAAGGGTTTTTCACAGTAACTTCAGTGCAGTGTTAATGTAAGCCTACTTGTGTCAATAAAGATTATTAAAAAAGAAAGGTAACGACACGTTGCAGGGCCACATTTTTCTGGTCCCATTTGGGACCAAACAGAGGTGGGACCAGGAAAAAAATTGTTACTGAACAGCGTGCCTGGGGCTTCTGCTTGTATTTCCACCTTCAGCCATTTTCACAAGGGTGGCAATGAGGGGCGGGCCTCAGAACTCAACTGTACTACTAACGATGCATTGTCGGCCCACCGGGAGCTCCCCCCATGAAAGGCGGCCAGAATTTAGCATCTGTTGGGTTTTATGTCAAGTTTTACTTTATGGATTGGAGGCAGGAAAAGCTCAAAGAGCAAGTAAAACGGTTTTGTCTCCTTTCCAGTTCTTGATGGAATGATGTAGCATAGGTTATATCCGTACTAAGTAAGGTAAGGCATAACAGCAATTGCAAAATGTAAGTACCAGTGAACTATGCATTTTCCAGATTGTTACTTCTGCCAACTGGCATGCTGTCAAGTAAAAGAGGCAGATTTTTAATGTGGAAGAGTCTTCAGATTAATTTTAAAAAAAAATAATTTTATGGATAAAAAGGTAGAATATATTTCACACTATTGAAAGGGTAGCCTAGGATGATGACAATGTGTAAATGCTTAATCTTTTCCCATTGCTTTAATGTATTAAGTCTAGATTGCAGTTCTGATGTCTATCCACAGGCAAAGTTTTATGGGCCATTGGGTGTAATCCAGTACCTAATTGTTTTACAAGTGCTTGACTTTGTTTATACAACCAGTCTGAAGAGTCTGTTTTTTTGCCAATGGAGTTTCATGGGCAATTGAGTGACTTCTAACTGTCATATTAGGTTTTGCGAGTTCTGTCCACAAAGTGAATAATGGGTGAGGGAGTGAGGGGGGAGGTTTAAAGTGGTCAGAACATTCAACTGGATATTAATGAGCCACTGATGCCTTGAAGGATGAGGATTTTTTGGGAATGGAGGCAGGCCTTCTTCCTATCCTGCCAGGTTTGAACTCGGCCCATCTCCATTTCTGTGTTGGGTCTACCACAGGAATCAGAGGCGGGATCGCGATGCCTAAATTACTCCTGTCTCCCAAATCCCACCTCCAACATGAAAATCCAGCTCATCATGACTGGATCTTTTGCCAGTCAGCTTAAATCTTGGTCTGGTTACTGACCATTCAGCCACCGGAAACAGTTTCTCTTTATTTATTCTATCTAAACCGTTCGTGACTTTAAACACTTCATATCAAATTTCCTGTTTGCCTCTCTACTTTATGAAGAACAATCCCAGGTTGTCCAGTCCTTCTACGTAACTGTAATCCCTTAACCCTGGAACCACACTAGTGAATCTCTTCTCTATCCTTTCTAAGGCCTTCCTGTCCTCCCTAAAGTATGCACTATACAAGACTGCAACGCGAGTCTAGCTGGTGCTTTAGATTTCTGGAGGTATTATGATTCTACATATAATCTGATTTTGAGACATCTACTTAATTTCTTGCCAGGTAAATGATTTACTGAATCAAGGGAATTATCTGGTCTGTTCATTAAAAGAGAGACTGTCTTGATTCTTACATTAAAAGACACATGATTTACACTGACAAACGATTCAGAACAATGGGATATTATTTCAAAGTTACGAAATAAAATATAAAAATAAGGAACACAGGCAGTACAGTTTTACACAAAGTGCAAAAGACATTTGGAATAAATACCCAAGAAGGATCCCTGAAACATATAAATGGATTCAAAATGTATCACATGTACAGAACCGTATCAAGTCTCTGCTTCAGCTTTGTGCAAAACAGCCCTAGCTACAGTGAAACACCTGATGTACTCACAACTTCACACTTCTGACAGCTCATGTAAGCTCCTTCTATCTTATTTCTAATGCTTGGGTGCTGTTTTATTATTTGCCCAACATAAAACTGCCAACTGTTTGATCAACAAGAGTGTTTCACCTACAATTGGGATCGACATTTGATATAATCTCAATCTTTTTCCCCGGGTGGAACAAACCATTACAAGGGGACATAAATTTAAGGTGAATGGTGGAAGATATAGAGGGGATGTCAGAGGTAGGTTCTTTACCCAGAGAGTAGTGGGGGCATGGAATGCACTGCCTGTGGAAGTAGTTGAGTCGGAAACATTAGGGACCTTCAAGCGGCTATTGGATAGGTACACGAATTATGGTAGGATAATGGAGTGTAGATTAATTTGTTCTTACGGGCAGCATGGTAGCATTGTGCATAGCACAATTGCTTCACAGCTCCAGGGTCCCAGGTTCGATTCCGGCTTGGGTCACTGTCTGTGCGGAGTCAGCACATCCTCCCCGTGTGTGCGTGGGTTTCCACCGGGTGCTCCGGTTTCCTCCCACAGTCCAAAGATGTGCAGGTTCGGTGGATTGGCCATGATAAATTGCCCTTAGTGTCCAAAATTGTCCTTAGTGTTGTGTGGGGTTACTGGGTTATGGGGATAGGGTGGAGGTGTTGACCTTGGGTAGGGTGCTCTTCCCAAGAGCCGGTGCAGACTTGATGGGCCGAATGGCTTCCTTCTGCACTGTAAATTCTATGATAATCTATGATTAATCTAGGACAAAGGTTCGGCACAACATCGTGGGCCGAAGAGCCTGTTCTGTGGTGTATTTTTCTATGTTCTACGTTCTAAAGGTTCATCAGGTTATCTGCACGCGATGCCCCTTTCAAAATCAACTTTGCCCAAAGAGAGTTGGGGGAAAATCCAACAGCCCCACTGAAAAACAGGCACAAGGATCATGATGCACAATTAACCCACATCAGTTGATTCCAGTGAAGGCAGCACATTGACTTTGTGCTAATTTGTTTGATTGCTATGGGCGTCTCAGCACATACGGATGTGTGGGGATGTCTGAAGCTAGTGCCACTTACACCTCAGTTGCATTCCTTAAAAATCAGTCTGCACCTAGTGAAGCAGAAGTGCATTCTGGACAGAGCAGGTGCTGGAATTCCTTATGCAGAAAGCCTTAGCAGGGAAGTTTCACCGAAATGACATCTGGCGCTCCGCACATCAGCATTGTGTGCACATGCCGCTGGTTATATTTTGAAGCCAAAATGGTACTCTCTGTGCCAAAAGCCCAGGTGCGAAGCAGCAAAATTTTCAGGCTGTTTTAAGGTACTTGCTATCGGTTTACCATGTTATGTGAGCTGACAGTAATAATAAATCTGCTAAATATTCTGTACCAAAGGTTATAATACACATTAACCTCCCACACAGCAGGATTCTCCTTTCCCTGACAGTTTTCTTCCCATATTGTGTATTAATGTTTCCTACCTTGATGGTGTCAGCTTTGACTCTACATTGCAGTATTCTAGTCGACAAAAATCACAACTTTAGAATTAAAATGAAACAAAGAGAGAGCAAAAGAAAAACAAGAGAAACAGTGATGTGGGTTTTAATTCAGAGTGATTCTCTAACTGTAAGCTGCGCAGGAGGAATAATTTACCTCCCACCCAAGTCATCAGGGGGCCATGAACTTTGGTCATGGCCCTCGATCCATTTTCTGCAAGAAATTAGCTTGAAGTGGGTACGGAGAGATGTGGGAAAAGGGAAATCAGTTTGGGTTCCTGGTAAGTGGCAAGGAGAGGGTTTGTTGTAGATTGAAGTTTGGTTGAGTTTGTTGGGACCCCAGGGCAGGCATACGGATCCTTCTCTGTGGGGCATTGGCAGGAGCAAGCAGTCTTTCTTGTCCTGCCCCCACAAAGGAATATTTCATATGTGAGTGGCCTCTCCAGAAAAATAAGGTTTGCAAAGCCCAAACCAAAAATGCAAGCTTTGACCAAGTATTTCAAACTTGCAAAATTAGCAGATGATACAAAATTTGGAAGCCCTTTGAACTGAGGAGGATAGTGCAGAACCTCAGATGGGCATAGACATGGAATGAGTGGATATGTGACAGATGAAGTTCAGTGCAGAGAAATGTGAAGTGATTCACTGTGTGTAATGACTTAGGCCAGGCCTTTGAGATTGGCCAATTAGAATACGAGTTCCCTGATTAGTGGCCCAATCAGGGAACCCCTTTCTCTGTATATAACAGGGCGTGCCAGATCCTCTGCACTCCCAGTGTAGACAGCAGATTGAATGGTCATGGTTGTTTAGCTGTTGGGTTTGTAAATAAAAGGAATTCTGGTGACGGGACTTCTGCCTCCATGAACTTATTACAGTGGCGACGAGGAAAATGGAATGACTCACTGACAGGCAAAATGCCTCTATTCAGGAAGTTGGATTCTTTTGATCCTGCAGCGGAAGACTGGGCCCAATATGTAGAGCAGGTGAAGTACTTCTTTAGAGCGAATGATATAGTTTTGGATGAAACGTAACGGGTCATTCTGCTGACCGCGTGTGGGCCAGCAGCCTTTGCCATTATGCGCAGTCTCACTTTTCCGGAGGCACTGGACACAAAAACTTTCCAGAAATTGACGGACTGAGTAAAGAGTACTATGACCCTAAGCCACCTTTGAAAAAGCAGCGAGTGGAGTACATCAGTCACAGGGTACTCGGATGGAGACACCCACATCAGTCAAACTGTGTTAGGGGACTATCGCTGGGGGATAGGCAACTGCGTAGCCACCCTCAGGAATGACTCGGATACTAAGGAATCCAGGCCCACTCGCAGAACCACTCCCAAGCAAGGGAAAATTAGAACCAGACAGACGGCAGCGTCTGCAGCTTTTCATCCGGCAATATATTGCAGTTGTTGCCAGAGATCAGAGCCAAAGAGGAGAAATAGAAGCCCAAAATCAACATCTTGGGGAAGGACACATAGACCGGAGTACAAGAGAACGCACACCCTAGAAGCTTCACCTACCTCCGACGAGGAAGAACTAAATTGTGCAACGATGGTTAAATCAAAACCCATTAAATTAACCTTAAGGTTGAATGGACGTCCCACACTGATGGAAGTCGATCCTGGAGCAGCTGTATCAGTGATAGGGGAAACAGTACTTAATAAAATTCGCACTGGACTCCAACCCTTATTCCTAACCAGTGGCAAAACTGAGGACATGCACAGGGGAACCACTGAGAGTATTGGGCACAACACATGTACCTGTGGCTTATGGAGAGCAACTGGTTAGGCTGCCTTTAATGGTCATGAAAGGTACAGGACAAAGCTTATTGGGCCAAAACTGGCTAAAAGAGATCCAGCTGGAAAATGGTCACCTGAGCGAACTCCTGTACAGTTACTCCGAGGTTTTCTGAGAAGGGTTCGGAATAATAAATGGATCAAAGGTGATATTACACCTAGACCCAGAGACAGTCCCAAAATTCTACAAGGCCAGACCAATAACTTCGCGTTAAGGCAGAAAGTTGATATGGAAATCAACAGATTGGAGTGGAAGGAATAGTAAAACCGGTCCAGTTTGCAGAATGGGCGGCACCCGTAGTGCCTATCCTTAAGCTGGACGGCTCGCAATGCCTTTGTGGTAATTTCCAACAAACAATTAATTGCTACTCACAACTGGACAAATACCCAATTCCCTGGATTGAGGATTTGTATGCAAAGCTGGCTGGAGGACTCTTATTCTCAAAGCTAGACATGAGCCACGCATATCCACAGCTGCAGTTGGACGAAGAGTCGTACAAATTCTCAACGCTAAACGCCCTGAAGGGCCTTTTTCAGTGCACAAGATTACCCTTTGGGGTATCATCAGCTTGTGCGATATTCCAGAGGACAATGGAGAATATATTTCAGGGGTTACCACAGGTCGCCATTTACCTAGACGACGTCCTCATTACAGGAAAAACAAGGGCAGAACAGCTGCAAAACAGGAGGAAGTCCTTAAGAGGTTGTCAGCAGCAGGCGTGTGCCTAAAGAGGGAGAAATGGGTTTTTCTAGCACCTCAAGTAACTTATCTGGGGTACAAGGTTGACAAGTCAGGGATACATCCTTTGGAGAATCAGGTGAGGGCGATTAAAGATACGTCGGCCCCCACCACAATCCCGGAGTTAAGATCATTTTTAGGACTGGTGACATACTGCGGAAAGTTTATACAGAACAGGGCTTCCATCCTGAACCCCCTGCAACAATTACTAAAAAAGGGACAAGCCTGGAAGTGGTCCGCCCGCCAAGCCAGGGCTTTCAAGAAGATAAAACAACAGCTGTCCTCAGAAAATGTCTTGGCACACTCACTACAACCCCAGGAAAGAGTTGGTGCTCACTTGTGACATGTCTCCATATGGCATTGGGGCAGTTCTGGCACACACAGAGGGCAAAACGGACAGGAACAGCCTATAGCATTTGCTTCCAGGATGTTAGCAGCAGCAGAGTGAATGTGCGCCCAAATTGAAAAAGAAGGATTGGCTGTGATCTTCGCGGTGAAGAAAATTCACCAGTACTTGCATGAGCAGAAATTCACAATAATCACAGCCCACAAGCTGTTGCTGGGCTTGCTGAAAGAAGACAAAGCTGTGCCACCAATAGCTTTGGCCCGGATCCAACGCTGGGCCATACTACTGGCAGCATACCAATATCAACTGGAGCATCAGCTGGGAACCCGGGTGGCAAATGCCGATGCACTAAGCAGGCTGCCATTATCGGACACCCTGCCATTGGTACCCAGAATAGAAGAAACGGACATGACACTACATTTCCTGGACACCCTTCCAGTGGACGCACAAAACATTTGTTTGTGGACACAAAGGGAACCGGTTTTAGCAAAACTAAACCACATGGTGCTAACGGGGGAGATGGACAGACCAATCCAGGCGGAATTCCACCCCTACTACGTGTGGGCAGCACGGTAGCATGGTGGTTAGCATAAATGCTTCACAGCTCCAGGGTCCCAGGTTCGATTCCCGGCTGGGTCACTGTCTGTGTGGAGTCTGCACGTCCTCCCCGTGTGTGCGTGGGTTTCCTCTGGGTGCTCCGGTTTCCTCCCACACTCCAAAGATGTGCGGGTTAGGTGGATTGGCCATGCTAAATTGCCCGTAGTGTCCTAATAGTAAGGTTAAGGGGGGGAGTTGTTGGGTTACGGGTATAGGGTGGATACGTGGGTTTGAGTAGGGTGATCATTGCTCGGCACAACATTGAGGGCCCAAGGGCCTGTTCTGTGCTGTACTGTTCTATGTTCTATGTACTAGAGCAGAAGAGAACAGATTACTGTGGAAGACGGGATACTGCTATGGGGATCTCGAGTAATAGTTCCAAGTCAAGGCCGTCGAGCCATACTGGCTGAACTCCATCATGGGCACCCTGGAGTCTCAAAAATGAAGATGCTGGCCAGGGGCTATGTCTGGTGGCCTGGTCTGGACTCAGACATGGTGTCATTGGTCGGTCAGTGCCAAGAATGCCAACAAGTGCTGCACCCATGGGAATGGCCGGGTAGACCATGGTCACGACTTCATGTCGATTCTACAGGCCCGTTTATGGGTTCAATGTTTTTTTGTGATAGTAGACTCTCATTCCATACAAAATTAACTCGGCAAACACAACAGCAACCATCAAAACTTTGCACCTCGTTTGCAACGCAAGGTAATCCGGTGGTGTTAGTTTCAGATAATGGATCGGTTTTCACCAGCCAGGAGTTCACAAAATTCATAAAGTCAAATTGCATTCGGCACATAAGAATGGCACCATACCACCCGGCATCAAATGGGTTGGCGGAGAGAGCCGTCCAGACCCTAAAAGCTGGGTCGAAAAAACAGTCAGCAGCATCAGTAGAGACTAAACTGTCACGCTGGGTATTCAACAACCCAACATGCCACAACGGTAATAGCACTGACTGTGCAACTCATGGGGGGACGACTCTGCACCAAGCTGAGTCTACTATTCCCAAATTTAGGCGGAAGAGTAGAATGACACCAAGGGCCCAATGCAGGGGCTACGACAACTCGGCGAGAAAAGCAATTCAACGCGGGTGAAAAGGCATGGGTCAGAAATTATGCCAATGGCCCCATATGGGTAGCGGGAACGGTCAAGGCCAGGACACGAATTGTGTCGTATGAGATACGTGTGGGGAAGCATATAGTAAAAATGCACCTGGACCTTGAAGTGAAATAGATATATTTCCCTCCCTTTCAGCTGTGATTTGTGATTGTAAAGTTGGAACTCATCTGGTGAAAATCCGACACATATTGTTGATTCCTGAGGTGGGACACAGGAAATGTGATTGAGCGAAGCTGTCAGGTTCATTGGAGTGGGACGCGTCCGGAAGACCCCAGCAGAGGCTACCCTTGGGATTCCTGACAGCAATTACACCTCATGGGATCTAACCAGATCTTTTGAGACATTGCGATCTGGATCCCGGCCACAATGCGTGGGACCCAGTCTTGCACGGTTAAGTGAGCGAACAAAACCCACTTAGCCATGCTGGCGCCAGAGCAAACGGCCAACTGGCATCTACCGGCCTTGCCAAGGAGGCTCCAGCCAGGTGCCATTCAGCGCTGGTGTCCACAAACTGGGAATGTGGGGAAAAGTCATGTGATGAAACCTCCATTTAATCACAGTTGGCATAGTTACATAGATACGGTAAATTTTCATATATGTTGTGCATGGTTAATCAGGCAGATACCTGGAGTGAAATTATTTGTATTTGACCTATGTAAACATTCTGCTAAAGACAGTGAACCGTGACTTAGAGGGAGTTAGTGGTATAGTGGAAATATCATTGGACGTCATCTAGGGGAACCAGGCCTGAGGGCATGGGTTCAAATCCAACCATAGTAGCTGTTGGAATTTAAATTCAGTCAGAAACAAATCTGGAGCTGGAAACTAGTCTCAGGAGGGCGGCATGGTAGCACAGTGGTTAACACTGTTGCTTCACAGCGCCAGGGTCCCAGGTTCGATTCCCGACTTGGGTCACTGTGCGGAGTCTGCACATTCTCCCTGTGTCTGCGTGGGTGTCCTCTGGGTGCTCCGGTTTCCTCCCACAAATCCCGAAAGACGTGCTGTTAGGTAGTTTGGACATTCTGAATTCTCTCTCCCTGTACCCAAACAGGTGCCGGAATATGGCGACGAGGGTTTTTTCACAGTAACTTCATTGCAGCGTTAATGTAAGCCTACTTGTGACAATAAAGATTATTATTATAATAGTGACCATGAAATTAATATTCATTATTGTAAAAACCCATCTGGTTCACCAATGTCCTTTATGTAGAGAAATCTGCTGTCTTTACCCTGTCTAGCTTACACATGACTCCAGACTGGCAGCAATGTGACTGACTCTGAACTGTCCAGTAAATTTGCCTAACAAGCCATTCAGTTCCAGGGCAGTTAGGGATGGGCAGCAAATGCTGACCCAGCCAGCGATGCCCCCATTTGTGAAATGATAAAACAATAAAAGGTCTCTCTCCATCGTGAAGCCAGCCTCTGCCTGAAGCTGCAAGTAACTTTCCCGCCAAACACTACCCACAAATAAACTTCTGCAGCTCACGCTCCAACTTATTCTCAAACCGTGCAGAAAAACAATCTCAGAATTGTCATCGTGGCTCGTGGAAAATAAACACGTTAGGGTGGCTGCACAATGAAAATAATTCTGAAATACGCTGGAAAATTCCCATGGTCTGCACAATGAGCTTCAGGCAATGTAGGTGCAGCACGCACTGCTGCAGCCAGAGATGTGAGTCACAGAAGAATATCAGTTCAAATTATAGATTTATCAAAGAGGATTAGGTCTTTGAGACAAATGTTAATGAAGATGCTCAAAAGCATAAAAGACAATGTCATAAATAAGTTCAATCATGGTGCTCCAAAATGTGCCACTTAATTTGTTTATTTTACAAACAGTTTCGATATTTTTTAAGCTGACGAAACCAACCACCAGTGCTAATTATTTCGGGAAAAAAAAACTATTGACTGACTGAAGTGGTTCCAATTTATATACTTTTTCCTTATTGGTCAATTTTAATTATTGCTCTTTTTATTTGCTTTGACGTATCCTACCCAATAAGTTCTGATTTTGTTGCTGTTCTTAGATATGCCATTTGAAGCGGTCAATTAAATTATGCTGAAGTGTGAGTTAATGGCAGACTGGAATACAAAAATGTAATGTAACAAACAAAAAATAATAAAAGTTTTTGTATTGCTCCCTTGGCATTGCTCACAGCACGTTAATCATGAAAATGTTCCATGATGAAATGGGAAATGCATTATTACATTATAGATGACAGCCAAAAAATATATTCTTCTGCTGGCAGTACTGCTGGGATGCTCATTTCATATGAACAGAACTTAACATCCAGCTTGAATTTCAAAAGTGCACCATTCAGGTCTGAACCTAGTTCCTTGGCAGAATTCCTGATTCTTTCATCCTGCCCGAATCCTCTGCTACCTTTATCCCAAATTGGCCATCAGGTTACAGGCTGCCTAATGAGGTGACACGGGCTTTCCCCTTCAGGCTTAACTCACAACTCCAGCCAGGTAACCAAGAAATGCTTTAGAGCAGGCCAGCCATGAGAACCATGTTGCTACCATTAATGTCATAAAGCTGACAGTTAGTGTGCTCAAGCACTGCCTAAGAACATTTGGGATGAGCTCTCTGTGCATTATGTAGTTGTAAAGGACAAGACACTGAAGACAAGAAGATCAAGGAATTGTGGATTACACAATACCCATTGCTGCTGTTGAAGTGGTGTCTAAGTGCACAAGATTGTTTAAAAGGATTGGAGAAGGGAGTCTTTAGTGATTCTGTGCCATCAGGACTATCGTGACCAAAGAGAAAAAGAGTTCATAGATGTATACCTTGTCAGTGGTAACCGTATACAGGGCTTCTGATATAAGGTTGGAGGTGAATGTGACTTGAGTCAAAATATTTGGATGAAAGTGAGGAATCCACAAAATGGACATTGACTTGGGAAGACTGTGAGATTACCTAAGATGCCACATTTGTGTAGGAAGTAATGCAAGAGCTTGTAGCTATCTGAGGCATTTCTTTGTTGTATCAACTATTTAGAGCACAATTTACTTTTATTGGAAATATAATTCACCTGTCAGGAGTTATATGAGTTAATTAATTTCACAGTAAAAAATTAAAAAACACGAAAACCTTGTCCAATGGTTTTCTTTCTGATGGCATCATAGGGATTTCTTTCTTTTTAAAAAAAGTTATCAGTCACTATGAAATTGTGATACATTATTTACCAAAGATATGCCCACTCTTCAAATGTCGCAGTCTGCCAAAGTCAAGCTAATGGACCTATAGATCCCCTGTTTTGCATTTCAACCTTGTTAAAAATGAGAACAATATCTGTACTCCCGCAGTCTGAGGAAACATAGAACATAGAACAGTACAGCACAGAATAGGCCCTTCGGCCCTCGATGTTGTGCCGAGCAATGATCACCCCACTCAAACCCACGTATCCACCCTATACCCGTAACCCAACAACCCCCCCCTTAACCTTACTTTTTAGGACACTACGGGCAATTTAGCATGGCCAATCCACCTGACCCGCACATCTTTGGACTGTGGGAGGAAACCGGAGCACCAGAGGAAACCCACGCAGACATGGTGAGGACAGGCAGACTCCGCACAGACAGTGACCCAGCCGGGAACCGAACCTGGGACCCTGGAGCTGTGAAGCATTTATGCTAACCACCATGCTACCGTGCTGCCCAGTTTTCAAATGTAGTGAACTATTGAAGAGACACACAAAAGGATTCCACTGCACCTGTTCTATTTCTTTAAGTTCTCTGAGGTGGATGTTACCCAGGCTTGCAGCTCAATCTATTTTAAGGTTCCTTATCTTAGGAAGATCTCCCAATCTAGTTTAATATTAGCAAAGGTGCCAGTTGAGCATCAAGAGGAAAGGCCGATACAAAGTGCTTGTTTATATCTCCACCCTGATAATCCTTTCCATTTTGTCGTAAGCACCTTTTAATGGTTCAGTACAGTCTTTTATAGTTCCATGACTCCTGTCATAGCTTAAGAAGCTTTTGCCATGACTATCACAGCTTCCCACTAGTCTCTTTGCATTAAGCTGATCTGAAAGAAGCACTAGTTTTACTTCTCCTTTCACGGTTCTTGCCTTTGTTTTTATATTGTTGTCTACTTTTAATCAACGGGAACAGTTTTACGAGCCACTTGTTTGACTTTGTACATGGCTAGGCAGCCACTTCTGCTTCTTGCAACACTCCCTTCTTTTGACATTAGGCCATGTATTGTAGATGCTATATCTGTCTTAATTGGCTCTTGTCTTTAGCCAGGTTCTTTCAAACACATCGGCTGGGA
This sequence comes from Scyliorhinus canicula, assembly GCF_902713615.1. Lineage (NCBI taxonomy): Eukaryota > Metazoa > Chordata > Chondrichthyes > Carcharhiniformes > Scyliorhinidae > Scyliorhinus > Scyliorhinus canicula. The sequence continues at coordinate 32,723,806 of NC_052157.1, forward strand.
TTTTCTGCCATCTCCCGCTTCCCGCGGGGCTGCAGAGGTGGCCCGCCATTGGCCAGCAGCGGGAACCTCTGGCTCCACCAGTGTCACGGGAGTTTCCCATTATTCACAGCCAGGGAACCTGCGGCAGAAGTTGCCGTCGGCAGGACCAGAAGATCCCGTCAGTGGAAACAGTTCTTTAAAACATTTCCTTTATGTTCAGCATCACGTGTACCTCCACCCAGAATGGGTGATCAACTGGCCTGCTACAAATCCTTTGCTATTTTATGAAAGTTAGCCCTTTAAAAATCTGGAATGATACCTTTGTTCTTCCAGCCAATTATGTTCCTGGTTTTCCCAAACATTCTCTGGTGTGTACAAAATTAGGCTTGCAAATAATTCCATACTATTTGCACCATCTATGCTACTTACTCATTTATTTTATGTAAAATACTGCTTTCGAATTTTGTCTCCACTGTTCAATTTCACTCAGTAATGGAACCTGTGGCTGACTCGCTCCTTCTTTGAGTATTTGTTCATATTTCATTGTTGTTATTCTTCATAAGAACAAAGATTTATATAATTCTATTCAACGGAATCTGAAAGTGCACACACACCTGAACCATGCAAAGCTAAATATACATACAGTATGGTTTCTATAAAGTCAAGATAAACATAATGGAACACCTAGATAACAAAGACACCTATGTTAAACTCCTATTTATTGACTATAGCTCAGCCTTCAACACCATTATTCCTACGAAACTCATCTCCAAACTCCATAGTCTTGGCCTCGGCTCCTCCCTCTGCGACTGGATCCTGAACTTTCTAACCCACAGGCCACAATCAGGAAGGATAGGCAAAAACACCTCCTCCATGATCATCCTCAACACCGGTGCCCCACAGGGCTGTGTCCTCAGCCCCCTACTATGCTCCTTATCCACCGATGACTCTGTGGCCAAATTCCCCTCCAACTCGATTTTCAAATTTGCTGATGACACCACAGTAGTGGGTCGGATTTCAAACAATGTCGTGACAGGGTACTGGAATGAGATAGAGAATCTGGTGAACTGGTGCAACGACAATAATCTCTCCCTCAATGTCAACAAAATGAAGGAGATTGTCATCGACTTCAGGAAGCGTAGTGGAGAATATGCCCCTGTCTACATCAATGGGAACAAAGTAGAAAGGGTCGAGAGCTTCAGGTTTTTAGGTGTCCAGATCACCAACAACCTGTCCTGGTCCCCCCATGCCGACACTATAGTTAAGAAAGCCCACCAATACTACTTTCTCGGAAGACTAAGGAAATTTGGCATGTCACCTACGACTCTCACCAACTTCTTACTGATGCACCACAGAAAGCATTCTTTCTGGTTGTATCACAGCTTGGTATGGATCCTGCTCTGCCCAAGACCTCAGGAAACTACAAAAGGTCATTAATGTAGCCCAATCCATCACGCAAACCAGCCTCCTATCCATTGACTCTGTCTACAATTCCCGTTGCCTCGGAAAAGCAGTCAGCATAATTAAGGACCCCGCGCACCCAGGACATACTCTTGAGGCACCCTCAATTACGACGCGAGAGCGAGATCGGTAATCAAAAGGCTTTAATCTACAGAGAACAGGACAGCATTCGAGAGAAGTGTGCTCGCCACATGGAGCCTTATCCTATATACCGTTTCCTGGGGGCGTAGCCAGAGGCAGAGTCCCCCAGGGTTCCAAGCCTCTTAAAGGGGCAAGGTATTAAAGGTCAGGTACCGTTTACGGCAGTTATTAATACCGTTCATCACAACTCTCTTACACCTTCTTCCGTCAGGAAAAAGATACCAAAGTTTGAGGTCACGTACCAATCGACTCAAGAACAGCTTCTTCCCTATTGCCATCAGACTTTTGAATGGACCTACCTCGTATTCAGTTGATCTTTTCTCTACACCTTGTAACTGTAACATTATATTCTGCAGTTTCTCCTCCCTTCTCTATGTACAGGTATGCATTGTTTGTACAGCATGCAAGAAACAATACTTTTCATTGTATACTAATACATGTGACAACAATAAATTAAATCAAATCAAAATTAATGGCCGCAATTTAACAGGATAGAAACAGAGTCCTGGTATGGGCACCTAGACAAGGCCGTGAATATCCGGGTGCCGGGAGGAAATGGCATAGACATATTTAAATGAGCCTCAAAGCTAATTTAAATATGTATATCTGGATCTCACCCAGTGTGGGCAAGATCCAGATTGCAATGTCTCGCAAGGGTTGGTGAAATCTCACGAGGCCTTTCACCCGTCGTGGTATTCAACGGCCTCGTCGGGTCACCAAGTAAGGCATGATGAGGCCATTAAGTCATGTCAAATGTCCAGATAATATCTTACTAAATACATCTTACATCATTTGTAATACTTCAAACTTCACCTGAAAAAGTTTAAAGTTTCAAATGATTAGGAATCACTCAATGCCATAGAGCGAGGATATTCTCGATTTAACAAAGTAAGGTATAACCCCAACCATCCTAACAGTGCCATTTCTACTCAGCACCCTGCTCTCATGCCCACATGGCCATCATTGGCCTGCTGCAAGCTTCAGTGAAATCCAATGCAATCTGGAGGACCAGAACCTCATCTTCCGATGTGGCACGTTACAGTCCTCGAGATTCAACATGGAGTTCATCAACTTTAGGCTGGACCTTTCTCCTCCATTTTGACTTTTTATAAAATATCTCAAATTTTTTTGTCCCAGTGCAAAACCCCCACCCTTGCCTCATTGGAGCTATCCGACACTTGTTCTTATGTTTTGCTTTCCATAGAATCCGGTTTCCTCCCACAGTGCAAAGATGTGCAGATTATTTGGCCATGCTAAATTGCCCTTAGTTTCCAAAAAAGGTTAAGTTTGGTTACTGGGTTCGGGGACAGAGTGGAGGTGTGCGCCTTAAGTTGAGCGCTCTTTCCAAGGGCCGATGCAGACTCGATGGGCCGAGTGGTCATCTTCTGCACTGTAAATTCCATGTTCTATAGAATACCTGTAGTGCAGAAGGAGACCATTCGACCCATTGAGTCTGCACTGACCCGCTGAAAGAGTGCCCTATCTCCGTAACTCCACCTAAACTGCACATCTTTGGACACTAACAGGCGATTTGGCATGGTCAATCCACCTAGCCTGCACATCTTTAGACTGTGAGAGGAAACTGGAGCACCCAGAGGAAACCCACACAGACACAGGCAGAACATGAAAACTCGACACAGTCACCCACGGCCGGAATCGAACCCGGGTCACGAAGCGCTGTGAGACAGCAGTGCTAACCACTGTGCCCACTTGCCATTTCAGTGAGTACTGACCTTTATTCTCCCATTATCACATTCTCATATTGTACCTTTATGCTAACACATTTCCTGCCATTAATACTTCCTGTGTCTCGTGATCTACAAATCTTTGTTGCAATCTCTCCTAGCTCCCTTCAATCAGTGACCTTGCAGCTGCTTCACCCCCTCTTATATAGCATATAATCAGACACATTTCTCCCTCTCTTTAGCTCTGAAGAAGGATCATATGGACTCAAAATGTTAACTCCATTTTCTCTCTCCACAGATGCTGAATTTTATTTCTCTTCAATTTAATGTCATTTGGTGAGATTCACAGTTCCCATTTGTCATAAAACTTTCAATCAAATCATTCCCATAACCAAAACTCAGACTTCATTGAGGCTATAATCCTCACTGATTTCAAAACTAAGCTTTATAGAGTATTTGTTAATCCACAACATTTTTTAAAAAACGTTACTTTCCCAGGGATTTGTTTAACAGCAGATTTACTGCATTAAACATACTTTATCCCTTCTGCTATCTTAACCAGAATCCTTTAATGGCTGATTTTATTCCTCGACAAACATTCAAATATGCTGATGTCAGCTCAAAATACGTCAGTCACAGTTGCCTGTCATGCAATCAAAAAAGGACTAAAACTGTATAAGTGCATTCTCTGTAGTACCATAGAGAGGCAGATTGGGAATTGAATGGAATTTAAAAATTAATTTATTTGTTCATGGAATGCGGGTGTCACTGACTAGGCCAGATTTTAGTGCCCTTCCATAATTACCCTTGAGACAATGATGACGAACAGCTTGTTTAACCGCTGCAGTACATTTGTTATAGGGATACACATAGTGCCGTTAGGACGGGAGTTCCAGGATTTGACTCACCAACAGTGATGGAAGAATGATATAGACTGCGATCTATCGGCCTCATAGTACCTGACTTAGGGCACAACAAAGCCGTCAAGGCATCATTACACCTCGCGAGACCTAATGAGATCTCACAAGGCGGCATGATCGGGATTCAGATTTGCAGTCAAGTGAGCAGTTAGGCTCACCCGCATGTGTCTACGCAAGTGTTACTCAAGGGGAAGGATCTAACGCCTGTTCCTCAGAGATCCTGCGCGAGTGCCATTTAGCACTGGTCTCCGCTATGCTGTTCTCTCAGTCTGAATAAAGATTGTAGACTTCCAGTTAACACAAATACGTTATTCAGTAGGTTCCTCCTGTCTCCAGAGCTCAACCAGACAGTCAAGAGACAAAACAAGAGAAGCTAAGGTAAGCTGCCTGTGCTGAGCTGTCTCTGTGTGCTGCTGCTCAATAGCCCTGTACTTCTAAAAGAGGCGGATCCTCCCTTGGGTCAGACCCTTTATACCCACCTCTGGTGCTGCCCTCTGGTGATGCTGTGGCTGTTACATCTGTGCTGTAGTCCCTGGTGTATGTGCAGATGTACAGATCACAACATCCGCCAATGTGGACTAAGTGTACCGGCACTTGGGGGGCCTCCCAGGTGATTGTGGGCTCCTGGTTGGTTGGGCTCTGGGCAGGGTGATACCCTGGCATTCCCCATCACCACCCAGGCACTGTGGTATTGCCAGACTGGCACCCTGGCAGTGCCACCCAAGCTGCCAGTGTCAAGGCACCCAGGTGGCATCTTACCCATCCTGGGGATCGGGCTGGATGTGCCCTGCCCTTATGAGGTGGAATGTGGGTGGCTCAAGGACCTCCTCATTGGTAAGTTGTGATGTTGAACGGGTTCAGAGGCTGTGGTGGGGTGTTCAGAGATCGGGGGCAGGATTCTCCGACCCCCCGCCGGGTCGGAGAATCGCCTGGGGACGGCGTGAATCCCGCCCCCACCGTCCTCCAAATTCTCCGGCCCCCCAAAAGTCAGTGAGGCTGACACTCCCGCGCATGCGCGGACTCCTGCCGGCTGGCGGAGTCCCTTCGCCCTGGCTGGCATGGCGCCAAAGGCCTTCCACGTCAGCCGGCAGGGCACAAACCACTCCGGAGCCGGCCTAGTACCTGAAGGTGCGGAGGATTCCGCACCTTTGGGGCATGCCAACGCCGGAGTGGTTCATGCCACTCTGTCCCGCCGGGACCCCCCGCCCCGCCGGGTACGGGAGAATCCCGCCCCGGATGTCTTCCTGCACTGGCGAGCTGAGCTCATTAGTGCAGGAAATGAGCCTAAGTGTGACCTTGGCCGGGCCTTCCTAACTGATGCACAGAAATGAAGCAAATTCCGGTTTAATGATGGGGTTGTTCTCGGTACTTCAAGGGCCACAAAATACCTGGATAAACGCGGGCAAAACGGGATTCTGTTTCATTCTATTAAATCATGGCCATAGTTTCAAATCAGGGTGGTGTGAGACTGGAGGGGAAGTTGCTGGTGTTCCCATTTGCTCTTCTAGGTGCTAGTGGTTGCAGATTTGGAAGGTGGTATCGAATAAGGTTTTAAGAGTTATTGCAGTGCATCTTGTATATGCTACACACTGCAGCCACTGTGCATCGTTGGCGAAGGGAACAATATTTAAGGTGATGGATGGGGTGCCCGTTAAGCTGGCTGCTTTGTCCTGGATGGTGTCAAGTTTCTTGAGTATTTTTAACATAAGAACATAAGAAGTAGGAACGGGAGTAGGCCATCTGGCCCCTCAAGCCTGCTCCGCCATTCAATAAGATTATGGCCAATCTTTTGGAGCTTCAATGATCCAGGCAAGTGGAGAGTATTCATTACACTCCTGACTTTTGTCTTGTAGATGGTGGACAGGCTTTGGGGAGTCAGGAGGTGAGTTGCTTGTTGCAGAATTCCCAACCTCTGACGTACTCTTGTAGCCACAGTACTCATATAGCTAGCCCAGTTCAATTTCTGGTCAATGCTAATCCACAGTGGGGGATTCAGCGATGGTAATGCCAATAAATATCGAGGGAAGATGCCTAGATTCTCTCTTGTTAGAGGTGGTAATTGCCTGACTCTTGTGTGGTGTGAATATTACTTGCCACTTATTGGTCCAAGCCTGAAAGTCATCCAGGTCTTGCTGCATATGGACATGGTCTGCCTCAGTATCTGAGGAGTTGCGAATAATACTGAACATTATACAATCATCAGTGAGCACCTCCAGCTCCAACTTTATGTTGGAGGGAAGGTTTTTTGATGAAGGGAGCTGAAGCTGGTCAGACCTCCGATACTATCCCCAACTGATTGACCCCCGACTCCCACAACCATGTTCCCTTGTGCCAGGTATGACTCCATCCAGTGGAGTAATTTCCTCCTGATTCACGGCTTACATGGTTTCTATAATAGGTTGCCGAACCATACCTGCGATATTCTGACTAGCAGTGGGCGGGGATTTTAAAATTCATCTCATAATGTTCATTGTGATAATAAAATGCGGCTTTGGCTGGATAAGTAAATATTGATATAGTTTGGAGGTTACAATATTTTATTTACATGAGGGAGTTGAATTTATGTTCTTAACAAAATGAAATTGGTTCTGGGTACGAATGCTGGTTAATCACTGGAATGAAGCGATTCCAAAGTAAAGGACAGGTATGATGTTGGGGAGGAGGTGTCGTAGTGGTATTGTCACTGAACTAGTAATCCAGAGACCCTGGATAATGCTCTAGGGTCCTGGGTTTGAATCCCACCATGGCAGAAGGTCAAATTTGAATTCAATAAAAATTCTGGAATTAGAAACTGTTGTTAAAACCCCCCAGACTGGTTCACTAATGTCCTTCAGGGAAGGAAATCTGCCATCTGTGACCCCCAAACCCACACAGAGATGTGGTTGACTCTTAACTACCCCCTCTGAGGGAGGAGTGGCAAGGGGGGGGAGGCCCCCCCCCCGAGCCGGGGGGAGTCGGAGTGTGGCAGGAGCAGCCGGGTCAGCGTGAACCAGCTGACTTACGGGAGTACGATGGAGGGTACATCGCGGCTAGGAGGGGTCCTAGCCTGGGGGTGGGGGGGGAGGGGGGTTAGGGAGGGATACCGGGTTGCTGCTGAAAAGACCAGAAACGGGAAGTGGAGGGCTGGAGAGGTGGGGGGAGGGGGACATCGCCATGGGGAGCGGGTCAGAAGGGAAGGGTCGACCCCGGGCGAGCAGGGAACAGGACATGGCTAATCGGCAGGGGAAGGGGGCGGGTCGTCCCGCGACCCGGCTGATCACTTGGAACGTGAGGGGGTTGAATGGGCCGGTCAAGAGATCAAGGGTATTCTCACACCTGAAGGGACTGAAGGCTGATGTAGCAATGTTACAGGAGACCCATTTGAAGGTAGTGGACCAGGTTCGCCTGAGAAGGGGGTGGGTGGGACAGGTGTTCCACTCTGGATTGGACGCAAAGAACCGGGGGGTGGCGATTCTGGTGGGAAAGAGGGTGTCGTTCGTGGCGGAGGAGGTGGTGGCGGATAAGGAGGGTAGGTATGTGATGGTGAAGGGTAAGCTGCAGGGGGAGAAAGTGGTGATGGTCAACGTATATGCCCCGAACTGGGATGACGCGGGTTTTATGAGGCGCCTATTGGGCCTCATTCCGGGACTGGAGGCAGGGGGCTTGATCATGGGGGGGGACTTTAACACAGTGCTGGACCCCGGGCTAGACAGATCGAGCTCAAGGACCAATAGGAGGCCGGCAGCGGCAGAAGTGCTGAGGGGGTACATGGAGCAGATGGGAGGAGTAGACCCATGGAGGTTTGGTAGGCCGAGGGCGAGGGGGTATTCCTTTTTCTCCCACGTCCATAGAGTGTACTCCAGAATCGATTTCTTCGTGTTGAGCAGGGGGCTGATCCCGAGGGTACGGGAAGCTGAGTACTCGGCCATTGCGATCTCTGATCATGCACCGCATTGGGTGGATGTGGAAATGGGGGAGGCGCGGGACCAGCGCCCGCTGTGGCGGCTGGATGTGGGGCTGTTAGCGGACGACGAGGTGTGTAAAAGGGTCCGGAAGAGCATTGAAAGCTATCTGGACTTGAATGACACGGGTGAGGTGCAGGTGGGGATGGTCTGGGAGGCCCTGAAGGCAGTGATCAGGGGAGAGCTGATCTCCATAAGGGCGCACAGAGAAAGAAAGGAGAGGCAGGAGAGGGAGAGGCTGGTGGGGGAGCTATTGGAAGTGGATAGGAGATATGCGGAGGCACCAGAGGAGGGGCTGCTGGGAGAACGGCGCAGCCTGCAGGTCAAGTTCGACCTGCTGACCACCAGGAAGGCAGAGACGCAGTGGAGAAGGGCACAGGGCGCGGTCTATGAGTATGGGGAAAAGGCGAGCAGGATGCTGGCACACCAGCTTCGCAAACGAGATGCGGCTAGGGAGATTGGGGGAGTGAAGGAGAGGGGCGGGAAGGTAGTGCAGAAGGGGCAAGAAGTGAACGGGGTCTTCAGGGATTTTTACAAGGAGTTGTATCGGTCTGAGCCGCCGACGAGGAGAGGGGGAATGGAGGACTTCCTAAACAAATTGAGGTTCCCAAGGGTCCAGGAGGGGCTGGTAGAAGGGCTGGGGGCGCCAATAGGGCTAGAGGAGCTAGTCAAGGGAATAGGTCAGATGCAAGCGGGGAAGGCGCCGGGGCCAGATGGGTTCCCGGTGGAATTCTATAAGAAAAATGTGGACTTGGTGGGACCGGTACTGGTACGAGCCTTTAATGAGGCGCGAGAGGGGGGGGTTCTGCCCCCGACAATGTCGCAGGCTCTGATCTCCCTGATATTGAAGCGGGATAAAGACCCCGTGCAGTGCGGGTCCTACAGGCCTATCTCGCTTCTGAACGTGGATGCCAAGTTGCTGGCAAAGATCCTGGCAGCTAGAATAGAGGATTGTGTGCCAGGGGTAATCCATGAGGACCAGACGGGGTTCGTGAAGGGGCGGCAGCTCAACACGAACGTGCGGAGATTGCTGAATGTAATTATGATGCCGGCAGTGGAGGGGGAGGCTGAGATAGTGGTAGCGCTGGACGCGGAGAAGGCATTCGATAGGGTGGAGTGGGAGTACCTGTGGGAGACGTTGGAACGGTTTGGGTTTGGGGAAGGGTTTATTAAGTGGGTGAAGTTGCTCTACTCGGCCCCGACGGCGAGTGTAGTGACAAACGGGAGGAGGTCGGAGTATTTCGGGCTCCACCGAGGGACCAGGGAGGGATGTCCCCTATCCCCCCTACTTTTCGCACTGGCGATTGAACCGTTGGCGATGGCACTGAGGGGTTCAGGGGGGTGGAGAGGACTGACTAGGGGAGGGGAGGAACATCGAGTATCGCTGTATGCGGATGATCTACTGCTGTACGTGGCAGACCCAGAAGGGGGAATGCCGGAGATAATGGAACTATTAGCAGAGTTTGGGGACTTTTCGGGGTACAAACTAAATCTGGGCAAAAGCGAGGTTTTTGTGATACACCCGGGGGATCAGGGAGAGGGTATTGGGAGACTCCCCTTCAAGCGAGCAGGAAAGAGCTTTAGGTACTTAGGGGTGCAGGTGGCAAGGAACTGGGGGACCCTCCACAAGTTGAACTTTTCCAGGCTGGTGGAACAGATGGAGGAGGAATTTAAGAGGTGGGACATGGTACCGTTGTCGCTGGCGGGGAGGGTGCAGTCAATCAAAATGACGGTCCTCCCAAGGTTCTTGTTTTTATTTCAGTGCTTGCCCATCTTCCTCCCTAGGGCCTTCTTCAAAAAGGTGACGAGTAGCATCATGAGCTACGTGTGGGCGCATGGCACCCCAAGGGTGAGGAGGGTCTTTTTGGAGCGGAGTAGGGACAGTGGAGGGCTGGCACTGCCCAATCTCTCGGGGTACTACTGGGCGGCAAATGTGTCAATGGTGCGCAAGTGGATGATGGAAGGGGAGGGGGCAGCTTGGAAACGATTGGAGAGGGCGTCCTGTGGCAACACAAGCCTGGGGGCCCTAGTAACGGCACCATGGCCGCTCCCCCCCACGAGGTACACCACGAGCCCGGTGGTGGCGGCCACCCTCAAGATATGGGGGCAGTGGAGGCGACATAGGGGGGAAATGGGAGGTCTGTTGGCGGCGCCAATAAGAGGGAACCATAGATTCATCCCGGGGAACATCGACGGGGGATTTCAGAGCTGGTACAGGGTGGGCATACGGCAGCTGAAGGACCTGTTTATAGAGGGGAGGTTTGCGAGCCTGGGAGGGCTGGAGGAGAAGTTTGAGCTCCCCCCGGGAAACATGTTCAGATATCTACAAGTGAAGGCATTTGCTAGGCGGCAGGTGGAGGGGTTTCCCCTGCTCCCCAGTAAGGGGGCGAGTGATAGGGTGCTCTCGGGGGTCTGGGTCGGAGGGGGGAAGATATCAGACATCTACAAGATAATGCAGGAGGCGGAAGCAGCATCAGGGGAGGAACTGAAAGCCAAGTGGGAAGGGGAGCTGGGAGAGCAGATAGAAGACGGGACGTGGGCGGATGCACTGGAGAAGGTCAACTCTTCCTCCTCGTGTGCGAGACTGAGCCTCATTCAATTTAAGGTGCTGCATAGAGCTCACATGACGGGGACAAGGATGAGCCGGTTCTTTGGGGGTGAGGACAGGTGTGTCAGATGTCTGGGAAGCCCAGCGAACCATGTGCATATGTTCTGGGCATGTCCGGTGCTGGAAGGGTTCTGGAAGGGGGTGGCAAGGACGGTGTCGAAGGTGGTGGGGTCCAGGGTCAAACCAGGATGGGGGCTTGCGATCTTTGGGGTCGGGGTAGAACCGGGGGTACAGGAGGCTAGGGAGGCCGGAATACTGGCCTTTGCGTCCCTAGTGGCTCGACGAAGGATATTAATTCAATGGAAGGACGCGAGGCCTCCAAGCGTTGAAACTTGGATTAATGATATGGCTAGCTATATTCAGCTAGAAAGGATCAAATTTGCCCTGAGAGGGTCGGTACAGGGATTCGCCAGGCGGTGGCAACCTTTCCTTGACTTTTTAGATCAGAGATAGACGTTCGGGGTCGTGGCAGCAGCAACCCGGGGGGGGGGGGGGGGGGGGGGGGGGCAGCAAGGGCCGTGGGGGGACATGCACGACTGTAACGCGGGTAGGTCTGCTCGCTGCTCATGTCTGAAACTGTAGGCTGCCTTGTTTGTTAAGGTTGCCTGGGGGGGGGGGGGGGGGGGGGGGAGGACTGGTGCGCGCGAGAGGGCGGGCGAGGGAGGGACATTTGCCTAGAGGGATTGTGTTGTAAATAATTTAAAAATTAGTAGGGGTAAATGTTTGTATGGAAAAACTCTTTCAATAAAAATTATTTAAAAAAAAAAAAAACTACCCCCTCTGAAAACGAGCAAGCCACAGGTCAGAGGCAGAACAATATTCCCAGTTCCTAGGGCAGAAGGTGGATTCTGAGGTGTTTGGGGGGGGGGGGGGGGGGGGAGTGAACGAATGATTTAATGGGATTCCCCCAAGAACACGTTTGACCAAAGCCAGATGCAATTTAAGACCCTTAAATGGCCATTAATGGACTTATCCTGCCCAGACTCAACTTTTAGACTGTGAGTAGCATGAGAAAGTGACATTTACACTTTTCCCATGTTGGGCAGGAAGGTGTTGGGGGGTTCAATGCTCAAGGGAGCGTTAAATATAGTGGGAGTTTGAGAGTTGGTGGCTTTGTGTTGGGTGCCAACTCTCGGGATGGAGAGCGCTGATCGTTCATCATCCTTAAAATTCTACCCCAAATCTTAGGTTTCTCACACTCCTGCCCCATGTTTGTCTTCATTGCCAAAAAAAAATTAAGACAATGGAGGCCAAGGCTATTGTTGGCAACTGTGCTCTGTTAATAACATAGGCTGAACACTGGGCTTTCACTAACAGTCTGGGCATCGACATAACTGTGCCATCACAGTGTCCTTTCGTTCATTTTTGCTGTAGAGTGAGAAAGCGTGAGAAGACAATGGTACCATTCACTGCCACAACCAAATCAGCTAGTTAACAAAGGCAAAAAGATAGAGAAAAAGAGGAGACTGGATGAAAGGCAAAAGAGAACAAAACATAAGAGAGATCTGGGTGTGCAGGTCCACAGATTCTTAAAAGTGGCAGCACAGGTGGAAATGGTGGTATAGAAAGCGTATGGCATGCTTGCCTTCATAGGATGGGATATCAAGTATAAAAGCTCAAAAATTATGTTACAATTATATAGAACATTGGTTACACCACATTTGGAATACTGTGTCCAATTCTGGCCACCTCACTACCAGATGGACTTGGAGGCTTTGGAGAGAGTACAGAAAAGGTTTACCAGAATGTTGCCTGGTAGTATTAGCTATGAGGAGAGATTGAAGAAACTGGGATTATTCTCCCTAGAGAGTCAGAGGCTGAGAGGCGACCTGATAGAAGTTTATAAAATTATTAGGGGTATAGATAGGGTGAACAGTTGGGAGACTTTTTCCCAGGGTGGAAATGACAATTACAAGGGGGCACAAGTTCAAGGTGAGGGGGGACATGTTCAGTGGAGATGTGCGGGGGAAGTGGTGGTGGTGGCCTGGAATACGCTGCCAAGTGAGGTGGTTGAGGCAGATACGCTAGCAACCTTTAGGACTTATCTGGATAGGCACATCAACAACAGGGTTGGTTGGTCTAGATAGGACACTTGATCGGCGCAGGCTTGGAAGGTCAAAGGGCTTGTTCCTGTGCTATATTGTTCTTTGTACTTCTTTGTTCTTCATAAAGCTGTTACTCTGCATACTGAAGGTTAAATTGTCTGTTTAGATGACAATGCAAGCAGTGTGACCCACATTGATGTTATTCACATCAGCTTGAAGGTGATGAAGGCAGGATCAGCACACGGTATTTAACTGAATAGATATTGAGTTTCACATTAACAAACCACTGACAAATTGGGCACCTATTTTGATGCCCTACATTATTGCCTTGCCTGCATGTTAAAACACTTCATAGGCTGTTAAACACTTTGGGAGGTTATGAATGGTACTATCTAAATGCAAGTGCCCTTCTTAACTAAATTGTGCATTGTGTTTATTTTATACAATTAACTGTATGCAATAGAAACACTGGTGCAGAGCTTAGTTTCCATTGGGCTGTGCTGTTTGTTTGGGGGGGGGGGGCAATTTGTCCCTGACCAGTGCACAAAAGACCATGGAATTTTAAGCACAAGTTCTGTTTAACGTACATTGAGTTTCTGTGAAGTTTAGTGTCAGTTTTTTTAAAAGTGCAATAGAAGTTGACTCTACCCACAAACATGACCACACCATTCACTACCCCCCCCCCCCCCCCCCCCCCCGGATGAATTAGCATAGATTGGGAGTTCCTGCTAATTGCATTTGTTTGGAGGTTTGGGAGGAATCTCTAAAAACCAAAATGGTCTTTTAGGTGCACTTTAATTTTTAATAATGCAAATGGACTGGAGGAAGCAGAGAAAATATATTTTAGATCACACATATCGAAATGTTTGGGAGAGGGAAGAACAAATCTTTTTGCATCTAAATGATTTCTGTGAATTGCCGATCAATATAGCCTTGAGGTCTGAATCTTTCAGTACGGGAAAGTAGTCAAAGGCTGGAATTTTCTAATCTTCCACATTGGCTGGATCTTGCCCTCCCGCTGATGTGAACAGGGATATCAATGGTTCAGTGGTTCCTGTTGTGGGAAACCGGTTGTGGTGAGGGTAAGGTGGGGGGGGGGGGGGGGGTTTGGAAAATTCCAGCCATAGTTTGACATTGACGTGGCATATTTAGGAGCTGTGGTAAACATGAGGAACCACAGTCCTGATGGTAGACAACTGTTAACAATATGCAGATACTGTGACGCAACTGATGCATTTCAAGCAGCACATTTTCAGAATTATGGAAAGTAAACTCCTCGATGACGTCTTCTCAGTTTTAGGGAAGCTGCCAGGAGTTAACAAACGACTGCATAACTACAGAGAAACAATGAACATTTAATTTACCTCAATGTGTTTGTGCAACAGATAGCCTTCGGATGTGCTTATGCACATGAAAAGGAGTAGGTATTAGCATGTTCTAGCATTCACTAAGATCATGGCTGATCGTTTACCTCAGCTGGGCCTACCCGCACTACCCCCACATCACTTGATTCACTTAGTGTCCTAAAATCAACTGATCTCTGGCCGGAATGTTCTGGCTGACGGGGTCTTCCAGTCTTGCCAATGTTGAACCCCCGCCACAGGTTTCCTGCCGGGGGGGGGGGGGGGGGGGGGGGGGGGGGGCACAGAACGGGAAACCCCTTTGACAGTGGCAGGATCAAGAAGGTCCCACTGCTGGCCTACGGCAGGCCGCCTCTGTTGCTGCAGAACATGCCTCTGCGTGAGGAATATCCTGCCTTCTGTCTTGAAGCATCCACAATTCTGTGGGAGAGGGAATCCCTAAGACCACGGGCTGGATTCTCTGTCGGTGGGATCTCCCGTTTCGGCGGCAGCGCACTCACGTCCCCCGGATTCCCCGACGGCGTGGGGGTGCCCACAATGGGAAACCTCATTGGCTGGCTGCTGGGAGAGAGAATCCTGCCTCTCAGGTGAAATGTTGATGCTGTGAGACTGATGGGTTGTGTGTGTCTACTGTTGAGGCTTCCTTTTAATAGACATCTTTTAGTTTTGATAAATTAATAAATTTGGCCCACTCAAAATATGGATAGAAAAATCTTATGCATGAGTTTCTATCAGCCTCTGCAGTATGAATTTTCATGCCCATATCTATAATGTTTAGGTAAAAAGTATCAGACCACTCTCCTCCAGTGGGGGTGCTGTACTGCCACCAAAGGCAGGAGGGTGTAATTGCAGAGTGAGTTTTGTACAAGCAGTTTTGCTTTCGAATTTATAAATGAAATGCAAAAATATGTAGAGAGGAGAATGAATATCAAATGCAGATTGAATTATCTCTGTATGCTCTGGCTCTTCAACTTCACTCTCTAACTTTCCTTCAGTAGAAAGTTATGGGAGATTTATATACAATCATAGAGCTAATTAGGCCTCACTCCAGCAGTTTGATGTCATCAACATTCCAGATTATGTCACTCTATATGGACAGACAGATGTGTAAGTTGCACTTGTACCATATATATTTGTAACATTGACAGTTATTTTTCTCCTGCTTATTAACAGTTTATTAAATATTATTTCCTGCACATCAACCATAACTTAATTTTCAAATATTCAGTGATTTCTCCATAATTGCTGATCTTTCATTGTTTGTGACATCAAACAACAAATAGCATGGACTGTCCTGGGTACAGACATCTGTACATCATTGCTGTTGGCAAAATAAATGCAAGATTAAATAAACCACTCCATGAATGTCACAGTACATTGACCTCCATAATTAAAAGTCTTGCGTCTGTTGTGTTTCTGCACTATCTTTTTTCTGCAGATATCGCTGCCTTCTTTCTTACTCCTTAGTGCTTCCCAGCAGGACCTCAGTTTTCAATGCCCCCAATAATTGAGAATGGGAGTTCTCAAGAACCTATTTTTCTTCTTACACTCCAATAACCCACAATACTGACTCAAGATTCCATCCTCCCATTTACTACCTATTGCCCCTCAACACTTCCACACCATCGTCCATTCGGCTTGCTCCATATCCTGTAATCATCCTACCAGCCATACTCCACTGTTAACACACAGCAGGCCCTCCACTGTTAGCACACACCAAACCCTCCACTGCTACCATACCCGAGGCCCTCCACTGCTAGCACACACCAGACCCTCCACTGCTACCATACCCGAGGCCCTCCACTGCTAGCACGCGCCAGACGCCCACTGCTAGCACACACCAGACGCCCACTGCTAGCACACACCAGGCCCTCTACTTCTAGCACACACCAAACGCCCACTGCTAGCACACACCAGGCCCTCTACTGCTAGCACACACCACACACTCCACTGCTAGCACACACCAGGCCCTCCACTTCTACCACACCCGAGGCCCTCCACTGCTAGCACACACCAAACCCTCCACTGCTACCACACCCAAGGCCCTCCACTGCTAGCACATACCAGACCCTCCACTGCTACCACACCCAAGGCCCTCCATTACCAGCACACACCAGGCCCTCTACTGCTATCACCACACCCAGGCCCTCCACTGCTAGCACACACCACACACTCCACTGCTAGCACACACCAAACCCTCCACTGCTAGCACATACCAGACCCTCCACTGCTACCACACCCGAGACCCTCCACTGCTACCACACCCGAGACCCTCCACTGCTAGCACACACCAGACTCCACTGCTAGCACACACCAGGCCCTCCACTTCTCGCACACACCAGGCCCTCCATTTCTAGCACACACCAGACCCTCCATTGCCAGCACACACCAGACCCTCCATTGCCAGCACACACCAGACCCTCCACTGCTAGCACAAACCAGACTCCACTGCTAGCACAAACCAGACTCCACTGCTAGCACACACCAGACTCCACTGCTAGCACACACCAGGCCCTCCACTTCTTGCACACACCAGGCCCTCCATTTCTAGCACACACCAGGCCCTCCACGGCTAGCACACACCAGGCCCTCCACTTCTTGCACACACCAGGCCCTCCATTTCTAGCACACACCAGACCCTCCACTGCTACCACACCGGAGACAATCCACTGCTAGCACACACCAGCCTCAGTAATCCTACACTTCCTTTACATGAAAGTTACTCTTTTCAGCTTCACTGCCCAGTATAAGTGGATAGAGTGTACATAACATGTTGCTCTACCCAGTCGTCCTTCAAGATTGTCCCATGTACACATCAAAGGATGCTGTTATGCAAACGGCACTGAATTTCCAGTGTGGGTTAGGGAGGTGGCTGGGCTCCCCAACAGAATGCTGAGGGTAAGATGGCAGTGAGGCAGATCAGCATGGGAACAGAGGAGGAGGAGCGGCTATTTTAGGGCCATGACCACAAAATTTCCATTGGGAAAATGGAATTATAATCAGCCCGGTGGAGTTGTCATAATAACTTCATTGCAGTGTTAATGTAAGCCTACTTGTGACAATAAAGATTATAGATTATAGTCGGAAACCAATGGAATAACACAGGAAGCACATACAGAGGCAGAGGATGGGATATTCTGTGCCCCCCACCCCCCAAATCCTCCCAAAGTGCGCGTGTTTTTCAGCAGCGGGAGGTGGCTGGCCATTGGCCAGCGGCGGGATATTTCCGGGCCCGCTGCAGACAACGGGAATTCCTGTCGTGTGCCCGCCTTGCCGCCGGGAAACCTGCAGTGGGGATTTGCTGTCAACGGGAATGCATAGAAAATTCCAGCCAAAGACGGAGAAATAGAACTGAAAATACAGAGAGAATAACACAAGGAAGAATTAAAGTTTGAAAAAAAACAAGGACACACCCATTGGAAGGGGGATTTTTTTTCCCAGGGAGCACAGAGGACAACAATATTGCAACACATATTATATCACACAACACTCCTGTCATTATCACATTGCCCCAGCTCTTATTCATCCTGAGAACTATCACAGTCACGTTAAATGGACTAGTTACTCAGAGTGACTGTAAGACTGCAGTCTGAAATCAAATCCTTGTAGTTTATATAATTATCTAAAACCCAATTAAGTTGCTGCTCACTGGTCAGCCCAGATATCCATTAGTGTCTGTTTCCAACATTAATGGTGTTCTTATTAATAAGTGTGGTTTAAAATCCTTGGCTCTCACCGGTCACTACATCGCCATATGAAATTATGCAGGAATAGTAAAGACAAGTGACTCCTCTCGTAAAAAAGGGCACTCCATAATTGGAAACGGAGAAATCTAATTAGGCAATCATTCAATTTGGACTTTAATATTAAATCATTATTAAGGTCACTGGATAATTGCGACAGACAATGTATCTAAAGGGTGCAACAAGATATTTTTACTTTGCTAACTTGGTGCTATCAATCACGTGCTGTATTCCAAGGCAGCCTTTTAGGTAAGTTCCAGTGTTTCGAAAGTGTCAGGATTGACATAAATTACCTTCAAGAGCGTACATCATGTCCTGGGCAAATAGCTGCCACACGACCTCTGCACTTATTTTTCCCATGTTAAGTTCTTGAGGGAACCTGAAATTGAAACATATTTCACTGTGTCAAATGCACACTTGAGCGCATAAAAACAGGTCAGTTAATTTCAATATAATGCATCCTGAACTTGTCTAACTTTCTTCGATCTGCGGGCAGTTACCTCCTTTCCATTGGTGCTTCCAAGAATAATATGATTAAAATGCCGAAGGCAGAGGAATGTGGGAGGGGGGGGGGGGGTCTGAACCAGCTTCTGATCATTCCATAGCATAAACACATTGGCGCACTACTGTGACACATCACAATTCTGAATACATTTCTGTCATACAAAATTCAGCAATTGCTTTTTTGGATCTGTCTGCCATTGAGCATGCAATAATAATAATATGACAATTGATCCAATTAGACACATGTCTGTCGCAAAAATAAAACTTGCGAGGAAACAACACCGGACCATTCAGTGTAAACAAAGCCAAGGTGACACCAAGCACTCAAGTGACAGCAGTGGCAACAATATGCTGGATTTATCAGAAGTGGAAATGCTGTTCAAAGAACACTGCACCTCCTTGCATTGAGTTCAAAGCTGTCATTGCAAATAAAATGTATGCTTACAATTCTTAGTACCAGAATGTTGCTTGGTGCAGTACATTTATGTTCCACACTAAGAACAAGACAATATCTTAAAAGCTATGAAAAGTCTAATTTAGACCCAGTATTGCAAGGTGGAAAGTCATGAATAATAACAGCTCAAACTATGATCCTTCTGACACAGTAAGATGACACTTTACAGCAATGTAGCTATCATTGGCTATTTTGACGCTTGGCAGAGAAAAAAAAGCAAATTTTGCATTTTATTGCTGTTATTTAGGGCAGCACGGTAGCATTGTGGATAGCATAATTGCTTCACAGCTCCAGGGTCCCAGGTTCGATTCCGGCTTGGGTCACTGTGCGGAGTCTGCACATCCTCCCCGTGTGTGCGTGGGTTTCCACCGGGTGCTCCGGGTTCCTCCCACAGTCCAAAGATGTGCAGGTTAGGTAGATTGGCCATGATAAATTGCCCTTCGAGTCCAAAATTGCACTTAGTGTTGGGTGGGGTTACTGGGTTGTGGGGATAGGGTGGAGGTGTTGACTTTGGGTAGGGTGCTCTTTCCAAGAGCCAGTGCAGACTCGATGGGCCGAATGGCCTCCTTCTGAACTGTAAATTCTATGATTAAAAAAATCACCCTTCAGTACTTACAAAGAAACTCTATCAAAATAGTGACGTAAAGATTAAAAAGTACATCATACCAAGCACCTGATTTTTGATTTAACTAAAGTATGATTTTCATTTGAATGAAATGTGGTACATTTATCAATGTGTGAAAACCCTTACCATTAATCAACCACAAAATCCCTTGTATTATTTTAAAAGATACTTCATGCACAAGGGTAAATTCAGCTGTCCGAATGCTCTTTGCAGTGAGCTGAAGTTAGAGTAGCATGGGTCAGAAACACGGCGACAAAACTGAAGCTTTGATTCTGCAACCTATGTTTCCTCACAGTGCTGAGAGTATACATGCTCTGCAATTACTCTTATATTTATTCAACTGTTGCTTTATCCTTCCTAACTGTTGACTGAGAAAGGTACTAACGGCTCGGCCATTTCTGCAGTTCTGTAACATTCCAGTGGTGCCAAAAGCTACATTTAGGGTGCGTCACATCATTTTGCACCTGTGATGAAATCTGCTGGGGTTGTTTCATCAATAGAGGGGAGAAAACCACAGCACAATAGAACATAGAACAGTACAGCACAGAACAGGCCCTTGATGTTGTGCCGAGCAATGATCACCCTACTCAACCCACGTATCCACCCTATACCCGTAACCCAACAACCCCCCCCCCCTAACCTTACTTTTTTAGGACACTACAGGTAATTTAGCATGGCCAATCCACCTAACCCGCACGTCTTTGGACTGTGGGAGGAAACCGGAGCACCCGGAGGAAACCCACGCACACACGGGGAGGACGTGCAGACAGGGAATCGAACCTGGGACCCTGGAGCTGTGAAGCATTTATGCTAACCACCATGCTACCGTGCAGCTAGTAGATACATAGCAAGTTAGACAGTGGTACTCTGCTGACTCTTGTCTTCTGATTCTGCAGATTTAATCCATTTATTTTTTAATTTTCCAATTCTCTCCCCTTTCCGTTCACTCCCAAGGGTCATGACAAGATTGATCCAAACGAATATTGGCTGACCACTACCAGGCCATCACAGTCAATCCCAATTCTGTCTTCACTCATCACGCACATACCAGCAGAAGGTATTCCAAAGCAAACAGCAGCAGTGAACCAGGTAAAATCTTGCTTCCCTATTCCAGCTGCATTTATAGCCCTTATTTGAGCTATCTCTGATGTGGAGATGCCGGCGTTGGACTGGGGTGAGCACAGTAAGAAGTCTTACAACACCAGGTTAAAGCCCAACAGGTTTGTTTCAAACACGAGCTTTCGGAGCCACTTCACCTGAGGAAGGAGCAGTGCTCCGAAAGCTAGTATTTGAAACAAACCTGTTGGACTTTAATCTGGTGTTGTAAGACTTCTTATTGAGCTACCTCATCACAGACCAAGATTTGAACTCCATGCAATCTAGTTTGCAGGTTTCCTCTCACGAGGTGCTCAAAAACGGACCGGGGGCAAAGAAAAATGAGGGGCGGGATTTTCTGTCTCACCCCTCTCCACCGCCTCACTAAACATCCCAAACAGGTGGGGGGGGGGGGGGCAACTCTGTCACAAACTGCTTATAAAACTCCATCGGAAAGCCGTGTGGCTCCAGGGCCTTCCCCGACTGCATTCCCCTGATACTATCATCACCTTCCTCAGCCCCAACGGCTCCTCCAATGCCTGCCCCTACCCCTCCTCCAGCTCTGGGAACTCCAACCCACTCAGAAAGCGGCCCTTAACCCCCACCTCTCCACCCGGCTTGGCCTCGTAGTACCTTCCAAACACCTCATTTATCTTTTCCGATTGCGACACCTACTCCTCCTTCACCTACCCTTCCTTCTTCGCTCTTGCCTGCAAAATATCCCTAGACGCTGCCTGAAGCCGCAATTGGTGGGCCAACATACAACTCGCCTTCTCTCCATACCCATACTGCCCCTGCAACTTCTTTCTCTCTGCCAAGAACGCCTTCGCGGGGGCTGCCGAATATCTCCTAGTCACCTCGACTAGCTTGTCTAATAGCCGCCAGTGCTCCTCCCTCCTATCTCTATGAGCCTTAAACAAAATAATCTTGCTTCGGGCTACCGCCTTCAAAGCTTCCCAGAAGGTGGCTGGCAATCCAACCTCCACCCTGGCCTCTGCACCTATCCCGAACTAAGCCTCACATAATAATAATAATAACTTTTTGTTGTCACAAGTATGAAGTTACTGTGAAAAGCCCCTAGTCTCCACATTCCGATGCCTGTTCGGGTAAGCTGGTATGAGAATTAAAACCGCGCTGCATCACAAACCAGCTGTATAGCCCACTGAGCTAAACCGGCCCTTCCAGCCAATGCAACGCGTGATCCAAAATCACAATTTCCGCATACTCCACCCTTCTCACCCCATCAACGCCGCTCGACTCACCTCAAAAAAAAATCAATTCTAGAGTACATCTTGTATATGTGCAAGAAGAAAGAGTACTCCCTCCCTCCCGGGTTCCTGAACCTCCATGGACCCATCATCCCCATTCTATCCCTAAACCCTCTCAGCTCTCTCGCAATCCTCAACCTTCCCATTGACTTGGGGCTCGACCTGCCCACCTGTGGCTCCATCAATTAAAATCCCATCCCGTGATCAGCTGGTGCGAATCCAAGTCCGGAATCGCCTCTATTACCCTCATTACAACCCCCTCATCATCCTAGTTAGGCACATAAACATTGACGAACACCACTGGCTTTCCCTCGAACACACCACGCACAATCAAAAACTTCCCCCCCCCCCCCCGGATCTCGCACCTCCCTGGCCCCCACACACCCGTTTTCTTGTTCAACAAAATGACCATCCCCAACGATTTTGAGTCAAATCCTGAGTGAAATATTTGTTCCACCCATTCCATCCTGAACCTAACCTGATCCTTCACCCGGAGATGCATCTCCTGAAGGAAAATTACCTCCGTTCTCAAACCCCTTAGGTGTGCAAAAGCCCAGGACCTCTTGACCGGTTGTTTAGTTCGCGAACATTCCATGTAACAATTCTCACCGGAAGCTAGTGCCTCCACCCACCTCTGACGTCCACCATCATTCCCCTTTGGTTCTGTCTCACCCAATCCTACTGTGCACCAGGCCCATTCAGGATGCCCCCACTCATCCTCCAAATCTGCCACATCGCCTGGTCCGCCTCTGGGGCCTCGTCTAACACTTCCTCCTCCACCAACCTGGCCAACATCCTCAAAACATACTTTGTCACGCTGATTCCCTCCACACCCTCCGGCAGCCACACAATGCACAGATTCTGTCATCGGGAACTGTTCTCTTGCTCCTCCGCCTTTGACTGCAGCGACTTACATAGATCCCTCAGCATCCCACCTCTGCCTCCAAGAACACAATAAGGTCACTCTGGTCAGGCACCACCTTTTCCACCTCCCGATCTTAACCCCTTGTGTTTCGTGGCATTTTCCACCTGATCTAGAGACCCGTGAAGAGGTACCATTGTTCCCTCAACCGTCCTCGAGATGTCACTGTGCATCTCCTTCCTCTACTGTCGAAATTCCTCCTTGATAAAGCTCACCAATTCTCCATCTGAGGCTTTCCCGCTGCTGACAACCCTTCCCCTCCAGCATTTTCACAATTGGTGCTGCGCCACAGGTCTCCTCCAACTCCTTTGCCAGGTCTTTCGCTGTCTTCAGCCGGGTTTGATAGCCAGTAAACATGCCTATCCGGGGAGAACTTCTTCTCTCACACTTTCTGCTCCATTTTTCCACCCAATACACAGGTGAAAAAAGCCAAAACCACCGCCTTCAAGCCGGAGCTACCCTGTGTATGACCATTCACTCCATTGCCACCGCCCAAAGTCCATGTCTGTAATACTTAATTGCAAATAAATTTATTCAAGGAGAATTTTCTTAGCTGATTTTGAAAAAATATATAGTTGCATCTTCAACAAAATGTGCTATTCTCAATGTGAGGCGTATTAAAACCAGGGAGCCAAACTTCATATAAAAGAAGAGCTCTGTGTAATGTATAATGGCTAACATTCCTACTGTGAGGGCAGATAGGTTGAGACAACCCTCGCAAAGAGCCTCATGTCTTAGTCCAATAACCATACTTTGGAGATGAGAATCCCATTTTTTGTCATACAAATGCACTGGATAAACAGCTGACTGAAGTGACCACCTCACCGACCAGGACTAAGCAAAATATCACTCTTAGGGGGCAACAGTGGCATTATTGTATTCTCACCAGACTAATCTGGTGAGCCCAGGCTAATGGTTTGGAGACGCATGCGTTCAAATCCCACCGCGGCAGGTGGTGGAATTTAAAATGAATTAATAATACCTGGAATTGAAAACTAGACGTCTCAGTAACTGTGACCATTAAATTATCACTGATTGTTGCTAAAATCCATCTGGTTCACTAATGTCCTTCAGGGAAAGAAATCTGCCATCCTTACCAGGTTTGGCCGACATGTGAATCTAGATCCACAGCAATGAGGTTGACTGTTAAATGTCCTGTGAAGTGACTGAACAATCCACTCATTTCAAGGCCAATTAGGGATGGGCAACACATGCTGCCATTGCCTGTGATGCCCACATCTCATGAAAGAATTTTTAAAAAACTGACAGCTGCCAATATGACGGCCTGGAAAGTTTATAGCACTGCTCCTGTTTTTACAGGCATGAAATAAAGGTAAAGTCGCCACAGTCCCAGATGACCAGAGGCTGCTTTCCCCTTTGAGGGGGAGAACTGACTGGTGGTGGTTCAACCCGAGGATCACCACTCCTCAGTTAAGGAGCAAGATTGAGAAGGCCTTCATGAATAGCCTCAGCAGGTACGGGAATAAAATAACCATCCAAACACTCAACATGGTGGACAGCTTGTGCATGTCAGAAATGCACTGCCTACTGTCATAATAGACATCCAGGTATATGATGGTGTGCAGACAGGCAGTGATTGACACACAGGATGACCAGTGAGCACACAGAACACAGTAGCCAATCACCAGACAGGACACGACCACTATAAAGCCAGAGGGCACTAGTTTTCCCGCTCTCTCGGGATCCAGCCTCTGAGACAGTCAGAGCTCGTGAGCAGCAGCTAGTACAAACACCATGCGGTAGTCAGTTAGTCTGGTCAGGTTATCCTCAGGTCTCCAGTCAAGACAGCATAGTGTCAACCCACAGTTAAAGCATGTATTATAGTTAGTTGTTCAATAAAATCGTGTTGCATTTCATCAAGTGTTGGAAGCCTGTCTCTCTCTCTCTACTGCATCAAATGCAGTCCCCGTAGACCCAGCTTACCCAACACATCATGGTACCAGGTGTGGGGTCATGCTGAAGTTTGATGGACCTACCTTGAGATAATCTGACTCTGACCAGCGATCAGCCATCCGGTAACATGGCCAGAGTCCGCCCTCCTCCACAGCTCTGCATCGCCGGCAACCTCGGTGCAAACTGGAAGATTTTTAAGCAGAAGTTCCAGCTATATCTTGAAGCCACCGACCTTGAGCCCGCATCGGATGCAAGGAAGATTGCACTCTTTCTTTTTACATCCGGGGACCACGCTATCCACATCTACAACTCCCTCACATTTGCTGAAGGCGAAGACAAGACTAAGTTTAAAACAGTCCTGCTGAAGTTCGACAGCCACTGTGACATCGAGGTCAATGAGAGCTTTGAACGGTACATTTGCCAGCAGAGGCTTCAGGGTAAGGATAAAACTTTTCCGTCCTTTTTAACCCATCTCCGCATCCTCGCGCAGTCATGCAACTATGACTCGGCAACTGACTCCATGATCCGGGATGAGATCATTTTCGGTGTCCACTCCGATTTTCTTCGCCAGCAGCTCCTAAAAGTTAAGCAGCTCACCCTCACCATCGCCATCGAGACCTGCATCCTCCACGAGCACGCTAACAACCGGTACTCCCATATCAGGGCGGCAGAAACGGCAAGGCAAGGCCCCCACGATGCAGAACGGGTGCAAGCCATCAATCAAATGCAGGGCTTGAGTCTGGATGAGAGTGGCCATTTTGCGCGCTTTATCTGGGCTCCAGTGCAGTGCCACGACCGAGGGGACGGCGAGACCAACGACCAGCCCGCGCAAGTGCGCACGTCGTTCGACCGCACTGCGCATGCACGGTGGCGCACGGAACGTCCTGACGTCGGCGCCATGAGAGGTTCCAATTGTAGCTCCGCCCATTTAAAGCGGCAACGTCCCGCAAAATCTCGACGCTGTCTGCAGTGTGGCAAGCTTGGCCGCTACGCAGCCCTTGGCAGATCTGCTCCACTGCCCAGTACACAGCGATCCCAGCCACAGTGCAGGAGCGTCCGGTCAGTAAAGCAACCCGTTACAGACTCTGACCCCGACAGTCTACCAGATCCCGACACTGTGGGCCTCAAATCCCCATTCTGGGTGGGCAAAATCACCAAGCATACACTGCCTTTCTCAACGATGGTGAAACAACTCCTAATTCTGAGCATTGATCCAGACGACAAGTGGTGTGCCACCCTTACGGTTAACAAGGCTCGCATACGTTTCAGGCTGGACACCGGCGCTTCAGCAAACCTCATTTCAAAGTCTGACCTTGACACCATCCGCGTCAAACCAAGCATTCTTCCACCGGCCTGCCAGCTCCTCGACTACAATGGCAATGCCATTGCTGCCAGTGGCTCATGCCAGTGCGGTGTCAAATAGGTCATCAAAAGCAACGCTGCGATTTGAAATCGTAGGAACCAACAGAGTTTTCCTGCTCGGTGCTCGGGCCTGCAAACTCCTGAACCTAGTGCAGCGGGTTCACACCATGTCGTCTGCACAGGCAACAGCCTCGCCAGATTTTAACTTCCAGGCTCAACTCGATGACATCATAGCACAATACCATAGCGTGTTCGAAGGTATGAGCACACTCCCTTACCGATACAAAATCCTATTTAAGCCAAATGCCACCCCTGTGGTTCACGCACCGCGTCGGGTGCCGGCACCCCTCAAGGACCGCCTCAAGCAGCAGCTGCAAGACCTCCAGGACCAGGGCGTCATTTCTAAGGTTACGGAACCCACGGACTGGGTTAGCTCCATGGTTTGCGTCAAGAAGCCGTCAGGGTAACTTCGAATCTGTGTCGACCCCAAAGATTTGAACTGTAACATCATGAGGGAACACTACCCAATACCTAAATGGGAAGAGGTAACCAGCGAGATGGCTCATGCCAAATTCGTCACGAAGCTGGACGCCTCCAACGGGTTTTGGCAAATACAGCTGGACGCGTCCAGTCGAAAGCTGTGCAGATTCAATACCCCATTCGGTCGCTACTGTTATAACCGAATGCCCTTTGGCATCATCTCCGCCTCAGAGGTGTTCCACCGCATAATGGAACAAATGATGGAGGGCATCGAGAGGGCGCGAGTGTACGTCGACGATGTCATTATCTGGTCCACAACTCCTCAAGAACACATCGATCGCCTCAAGCGGGTGTTCCACAGGATCAACAGAGCCAAATGCTTGTTCGGTCAATCAGAAATCAAATTCCTCAGCGACCACATTTCACAGTTCGGTGTGCAGCCAGATGCGGACAAGATTTCGGCGATCAACGCCATGAAGACCCCAGAGGGCAAGACGGCGGCCCTCCGCTTTCTAGGGATGGGTCAATTTCCTTGGGAAGTTTATCCCCAACCTGGCGTCACACACCACAGCCCTCCACCATCTCGTTAAAAAAACTACGGACTTCCAGTGGCTACCCGCTCATGAGCAAGACTGGCATGAGCTCAGGACGAAACTCACCAAGGCCCCGGTGCTGCCGTTTTTCGACCCCGCCAAGGAAACAAAAATATCCACCAATGCGAGCCAGGCTGGCATTGGGGCAGTGCTCCTCCAACGGGACTCCTCCTCTTCCTGGGCCCCAGTTGCATATGCCTCTAGAGCCATGACGCCCACTGAGCAACGATACGCCCATATTGAAAAAGAAGGCCTGGGCCTCCTCACAGGGATCGACAAGTTCCATGATTATGTGTATGGATTCCCCAAATTCACGGTCAAGACGGACCACAGGCCATTGGTTCACATCATCCAAAAAGACCTCAATGACATGACGCCATGGCTACAACGTTATCCTCCTCAAACTCCGCCGCTACGATTTCAACCTGGTGTACACCCCGGGCAAAGAGCTCATTGTGGCCGATGCACTCTCCAGATCTATCACCACACCATGTGAGCAGACTGACTTTGTCTGTCAAATAGACATGCAGGTGCAATTCTGTGCCTCCAACTTTCCGGCCACTGATGAGAGGGTTGTGCAAATTTGTCAGGAGACGGCCAGGGATCCTCTGCTCCAGCGGATCATGCAACACCTCACGGATGGTTGGCAAAAGGGGCAGTGCCCCCAGTTTTATAATGTCAAGGATGATCTAATGGTGGTAGACGGCATCTTAATGAAGCTTGACAGAATTGTGATCCCACAGAGCATGCGAGTGTTGGTCCTCGGCCAAATCCACGAGGGTCACCTGGGGGTCGAAAAGTGTTGCCATCGAGCCCGAGAGGCAGTATATTGGCCAGGCATCAGCCAAGATATCGCCAACACGGTGCTCAATTGCCCGACGTGTCAAAGGTTCCAGCCAGCTCAGTCGAAGGAGACTCTACAGCCGCATAAAATGGTGACCTCCCCATGGCCCAAAGTTGGTGTTGACCTTTTCCATGCCAAGGGCCGAGACTATGTCCTCCTAGTGGACTACTTTTCCAACTACCCCGAGGTATTCAAACTGACTGACCTCACGTCAGCAACGGTAATCAAGGCACGCAAGGAAACTTTTGCCTGGCATGGGATCCCACTCATGGTGAGTGGGAACGGCCCCTGCTTCTTCAGCCAGGAGTGGACAGATTTTGCCCGGCTGTACAACTTTCGACACATCACATCCAGCCCCCACTACCCCCAGTCGAATGGGAAGGCCGAAAAAGGGGTCCACATCGTTAAAAGACTATTGTGCAAAGCTGCTGACTCGGGTCGTGATTTCAACCTGCCGCTGTTAGCCTATGGGGCGGCTCCTCTGTCCACTGGGCTGTCCCCAGCGCAGCTCCTCATGAACCGCACACTGCGAACGACAGTGCCGGCTATCCACATTCCGGACCTTGACAACTTCCCGGTCCTACAGAGGATGCAGCAGTCTCAGGCCCAATGCAAGTCGGCGTATGACGCCCACGCCACAGATTTCCCCGACCTGGTCCCTGCTGACCGAGTTCGTGTTCAGCTACCTGACGGTGGCTGGTCCGCCACAGCTGTGGTGGTCAAGCAAGTGGCCCTGAGATCATTCCTCGTTCGCATGCCTGATGGCTCCTTTCTCCGGCGTAACAGGTGGGCATGCGTAGACTTCCACGCCCGCCACCCGACCGTGATGTCCCGCCTCGCACACTGTTTCCTCAGGACGCGGCCTTCCATGAGGCCACCGATCAGCCAGTTATTCTACCGACCTCTACGACCACCGCATTGGAGGCAGTTCCTCCCATTCAAGTGCAGGCGGCCCCTGACCCACCCTTGAGGCGGTCAACCAGAATTCGACACACGCCACAGAGACTGAATTTATAGACTGAATGTTGCATTACCTTGTTATCTCATCGTTTACACATCTGTACATATCATTTTTTTTCTCATGTATTATCTGCCCTCTATCTACACTAGACACCTTCCAATGTATATAAGTTAGCATATTCTGTATATAGTCAGGTTCCTGTACACATATTCACTATTTATTGAACTGAACACATATTCATTTTTAAAAAGGGTGGCGAGATGTCATAATATACATCCAGGTATATGATGGTGTGCAGACAGGCAGTGATTGACACACAGGATTACCAGTGAGCACACAGAACACAGCAGCCAATCACCAGACAGGACACAACCACTATAAAGCCAGAGGGCATTAATTTTTCTGCTCTCCTGGGATCCAGCCTCTGAGACAGTCAGAGCTCATGAGCAGCAACTAGAACAAACACCATGTGGTAGTAAGATAGTCTGGTCAGGTTAGCCTCAGGTCTCCAGTCAAGTCAGCATAGTGTCAACCCACAGTCAAGCATGTATCATAGTTAGTTGTCCAATAAAATCGTGTTGCATTTCTTCAAGTGTTGGAAGCCTGTCTCTCTCTCTACTGCATCAAACGCAGTCCATGTAGACCCAGCTTACCCAACACATCACCTACCATATTGGTAAATGCTTTAATATAGGTGCCCTGTGCCTGCAACAGGCGTCCTTTCCATATGCATATAGACATCTTTAACACCAGCTTTTGGATGTTTTCTTGAAATTGTACTATTCTTAACATAGCCAGCACCAGATCTGCTACATTCAGGTTAACCAGATCCACATGCTACCTAACCAGGCATCCTTACCAGGGCGACTGGAGACAGGCTACATTCCACCCCCCACTCCTGTACCCAACTAAGGACTCTTCCAGCGTTACTGTGTGAACTAATGTCTGCTTTGCCACAGAGCTCCTGGTGTTGAGTTTGGCAGGAACTTGTTGCTCATAATTCTAGTTCAAATGAAGGTCAGAATCCAATTTTGATTGGACCTACCTGTTCAGGTGTTGGGATTGGCCCAATTATTGCCAGCAGGCTGATGCTACATAATTTCTGCCTCACTTGTCTATTAACCAAAGTTTTCGCTAGATAATCTCACAAAAATACAGTCAGCCGTAAGGAGGCAGTTTGTTCATTTTAACAGTTAACATATTTTTCTTCTCAGATACAGGAGTGACAGGAGGACATGCTCATTGTTAGTTATTAAGTAGCGCACACCAGGGACAGCAATTTTTCCCTCCATATTGTTTTGCTGGGCAAGTGCAATTTGCTGTATCTAATGTTATTTGATTTGGCAGGAAGATTGCTTTAGCTGGAATGCGGCAGTCCCAAACCACTCATTTGTCTTGCTTGTCATCTGAAAGAAAAGAAAGTTGAAATCGAGCCAACTTCCGTGGCAGGCTTGGCTATCTGATACTTGAACCATGCACATTCTCAGTACTCCTATGCATTTTTAATGACTGGCTAGTCAACTAAGCTCATTAATAGGGCCTTGGGGGGAGGGGGTGGGGGGGTGGACCCCTGAGAAAGATGAGTTTCTTTCTAAACAGATGTAAATAACTTTGTATGGAATATTTCTAGTTGGATAGCATTACCTGTTATGGTATGACGTGTGGTGGATAAACTCCATTTCTGACAGAAAACACTTGGGGGGGGGGGGGGATTTTCCGTTTCTGGCCGTTCTCGCCGGCAGGATCTTCCAGTCTCGCCAATGGCGAACCCCGCACCATGGGTTTCCCGGCCGGGGGGGGGGGGGGGGGGGGGGGGGGGGGGTGGATTCAATGGGGAATCCCATTGACAGCAGCAGGACCAGAAGATCCCACCACCAGCCAACGGCGGCCCCCTGCCACCAAGAAACACGCCGGGGAGGGGGGGCGGGCATGCAGAAAATTCCCTCCTCAGAGTGGCCAAGGGTGGGTTGTCAGTGGGTGTGGGGCGAGTGGAGGGTGGTCACTGCTCTTAGCTGCCCAAAACCTCTTCTCACATTTTCTGGATTTATTTTGATTAGTTTGTATAATTACAAGCACAGTAGGGAGAACGAGCAGAGGTGACATAAAGGAAGGCAAGCTGTGTGAAGAGGGAGGAGGAGGAAAAGGAGGAGAAGGGCTCTTTGCAGGATGCCATATCCCATCAGGGTCTTCAGGAAGCAATTCTCTTGCCTTCAACTCCACGAGGAACTGTGGGTCAGTCCAAAGATGTGCAGGTTAGGTGGATTGGCCAGGATAAATTGCCCTTAGTGTCCAAAATTGCCCTTAGTGTTGGGAGGGGTTACTGGGTTATGGGGATAGGGTGGAGGTGTTGACCTTGGGTAGGGTGCTCTTTCCAAGAGCCGGTGCAGACTCGATGGGCCGAATGGCCTCCATCTGCACTGTGAATTCTATGATTTCTGTCTACACTTCACCAAGGATGTGCTCACTGGATTCTGCGGCCACCACAACAGTAATTTTGGAACACGTCAATGACCGGATTGCCTGCAGCTGGGAAGGTGACCATGGCCATGAACACTTATCCATTTGGCTCCTCGCAGACTGGAGATGGAGGCATTGGTAACATGTTGCATTTTGCAGTCTGCTGTATTCACTGTCACTCTCTATTCAGTGAGAGCTTACAACACTTCATTCCCTTGTCCTAGGCAAACGTAGGTGAAGCAAGCATATGACTGCTCGAATTGCAGGCTTCCGCATGGTGCAGGATGTCATTGACTGCACTGACATCACATTGCGGGTGCCGCATATCAACTCTTGAGATGTACCACAACCAGAAGGGAATTTACTATCACAATATTCAATTGGTGTGCGACCAAACAGAGAGAATCTTGGAGCTCAATGTCACATATCCCAGCATCTGTCATTCAGTCGCTATACCAGCTACATTTGAGTCATCTTTGAAATCCAAAGGGGGGGCTACTGGGTGATGAGGTCTATCCATTGACCACATGGCTAATGATTCAGTGAGCAAACCACTCACACACATGCAGCATGCTTACAATGAAAGCCATGCTACCACACAATATGTGAAAGAGCTGACTATTGCTGAACCATTGCTGCCAGTGCCTAGACAGCTCTGGAGGAACCCTGCAGTACTCGATGGCGTGGCTCTGTGGATTTGCGGTGGACTGCTGTGTGCCGCACAGCCTCACCGTGAGCGCACAACCCCACCGTGAGCGCGCAACCCCTGCCACCGGCTAATTTGGAGCAGCTCAGAGCAGGAAGAGGAGGAGTAGGCAACCTAGACAGACACTTTCTGATTGGGTGATTCCTCATTCGACAACGATATAAGTAACCGCAGCCCCAGTTCCCCATTCACCAACAGCCTCACACTTTAACCTTCCTAATGTCATTGACAATCGCATTATTTGTTTGGCCACAATAAAAGCCACCAGAAAATAAACATTCCAAACCAGATTTAGAAATCAAATAATTCCATCGTGCAAGTCGACTAATCAATCACCCTTTTATTGACTTTGTGCCTGCCTTCCCTGTGCCTTTGCCTGTCTTTGCTCCCACTCAATACCTCTCCTGTGGCTTTAGCTACTGACTCTTAGTGAAAAAGAATGAAGGTGGCCTTGGAGGTCAACCTCAAATAGGTTTAGGCCTAGAAGGTTTGGCTATGGACTGCACCACCTTGGCATTGGTTTGAGCTGGCTGGTTTTCAGGCAGAACAAAAACTATGGTCGAATGGCAGCAGTTGTAGGAGGAATGCTCTTTGCCTGAGTGGTGGGTTTCATCTTAAAGAACAAAGTTCTTCTACGTAATTTAAGCACATGGGAGCTCAATAAATATTACAATCTGCCACTTGCAAACACCTTTGTGACCACAATCTGCTGATCCATTAATAACTCAAGCCTTATGGAGACTCAATGGCAATCAGGACTATTTACAGATGACAGGTCAGCAAGATATAGGCTGCCCCACTTCGGATTCACTGCTGAGGTCACTGCATATCGTATTCCAATCAGCTATCCAGCAGATTTTGGCATGGATTCAATACTAGAGGATCAGGGAGCATGCAGGTCTAACTTGTGGCATTTAGGCAATATTGACAGCGTGGCGAATTCCAGGCCATTCTTTTTTAGCTGCCCCACCCTGGGCTTGTTGGTTTCAAAGGAGGTGAGGTCAAAATTACAAAATATATATGTGGCAGGATGAAGTTAGTGAGGTTCTACTTTAGACAGCTCAGTTGACTTCACTACCGATCCAAGAAAGGGGTGCGGATACGTCAGCACATCCGACTTGTGGTGAGCCATTTCAATCACTGGAAAATTTGGGAGTTCAAAGAATTGATGCACGTACATATACACCAAATTATTTGATGTGCACTCCACATATAGACCAAATTCTTTGATGTGCGCTCGTTCCAATTGAGATTTCATGCAAGTTCCCTGATACCTTTCCGAAAAATCTGGTGAGGGATTCTCCGACCTCCCCGCCGGGTCGGATAATCGCCGGGGGTGGCGTGAATCCCGCCACAGCCGGCTGCCAAATTCACCGGCGCCGGAGTTTTGGCGGGGGCGAGAATCGCGCCGCGCTGGTCGGCGGCCACCATCCGGCGATTCTCCGGCCCACGATGAGCCGGGTTCCGCCGGCGTAAATCAAGGTAGGTCCCTACCGGCGGGACCCAGCTCCGTGGCTGGCCTCCGGTGTCCTTGGAGAGGCGCGGGGTGATCTGGCCGGGGGGTGCCCCCACGGTGGCCTGGCCCGCAATCGGGGCCCACCAATCCGCGAGCGGGCCTGTGCCATGGGGGCACTCTATTCCTCCGCGCCGGCCATGTATGCCTCCGCCATGGCTGGCGCGAAGGTGAACTCCCCCCCCCCCCCAGTGCATGCGTGGGGATGACGTTAGCAGCTGCTGATGCTCCCGGGCCGGCCGGCGGAGTCCCTTCGGTCCCGGCTGGTGCAGCGCCAAAGGCCTTCCACGCTGGCCGGCGGGGCACAAACCACTCCGTCGCCGTCCTAGCCCCTGAAGGTGCGGAGGATTCCACACCTTTGGGGCGGCCCGATGCCGGAGTGGTTCCCGCCACTCCACTGCGCCATTTCTGCCCACCCCGCCGATTCCCTGAGAATCCCACCCCTGATTTACAGTTCACTCGGGTATCATCACATGGTTCTTGCATTCAAGAACTATAGAAAGGGTACAAATCATGAGTGGCATATAATAATTCATTGTAGCACAAAAACGGTTTTAACTCAAGGCTAGTTTGAAGAAGCTGTTGAAAGTGCCTCTTGGGATCTTTTGTTCCAATTAAAAGTGTTGAAAAAATGGAAGGTGTTGTTGCGACAACGATTAACCACAACTATATTTTTCCTAAACCCTTAAAACCATGTGTCTCTTTACTCCTCTCAACCTTTCATTCGAAAATCTACAGGCCTTTAATTCATAAGTTTGATGTCACCTACCCCCGCCTCCCCAACATGGTTGGTTCCCTAGTGGCACGGTCGGCGAGCAACGCAAGCACAATAAGATCTTGCAGGTGACCAATGGCGAGCCGCCATTAGAAAACCGACCTGACCAGTGGTGGGGGGGAGGGAGGGGGGTGCATAAAATCCCAACCAATGTCTAAACCACAGTTACATTTTCAAGTCAATTTTACTCTCAGAATACAACATTAATTAACTTAAATAACTTAATGGCTAATAGAGAAAAGTTCAAACTTTTATTATTTCTAATGGGAGGGAATCAAGGTACAACTGAGGATATTGGCAATTTGTAAAAAGTGAAGGTTAAATCGAGGAAATTGTTTATTCAGGTTCTTTTTGTGATGTGGCAGATTTTATCAATAAAATGAATGGACCTATTCAAAATTCTTAGCTTTTAATATGATAAACAGAAAGAGGTTTATTAACGATCACTCCTATTCAATAGTTTCATTATTCCATCATTCTTCATTTTAGAATTTTCTTACTTTAGAAAAGTAATATTAGGCCATAGCTGGGGCTCCTGGTTTCATCACACATCACTCTTTTTGTTTGTATTACTTATATACATACTGCCATTATGAATGGATTTCCTATATACATCAGAAGCCCTATTCTTAAAGTGCTAGTTTCAGATGCAACATCTGTCTGTTGCAGCCATCTGTAAATATAAGAATGTGCTTTACTGAGGGCGGGGAATGTCACAGATGGCTGCTGACTTTCCAGTCTCATTGCATCTGAAGATCAAATCGTTATTTGGGCGTTTTAGAGACCAAATTCATGCATGATAGAAATTTGTACCTTTGGTTTTTTTGCAAACTAAAATGGGAATGTATTAGACCAGCAAAACATCTCATATATGCTTAGATTGCGATAAGGTCTGAAAATGAGCAGTAACGGCTGGCAACTGGTTGAGTTGTGAAAAACATTATTATTCTGGCCAATAATTCTGAAGAGCCATTGAAGTATGAAAATATGCTTTTTTTTTTATAAATGTTTTTATTCAGTTTTCGTATTTTATATTGAACAAATTACAAATTGTTAGGAGAGAAAAAAAAAAACAAACAAAAACAAACACGCAAAAATTAACATACATATTTACAGGTAAGCATCTTCGTAGTAGTAACTGCGCCCCCCCCCCCCCCTCCCCCCCCTCAACATGTTTATTTAGCTTGGTTTTGGGCCTTAGCTAGCCATCGAACCCCCGTAACGAACCTGTAGCCCCCCCCCCCCCTCCCGCTACCTTCCCCCGACTATTCTTCCTCTTGTACATTGGCCACAAATAGGTCCCGGAACAGTTGCATGAATGGCTCCCACGTTCTGTGGAAGCCGTCGTCCGACCCTCGGATGGCAAATTTGATTTTCTCCATTTGGAGAGATTCCGAGAGGTCGGACAGCCAGTCCGCAGCTCTGGGCGGTGCTGCTGACCGCCAGCCAAACAGAATTCTACGGCGGGCGATCAGGGAGGCAAAGGCAAGGGCATCCGCCCTCCTCCCCAGGAATAGATCTGGCTGTTCTGAAACCCCGAAGACCGCCACTATCGGGCATGGCTCCACCCTCACTCCCACCACTTTGGACATTACCTCGAAGAAGGCTGTCCAGTACTCCACGAGTCTGGGGCAGGACCAGAACATGTGGGCGTGGTTGGCCGGGCCTCTTTGGCACCGTTCACATCTGTCTTCCACCTCCGGGAAGAACCTACTCATACGGGTTCTTGTTAAGTGGGCTCTATGTACCACTTTTAGTTGCGTCAGGCTGAGCCTTGCGCACGTGGAAGTGGAGTTGACCCTATGCAGTGCTTCGCTCCAGAGTCCCCACCCGATCTCCATCCCCAGGTCGTCCTCCCATTTCCTCCTTGTTGCGTCCAGTACGGTGTCGTCCCTGTCTACCAGTCGGTCATACATGTCACTACAGTTCCCTTTCTCTAGGATACTTGCGTCCAGTAGGTCTTCCAGTAGTGTCTGTCGTGGCGGTTGTGGGTACGTCCTTGTCTCCTTTCGTAGGAAGTTTTTGAGCTGCAGGTACCGTAGCTCGTTCCCCCCAGCTAGCTGAAATTTCTCTGTCAGTTCGTTCAGTGTTGCGATCCTGTCGTCCGTGTATAGGTCCCTGACTGTCAGTGTCCCCCCGTCCTGCCTCCACCTTTTGAAGGTGGCGTCGGTCAGTGCTGGTTTGAACCTATGGTTGTTGCAGATGGGAGCCCTGTTCGACATTTTGGTCAGGCCAAGTTGCTGCCGCAGTTGGTTCCAGGATTGGAGGGTGGCTGTCACCACTGGGCTGCTGGAGTGTTTTTTGGGTGGGGATGGGAGTGCTGCCGTGGCGAGGGCCCGGAGGGAGGTTCCCATGCAGGAGGCCTCCTCCGCACGCACCCACTCAGCTTCTGGCTCCTGGATCCATCCCCTTACTCGCTCGGCTGTTGCTGCCCAGTGGTAGAATTGTAGATTCGGGAGGGCTAACCCTCCCCTGGTTTTTGTTTTTTGTAAGACCTTCTTGGGATCCTAGCATTTTTACCCCCCCATACGAACGCCATGATGAGTTTGTCCAGCGCTTTGAAAAAGGCCTTGGGGATGTAGATCGGAATGGATCTAAACAGGAAGAGGAACCTGGGCAGTACGTTCATTTTGATCGTCTGAACTCTCCCCGCGAGGGAGAGCGGGAGTGTGTTCCATCTTTGCAGGTCCTTTTTAACTTCCTCCGTCAGGCTGGTGAGGTTCCATTTGTGGATCCCTTTCCAGTCATGGGCTATTTGGATCCCCAGGTAGCGGAATTTATGTCGGGCTTGTTTGAACGGCAGCCCCTTTAGTGCTGCCCCCCCCCCCCCCCCTTGCGGGTGTAATGGAAAGATCTCACTTTTGCTCATGTTGAGTTTGTAGCCCGAGAAGGCTCCAAACTCTTTCAGGAGCGCGATGATTCCGTCCATGCTGCTTTGTGGGTCCGAGATATAGAGGAGCAGATCATCCGCATAGAGTGAGACTCTGTGCTCTCTACCTCCCCTTCGGATCCCCCTCCAATTTTTTGCTGCCCTGAGCGCGATTGCTAGCGGTTCGATTGCTAGTGCGAACAGCAGCGGGGACAGTGGGCATCCTTGTCTGGTGCCCCTGTGCAGCTGGAAGTATTGGGAGTTGGTATTGTTGGTCTGTACACTCGCCATGGGAGCGTTGTACAGGAGCTTTACCCAAGCTGTGAACCCTGTTCCAAGCCCGAACCGCTCCAGTACCTCTATGAGGTATATCCATTCGACTCTGTCGAAGGCCTTTTCTGCGTCCAGGGAGACGATCACCTCTTGTGTTCTCTCCCCGGAGGGGGTCATTATCACGTTCAGCAGGCGCCTGATGTTCGCGGTCAGCTGTCTACCTTTGACAAAGCCCGTCTGGTCCTCTGTGACCACCTCAGGTACACAGTCTTCTAGCCTTTTGGCTAGGATTTGGCCAGTATTTTGGCGTCTGCATTCAGCAGAGATATGGGTCTGTATGACCCACATTCCGTTGGGTCTTTGTCTTTCTTAGGTATCAGCGAGATTGAGGCCTGTGCTAACGTGGGTGGCAACGTGCCCCTAGCTAGCGAGTCTGTGAACATCTCCCGCATGTGCGGGGCCAGCGCTGTCGCAAATTTTTTGTAGAAGTCCGCCGGGAATCCGTCCGGTCCCGGCGCCTTCCCCGCCTGCATGGAGCTAATGCTCTCCATGATCTCTCCCAGTGCTAGTGGTGCTTCCAGATCCCGTTTTCTGCCCTCTCCCACAACTGGTATGTTCAGTCCGCCAAGAAACCGGTTCATCCCAGCCTTCCCCGTTGGGGGCTCTGAGGTGTACAGCTCTTGGTAGAAGGCCTTGAAGGTTTTGTTAATCTTCTCTGGTTCTGTTTCCAACGTGCCTCTGGTATCTCTGATTTGCGCAATTTCTCTGCTGGCTGCCTGCTTTCTCAGCTGGTGGGCCAACAGGCGGCTGGCTTTGTCTCCGTGTTCGTATAGGGCCCCGCGTGCCTGGCGGAGTTGGTGTACTGCTTTCCTGGTGGAGAGCAGGTCAAAGTTCCTTTGTAATTCTTTTCTCTCCGCCAGGAGTTCTACAGTCGGGGCCTCGGAGTATTTATGGTCTACCTCCAGTATGGAGTCGACCAGCTTCTGCCTAGCCACCCTTTCCTCCCTATCTCTTTGCGCTTTGTAGGCTATGATTTCCCCTCTTAGTACGGCCTTAAGCGCTTCCCAGAACGTGGAGGGTGAGACCTCCCCGTTTTGGTTGATCTCAGTGTACTCCGCTATGGCCTGCGCTATCCTTTCGCTGAAGGCCTTGTCAGCTAGTAAGGCACCGTCCAACCTCCATTTGGGGCGCTGGGCCCTTCCCGTCTCTAGCCGCACATCCATGTTGTGTGGAGCGTGGTCTGATATCACAATTGCGGAGTATTCCACCTTGTCTATCTCTGGAAGCACCGTTTTCCCCACCACAAAGAAGTCAATTGTGGTGTACATGTTGTGTACTGGGGAGAAGAAAGAGAATTCTTTCTCCCCGGGTGGGCGAATCTCCAGGGGTCTACTGCTCCCATCTGCTCCATATAGTGGCTGAGTTCCCTTGCCATGTTTGAGGTTTTCCCCGTTCTGGGGTTTGATCTGTCCGTCGTTGGGTCCTGTACACAGTTGAAGTCCCCCCCCATGATTAGTCGGTGCGTCGCTATGTCCGGGATTTCTGCCATGGTCTTTTGGATGAAGCTCGTGTCGTCCCAGTTGGGCGCGTACACGTTAACTAGAACTACCGGCGCCCCATCCAGGGCCCCGCTGACCATGACATACCGTCCCCCTGGGTCCGTAACCGTCTTTGTCGCCCTAAACATTGTCCTCTTGCCAATCAGGATCGCCACCCCCCTGGCCCTTGCCCCATAACAGGAATGATAGGTTTGTCCCACCCAGCCCTTTCTTACCCGCAGTTGGTCCTGCTCCCTCAAGTGCGTCTCTTGGAGGAAGACTATGTCGGCCCTCTTGTTTCTAAGGTGGGTGAGGACTCTAGATCTCTTCACTGGGCCGTTAAGTCCCCTTACGTTCCAGGTGACTATTCTGGTGGGGGGCTTCTGCCCCCTTGCTCCTGTGGGGTTAACCATATTTGTCCGGTGGACGCGCCCCTGCCCTCTGGGGTTTCCCTATGTTAGGGGGCCGTCCAGGATGTCCACTATCACTGCTCTCCCCATGCGGTCGGGTCCCTGCGCTCCGGGGTTCCCCCTTGTCCCGGGGACACCCGCCATGGCCGTCCACTTTGTGTCCGCCACGCGGGTAGTCCCCTGCACTCCGGGGGGCCCCTTCACCCACAGACCGTACTGGGTGGGTGCTTGCAGCAGTTCCCTGTTTCGAGCCCTTGTCTGTGGCACTTTGTGGCCCTATTCCCTTACTGGCCTCTTTTGTCCCTTCGTCCCTGCGTTTCCCCTCCCTGGTCTCTCGCCCCCCGGGTGCCCCCCCCCCCCCCCGCTCTATCCCTTTCGGGGATACCCCTGTGTACCCCTCCATTGCCCCTCTCTCCCCCATTCCTGTCCCCATTTGCTCTCCCACCTTTGATGGGTGATCCCCCCCCTCCCCTGCCTGGCGCCTTCCCCCCTGTTGGGGGTGCGCTGCGGCCCTGCTCTGTTGCGCGCCCCCTTCGCTAGCTTTCCTGCTAGCACGGTGGCTCCCCTCTCGGAGGTTGCTGTCCCGCTTCCCCTCTCCCCTCTCCAGTACTCCCGTTCCCTCGTGCCGGGGCCTGGCCTCCCACCTGGAGCGGGCCCTAGGGCATTGGGTTGTTTTCCGTTCTGGGTGTTTCTGCCAGGGGGGAGGGGGCTGGCTTTGCCTCGCCCCTCCCCACCCCCCCGTCGGCATGACGTGTCTCCTTGCCATGGGCCCCTCGTCCCTACTTCCCATGGCGTTTTTCCAGCCCGTGCTCCTCGACGAATCTATTCGCCTCGGCAGGGGCTGTAAAGAAATATTCCTTGTGTTGGTATGTGACCCAGAGTTTTGCTGGGTACAGCATACCAAAACGTACTTTGTTCTTATAGAGAGCTGCTTTCGCTCTGTTGAACTCCGCCCGTCTCTTAGCTATGTCCGCTCCAAAATCCTCGTAGATTCGGATGGCGTGCCCGTCCCAATTGCAGGCTCTATTCTCCTTGGCCCAGCGCAGGATTGTCTCCCTATCCCGGTACCGGTGCAGTCTGGCTATAACTGCTCTCGGTTTTTCCCCTTCCTTGGGCTTCGGGCGCAGTGACCGATGAGCTCTGTCCATTTCCGGTGGGGTGGGAAAAGTTTCCCGCCCCACTAAGGAGCCCAGCATCGCAGCCACGAATGTTGTGGGATTTCTACCCTCTATCCCCTCTGGCAGGCCCACTATCTTGATATTTTGCCTTCTCGAGCTGATCTCCTGGTCGTCTACCCTGCCCTTCAGGCTCCCCTGTGTTGCACTCAGTTTCACCATTCCCCTCTCCAGGGATATGACCCGGTCGCTCGCGTCAGTCGCTGCCTTCTCCAGCTCTTTAATGGTTGCCCCCTGGGCTTCCAGTATCTTCCCTTGGGCTTCCAGTATCTTCCCTTGGGCATCCACTTTCTTCTCCAATCTGGTCAGAACCTGCTGCACCCCTGACATGGCCCTGGTCACTGCTGCCTGTGCTGCGGCCTCTGCGTCTGCTTTTAACTCTGCCTTGAATGCCTGCAGCTGCTCCCTCACCACCTCGGCAAAGGCTTCCTTCCAATTCACGCCCCCCTCTAACCCCAGGGGAGAGGTTGCCCGCCCGTCCAGCTCTTCTGGATGCGGCGAAGCATCCTTCCCGCCGCTTCGCGTGTTGACTCGTTCGCCCGAGCTGGCTTTCCCTTTGCCCAGTCTACTTCCGGTGCCCCCTTTCTCTTGGCTCCTTTCTGGCACTTTTTTCTCCCCCTTCCCCTTCATCTTTTCTTCTCTCCTTGTTCTTCTTTTTCCCCCTTTTCCGCACCCTATTTTTATTTTATTTATTATTATATATCTATATATGTATATATATATATATATATATATATTTTTTTTTTTTTAAATTTATTTCCCCTACCCCTTTTCTCTTTACCAGTTTTCTTTTGGGAAGAACAGAAATACAAGTCTCTTTTTTCTTTTTTCCCCACTCAACCAGGAGAGAGAGTCCCTTTGTCTTTGCCACGTGGTGGTCACAGCAGTTGGGGGGGGGGGGGAGGGGCGAGTGGGCCGGTGGTCGCTGCTGGTTGGGGGGGGGGGGTCCCCGCTGCTGGCTGGGGGGGGGGGGGTTGTGTCCCCGCTGCTGGCTGGGGGGGGGGGGGGGGGGGGTTGTGTCCCCGCTGCTGGCTGGGGGGGGGGGAGGTTGTGTCCCCGCTGCTGGCTGGGGGGGGGGGGGGGTTGTGTCCCCGCTGCTGGCTGGGGGGGAGGGGGGGGGGTTGTGTCCCCGCTGCTGGCTGGGGGGGGGGTTGTGTCCCCGCTGCTGGCTGGGGGGGGGGGGTCCCCGCTGTTGGCTGGGGGGGGGGGGGTCCCCGCTGCTGGCTGGGGGGGGGGGGGGGAAGAGAAGAGGGGCCGCCGCCGCCGCACCGCTCCTGGCCCGCGTGGGGGGGGGGGGGGGGAGAGAAGAGGGGCCGCCGCCGCCGCACCGCTCCTGGCCCGCGTGGGGGGGGGGGGGGAGAGAAGAGGGGCCGCCGCCGCCGCACCGCTCCTGGCCCGCGTGGGGGGGGGGGGGGGGGGGAGAGAAGAGGGGCCGCCGCCGCCGCACCGCTCCTGGGTCGCGTGGGGGGGGGGGGAGAGAAGAGGGGCCGCCGCCGCCGCCGCACCGCTCCTGGCCCGCGTGGGGGGGGGGGGGGGGGGGGGGAGGGGATGGACCTGCTGCTGTTGGGCCCCCCTGTCGCCGCTCCGGCTCCTCCGCTCCGGCTCCTCCGCTCCCGCTCCCGCTCCGGCTCCTCGGCTCCTCCGCTCCGGCTCCTCGGCTCCGGCTCCTCGGCTCCCGTTCCGGCTCCTCGGCTCCGGCTCCTCGGCTCCTCCGCTCCGGCTCCTCGGCTCCTCCGCCCCGGCTCCTCGGCTCCTCCGCTCCGGCTCCTCGGCTCCTCCGCTCCGGCTCCTCGGCTCCGGCTCCTCGGCTCCCGCTCCGGCTCCTCCGCCGGCGCTCCTCCTCCGCCGTCCGGCCTGTCGGGGGGGGGGGGGGGGGGGCTGTTCCTCCTGCTGTCCACCGCTTGCGGGAGCCCCTCTCCCTGCGACCTCCTCGCTCGCCGCCCGGAAGTCAAGTCTCGACAAGTATCATGAAAATATGCTTAATATGCACTATAAACATAAAGAATAGGTGCAGGAACAGGCCATTCAGCCCTTCGTCCATTCAACATCAGCATGGCTCATCCTCTATCTCAACGCCATACTCCACCGTTCTTCCCATACCCCTTGACACCTTTAGAGTCTAGAAATCTAACTATTTATTTCTTAAATATATTCAGTACTTGGCCTCCAGAGCCTTCTGTGGTAGAGAATTCCATAGGTTCGCCACCCTCTGAGTGAAGAAACTTCTCCTCATCTCAGTCCTAAATGATCTACCCTGGATCCTGAGACTGTGACCCCTTGTTCTCAAATGTCCAGCAGAGGAAACAACATCCCTGCATCCACTCTGTCCAGCCCTGTCAGAATTTTACACTGCCAGATGTTAGTGAGTTTTAACGCAACAAACAGCCCGACAAATGATCAGAGGTAACATTTAGCAAGGTTGATCTTTTGGTTTGCAAATGAGTATAGTTGCACCTCTGCATTCTCAACTTAGCACAGTTTCGGTCTGATTACTAATATCATGATAAGACAACTTTAATTAGGTGCACAGCGATGCAGTTTGTCAGCACAATATGTGTTTAATATGTGTTCAGATTTTACAATTGCACTGCATAAGAAGTAAACTAAATTGAAAAATGACAAGAGGTGAGTTCAGTGAAATATCGATGCTTTGACTCTATAAAAACGCAAAAAAAATGTAAACTTTGTTTTGACTGGCTCCATTTTTGCCAGTAGAAAGCCACCTCATCTTTAAACAGTACTAAATGCATCCAAATTTTACCTCAACAATTTAATAGATTGGACGGCCAGTAAAGCAGTCTATATGGATAGTCAGCTTATCTGATTTTTAGATGAATCGAATGGTAGAATATTCATATACAAGTTCATAATAGTTACCACCAACTGATTAGGGTAATCTGGTGACTCTCGCATTTT
Organism: Scyliorhinus canicula; assembly: GCF_902713615.1. Classification (NCBI taxonomy): domain Eukaryota; kingdom Metazoa; phylum Chordata; class Chondrichthyes; order Carcharhiniformes; family Scyliorhinidae; genus Scyliorhinus; species Scyliorhinus canicula. Next base: position 32,767,344 of record NC_052157.1, read on the forward strand.
GAGAGTGTGCCTGACAGAAACCGACAGATATCAAAGATCAGGACTTAATATTTTTATTCCAGCAGTGAATAATTTAAATATTTGGCCATTTGCTTTCTGGGCTGAGCTTCCCTCAGATTTACTTTGCATAAATAGTGGATGGGCCAAATAATAAACAGAAGTGTCATGTAACTTGTACCATGGGAGAGTGAACAACAGATGCTCAGCATGATCATTTGAAATTCCACTCTGCAATATTTTAGCAGAGGCACTTGCTCTGATTAAACTAAATGGGTTAAATTTTTCACTAACAGCAGCGATAGGAACTTTAAGCATATTAATCATTGTGGACTCGTATTTTGGGGTGCAAATTTAGAGCCAAGGCAAATTGTTTTTCCACACTTGCCTCTAAATTTTTCTGAGATCACTGGTAATCTGCTCGCTTATACTTGTAGATATTTACTTTTTTTTTTAAAATAAACTATTTATTTTATTACAGATTTGTATCAAAACAGGTTACAGCAAATAAACACCCTGGGAAACATACTTCCCAAGAATCAACTATACAGTCTGTACAGATTTTTCCCCTTTTTCACCCCCCCCCCCCCCGCAACAAATAGCTCCTCAAACACGGTCATAAACATCTCCCACCTTTTCTCAAACTCCCCTCCTGAGCCCCTTAACTCATACTTTATCTTCTCTAACCGCAGGAAGTAGTACAGGTCACCCAACCATGCTGCTAACCCCGGTGGCGATGCCGACCGCCACTCCAGCAAAATCCGTCGCCGTGCAATCAGAGAGGCGAAGGCCACGACATCGGCCTTCTTCCTCTCCATGAGCTCTGGCTTCTCTGAAACCCCAAATATCGCCACCAAAGGGTCCAGGTCCACCTCTTCCTCCACTATCCTGGCTAAGACTGCGAACACTCCCGCCCAGAAGCTTCCCAATTTTTCGCAACCCCAAAACATGTGCGCACGATTCGCTGGCCCCCGCCCACACGTCTCACACTCATCTGCTACCCCCTGAGAGAACCTACTCATTCTTGCCCAAGTCATATGCACCCTGTGCAGCATGTTAAACTCTATCAGGCTCACCCTTGCACAAGAGGTCCCGTTTACCCTTCTCAGTGCCTCACTCCATACTCCCCAATTGATCTCTATTCCCAACTCTGCGTCCCATTTCTCCACCACCTGCTCACCTGCCTGCTCCCCCAGCCACTTATATATATCCCCAATTTTTCCCTCCCCATCCACATCCGGAAGCAGCAGTCGCTCCAACAGGGTGTATTCCGGCAACCTAGGGAACCCTCTCCAAACCTTTTGTGCGAAGTCCCTAACCTGCAGATACCTGAACTCACTACCCCTCGGCAGCTCTACCCTCTCCCTTAGCTCCTCCAGCCTGGCGAACCCTTCCTCCAAATACAAATCCCTCACCTTGACCAGCCCCACTTCCCTTCACCTCCTATATACACTATCCAACACCCCCGGCTCAAACCCATGATTCTCACAAAGTGGAGTTAGCACCGACATCCCTTCCACCCTAAAATGCCTCCTCAGCTGATTCCATGTCTTCACTGTGGACTGCACCACTGGGCTCCCTGAATATCTACTCGGAACCATTGGCAATGCTGCCATCACCATAGTCCTCAAACTAGACCCCTTACAAGATTCCTCCTCCATCCTAACACACTCTACCCCCCTTCTCCTTCCCACCACCGCTGCACCTTGTCCACATTTGCCGCCCGATAATAATGAAGCAAGTTCGACAACGCCAACCCCCCCCACCCCCGGCTGCCTCTGCCTCTGTAGCAGGGTCCTCCCCACCCTCGGCACCTTCCCCGCCCATACAAAGTCCGAGATGATCGTGTCCACCTTCCAAAAAAAGGCCTTTGGTATAAAGATTGGAAGAGCCTGAAAGATAAACAAGAACCTCGGCAGAATATTCATTATCACCACTTGGACTCTCCCCGCCAACGTTAAGTGCAGTGTATCCCACCTCCTAAGATCCGCCCTGGCCTCCTCCATCAGCTTCGTCAAGTTCCACTTATGGAGCCCCGTCCATTCCCTCGCTACCTGAATCCCCAAATACCTAAATCTATCCCTCGCTACCGTAAATGGCATCCCCACCGAAATTAGCCCGCTGTGCCGCCTCGCTATTGTAAATGGCATCCCCCCTAAATTAGCCTGCTGTGCCATCTAAATTAGCCCGCTGTGCCACACTTGTAGATATTTACAACTAGCAATGTCAGAATGTATTTTGTGATGAAATCATAAACTGTGTACAGTTCTTTATTAACAAAAACATAAAACAGGATTTATATAGCATTATAATTGTGCTGCATTCCACAAATATGAGAAACATCTTCAGCGCCTCAAGGTACAACACTTGACTGCATTTTATAACATTTTTTTCTCATGAAAGGTTTGTGTACCATGTAACTGGTAATCTGTGACACAGATAATTCAATGAGAAGACTTTGTCAAGACAAGGTAAATTAAGATTTTTGTGGCAAAAACATCTTAAAACCTGATTCAACATTTCCTATTCGGGGGATAAATAGTGGAGCTACAATTTTAACGGCATCAGCAACAAGTTCTGACCACGAACAAGGATTAACCTATCAGAGTCTTGCAGGCCAGAAATCTCTCATTCATGGATTATGATTCCTTTGCCACTGTAGCACATATTGGCGCAAACTCCGTTATAAAAAAGGGACTGAAGATTTTGAGTTGATTCAAACACTTCAGTCAGCTCTTAGCTTTTCTATTCTTGCATATTTAATAACGTCCTGCTTTTTACATTAACTTTTTGTTGAGGGTTAAGTTCCCAAACGACGATAGACCAGTTTGAAGAATCCTTGAAGTCCGAAGTGATGGGACATAAGTTTTCACCCTTATAAGGCAGGGGAGATGGAATGTTTCTGTTTCCTCTTTGCAGAGAAATCAGTAACAAGTCACAAATTTAATAAACCTTTCCCATAATAAAATCTTGTTTGTAACAAAGCTACCGAAAGGAATCCAAATACATTCTCTCAGCAGCCATTCCCTCTAACGCGGTAATTACATTTATTACATCCTTTTACTCCATTGCAGTCTCATGTAAATGCTAAATAAAAGCAATAAAATTGTACGACTGTGAAATTATTCATAATATTTAGCCTTGAAGTTAATTTCATTATGACACTTTAGTGACAACACGAACTGAGGTTTAATATCACTTCAAAATCAGTTTCCTATTTAGCACAGGAATGTATATCTAAAGTTTAACAAACTATGACATTACTTACTGGTTCAGGACAGGAGTATAGGCTGTCTTATCCTCATCTACACATGAGACCATCAAAGTAATGAGTTTCGGCCAGAAATCTAAGTTTTTGATCGTGGGCCCTTGGTCTTCACGAGGAACCTCTTGTTTTTTACTCTGTGAAGGGAAAATTCGTTATTAGTTGAAAAGCAACATGTCGGGTGTGATTTAACTAAATGGCAACAAATGCCCCAGCAAGCATGAGAAACAACCCACTACATAACAGTTAGATAGGGGGCCTCAGTAGGGAAGGCGTGGCCAAGGCCGCACATATCCCCATTTTTTGCACTGAGGAGCTACACTTGCCAGAACTCTTCGATGTAGCGAGAGAATGGGACAACAGCTCTGGAGGCCCTAACGCAACCCCCAACTATGAGGGAGTCATGATCCCCCACACCCACTCAACACCCATGCAGGGCACCCCCAGCTGCATGAAAAAAGCCAGTTACGCACCTTGGCTTTGCCAATCTGGTATCCTGGCACTGCCCTGCCAGCTGGTATTGCCACCTGGGCACCTTGGCCCAGTGTCACTGACAAGTGGCACTGCCAGGGTGCCAGGCTGACAGTTCCAGGGTTCCTTTGTGGCACCAGCAGTGCCAAGGTGCCACCCTGCCCAGAGGACAAGCACCGATCCACTGAGAGACCCCCATGAGTGCTGTTCCATCTGGCTTTGGTTTGTGGAGGCCAGTACTGAGCGATGTTAACCCGAGGTCTCCAAGGTGTAGGGGATAGATCCTAACACCTCGTGATACTGCATATTAAAGTGAGACTAGCTGTCTTGCTCTAATATGCAGATTTGCCAAAACGTGAACCCACCCACAATGGGCACAATTCATATCGCAACATATCACGAGATCGCATTAGATCTCATGCGGCATGGTGAGTCAGTTGGATCCCGAGAGCAGGGTTCCCCAGCTTCTATCGGCAATGGTGCGCCGCGGTACATTGTCTTTCAGGCGCAAAGTGGCCGTTCGATCATGCCTGTAAAATTGGAGAAAATACACTAATTCATTTTAACAGCCAATGCTCAAACTGTCTTCTCTCAATGCTGCCACTTTTAAAGATTCGTGGACCTGTACGCCCAGATGTCCATGTGTCTCTATGTTCCTGATGCTTCTGCCATTTATTTTATAGCTCCCACCTGAACTGGATCTACCAAAATCACCTCGCATTTGTCTGGGTTAAATTCCATCTGCCATATCTCTGCCCAATTTTGCAGCCGATCTATATCCTGTTGTATTCTCTGACAATCTTCATCACTATCCGCAACTCCTGCAATCTTAGTATCATCTTCAAACTTGCTAATTAGACCCACAAGTTTTCTTCCAAGCCATTGAAATAGATTACAAAGAGCAGAGGTCCTAGTACTGATCCCTGCGGAACACCACTAATTACAGACCTCCATTCGGAAAAAGACCCTTCCACTGCTACCCTCTGTCTTCTATGGCCAAGCCAGTTCTGAATCCATCCAGCTAGTTCCCCCCTGACCCCATGTGACAGAATATTTTGCACCAGCCTGCCATGAGGGACCTTATCAAATGCTTTACTAAAGTCCACGCAGACAACATCCACAACCCTTCCCTCATCAATAATTTTTGTCACCTCCTGAAAAAATATAATGAAATTAGTGAGACATGACCTCCCTTGTACAACAGCATGTTGTCTGTCGCTAACACCCCGGACCGGCACCAAAAGATAGGTGCCCTCCCCCCGCCCCCCCCCCCCCCCCCCCCCCCCCCCCCCCCCGAGATCATGCGTGCCCGTGGATTGGCGGCCCCCGATCGATAGCCTGGCCATCTGTGAGACCCCCCGGTGAAGGATTTCCCCGCACCCCCCCACCAGGGCGGCTGTGGACTGACTCCGCAGCCACCACTGGCCGTTCCTGACAGGAAAACCGTGGTTAGAACCATGCTGTGGGAAATCGGCAAGTTTACATTGGAGAATTGCCGCAGGCGCCTTTGTCAATGGCCCCCGACCCGCGCTGAGTAGACCGCGCACCCGCGATTCTCCGGGGACCGGAGAATCGTGGGAACGGCGTCGGACCGGGTTTTGGGTTTGACGTCCATTCTCTGCCCCCGTGCCGATCACGATTTTGGCATGGAGGCTCAGAGAATCCCGCCCCCTATCTCTGAGAATCTTTTCTGACAATTTCAGTCTGACTGACATCAAGCTCACTGGCCTATAATTACCCAGATTATCCTTGCAATCCTTCTTAAATAATGGTACAACATTGGCTATCCTCCAATCCTCTGGGATCTCACCAGTGGCCAATGAGGACACAAAGATTTCTGTAACAGGCGCATAGATTTCATCTCTTGTCTCCTTCAGTAATCTAGGATCAATGCCATCTGGCCCTGGGGATTTGTGTACCTTAATACCTTTTAACATACCTAACACTTCATCCCTCATAATAACGAGCTGTTCTAAAGTGTTTACACATTCCTCTGAGACACCACCAATCAATTTGTCCCTCTCCTTTGTGAATACCGAAGCAAAATGCTCATTAAGGACCTCACCTACTTCCTCTTGTTGTACACATAATTTCCATCCTTTGTCCTTGAGTGGACCAACTCTGTCTCTAGCTACCCTCTTGTTCCTAATATATGTATAAAATGCCTTCGGATTTTCCTTAATCCTGTCTGCCAAGGACGTTTTGTGACCCCTTTTTGCCCTCCTAACTCCCTGCTTGAGCTATTTTCTACTTTCCTTGTATTCCTCAAGTATTTCATCTGTTTTTAGTTGCCTGTACTTCACATATGCATCTTTTTTCTCTTTGACAAGATTCTTCATTTCCTTGGGCATTCATGGTTCCCGAATCCTGCCTTTCCTGTCCTTCCTTTTTACCGGCACATGCCTGTCCTGCCATCAACTGCTCCTTAAAAGACTCCCACATGCCAAATGTGGAATTACCCTCAAACAGCCTCTCCCAAACAACAGCCTTCAAATCCTGCCTAATCTGGTTGTAGTTAGCCTTCCTCCAATTTAGCACCTTAACCCTAGGAAAACACTCGTCCTTTTCCATAAGTATCCGAAAGCTTATGGAATTGTGGTCACTGTTCGTCACATGTTCTCCCACTACAACTTTGATGACCTGGCGTGGCTCGTTCCCTGGTACTAGGTCCAATATAGCCTCCTCTCTAGTCGGACTATCCACATATTGTTCCAAAAAACCTTCTTGGACTCACTTAACAAATTCCTCAACATCCAGACCCCTAGCCCTAAGGGATTTCCAGTCAATATGAGGAAAATTAAAGTCACCCACTACAACAACGCTATTATTTCTACATCTATCCAGAATCTGCTAAGATACCTGTTCCTCAACTTCCCGTGGGCTGTTGGGAGGCCTGTAGCACACCCGCATCATAGTGACTGCCCCCTTCCTCTTTCTGAGTTCTACCCACTGTGCTATGTTACTTGATTCTTCGACAGTGTCCTCCCTCTGTACAGCTGTAATATGTTCTCTAACCAGTATTCCAACTCCCCCAGCTCTTTTACCTTCCTCCCTGTCTTATCTAAAACACCTATATTCTGGAATATATAGCTGCCAGTCCTGTCCCTTTTCTAACCAAGTCTCCGTTAGAGCAAAGTTCCACACGTGAATCAAGGCTTTAAGTTCATCTGCCTTACCTGTTATACTCTGTGCATTGAGGCAGATATACTCCAGACCTCAAGACCACAGAATTTGACCTCCCTCAGCCTACCCTTCCTCTGAGCCAGCCTGACCCTGGTACCATGCTCATCCCCAGTCTCTACACTTGCTGGCTTACTGTTCTGATTACCACCCCCTTACAGCATGCCAACCTGGTTATTCTTTGTTTATACGGTGAGTTAAAGTAACACCCCTGAAAACATAACAGCATTAAAATCAAAGCTGGCGACGAGGATGTTTCATCAGTGAAATAATCAGAAAAAATATAAAGCCAGACCTGGACCTTGAGGTGTCAATTTTCGGGAGATCACTCCACCATCCCTAAAATTGGCAGTCGGGAAAGGTTTTTTTTACCCTTGCTAAGAATGCATGTCAACTTTACAAGTGATAGAATGCACTGAGGACCATTTTGAATTTTTTTTGTGTACAACCGATCTGCAAGCTTTTGAAGAGTCGGAGACAGGAAAAGAGAAAATCCTGTCAGGTAGAATGTTGTGCCAGTCGATTTTCACAATCAGTGGGCTCAGGAAAAAAAAAAATTCAGAGGAAAGAGAAAGCCTGGAAATAAGGGGGCAGGCTGTAAAGACATTAGTTATTTATCGAGCTGTGGAGTTTTTCCAGCAGCGCCTTTGCACGTGGTGGGCCGTAGGATCGGATCCACAAACTCAGAGAGGGACAGAGACCTGCTTTTGAGAAAACAGCTGCTGTAAAAGGAAAAGTAACACAATACAAACCAAGATAAAGCAGAACTGCAGCTGAAATCTTACATTTTTCAAACAGATTGGTGTTTGCGAAATGAAAATGTTTCTTAAAGCCACAGTGAAACAAATAATTTTTTAACATGACCAGCCAACTCTTTTACTCAATGCCCCAGCCGGTGAAGGCAAGCATGCCATATGCCTTCTTGACCACCTTATCCACCTGCATTGTCACTTTCATAGAACTATGGACCTGAACGCCCAGATCCCTCTGTATGTCAATTCTCCCAAGGGTTCTGCCATTTACTGTATAAATCAAAGCTGAATTTGATCTTCCAAAATGCTCCATCTCGCATTTGTCCTGATTGAACTACATCTGCCATTTCTCTGCAAAACTCTCCAATCTATCTATATTCTGCTGTATTCTCTTCACTATCTGAAACTCCACCTATCTTAGTGTCATCCGCATACTTGCTGATCAGATCATCAACATTTTCCTCCAGATCATTTATATATATTACAAACAACAGCGGTCCCAGCACTGATTCCTGTGGAACACCATTAGTTACAGATCTCCATTCTGAAAAACTCCCTTCCACTGTTACTCTCTGTTTCCTGTTGCCAAGCTAGTTCTCTATCTATCTAGCTAGCACACCCCAATCACATGCGACTTTACCTTTTGCATAGAAATTGGAGGGGTGGAAAAGTTAAATGAAGTACTCCAATTTAAGAACATGTAACTGTGATGCCAGGAAATTATAGTGCTATGGAACCATTGGAGGAGAATGCAGAATAATGGAGTTCCTATGAAGAGAGATTCCAAACAGAATACCGGAGAAAATCAAAATAGCAACTTTCTTGAGTGTAATAGGATGGAAAGCCTTCACCCCAGTGCAAAGTCTTGTCCATCCTACAAAATATAGGTGCAATGACTTATAATGAATTAACAAAGAGCTTTGAAGAACACTTTTTTGCCCAAACCATTAATCATAGCTGAGAGATTCAGATTTCATCAAGAAGTGGGTGAAAATGCCTCACAGCGCTGATGTCCCAGGTTTGATCCTGGCTCTGGGTCACTGTCCATGTGGAGTTTTCACATTCTCCCCATGTTTGCGTGGGTTTCGCCCCCACAACCAAAGATGTGCAGGGTAGGTGGATTGGTCACGCTAAATTGCCCTTTAATTGGAAAAAATGAATTGGGCACTCTATATTTATTTTAAAAAGTGGGTGAAAATTTTCCACAATTTTTAGTAATACTACGGAAGCAAGGAAAGAATTGTGAGTTTGGATTGACCCTTGAGGGCTTGGGTACGATCAGGCCTGTCTGCGGATTGGGAAATGAGACAATCCAGAGATGATTGCTGACAGAAAGCTCTCTAACACTCAAACTTATTGTTGCAATAAGATAAATACTGAGAAAAGAAGATCTCTCTACATGCAAGCATGCCATTGTTGTGATCAGGTGGGGCATTCACCACAGGATTGTTGGTGTTGAGAAAACAAATGTATTTGTGACACGAAAGCTCACATATCAAAGTGTGTTGGACCAGGCAAAATCCTCAAACCTTAAAGATGGGTAAACGCAAGAACACACCCAAATCCACAAGAAGAGTTTACAGACTGAAGACAATGAAAATTCCCAGGAAGACACGATGCCCATGGAAATCAAAGAACTAAAACTTGATCCATTCTCGATGCAAGGCATTACATTGAGATTTTGGGTTATCCATAAGTAAATGGGAATGAAATTAAATGGAGGTAGATACTGGCACCGCTGTATCTCTGATCTCTGAAAAATATCAACAAAATCTCCAGAACATACCATTAAAACTGTCTGATATAATCTTGAGAATTTATACAAAAGAGGTGGTTCCAGTGAAGGGTTATATCTTGGTATAAATTGAAGTGAATGGTCAATCTTAAAAATCAGCATTCACGTGGTAAAAGTAAATTTTCCGGTACTTTTCAAAAGAGCGTGGTTGAAAAAAATCAAACTATATTGGCAATCTGTGAAGCAACTGGTTGATGGAAAGAACACATTACAGAACTCTTAGAAAAGTACAAGATGATATGTGTAAACACTTGAGGGGAAATAACCGGAGTCGAGGCAGTGGTCAAGATACAACCTGATAGTACCCTTAAATGCTTAAAGGCAAGAACTGTGCCATATGCTGTCAAGCCAAAAGGTAAATTGATCAAATATGGAGTGATTGTGTGTATAGACGAACAATTGGGCAACCCCAATTGTCCCAGTTATCAAGCCAGTAAGCTCAGTAAGAAGCAGTGGTGACTTTAAAAGGACGATAAACCAGTATCGTACGCGATCAGTATCTCTTACCTATATGCCTGGTTGTCGAGTAGACAAAAGTTCAGCAAGAGAGATTTGTCCCAAGCATACCTCCAGATGAAGGTAGCAGCTGAGTCGCAAACCCTTCTAACCATTGGAATGCACAAAGAAATGTTCAGGTACAAACGTCTACTGTTTAGATAACGTCCGTAGTGCCCCAATTCCAATGGTCCATGGACCAAATGCATACTGGCCTCAAACGTGTTCCATGTTATTCGGACAACATTCTAATTATCGGCAGGACTGAGCAGGAGCACCTAAATAATTTAAAAGACGCATTGGAGCATCTTGAAACACAGAGGGCAGGATTCTCCGTTTGGAGGCTAAGTTCTCCCGCTGGAGTAACATCCCTCCAGGTCTGCGCTGGCGCTAGGAGAGGCACCCAGCAGCGATTCACTTTTCCCTGAGAGTTTATGGGATACCCTTTCGAGCCGCCATTTTGAGCAGACGACCCGATACCAAAGCGGCTAACCTCCGTCCTCCCAACAATGCAAATCCTGTCCCCCCACTCCACCACAGCTGACATATAGGGGCATCCGCCCCCCCCCCCCCCCCCACACCACCACCACCACCTTTATCTCAGAGACCTACATTTCAGAGGCCCCCCCATTCAGAGACCCCCATATCAGTTCCCCTCCATCAGTCACCCCCGCCTGGAAGCTCAAGAGCAGTCCAGGCAGAAACAGTGAAACACCACTGCTTTTTCACTTAACAGCCCTTTACACCTGCTGCCTCAAACAGAAGCTTTGAAAGCAGCAGTTGTTGCTTCATAGAAAGCCAAAACATATCACAAGGCTTTAAACCCCCTCAGATTCTTTGTTCTGTGAGGCTTCTATTCACTTTCAAAGATAAATAGCTTTTAGTAGGCTGTAACCGACCGGGGACTAGCTTCCAGACATCCAGGTGTCTGGATTGTTTATTTTAATTTCCCTTCATGCTCGAATGCATCGCAAGTGAAGCTAATCACAATGTTTCTGAACATCTAGGGGACAAGTGCTTTCATTTCCTCTGTTTTTCAGCAGGAAGTACTTAACTTATTTTGATGTGGTGAAGGCCTGTCAATCATAGCTAGATATTTGCACGTTGACATCATCAGAAGCGCTTGGGAGATTTCAGTCTTCTTCCATTTTAGACTGTGAGCAAGCAACACCTCAGCAATAAACTCCGACAACTGGCTAAGTAATTTATGGTGTGATAATCTGGTCATTCTTTGTTTATACTATGAGCAAAAGTGAAACCCCTGAAATCTTAAGATTCGGTTCCCAGTTTTCCACCTATCCTTTCAAACAAAGCCTCCACTCCACTTTTAACACGGAACTCAGCTCCAGGGTTACTACCTCTCCTTTCAGGTTTTCTTTGTCTTAAATGCTTTTACACAAATTCAGATGCTCAGTCTCCAAAAGAATATTATTGCCTCAAGCACTGGAAATAAGGATGCCAAACCTTCCAACTGTGTCAGATACGTGGCTTCTCTGTAGCCAACCTCATCAGCTTTTCTCTTCTTAGGTCTGACTTTGACTTTCATTAGCTGTATCCAGCTCTCAAAATACAGCTCCTCTTTATTCCTTTGGCTTCAGACTTTTTTGAAAATGTCTTCCCTTCTCCAATTTCCTCAGCAACCTGATTTTTACGGTTCCTGCGCTCCCTTTGTTAACCATTACTGCATGGTGTGGCTTTTCTTCCAGCAAAACTGAGAGATGTTCCCTCTCTGGCATTCTATAACTGACTGTCCAGCAGGGCCATGAATGCTGCTGTCTTTTTCACTATCTAGCTCCAACTGGGGCTGGTTTAGCACACTGGGATAAATAGCTGGGTTTTAAAGCAAACCAAGGCAGGCCAGCAGCACGGTTCAATTCCCGTACCAGCCTACCTGAACAGGCGCCGGAATGTGGCGACAAGGGGCTTTTCACAGTAACTTCATTTGAAGCCTACTTGTGACAATAAGCCATTTTCATTTCATTTTTTCATTTTCATTTCATTTCATTTTCAACTGCTATATATCCAGCTAAATCTAAACTCAAAAAAGCCTCCTACCCTCGAGATGCCCCTGGTTGCTAAGCAACATCATTATGCTTCTGAAAGCTTGTTTACTTTTTATACTATAACCGTCTCTAGCACAATAGAAGCACAATTTTAACTGAAACAAAAAGAACCCAGTTGCAAATGCTTTTGTTAAACATGAATCTAACGATAGTTTTACTCTTCTTTACACAGCAATACTAAACTAAAGCCACTTGAAATTAAACCTTATTTCTAATATTTGACAATACAAGTATAAATCACAAAAGACCGGAAGACATAAGAGTAGAATTAGGCCACTTGGCCCATCGAGTCTGCTCCGCCATTCAATCATGGCTGATATTTTTCTCATTCCCATTCTCCTGCCTTCTCCCCATAATCCCTGATCCCCTTATTAATCAAGAACCTATCTATCTCTGTGTTAAAGACACTCAGTGATTTGGCCTCCACAGCCTTCTGCAGCAAAGAGTTCCACAGATTCACCACCCTCTGACTGAAGAAATTCCTCCGCATCACTGTTTTAAAGGATCGCCCCTTCAGTCTGAGGTTGTGCCCTCTGGTTCCAATTTTTCCTACTAGTGGAAACATCGTCTCCACGTCGACTCTATCCAGGCCTCGCAGTATCCTGTTTCAATAAATTTCAATAAGATCCCTGCTCATGCTTCTAAAACTCCAATAGTACAGACCCAGAGACTTCAACCGCTCCTCATATGAAAGCTCTTCATTCCAAGAATCATTCTTGTGAACCTTGGCCTTAGACCTAATCCTGTTTTCCTGGCAATAGGGCCATTAATATCCCATGAGTCATCAGGGGATCCATAACATGTGTCCGAGTATTTAAAAAAATTTGTTCTTGGGATTTGAGCATTGCTGGCAAAGCCAGCATTTATTTCCCATCCCTAATTTCCCTTGAGCAGCTGATGATGAACGGCCTATAACTGAATGGCGGGCTCGGCTATTTCAGAGGGCAGTTAAGCGTCAACCTTATTGCTGTGGATTTGGACTCACATGTACACCAGAATGGGTAAGGGATGTCAGATTTCCCCTCCCTGAAGAACATTCATCAACCAAATGGATTGCCTTGATAATCCTCAAGTTTCATGATCACCATTACCAAGACTAGCTTTGAATTCCAGATTGAAAAATTAAAGAAGTTTAAATTCCTCCATATTTGAACTCATATCTCCAGAGCATGGCCCTGGGCCTCTGGATTACCACTATGCTGCCAACCAATATACTGTGACCCATTATAAAAGGTTAGCTCGTTGTAAACATTACTCCAAACACATTGATCAAAACTTACTGGGAGAGCTATAAATTCATGAGGGCAGGAGCTGCAGTACCAACAGCACATAAATGGGTGCTCAGTGGAAAAAATGTCTTATAAATCGGAATAGAGGACAGACCCGAGTAAAATCTGGATTCAGCGTTGAACAGTAGATAAACACAGCGCCTCTGTCTTAAAATGATTAAAAAGTTCAAAATTACCTTATAAGAACATTTTTAGCCTTTTACTCTCTTGATTTAAAGCCCATTTTTTACCTCTTTGTTAAATCTAGTTTAGCTAACTGGTTTAGTTCTGAACCAGTTCTGGGGCTGGTTTAGCTCACTGAGCTAAATCGCTGGCTTTTAAAGCAGACCAAGCAGGCCAGCAGCGCGGTTCGATTCCCGTACTAGCCTCCCCGGACAGGCGCCGGAATGTGGCGACTAGGGGCTTTTCACAGTAACTTCATTGAAGCCTACTCGTGACAATAAGCGATTTTCATTTCATTTCATTTTTTCATTTTTCAATCACCAACCGAACAGTCGAAAATATGACACATATTTGAGTAATTACGCTGTTAAATCTGTATGCAATGTAAAAAGCAGCCAGGAAACGGAGTGAGAAATCCTACATTTGTGGTCTATTTGAAAATATGGAAGATTAGGTGCTGAATATTTTTTCTCTCAGTGTCAGGCAGTCCTCTCGCTTATACCTTGATTGATCCAATGGTTCCTGTAGCACAACACAGAAGTGGTAACGTTTCCCTGCAATATTCTGCTATAATTCAACCTAATTGCTGCTCAATGATGAAACTCATCACCATGAAGGGAATCAGACTTTTGGGAATTTGAACCTGCAGCCCTACAGTCAGAGGAGAATGTTTGGCAAGTCCAAACTATTGAAATCCTGTCTTCACTTACTTGACATGATCAACGTTTGTTGTGAAATTTGATTAAGCTACAAAAACTGCAGCCTGAACAATCGCACAATTATGTTACCATTGCCTTCTTGCTCTCAGCTATCCTCATCATTTCATTGCTCTTTGTAAAGACTATTGTCCTTTTCTGTAACCCTCACCCACGACATGTTTCCTGGTGGTGCTGACAGCTCACCACTCGTCACCAGCGGGATATTCCTGATGTCTACGGCGTTTTGTCTGCATCATCAATAACTGCAGTCCTGGGTTTCCCAATGAGAATTCCTCCACCTGAGGTACTGGGATAATGTATTAAAGGGCTGCCAAGCCGGTCTGTTGCATGCCAAGAATTTGCGCTGAATCACTAGTACTTGGGCACCTGGTACTGTGCCAGACATGACCGTATCTCACTGGGGCAACTAATTAGTACCGGTAAAGGATCCAGCTCCTCAGGTGACAGAGGGCGCAATGACACATTTGCGTGAAGATTCACTTTGCCATTTATGTGGGATAGCTCTTCTGAAACACCACACATGTTTTATGGGCACTGCACAAAAAAAGTGATCACCAGGATGCCAAGCCTGATTGGCTGACCCCGACAAAGTTCCATCAACCGTATTTCACAGAATCACAAAACTGTTATACCACAGATGGAGGCTGTTAGGCCTGTCGTATTCGGGCTGGTTCCCCAAATGGGCAATGCACCTCGTGTCATTCCCCTTCCTTCCCCAGTGACCTTCCATTATCTTTTATTTTCACGTAATAACTCAATTCCCTCTTGCTTGCCTCGATTGAACGTCCCACACCACAATCTCAGGCAGCACATTCCAGATCTTAACCACTTGTTGCATGAAAACACAGACTGGCTTTTTATTCCAGATTTAACAATTAATTGAGTTTGAATTCCTCCATTTTTGAACTCATGTTGCCAGAACATTGGTCTGGGCCTCTGAATTACTAGTCCTGTAATATTACCACTATGCCAATATAACATGTCCCATTATACAAGGTTAGCTCACTATAAACTCTGCTCCAAATGCATTGATCAAGATTGCTGGGAGAGCAAAAATTCATGGTTGCATTCCCAGTACCGGCAGCACATAAATAGCTAGTGGTACGTCAGGGAAAATAAGACACCTCTCTTCATTTCTCCATTGCTTCTTTTGGCAATCACCTCAAATCTGTGCCCTCTCCTTCTCAATCCTTCCACCAGTGGAAACAGTTTTCCCCCCATCTACTCAGTCTGGACACGTCCTGATTTTGAATACCTCTATCAAATCTTCTCTTCTCCAAGGAAAACAATCCCAACCTCCAATCTATCTTCCTAACTGTAGCTCCTCATTCCTGAAACCATTCTTGCGAATTATTATTATGAATCTTTTCTGCATACTCTCTGATGTCTTTGCATTGTTGTGGCCCTGGAGAAAATACACCGCTTCAGTCTGAGCCAGTGTTTTATACATATTTGCTGGTTTTGTTGTGTCCATTCGGTAATGGCTCAGGATTTGACTTTGCAGGGTCCAAGGCTAGTAAAAACCAAATGCAGTACAGTGCCATTTACCGTATGGACATGTACCACAAGTACGAATCGTAGGGCTGGCTAAAAGCGGAACCTGACAGAACCACAGAATCAAGCCTGCAACAGAGTTTACGTCTCCCCAATTTTAGCGGTCATTAATTAATCCCCTGCCTCTCCAGTTTGCGGAAGCACTGCACATGCGAGCTGAGTGTCATTATGTCTTCCTAAAGGTTCTGAGATTGTTTGCATCCCTTTAACATTTCACACCCACACAATTTTCTGCTCCCAGTGCAAGCGTGCTCTCTGCATTTTTACAAGTTTCGATCAGGAACGCGGATGAATTATGCAAAAGAGCGGAACCCAATTTGTGCTAATTGGCGATTACCATTCAGGCAGGATGGTATCAGGTTTTAATCTGTTAGTGTTAATCTACATACAGGTCCCCAAATAATCGAGAACCAAATGTTGGGTTTGGATGGTGACCTGTTATCGGGGTGGGCTGTCAAAGCTGGAAGGTCAATAGGAGGCCAACCTTTTAAAGGGGGTCGCAATTCAGGAGGGGGAGCTCCTCAACAGGGTGACCAGTGGCTGGACAACTGGACAGGATCTCAAAGCCAGCCTGGAGTGCTGGACCTACCGTTAGCTGTCGAGCAGCCACCTCCAGTCACGTGGCCTGGTCCCCAGCGCCAGGGTGGCCATGAGCCTGGACAATTCCAGTCAAGGCCTCACAGTAGACCTTAATATGCCTTTTCAAACCTTTAATCGGCAGTGCACCACATGCAGGGGGGCACGAGTGTGTGTAACCTTGCCACACCTCATCTCTGGAAAAAGGGCCTAGGGCTAGGATGTTACCGACAACCGGATTGCTGGCAGTGGCTGGAATTTTCACACCCACCCACCTCCGCACCCACCCCTATCAAGGCTTAAATATTCTGCCCCAAGAATCGGCCTCTAAAAGAAGTTGCCCTTCAAAAGGAAAAAAGTCCCATTAAAAACATTTCTCTTTTTCAAATCAACACTTAAATATTTCAAAAAAAGATATATACATGTTGGCTGCTAACATTATTCTGGATGGACTAAAAATAAATAATATGATTAAAAATGCAGTACATATTTTGACAGATTTTTGTTTTCTGAAATGGTGTTAAGTGTGTCATTAGTTCTGATGCTTTTTAAAATGTTGTCAGCTACTAAAACAGGGCAGCTATTATGCACCAGCTCTGAATGCAACGTAAACATAACTTGCATAAATTGACATGAAATTTCCCGAACTATAACCTGAATATTAACTATTCATGAGGGAAATTTTGGGAAGTGCTGAAATGTAATTAATTTGTTCCGATAAATACACATTTGGGAAAATTATTCACGTCAAGTCATACAGGGGTAGAGCTGAGCCATCCATCACCTTCATGTGCAATTGACTTCCCCTCATGCAATTCCTTGAAGCAAATGAGTTTCAACAGCAACGGTTCATGTACTTGAGGTCTAGGATTACTGTGTGTGCAATACTGTAAACAAATCAAGCAGAAAGACTCTGATCGAGCAAATGCAGGACATGCATTTCACTTTTGACAGACGTCATGGTTATGAACTTTTCAAAAACTCTGAGTGACTGACATGTTCTTAAGAGGCTCATCATGTTCAACTGAAACAGAACCCAACATAAAATTAATATTTATTTCCAGT
The DNA here is from genome assembly GCF_902713615.1 of Scyliorhinus canicula. NCBI lineage: Eukaryota > Metazoa > Chordata > Chondrichthyes > Carcharhiniformes > Scyliorhinidae > Scyliorhinus > Scyliorhinus canicula. The sequence goes on from NC_052157.1 coordinate 32,784,727, forward strand.
GTTAAAAATATATCAATAGTATTGTCTGAATTAGATCAGAGATAATGAGAGCACGTGTGATTTGAATAAGAATCACGCAATTCAAAAGAGTATTTTTTAAACTGTTGCTCGATGAGAGTGGAGAAGGTATAGAAATATAGGGGGCGATTCTTCGAGCCCCGCGCCGGGCCGGCGCGTGATTCTCCAAGTGGCGGAGAATTGGTGCCATTTGCGCTGGCGCGTTTGGTGCGGCGCCGGTCGTGGGCTGCTGGAATCGGCGGGGCCGCTGATTCTCTGGCCTGGATGGGCCGAGCGGCCGCTCCAACACGACAGAGTCCTGCCGGCACCGTTCACCCCTGGTCGCTGCCGGCGGGAACTCTGCAGGAACGTTCGCGGTAAGGCCTATGGGGTGGGGGGGAGGGGGGCTCCTTCACCGGGGGGGGGCCTCCAAAGGGGTATGGCCCGCGATCGGAGCCCACCGATCGGCGGGACGGCCTCTCCCCCCCGGGCCTACGTTCCGCCGCGGCCGGCCCCTGAACACGGAGCCCATGTTGGGTCAGGGCCGGCACGTATAAGAAGTTCCCCGCACATGCGCAGGATGGCACGGCCCAACTGCGCATGCGCAGGATTGAGCTGGCCCAACTGCGCATGCGCAGGTTGGCACAGCACCCATTTGGCACCGCATACGCTGGAGTGGCGTGAACCGCTCCAGCGGCACGCTGGCCCCCTGCGGGAGCCAGAATAGGTCGTGCTCAGTCCCTGTTCGCGTCATCGTGAAACGCAATGGCGTTAATGATGGCGCGAACACTTGGCTGCCATATCAGAGAATCGACCCCAAAGGTCGGGATTCTCCCGCAACTGGTGGGGCGGGCCGAACCGGCGCCTAAAAGTGGCATGAACCACCCGGCGTCGGGCCGCCCGGAAGGTGTGGAATCCTCCGGTATGGCGCGGGTTTCTTCTCCGCGCCAGCCATCGCGGAGCCTTACACAGGCCAGCGCGGAGGGAAAGAGTGCCCCCATGGCACAGACCCACCTAGGCCACCGTGGGGGCCCACCCCAGGGCCGGATCCACCCGCGCCCCCACCCCTCACCCAAGAACTCCACAGGCCGCCCTCAAAGCCATGTCCCGCCAGTATGGACCTTGTCCATTTCACGCCGGCGGGACTGGCCGAAAACGGGCGGCCGCTCGGCCCATTGGGGCCCAGAGAATCACCGGGGGGGGGGCCACTGCCAATGGCCCCCAACAGGCGCAGCGCATTCCCTGTCCCCCCCCCCCTCCAAAAGCTGACACCGGAGAATTCGTCAGCTGGCGTCGGTGCGCGAGTCACGCCCCCGGCGATTCTCAAACCCGGCGGGGGGTCGGAGAATCTCGCCCTCATACTTCAATTTCTATGTTAATATTTCAACCTTTAGTTAATCGTTGTAATATTTTAAGGGTAGAATCAAAAACATGATTGCATTTATTTATCTTTTTTTTTTATAAACATAGAGTACCCAATTCATATTATCCATTAAGGAGCAATTTAGTGTGACCAATCCACCTAGCCTGCAAGTCTTTGGGTTGTGGGGGGCAAAACCCACGCAAACACAGGGAGAATGTGCAAACTCCACACGGACAGTGACCCAGAACCGGGATCGAACCTGGGACCTCGGCGCCGTGAGGCTGCAGGGCTAACCCGCTGCGCCACCGTACTGCCCTCATTTATTTATAATCTTAACTAATCACGGTGCCCCGCAAGGCTGCGTACTTAGCCCCCTACTCTACTCCCTGTACACACACGACTGCATGGCAAAACTTGGTTCCAACTCCATCTACAAGTTTGCTGACGATACAACCATAGTGGGCCGGATCTCGAATAACGACGAGTCAGAATACAGGAGGGAGATAGAGAACCTAGTGGAGTGGTGTAACGACAACAATCTCTCCCTCAATGCCAGCAAAACTAAAGAGCTGGTCGTCGACTTCAGGAAGCAAAGTACTGTACACACCCCTGTCAGCATCAACGGAGCCGAGGTGGAGATGGTGAGCAGTTTCAGATTCCTTGGGGTGCACATCACCAAAAATCTATCCTGGTCCACTCACGTCGATGCTATCACCAAGAAAGCACAACAGTGCCTATACTTCCTCAGGAAACTAAGGAAATTCGGCATGTCCACATTAACCCTTACCAACTTTTACAGATGCACTATAGAGAGCATCCTATCGGGCTGCATCACAGCCTGGTATGGCAACTGCTCAGCCCAGGACCGCAAGGAACTTCAGAGAGTCGTGAATACCGCCCAGTCCATCACACGAACCTGCCTCCCATCCATTGATTCCATCTACACCTCCTGCTGCCGGGGGAAAGCGGGCAGCATAATCAAGGATCCCTCCCACCCGGCTTACTCACTTTTCCAACTTCTTCCATCGGGCAGGAGATTCAGAAGTCTGAGAATACGCACGAACAGACTCAAAAACAGCTTCTTCCCCACTGTCACCAGACTCCTAAATGACCCTCTTATGGACTGACCTCATTAACACTACACCCTGTATGTTTCAACCGATGCCAATGCTTATGTAGTTACATTGTATACCTTGTGTTGCCCTATTATGTATTCTCATGTATTTTCTTGAATTCTGTTTAATTCCCTTTTCTTCCATGTACTGAATGATCTGTTGAGCTGCTTGCAGGAAAATACTTTTCACTGTACCTCGGTACACGTGACAATAAACAAATCCAATCCAATCCAATCCAATCCAATCCCATACATTTATGATTATAAAAGGCTGTAGCCTCTCTGGATGCTTTCTCACACTGTGGTTTATAGCAAAGATAATTTTTCTGGAAGGGAGATTTGAAATAACTGTTATAATCTTAGGATCATTGAAATTTACAGCACACAAGGAACTCTTTCTGACCACTGCATCCACACTGTCTGATAATTAGCCATTCACCATGATCCCACTTTCCAGCTCTTTGTCTACAGCCTTTTAGGTGATGGCACTTCAGGTGCATATTCAATTATCTTTTAAATGTTATGAGAATTTCTGCCTTATCTGCCCTTTTAGGCAGTGAGTTCCAGATCTGCATCACACCACTTCCTCTGTAAACCTCCTAACTCTTACCCTAAACCTGGTTATGGACCCTTCAACAAAGGAGAATAAATTTCTATCAACTTTTATTTGGATCCCTCATAATTTAAGGCACTTCAGTTAGTTTTCCTCTGTTCCAAAGGAAAAAACGTGGCCTTTCCAATTTTTCTTTACCCAAAAATGTCTCCAATACATGCAATGTTCTTGAAATTCTCCTCTACACCCCCCCCCCCCCCCCCCCCCACCCCTCTCCTGCAATTACATGTTTCCTATGGTGAGATGACTTAACTCTCGGTGATTAGAGAAAACAGACAATAATGGCCTGCTTTGCACTTCTTGCAATTTCCAAAGTTTAAATTTCCCACAATCAGTAGTTTTCAACAGATATGAACAAGACTCTTCTGGTGTTGTGGGCCACTGCCGGGAGGTTAATCACAAGGTCGCAGACACACACCATACACATGCACCACAATTGTTCAATATGTCATCCCTTGTGCGTAGCTGAGTGTGTCTTCACTCATTCTGTTCACACTTTTGGATGCATTTTGTAAGGCTTTGATTATAGATGGTCACCCAAGTTATTATTGCTGCACAAAATGTATGATTAGCCTGAACTGGGCAAATCTTTAAGCACACTGAAGACCTAGCCCCAGCCATCCAACAAGAGAGAATTGAACCATCTCCACTTGACATTCTATGGTGATATCATCGCTGTATCTCCAATATCAACATCCTGTGGGTCACCATTAACCGGAAACTGAACTGGACCAGCCATATAAATACTATTGCTACCAGAGCAGGTCAGAGGCCGAGAACTCCGTGGTGAGTAACTCACTTTCCGATTCCCCAAAGCAACCTACAAGGCAGCAGTCAGGAGTGTGATGGAACACTCTTCATTCGACTAGATGTGTGCAGCTCCAAAAGAACTTAAAAAGGACAAAGCAACCCGTTTGATTAACACCCCGACCACTACCTTCAACATTCATTTCCTCCACCACAGTGGCTGCAGTGTGCACTGTTTACAAGATGCACCGCTACAACTCACCAAGGCTCCTTCAACCGCAGATTCCAAACCCATCTCTACTACCCAGAAGGACATGGGCAGCAGCTGCATTGGAACACCACCACCTACAAGGTCCCCTCAAAGCCACTCACCACCCTGACCTGGAAGTACATTGCCATTGCCTCACTGTTTCTGGACCAAAACCCTGGAATTCCCTCCCTAACAGCTCGATGGGTATATTTATACTACATGGACTGCAGAAGTTCAAGAAGACTGCTTACGAGTACATTCTCAAGGACAATCATGGGTGGGTAATAAAAACGCTGGCCTAGTCAGCGGAGCCCACACCCCATGAAATTTTTAAAAAAAGTAATCAGAAAGCATTCCAAAAATTGTCAAAACACTGGAGTGTGCATTGGACCACACTGGCATCAGAAACACAGCAAAACTACTTGGGAAAAGTAGCCTACTGACAAAATCTGAGACAACATTTTAAATCAGAAATGAGGACAGTCTGATCTCCACTGCCGTAAGGATAGAGGATGGCTTGAAGCTCATTAAAGCTCAGCATGTCTCATGATGATGTGTGAGATCAGTAAATTAAAGTCTCAACGCATCTATTTCGGGTTCATCTCGTGTTTGGCCTGCCTCCATCCTCCAAACATTTAGGAAAATAGTGTCATCTTGAACAGGCGTTACCATCATTCTCTGCTTTTGGCTACTAAAACAAAGACAGGAAACCCCTTTGTTTTAAAGCTGCCTGACATTTCTCAGCTGGATTTACAATTTGATTAACTTCCTCAATTTATATCTCAAGAGCAGTCCATCTGGAAGTGATCTCAGTTCTCAGATCCTCAGGAGGGCCGTACACGGAATCAATGTTAAGACTACTGCAGCAAGATTATTCTGGCATCAATCGCACTAAATATTGTCTCCTGGGATGGAAAGCTGGCTTGCCACTTGCTTTACGTACTGTGAAGAAATGGAATCTACCCACTTGGTGTTACTTATTCTTTGCATGGGTCTGTCACAAAAATAGCTCCTATTATACGTCACAGCTCCAAAATTACAATAAATTAATATGGAAATGTATGGTAAATTAATTAACCTCAATTTATCCTCGTATTTAAAAATCACATAATTGACTCCAGGCCAAATAGGTGTTTGAAAATGTTGCTTGGTAGCACTGAACCTGAGTTTTGCTGAAAGAAACGAGACATGCAGTTGAAATTTATTATCTTGCACTCATCAGGACAGATTAGCAAGAATACCAAATCTAAAGGGAACATTAATTTATGCTGCGTGAAAAGAGAGTGCTGATTAGTTGGCAAGAAAGCTTTAATTGGTAGAAAGGTGCCATAGAGAATGTACCAAGGAATAGTTACTGACAACTTCAATATAGGCAGGTCGATTCTGATTGGTCAAGGCATAGCCATGGAAAATGCAGCAGGGAATGGCTGCCCCAAGCTTTTGTTGAGTTGAAAGAGGGGCAGTGCATGGATATGTTCTTTCTGTGTGTAGAGGACAGGGTCCTGTTATGTGAATATATGTAGCTTCTAGCATGTGTGAGTGTACCTCACTGAGAGCCCGACTGACAATCTTAAATTGGTTGTCAGCATAATTATTAGCACAATCAGGATTGCTTTGCAAGTGCTGTCTAATTGCAGAATCACACCTAATGCTGCACATTCTGTAGACAAGTGAAAAATCCTCGGTTTGGAAGACTATGCGAATCTCTATGCCAACGCCAGCGGGGGACCTGAGCATCGGAACCGGATCAGCGCCGTTTTCTTCAGGGCATCAATCCATTTCCTTCATTATCGCTGGATTTTCCGTTTCACTGGGAACCCCGCTACCAACAGCGGGGAGCGAGCCGGAGAATTTTGCCTATGGGGGTAGATTTTCCACTTCTGGCACAAATAGCACCCATTTTTAAAAATATATCTCTTTTCCCCCCAAATGTCTGCTCAAACACATTTCCATTTACCAAATGCCCTGTGCCAGGACAATCAGTCAGCATTTTTAAACATAACTTGAACAAATTATTGCTCTAAAAATATTCCTTGATAAGAGTGGTAACTTGATAAAGTTTGATTAATACAGCTCAAAAATGGCTGTATCACAAAAAATGTCTTTTATATCATAATGTCAATCCACAACCTGTGAATATCTCAATGTTACGTTACTGAAAATGACTTTTCGAAACTATGAAAAACTAATTTTTAAATAGCTTGGAGTTCAGTCAGTGCCTGTGCAAACTATTTTTGAAATTGAAAACCTTTTGAAATACACCTATTGATGTCCTCGTGTTCAAAAATTCCAGCCTAATGTTGCAATTCTTTGCGGTCGTTGGGTCAAAATCCTGGAACTCCCTCCTCCAACAACACTGGGGTTGTATCCAAACCAGATGGACTGCAGTGTCACTTTAATGTGCAGATTCCCATGGTAGCCGAGGCGTTGGTACCTATCCCCTTCGCCTCGGAGAACTTCGGCGAGCGCCATTCAGTACTGGTCTCCACTTTCTCAAGGGCAATTATGGATGGGTAATAAATGCTGGCATTGCCAGCAAACCCACATCTGATAAATGAATAAAAAAGATTTTTGAAGCCTCCTTAAAGGTCCGCAAAGAAATGCAATGAGTGGTCACTCCCAAAGGCGGTTTATTCAGCTCAGAGTTTATTAAAGGCAAAGTCTTTTTGGAAATGTTTGAAAAGCTGTGTAATTCTTGTATTTAAGCTCGATATTCATTTTTAAAAATTCCCTAAGGTGAGGAATTTAATGCAGGTAATTAAAGTGTGTAATAGAGTTAAGGTACAAAAAGTGATAATGGCAGGAAAGTGGAAAAACGTTCCTTTCTTCTCCTGTACTTTGCATCGGTATTCACCAAGGAGAGGGACTTGACGGATGCTGAGGTTAGGGATGGATGTTTAAATATTCTAGGTCAAGTCAGCATAAGGAAGGGGGAAGTTTTGGGTATTCTAAAAAGCATTAAGGTGGACAAGTCCCTAGGTCCGGATGGGATCAATCCCAGGTTATTGAGGGAAGCAAGGGATGAAATAGCTGGGGCCTTAACAGATATCTTTGCAGCAACCTTGAGCACGGGTGAGGTCCTGGAGGACTGGAGAATTGCTAATTTTGTCCCTTTGTTTAAGAAGGGTAGTAGGGATAATCCAGGAAATTATAGACCTGTGAGCTTGGCGTCAGTGTTAGGCAAACTGTTGGAGAAGATACTGAGGGATAGGATCTATTCACATTTGGAAGAAAATAGGCTTACCAGTGATAGGCAGCATGGTTTTGTGCAGGGAAGGTCATGTCTCACAAACCTAATAGAATTCTTTGAGGAAGTGACAAAGTTAATTGATGAGGGAAGCGCTGTAGATGTCATATACCTGGACTTCAGTAAGAAGTTTGATAAAGTTTCCCATGGCAGGTTGATGGAAAAAGTGAAGTTGCATGGGGTTCAGGGTGTACTAGCTAGATGGATAAAGAACTGGCTGGGCAACAGGAGAGAGAGAGTACATAGAACATAGAACAGTACAGCACAGAACAGGCCCTTCGGCCCTCGATGTTGTGCCGAGCAATGATCACCCTACTTAAACCCACGTAACCCGTATACCCGTAACCCAACAATCCCCCCCATTAACCTTACACTACGGGCAATTTAGCATGGCCAATCCACCTAACCCGCACATCTTTGGACTGTGGGAGGAAACCGGAGCACCCGGAGGAAACCCACGCACACACGGGGAGGACGTGCAGACTCCACACAGACAGTGACCCAGCCGGGAATCGAACCTGGGACCCTGGAGCTGTGAAGCATTGATGCTAACCACCATGCTACCGTGAGGCCCTAGAGGCCCGTGAGGGTAGTTGTGGAAGGGAGTGTCTCAAAATGGAGAAAGGTGACTAGTGGTGTTCCACAGGGATCCGTGCTCGGACCACTGTTGTTTGTGATATACATAAATGATCTGGAGGAAGGTATAGGTGGTCTGATTAGCAAGTTTGCAGATGACACTAAGATTTGTTGAGTTGCAGATAGCGAGGAGGATAGTCAGAGAATACAGCAAAATATAGATAGATTGGAGAGTTGGGCAGAGAAATGGCAGATGGAGTTCAATCCAGGCAAATGTGAGGTGATGCATTTTGGAAGATCCAATTCAAGAGCGGACTATACGGTCAATGGAAGAGTCCTGGGCAAAATTGATGTACAGAGCGATCTGGGAGTTCAGGTCCATTGTACCCTGAAGGTGGCAACGCAGGTCGATAGAACGGTCAAGCAGGCATACAGCATGCTTGCCTTCATCGGACGGGGTATTGAGTGCAAGAGTCGGCAGGTCATGTTACAGTTGTATAGGACTTTGGTTAGGCCACATTTGGAATACTGCGCGCCGTTCTGGTCGCCACATTACCAGAAGGATGTGGATGATTTAGAGAGGGTGCAGAGGAGGTTCACCAGGATGTTGCCTGGTATGGAGGGTGCTAGCTATGAAGAAAGGTTGAGTAGATTAGGATTGTTTTTGTTGGAAAGACGGAGGTTGAGGGGGGACCTGATTGAGGTCTACAAAATTATGAGAGGTATGGACAGGGTGGATAGCAACAAGCTTTTTCCAAGAGTGGGGGTGTCAATTAAAAGGGATCACGATTTCAAGGCGAGAGGGGGAAAGATTTTTGCGCAGAGGGTGGTGGATGCCTGGAACGCTTTGCCAGCGGAGGTGGTAGAGGCGGGCACGATAGCATCATTTAAGATGCATCTAGACAGATATATGAACGGGCGGGGAACAGAGGGAGGTAGATCCTTGGAAAATATGCAACAGGTTTAGATAAAGCATATGGATCTGCGCAGGCTGGGAGGGCCGAAGGGCCTGTTCCTGTGCTGAAATTTTTTTTTTGTTTTTTTTTACGGCTTCTCCCATTGGAGGTCGCCACTATTCTGGTTGATTTCCATTTTCCATCTCCTCTGGACGGTCACCCGTCCCTCTTCCAATTCTGCTGCATCTCACTCTCTCTCCACCGTTATTTTTCCAGCTGGTCTTGGGCTTTCCTCCTCTTCCTCCAGGCAGTTCCACCTCTATCACTTGTCTCACCGCATTTCCTCTCTCTCCATATCAACCATTTTGATCTCTGCTCGGCTACTCTCTTGGATATTTCTGCAATCTTCATTGACTCCCTGATATACTAGTTCTTGATCTTTGTCCGTTTCTGTCACTCCACACATCCATCTCAGCATCCACATCACAGCCATTATGGGCAGCATGGTGGCACAGCGGTTAGCTCTGCTGCCTCATAGCAGCAGGGACCTGGATTTGACTCCACCCTCTGGTGACTGTCTATGTGTAGTTTGCACGCTCTCCCCGTGTCTGCGTGACTTTCCTCCGGATTCTCTGGTTTCCTCCCACAGTCCAAAGATGAGCAGGTTAGGTGGATTGGCCATGCTAAATTGCACCTTAGTGTTACGGGGTTCTGGGGTTAGAGTGGGGGAGTGGGCCTAGGTAGGGTGCTCTTTCGGAGAGTCAGTGCAGGCTTGATGGACTGAATGGCCTCCTTCTACACTGTAGGGATTCTATGATTCCTCTCTTCCTGATGTTGCCCCAATTTCAGCCTTGTAGAACAAGGCGGGTCTCACTGTGCATTGTAGGTTCTTCCTTTCAGTTTCAGTGATACTGAACACGCCATTGCACTTCCCCCAATTGCTCGAAATAGAGTTAATTAATTGCCTCACTTACAATTCCACGTTCCATCCTTTGCCATCACTGACCTTACGTATTTGAAGCGACTTACTTTCTTCGAGTCTCAACCCATAATCCTTACACCTTCACTTGGATCCTCCTCCCTAGACTCCAACTTAGAGTCCATGGGCAGGATCTAACGGCCGTGTTGCGCTGGACATGAATCTGAGCTAGCCAGTTAAATCGTGGGAGAGTCCGAAATCGGGAACTCTGCCAGGCGCCAATCGGTTTCCGAAATAACCAGCCCACTCCCGTTGGTGAGATCAGAATCAACAATTAAGGCCAATCTCCATCCCATTAACCAGAAGGACACACAATCTAATGGTTTCCCATCATCTAATCCGGCTTCCCAGCGAGCGGTCACCCGATTGGTACTAGTCCGCATAAATGTGGATCAGGCGCCATGGCACCTGGGGGGGTCTCCCGGGCCATCGGACACTCCTGGGTGGTAAAGGACAGGGCAAGGTGGCCCCCGGCGCTCCCATTGGAACATGAGCACCTTGGCACGACCGGGCTGGCACCGCAAATCGGGTAGGTGCACTTCCAGGGTGCCAGGATGGCAGTGCCAAGGGTCAGGGCCTGAGGGGGCTGTGCCCATGAAAGGGCCTCTGAAAGGTTGGAGGGGGTGAAGGGTGTTGGTCCTGGAATGGGAGGCCTAAAAGGGGCCATGGGAAAGCCTGGAATTTGGACCCTCAGCAACCCCATAGCGGGGTGCCATCAACTTGGGATGTGAGGGGCAATGCCCCTGTGTGTGGGGGTGACATTCCCCAAGGGTGAGGGGCGTGGGGGTCCCAGAGCTCCACTTAGAAATTGGAGAACCCTTTCAAAATGGTGGTCCGATCTCTGAGGAGCTGGTTTGGACAACGAGTTCAGCTCCCCAGTGATGGAAGTAATTCTGGGCTCGATTCAACTAAATGGGAACAAAGTCCCAGAGCGAGCTAGTCTAGTCGCCTGTTTCATGACTCTCGCAGCGCCGCGAAAAACATGGCTAGTCAACGTGACTTGCGTTGTATAAAGGGCCTCAACGGGGAATGCGCTGCCAAGGTTGCACTTAGCCCCATTCTGTACATTAGGGAGCTCCGCTCGTCGGAACTCTTCAGTGTAGACAGAGATTGAGGCGCCACTTTTAAATGGTGGCCCGATCTCCGAGGCTTCCGAAGCAACCCCCACCCCTCCCAGCCTGAACACACAATGGGAGGGTCTTCACACCCCCCACCCCCCAAAAATACACGCCGGGAACCCCCGGCCTGATTGTGTGTGCACAAAAAATGTCAGCTTGGCACCGTCAAATTGCCATTCTAGCAGTGCCCATGCCAGCTGGCATTGCCACCTGCCAAGTTTCAGGCTGGCGCTGCTATGATACTCAGGTGGCACCAGCAGTACCAGGGAACCACCCTGCCCAAAGGGTATTCTGCTGGGGGCCTCCGATCCCCTGGGAGCCTGGTCCCCATTTTTGGGACAAGTGTTGACTGGCGCTTGCCCGAGGTCTCCGAGGCTAAAGGGATGAATCCCAAAGCCTCAGGTACCTCGGGAATCTGCACATTTGTGTGAGGCTAGCTGTCTCACTCTAATATGCAAATTTACCAAAAAGTGATCCCCCCAACAATGGGTGGGAGATTGCAGTGTCCCATCAGATCGCGTTGGATCTTGCTTGGTGTTGCAAGCCGTGTAGAGCCCAGTGTCATGTGAGAGTACCTTTAAGAAATGGGTGCTTAAGAAATTTATCTTTAAGAAATGGGTGTTTATCAGTGATGTCAGAGTGTGGGTGCAGCTGGGCTGTCTGTCAGCTTTTTACTTTTGTTTTAGGCTGTTTACTGCAGGGTGTGTTTTAGTTTTGTTTTCAGTGTTGGAGCTGAAGCCAGACAAAGCAGGTTTGCTGCTGTTCTCTCTGCCATCAAAAGACCATCTCTTGATCATTTGGTGAATTCAGAATTATAAATGTTCTCAGTTGTGAATGTAAACATAATGTGCTTCTGTTAAAAGGTGTTTCTTTTGTCTTCTGGGTGTTGTTTAGGAAGTTATTAAGCATTACTTAGTGTTGTATTCTTTGGGGGTTGAATTTGAATTAATGGTTGCTAAGATGTTCACTGCATGTTTTAAAAAGGTTAACTTGAGTTCATAGAATAAACATTGTTTGCTTTAAAAAATACTTTCCCATTTCTTCTGTACCACACCTGTAGAGTGGGCCGTGTGCTCCACAATCTATTAAAAGTTGTGGGTCAGGTGAACTCCATGATACACTTTGGGGTTCTCTAAACCCTGGCCCATAACACCAGGCTTCCATCAGCTATACAGTGCTGCGAAGTGCTGCTTTTCGGGCACAACGTGCCCATTGGATCACGCATTCTAAGTGTGGGCTTGACCAGGGAGAAACTCCCCAGGGCCCAAAAAAAGTGACTAAGTGTGGTTAGATAGCAGTGGGGAATGCGCCGACAGAGCCATTGGGAAACCTCCTGAAAATATCACCACAAATGACACTAAGGGTGCGACTTAACTAAATGGGAACAAAGTCCCATGGCGAGCGCGTTTGACCGCGTGTTTCTCAGCATTCGCAGTGCAGAGAAACAAAATGCTATAAAACAGCACTCGCTTAAGGTAGGTGGCCTCAGCGGGGAATGCCACACATAGCCCCGTTTTGTGCACAGAGGAGCTCCGCTTGCTGTAAATCCTCAGGTGTAGCGAAAGATCGGCACAGCATTTTTAAATGGTATCCTAATCTCTGGAGCTCTCAAGGTAACAAAGTAATCCCCAACTCCCCCAACGCACTATGGAAGGGTTCCCGCACACCCCCGCCCTCCCAACACCGGTGCAGAGCACCTCGGGCCCACTCACCACGAGGTGAAAAAAGTCAGCTTGGCACCCTGGCAGAGTCCCTGCCAGCTGGCATTGCCACCTGGGCACCTTGGCAGTGCCAGGCTGGCACCCAGGTGGCAGTGCCCAGGTGTCAGGCTGGCACTGTCAGGGTGCCCAGCTGCCACCAGCAGTGTCAGGTACTACCCTTCCCAAAGGACATGTCCAGGGGGCCTCTGATCCCCTGGGAGAACCCCACGGATGCCGTTCCGTCTGGTCCCGGTTTGTGGAGATCAATACTGAATGGTGCTCACCCGAGGTCTCCGCGGCGAAATGCATAGATCCCAATGCCTCGGGTTCCTCAGGAATCTGCAGGTTAAAGTGACACTAGCTGTCTCGCTTCAGTATGCAGCTTTGCTAAAAAGTGATCCCGCCCACAATGTTGGGATTTACATCGCAACATCGCGTTAGATCTCATGAGGCATTGCGAATCGGGTCTCCCGGCTTCTTTGGCCATGCTGCGCCGCGGCGAGCTGCCTTTCGGGCACAGCATGGCTGTAAAATCGCACCCTTTGAAACCTTTACATTAACCCCCCCCACTCATATTGGGACTTTGGTCTATGGTTCTTCACCTGGTACTCTGTCTGCTCACCCTAATACTGTGTGCTACTCCATTTGACTGCTTGACTGTCCATTCCTCTATCTTTCCCCAATGCATTGCAAGTCTTTGTGTACGCTCACACTTATCCATTCTGTTGTCTGTTTCTCTTGCTGTTCATTCGACCTTCTGATCGCTTGGTTGCACAGTTCACAGCAAACTTTTTCATATCGCTGTATGTTTCCACCCTCTGTTCACCTTGCTGTCATGTTGCTAGTATCTTCTGTTGTCCATCTGTTTATACTGCTGCCAACTAACCATGTCTGTTCGGAGTAGAGAAAGGCTTGTAGGCCAAGCATACCTGTTCCCTATCATAACAACCATCTAGAAAGAGAGGCCTTTTCGAAGGCTGCGTTATATTGGAGGAGGGATTAGGATTTTGAATATAATGTTATAATCCTGTAACAGACCCCAATTAATTGTAGCTCTAACTTCCAAAACAAAACAACTCTCTGGTCTGCATTTATTTGCAAGCAATGTGGACACAAATCTGTAATTCTCCAGCTAAGTATGTTCAGTTGCTGTTTTACGAACTTACCTTTCTAGCAGTTAACCTCTTAAGCCAACATGGTCCCAGCCTTTTAAGTGTCACAGTCTTTAGCTGCTTCAGTTCCATTTATCTCAATTTCCACAGTTAAATTTTAATCTTCCCAGAACTAAAAATTACCTCTAAAATATTACTACAAACCATGAACATTTATAACATTAGGTTCAAACAAAATACTTAATAGAAAGAAAAATGAAGTGGGAAACTATGCTGTAAAATTGTGAAGCACCTTGTATGGTTACACTATCATGAGAATTCCCTTTTTTCCTTCCTCAGCCAGACGAGTCCCAATCATCACATATTCATCCCATTATCCTGATCTTTAGTTTTAAACTCTGTGAACATTCAACTTGTACCACATTGATGAGCAGGGCAATTAGGCAGGAATAATAGATCAGTGCTGGTTTTGTGAAACAGTGCAACCATCCATATTTAGCTTGTGTGCTACAATGAGTATCTGACATGTAGCTTCCATAAGAACACAAGTAGTCAGAGCAGGAGTAGAACATGTGGCCCGTCGAGCCTGCTCCGACATGCAATACGACTGCGGCAGATCTTGGGCTTCGTCTCCACTGTCTCCTGCCCGTTCTCCACATCTCCCCATTCCCCGACCCAGGGCGTGATTGTCCGTCCTGCCGCACCTGTTTTCTGGTGCGGCTAGCCTGAACCGGCAGTGGGACAATGGGCAATTATGCCCAATATGAGCACCCCCACGCCATCGGGAAATCCGCAGGCGTGAGTGCGCTGCCGGTGAAATGGAGTATCCTGCCGAGGGAGAATCCAGCTTCAAAAATCTGTCTTTCCCAGCTTTAAATGTACTTAGCGATGGAGAATCCACAATCCTTAGGGGCAAAGAATTCCAACGATTCATGACCCTTTGAGTGAAGTAATTCAGAGACTGTGCTCTTCGTTTTACTGTCAAGTGAACCTCTCTGTTGACTGAAAGTGCTGAATAATATGCAGATGTTTAAACAATAAGCACCGTCAATGCAAAGTTCAAAGGGAAGTGTTCTAGATAGAAATAGAGAGATTTTAAACAACTGTAAATTATCCGCCATCTTGAATATTGAAATGAAATGAAATGAAAATCGCTTATTGTCACGAGTAGGCTTCAATGAAGTTACTGTGAAAAGCCCCTAGTCGCCACATTCCAGCGCCTGTCCGGGGAGGCTGGTACGGGAATTGAACCGTGCTGCTGACCTACTTGGTCTGTTTTAAAAGCCAGCGATTTAGCCCAGTGAGCTAAACCAGCCCCTTGTGCCCAGCTTGTCAGCATTGCCCACCTTTTTAACATCTCTTTGATGTGCAACTCATTAGATAATTATCTCTGCAATCATGGACTCTGCCATTGAGAAAAATGTTTTACCTGATCTACCAGCTGATTGTACAGGTCATGGCAGTTGTCAAAAATATACTTGTAGGTTGAGTCCAAGCAAGCTTTGACACAGTCTTTCACCACAGAACTTGCTCTCGGAGGGCTCTGTAGTTCTTGAACCTGAAATCATCAATATTCAATGAGTCATCAATTTTGCAATCTGAGGCATTAAAAACAACAATTCTTTATCCAGCTGAGGAATATTATGATTAGAAAGGAAAGTTCAAGATGAGTGGGCTTAGGTAGGGTGCTCTTTCAGACGGTCAGTACAGACTCCATGGGCCGAATGGCCTCCTCCTGCACTGTTGGGATTCTGTTGGGTGAGGTACGAGGCAGCACTTAGTATTCAAGAACATTACCCCAGCCTACTGTCAGCATTTTCTGAAGTGGAGAAAATAAATTTGACGAGGAGAAAGAAAAACACTGGAAATATATCTCCATTGCTAAGTGGTAAAGCTGAAGGGTTTTAGAATTCAGACTCCAATTTTATTTCTAACATTTAGTACTAATGCAGTAGGAATCAAATCATTATTATTTATGTGCTTTCCTATAACTCTGTGATATTCCTGCGAAATCCCAAGATGGCTCCAGGTTTGATTGGACCTTCCTGAGTTGCTGATCACCAGGTGCACTTACTTGGCTCGAGAGGGAAAAATTCACTGGAGCTCCTAGCACTGATCATCGATCATCTATCACTACTAGAAGTGAATGAGTATTTGTGTGTGCTGACGAAGGGAAGAAAAAGTATTAGTTGCTGGAATGAACAACCTTCTGATTTACCAAGCTCAAACACGAATAATGATCACTTGGGCGGCACGGTGGCACAGTGGTTAGCACTGCTGCCTCACAGCGGCAAGGATCCAGGTTCAATTCGGGACTTGGCTGGCTGTCTATGTGGAGTTTGCACATTCTTACTGTGTCTGCATGGGTTTCCTCTGGGTGCTCCGGTTTCCTCCCACAGTGCAAAGATGTACAGGCTAGGTGGACTGATCATGCTAAAATGCCCCTTAGAGCCCAAAGGTGTGAAGGTTAGGTGGGGTTACGGGGATATGGTGGGGGGGGGGGGGGTGAGCTTAGGTAGGGTGCTCTTTCAAAGGGTCGGTACAGACTCCAAGGCCGAATGTCCTCCTTCTGCTCTGCAGGGATTTTATGGGTGAGATACGAGGCAGAACTCAGTATCCAAGAACTGTACCCCAGCCTACTATCAGCATTTTACGAAGGGGGGAAAATAAATTTGACCAGCAGAAAGAAAAACACTGGAAACACGACTGATTCAGTGTTTGTCAGCTATGCAGGAACACAGCTGAACTAAAAAGGAAAGGATTGAGAGATCTGCTTTGAAACAATATAAATGAACTGCAGAGTCTTTTCTCATCTTGAACTTTCCTTTCTAATCAATTCTCTGGACATGTTTGCTAATAGAACCATGAATAATACATTCCAAAAATCCACTGCTCTGAGGCAAAATCACTTTCAGTCTTCAAATAAAGGTTTCTGCTCATACCATGAATATTATGTTAACAAATCATGTGGCAAAGTTTTCAGTGAAAATTATTTTGTGGAAGGATGAATGGCATTGTGACATGTTGAGAAAGTCATTCCTTCACTCTTATTGTACAGTGACCCATCTGACTCACTTCACTTCTTTCCAATAAGGTAATATTAGGGTGCCACCGTAGCACAGGGGTTAGCACTGTTTCTTCACAGCGTCAGGGACCCAGGTTCGATTCCCAGCTTGGGTCACTGTCTGTGCGGAGTATGCATGTTTTCCCCGTGTCTGCGTGGGTTCCTCCCACAAAACCTGAACAGGGGCTGTAATGTGGCGACCAGGGGATTTTCACAGTAAGTTCATGCAGTGTTAATGTAAGTTTACTTGTGACCAATGAAGATTATTCTTAATAACTAGGATGAAGATTCCCTGAAGATTAAGAGTTAGGGAGTAGGAAACCTGGGAGTTCAGGGAGATTAGAGAATGGCATAAACTGGTGGTGCACATGATGGCAGTCGGTGTACTGTACTTTAAATGCAGGGTTTAGAGGAGTACATCATGAAAAATTGCACTTGGGCTTATTATGATCTAAAACCAGACCCCAACAGTGGCTAGGACACTGGACCAAAACCCTAATATTTTAGTTCAGTTTGTAATACTGTGCGGAAAGAATACTTCGCTCCAGGAGTGATTGCACAAATAAATAGGGAATTTGCTACTTTAAAACAAAACTTTATCATTAATGCAATATTAAACTCTTTAATATCACATGCAAAAATAGCTTACAATTACACCATAAACCATACTACTCAATACAGTAAACACAATACCCTAAATTATTATCTCAATTCCCAATTAAACAACAAGAAAGAAAAACATACAGCTCTTACTCCATCCTTCGTCCCAATGATACAGAGCATTACTTGCTTTTCAGAACAGATTTGGCTCCTGTTAGAACCCCAGCAGTCTCTAGTTGGGTGTCTTCAAGAAACTGTTTGCTACAGTTTCTCCCTTGTCCTCAGACAAGACTGCACTGCTTAAATACTATAATTTTTAAAAACTATCCTGCTGTGAGAGACCATAGACCATAGAACATACAGTGCAGAAGGAGGCCATTCGGCCCATCGAGTCTGCACTGACCAACTTAAGGCCTCACTTCTACCCTATCCCCATAACCTAATAACCCCTCCTAACCTTTATGGACACTAAGGCAATTTAGCATGGCCAATCCACCTACCCTGCACGTCTTTGGACTGTGGGAGGAAACCGGAGCACCCAGAGGAAACTCACGGGGAAAACGTGCAGACTCCGCAGTGACCGCAGACAGTGACCCAGCGGGGAATCAAACCTGCGACCCTGGCGCTGTGCAGCCACAGTATGATGCACGATCAATTGTACAAAGACTAAGGTTGGATACAACTGTGGCTTTATTGCAGTAAGATGTGTGGCCTCCCACAGCAGCTGGCGAAATGGCTGCTGAATAGTGGACATGCTCCTCCTACTGGGTGGAGCCAGCAGGCAGGTGCTACCGGCAAACCTGTAGTACAGGTCCTACCTTACATCCTCTAATACAGGTGTAACAGTGGTTTACCACATTCACCCCCTATTAAAAATGAGTCTGGCGGGGGTGGTGGAGAACTATATACAGTAGTGAATTTATCTACAGTGTTTCATCAGGGAAAAGAAAAAAAAAGTCCTTTGAAAGTCCGATGCCAGTTAGAGATTCAACCGGTCTGGTGCCTTGACGTTCCGCTGGGAGCGACGTAGCGGTGGCGGCGATGTCGATGCTGGCGATGTCGATGCTGGCCTGATGTTGGATGACTCCGGGAGTGTGCCGAAATCCTCTTCATCCTCTGGCATGGGCAGGGGAAGGAGGAATGGTCCTGGGCGGGTTAATTTTGGGAGCGCCGGGGGAGGAGTGGGTGGCGCCGGGCCGGAAAAGTGTCTATGGGTGGAACCTGCTGATGCCAGGTTCCTGAGGGAGACAGTATCTTGGCTGCCGTTGGGGTACGCCACATAGGCATACTGGGGGTTGGCATGGAGCAAGTGCACCCTATCCACCAACAGGTCCGCCCTGTGGAGTCGGACGTGCCTACGGAGCAGGACCGGTCCTGGAGCTGCGAGCCAAGTGGGGAGCGACACCCCGGATGTGGACTTCCTTGGGAAGGCAAAAAGACATTCATGGGGTGTGTTATTCGTAGTGGTGCACAGTAGTGACCAGATGGAGTGTAGTGCATCAGGGAGGACCTCCTGCCAGAGAGAGGCTGGGAGGTTCCTGGACCCTAGGGCCAGTTGGACGGCCCTCCATACCGTCCCGTTCTCCCTCTCTACCTGCTCGTTTCCCTGGGGATTATAGCTGGTCGTCCTGCTGGAGGCGATACCCCTGCTGAGCAGGAACTGAGCAGCTCATCACTCATGAATGAGGATTCCCTGTTACTGTGGACGTAGGCGGGGAAACCGAACAGAGCGAAGCTTGTGTTTAGGGCTTTGATGACGGTGGCAGACGTCATATCGGGGCATGGGATGGTGAAGGGGAATCTGGAGTATTCATCGACCACACTGAGAATATACATGTTTCGGTCGGTGGAGGGGAGGGGCCCTTTGAAATCCACGCTGAGGCGTTCAAAGGGGTGGGAGGCCTTCACCAGGCACGCACGGTCCTGCCGGTAGAAGTGCGGCTTGCACTCCGCACAGACCTGGCAGTCCCTGGTGACTGTCCGTACTTCCTCGACGGAGTAGGGCAGATTGCGAGCCTTGACAAGATGGTACAATCGTGTGACTCCCGGGTGACAAAGTCTGTCATGTAGGGCCCGGAGTCGATCTACTTGTGCGCTGGCACATGTACCTCGGGATAGGGCGTCTGGGGTCTCGTTGAGTTTGCTGGGGCGATACAAAATCTAGTAATTATAGGTGGAGAGCTCGATTCTCCACCGCAAGATTTTATCGTTTTTGATCTTACTGCGCTGCGTGTTGTTAAATATGAAGGCTACCGACCTTTAGTCAGTGAGGAGAGTGAATCTCCTGCCGGCCAGGTAATGCCTCCAATGCCGCACGGCTTCAACGATAGCTTGGGCTTCATTTGCGACGGACATGTACCGAATTTCTGAGGCATGAAGGGTGCGGGAAAAGAATGCCACGGGTCTGCCTGCCTGATTGAGGGTGGTGGCTGGGGCGACGTCCGATGCATCGCTTTCCACTTGGAAGGGCAGTGACTCTCTACTGCGTGCAACGCGGCCTTGGCTATATCAGCACTGATACGGGCGAAGGCCTGTTGTGCCTCGGCTGTAAGAGGAACGTGGATGGACTGAATGAGTGGGCGAGCCTTGTCCGCATAGTTTGGACCCACTGGGCATAGAGGAAGAACACCTGGCAGCGTTTGAGGGCCTTGGGGCAGTGGGGGAGGGGAAGCTCCATGAGGGGGCGCATGCGGTCGGGATCGGGCCCCAGAACTCCGTTCTGGACCACATAGCCGAGGATGGCTAAGCGGGTTGTGCTGAACACGCACTTCTCTTTGGTGTAGGTGAGGTTGAGGAGAATGGTGGTGTGGAGGAATTTGGCAAGGTTGGCGTCGTGGTCCTGCTGATCGTGGCCGCAGATGGTGACGATGTCCAGGTACGGGAAGGTGGCCCACAAACCGTATCGGTCGACCATTCGTTCCCTCTCCCTCTGGAAGACTGAGACCCTGTTAGTGACACTGAAGGGAACCCTGAGGAAGTGATAGAGATGACCCTCCGCCTCGAAGGCAGTGTATGGACGGTCCGATTTACGGATGGGAAGCTGGTGATAGGCGGATTTGAAGTCCATCGTTGAGAAGACCCGGAACTGCGCAATCTGATTGACCATATCAGATAGGCGTGGCAGGGGGTACGCGTCGAGCTGAGTGTACCGATTGATGGTCTGGCTGTAGTCCACGACCATCCTGTGTTTCTCCCCAGATTTAACGACTACCACTTGGGCTCTCGTTGCTGGCCTCGATGATGCCTTCCCGAAGCAACCGCTGGACCTCGGACCTGATGAAGGTCTTGTCCTGGGTGCTGTACCGTCTGCTCCTGGAGGCAACGGGTTTGCAATCCGGAGTTAGATTGGCAAAGAGGGAGGGTGGGTCGACCTTTAGGGTCGTGAGGCCGCACACAGTGAGGGGTGGTAGGGGCCCGCCGAATTTGAGGGGAAGGATCTGGAGATTGCACTGGAAGTCCAAGCCTAGTAGTAGTGCAGCAGAGATTAGGAAGGACGTAGAGGCGGAAGCCGCTGAATTCTACGCCCTGGACCATGAGAGTGACCGTGCAGAACCCCCGGATCGCGACAGAATGGGATCCGTATGCCAGGGAGATTCTTTGATTGGCGGGGTGTACCGCGAGGGAGCAGCGCCTTACCGTATCCGGGTGGATGAAGCTTTCGGTGCTCCCGGAGTCCAGCAGGCAAGAGGTCACATGACCGTTGATTCTCACACTGGCCGAAGCGGTGGCCAGGTTGTGCGGAAGTGACTGGGCAATCATCACTGAGGCAAGCTGCAGTCGGCTGTCGCTGGTGCCAGAAGATGGAGAGCATGGGGGGCCCAGGTCGTGGAATGCTGTCAGCGTCCATGCACCTTGGGGAAGACAAGATGGTGGCGCTTGAAGATCCTGCTGGGGACAAAATGGCGGCGTCCGTGGGCTGCATGTTGCGGGGGCTGGACAAAATGGCGACACCCATGGGCTGCACGTTTCGGGGTCTGGACAAGATGGCGGCACCCATGGGCTGCACGTGGACTGAGGGGGGGAGATGGCGGCGCCCACTGGCCGCGCGTGGCCCGGGATTTGAAGATGGCGGTGCCCACTTGCTGCGTGTGGTCCGGGGAGGTGAAGGTGGCGGCGCCCACTGGCCGCACGTGGTCCGGGACGAAGATGGCGGCGGCCATTGTGCGTAGGTCAGTGGGGAGGGGGCGATAGCGGCAATTGCGCGGGCCTGGCACACCAAGGCAAAATGCCCCTTTTTGCCGCAAGCCTTGAAAATGGAGTGGAGGGGGTGCTTCTGCTGGCCGCAGAAGTAACATCGGGGACCCCCGGAGTGTGCGGGTTGGCGTGTGGCGCAGGCGTACTGGCTGGGTAAAGCCCTGGCAGGGGCGGCCATCTGTGGGGTCCACAATGGATAGGAGGGATGGACCGTGCGGCCGGAGGAGTAGGCCTGAGCATTGCCTGAGGCAACCCTCATGGAGAGTGCTGGCTTTTTAGTCTCAGCTAGGTCAAGCGTGGCCCCTTCTAGCATTCTTTAGCGTATGAGGTCCGACCCAATCCCCGTTACAAACACATCGTGCATAAGAAGGTTGGAATGTTCGGTGGCCGTAACGGCCTGACAGTCACAGTCCTGGACAAGTGGGATTAGGGCCCGCCAGAAGTCTTCTATGGATCACCAAGGAGTTGAGAGCGAGTGGCGAGTACGTGCCTGGCGAAGAGTGTGTTCATTTTCTGTGCGTAGTTTTCTTTGAGGAGCGCCATGGCATCCGCGTAGGTCGGGTGTCCTGGATCAGCGGAAACACGTTGGAGCTCAACCTTGAGTACAGGATCTGTATCTTCTGAGCCACAAAGCAAGCTAGCCAGTGATTAAAGTCCTTTTTGGCGTCGCTTGAGTGTGGATCCAGCAGCAGGCGATCTGCTTTGATTCGGATGTCCATCTTTTAGAAAATCTTACTGCAATAAATTGATGCACGATCAATTGTACAAAAACTAAGGTTGGATACAACTGTGGCTTTATTGCAGTAAGATGTGTGGCCTCCCACAGCAGCTGGTGAAATGGCTGCTGAATAGAGGACATGCTCCTCCTACTGGGCGGAGCCAGCAGGCAGAGGCGAACCTGTAGTACAGGTCCTACCTTACATCCTCTAATACAGGTGTAACAGTGGTTTACCACACAGTGCTATCCACTTGTGCTGGTGGGATGTTGAGGGATTCAGGGGCTTTGAGACAGGTGGTCGGGCAGAGTAGTCAGGAGGATAGTCAGTGGGGGTGGGTAGTCAGTGCAAGTGATTGGGGAGTGGTGAGGGCAGGGGTGAGGGTGGGAGGTCAGTTCTGGAATGAAGCAGCAGTTAATGAGATTTTAATCTGTCAAACATTTCTAGGGGCTGGTTTAGCTCACAAGGCTAAATCGCTGGCTTTTAAAGCAGACCAAGCAGGCCAGCAGCACGGTTCGATTCCCGTACCAGCCTCCCCGAACAGGCGCCGGAATGTGGTGAATAGGGGCTTTTCAGAGTAACTTCATTGAAGCCTACTCGTTTCATTTCCTGGGTGACTATCCAATTGGATGCTGTGGAACTGAACTGACCCAAGTCTCCAACTATAACTCAGAGCCGGAGACATTTGTAGAGGGTCCAGGCTGCTAGGGAATTATCAATCGGATGTTGAAACTTCCCAGATAATTCCCTCAGAGGTCAGAAAGTCAGGGCATCCACAGGGTCCTGGCGTGCATCTCAGTCGTACATGTGGTTTCCAAAGATCTGGAGGCTGGACGATTTGGCTCATTGCCGGTAGTAGGGCAGTCAGCCTCAATGAAACAGCCATTATATGACAAACAAGTCTGGAATACCCTGCGAGAGATTTTTCACGTGCCTCTGCGGTGGCGTGTTTAACGACGGTGGAGACGGCCCGCTGTTAGCCGGCGGCGGAATCTTCTGGTCCTGCTGCTGTCAACGGGGTTTTCGCTACATACGCGCAGACACCGCCCCACCCCCGTCGAACCGGATGATCCCGCTGGCGAGAAGTCCCAGAAAATTCTAGCCCCTGTAATTTTGAACTACACTCACAAAAAAGCTCAGTTAAATCAAAACTGCTCAGTAAGAGAATTAAGACAAGTGTTCCTTTTGAAAACAGATGTTGGATCATATCGGCAGACTGGCAAGAGAGATAACTAAATCATAGCACAGTGCAGTACATTAGATTCTACATAAATCTGGCACTGCAGTCAGCTAAGTCACCAGGGAAACAATCAGCAAACGAAACTTCACATCATGTGGAGTAAAACATAAAAAATAATTTTTGCACAATACATTTGTCATGAAACGTAATGAGCAAAGTTGTCTTTTGCTAAAAATAACTTAACTGCATTCCCCATCATGGTTCATTAAGTAAAACAACATCCTACCTTCATTCGGAAAAAGGTAATGCTGGTCAAAAGGTCCACAGTTGACTTCAGGTCTTGCAATCTTTCTGGATTACCAGCTGGGAAATTATCCTAGGAAAAATAACACAGTTACACGATGAACACAGGAAATGTTGGAATTGCTCAGCAGATACGTCAGCATCTGTGAAGAAAGAAACTGAATGAATGTGTCAGGTCAATGCTTTCGCCCTATGAGCCACAGAGAACAAAACAAGGTTCATAAAAAAGAGAAATAAAGTCAGTCGTTTCATCGCGATCAAGAAGAGATGTGAAAATTACCCGCTGGATTACTGCACTGGAGTGTCAATCCAGACTTTTGTGCTGAAGTCCTAGATTGGAACTTGAATCCACATCTTCTGACTGAGAGGCAAGAGCGCTACCGACTGAGTCATGGCTGATGACACCCGGTATCTGCTTTCTGAGACCAAATACCCAGAGGGAATACTTCAACAATTCAGTTCAGACTTACTGCTGGACCTGTCAACTATGCTCCTCATCAGTCTATTACTTGGCTGTCAATGACCATCCAGAAATATTGATTTTTAATTTCAACACATCAATCCAATTAATTTACGTCGAGTTCAACCAGTTTCATAGAATCACCAAACTTTGCATCGCAGATTGAGGCCATTCAGCCCATTCTGCCTTTGCCAGCTTTTGCAAAGAGCTATCGAATTAGTCCCACATCTCATAGAACATAGAACAGTACAGCACAGAACAGGCCCTTCGGCCCTCGATGTTGTGCCGAGCAATGACCACCCTACTCGTATCCACCCTATACCCGTAACCCAACAACCCCCCCCTTTAACCTTACTTTTTAGGACACTACGGGCAATTTAACATGGCCAATCCACCTAACCCGCACATCTTTGGATTGTGGGAGGAAACCAGAGCACCCGGAGGAAACCCACGCACACACGGGGAGGACGTGCAGACTCCGCACAGACAGTGACCCAGCCGGGAATTGAACCTGGGACCCTGGAGCTGTGAAGCATTTATGCTAACCACCATGCTACCGTCTCTGCTCTTTTCGGATAGCTCCACAAAGATTTCCATTGCTAGCATGTATTCTATTCACTTTTGAAAGTTTCTACTAAATCAGCCTCCACCGCCTTTTCATTCATTGCATTCCAGACCCCTAACAACATACTGCGTGAAAAAATGTCTCATCTCCCCTCTGCTAATTATATTAAAACCATGTCCTCTGGTTAATTATTATCCGAGCCAGAAGGAAGAGTTCTTTATTTACTCATATCAAAACCCTGCATCGATCTTCACCTCTATTAAATTTCCCTTTAATCTTCTCTGCTCATCCAAAGGCCTTCCCACCATAGACTTAATGGGGGGTTGATGCACTGCTGTATAGCCACTTGTGGAATGCTACCGAGGTCTACACGGACGAGGGCACAGATATGTATAACCAGCCGCCGAGAGAGCCACCATAGTTGCCGTTGGTACAAGGTCTCAGTCATCTTCCGCTCTCTTTGCCTTTGCCTGTAAACCGTCAGGATAGTGTCTCCTTCTCCTTTGTGCCCTTTGTCCCTCTTCTCTGCCCTCAAGGTACCCGGTTCCCTGCCCTATCTGCACAGCCTGATGTTCCTCAACTCCATTGGCCTCATTTTCTGAGTGTGCAGTGCTTACTTGGAGAAAGGAATTCTAGTTCTGTCTTAATAAGCTTTGTTTCACAGTTCCTTCCTTCACGGAGTATCAGCCTGCACACCAAAATCCATAATACTCATCGTGGAATAATCCATGTTGACTTCACAATCCCAAATATGGATGGAACCATCTATTGGGGACCAGGCACAACGGTATCTGGGGGCAGGGAGGGTGGTGGTGGTCTCTGGGGCCATTAGAGATCCCTCAGTGATCAGGCTCTGGGAAGGGTGGCACCCTGGCACACCTGCTGCCACCCAGGCACTGGCAGCCTGGCACCTGCACAAGTGGCACTTCCAGGCCGGCATGGGCACAGCCAGGGTGCCAGTGTCGAGATGAGTAGGTGCCAGATTGCTCGTTCCATGGGTCGGGCCCGGGGGACTTTGCCCATAAGAGGTGGGGTGAGGTGGAGGGGGGGTTGAGGACTCCTGAAGAGATACGTTGGCTGCAGTTCAGAGGCTGCGGTGGGATCCCTGAGTGGGTCGAAAGATCGGGGCTGCCTTTATCAATGGGGCACTGAACTGTGAATCGTCAATGATGTAAGTGCGGCCTTGATGGTGCGCTCCTTGCTGAGGCCAAAATAAAGAATGTCCAATTCGATTGTGTCCACATAGACTCTTTGAAACTGATTCTGGTAGGTTTATAGATCAGTGTTTAAATAAAAATTCATGGCATCAACCTCAGAGAAGTTGGTCTGATTAAGTTTTGGAAAATCTATCACCTGCAACACTGGTGCTGAATCTCCCCCAGGTGTGTAACTGCTCCCTCCCTCGTAATCTAGAACTGAAGTTTTCATTAAACTCAAAAGGTTCAAGTATTTGTTCCTTCGTCGTCATCAGAAAATTTGGACGGGTGAACTCCTGGCGTAGGAAAGACGTCTGAATTGAAGGAGAACTCAGTTAGCTGCGTCAGAACTTATCACCTACCATTGCATATTGTCTGTACATACCCTGTATTTAGAGAGGTCAATCCTCAGAGAGTTGTGCAACTGATCTAGTAGCTTTATAAATTTTTCTCTCTGTAAAACAAACAAAATCAAAAGCAAATTTTGTACGTCTTTGGGAAACATTCCTGAGTTATCCAACTTTGAATTCTTCAACAATAAACATTTATTATAAAATGATCATATATTATGGATGACTACAGTTTCCTATATATTGCCTTCTCACAGCTGCCACTTTCCTGGCTGTATTATATTTACATAGAAAATAGAAGCAGGAGGAGGCCATTCTGCCCTTCGAGCCTGCTCTGCCATTCATTATGATCAGAGCTGATCCTAAAGTTCAATACTCTGATCCCACCTTCCCCCTATATCCCTTGATCCCTTTATGTGCTATATCTAATTCCTTCTTGAAATTTAATTGATGTTATCAGAGAATCACAGAAGTTACAGTGCAGAAGGAGACCATTCGGCCCATCGAGTCTGCCCCGGCCCTTGGAAAGAGCACCCTACTCAAGCCCACACCTCCACCCTATCCCGTAACCCAGTAACCCCACCCAATCATTTTGGACATGAAGGGCAATTTAGCTTGGCCAATCCACCTAACCTGCACATCTTTGGACTGTGGGAGGAAGCCGGAGCACCCGGAGGAAACCCACGCAGGCACGGGGAGAACGTGCCGACTCAGCACAGACAGTGACCCAAGCCGGGCATCGAACCTGGGATCCTGGAGCTGTGAAGCAACTGTGCTAACCACTGTGCTATCGTACTGCCCAGCATTTGTTTCATCAAAAGTAAACATTTTGTAAAAATACACTTTCAAATATCTTGTTACAGGTGGATAAATGTTGATGAAATCAGCACTGTACCAATGCAGGATCAGACTTAATTTTAGAAAATTTTCCCCACATACACACACACACAAAAAAAAAAATCAATTTCAATACTGTGCTTTCATGATGAATAGTAGTGTCAGTGTAATTTATTAAAAACATTCTTCTGTAATGTTGCAGGTAATTTACAGATAATACAAATGTTGCTAAGGCAATCAGCACAAACTCTAGGAATCTGCATAGTTCATTTTCGCCATTTAATTGATTCCCAAGAAACCAGCTTAGAATGGCTACTCAAGTCTTCAGGAAATGAAAGGGGTTTTAATGAATTTTTGATGAAAAAGAAGCCTGCCACACAATTTTATAACAAATTTTCCGAAATAAAAAATAAAATTCATCTTCTACACAATGATTTAACTTTATCTTACTTTGTTTCAATACAGTTCATGAACAGTCAGTGATTGCATAAAATTGGGTGCAGAAAATGTTTTCCTGCTCAGGTTAGTTGCAAATATGCTTATTGGTTCATTAGACTGAATGAATGAATGTTCCTCTGAAATATTTTGTGCCATATCAACAGTGAAGCAATTGCTAATATAGATATGTTTGAACAATTTAAGAGCTTAGCGATATTTATTAATTTTAATCAATTTTGCTGCTTATGCATTTGAAAAATTACATTAAAATTATGAAAATCCCCGTGTTCAGGCCATTAATTTTCAACGTTTCAGTTCTTCAGCAAACATTCAGTCAAGTGTTTTGTATTTAATCGGGTATCATGTCACATGAGTTCAAAATGCAAAATTATTTGCAGAAATAAATTATCTATGAATCAATTATTCATCGAAGGGAATTAGTTGTGATGGTAGATCTGAACAAATGGGGCTCTTCATTTATGAGCAAGTTCGGCTATGAGAAAATCGGACAACATGTTGGAAATTTTGATGGACAATTTGGTAAATAGGGAAAATCACTGTCCCAGACAGTGAGTGACAGTAACTTGATGAAATCTTCAAAACAACTGAAGGAGAGGTTTCAGGAATGGGTGTACAAGCCTATTGCGTGGATTAACTGTAGCAACACATAACATAGTGCCCCTTCAGGAAGTTTGGATCAGGTGAATGCAGAGCACTAAGTGCACGTCATAATGTGTTGTCCACAATTTCACATTCACTCCATTTGAAAAATCCTTTCTTGGGATGTTGGCATCACTGGCAAGGCCAGCATTTGTTGCCCATCTCTAAATGCACATGAACTGAGTGGCCTGTAGAGGGCGATTAATTATGTCAGGACTATTGTCAGAAGACAGCGAGTGGTAGTGGATGGAAAGTATTGCGCCTGGGGTCGGTGACTAGTGGTGCCCCGCAAGGATCTGTTGGGACCTCTGCTCTTTGTGGTTTTTATTAATGACTTGGGTGAGGAAGTGGAAGGCTGGGTTAGTAAGTTTGCCGATGACACAAAGGTGGGGGAGTTGTAGATAGAGTTGAGGGTTGTTGCAGGTTACAACAGGACATTGACAGGATGCAGAGCTGGACTGAGAAGTGGCAGATGGAGTTCAACCTTGATAAATGCAAAGTGATTCATTTTGGAAGGTCAAATTTAAATGCTGAATCCAGGGTTAAAGGCAGGATTCTTGGAAGCGTGGAGGAACAGAGGGATTTGGGGTCCATGTACATAGATCCCTCAAGGTTGCCACCCAGGTTGATAGGGTTGTTAAGAAGGCATATGATGTGTTGGCTTTCATGAACACGGGGATTGAGTTTAAGAGCCGCGAGGTTTTGCTGCAGCTTTATAAAATTCTACGTAGACCACACTTGGAATATTGTGTCCAGTTCTGGTCACCTCATTGTAGGAAGGACGTGGATGCTTTGTGGAGGGTACAGAGGAGATTTACCAGGATGCTGCCTGGATTGCAGAGCATGTCTTATGAAGAAAGGTTAAGGGAGCTAGGGCTTTTTTCACTGGAACGAAGAAGGCAGAGAGGTGATTTGATAGAGGTGTACAAGGTGATGAGAGGCATGGATAGAGTGGATTGCCAGTGGCTTTTCCACAGGGTAGAAATGGCTGTCACGAGGGGACATAATTTTAAGGTGATTGGAGGAAGGTATTGGGGAGATGTCAGAGATAGGGGGCGAAATTCTCCCAAAGGGAGACAAAGTGCCGACGGCAGAGTGAAACCCGGAGTATTTCACTCCGGCGTCGGAGGCCGCTCCTCGCCCCCTATTCTCCCCCCCCCCCCCCCCCCCCCCCCCGGGAGGCTAGGAGCGGGGGGCACGTCAATCACGCGCGCCGGGCCTTGACGCTTGCGTCAAAGCGGCGCGGCCTGAATGACGTGGGCGGCAGTGCCTAAATGACGTCACCTGCGCATGCGCAGGTTGGTTGGCACCAACCAGCGCATGCGCGATTGCCGTCTTCCCCTCCGCTGCCCCGCAAGACATGGAGGATTGATCTTGCGGGGCGGCGGAGGGAAAAGAGTGCGTCTTTCAGAGACGCCGGCCCGACGATCGGTAGGCACCGATCGTGGGCCAGACCCCTCCTGAGCATGCCCCTGGTGCTCGATCCTCCCTCCGCCCCCCACAGGCCCCACACGCAGCGGTCACGCGATGTTCACGCCGGCAGCGACCAGGTGTGGTTGGCGCCGGCGTGAACCCGTCGGATTCGGCAGGCCCTCGGCCCATCCGGGCCGGAGAATCACCCCCTTGGCGATTCTCTGGCCTGTGATGGGCCGAGCGGCCGCCCGTAATCGGCGGGTCCCGCCGGCATAAATCACAACAGGTCCTTACCGGCGGGACTGGCTCCACGGGCAGCCTGCAGAGTCCTCCTCGGTGGGGGTTGGCGTGGCACCAAGCCCGCACCGCCGGTTCGCGGAGAATCCCGCCCCTAATGTTTGAAGAAAATTAATCCTCCAGTCGGTACTTTCCGAACATTAGGGGCGGGATTCTACCCTACCCAGCGGGCCGAGTGGTCCCAACGCTGAGGAGTGGCGTGAACCCCTCCGGAGTCGGGTCGCCTGGAAGGTGCGGAAACCTCCGCATCTTCAGGGGCTAGGCCGGTGCCGGCGGGGCTGGCATTGCGCCAACCGGCGCGGATGGCCATGGCGCCCCGCCAACCAGTGCCAAAGGGCCTCCGCTGGCCGTCGCGAGTTGACGCATGCGCGGGGGCGTTCGTGGAGGTCCACAGCAGCTGGTGCGGAGGGAAAGAGTGCCCCCATGTCACAGGCCCGCCTGCGGATCGGTGGGCCCCAATCGTGGGCCAGACCACCGTAGGGGCACTCCCCAAGGCCAGATCCCCCCACACCCCTTCCGAGGACCCCGAAAACCGCCCGCAGAGCCAGGTCCCGGCGGTAAGCACCAGGTCCAAAACGGGCTGCTACTTGACCCATCGCAGGCCGGAGAATCCCTGGGGGAGGGGGGGGTGGATGCCCCTGCCAGCGGCCACCGACCGGCACGGCGCAATTCCCGCCCCCATCAAAACCCCGGCGCCAGAGAATTCGGCAGCCAGTGAGGGCGGGATTCACACCGTTCCCCGGCGATTCTCCGGCCCTGCGGGGGGGGGGGGGGGGGTCAGAGAATCCCGTCTCAGAAATTTTACTCAGTAGATAAGTCGATTTTGCAATTATTTTAAATATATACATATATAAACCACAGAGTTCTGCTTCACCTTGACTAAAAATGAAATGAGGCAAGCTGTATAACTCAAGGCTTTTATACTGTGCCTCTCTAAAAATGAATTTAAACATTAAAGTAACTGAAACGTAAAGAATATCAGCAGTAGAGTGGAAGATATCAAAATCTTCTTTGGGATTTAGAAAATAACTTCAATAGATTGTAAGAACTAATAAAAGAAATCTAATCACTTGGCCACACATTATTGTTTGAGAGCAAGCAGTTTACTTTCCACTATGATGATCTCCAAGAGTCAACGGTAAATATTGCAAATACCTAATAGTAGTTCAGCCTAATGCAAGTACGATTTTTAGTTTAGGACTTTGAACCTTCTAATCCAGAAGGCAAAATTTCAAAACTTATTGCATCAATAGAGTCCTACAGTTTAAAGGAAACAAAATGGATTGCAACCTGGGGCAGGTTTCCTTTTTGGTTTATTTTCATACGTCAATAGTCCTTTCACATACTATATAGATCCTTAATTAGCAAATACGATTTCAATGCAAAAATGCCTAACTAATATTGAACTTACTCCAAAGTTTGAAGCAGAAAATCGATC
Organism: Scyliorhinus canicula; assembly: GCF_902713615.1. Taxonomy (NCBI): domain Eukaryota; kingdom Metazoa; phylum Chordata; class Chondrichthyes; order Carcharhiniformes; family Scyliorhinidae; genus Scyliorhinus; species Scyliorhinus canicula. The sequence goes on from NC_052157.1 coordinate 32,816,150, forward strand.
TGAGGCTGAAACATTCGTTGAAACTGTAGTATGTGCAAAATATGCATTAATATTGGCCAGCAAAGTGCTCATTACAGCAGGAACCCCTGGGCACATGTATTTGGACGACAGACAGGAGAAATGCCTGCAAGAAAATAAAATTTTATTTGTTACAGATCTCATATTTCAATTTATAATTTGGTTGTAATGTTTCAATGCATGATTACATGGTGCCAGCATAAATCACAACAAAATAAAGGCTGTTTGTAAAGATGGTACATCTGCTGCTCCTCGGGTATTGAAGCAGTCACTCCCACATCTAGCAAGACCTGGGCAACATTTTGCTTGGTAACTGGCAATTAACATTCACTCCACACAGGTTCTAACCAACATTAGACAACACATTTTATGGCACTGCCTTCATGGAATTTCCCAGTGTCAACATCCTGGAGTGTTCATCGATCAGAAGTGCAAGTGGACCAGCAGATGTATACAGCACTACAAGTGCAGGTCAGTGGCTGGGTGTTCTCTATATTGTAAGGCTCCTTCCAGGTTATTCCCTTATTTCCCTTGCCGTTACATTTTTGATCCATGGATGATTAATAGACATGTGCCTTTAAGGAAAATGGCCTGTGCAGCAGCTTGTGCTGGTTTAAATTGGAGTTGTAGACTGACTGACATTAGTGAAAGAGATGGGCTGAGTTTCGGTTTGATTGATTTGGCTGGTGATGAACAAATTGGCCCAGAATGCTGTACTTTGTCCCGTATTGGGTGATGATTGGATCTAATCCTAGTGGGATGTTTCAAAATATCTGTTGCATATTTATTATAGTTCTTATTATAAATAAAAAAACAATTGTGTTTAAACTTACAAACCTGGTGACTGTAATTATTGGGGAGCCATGGACCAAACATTCAGTTGTTTTTATAAGAACTATTGGTTAATTCACTTGTGTTGTGACTCCGAGACATGTGGGGCTGGAATTGACCATGCACTTGCATAGGGTACCGTAACAGTATGTATCAACGTTTGATCTATAATTATCCTGATAACCTACTGGATAAAAACTCTAAATAATACTGCGCCACACATACAGGAAGTGGCAGGTTTGGACCCTTTGAATTGGTTAATCTCAGCTCTGTCTTGTTATGCTCTTGACATAGCATAAGCTGCTTCCTTAATGTGCACTCTGACAAAGGAAGGTTCAGACTTGGAGATAGCTTTAACGCATTTATTAAGCTATTAACAATTCTCCTACTTGGATTCGACTCTACTGTTAATCCTTCTATAGCTACTCAGACTGACGAACCAGTCTGCAACAATCCAGGTGCTGGGCATGATGTTCAATCAACCCTGTGTCTGTACTCACTGAGTGTCTCCACTGGAAAGAGGAAAATAATGTTTGCTGTGTCCTTTATATATGGGTTGGTGTAATGCCCCCTGTGGTAGTGTCACCTCTGTATGTATCGTGAATGCCCATTGGTCGTGTATCTCACTGACCTATTGGTTGAGTGTCTGTGTGTCATGTCTCTGGTGCTCCCTCTAGTGTCTAGCTAGTCTACGTGTACTTACATTAACCCCTTGTGTATCTACAATGATGCATATCACCACAAGCTCAGTAAGTCATAATGCTGCTATAGTTGTCTCAAGGTCCATAGGCTACAGAAGGCCATGAAGGAAGCCATTTAAATAAGTTATCAAAATGGTACCATTCCCCATTTCTCCAAGATTTACCATTAGTTTCTGATGAAGTTTTGCTGGATGATGGGAAGAACCTTTACAGAAATCCAAGTGCAAAGAGTTTGGATCTGACGAATTTTAGAAATATTTGCACATGTGCACATTTTTGTATTTCAGCACTTTCTGGCAACACCTTCCACATTCTGTTGAACTGTTGGCAAATTTATCATCATTTTAGGATGGCACAGTGACAAGTGGTTGGCACTGCTACCTCACAGCACTCGGGGCCTAGGAGTTTGCACTTTCTCCCGGTGTCTGTGTGAGTTTCCTCCAGGTGCTCAAGTTTCCTCCCACAGTCTAAGGACATACAGGTTAGTTGGATTGGCCGTCCTAAATTTCCCCTTGGTGTCCAGGAATGCGCAGGTTAGGTTACAGGGATAGGACGGGGTGGGCCTGGTAAATCTTTGCCGCACTCCCTTGAGAGCAAGGACATCCTTCCTCAGAAAAAGAGACCAAAAATGCATACAATATTCCAGGAGTGGCCTCACCAAGGCCCTGTATAATTGCAACAACACATCCCTGCTCCTGTATTCGAAACCTCTCGCAAGGAAGGCCAACATACCATTAGCCTTCTTTACTGTCTGCTGCACCTTCAGCGACTGGTGCGCAAGGACACCCAGGTCCCACTGCACACTCTCCTCTCCCACGTTATAACCATTCAGGTAGTAGTCTGCCTTCCTGCTTTTGCTTCCAAAATGAATAACCTCATACTTATCCAACTAATACTGCATCTGCCATTGATTTGCCCACTCGCCCAACCTATCCAAGCGTGGGCTTGGATAGGATGCTCTTTCCAATGGTCGGTGCAGACTCAAAGGGACGAATGGCCTCCTTCTGCACTGTTAATTCTATGAATCTATGCTGTAGGATCTCTGCATCCTCGTCACAGTTCACCCTCCCACCCAACTTGGTATCATCTGCAAACCTTTGAATTTTCTCAAATACTCCCCGCTACCAACGTCAGGCTTACTGGTCTATAATTCCCTGTTTTCTCTCTACCTTCCTTTTTAAATTGTGGAGTTACATTAGCTCCCTCAACTCTGTAGGAACTGTTCCAGAGTCTATAGAATCTTGGAAGATGACCACCAATGCATCCACTATTTTTAGAGCCATTTCCTTAAGTACTCTGGGATGTAGATTATCAGACTCTGTGGATTTAGCAGCCTTAAATCCCATCAATTTCCCTAACACCACCAATATTGATCTCCTTCAGTTGCTCCTTCTCACTAAACCATGCGTTCCTCAACGTTTCTGGTATCTTATTTGCATCCTCCTTTGTGAGAACCTGGGTACAGTGTTCTTTCAGGGGTTTGTGCAGACCGATGGGCTGAATGGCTTCCTTCTGTACGATAGGGATTCTATGGATTTTTCTTTGCACAGCAGGATCCCAGAAACAGTAAATGATATAAATGAGCATCTAATCTGCGACGGTTTGTTGAGTGAGACACAATTGACCAGGTCAACAGGTGAAGTCCTGCTCCACTTCCAATAGCGCCATGGGGCGTTTTTGTCTGAACAAACATTTTAATATTTCACGCCGTCAGACAACAACATAGGAATGGCTGGCCACATTGAATACCCAAGTCCTGGAGTGGGATATGAACATTCAACATGTTTCAGAAGCAAGAGTGCTACCACAGAGCCAATATTGCAACAGCTTATTACTGTAATATTGCTTGCTATAATTCCCTGGCATGTCAACAGAGGAAAATACAGTGCTATCTGGATCAGGGCAGTCGTCTGTACCTGCTGGCACTCTAAGAGTTAACTATTCAAATACCATCTCTTTCAACAATTTGCATTGAAAGTGTTTTTGATAGTCTAATTGTCAGGAGTAAAGAATGAACTATCAAAGAAAATCTATTTTTGAGAAGAACAGTATTAAATACATCTCAAATACATCGTCTAATATAAGTGATCTATAAGTCTGCCACACAATCTAATCAACACATCATTTATTGTCGATGCATGCATGACAAGAATGTCCAAATTGGCAAAAGAAATGCCAACATTGTGTTCACTCACTAGACTGTCTGGATGTATTGTCACAGAATTGTAAAGGTAAATAATAGTTGGCAGTTGTACGAGAAAGAGCTGCTTAACCAACTGGAAGCTGGAAACATTTTACAAAAACTGTCCAATGTGATTTTTTTTTTTAAATGCACATAAAACTATATTGGGAGAAAATTGAATCACTTCATCCTTCGTAATGCAAGTTGTAATAAGTAAAACATAATGCTTTGTATAAATGTCAAAATGAAGTTCAATCTATAATACAAGGTGTAGCAACATAATTATCTGGTTCTGGTGTCGTTGAATCAAAAATGGCGGTTCACAGAGCGCACAAGACAAGGTTCTGCTCTGCCTTTGAGGGGGTGAGGGAAGAGGGGAATCAACTGGGCAGTCAAGGGCCTTAGTGCAGCAGGACATCACAGTGAAAGGAGAAGCAAACAGGTCACCACCACACCCGACACCGAGCTGGCCAGAAACGTTCACCGGTTTTCACAGCTCTGAGTGCCCATGCCCACATGCCATCACCACGAGTGGATTTGACGGTACGATATCATGTGAACAAATAGTAAAATGTATGTGGTAAAATGGTCAAATACATTGCAGTGTGCCCAGGGGGTGAGAAATTTCCACCATTTGACCCTTCGCTTCTGACCAGCTTTTTGGAAAATAAAGTTGAGCTGTCAGTTGCACCATCAGTCGCTCTGAGCGGTAGCTGCTGCTTCTGACTGGCTCTTTAAAACATCACCAGAACTGACATGGATTGGGGGATTGCAGGAATTCCAGTTAATAGAGGGTTCCGGTTGGTACAGTAGAGAATAACACAAAGTTTACTGCACTAGTTAATACGACTACATTTCTTGCAAATTTTACTGAAAACCTCAATGCTCAAGAACAAGATTTCAGCCGACAGCCCCTCTCCCCACCCCGCCCGACAGCCTGCTAAATCGCATACAAACTCTCCCCTAGTTCCAAATATTCACTGTTGTAATTGTGCCTTCCAAGTGTTCGGAGTGAAACAATTAACTAATATTGTATCCCTTAGAGAGTACATGTGAATGAGACAGAGGCATAATTTTAATTCCCATTGTTCTTTGCAGCAAAATAATTCAGTTTAAATACGAGAATATTTCACAGCAGCAAACAGCAATTAACACAAAGGGCATTTCATGGTCGCTGGTTAATTTATTAATTGAGGAAGTCCCACATGGCCAGGGATTTGTGGGGAGGAGTGGGAAAGCAGTGAAGCAGAATTGTTCACCCTCACTGGTACAGAGAGAAGCATCTCAGTAAGATTATCAGAATCTCCCAGCTCGCAGCAATCAAAAACCTGCCACTAATGATATCCATGATGAAAAAGCACTGTGAGCTCAAACACTGGATAATCCTCCCTGCAAAGCAAACAGCAAGCTGAGGAGTAACTCAATCCACTGCTCTCACTCTCTGCCAAATCCCCTTCCCATCTCTCTCAAAAGTAATGACTGGGCTACAGTTCCAGTAACAGGTGCACACACTCGCACCTCCAAACTCTGTACCCGAAATATCAGTGGTCTTTAATCATGGATTAGCCAAGGAAGTACATGGGAGAGGATTCACAAATGGGGACCAGGCGGATTATGTGGTGACATCATCAGAGGCACTCGGGTGATTTCCCTCTTCTTACCATTTTAGACTGTGAGCAAAGCAACACCTCTGCAATAAACTTGACAACTGGTTAAGTCACCTGTGGTGTGGCAATGTTTATCCTTTGTTTATACTGTGAGTGAAAGTGAAACCCATGAAAACGCAACACTTTATCAGTTATAAAAGTATTGGAGATAGTCAAAATCATGCTGTTTGACTGGACAGGCAGGAGGATCAGGAAATCAAACCCCCAGAGATATATGTCCAACACTCCTGCCAGGCCTTAAAGAGACTCTACATGGAAACTTCAAGCAAATTTGCTCCTACCACTTGTCTCCTTAGCTCTATGGTGATTATTGATTTTTATCCTCGGTCTTTTATTAAAATAATCACGCTCCTTTGTTCCTCCAAATAATTTGAGTGCCCAGACCAGCCAGGAAAATTGTCGGTTCTACTTTCCCACAAATCACTCCAGTTTAAAACTAAATAAAATTGCACTCTCTCAAACAGTAAGCATCAGCATTTAACCATAACAAATCTGTTACCACTACAGCCTGAAAGACGTTTCGAGGGAAGACATTGAAAATGAAAGTGGTGTTTCAACATGTACACTCTCAGCTGTCCCAAAACAGTACAATACCCAGATCAGGGGTAGAGCAACTACCTGGAGCCAGTGGCAGGCTCGGGTGCCGGAATGCTCAGCAGGCCTCCAGGTCCTCCCGTGCCTGTCTGGGTGGGGTCGTGCAGCGATAGACCTCCCCTGAGAGAGAACCCCCAGCTCTTGGGCCTGGCTGCATTTTTGGTTTCACATTACAATTTCCTTATGTGGCTGAGAAGGCACCTTCTTATTGTAATGCCCTTCCAGTCACTCATCTTGCATTGCAGTTGGGTACTCTCCGAAGCTGGAAGACTTCTGATTGGCCCTCCAGCTTTTAGAGTTCATCCACAGTCCTTACCTCGACAGGAACCCCGGGCGGGATTCTCCAATAATGAGGCTAAGTCCCCACACCAGCGTCAAAACGGGTGTTTCATTCTGGACTTTCCTGAAGAAAGACCTGAGTGATTCTCCTACCTGAAGGGGGCTAGCAATGCCCATGAGTATTCCACGCAGCTCTGCCTGGCGATACGGGGCCCTGCACTTCCGGTCGGGAGTCCGTGCATGCGCACGGCGGAGGCCTTCGGCGGTCACCCCGCACGACATGGAGGACTTGCATTGCGGAGTGGCCCTGAAGGAATGGGCCCCTCCGAGATCACGCTCGCCCGCAGATTGGTGGCCCCCAATCGCAATCCTGGCCTTGCCTGAGGCACCCCCCCCGTGAAGGATTCCCCCACCACCAACCAGGCCGGCCGCGGACTGAGTCCGCAGTCACTGCCGACCGTTCCTGACAGGTAAAACGTGTTTATAACCATGCAAAGGCCTCAGTAGAGAGGAGAGAGACAGACCAGAGCTGGTACAGGTCACAAGAATTCAGCTTGGATTTATCTTTACATTCCTTCTTCAGTTAATCTAGTTCAAGATACAGCATCATGTAATTGTGTACCAAACAGCTTTATTAGAAAGGAAGAAAAAATATAACCACGTAAAGATGAAAAACAATTTAAAAGGGACAAGAAAATGGCAAATCAACAAAATTCTGTAATTGAACTTCCATAAAAAAAATGCTGAAGCAAAAATGGATAATTAGGCTTGTAGCTTTATATCCTAATTAACTGTAACTTTTCCTATAGGGACCGATAAGTTTTATAGATGTGATTTTCTTTTTTTACAAAAAGTCAGTTTAATGATCATTAAATTTTACTTAGGAAGTACATATATGTCACTTTTGGTACATAATGATGGTCCAAAATAATTGAAATGGATCTGACTGACGTGCTGTTGGCAAACAACTGGCAGCCTGGTGCATCTCACTGCAGCAAACAAAGTCTTCTCATGATTACTGATCAGCATCTCAAAGGTGTCCGTATTGGCAGCACTTGAAAATCAAACGGTTCACTGAGTTTGCACAGCTCACAAGAAATCATGCCAAATTTAAATTCTCTTGAGTTTAACTTTGTATGTCCAAGTCATTTCAAGGATTCTACTAGCTTGTGTCGAACAATAAAAGTGATGTATAGTGATTACAACCTAATTTTTAAAAACAAAATTAATTCCTGAGCATGGTCACTGGCGAGGTCGACATTTATTGGCCATGCCTGGTTGGCCTGAATCGGCAGTGACTGGTCTATCTCGAGCTACAGCAATTCTTTGTAGCAGCATTTTGATGCTGTTGAGTTGCTCCTAGGTCACTTCCGATGGCACTTGAGAGTTAACCATGTTATTGTCGGACTAGAGTCATATATTCCTGACCAAGGTAAATATGGAAGAGGTCATTTCCTAGAGGTCGCCAGGCGTAGATGCTTGATCATTAGATTTATTGTAATGGGGGTTTCTCTACATTCATCGCTGGCAAGCTGCTGGCACCAATCGCCTATTCCGGCATGAAATGCGATCTGGGCTTCTGGACTTTACTGCTTCTGTTGCCGATTCCGCCCAATGAAAACAAGAGCGGAAAATCCCCCCCCCCCCCCCCCCCCCCCCCACCCCCAGACTTAACCCAACTGTGCCCATCTCCAGGTTGACCATGGCTCTGGGTCAAGGGTCTTCTCACATCATCTGGCGGGCAGTATTTTTCTAAATCTCATATAGTCCCTTTATGTACATGACCCCTTTACTACAATTAGTGAAACATTTGGGTTTTATATGACAATCTGACAACTTCCTCAACACCTTTATTGATACCAGCATTTTACTTGCAGGTTATAAAAACCAAATTCACATTCTCAAACTGCATGGTGGGATGTAAATTCATGTCCTCTGATTCCTTAACAGTCAATATTGAAACTATCAGGGCAGCATGTGGCACAGTGGTTAGCACTGGGATTGCGGCGCTGAGGACCCGGGTTCGAATCCCGGCCCTGGGTCACTGTCCGTGTGGAGTTTGCACATTCTCCCCATGTCTGCGTGGATTTCACCCCCACAACCCAAAGATGCGCAGGTTAGGTGGATTGGCCATGCTAAGTTGTCCCTTAATTGTAAAAGAAATTAATTGGGTACATTAAATTTATTTTAAAAAACAAAAAAATATTGAAACTATCCAGGTCTAGGATAACTGAAAGAATAATTACAAATGAGTAACTTACGTCATGGCCTGATAAATCGATTCAACTCCATAGCGCATTGCAAATTCATCCACAATTTCTTGACCAAAGTCTTCAAAGTACACTTTCCATGCTTCATCTCCTTTCATTTGTGGGATTTTCACAATACCATTATATTTTGTTTCTGTCAAATAAGTGAATAGGTTCTGAAGAAAATAAGAGTTACGTCAAATCTGTGCATTGTATTTCTGGCCCTCCTGATGATGATATTCAACACTAGAGATTCACACTATTATTCTATTTATACTGCCCAAGTTCTGTTTTCAGTTCAATTTCAAATTATTACAATTTTCTACCTATTTTTATAAGAAGCAGAACGTGGGCAGCACAGTGATGCAGTGGTTAGCACTGCTGCCCCACAGCGTCAGGGACCAGGTTCAATCCCGGCCCCGGGTCACTGTCCGTGTGGATTTGCACATTCTCCCGGTGTCTGCATGGGTCTCACTCCCACAACCCAAAGATGTGCATTGTTCTGCTTTTTAAAACATTTGTCCAATTAAGGGGCAATTTAGCGTGGCTCTAACATCCTCTGAGCCGGTGGGACCTCGGCGTTGAAGGGTCCAGGGGCGGCCTGTGGGGGGGGGGGGTTGTTCGACCCCGGAGGGGGACCTCAGTAGTGGTCTGGCCCGTGATCGGGGCCCACCGATCGGAGGGCTGGCCTCTCTGTCTGGGGACCTCCTTTCCTCCGTGCTGGCTCCTGTAGCCCTGCGCCATTTGGCATTGGGGCCAGCGCAGGGGAAAAGACCACTGCGTATGCGCTAGTTGGCGCCGGCCCAACTTCGCATGTGCGGACCCCACAGCGCCAGGCTCATGCCGGGATCGGCAGCTGAAGCGGCGTGGGCCGCTCCAGCGCTGTGCTATCGCACTGTGGCCTGGAGAATCGGGTCTCGAAACGGGCGCCGATGCTGAAGTAAGACACTCCCATTTTTACACCGGCATCGGCACTTAGCCACCCGATGGGAGAATCCCGCCCAATGATTCTGAATGAAAAAGTTTTGTAGAATGAATTGTTTTCATATACTGATGAAGTGGATACCATTGGTATATTTCTATCAAAATAGAAAATCGTTCTGTTTATTCCTCAGTTGGAGCCAAATAGTGGCCATGTGGGGCATGATTCTCCGAGCCCCGCGCCAGGCCGGAGAATCGCCACAACCGCGCCACGATGCCCCGACGCCGGCGGGCAATTCTCCGAGGTGCGGAGAATCTGCGCCATTTGCACTGGGCCAGAGTGTTGAAGAAGGCCCCCGCGCATGCGAGGGTTGACGCGGCGCACATTTGCCGCCCGAAAGGGAGGCTGGAGCAACGTGAACCTCTCCAGCACCCACCGTGGGGGCCAGAATCGGTTGTCCCTGTGCCCGTTTCACGCCGTCGTGAAACGCGACGGCGTTCACATAGGCGCAAACACTTAGTCTCCATTTTGGAGAATCGCGCCCCTGTAGTACGCAAAATGAGAATATATTTGAAAAAATGATTAAACATTGTATAGTTGCACTTTGTACCTCACCTCATGTAAGCACGTGTACTGCACATGATATGGGGCTACTTTCTCTTCTCCTTTAATTTCAACGCTGATTTTCATTCTGATTGCACCCGAAACAGCTGATTTGTCAGTTCTTTTCTCTGCAAAGAAATACAGTGCACAATTTGAAGATATTCTACAATGCACAAAAACATCCTGGTGCTCATTTAGATGTTAATGATTTATAAATAGCATGAACATGATACATTAGCCAACTCCCTAAAGATTGTTCATCTCCATCTTTCGTTCACAAAAAATAATTATTACTCATGTTGTAACTTGATGTTTCAAGCTTAAAATTATTTTTGGATTCTTATTTGCATCTATACGAAATTAACTTTAATAATTGAAAAAGAAAATTGGGTGAATTAGAGTCAGATCAAGTGCAGAAAAGTAAAGGCAAAGGAAGATTGAATTGAGAAATTAAAAAAAAAGACAATCTAGGTTTGTATCCTCAGTGGTACAGTGGTTAGCGCTGTTGCTTCACAGCACCAAGGACCTGGGTTCGATTCCCGGCTTGGGTCACTGTCTATGTGGAGTCTGCATGTTCTCCCCGTGTCTGCGTGGGTTTCCTCCGGTTGCTCCTGTTTCCTCCCACAAGTCTCTAAAGATGTGCTTGTTAGGTGAACTGGATATTCTGAATTCCCCCTCAGTGTACCCGAACAGGCACCGGCGTGTGTCGACTAGGAGATTTTGAGTGACTTCATTGCAGTGTTAATGTAAACCTACTTGTGATACTAATAATAATTATTATTATTGTAACGTAATATCTTCAAATTTGCAGATGGCACAAAGTTGGGTGGGAGGGTAAGTTCTGAGGAGGGTGCAGAGATCCTTCAGTGTGATTTGGGCAAGGTGAATTAGTGGGAAATGAACGGCAGATGTGGTATAATTTGGATAAATGCAAGGTTATACACTTTGGCAGCTTGATGTAATTGTTAGGCGAGTTGGATATTCTGAATTCTCACTCAGTGTACCCAAACAGGCGCCGTAGTCTGGCGACGAGGGGTTTCTCACAGAAACTTTATTGTGGTGTTAATGTAAGCCCACTTGTGACACCAATACAGATTAATATTATCTGATGGAGTTTAGAAGAGTAAGAGGCGGCTTATTTAAACATACAAGATCCTGAGGGGTATTAACAGCGTGGATGTGGAAAGTGTTTCCTCTTGTAGGAGACCTTAGAACTAGGGGTCCCTGTTTAAAAATAAAGGGTCGCCCACTTAAAATGGAAATAAGGCAGTATTGTTTCACTCAGTCTCATGAGTTCTTTAGAGCTCTCATCTTGAAAAGACAATTGAGGTAGAGGCTTTTAAAATGTTTTGCGGTGGATAGATTCTTGATAAGCAAGGAGGTGATAGGTTATCGGGAGTAGGCGGGATGCAGATTTGAGGTTAGTATTGATCAGCCATGGACTTATGAAATGGGGGAGCAGGCTCAAGGCACTGAAAGACCTACTCCTGTTCCTTGTCTATATGTTTGTATCAGACTCCAAAATGTAGAGTCGGAAAAAAAAGGTAAACATTTAAACTTCTATATTTACTACTGTGTAGGAAAAGACTCAACAGTTTAACTGTTCCTTTGTTGTTGAAGAGATTGAGTGGCACATCAGGAACGTCAATCTCATCGTTAACGGTTCCTTGCACAGTTAAATACTAGTCCTAACTTCCTGCAACCCATTTAAGCGGCAATTGATGTACAAATGCAGCTTTTTATTTCTATACCTTGTTTGCTCTTGAATTCACTCCTTTTAATCCATCTTCCTTCTCAGTCCTTCTCATGGTTCTTTCCCAATCCCTCAATCTCATTGTCCTTAGAGGTACACAATTGCTTGCCCTGTTTACTAAGATCTCAGATGGTCTGTTTCCTTCACTGTACCATCATCAGCTCGCATTTTCAGTCCCTTTCTGGGCAAGATTTTCTAAAAACTGAATATTGCTCCACTTGGTGACCTTGGAGCACATTCTGGCTCAATATTTTGTGAAATGTAGGCTAGCTAAATTTTACTTCCAGCTATTTTTTCTCATCTCCACACATTAATTTCTGAGCCACAGGCTGATCTCACAATTCTAAATTGTACAGGGTAGATGTCCTTCTCCAAGAATTGCAGAGTATTTTTTAAATCAAAGTTATATCTCATTTGCCCTGGCTCTATTCTAGTTTTGCATTTGTGAACTAATATTTAATTGGCTCAAGTACGTGTCTTCAAACTCTCAATATTCTTGCCACCCCTAATTGGCTTTTACTTTTACTGTGCTCAGCCTCCAGACTGATTCCAATGCCACATTCCCCCGTGCTTTCATTCTATGGCATCCTGTCAATGTTTAGTGACTTGCAATTTCCATGTCCCAGCAGCTGTTCTGCAAAGATTTTTGTTTCCAGTTTCTCTTGCGTCTGGGAGGAAGATTCTACTTCTCCCACTCCTCCTTCACATTCCCTCTTTATTTAGAAGCACAGTCCAGGCTCTCTGAAGCAAAGTCTCAAGTTCCAGCTTCTTTGGGGACCTAGTGCCTGGAATACAATCAGAAATTCTACCTTTTATCAAAAAGAAATGTTTACCAAAAGGTTGGAGTTTCGCAGTTCGATTGTGGAATACTTTGCAAGCTTGTCTCTCTCTTCTGATGAGCCTCCTATTATCACTGTCCATAAACTGCTGCCCATATCCAAACTCACGCCAAGTCCTGTTCACCCATCTCCCCAAGTCCTCGCTAACCTACATTGGCTCCCGATGTGGCAACATCTCAATTTTAAATTCCCATCCTTGTTTCGTCTCAGCTTCGTCACTCTCTATCTCTATAGCTCCTATCAGTCCGACAACCCTACAGGATCGGTTTGATCTTTCACTACTGATAATAATTCAAACACTGGCAGCTAGCTAAGCCTTCAGCTCCCAATGCCCCGAACCTAAAACCTCCCTAAACCTCTCTGCTGCTCTACTTAAAGCACTCCTTAAAACATACCTTTTGACCTGGCCTTTGTTTATCTGTCCTAATATCTCCTTAGGTGACAAGGCAACACGTCTGGAAAGTGTCTCGGGATGTTTTACTATGTTAAAGGCATTAAATAATTACAAGTTATTGTTGATGTAGTCATAAACATCTTGTTTATTACTAACACATATCAAAAATTGATGATGCATGGAAGGCAGCTCTAGTTGATGTCCAAGATTTATAATACGAATTTAGTCCTTGCATTAACTCCAAACATAAGTAAACACATTTACACTCATCCCACTCCCCAAACCTGCCACTCTAATTAAAATAGTCAATTTTGTGCCAAATTGGGAAATTTCATGTTCGAAGCTCAGTAAGACTGAGCTAAACCTATTTCATAGAAGCTTGCAGCTAGAAGAAATCTTTACTCAAATGCAGGACTAAGCTCAGTAGTCCTGTCACATCCAGCCATGAATGGTGGTGGATAATTAGACAACTTATTGGAGGAGGAGGCTCAACAAATATCCCCACCCTCAATGATGGAGGAGCCCAGCACATATGTGCAAACGGCAAGGCTGAGGCAATCACAACAATCTTCAGCCAGAAGTGCCGAGTGGATGATCCATCTCGGTCTCCTCCGGAGGTCCCCAGCATCACAGATGTCAGTTTTCAGCCAATACGATTCATTCCACATGATGTCAAAAAACGGCTGAAGGCACTGGATAAAGCTATGGGCCCTGACAATATCCCAACAATAGTACTGAAGACTTGTGCTACAGAATTTACAGCACCCCTAGCCAAGCTGTTCTAGTACAGCTACACTGGCATCTACCCGGCAATGTTGAAAATTGCCTCGGTGTGTCCTGTACACAAGAAACAGGACAAATCCAACCCAGCCAATTACAGCCCTATCAGTCTACTCTCCATTATCAGCAAAGTGATGGAAGGAGTCATCAACAGGAACCTACTCAGCAATTACCTGCTCACGGACGCTCAGTTTGGGTTCCGCGAGGGTCATGTTACTCCTGACCTCATTACAGCCTTGTTTCAAACATGGACAAAAGAGCTGAATGCCAGAGGTGAGGTGAGAGTGACTGCCCTTGACATCAAGGCCGCATGTGACTGAGTACGGCATCAAGGAGCCCTAGCTAAACTGGAGTCAATGGGAATCAGGGGGAAAACCCTCTGCTGGTTGGAATCATACCTAGCACAAAGGAAGATGGCTGTGGTGGTTGTAGGTCAATCATCTCAACTCTAGGACATCACTGCAGGAGTTCCTCAGGGTAATGCCTGAGGCCCAACCATCTCCAGATGCTTCATCAATGACCTTCCTTGCATCATAAGGTCAGATGTGGTGATGTTTGCAAATGACTGCACAATGTTCAGTACCATTCACAACTCCTCAGATAACAAAGCAGTCCTGGTCCAAATGCAGCAGGACCTGAACCACATCCTTTGGCTGACAAGTGGCAAGTTATATTTGTGCCACACAAGTGCCAGACAATGACCACCTCCTACAAGAGAGGGTCTAACCACCGGCCCTTGACATTCAATGGCAATAACATCGCTGAATCCCCCACAATCAACATCTTGGGGGTTACCATGGATCAGAAACTGAACTGGACTAGCCACATTAATTCTGTGGCTATCAAGATAGGTCAACGGCTAGGAATCCTATGGTGAGTAACTCACCACCTGATCCCCCAAAGTCTGCCCACCATCTGCAAAGCACAAGTCAGGAGTGTAATGGAATACTCTCCACTTGCCTGGATGAGTGCAGCTCCAACAACACTCATGAAGATCAACACCATCCAGAACAAAGCAGTTTGCTTGATTGCTCCCCCTTCCACAAACATTCAAACCCTCCACCACGGATGGACAGTGGCAGCCGCTTCTACCATCTACAAGGTGCACTGCAGTAACTCACCAAGGTTCCTTCGACAACACCTTCCAAACCCATGACCACTACCATCTGGAAGCATAAGAGCAGCAGATACCTGTGAATCCCACAACCTGGAGGTTTCTCTTCAAGCCATTCACCGCCCTGACGTGGAAATATATCGCCGTTCCTTCACTGTCACTGGGGCAACATTAGGGAACTGCCTCCCTAACAGCACAGTGGGTGTACTACACCTCAAGGATTGCAGCGATTCAAGGCGGCAATTCACCACCACCTTCTGAAGAGCAACTAGGATTGGCCCATGTCCCGTAAATAAAAAAAAAAATTGTGTTCAACTTGAATCCAGATGCCAGAGGTAAGCATATAAAGTCATCACACACAGAACTTTCCAGTTGTTCATGATGGCGGGATATTCCGGTCCCGCCGATGGCGCACCTCCGCTGCGGGTCACCCAGGGGCAAGAAAACCCCCTTTGACAACAGTGGGACCAGAAGATCCCACTGCCAACCAATAGTGGGCTATCTCTGCTGCATGGAAAATCTCGCCCTCAGTTCCAATTACTTTCACTATGTTACAGCAAAAAGTTCTAAATGAATAGCTTGCCCATAAAGATTCCAGTAATGATTATTGTTCCCAAATTATTTGCAGGATAAAGTCATATGTCTTATCAAACAAAAAAAAATCAAAGGCATGGCAAGGGTGAAAGATTAATCATACTTTAGTAGATCTGGGCAGCAGTAATAATCAATCTGTTTGTAACCTTGTTAATTGATTGTAGAACCTGCTTAAATGATACATAACATTTTTGATTGAGAATACCATAAATTAATTCTCTTGGGAAATCATGATGACTTTGAAAAGGCGAATGGCCATCCTATTTATTGATAATTCACATAAAAAAGTTACTTAACATAAAACTGAAACTGGCAATCATGGGGTTCTGAAAATAGTTATGATGATGTATCATATGCACGTGGTATAGTAATCCTTAATTTCATTCGCTGGTCAGATATATATTGAACGTCTTTAAAAGGACTTCTGCCAAGCTAAGACGCTGACTTAAGAATGCTGCCACAGGTCACCTGACATATTTGCATTTACAAATTGGTCAATTTCCAGAAATTTCCAATATGGGTACAATTAGGACATGCCCAGGTAAACCTCCTATGGAATTTCACACATGCCGATGTCAAGAATTACTTCAAAAGATGGCCTGAAACTTGTCACTGGCTTGCACTATTTGCATGACTATAAAGCTGCATCTCATGCCATCAGGCATAAACAGCAAGTCTACAGAGACAATGGCTATGTTAACGGTGTGATATATACCTTCTAGCTTATCACAGGGGATAATGGGCAATTTTGAACTGATAACCCAGACATTTAAAAAAATAATCACCTCAGCCATAACACAGTAGCCAAGGTCTGTCCAGACATGAGCGAATCAAGTACCTTCTGTGGAATACACAAGTACGTTTGGAGAGAGGCAGGTCAATCTTTGGAATACCTTTTATGACAACATCCTGGTTGCTTTTGAAGCAGTTCAGAGAAGAAACAGCTGAAGGCAGTAATGAGACTGCATACCTCTCTCTTTCATTCAACTGAAGTAAGCTATGCTTGCTTATATCCTACTGGGGACAACAGACACACAGATTCTGAAAGAGGCTTCAAAATTCCAAGCAGCGCTTCCAAGGAAACAAACATGGACCACCATTTAAAAAATGATTTCCACCACAAACAACAGCAACCTCTATTTTTCTTGCCTTTTATCACTGACTCTCAATTTGGCCAAAAGTTAACCCCCTCTACTATGTGTGTGTTGCAACAATCAAGATGTGCCATTTTAAAAAAACCTTTGCCGGGGAATAGGTTCGAAAATCAACCGCTTTTGTGCTTGAACTCAAGAAAATCTGTTGGACCGAGTTATTGGCAATCAATAATTAAACACTCAAGGACGTACACTGAATTGGAACAGTGACGTGGGAAAAGGGAGTCTAGGCATCCTCACCTAGTCACAACAAAATGTGATTTCCCCCTTTTTTGTCCAAAATAATTACATTTCAACGAGGAAATGAATATTATTCTTCCACCTAAAGAGGCAGCTGCTAATGCTGATCTTTATTCTTTCATGGGATCTGGGCATTGCTGACAAGACCAGCATCTGTTGCTCATCTCCAAATGCCCTTGCATTGAGTGGCTTGCGAGGCCGTTTCTGTTGGGAGTCAACCATGTAGGAGCCACATGTCGGCCAGACGGGGTAAGGGTGGCAGATTTCCATCCCGAAAGGACATTAGGGACCCAGAGCGTGATTTTTTAAAATCCTGGAGAGGCCTCCGGTGGGATTTTCGATGCCCCATTACACCTCAAGAAATCTAACCAGATCTTGCGAGAAGTCACGATTTGTGGGCAGGACCCAGTTTCACATGGCTGAGTGAATTTAGAAATGCACATGGCCATGCAGACGCCGGGTCGAACGGCCAGCCGGCATCGATCGGCCTTTCTGAGGAGACCCCCAGCCAGGTCCCCACAAATGGGACCAGGCGGAACGGCACTTCAGGGGTCTTCCCAACAATCGGAGGCCTCCGGTTGGGCTGCCTACAGCCAGGGTGGTATCAAGGGTAGCACGGTAGCACTCTTGTGGTTGGTGGTTATCACAGTTGCTTCACAGCTCCAGGGTCCCAGGTTCGATTCCCGGCTTGGGTCACAGTCTGTGCGGAGCCTGCACGTTCTCCCCGTGTCTGCGTGGGTTTCCTCCGGGTGCTCCGGTTTCCTCCCACAGTCCAAAGGTGTGCAGGTTAGGTGGATTGGCCATGTTAAATTGCCCTTTAGTGTC
The DNA here is from genome assembly GCF_902713615.1 of Scyliorhinus canicula. Classification (NCBI taxonomy): domain Eukaryota; kingdom Metazoa; phylum Chordata; class Chondrichthyes; order Carcharhiniformes; family Scyliorhinidae; genus Scyliorhinus; species Scyliorhinus canicula. The sequence goes on from NC_052157.1 coordinate 32,833,889, forward strand.
TAAAAAGGTTGGGTGGGGTTACTGGGTTACGGGGATAGGGTGGAGGTGTGGGCTTGGGTAGGGTGCTCTTTCCAAGGGCCGGCGCAGACTCGATGGGCCGAATGGCCTCCCTCTGCACTGTAAATTCTATGAAAATCTTGGCACTGCTAGTGCCACCTGGGCACCTTGGCACTGCCAGCCATGCACTGCCTGGGTGGCAGTGACAAGGTGCCAGGCTGGCATTTTGCACGCGCCAGGGATTGGGCCAGGGGGTGCCCTGCCCGTGTGGGCTGGGGTGCGGGGGACCCTGAACACCCCCTTATAGGTGCCTGGGTGTTGGGGATGTCTGGGGATATGTTAGGGTGGGGGGGGGGGGGGGGGGTCAAGAGAAATGGCACTTTAAAGTGTGGCCTCACACTTAGATACCACTGTCAGATACCGGTCGTTAGATACCGGTTGTTCCTGGCAAATTCAGATTTTTTTTCGGTTCGATCTCCCCCCGATGGGTTTTTACAACAATCGATGATAGCTGCCATTGTTGCAATTGCTGAAACTAACCTTCAATTCCAGATATAATGAACTGATTTAATTTCCACCAATAGCCATGATTTGGATCCACGTCCCCAGAACATCAGCCTGGGCCTCCTGATTACTAGTCCAGTGTGACATTAAAACTATGCCACTGTCTCCTCACTGTATTCATGATGGCAATCAGTGGCATTACATCAACAAAGCACCAATGGATTGCACCAATCTGGTTTAAATATATAGAGTGCATTGCAACTTCTTCAAGGTGTTGGCAATTATGAAATGTAAATACAATACAAGTCAATAACAATGATGTGATGAGTGCTGCTTTATACTTTACACCTTCTGGCTGTCCAAGGATGCCAGGTGATCCCTCTTCTACCCGGCTCTCACACCTCATGAGATGATGTGGAGACAACAAATTCTTAATCCAGACGCATGGAACAGCCATGGGGACCAAATTCGCACCTCAATATGCCAACATCTTCATGCACAGGTTTGAACAAGACTTCCTCACCGCACAGGACCTTCAACCGACGTTATCCACCAGATACATCGATGACATTTTTTTCCTTTGGACCCACAGCGAAGAATCACTGAAACAACTACACGATGAGATCAATAAGTTCCATCCCACCATGGACTGTTCTCCAAATTCAGTTGCATTCTTGGACACACTCATCTCCATCAAGGACAGTCACCTCAGCACTTCGCTTTACCGCAAGCCCACAGATAACCTCACGATGCTCCACTTCTCCAGCTTTCACCCAAAACACATTAAAGAAGCCATCCCCTATGGACAAGCCCTCCGTATACACAGGATCTGCTCAGGCGAGGAGGAGAGTAACACCTACAGATGCTGAAAAAATCCTACCAACTGTCCTGGCTTGAGACAATCCACACCTTTTTAACCTGGGATTACCCCCTATCTCTGGATCTGTAATGATTTGATTATCCGCAAATGCTCGCATTCCAAGCATTGTCTGGCATCTCTGACTTTTTCTATGTAAATGTTTCTGGAACATACCTCTCCATTCACCTGAGGAAGGAGCAGTGCTCCGAAAGCTCGTGTTTGAAACAAACCTGTTGGACTTTAACCTGGTGTTGTAAGACTTCTTACTGACCTCATGAGTTCTAACGCAATCTTGCAAGATGTCACGATCTGAATTCAGCCCATTATGAAGAGCAGAGTTCCGCAGTGCAGGAGACAGATCTAAGTGTCACCTCATCGGGGCAGTTCCCACTGAGCCCCGGGAAACACACAGGTAAACGCCCTCGTTACGGGACCCTGTTCCCATTTGGATAGATTGCGCCCATTGTAAAAGGGATGAAAGGCAATTAATGAAACAAAACAATAAAATGCTCTGTAAAGGTTATGATCAAAGCCAGTGATAGTAAAATTGTATGGCTTTGTTCAGGGGAGAATAGAAGCAAACACTAAATTCTCAATTTTGACCAAGAGTAGAGACCAGCCATGTAAAAAGAGATAAATAGCTCAACATTTTGCGTATCTGCAGAGCTCGTACTTATTATGGAAAGAAAATTTCAAAGGACCAATTGAGCTGGGGCAATGGGTTAAAGTACATTGGGCGCGATTCTCCCGAGTTACTAAAAATCGGGAAGCCGGCGTCAAAAACGGGCGCGTTTGACGCCAGCCTCCGCACCCCCCCCGAACGGGAACCGATTCTGCTCCCCGGTCGGGGCTAGCATCGCGCTGCCGTGAACTCTGGCATCGCGGGCTTAACGAATTTCGTTAAGCCCGCTAGCCAAAGTTAGCGACGGCTGACGCGTCAGATGACGTCAGCCGCGCATGCGCGGGTTGGACGACTCCAACCCGTGTATGCGCGGATGACGTCATCACGCATATGCGTGAAAGCCACGCATGCGCGGGCCGGTATGTCCCTCAGCCGCCCCGCGAATGGATCCAGCGGGGCGGCGGAGGGAGAAAGAGTGCACGGGGTAAGTACCCGCTGCCCACGATCGGTGCCCACCGATCGCGGGCCCATGGCACCCTTTGGCACGGCCGTGGTACGGCCGTGCCAATCGGTGCCATGGTTTCCCAGATCGGGACTTTATGGCCGTTTTTACGAACGGTCAGACCAGGTGTGTTTTACGTTCATAAAAACGTAAATTTGGAAATTGGCCTATCGGCCAGGGGAGAATCGCTGCTCGCCGTAAAAAAACGGCGAGCAGCGATTCGTGTCGGGGGGCGGCCGTGGGGGGGGGGGGGGGGGGGGGGGGGGGGAAGAGCATAGCAGGAGAGCGTCGGACCAGCGTGTCTGTAAAAATTTACGCCGCCCGCTATTCTCCGATTTTTCGTAAGTCCGGAAAATTGCGCCCATTCTCTTGTTCAGTCAACTCCTGCTGGCAATCCTGTCCTAAAGCAGCTCTGACTGGAAGTCCCAGCCTGAGCCGATTCCTGCTGATACCTGTGATTCAATTTACTCCCCTTGGCATCAGCTGAATAAACTTGCCGTTGGTAAATCAGACATGGACTTATTCTTTTCAGTGCGAAAAATATTTGATTTATTTCCGTCACATCTTTAAAAATTAGTACTCGTATCTTATTCACCACATAAGCGCCCCCTCTCCAAGGTATGTGTTCCTGATTATTCCTCTTTAAATGAATTAAGTTGAAAGTGAGAGAAACCAGTGACAATCAGGCCAATTATGGATGTTGGTAGGGGAGCAGTTGGAGAATTCTGCCAAAATATAACTGAGTGCCATTTTGGATGGGAACTGCAGGGTGATTGGCGCCTGGTGAATGAGCATGATCCAGATCACAATTCACCCACACTTACTGCAAAAAATGATCCCCCACATGAATCAGACCGAGCCAGATTTCCCAGATATCTGGGGCTCAGCTGTTCATTGCGAAGAGGGAGCAGCAGTTAAACAGTCCCTCAACACTTACTCCCAGTCAAGCCAGGAGGATGGCAGAACGGAAACCTTTTCCTCAATTTCTGTAATGAGACCGGAGGGTGGATTCTCCGTTTTTGAGACTAAGTCCCCATGCCGTCGTGAAAACTGTGGTCTTTTACGCCAGGAAAACTGGTGTCAAAAGGCCACAGATTCCCCATTTTGCTGGGGGCCAGCAGGCAGCCGTTGGAGAGCTGGCATCTCTAGCTGCCAATTCGGCCCCCAGCACTTCCAGATCAGAGGCCGCGCACGTGCACGGCGCATGGCGGACTCAGCCCGCGGGCCTGGACCAGCAAAATACTGCCCCGCATGGCCGCTCGCGTGCTCCGGACTGCCCGGCCACATTGCCCACAGCCCTGAATTAAGCCACCTCTGCCCGCCGATCGGCCTTCCCTTGACTGTGGTGGCCCCGGACTGAGTCTGCAGCCACCACGCGAGGATCCCGGATGGTGGGACCACACGAGTCTCATGCCAGCGGGAATTCGACTGGTCGGTAGTGGAGCATCGCAGGGCAGGCATCAGGAAATGGACTGAGGCGGTGGCTACTCTGTGTGGCGTACTCGATTTTTGGGGGGACGGACAATTTGCAAACTGGCGGCGCTTCCGATTTCGGTGGCCCCATCACCGAACGCGATTTTGCCATCGAGGAGCGGGGATTCTAGCCCCTGATCTGGCTTCTGGATGCCATGGAGAAGAGGGACACCCTGTATCCCAAGGGGGTAGGAAACCCCAGAGCACTGTGACATAATTCCATCTGGGAAGCTGCAGTTAGTGCCAGCAACATGACAAGGAGGAGTGTTGTCTAATGTAGGAAGACGATAAATGACCTTCTATGAGCTGCAAGGGTAAATTATTACCTCTCTCCTGTCATCAGTCCTGCCTGCCACCCCAGGATTCCACCCCCCCCCCCCCCCCCCCCCCCCCCCCCCAGCCACATGGTGCCCACATATCATCTGCTATAGTGCTCCTGTCCGGCTCACAATGTCCTTGTTTGTTTCCCCACAGGCGATGATGTCCCATAACAAGAGGGAGAGGGAGAAGGCGGGTGGGGGTGATCCCCGAGTTGCGAGTCCCCACCCCCAAGGAGGAAAGGGCCCTGGAGATCGCGGGGTGGGCGAGGAGCGAGCTGTGACCAAGAGTGAAGATGTCTGTCAGAAAAGTGAGGATCCACTGAACCTCATCCAGATGCTCTGTCTGAAGTAAGTTGTTGATATCCAGTCCCTCGTCTTCCCCTTTTGCTGAACCCATGTCCGTAATCTTGCAGGCTCACCATCTTATGAGGCCGGGCTATTCGGATCCACCCCCCCCCCCCCCCCCCCCCCTCCGCTGTCATCACCCAAGTGTCCACTTCAGAGAAGAGCTCCGGGGAGAACACGGTCAATAAAAAACAGCTATCACCCGCACCTTCCACCATTCCAGAGAAACACACCTTGGTGGGTGAGATTAGAAGACAGACTTCTGGGTCACTATCTGGTGAGCATCACACAGCTGCTGATGCACATCAGGTGGAGGCAGGAACTTCCAAGGGTGACGGCAGTCAGAGGTCTGCTGGATCCCAGGGCTCAGCTGGCCCCCAGCCAGATGCCAAGCTTCTGGATAAGGATCTCCCTGAGCTGCTAGAGATGATAAACTGGAGCCATGAGATTCAGGAGAGAGTGTCAGCGACATTCCTGAAATTGCAAGGCCAATTGGAGGAGTTCCAAAGGACTCATGGGAGATGGTGCCGGCATTGCATGGCACCCAGGCCAACACTGCTGGGAGGCGACCACAGTGGAAAGCCTGAGGCATGACGTTCGAAAGATGAGTGGTGGAGTCCAAGGGATGGCTTAGTCTGTGAGGATCATGGCTGAGGCCCTTGACATCATGTCCCATTCTCTGGGGCGTTTGACACATCGTCCCAGTTTCTCCATATTTGGGTTGAATGTTTCTAATTAATTATGACACTCACAGACTGCTGAACATGCTTGCTTCAAGGAAAGGATTTCACACAAAGCCTGGTCTCCTGATTCCTGTGGCAGTAGGAAGGCACCCCGGTTGGTCCTATGTAATGTCCTGACAGATATGCGACCACCAAGTTGGTTAATAAATATTGGTTCATCAAAGTAATAAATATATACAGAGAGTGAGATAAAAGGCTACCATGCTCCAAGACTCCAAACTCCTAACTGGGAAAACCGCGCCCCACCCCCAGGGTTTGCACGCTCCAATCCTATTGGCCGATCATGTCACATCACAGTCCGGGAACCCACCACAATCTTTTTGCCATTTAATATTAATTTAGGGTGACTAAGCATGATCCTAGATCTGCCATGATTGCCCAGTTATGAGTTCTAGGATTTTGTAATACAATGCTCGCCAAAAAAAATGGAAGTACCTACAATTTTGATTGACAGTTGCCAAAAGGCCTGTGGACAACTCTTAGTTGTTGTAACATGGCTCTCTGCACCCAGCAGGTCTGTGCATGAATTGGAAAATTGCTGTTGGTACTTCCTTACAAAAATATAGTCATCTTCGGCAATTTTAAGGCATCATGAAGTTCTTCCTCACACAAAGAATGATCAACGCACGGAGACAGAAACCTTAGAATTATTTAAGAGTGAATTGGATAGATATACTAGCAGGAATTTCAGGTCCTTCTGGTTAAGTGAGCTGAGGTAGGCTGAATTTTGCATTCATAATTATATTTCAATTTGTTCTTAAACAATAAAAGCCAAAAGTTAAATCTTTTGTTGCTTGTTTTTGCAACTTTTGGAAATCTTACTTCAGATCTAACATAGAGCAGTTACACTGGATAAGATATACCATATGCATCTAGTTCTTCAAAACACTTTTACATATAGCAGAGACACTGAGGCATGCAAATGTTTGAAATCACTGATACATGGCAAAACAATCAATAAGTTCATTTGCAATCTTGCCTTAATTTGGATCTGATGCATTAATTAATTCTATTTCAGATACTTGCAAATTAAACAAAAAAGGTTTGTAAATGTTTCCAATTTGGTCTGCTCTGTATCCTGGTGGGCAGTTCAAGGAGACGGATTTTTATTTATTTCAATCCAGCAGATGTGCATAAAAAAGGAGATTGCCACCATAATATGTTGCAATACGTTTATACTGTGGGGTAATGAAAGATTCGCAGAGGGTGAACAGAAAAGAAATTAAGTTACAGCCTACGGTCAGAAAAATACTGAAGCATTTATATGGATGTAATAAAATTGATAGTATGACTAATATAAATTGAAAATTCAAACATGACATGGATAGCTGGAAGTGAATTGCAAGGTTGTAATCTGATGGAGGAGTTCAGAGTATATTCTTAACCAAGGGAATAAAGCAGTTTATAAACTCATCTCAACCAAAATCAGATTGCAGCTACTGGCCTAACCCCTATCTAAGTTAAATATTCATGTGTATATAAATTATATATATATGTGTACATAGTGTATTTCTCTTGGTGAGTTGAAAGATATCCTGTTTTTTAACTGGAGCATTAGACTACATAATGCATTATGTGCCAATGTGTGATGCCAGATATAAAACATAAGAGTAGAATATATTGCATGCTTAAGCAAGATGTAGGACCATGTTTGGGCAGAGCCAGGATCGGCACCTCACATGCTTGATAAAGGGAAAAATTAAATGCAGGATGTAGGCAGAAAAATAATGTTTTCTGCACCAGATAAATTGCAGATTTATTTTAAACATATTTTAAATAAAGATTTTAAATACCAGGGGCGGGATTCTCCGACCTCCCCGCCGGGTTGGAGAATCGCCGGGGGCCGGTGTGAATCCCGCCCCCGCCGTCTCCCGAAGTCTCCGGCACCAGAGATTCGGTGGGGGCGGGAATCGCGCCGCGCCTGTCGGCGGGCCCCCTGGCAATTCTCCGGCCCGCGATGGGCCAAAGTCCCACTGCTGTCATGCTGGTCCCGCCGGCGTGAATCAAACCACCTACCTTACCGGCGGGACAAGGCGGTGCGGGTGGGCTCCGGGGTCCTGGGGGGGGCGCGGGGCGATCTGGCCCCAGGGGGTGCCCCCACGGTGGCCTGGCCCATGATCGGGGCCCACCGATCGGCAGGCGGGCCTCTGCCGTGGGGGCACTCTTTTCCTTCCAAGTTTGCCATAGTCTTCACGATGGCGGACGCGGAAGTGACCCCCTCCCCTGCGCATGCGCGGGGATGACATCAGCAGCCGCTGACGCTCAGGCGCATGCGTGGACTTCCGCCGGCCGGCAAAGTCCCTTCGGCCCTGGCTGGCGTGGCGCCAAAGGCCATTCCCGCCGGCCGGCGGGGCACCAACCACTCCGGCGCGGGCCTAGCCCTTCAAGGTTAGGGCTTGGCCCCTAAAGGTGCGGAGACTTCCGCACCTTTGGGGCGGCCCGACGCCGGAGTGGTTCACGCCACTCCATCCCGCCGGGACCCCCCGCCCCGCTGGGTAGGGGAGAATCCCGCCCCAGATGCTGAGATGGTGCACATACAATAAAACCTGATTTCAAGCCCAAAATACTAAAACAAGCCATGTCAGCAATTATGAACACTGGGAAAGCAACAATCTACCCCAAAAAGAGATACTTTGCATCAAAAGTTTAAGGGTGTTCAGGGAGATTGTCACCAAACTGTGTCACCTCCAACTTTCAATCAGAAAAGGCTACCCTTGCAGTAATATAATTATAAAACGATTACACTCGATGCCCTATGATCTTATATTCAAACATACTAACAGAGAACAAAAATGTTACCATTGTGCCTTAAAAAGTCAGCAAAAAAAATCACATACCTAAATTGTACCAGACATCCATCTCACCGCTCAATGTTCGTACTTCAATTATAGTTTGTCCAAGGAAATCGTCCGACTCTTTCTTGAAATGCTGCTTAACCCGGGATTTAATATCGTCATCTTCATCCCAGACTCTAACTTTTATTCTATCAGTGGAATTGTGGCACTCACTGTCCATAAATAAAACATAAATATTAAAAGTGTAGCATGGCGTAGATTACCACATGACAGAATCTATCCTTATCTAATTTCTAAACAAATTTTTATTCAGTAAAGTAACTTCTTGGCATCATTCAGGAATGATTTGTTGGATTACAAATAAAACTCTCATGAGAGCAATTAAATGTTGTTATCCACCTATTACAGAGTGGCTGTGCATATGTTTAACTGCAAATTGTAGCTGGGAAAATAGATATCGTCGCAATTTGTCTCGAACCACTATGCTGCACCAAGACACATGAATTGTCAGGAAACTGTTGCTCAAGATTGAGCTTTGGAATTAGTTAGATTCTGCTGTTGTGTGCAACCAGAATATATTTAGAATTATTAATGTTCTCCCCCAACAAAAACCGGAAAGAGGATGAAAATATTGGGTGGGATTTACCGACAACATGCCGTGTGTTTTGCGGTCCCGCCACAGATCTATTGACTCCACTCCTCATTGCCGGAACCTCTGTAAGTCAGAATGGGACCGTGATTTCCGGCGGGAACGGCCGATAAATCCCTCCCATCGTTTTTTAAACTAATTCAGCACAAATAACGCCGATTTCAGTTGTAATAAAGCAAACGTAAGCATCCTGTTAATTTTGCATTTTCCCACCATTACTCAAAAATATTATTGCGGGAATGAATGCATTTTAAATACAGTAATGAAAATTCGAAGAAACAAATTAGGTGTGGCTGGCTGAATGAAAACATTAAACTAAGGGGCAGCACGGTAGCATGATGGTTAGCACAATTGCTTCACAGCTCCAGGGTCCCAGGTTCTATTCCGGCTTGGGTCACTGTCTGTGTGGAGTCTGCACATCCTCCCCGTGTGTGCGTGGGTTTCCTCCGGGTACTCCGGTTTCCTCCCACAGTCCAAAGGTGTGCAGGTTAGGTGGATTGGCCGTGATAAATTGCCCTTAGTGTCCAAAATTGCCCTTAGTGTTGGGTGGGGTTACTGGGTTATGGGGATAAGGTGGAGGTGTTGACCTTGGGTAGGGTGCTCTTTCCAAGAGCCTGTGCAGACTCGATGGGCCAAATGGCCTCCTTCTGCACTGTAAATTCTATGATATGATAATGGGGCTGGATTCTCCGAGTTCCAGACAATTAGTGCTGACGTTAGCATGGGAACAGTGGCGCTTTATGCCAGGAATAGTGGCGCAACAGCTGCACCAATTCTGGGACCATTGAGGGGCTTGCGGCCTTGCTGGCTAAACTCCCGGCTCCCACGCTAAAAACTGCTGGAGAATGGGCGGGTCTGTGGCTGCGCATGCGCATGGCGGCGGTGCCGTGCAACATGGTGCCGGCCGAGCACAGACCCGGCCTACCAAATAATGACCCCCATAACCCCCTCACCATCCCCGGACCACCCACCACCAATCCCCCTCGCCGAAGCTCCCCTGGCCAGCGGCACGGCTCACCCCCGACTGTGACGACTCCGGTCACAGTCCACAGCCGCCATGAGAAAAAAATACCGTAAGTGTTCCGCGCCGTCAGAAATTCGGCCCATCGGGATCCTGAGGCCCTCCCGACGGTGTGCTGCATAGTTTTTGAGGGGGCGGAGCATCGCAAAAGCGATTCTACCCCCGATTTCGGCGGAAACGGGGATTCTCCGGCCGATCGTCAAACGTGATTTCGGCGTCGCGAATCACGGTCACAGTTATTTTGTGACTCAGATAACTTGACAGTCAACATTCCAGTAAGTATGCTCAAAAAGTCACAGATAAAATTTCATTTCAAGCTAATAACAGCTACTCCTCCAGTCAATTAATGACATTTTAACTAAAGTTTACTCAATTCAATGAATATCTCAGAAGGTTATTACATTACTTTTTGTGTTCAATAATGCCCTAGCCTTCACTTGTAATTTACTGTAACAAAGTTCCAGCCACGTTCATATCTCTCTGGATAGTGTTGTTGCCTCAAATGCAGTCATTCATACACACCATTGGGATGAACAAAGCAAAGGCTTTTCTACGGCAGCAGTAGTAAACTCAGTTGGCAGAGAATGCAGACTTCTTCAATGAGGTCATTGAATATTCTGAAGCTCAGTGAGCTCAGCACTGTCGCATTTAGAGTGTCTGAATCATCATTCATCCAACGCAACTGGAAAAATGGCGAAATAATTGCAGCAGCAGGGTAGCATGGTGGTTAGCATAAATGCTTCACAGCTCCAGGGTCCCAGGTTCGATTCCTGGCTGGGTCACTGTCTGTGTGGAGTCTGCACGTCCTCCCCCTGTGTGCGTGGGTTTCCTCCGGGTGCTCCGGTTTCCTCCCACAGTCCAAATATGTGCGGGTTAGGTGGATTGGCCATGGTAAATTGCCCGTAGTGTCCTAATAAAAGTAAGGTTAAGGGGGGGTTGTTGGGTTACAGGTATAGGGTGGATACGTGGGTTTGAGTAGGGTGATCATGGCTCGGCACAACATTGAGGGCCGAAGGGCCTGTTCTGTGCTGTACTGTTCTATGTTCTATGTTCTAATTGCACATGGTATTGAACATGGAAAAGGTCTGGATTTGCTTTTGAAATGAAATTCCTCTTATCTGTCTTAAGTGATTCAGTTCCTATAATGTAGACTTGTCATCAGTGGACTGCACAAAGGCAACTATTGTAATCATACCACTGCAGAAACAGGAAAAATGCCACAACAAATAAAAAAATTTAATGACTGTGGTAAACCACTGTTACACCTGTATTAGGTGATGTAAGGTCAGACCTGTACTACAGGTTCGCCGATAGCCCCTGCCTGCTGGCTCCGCCCAGTATGAGGAGTATAAATATGTGTGTCCTCTATTCAGCAGCCATTTCACCAGCTGCTGTGGGAGGCCACACATCTTACTGCAATAATGCCACAGTTGTATCCAACCTTAGTCTTTGTACAATTGATCGTGCATCAATTTATTGCAGTAAGATTTTCGAAAAGATGGACCTCCGAATCAAACCAGATCGCCTGCTGCTGGATCCACACTCAAGCGACGCCAAAAAGAACTTTAATCACTGGCTAGCTGGCTTCGAGGCCTATATCAACTCAGCGACCACCCCTCCGATGGAGGCTAAGAAGATACAGATCCTGTACTCAAGGTTGAGCTGCAGCGTGTTTCCGCTGATCCAGGACGCTCCTATCTTCGCAGACGCCATGGCGCTCCTCAAAGAAAACTAAGCATAGAAAACGAATACACTCTTCGCCAGGCACGTACTCGCCGCTTGCTCTCAACTCCCTGGTGAGTCCATAGAAGACTTCTGGCGGGCCCTAATCCCACTCGTCTGGGACTGTGACTGTCAGGCTGTTACGGCCATTGAATAATCCAACCTTCTTATGCGTGATGCGTTTGTAACGGGGATTGGGTCAGACCCCATACGCCAAAGACTGCAAGAAGGGGCCACGCTCGACCTAACTGAGACTAAAAAGCTAGCAATCTCCATGACGGTCCCCTCACGTAATGCTCAGGCCTAACCCGCGGCTGCGCGGTCCACCCCTCCTACCCGTCGTGGACCCCACAGACGGCCGCCCTAGCCGGGGCTGTACTCAGCCAGTACGCCTGCGCCACACGCCAACCCGTGCGCCCGGGGGTCCCCGATGTTACTTCTGCGGCCTGCAGAAGCACCCCCGCCAACGCTGCCTGGCCCGCACTGCCATTTGCAAGGCTTGCGGCAAAAGATGCACTTCGCTGTGGTATGCCAGGCCCGGGCAGTCACCGCTATCACCCCCTCCCCCCTGACCTACACACATTGGCGCCGCCATCTTCATCCCGGACCACGTGCGGCCAGTGGGCGCCACCATCTTCACCTTCCCGGACCACGCGCAGCTAGTGGGCACCGCCACCTTCACCTCCCGGGGCCGGGAGCGGCCAGTGGGCGCCGCCATCTTCACCTTCCCGGGCCACGCGCAGCCAGTGGGCACCGCCACCTTCACCTCCCGGGGCCGCGAGCGGCCAGTGGGCGCCGCCATCTTCACCTTCCCGGACCACGCGCAGCCAGTGGGCACCGCCACCTTCACCTCCCGGGGCCGCGAGCGGCCAGTGGGCGCCGCCAGCTTCCCCCCCCACCTCAATCAATGTGTGGCCCATGGGTGCTGCCACCTTGTCCCCGCAGGATCTTCAGGCGCTGCCACCTTGTCTTCCCCACGGGGCATGGATGCCGATAGCATTCCACGACCTGAGCCCCCCCCCCGCTCTCCATCTTCTGATGCCAGCGACGACCGACCACAGCCCGCCTCAGTGACAATCGACCAATCACGTCCGCACAACCTGGCCACCGCTTTGACCAATGTGAGAGTCAACGGACACGTGACCGCTTGCCTGCTGGACTCCAGGAGCACCGAAAGCTTCATCCACCCAGATACGGTAAGGCGCTGCTCCCTCGCAGTCCACCCCACCAATCAAAGAACCTCCCTGGCCTCCGGATCCCATTCCGTCATGATCCGGGGGTTCTGCACGGTTACTCTCACGGTCCAGGGCATAGAAGTCAGCGGCTTCCACCTCTACGTCCTTCCTAATCGCTGCACTGCACTACTACTAGGCCTGGACTTCCAGTGCAATCTCCAGAGCCTTACCCTCAGATTCGGAGGGCCCCTACCACCCCTCACTGTTTGCGGCCTCGCGACCCTAAAGGTCGACCCACCCTCCCTCTTTGCCAATCTAACTCCGGATTGCAAACCCGTTGCCACCAGGAGCAGACGGTACAGCACCCAGGACAAGACCTTCATCAGGTCCGAGGTCCAGCGGTTGCTGCGGGAAGGCATCATCGAGGGCAGCAACAGCCCCTGGAGAGCCGAAGTGGTAGTCATAAAAACTGGGGAGAAACACAGAATGGTCGTGGACTACAGCCAGACCATAATCGTTACGCAGCTTGACGCGTACCCCCTCCCACGCATATCTGATATTGTCAATCAGATTGCGCAGTACCAGGTCTTCTCAACGATAGACTTCAAATCCGCCTACCACCAGCTTCCCATTCGTAAATCGGACCGTCCATACACTGCTTTTGAGGCTGACGGTCATCTCTATCACTTCCTCAGGGTTCCCTTCAGTGTCACTAACGGGGTCTCAGTCTTCCAAAGGGAGATGGACCGAATGGTCGACCAGTACGGTTTGCGGGCCACCTTCCCGTACCCAGACAGCGTCACCATCTGCAGCCACGATCAGCAGGACCACGACCCCAACCGTGCCAATTTCCTCCACACTGCCACTCTCCTCAACCTCACCTACAACAAGGAGAAGTGCGTGTTCAGCACAACCCGCTTAGCCATCCTCGGCTCTGTGGTCCAGAACGGAGTTCTGGGGCCCGATCCCGACCGCATGCACCCCCTCATGGAGCTTCCCCTCCCCCACTGCCCCAAGGCCCTCAAACGCTGCCTGGAGTTCTTCTCCTACTACGCTTAGTGGGTTCCAAACTATGTGGACAAGGCCCGCCCATTCATTCAGTCCATCCACTTTCCTCTTACGGCCGAGGCACAACAGGCCTTCGCCCGTATCAGAGCTGATGTAGCCAAGGCCGGGATGCACGCAGTAGACGAGACACTGCCCTTCCAAGTGGAAAACGACGCATCAGATGTCGCCCTAGCCACCACCCTCAATCAGGCAGGCAGACCCGTGGCATTCTTTTCCCGCACCCTTCATGCCTCAGAAATTCGGCACTCATCTGTCGAAAAAGAGGCCCAAGCTATCGTTGAAGCTGTGCGGCATTGGAGGCATTACCTGGCCGGCAGAAGATTCACTCTTCTCACTGACCAACGATTGGTAGCCTTCATGTTTAACAACACTCAGCGGGGCAAGATCAAAAACGATAAAATATTGCAGTGGAGAATCGAGCTCTCCACCTATTATTATGAGATTTTGTATCACACCGGCAAACTCAACGAGCCCCCAGACACCATATCCCGAGGTACATGTGCCAGAACACAAGTAGACCGACTCTGGGTCCTACACGACAGTCTTTGTCACCCATCATCAAAGCCCTAAACACAATCTTTGCTCTGTTCAGTTTCCCCACCTACATCCACAGTGACAGGGGATCCTCATTCATGAGTGATGAGCTGCGTCAGTTCCTGCTCAGCAGGGGTATCGCTTCCAGCAGGACGACCAGCTATAATCCCCGGGGAAACGGGCAGGGAGAATGGGATGATATGGAGGGCTGTCCAACTGGCCCTATGTTCCAGGAACCTCCCAGCCTCTCTCTGGCAGGAGGTCCTCCCTGATGCACTACACTCCATCCGGTCACTACTGTGCACCGCTACGAATAACACACCCCATGAACGTCTTTTTGTCTTCCCCAGGAAGTCCACATCCAGGGTGTCGCTCCCAACTTGGCTCGCAGCTCCAGGACCGGTTCTGCTCCGTAGGCACGTCCCTCTCCGCAAGGCGGACCCGTTGGTGGATAGGGTGCACTTGCTCCATGCCAACCTCCAGTATGCCTATGTGGCGTACCCCAACGGCCGCCAAGGTACTGTCTCCCTCAGGGACCTAGCACCAGCAGGTTCCACTCATAGGCACTTCTCCGGCCCAGCGCCACCCTCCCCTCCCCCGGCGCTCCCAACATTAACCCCACCAGGACCATTCCTCCTTCCCCTGCCCACGCCAGAGGATGAAGAGGATTTCGGCACACTCCCGGAGTCATCCAACATCAGGCCAGCATCGACATCACCAGCATCGACATCGCCGCCACCACTACGTCGCTCCCAGCGGAACGTCAAGGCACCAGACCGGTTGAATCTCTAACTGGCACCGGACTTTCAAAGGACATGATAAAATACTGTACCTAAATTCACTACTCATATAGTTCTCCACCACCCCTGCCGGAATCATTTTTAACAGGGGGAGAATGTGGTAAACCACTGTTACACCTGTATTAGGTGACGTAAGGAAGGACCTGTACTACAGGTTCGCCAGTAGCCCCTGCCTGCTGGCTCCGCCCAGCAGGAGTAGTATAAATATGCGTGTCCTCTATTCGGCAGCCATTTCGCCAGCTGCTGTGGGAGGCCACACATCTTACTGCAATAAAGCCACAGTTGTATCCAACCTTAGTCTTTGTACAACTGATCGTGCATCAATAACATGTTGTCGAATGGAGCTTGTACATTTGGAATAAAAAAAGTCAACTAAAGAATGACTTGCTGAGATGTATTGCCTTGCTCAGATTGTGAATATTTATTAGCTTAACGTGTGCAATTTACTATAAGATGGACCCGGGTTCGATTCCGACCTCGGGTGACTCGGAGTTTGTACGTTCTCCCCGTGTCTTTATGGTTTTCCTCCGGGTGCTCTGGTTTCCTCCCACAGTCCAAAGATGTGCAGGTTAGGTGGATTGGCCATGCTAAATTGCCCGTTCATCTCCAAAACTAGGGCCTAGGTAGAGGTATGCTCCATCGGAGGGTCGGTGAAGACTCGATGGGTCAAATTGACTCCTGCCACTAGGGATTCTATGATTTCCCTGCTAGCCTATAGTTATACCAAAATGAAATTGTTGAGATACACATTTTTGATATAAATTGGTCCAATATTGTTTTAAGGCACAAAGATTAGAGTACACAAGAAAAGATTAATGCATTTTTGTGAAATATTTATGATAACTTTTTAAAAATAAATTTAGAGTACCCAATTATTATTTTTTTCCAATTAAGGGGAAATTTAGCGCGGCCAATCCACCTAACCTGCACATCTTTGGGTTGTGAGGGTGAAAGCTACGCAGACATGGGGAGAATGTGCAAACCCCACATGGACAGTGACTCAGGGCCAGGTCCTCAGTGCTGCAGTCCCAGTGCTAACGACTGCGCCACATACCGCCCATGATAACATTTAAGGGAAAAGGACACATGACCAATTGTATCTCTTTCAAACAGAATCATGCAATTATACACCTTTGAAGATTATGATGATGAAGTTTTCCTTAAAATAGAGCCACAATGGGCTGGATGTTATCTGGATAATCATAGTGAGGCCAATAGTGCTCACTAGTGCAGCTCTAACAGTTGCCATTCGAGACACCCTGCTCCTCCACAGTATTAGCTGTTACAGTCCCAGCCAAATGGCCCAATTCTGCTCTTCAGAAAATTAAGGATATTCGGCATGTCCCAACGATTCTTACCAATTTCTATAGATGTATCATAGAAAGCATCCTCTCTGGCTGCATCACAGCCTGGTATGGCAACTGGTCGGCCGAAGACCGTAAGAAACTACAGAGAATTGTGAACACAGACCAGTCCATCACACAAAACGGCCTCCCACCCATTGACTCTGTCTGCTTCTCCCACTGCCATGGGAGCAGCATAATCCCACCCAGGCTAGTCTCCCTCCCTTTCCATTGGGCAGGACATAGAGAAGTCTGAAATCACACAGTAACAGGATTCAAAAACAACTTATTCTCCGCTGTTACCAGACTCCTAAATGACCTCTTAAGAGACTGAACTGATCTTATGGACTGAACTGACCTTTCCACGCATCTTCTCCACGGGTGTAACACTATGGGCACGATTCTCCACTCCCCAGGCCAGGTGGGAGCATCGCGGGAGGACTGCTCTGGCACCCCCCGCGATTGTCCCACCCCACCCAAAATGGTGTGTCGCGTTTTGCTACACGCTGCTCGGAGAATCGCTGGTCGCCGTTTTTCATGGCGACCCGCGATTCTCCGGCCCGGATAGGCCAAGCGGCCTGCCGTTCCTGACCTGTTCACGCCGGCAGCAACCACACCTGATCGCTGCCAGCGTGAACAGCGCACCAAAGGTGAGTTTGGGGCTTGTGGGGGGCGGAGAGGAGCTTGAGCACCACGGCCGTGCTCGGGAGGGGACTGGCCCGCGATCGGTGCCCACTCTTTCCCCTCCGCCGCCTCGCAAGATCAAACCGCCACGTCTTGCAGGGCAGCGGAGGGAAAGATGGCAACCGCGTCATTCTCGGTGCGCCGGGCTTTGACGCCAGCGTCAAGACCCAGCGGCCGAATTCTCCGCAACGCTGCTCCTAGCCTCCTGGGGGGGGGGGGGGGGGGGGGGGGGGGGGGGGGGGGGGGGGGAGAATAGGGGGCGAGGAGCGGCCTCAGACGCTGTCATGAAACACTCCGGGTTTTACGACAGCGTCGGCCGTTGCGGAGAATTCCGCCCTAAATACCGTATACTTAACCTGCTGTCTATGTTTACATATTTTCATTATGTATCCTCATGTATTTATCTTATGTTCTATGTTTTCATGTATGGAGCGATCTGCTTGGACAATACACAGAACAATACTTTTCACTGTACCTCGGTACATGTGAGAATAAATCTAAATCTTATGGTCTTATCATAGATGTGGCATCGAAGGACAGCAATGGCATCAATTTGCTCCCAACTAAAGATGGTGGAGAAGGTTTGACTGATGCATTCAGGAATAGTGATTTTTTAACAACGTGGTAAGTGTTAATCACTGCTGAAAAGTCTTCCTGACTTGAATTTAAATAAATAATTATTTTTTTTGTAAAATTTAGAGTACCCAATTCTGTTTTCTCCAATTAAGGGGCAAATTAGCTTGGCCAATCCATTAGCTTGCACATCTTTTTGGGTTGCAGGAGTGAGACCCACAGACCCACACAGACATGGGGAGAATGTGCAACTCCACACGAACAGTGACCCGGGGCCGGGATTGAACCCGGGTCCTCGGCGCGCGAAGCAGCAGTGCTAACCACTGCAACACCAAAATTAAAAATTAAATTTAAAATGCGGGAGATCATTCCTTCAAAAGTGCTCAAGATTTTCAAGAAAAAAACGGTAAAATAACTTTTTTTATTTTTTTCTGTTTCTTTTATCTCACTGTTTTAATACCAGCTGCCTTTCACAATCTGCTTTCTGTACAGAATTTAAATCTAATGCACACCTTCTGGCTTCGACTTTACGGCTTGGATATCAATAGGGGTGGACAGTATGTGGGGAGGTGCGAGGTCATGTACTTCGGTAGGAGGTATCAAAAGACAGATTATTATCTAAATGGAGAGAGACTGCAGGTGAGTTAAGTACAGCGGGATCTAGGCATGAGTCACAAAAAGCTGGCAGGCAGGTCCAACAAGTAGATAAGAAGGCAAACGGCATTTTGGCCTTTATTGCAAAGGATTTTGAAATAGGAAGGGTTTGTTGCAATTGTACAGGGTATTGGTGAGGCGTTACCTGGAATACTGCATACAGTTTTGGTCCCCTTACCTAAAAAAAGGATATAGTAACATTGGAGACAGTCTGAAGGAAAATCACCGGGGTAATTCCTGGGATGAGAGGGTTGTCCAATGAAGAGAGACTAAATAGTCTGGGTCTGTATTCCTTGGAGTTTAGAAGAGTGAGGGGTGTCCTTATACAAACATATAAAATCCTGAGGGGGCTTGACAGGGTAGAGGGTGAGATGTTTTCACTAGTGGGAGGGTCTCGAGCAAAGAGACATAGCTACAAGATAAAGGGTTGGTCTACTGAGGTGCGTAGAAATGTCTTCTCACTGAGGGTGGTGAATCTCTGAAATTCTCTTCCCCAGGGGGAGGCAGAGGCTGGATCATTAGAAGTATTTAAAGTGGAGGTGGATAAGTATTTGATAGATTGAGGAATAGAGGGCTATGGGGAAATGGCACAGAAAAGGGAGTTGAGGCCAGGATAGATCAGCCATGGTCATGTTGAATGGCGGGGCAGTCTTGTCATGGTGGCCGACTCCTGCTTCTATTTCTTGTGTTCTTGTGAAGCAGGGGAGCAGAATTTTTAACCAGAAACACATGTTTAATCTGCACTTCAAATGCCTTCTGTCGCTGACAAGTTCCCTGCCTGGATAGTGATAGGCGTGGCTTCGAGAAGGATGGAGAGTATTCTTGAGGTGGCCACAAAAGCAGGTAAGCTCCGAACTATAACCTGAGGTGGGAGGAGGACGGGTGGTCAGAGCTCTAGGCTCTTTGTAAGACAATGAGAGTGGCAGAGTGGAGTCTAATCGAGGGCGGAGGGCATTGGAAGGGCCAGGGGGATATATCCCTGCCTCTCCAGGACCACAAAGGGCTCTTGGCTTTTCTCCAAGGTTCTCCCAACCTTCCCTTGAGCTGCTGTGTTTCCGGAGGCCTGGACAAGCATTAAAATTTGCTGAACAGCGTAAATCAGGAGGCTGAAAGATATTTAAATTGCCAACCCGCTGTTGTGGGGGCAGATCCAGCTCTGATAGGTTTGGAATTGGATAGGTTGTGAATTTGGGGGGGGGGGGGGGTATCAGATACAGGGTTAGAGCACGTCTCCACTCCAAAGCTTATAGAACATACAATGCAGAAGGAGGACATTCGGCCCATCGAGTTTGCACCGACCCACATTAAGCTATCCCCGTAACCCAGTAACCCCACCCAACCTTTTTAGACACTAAAGGGCAATTTAACATGGCCAATCCACCTAACCTGCACACCTTTGGACTGTGGGAGGAAACCGGAGCACCCGGAGGAAACCCACGCAGACACAGGGAGAACATGCAGACTCCGCACGGACAGTGACCAGCGGGGAATCGAACCTGGGACCCTGGCGCTGTGAAGCCACAGTGTTATCCACCTGTGCTACCGTGCTGCCTTTCCTTCATTACTGGCTATAAACTCTATGGGCGCGATTCTCCGCTCCCCACGCCGGGTGGGAGAATCACAGGAGGGCCCCCCGACTAATTTCATGACCCCCTGGCGCCCCCCGCGATTCTCCCACCCCCCACTCAGAAGAATCGGCGCTTGCAGTTTTTCACGGCGACCGGTGAATCTCCGACCCGGATGGGCCGAGCGGCCTGATGTTCGCGACCGTTTCACGGCGGCGGCAACCACACATGGTCGCTGCCGTCATGAAATCGCCATGAGATGCCCGTTTTGGGGCTTGTAGGGGGCCTGGTGGGGAATGAGCACCACGACTGTGCTCAGAAGGGGACAGGCCCGCGATCGGTGCCCACCGATCGTCGGGCCGGCGTCTCAATCGGACATACTATTTCCCCTCCGCCGCCCCGCAAGATCAAGCCGCCACGTCTTGCGGGGCGGCTGAGAGGAAAGACGACCACCTCGCATGCGCGGGTTCGAGCTGTCAGCCGTCGTGACGTCAGCCGCGCATGCGCGGGTTGGAGCCGGCCAACCTGCGCATGCGCGGCTGACATCACATAGGCGCCACCGACGCGTCACTCTCGGCACGCCGCCCGGCGGCTGAGAGTTACGGAGCGCTGCTCCTAACCCTACCGGGAGGGGAGAATAGGGGGCGAGGAGCGGCCTCCGAGGCAGTCGTGAAACTCGGCCGAGTTCACCACGGCCCTCCCGATTTTTCCCGGGAGCAGAGAATTCCGCCCTATGTCTATGTAAGGTGATTATTGCAAATAGGCACCACTGTACCAAGGCAGGCACAGGAAAAACTATAATGGGCAGTAAGGAAATGGCAGACATGTTAAATTGGAACTTTATATTAATTTTCATGGAGAGAAAAAGGACAAAATACCAGCGGCATAAAGAACCCTAACCATAAGCCAAAGGAGGAACATAATGGAGATAATTTGCTTAAAAAATGATCTATGACGTAAGACAAATACATCTCCATAATTTGATGGTTTTGGCCCTAACATATTAAGGCTGGAAAATTGTAGAGGCATTAGGCATAATTTTTCCAAGCTCTACAGATTCGAGAATTGTCCTGGGATTGAAAAATTACAAATAAAATGCCATTATTTAAGAGGAGAGAGGGAAACCAGAAAACTACAGATATGCCAATTTAACATCAGTCATGGGAAGTTACGAGAATCTATCATTAGAGACAGAGCTTTTCAACATGAGCTGATTAAAGAGAGTCAGTATGGATTTGCGAAGGGTAGATTATGTCTGACTAATCTAGTTGATTCGTTTTTAAGGAGGTCACTAATAAAGTGGGCAGGGGGGGTCTATGATTTTGTCTATATGGATTTCCAGACAGAACTGGATAAGGCTCAGTTCAAGAAATTATCGGCAAAAATGAGAGCACGTGGAATTGAAGCTAATCTCAGGACATGGGTTGATAATTGGTTGGGAAGGAGGAAGGGGATTGAAGGGATAAAAGGAATGTATTATGACTGCATACAAGCGGTGTTCCCAAGGATTTATTCTCAACTTTTTCAACATAAATTGAAACGTAGCCGGGATTTCTCCAGACGTTCACCCCGGCGGGATTCTCTGGTGCCACCGGAAGCACATTCCCCTCCTGTGAGATTCCTGGCAGCGTGGAGCGGCTTCAATGGGAATGCCCAATGACAATGACTGGAGCAAAAAAGTCCCGTCACCAGCGAACGGCGCCCGCCTCCCCCCCGCCAAGAAACATTTGGCTGTGAGGCCGGAGAATCCCACCCAGAGAAAAAAAACTGGAGCAGGGGTTGGCCATTCGGCCCCTCAAGTCTGCTCTGCCATTCAATAGGATCATGGCTGAACCTCTATCTCACCACCATACTCCCGCTCTCTCCCCTTGACATCTTTTAGTGTCTAGAAATCTATCCATTTCCTTCTTAAATGTATTCAGTAACTTGACCGCCACAGCCTTCTGTGGTAGAGAATTCTACAGGCTCGCCAGCCTGTCAAGATATTGACCGTTAGTGAAGATATTGGCCAGGAATCTCTGAAAATGGGGCTATGTCCCCACGCCCGCCGGAAAACGGGAGTGAATCACTCCAGATTTTTTTCGATTCTCCAGAGTTCAGGGGGATAGCAGGACTCCGGCATGCTCCCCGCAGGGGCCCTGCACATCCGGCCGCGGGTCCGCACATGTGCACGGTGGCCGTTTCCACGCCGGCTCCCGCGCAACATGGCAGAGCCCTACAGCGGGCCAGCGCGGAAGAAGACAGGACCCCCTCAGAATGTGCACACCTGCCGATCGGTTGCCCTCGATCGCGGGCCTGGCCATCGTGGAGGCCCCCCCCACCAGGATGGTGCCCGCAGCCGCGACGCCGAGCTCCCGCTGGGTGAAACCATACGGGAACCACGCCAGCGGGGCTCGGCGGGAACTCAGCCGGTCGATCGCGGGGAATGGCCGAGGGGCCTCTTTCAACGGCCCCCGAGCGGCGCCACGTCGACCTTGCACGTTCGGCTGGCGGCAATTCTCCGGTCCGCAGAGAACAGCGTCCCGGCATCGCGGGTGTGAGACCCCATTCTCTGCCCCAGCGCTGAGCGCGATTTCGGTGCGGAGGCTCAGAGAATCCTGGCCATTATTCCTCATCTCAGTCCTAAATGGCCTGTGACCCCTTGTTCTAGAGTCCCCCACCCCCTAGCCATGTGGAATATCATCCCTGTGTCCAGTCTGTCTAGCCCAGCCCTCTCAGAATTTTACACATTTCAAGGCTATTTCCCTGCTCATCCTTCTAAACTCCAGTGAATGCAGGCGACATATATCAATGACTTGGACAAAGAATAGAGGGTCATACGTTTAAGGTTACTGATGGCAATAAGTCAAGAAGGGTAGCAAGTTGTTTGCATGGGAGCAGGAATTTAGAAAGACACAGGCTGATGAAGCGAATGTGCAAAGCTGCAGCTGATAGAGTTCAATGTGGGGAAGTCTTATGTAATCCACTTTGAATTCCTAAAAGACAAATTTAAATATTGTCTGAATAGCAAGCAAATTGAGGGAGGGAGTGTTAGAAATACTAAGCAGACTTCCGGTTGCGGCTATGACCAGCTAAGTCGCACGTTTGGCGGCTCCTGCTACAAAGGTGTTTTCGGGCCGATTGGAAGGCCCCAACGGCGCTGTAAGGACAAATCCCGGTGGGGGAAGGCTCCCTGAGGAGAACCAGACCAACTTTATGGTCGGTACCCGGAGTGGGGTGGTAAAGAAAACAACAGCAGCTCCCCAAAAAAAGCGGGGGAAGAAGACCAAAATGGCGGCCGGTGGCGCACCCGAGGAATGGAGGAAATGGGCGGAGGAGCAGCAGGCCGCTCTCCTGCGCTTCTTTACGGAGCTGAAAATGGAGCTCTTGGAGTCAATGAATGCGACGATCACCAGGCTGATGGGAGCCCAGGCGACCCAAGAGGCGTCGATTCGGGAGCTGCAGCAGGAGATGACTGCGAGGGAGGAGGAGGCCACGGTCCTCGTGGGAAAGGTAGAGGTGCACGAGGCACTCCACCTGAA
The DNA here is from genome assembly GCF_902713615.1 of Scyliorhinus canicula. Taxonomy (NCBI): domain Eukaryota; kingdom Metazoa; phylum Chordata; class Chondrichthyes; order Carcharhiniformes; family Scyliorhinidae; genus Scyliorhinus; species Scyliorhinus canicula. Next base: position 32,857,358 of record NC_052157.1, read on the forward strand.
ATGGCAGAGCCGTTTTGAGGAGCTGGATACCCGAATGAGGCGGAAGAACCTGAGGATCTTGGGCCTGGCAGAAGGCCTGGAGGGGTCAGACCTCCTGGGATACGTAGCAGAAATGCTGAGCTCCCTGATGGGGGCAGGGGCCGTCCCTTCGCCCCTGGAGCTGGAAGAGGCCTACAGGGTCATGGCTAGGAAGCCAAGAGCAAATGAGCCCCCGAGGGCGGTGCTGGTGCGGTTCCAGCGACTCAGCGATCGTGAGAGAGTGCTGGAGTGGGCCAAGAGGGAAAGGAGCAGCAAGTGGGAGAATTCGACGGTGAGGGTCTACCAGGACTGGAGTGCGGAGGTGGCAAAGCGGCGGGCCCGGTACAACCGGACGAAGGCGGTGCTACATGCAAAACGGATCAGGTTCGGAATGCTGCAGCCAGCGCGCTTGTGGGTCACCTACAGGAACCAACACCACTATTTTGAGTCCCCAGAGGAGGCGTGGGCCTTTGTACAGGAAGAGAAACTGGACTCGAATTAGACCCAGGGGATACTTGGCGGCCGTAGCCGCTCGGGTACCTTCAGCTGAACAAGCGGCTTTTTTTTTCGGCTGGGTCGGAACTGGGCAACTCTTATTGGAACGGTTTCCTTTTTTTTCTTCTTTCTTTGTTGGGATCTTGAACTCTTGCTTTGGGTTTTTCTTCTGATGTTTTTTCCCCCCTTTGCCAACTTCCCTTAGTTATTGTTATTGTGGTTATTCATGGTTATTTATGGTTATTTATACTGTTTGGTAGAGGGCGACTGTTAAGTACATTGTTATTTGTTATCTATCTGTTATTTATAATGTTAAGTTGGGGAGGCGGGACGGGGGGGGGAGAGCAGATCGGGGATATGGGCTCCTAGGGGGGGTTCTTTACAGGCATGGACGGGGACGGGGGTGGAACTGAAGATGGCGGGGTGGGGTGTGGCAGGGCGAAAGCTTTCCTCTGTTTTCCCGCGCGCGGGGCAGAGGAGGGGGGAGGGGAGGAGTGCGGGGCGTGGCTAGCAATGGCGACCTTTCCCGCGTTGGAGCGGGGCCAGGGAGGAGTGGCAAGGGGGGGGAGGCCCCCCCCCCGAGCCGGGGGGAGTCGGAGTGTGGCAGGAGCAGCCGGGTCAGCGTAAACCAGCTGACTTACGGGAGTACGATGGAGGGTACATCGCGGCTAGGAGGGGTCCTAGCCTGGGGGGGGGGGGTTAGGGAGGGACACCGGGTTGCTGCTGGAAAGACCAGAAACGGGAAGTGGAGGACTGGAGAGGTGGGGGGAGGGGGCCATCGCCATGGGGAGCGGGTCAGAAGGGGAGGGTCGACCCGGGGCGAGCAGGGAACAGGACATGGCTAATCGGCAGGGGAAGGGGGCGGGTCGTCCCGCGACCCGGCTGATCACTTGGAACGTGAGGGGGCTGAATGGGCCGGTCAAGAGATCAAGGGTATTCTCACACCTGAAGGGACTGAAGGCTGATGTAGGAGGTCGGAGTATTTCGGGCTCCACCGAGGGACCAGGCAGGGATGTCCCCTATCCCCCCTACTTTTCGCACTGGCGATTGAACCGTTGGCGATGGCACTGAGGGGTTCAGGGGGGTGGAGAGGACTGACTAGGGGAGGGGAGGAACATCGAGTATCGCTGTATGCGGATGATCTACTGCTGTACGTGGCAGACCCAGAAGGGGGAATGCTGGAGATAATGGAACTATTAGCAGAGTTTGGGGACTTTTCGGGGTACAAACTAAATTTGGGCAAAAGCGAGGTTTTTGTGATACACCCGGGGGACCAGGGAGAGGGTATTGGGAGACTCCCCTTCAAGCGAGCAGGAAAGAGCTTTAGGTACTTAGGGGTGCAGGTGGCGAGACTTCCGGTTGCGGCTATGACCAGCTAAGTCGCACATTTGGCAGCTCCTACGACAAAGGTGTTTAAGGGCCGATTGGAGGGCCCCGACGGTACTGTAAAGACGAATCCCGGTGGGGGAAGGCTCCCTGAGGAGAGTGAGACCAACTTTATGGTCGGTACTCGAAGTGGGGCGACAAAAAAAGCGGCAGCAGCTCCCCGAAAAAAGCGGGGGAAGAGGACCAAAATGGCGGCCGGTGGCGCACTAGAAGATTGGAGAAAATGGGCGGAGGAGCAGCAGGCCGCTCTCCTCCGGTGTTTTACGGAGCTGAAAGTGGAACTCTTAGAGTCTATGAACGCGACGACCACAAGGCTGATGGGGGCCCAGGCGACCCAAGAGGCGTCGATAAGAGAGCTGCAGCAGGAGATGACTGCAAGGGAGGAGGAGGCCACGGTCCTCGTGGGAAAGGTGGAGGTGCACGAGGCACTCCACCTGAAATGGCAGAGCCGCTTTGAGGAGCTGGACACTCGAATGAGGCGGAAGAACTTGAGGATCCTGGGCCTAGCAGAAGGCCTGGAGGGGCCCGATCTCCCGAAATATGTAGCGGAGATGCTGAGCTCCCTGATGGGAGAGGGGGCCGGTCCATCGCCCCTGGAGCTGGAAGAAGCATATCGGGTCATGGCTAGGCGGCCTAGGGCGAACGAGCCCCCGAGGGCGGTGCTGGTGCGATTCCAGCGTTTCTGTGATCGGGAGAAAGTGCTGAGGTGGGCCAAGAGGGAGAAAAGCAGCAAATGGGAGAATTCGACGGTGCGGATATATCAGGACTGGAGTGCGGAGGTGGCAAAGCGGCGGGCCCGGTTTAACCGGACGAAGGCGGTGCTGCACGCAAAGAGGATCAAGTTCGGAATGCTGCAGCCAGCGCGCTTGTGGGTCACCTACAAGGACCAGCACCATTACTTTGAGACCCCAGAGGAGGCATGGACTTTTGTTCGGGAGGAAAAGCTGGACCTGAACTAGAACTTGGGAACGCCGGCGGTCGAGGCCGCCCGAGTACCCTTGACTGATCAAGTGGCCCATGTCTTTCTTAGGCCAGGTCGGAACTTGGTTAAAGTTGATGGATCGTTTGGTTTCTTTGAAACTTGTGTTATGGGGGGTTTCTTTGTTCCTTTTTGTGTGTCTCTTCCCGTTGCCAACTTCCCTTAATTATTGTTGTTGTAGGGGGGGCTTTTTTACTGTTTTTTGATCTGTTCTTTAAGGGTTATGGTTACTGTTCTGTTCGATGGAGGGTGATGGTTAAATACGTTATTATTGGGTAGTTATTTAGTTATGCAGGCATAGTTATGTATTTATGTATTTATTTGAGATTTGTTATTTATATTGTTATATTGTTAAGTTGGGGAGGCGGGACGGGGGGGGTGCAAGTTGGTTATGCGTGTTTTCTTTTTCTCTTTTTTCTTCCTCTCGTTTTAAGGGGGCTTTTTTATGGGCTTGGATGGGGACGGGGGTGGAATTGAAGATGGCGGGGTAGGGTGTGGCCGGGCGAAAGCGCGGGCTTTCCCCTGTTTCCCGCGCGCGGGACGGAGGAAGGGGGAGGAGAGAAGAGTGGGGTGTGGCCAGCAATGGCGGCTTTTCCCGCGCTGAAGCGGGGTCAGAGAGGGATGGCAAGGGGGGGGGGAGGCCCCTCCCCCCCCACATCGGGAGGAGTCGGAGTGTGGCAGGGGCAGCCGGGTCAGCGAAAACCAGCTGACTCTCGGGAGTACGATGGTGGATACACCGCGGCTAGGAGGGGTCCTAGCCAGGGGGAGGGGGGGGGGGGGGGGGGGGGGAAGGGGGGTTAGGGGGGGATACCGGGTTGCTGTTGGAAAGGCCGAGGACGGGAAGGGAAGAACGGGAGGAGAGGGGGGGGGGGCCATCGCCATGGGGAACGGGTCAGAAGGGGAGGGTCGACCCGGGGCGAACAGGGGACAGGACATGGCTAATAGACAGGGGAAAGGGACGGGTCGCTCCGCGACCCGGTTGATTACTTGGAACGTGAGGGGGCTGAATGGGCCGGTCAAGAGATCAAGGGTTTTTTCACACCTAAAGGGACTGCAGGCGGATGTGGCAATGTTGCAGGAGACTCACTTGAGAGTAGTAGACCAGGTACGCCTGAGAAGGGGGTGGGTGGGACAGGTGTTCCACTCAGGCTTGGACGCAAAGAACCGGGGGGTGGCGATTTTGGTGGGAAAGAGGGTGTCGTTCGTGGCGGCGCAGGTGGTAGCAGATAAGGAGGGTAGGTACGTGATGGTGAAGGGTAGGCTGCAGGGAGAGAATGTGGTGCTGGTGAATGTGTATGCCCCGAATTGGGATGACGCGGGTTTTATGAGGCGCCTGTTGGGCCTCATTCCGGATCTGGAGGCAGGGGGCCTGATCATGGGGGGGGACTTCAATACAGTGCTCGACCCTGGGCTGGACAGATCGAGTTCCAGGACGAATAGGAGGCCGGCAGCGGCAGAGGTGCTAAGGGGGTTCATGGAGCAGATGGGGGGGGGGTAGACCCTTGGAGATTTGGCAGGCCAAGGGCGAGGGAGTATTCTTTTTTCTCCCACGTCCACAGGGTGTACTCCAGAATAGACTTTTTTGTACTGAGCAGGGGGCTGATTTCGAGAGTGCAGGACACGGAGTACTCGGCCATTGCGATTTCGGACCATGCACCACACTGGGTAGAGGTAGAACTGGGGGAAGCACGGGACCAGCGCCCGTTGTGGCGCCTGGATGTGGGGCTGCTGGCGGACGATGAGGTGTGCGGAAGGGTCCGGAAGGGCATTGAGAGATATCTGGGCACGAACGACACGGGCGAGGTGAAGGTGGGGGTAGTCTGGGAGGCCCTGAAAGCAGTGATCAGAGGAGAGCTGATCTCCATAAGGGCACACAGAGAAAGGAAGGAGAGGCAGGAGAGGGAGAGACTGGTGGGGGAACTTATAGAAGTGGACAGGAGATATGCGGAGACACCAGAGGAGGGGCTGTTGAGGGAGCGGCGCAGTTTACAGGCCCAGTTTGACCTACTGACCACTAGGAAGGCGGAGACGCAATGGAGAAGGGCACAGGGCGCGGTCTATGAGTACGGGGAAAAGGCGAGCAGGATGCTAGCACACCAGCTGCGCAAGCGAGATGCAGCCAGAGAGATTGGGGGAGTGAGAGAGAAGGGAGGGAACGTAGTGCAGAAGGGGCAAGAGGTGAACGGGGTCTTCAGGGATTTCTACAGGGAATTGTACCGGTCTGAGCCGCCCAGGAGGAGGGGGGGAATGGAGAACTTCCTCGATAGATTGAGGTTCCCAAAGGTCCAGGAGGAACGGGTGGAGGGGCTGGGGGCGCCGATAGAGCTGCAGGAGCTAGTTAAAGGGATAGGCCAGATGCAGGCGGGGAAGGCGCCGGGGCCGGATGGGTTCCCGGTGGAATTTTATAAGAAGTATGTGGACTTGGTGGGTCCAGTGCTGGTGCGAGCCTTCAATGAGGCGCGAGAGGGGGGGGTTCTGCCCCCGACAATGTCACAGGCCCTGATCTCCTTGATCCTGAAGCGGGACAAAGACCCTGTACAGTGCGGGTCCTACAGGCCTATCTCCCTCTTGAATGTAGATGCCAAACTGTTGGCAAAGGTCCTGGCAACCAGAATAGAGGATTGTGTGCCAGGGGTAATCCATGAGGACCAGACGGGGTTCGTAAAGGGACGACAACTTAACACAAATGTCCGGAGACTGTTGAATGTGATTATGATGCCAGCAGTGGAGGGGGAGGCTGAGATAGTGGTAGCACTGGATGCGGAGAAGGCATTCGATAGGGTGGAGTGGGAATACCTGTGGGAGACGCTGGAACGGTTTGGGTTTGGGGAGGGATTTATCAAGTGGGTGAAGCTGCTGTATTCGGCCCCGATGGCGAGTGTGGTTACAAACGGGAGGAGGTCAGAGTATTTTGGGCTCCATCGAGGTACCAGGCAGGGATGCCCCTTATCCCCCTTACTATTTGCATTAGCGATCGAACCGTTGGCGATGGCACTGAGGGGTTCAGGGGGGTGGAGAGGACTGACAAGGGGAGGGGAGGAACATCGGGTATCACTCTATGCGGATGATTTGTTGTTATATGTGGCGGACCCGGAAGGGGGAATGCCGGAGGTAATGGAAATACTAGCGGAGTTTGGGGACTTTTCGGGATATAAATTAAATGTGGGTAAAAGTGAGGTCTTTGTGATACACCCAGGAGATCAGGGGGAGGGAATTGGGCGGCTCCCCTTTAAGAGAGCAGTAAAGAGCTTCAGGTACTTGGGGGTGCAGGTGGCAAGGAACTGGGGGACCCTCCACAAGCTGAACTTTTCAAGGCTGGTGGAGCAGATGGAGGAGGAGTTCAAGAGGTGGGACATGGTACCGCTGTCGCTAGCAGGGAGGGTGCAGTCAGTCAAAATGACGGTCCTCCCGAGGTTCTTGTTTCTGTTCCAGTGCTTGCCCATCTTTCTCCCCAGGGCCTTCTTCAAGAAGGTAACTAGCAGCATTATGGGCTATGTGTGGGCACATGGCACCCCTAGAGTGAGAAGGATTTTCTTGGAACGGAGTAGGGACAGTGGAGGATTAGCGCTACCCAATCTTTCCGGATACTACTGGGCGGCGAACGCATCGATGGTGCGCAAGTGGGTGATGGAGGGGGAGGGGGCAGCTTGGAAACGTATGGAGAGGGCGTCCTGCGGCAATACAAGCCTGGGGGCGCTAGTAACGGCACCATGGCCGCTCCCCCCCCACAAGGTATACCACGAGTCCGGTAGTGGCGGCCACCCTTAAAATCTGGGGGCAGTGGAGGCGACACAGGGGGGAAGTGGGGGGTCTGATGGCGGCGCCACTGAGAGGGAACCACAGATTTGTCCCGGGGAACACTGGCGGGGGATTCCAGAGCTGGCACAGGGCGGGCATCAGGCAACTGAGGGACATGTTCATAGAGGGGAGGTTTGCGAGCCTGGGAGAGCTGGAGGAGAAATTTGAGCTCCCCCCGGGGAACACGTTTAGATACCTACAGGTGAAGGCATTTGCCAGACGACAGGTGGAAGGATTTCCCTTGCTTCCCGATAGAGGGGTGAGTGATAGGGTGCTGTCAGGGGTCTGGGTCGGAGAAGGGAAAGTCTCGGACATCTACAAAATAATGCAGGAGGTGGAGGAGGTATCGATAGAGGAGCTGAAAGACAAGTGGGAAGCGGAGCTGGGAGAGCAGATAGAAGATGGGACATGGGCGGATGCCTTAGAGAGGGTCAATTCGTCGTCGTCGTGCGCAAGGTTGGGCCTCATCCAATTTAAGGTGCTGCACAGAGCCCATATGACGGGGACTAGGATGAGTCGGTTCTTCGGGGGTGAGGACAGGTGTGTTAGGTGTTCGGGAAGCCCTGCGAACCATGTACATATGTTCTGGATGTGCCCAGCACTGGAAGAGTTCTGGGAGGGGGTGGCGGGGACGGTATCGAGAGTGGTGGGAACCAGGGTCAAACCAGGGTGGGGGCTAGCGATTTTTGGGGTTGGGGTGGAGCCAGGAGTACAGGAGGCAGGGGAGGCCGGAATATTGGCCTTTGCGTCCTTGGTAGCTCGGAGAAGGATCTTGATTCAGTGGAGGGACACAAGGCCACCAAGTGTTAACACCTGGTTAAACGACATGGCAAGCTTCATCCAATTGGAAAGAATCAAATTCGCCCTGAGAGGGTCGGTACAGGGGTTCTTCCGGCGGTGGCAGCCCTTCCTTGACTTTCTGGATCAGAGATAGGAACTGGAGGCCGAAACAGCAGCAACCCGGGGAGAAAGGGGGGGGGGGGGGAAGGGAGGGGGGGGGGATAGCAACGAAGGGAGCACGTCAGCGGGGGGTCGCGGGCAATGACTGCCCGAGGCCATCGGCAGAAAGGGAAAAACGGTTTGGTTGCTAGACTGGTAGCGCGGGGGGGGGGGAGGGTGGGGGGGGGTGCGCGCGGGGGAGGGCGTGGGGAGGATTTTCCAGGGGGATTTGTTGTGTTATAATTTAAAATGTAGTAGGGGTAAATGTTTGTATCGAAAAATTTCAATAAAAATTATTTAAAAAAAAAAAAGGGGTGCAGGTGGCAAGGAACTGGGGGACCCTCCACAAGTTGAACTTTTCCAGGCTGGTGGAACAGATGGAGGAGGAATTTAAGAGGTGGGACATGGTACCGCTGTCGCTGGCGGGGAGGGTGCAGTCAATCAAAATGACGGTCCTCCCAAGGTTCTTGTTTTTATTTCAGTGCTTGCCCATCTTCCTCCCTAGGGCCTTCTTCAAAAAGGTGACGAGTAGCATCATGAGCTACGTGTGGGCGCACGGCACCCCAAGGGTGAGGAGGGTCTTTTTGGAGCGGAGTAGGGACAGTGGAGGGCTGGCACTACCCAATCTCTCGGGGTATTACTGGGCGGCAAATGTGTCAATGGTGCGCAAGTGGATGATGGAAGGGGAGGGGGCAGCTTGGAAACGAATGGAGAGGGCGTCCTGTGGCAACACAAGCCTGGGGGCCCTAGTAACGGCACCATGGCCGCTCCCCCCCACGAGGTACACCACGAGCCCGGTGGTGGCGGCCACCCTCAAGATATGGGGGCAGTGGAGGCGACACAGGGGGGAAATGGGAGGTCTGTTGGCGGCGCCAATAAGAGGGAACCATAGATTCATCCCGGGGAACATCGACGGGGGATTTCAGAGCTGGCACAGGGTGGGCATACGGCAGCTGAAGGACCTGTTTATAGAGGGGAGGTTTGCGAGCCTGGGAGGGCTGGAGGAGAAGTTTGAGCTCCCCCCGGGAAACATGTTCAGATATTTACAAGTGAAGGCATTTGCTAGGCGGCAGGTGGAGGGGTTCCCCCTGCTCCCCAGTAAGGGGGCGAGTGATAGGGTGCTCTCGGGGGTCTGGGTCGGAGGGGGGAAGATATCAGACATCTACAAGATAATGCAGGAGGCGGAAGAAGCATCAGGGGAGGAGCTGAAAGCCAAGTGGGAAGGGGAGCTGGGAGAGCAGATAGAAGACGGGACGTGGGCGGATGCACTGGAGAAGGTCAATTCTTCCTCCTCGTGTGCGAGGCTGAGCCTCATTCAATTTAAGGTGCTGCATAGAGCTCACATAACGGGGACAAGGATGAGCCGGTTCTTTGGGAGTGAGGACAGGTGTGTCAGATGTCTGGGAAGCCCTGCGAACCATGTGCGTATGTTCTGGGCATGTCCGGTGCTGGAAGGGTTCTGGAAGGGGGTGGCAAGGACGGTGTCGAAGGTGGTGGGGTCCAGGGTCAAACCAGGATGGGGGCTTGCGATCTTTGGGGTCGGGGTAGAACCGGGGGTACAGGAGGCTAGGGAGGCCGGAATACTGGCCTTTGCGTCCCTAGTGGCTCGACGAAGGATATTAATTCAATGGAAGGACGCGAGGCCTCCAAGCGTTGAAACTTGGATTAACGATATGGCTAGCTATATTCAGCTAGAAAGGATCAAATTTGCCCTGAGAGGGTCGGTACAGGGATTCTCCAGGCGGTGGCAACCTTTCCTTGACTTTTTAGATCAGAGATAGGCGTTCGGGGTCGTGGCAGCAGCAACCCGGGGGGGGGGGGGGGGGGGGGGGGGAGGGGGGGGGAGGGGAGGGAGGGAGGGGGGGGAGGGGAGGGGGGGGCAGCAATGGTCGTGGGGGGACATGCACGACTGTAACGCGGGCAAGTCTGCTCGCTGCTCATGTCTGAAACTGTAGGCTGCCTTGTTTGTTAAGTTGTTGCTTGGGAGGGGGGGGGAGGACTGGTGCGCGCGAGAGGGCGGGCGAGGGAGGGATATTTGCCTAGAGGGATTGTGTTGTAAATTATTTAAAAATTAGTAGGGGTAAATGTTTGTATGGAAAAACTCTTTCAATAAAAATTATTTAAAAAAAAAAAAAGAAATACTAAGCAGATCTGGCAGCATCTTTGGAGATGCCTGAAATTGTTAAATTCAGTGTTGAGTCCAGAAGGCTGTAAAGTGCCTGATTGGAAGATGAGGTGCTGTTCCTTGTGTGGAGCTTCACCAGAACAATGGAGCAAACAGGCCAGGGGCAGAAATAAGTCCCCACAAGTTTAGAAGACTGAGGGGTGACCTAATTAATCCAATCATTTAAAAGGATAGATCAATTCAATTGGGTAGGTACAGAGAAATTAATTCTGTGGTGAAGGTATTCCAGAAAAAGTAAGCACAACCTTAAAATCAGAGCAAGGTTATTCAGGAGTAAAATCAAGAAGTGTTTTTTCTCACACAAAATATTCTTCCACCCAAATGTTGGACCACTTGAAATTTTTAAGACTCAGATCAGTAGATTGTTATTAGTCATGATGGGATTTGGATCAAAGGATCTTAATTGGCATTGAGCCACAGTTCAGCTATTATCTAATCGGTGGAATAGAATGGGCTCGAGTAGCTGATTTGCCTACTCCTATTCCCGTGTTCCCATGCTAAATCCTATGTTCCTATTTTAAATCCTAGTTTACCATCTGAGCTTCAATTCTCTTCAATCTCTTTTCAATTTTAATCCTGCGTGGCAAATCACTAAGATTTTCTTGAATTGGTGTAACACCACAGCAGCTGTAACAGCTGACCACGAACATGGAGACACTTGGCATCAGAGGCCACAAAATCACTATTTGTAAATTTTCTGTATGAACGCACAGCATATAGTGTGAAATTCTACTCTGTGCCTTTTCAATGGAGGTATTATCTGTGTTTTTTAAAAAATGAGATGGCACCTCAGTTAAAATGAAACAAATGCATTTGATTCCAGCCAAACATTGAAAAATTTCCAAAAGTTCAAGAGACAGAGCAACTTTTACCAACATCCAGCCACAAGCTTGAAATACTGAACACTGAAATGTTCATGAAAACTCACACGTCAATGTAAAAATAGTTTTTGTTTCAAATTTCTAATTCTAGCTGTGCCCACTTTTGAACAGCAATTTCAATCTGTCAGCAGGCTATAACCCTTCATTATTGAAAATATGACTTTTCAACTTTCAGCTAACTGGAAAATGTGCAATGTGATGTGAGACAGAACAAACTAAAAGCACAAGGTCTCCTTCCAAGGTAAAAGTGAAAAAGCAAACAAGATAGCCTCAGGAGAGTGTGAACAGAGAGACATGTTTCCGATAATTCAAAGATCCATTAAAATTCATCACTGTCCAGGGAAGGCAGTGATTAAAATGTAAAGTATTGGCTATTGAAGCAATGGTTGCCACATATACCCACCACTTGGAAGTGCACAATGGCTGAAGTATTTCAAGCCAGGTTTCCCAGCCAATTGAGAGAGATTGCAAGTGGCATAGGGAGTGTCAAGAAAGTTTCCGGTAGAAACCTGCTGACCTAAATCATAATGCTTAAAATCAAGGAAAATCGAGGATACTTAACTGCATATGCTTTTACATTTTTCATTGGACTCCCTTAGTTCTGTTATCCGTGTATGTCGTATTACTTTTTAAATTATTTTTTCTTCTGATTTAGTGGTTAATAGATCTGTTCTTTCTTTAACTGAAGAAAACCTTGGGCGGGATTCTCCCCTACCCGGTGGGGCGGGGGGTACAGGCGGGACGGAGTGGCGTGAACCACTCCGGCGTCGGGCCACCCCAGAGTGGTTCGTTGGCGCCCTGCCAGCCAGCGGGATAGGGGCTTGGCGCTACGGCAACCACCGCGAAGGGCCTCCGTGAGTCAACGCATGCGCGGCAGCACCAACACGTGCTGGCGTCAACCCCGCGCATGCGCAGGGGGATTCACTTCCGCACCAGAAATGGCGGATGACCACGGCCTCCGGTGCGGAAGGAATAGAGTTTCCCCACGGCACAGGCCCGCCAGCGGATCGGTGGGCCCCGACGGCCAGGCCACAGTGGAGGCAGCTCCTGGGCCAAGAACCCCGGTGCCCGCCCACGCCGCCAGGTCCCACCGGTAAGGGACCAACTCTAATTTACGCCGGCGGGACCGGCAGAGAATGGGCAGGACTTCGGCCCATCGCGAGCCGGAGAATCCGGACAGACCCAGGGCCCATTGAATCGCGCCGGACCCCGCCATTCTCTGAGGCTAGCGGCGCGACTCACGCCGGGCCGGGTTTTGGGGAGGACGGCGGGGGTGGGATTCACGCCGACCCCCAGCAATTCTCCCACCCGGCGGGGGGGGGGGGGGGGGGGGGGGGGGGGGGAGGGGTCGGAGAGTCCCGCCCCTTGTCTCTTTATTGCTCACTGCATTAATAGTTAAATACATTCTGATTCGTAAAAGACACATCCTCGGGAAAAAGAAACTTGAACCTTTGTATTTCCCAACCGAGGAGACTGAGTAGAGGGGCGCTGGTTCATTTCTTCTCAACTGATCATAACAAAATTGGGGACTTGTATCTGGGGTTTGTTCCCACAGACAGACAAACAAATTATACCACGGAAAGTAAACTATTCCTTCAAAAACAATTTAAAAACTGCAAAAGATTTTCTTGGACATATGACACTATATAGTGTTATAACATGTCAATGCTTTCATAGAGTAAAAGGAGAAAACTGGTGAAACGTTATGGGTACTGTCCTTGGAAGAATTAAAAGTTGTGGATAGGCACTTAGAGATAGAGGGTGCGATTCTCCCAGCCCCGCGCCGGGCTGGAGAATCGCTGCAACCGCGCCACGCCACCCCGATGCCGGCGCGCGATTCTCCGAGGTGTGGAGAATTGGTGCCATTTGCGCCTGCACGTTTGGCACGGCGGCGATCGCGGGCCGCTGTCAGCAGCCGGGCCGGCGATTCTCCGGCCCGGATGGGCTGAGCGGCCGCGCGGAAACTGCAGAGTCCCGCCGCCGCCGTTCGCCACAGTCGCTGCCGGTGGGAACTCTGCGTGAAGGGTCGGGTGGGGCGTGCTGTGGGGCGGGAAAAAGCGCTCCTTCACCGGGGGGCCTCCAATCACCAATCGGCGGGCCGGCCTCTCCCCACCCTGGGCCTACTTTGTTCCGCTTAGCAGTCCAGGGATACTGAGGGATACTGGGGCAGGTCAAACTCTACTGCTATGAAAACAGATCTTTCCAACACAAAGTGCAATAAGTGCCAAAATTTTGGTAACGGGCATTGAAGGAGGGTACATGCTCATCCCCTTATACTAGGCACACCCGGGGTGCAACCTTTATCACGACCAGTGACAGTGGGTGTTGTCTCGTTTGCCTGTGGATGGGGCCGACCTGCTACTCGGCAATGAGATCAAAAGGGACAGCATCCTGGGTAGTTTCAGAGAAGCTGGCCAAGGTCAGGGAGACAGTGCAACCGAAGGAGAAAGTGCCCGGTATTCTCCCTGACTGTGCTCACCCCGTCTAGGGGCAGGCAAACTCTGTCAGAGGAGGCCAAAGTGGCACTGCAGACAGACGGCCCGACTCTCTGGTTAGCTGGGACCTTTCTCGGAAATTTAGAGGAAGCCATGGCAGGCTGGGAAATTATACTCCCGAAAGCTGAGGGGCAGTCCAGACTGGCTGAAGAGGCTGGAGAAAGCCAGCAAGAATCTGTAAGAACACAGGGAACTGAGGGCGGTACGGACGTCATACGGTGGTGTGGGAGCAGGGGGACACAGAATCTGTAAAAATTGGAGTAGCTAAGGAAGCGTCTAAATAGTCCAAGGCCAATAAAACAGGTCAGATACAATCTGAGGGAGGTATGGTAACTAAGGAACGGTCATTTAAAGAGCCAAAGACAGACCAGCGGCAGTAAAAATTAAAACGAAAATCTGAGACAGTTAAAAGGGTTGTGGCTCGGCCAGCAAGAGTAACAGAGGTCCATGTAGAGATCTGTTTAGCAGACAGCTTCGTGGCAGATTTAAATGAGGGCCAGGGAGGTTCCCAAATAGACCAAAAAGCATGAGTATGATGCGTCATGTTATAATATACACAGTATATCATGGTGCAGACACACACACTGATGGACATACAGTAGGACCAATCAACACACACAACACCGCAGCCAATCACCAGTTAGAGCACACTCACTATAAAGACAGAGGGCATCAGTTTTCCTGCTCATTCGGGATGCAGCCTCTCAGAAGGACAGAGCTCACAGCTTGCAGCACAGATCTTCACCATGTGCTCAGTGCATAGACTGGTTAGGATAGGTGTAGGTCTTTAGTTTAATCTAACATAGTGTCGACCCACAGTGAAAGTATGTTCAACAGTTTCCAGCTTAATAAAATAGTGTTGTACTATTTCAAGTGTTGGTAGCCTGTATGTGCTACTGCTGAGGGAAACGCAGTCTCCACGGATCCATCACCTCACACATCACCTCACTCAGTTGAAAAACCACAGCGGAGTAGAACAGGAGATGGGGGCATCACGGTAGCATGGTGGTTAGCACAGTTGCTTCACAGCTCCAGGGTCCCAGGTTTGATTCCCGGCTAGGGTGACTGTGTGGAGTCTGCACGTTGTAATCGTGTGTGCATGGGTTTCCTCCGGGTGCTCCGGTTTCCTCTCACAGTCCAAAGGTGTACGGGTTAGGTGGGTTGGCTATGCTAAATTGCCTTTAGTGTCCAAAAAGGTTAATTGGGGTTACTGGGTTAAGGGGATGGGGTGGAGGAGATGTGTGCTTGAGTGGGGCGCTCTTTCCAAGGGCCGGTACAGACTCGATGGGCTGAATGGCCTCCTTCTGCACTGTAAATTCTATGAAATAAGCATCCACTAAGGGGTAATAGTGTTCCAATGGACATGAATCAGGCTAGGGGAACTTCCATTCCATAAACAAAAGAAAAAGAGCAAGAAGAACCAACTGTGAACAAAGACAATACTTGTAAAGATCACAAGAGGAATAGCAGTGAAACGCAAGCTGATTGAAAGGACATAATGGACAAAGTTATAAAATTTCCCACAAATGAAGTGCCAGATGCAAAACCAGAATCCCAACAGGAGGCAAAAGTCCGATTAGAGACCATTAACTTCCTTGAAATCAGATTTCTAAGAGTGCCTGGGTTGTGGCCAGTAAATTCACAAGTTCTGGAGGTCGACAGCGAGGGGTTAAAACTGATCCGAGCAAACCAGGCGAGTGATCTGAAAAATGTGCCCGTTAAAATCCTCTGCGCAAAACAGCTAGAAGGCAGGGCCAGTGAGAAGCACAGAATATTGAGCAGCTTGGCTGGTCCCAGCAATCCGGCAGCTAACAGCTCTATAAACCAACCAAACCCCTCAGACAATACTTAATCCGGAGTTACAGCAAGGAACCGGCACAGGGTTACTGGCAAATTTATCTATCATAAAAAAATGCAATTTCGGAACCCGAGTACCAGTCTAACCTTTTCAAATGAAGACAGATTTTGTTTGTAACCACCATCTGAAAAGGAAAAACAATGTGAGGATATGCTATCCAGGTGTCTAACACCAATTAGAGCATCAAGACCAGAATAGAGCAGAACGGTTGCAATTCAAGTGAGAGAGTGGATGGAAATTCATGTATTTGTCTTTGTTTGTAATTATTTTTATACCTTGTAATGAAACGCGAGTGAATTTCATTTCATTTCTTGCGATGCAAAGGTGTCACCAGGTCACCAGGTTTATTTTTGAAAACATGACTTTTCAACTTTCGACTAACTGGAAATTTTGTCATTTGAAATGAGAGGGAACAAACTGAAAGCACAAGGCCACCTTCCAAAGCAAAGGTGAAAAAGCAAACAAGACCCCCTCAGGGGAGTGTGAAGAGAGGGATATTTCCTATAGTTCAAAGATCCATCAAAATGCATTGTTGTCTGAAGGAAGAGATATTAAAATGCTAAGTGCTGGATATTGAAACAATGGCTGCCACAGACGTACCCACCGAGACTGCTTGGAAATACACAAGGGGTGAATAATAACAGGCCAGACCTTCAGCACAGGGAGTGTCAAAAAAGCTTTCAGCAGGGGAAACAGGTTGAAAAGCTGTGCTCACTCCCACTCTCTCTTTTGGAAAATTGTTTGTCACCGGGTTTGCTCAACCATCAGAAACCTACCAGAAAACTGAGAACTTGTAATAACTGCAACATCTTCTAGACCTGGCGTTTGCCCAGGAGGGTGCCCGAGCATGTCTCTCTCCCACTGGGGGCTGTACTTACCTGTCTGCCCCTGGCCAGTTCTCTTTGTCTGGTTCACAATGCTCGAGACCAGCTGTAAACGGAGTTAAATCTGAATTGTGGGGGGAAGATACAGCGGGGAAGTCCGCTGATGATATGGTAATGAGGTTTCCGTCCTTTCATTGTGTCATTGGTGAGGGTGCAGGGACAACAGAAACGGGAAATACGTCGGATTCTCCACACCCACCGGCGTTCCCACACACTGAAAACAGTGGCGGGGAATCCCAGTCAATGCTTACGCCCGTTTGCTAGTCGGCTTGTCTGTAAACTATTTATCTCAAATTGATGAATTTCACAAAGCTTGGTGCACAGATGGCCCAAGGAAGCACTGATTAGCTTTTGGTGATGATCTGAATC
The DNA here is from genome assembly GCF_902713615.1 of Scyliorhinus canicula. Lineage (NCBI taxonomy): Eukaryota > Metazoa > Chordata > Chondrichthyes > Carcharhiniformes > Scyliorhinidae > Scyliorhinus > Scyliorhinus canicula. Next base: position 32,873,645 of record NC_052157.1, read on the forward strand.
TGGATCCCGGAATTTTTAAAATCATCAGTTACCATTGGGATGTAGGGAAAATTTACTTTTATGATTAATAGAACCATGGAAAGGTTTGGTTCAGAAAGAGGCCATTCAGCACATCGTGTCCACACTGACCAAAAAGAGAAAGAGAAACTAGCCACTCATTTTAATCCCACTTTCCAACAACTGGTCTTTAGGCTTTCAGGTTTAGATGCGGATCCAGGTAGCTTTTAAATTAGTTAAGCATTCCGGCCGCAACCACCAATTCAGGCAGTGAATTCGATGCCCATCACCTTCTGAGTGAGAGCATTTTTCCTCATGTCCCATCTAAACCTTCTACTTAATCATCTTAAATCAGTGCATCCTGGTAATTGACTCCTCAGCGAGGAGCAATAAGTCTTTCCCGTCTGCCCTATCGAACATTACTTTGTACACCTCTGTTCTAAGGAAAACAACCCTAGCCTATCCAATCTCAGGCAACATTCTTGTAAATCTCATCTGCACTCTCTCCAGAGTAATTTTGTCCTTCCTTTCTCCTGAATACTTTCTTCATCTAGCTTGAAGTTGCTCCCAAACGCAGAATTTTTTTAGGACCAAAAAGGAATGTTGTGAAGACCCAGAAAAGCAAAGCCTTGTCTAAAGAAGCAAAGTCTTGTCCAAAGTTCCACAGGTTAGTTCCCGCTTGGAGACTTGGCTTTCGGCCCTTTCTGTCCAGTAAATGAGTGTTTTGGTGGGAAATAGAACAAAGCAATTGAAGCTTGTTGGGTTCTCCTCCAATGTGGCATGTCGGCGGGTTTTAATACAAGGCTTAAATCGAACAAAGCCCCAGCTCAAGATTTGGAAGACCCTTGTGGTGCAGGGAAGGGAAATATGGCAGGCCGCAACATGTCATTGTCATCCTCTCCATTACCAACGGAGAAGTTAAAGGAGTTCGTCGTTGGTGAATTTAAGAAGCTTCGGCAGCAGACGCAGGAAGACCTGCCAGGGCAATCAAAGCCGCAATAGCTCCTCCTCACGGGGCGTTGGATAGGGTGGAGCAGCGACTGGAGTTGCAGGGCTCGATGATTCAGGAGGTGGAGAAGGTGGTCTCGGATCACAGTGACCGGATTGTGTCTCTGGAGGAGACGCACATTGTTTTGAAGGCCTAGTTAGACGACCAGGAGAACTGATCTGGACGTCAACATCTAAGGATATTTGGACTGCTGGAAGGAGTCAAAGGTGTGTACGCCACTGAATATGCGGTGAAGGTGTTTGGGGAGGTGGTCATGGCGAGGGTTTACGACAAGCCCCCAGAGCTATATTGGGCCCACCGGTCACTGCGTCAGAAACAGAGAGCTGGGAATCTGCCAAGGGAGCTAATCATTCGGTTACATAAGTAATTGGAAAAGGAGCGGATTTTGAGGTGGCTGAAGTCAATTTGAGACTAGCTGGGAGGGTCACTCCACACACGTATACCAGAAGACTGGAGCTGACCTGGCAAAACATTAAGTGGGTTTCAACAAAACGGCACTCTTTAGGAGCAAAGTGAGATTCAGGATGCTGTACCCGGCAAAACTATGGGTCACGTTTAAGCACAAAGAACATTATTTTAATATGCTGGAGGAGGCAAACAACTTTGTGAGAAAAAATGGAGAATGGTTTGGGGAGGATTAGTGCTGCCAGTGTACAGTTTTAATGTCATTGTAACTTGAATGTTTGGAGATGCTATATGTTCATGTTTTGGTTCTTCACCAACATGTGAATGATGTTGGGATTACTTTGGGTCCTGTGTTTTTCTCTTGTTGGGAGTTTCGGGTATGGGGCTTTGTCAAGAGGAGATTTGGGTTTGTTCTTTCTGGTTTGCACTGGTTCGTATAGAGGAGTGGGGTGAAGGATAGTTTGGGATGTTTGAGTGGGGTTCTTTCTGTGCTTCTCTAAGTGGGGGTCACCATGCTGGCAGGGATGCTATTGAACAGTTGCAGCGGATAATCAGGGAGCGGAGCGGGAGGCGGTCAGGTTGGTGGGGGAGAGGCAGCGTGCTTGGGTTGGTTAGGTTCTCTTTGTTTGTGGGGGCGGAGTTTTGGGAGTTGGTTGGGCAGGTTAGTTGTTCGAAAGGAAGAGGGGGGAGGGTAGAATGCAGGTGACACAGATGTCTTTGTGGTTAGGTGTGGGAAAGGGCGGTGGTGGTAGCTATTTTGGGTGGGCCAAAAACCTCCCCAAGTTGGGAAGTCAGATCCTAATAGAGGGCAGGTTCCGAGAACCCTTGTTAGCATAACTACATGGAACATGAGGGAGTTAAATGGCCCGGTCAAAAAATCCAAAGTGTTTGCGCATTTGAAGAGCTTGAAAGCAGATGTTATCTTCTTGCAGGAGACGCACGTGAGGGTGAGGGATCAGATGAGACTCAGGAAGGGATAGATGGGGCAAACATTCCACTCAAGTTTTGATTCGAAGTCAAGAGGGATAGCGATCCTTTTTAACAAGAGAGTGGACTTTACAGCAGCTAGTACAGTGCTGGATCTGGAGGGGATGGTACATGATGGTGGGGGAGGTCTTGACAGGGGCACCAGTAGTCTTTATCAACATTTATGCTCCAACCTGGGATGACATGTATTTTATTAAGGAGGTGTTGGCAGCCATCTCGGACCTCAAACTCATCAACTGATCATGAGGGGAGATTTCAACTACATGTTGGACACAAGGACAGACAGATTGAGTCTGTAGCAACATTGGGGATGGCGAAATAATTGGTAGTCTTTATGGAACAGATGGGGTGTGGACCCGTGGAGGTTTAGGAATCCAGGAGAGAGGGAGTTTTCTTCTTCTCTCACATGCATTGGGTATACTCCCAAATAGACTTATTAATGGTGGGGAAATCGGTACTCCCGGGGATTGTGGGGGCGGAGTACACATTGATACTGGATCACGCACTACATGGATATGAGGCTAGAGACAGGGCTAGGCGAGCGCCCGCACGGCGCTCCTGGCGGACAAGATGTTTTGTGAGAAGGTAGCCTCGGCCATAGTGAGTCAAGTAGAGTTCAACCAAAATGGGGAGGTGTCGCCCACCACGTTAAGGGAGGCTCTGAAGGCAGTGATCAGACAGGAGGTAATTTCATATAAGGCCCACGGGGACAAGGGTGGGAGGATGGAAAGGCAGAGGTTGGTCGACTCTATTCTGGAAGTGGATCAGCAGTACTCTACAGCCCTGACAAAAGAGCTGTTAGCGGAGAGGTTGCAGGTAAGTGTTCGATTTGATGTCAACAGGGAAGGTGGTGAACCACTGGCATCACTCACGGGGAGCATTCTATGAGTATGGGGAGAAGACCAGCTGTCTATTTGCGCTCCAGCTGAGAAAACAGGTAGCTGCATAAGAAGTAGCCCAGGTTAGGGACCAAGGGGAGGGCTGGTGACAGCTCCAGACAAAGTTAATGGCGCATTTGAGGCATTTTATTGGGGGCTGTATAGGTCTGGGCCCCCCAACACAGGGCTTGGAGATGGAACAATTTTTAGACAGTCTGAACTTCCCGGTGGTGGTGGCGGGGCAGGGGTTGGATGCGCTGTTGGGGCCACAGGAGATAATGGAGTGCATTGGTTCTGTGCAATCAGGGAAGGCACCAAGGCCGGATGGTTTTCCGATGGAATTTTATAAGCAATATTCTGGATTACTGGCACCACATTTATTGGGGATGTAAAATGCCTGTTGCGGGGAGAATTGCCAGCCATGTTGGTCCAGGCGTCCATCTCCCTGATCCCAAAGAAGAAGGATCCAGTGCGGTGTGGGTCTTATAGGCCCATTTCTTTGCTGAACACAGGTATGAAGGTGATAGCAAAGGTCTTGGCGAGGTGTCTGGAGGGTTGTGAACCGGAGGTGGTCTCCGAGGACCAGACTGGCTTTGTTAAGGGGCAACAGTTGTCGACTAATATTGGGTCACTTTTGAATGTGGCCATGACCTCATATAGGCGGAAGGCGCCTGAAATAATCATCACTATGGGCACAGAGAAGGCTTTTCATCGAGTGACATGGAGGTATTTTTGAGGTCCTAGGATGATGTGGGTTTGGGCCATATAGCGAGTGTTAGGGCTACTGCGGTGAGCTCAGGATACGCCCGGCTGTACAGTGGCACGAGGCAGAGATGTCTGTTGTCCCTATTGTTGTTTGCGCTCGCTATTGAACCCTTAGCCATTGCACTTAGGTCGTCAAATGAATGAAAAGGTATTGGGGGGGGGGGGGGTATTCCTTTATGCGGGCGACCTGTTGCTGTACGTCCTGGACCCTCTATCATGAATGGGGAAGGTAATGGGACTGCGAAGGACGTTTGGATCCTTCTAAGGGTACAAACTTAACATGACCAAGAACAAAGTATTTCCGGTAAATTCCTGTCTCTCCCGAGCTTCCTCCCAAAGCATTTTCTGTCAGGGTGGATAAGCTAATCTCTGCCTTTGTGTGGGCAAGTAAGACACCCAGGATTGGAAAAATATTTTTACAGAGGGGACAGCGTATTGTGAGGCTGGAGTTACCAAATTTAATATTATACTACCGGGTGGCAAATGTAGAGAAGGTGAGGCCGTGGTTGGTGGAGCCGGGATCGGGGTGGGGGCAAATGGAGGAGGCTTCCTGTGTAGGGTCGTGTCTAGAGGCATTGGTTACTGCCCTGCTCCTGTTTTCCCTGGCCAGGTTTACAATGAGCTTGGTAGTAGTGGCATCCGGTAAACTTTGGAATCAGTTTAGGCCGCATTTGTGATTGGGGGACTTGTTGGTATTGTCGCCAATCTGCAGAAACCATAGATTTGCACCACTTCGGATAGGATTTGGAAGAGGGAGGGGATTGAGAGGATTAGGGATCTGTTTCTGGAGGGTAGGTTCGTGGGACTGGGGGAGTAGAAGGGAAAATACCAACTCAGGAGGGGAATGAATTTAGGTATATGCAGGTGCGGGACCTTGCTCGCGAAGAACTTGCTTCATTCCCCCAGTTGCCGTGTCATCCATTGATGGGTAGGTATTATTGTAGGATGAGCTGGGGGAATGGAAGCTCTCACATAAATATGGGTGGTTGCTGGTGCTTGGTACTGAAAGGAGGAGTCTGGAGTGAGATATTGTATCGGGTGAACTCGACTTCCTCTTGTGCCAGGCTGAGCCTGATACAATATACAGTTGTCCAGAGGGCTCTCATGACTAGAGCGCACATGAGTGGGTTCTTCCTGATGTGGAGCATAGGTGTGGGAGGTGTTTAAGGGGGCGGCAAACCACTCGCCAAAATTGGCCGGGTTCTCGGCCTCGGTCTTTGAGACCTTTTCGGTGATCATCGGGGTGAGGCAGAAGCCATGTCCATTGGTGCTGATTTTTGGGGTGTCGGATTTGCCGGAGCTTCCATCGGGGAAGGGGGCCGATGTTGTGGCCTTTGCCTCTCTGATTCCCCGTAGACGAATCCTACTTGGTTGGAGATCGGCGGAGCCACCAGGACTTCAGCGTTGTTAAGGGAGGTGGCAGAGTTCCAGCGGCTAGGGGGTCAGAGGAAGGGTTCCACTCAAGGTGAAGGCTGTTCATCTCTGTCTTTAAAGATTGGTTTGCCGCTGCCAATTAAGGGGGGGGGGGGGGGGATGGGACAGGGTCAAGTCCTTACCAGAAAAGCAAAATTCAATACTATACCATTTTGTAAAAGTCGTATACATTAAATTAAAGGGACCTGCACTGAGCTACACCTTCTACGCAGTTCTTGCCATTAAATTATGGGCTTGACTGTGTACACAAGATAGGCAAATGGCAATTAAGCAATGAGGCTTCTTTTTTTAGCTACTTAATTCACTATTAACATATGGGAGGGACGGAGATTAATTGAGAAGCACAAACAGAAATCATCTGCATAAAAATGCCATAATTATAGGAGGAAGAGAAGTGACGTTTTTCAGAACAATAAATGTCAGTTTTGTACCTAGCTCCATTTTGTGTTGTGCTGCAGGAGCGAAGGCATCAGTTTTCTTTCAGCATATCTAGCAGTGAATGGTTAATAGACTGTAATTCATTCTAAATATGTTATCTGGTTGGCTCAGAATTGGAGGAGGACTGCTGGTTTTGTTTTTGTCCTGTTCCTCTGACACCAGGGAGGAATACCTGGACTGCGCAGCTAATTAAAGCAGCCAAAAGTCATCCTACAGCTGTCGTGGAGCCTTATGTGGCTCACGAGACGCCAGCTGGACATCCCACAGTTAACCATTCATGCAATAACTGACAGCAAGTGCCTGCCTTATGCCATGCACCTTTTGATGTCCACTTTGCCAGGAATGCTAAAACTCAATTTGACTTTGACCTATGTATGATTGGAACACTCTCATTTTACAAATAAAGGCTCACTTTACTTTATTTAACAAGGTAATCGGGCATGAGGAGCCTCATTTGACTCACCTTAACTCAGCTAAACAGAAACACTCTACAAATTACCCTCTCACTTTGCAACATCCATTTGTTTATGGAATGATACTAGGCTTGTTTCAACCTCAACTAGTCCATCCAGGAGAACATTCCTTGTGCTGAAGTAATTACTTCTTGCACATGTTCCCAGGCATTTCAAACACCAATTATTTCCCACCCGCTTGGGTTTCCCTCGTCATTCTTTATAACATGAACCTTTAAGACGAGTAAGCAGCATTGTGACTCTTCTTTGTACTGCCTCCAAATTTTCTTGCAGGTCTTGACTCAGGAGTCAGTAAGTAATATGCAAGAGTGGAAATCCCAGTTGATTTGTTTATCCTTTTGGGCCGGGGGTGCCTGAGGTAAATGGAAATTCCCCACTATAACAGGAAGGCACGCGAGACATTTCCTGTTCAGTCAAGACCAGTACCACCCCATATTTTACCTCTATCTATTCAGCCATTCACAAAGCTTGTTCAAAAATGTTTAAATCACATTGAACAGGTGGACTGACAGGACCTCACAGAAGATCTCAATGTGAGAAATCGATCAACGTGATGCACAATCAGTGGACACGAAACGTAGGTGAAGTCCAAAACGAAAGACTTTAATTAGCAAGAAGTGAGCCCGGCAGCAGACGTACAGGAAAATGGCTGGCTGCCGGGGAACACGGGTTCGTATAGCCCGCCTCGTAGGCGGAGCTACCTTCCTCTTAGCCAATAGGGATAAGAGGCGCACGATACCTGGGCCAATGGGCAGCGAGTCCTCTGCACCAATGGCAGCTCACACTCCCAGGTACCGTAATACCCCTAGTCATACTACCACACAACGTACATAAATTCACTGGTATGGCCACGAGAATTATGAGGTTCCATTTTCTGGCTCCAATACCCTCCGTGCATTGGTTTCAAAGGGGTTTCGGGGACCAGGAAGAGGACAGAAACCTGTAACGCCACATATTCCGCCCTGTTGCAAATGACACACATTTCTGGATTGAAACAGGCAGAAGAAATTATATGCTTTATATATGATGTGAAAATGGTGCTGAAATGCTTTGTCTTTATGCCTACACACAAACCGTGCTTTCAAGCTATTCTTAAGCTGGCTTTTGATTACATTTGGGACAACCGCTAAGCAGAGATTTGGAGGTTTGGAATTAAAAATCGCAGATTCTGCTAATGTACAAATATATGCATATCCCAGACTAACATTTTCTACTGACCTACATTGATGCTTCAAATGCTGAAGGATTCAGAGATCTGATTCTCGCAATTGTTGCTATAGCCGTTAATCTCAGCACATGTGCGAACAAATTTAGGCCAGGAAATGAGGAAATAAATTGTATTGTATTGTACCGCACAGTGATACTAGGGGATGTATTTTATTAATGACGCCCGCCATTGACATTTCTGGGAATCTCTGTCCGCATTTCCTGGTGGTGAGGCAACTAATTAGTTGTCATTGGGGTTGACACCCCTTTAAAAGAACATCTGCCCGCCCCCAGGAGCTGCTAGTCAATCGGAGGGCTGACAGCTCAGCTGTTCCACCTGCAACAGTGGCAGCAGCTGGCCCCAAGCTTGGAAGAAGCTAAGTGGGGTTTGGGGGCACTGGGGCTAGTTAGGCAGGCCCCATGAGACTGGGTGGCAGGGGGTGGTTGGTGAGTGCAGGGTGCTGTGGCTGGGACCATTGTTGCTGGGTGGTGGGGATGTGCCATGGGGGAAGAGTGCCTGAATTGCAGGATCTCCCCATCCTGAGCTTGCAACGAGCCTTCCAAGCTTCACTGGGCAGTCTCCTCAGGTAGCGAAAGGCCGACCTGCTGCTGGTAAAATGCCGGGGCATCAGGAAGATGATGGAGACTCCACTGCCTGCCGACTACCGTCATTTTACAGTGCCTTTGTCTCCCAGCCCACCCTTATGACAGCTGGTAAAATCCAGCCCGAGTAGTGAATTTAGAGAAACAAGACAAGATTAAAATTATGGGCGCGATATATCAGCCTTGGTGGCACAAGCGGGCTGGTGAATTCTCATGAGATTCGCACGCTCAACGAGTATGGTGAGATTCAATGCAAGACGTTGTGACCTGGATCACGCCCTCACTGACAAATCTTTGGATAGTGGGGTATTTCTTGGTGCCACACCCCACTAAATGCGCCCGAAAGGGGTTCTGGGAATCATTACAGACTTTCTATGGATGGTAATACGGAAAAAGTTGAGTTAACCAAGATAATAACCAAATGGCAAATGAAGGTGTGAAAAAGACTTCAGCTCACTGCACAGACCAAATAAACATTTGAAGTTATTTACAACAAGTATTCAGTAAGGATTCAGCCTCAAAAGACCTGCATTGTAATACATACATCAACTGATGTTCAGTGAATTGTAAAAGGAAGTATTCTGGTCTTGAGAACAACAATGATTTGATTCCTTTGACTCATTTTGATGCTCAGGTGGTTTAAAAAAGATAGTTTTATCACAGTACTTCGAGAGGAGATTTACAAAAAACATAAAATAAAGCACGAATTTTGACACAATGAGACCGAGAAGATGGTGCAAGATTCAGTGCTCGGAGACCATGGGTTGAATCACGGCAACCGATAGGCCCAGGTTTGCGCTCTCTGTCCCTATGGGTCTAGGCGGCTCATGTGGCCTGCGAAGGATCGTCCCTTAAAGGGGCCACACTGTCATCTTCCTTCCCACTTAAGTTCCATTACAGTTATTCTTAATTACAAAAGCTCTTCTATTTAACTATGTACAGTCAAACAGAATTCTCAGTACAGGAGCCAATGGGCAAAGTTCATAAGGTCTGTCTATCCGGGGACTTTCGTACTCTTGCAGAGCACTGCTCTTAAATTCTCTGCCTTGGCTAATAAATGCAAGTATGTACCTTCCTAACCACTTTATCCATCTGCCCTGCTACCTTAAGGGATCGATGTACATGCACACCAAGGTCTCTCTGATCCTTGGTGCTTCCCAGGGCCCCGCCTTTCATCATACATTCCCTTGCACCATTGACACTCTGTCCATTCACATTAGGTAATGAGCTACTTAACTAGCAGTCTTTAATGGGAATATTGGTGGATGCAGAAGAAAAATCCCATGTATTTTTTCGTGGTAAGGGGGGTGAACTTTTGTGGGCCAGAAGGGACAAAATACCTCCTAGCGGGCTGTAGAAAATGACTGCAGCTGGCTCAACTTACCGTTCCACCTCCACCGCACCCCCCCCCCCCCCCACCCAACCCCCCACATACACACTACCCTTTGTAATCAGTTCATCCCCTCCCCTGCCACACCGATTTCCCGTCCTCTCACCACCGATGAGCTGAAGTGGGATGGAGGCCTGCAAGGCACATGCAGTACAAAAGCAGGATTAAAAGCCTGAGGCCTGAAAATGGTTCAAGCCTCCCTGAGCTGGCTTTGCACAGGTGGTGTCGCTGCTCCGCTGATTCCCCATCTCTTTTGAGTCAAAGTCAAATATGGAAGCGCATGAATGTTTGGACTGGCAGAAAATAGTTGACAGAGTTTACTCTGCACTAGATCTGTCAGTGAAATAAGTTCCTTTTGTCTTGATGGACTTGGTGTTGTGATTAAAGAAAAATTGCTCTGGCAACGAAACTCAAATATGCCTTATTTTCAGTTCTTGCGTGTAATTAGAAAATTGTAAAATAAAGGAATATTCAATGAGGCATATATATTAACTTCATCCTCAAACTTGTAAGAACAATGTGATAAAAATCTCACATGAATTGAACATTCGAAGATTATCTCATAAAGGTATGGCAACACATCGCAAACAATGAAAATTGTAACCAGGAACTTACAAGTGAAATGTTTCATTCCAGATTGGGTTGAGATTGCCAAAAATGGTTTTTGTTCTCCTTTTGGTTTTACCCACTTGTACTGTGACATATGGATCACTCGAGCCAGTCTTGTCCTTTGCTTGTAAACCCTGAGCACGGAGCACTGTATGCACAAAGGAAAGCTTGGGATGTTTAATAAATAACTTCAATCGAGACATGTTAACATTTAATCATGGATAATTTTATGAGAGCATCTGTTCCACCGTTCACTCATGCTGACATAACGTCTGTTTGGAAGTTAGGATAAAGTCATTGGTTCTCACAACGCTGAGTCCCTCTGAAAGGCCATTTGGATTCAAGATAGGACAATATCACTGCTCCACCAATCTTCCAACCTGTGCTCTCCGAGTTCAACATCAGTGAATTTACTCCATAAAGCATATTTGCTGCATTGTGTTTGTTCTGACAGAATAGTTATTTTGCCTCAAGCTATTTCATTGTATGTGAAGGCCTTTGAGTAATTCCAGAGAGATGCTATTCAGGGATCTATAGGGTGAGAATTTACCATCGTTTTGGAGTTGGGTTGGGCAGCGGGAGGGCGCGTAAAATACCAGGGGAAGGTGTTGAGAAGGAAGCCTGTTGTCTCTTGCCTCTACAGATGGACCATGGCGGCAATGGCTGCTCTCATCCCCCACCCCTCTCTGATCACCGGGGCCTGCCTGCCTGGCCCCAGCACAGTAAGAAAGAAAAACTTACCCTGCAGTCAAAAGTGACCTCTCTTTCGTCATATAGCCTCAGCCGTGGCTACCTCCAATGGCGCTGCCGCTAAGGCAGTACCTCTGCTGGCCCTTTGGGCCAGGCAGATCTGGGAGATGGGTCACCATCCTCAATTGGATGGTGGTCCTAGTAATAGATTCTTAAAAGACATCCAGAGTCCCACTTCCACGTAGAGGGCAGTGTTCGACGGGTCTAGCTTTCTTGGGCAGCATGGTAGCACAGTGGGTAGCACTGTTGCTTCACATCACCAGGGTCGCAGGTTTGATTCATGGCTTGGGTCACTGCCTGTGCGGAGTCTGCATGTTCTCTCCGTATCTGCGTTTGTTTCCTCCGGGTGCTCCAGTTTCCTCCCACAAGTCCCGAAAGATGTGCTTGTTAGGTGAATTCGACATTCTGAATTCTCCCTCTGTGTACCCGAACAGGCACCGAAATGTGGCGACTAGGGTCTTTTCACAGTAACTTCATTGCAGTGTTAATGTAAGCCTACTTGTGACAATAAAGATTATTATTATTATTACAGCCTTGTCACTGGGACTTCTTGCCTGGCTAGGTCAAGCTAATCTCAGTGAGATGTTAGGATGGGCGCAGCAATTTCCCTGGGTGAAGGAGGAGAAAATTGTCCAGGATTTCTGCTGTGCAATTCAGCCCATAAAGTCTATTCCTATTAATCCAATGCCATTTACTGCTCAGAAAAAAAACACTTATCCAGCAAATTAAGCAATTTAAATAAATTACCACTGATTTCAATTCAAACTAACTTACTTTGAAGAAAGAGACCAAATGAAAATGTTCCACATGTCATCCTTTTCCACTGTCAATTAGCTTTTTAAAAATCCCTTTTCTTTAACATTGTTTGTGTGAGTTTTTCTACCAACTAATAGCTACTATTTCAAATGAGACTTTCAGGGAACGGAATAAAATAATAGCTGTTTCCTCAAACTAATACTGCTCTGCTTTCAATGTAAAGTTGATGTACACAGTGATGAAAAGTCCAAGTAAAATTTCAGCAAAATGTAAAATTGGTGGTCATTTTAATATATTTTGAAAATGATGCATAAAAACAGATTATTCTCTTGGCAAATCTTCCCTTTGCTTCTTGTGAAGGTAAGAAAACCTTACTTGTTTACTGCCTACTCTCCAGCACTTCATTTAAGTAGCTATTTGGGGTTGTGTGTGAGCTGTGGTATTAGCAGGCCGTTTTACCACAGTGTATGATAGCTGACAGGAGTTCGTGTGGTGCTGTGGGTAGTGTCCGCGCCTCTGAGCCAGTAGCTCCGGGCTCGAGTCCCACCCCAGGACTTGATGGCCAAGGAAGGTGCGTTCATAACCCGGCCAAACAGGTTGAGTGTGTCAACCTGCAAATCCTTCCAAATACACCAATGGCTGGCGATAAGAGCGGGAGAAACTCCTGGTCAGTCAGATTTAATGTGCAGTAGCGCCCCTCAAGCTATAAGTCCCTGGCGACAGACTAGCGACCTGTTCCGGGAATTACTAGTTATGGAAAGAGTCTGCATTAGTGCATCACCAGGTGCAGGAAGAGAATTGGATTAGATGATAGCTGACCCCAATCCTGCCCTCGCCCTATGACCAGACACAGTTCAATTAGGAATCACTGCACAACACTGTGTAAGGATCCGCCTATTTAAACCTGGTTTCCTTCATGTATTCCCTTTGTCTTTCTGTTAATCTTTGCTATTATACTTTTTGGTGCCGGGACAGTTGATGAGATTTATGCCTTTCAGATGGGCTACACTTTTAATTTTTAAAATTAAACCCCCAGCATATGCGCTATGTGGTTTGGCCTCTGGAGACCCCCATTATCAGTGCTATTTGGTCCGACTCAGTGGAGGATGTTCCAGAATGTTCTGCCGAACTGAGATGGACTCCATTTTGTAGAGAAATGCACACTTCTTCTTTTGATATCGGCCTGAAGAGACACAGTTGATCTCTTTTTCTCCTGATGAACACTCTTTTGATTATTAAGTTTGAAGAGGCAGTTTATCTCTTTCTCTGCCTGGTGATTTAGAGAGCATTCTACAGCCTGCAGGTTCTGGTTGAAGACATTAGGAGATCACTGGCTACAAAGACCGCTACGTCGGCAGCAAACAACCATCTCATATTTCTAAACCCCTGCTATTTATTATGATAGCTAGGAATGTTTGCTATGTAAAACCACCTTCCATTCCTGCTCCCTTTATTCCTAGCGGAATAATTCACTCGTCATAGAATCTCATAGAATCCCTACAGTGCAGAAGGATGCCATTTGGCCTCTCGTGTCTGCACCAACCCTTCGAATGAGCACCCTACCCTTGTCCACTCTCATGTTCGCTCCTATCCCCATAACCTAACCTGCACACTAAGGGGAAATTTATCATGACCAATCCACCTCTTACATCTTTGGACTGTGGGAGGAAATCAGAGCCGCCAGAGGAAACCCACAAACCTGGGAAGAATATACAAACTCCACACAGGTAGTGACCCAAGGCCGGAATTGAACACGGGTTCCTGGCACTGTGAGTCAGCAGTGTTAACCACTGTGCCATCGGAGAATCAGGTCCTGATAAAAACCATTTGAAAAGCAATGAGTCTAACTAAATAGAAATCTTTTGGTAAACATTTGTAACACTAAGTTTAACTGTGCAAATGTAATCTTGTGTGTTTAAGTATTCTTTTCTTTTGTTAATAAATGTTTTTACTACAATATTTTAAATCTCTCAAAGTGGAATTGCAAATTTTACTCTCGACTTCGGTGTACATACTTTCTCATAACAAAATACAAATTCCAAATTGCTCTGATAGCATGATCAAGTTTCCTTTTGGGATTTGGTTAGCTCAGAAATTACTACCTGCCATATCATAACAAGAGTTAAACAGGACATAAGGGGCAGATTCTCTGACCCCCCCCGTCGGGCTGGAGAATCACCGGGGAGGCGGCATGAACCCGCCCCCGCCGGCTGCTGAATTCTGCGGCACCAAGGTTTTGGCGGGGGCGGGAATCGCGCCGCACCGGTCGGCGGCTGCTAGCAGCGCCCCCCCCCCCCCCCCCCCGGCGATTCTCCAGACCGTGATGGGCTGAGCAGCCGACCGTTTTAGGCCAGTCCCGCCGGCGTAAATTAGACCTGGTACTTACCGGCGGGACCTGCCTCTGCGGGCGGCCTCCATGGTCCTCGGGGGGAGCGCGGGGGGATCTGGCCCCAGGGGTTGCCCCTACGGTTTCCTGGCCCGTGATTGGGGCCCATCGATCCGCGGGCGGGTCTGTGCCATGGGGCATTCTTTCCCTCCGCTCCGGCTGCTGTGGACCTCCGCCATGGCCGGTGCAGAGACGAACACCCCTGCGCATGTGCTGGGATGATGCCAGCACACGTTGGCGCTCCTGCACATGTGCCTACTCGCGCCAGCCAGCGGAGGCCCTTTGGCGCCAGTTGGCGCAGCGCCAAGCCCCTTCCGCGCCGGTTGGCGCGGCGCCAACCCCGCTGGCACTGGCCTGATTCTGCACCTTCGGGGCGGCCTGACGCCAGAGTGGTTCATGCCACTCCTCGGTGCCGGCACCGCCTGCCCCGCCAGGTAGGAGAGAATTCTGTCCGAGGAATCTGCAAAGGGATATATATATATATATATATATAGGTTAAATGAGCGTGCAAGAAATAGGCAGAAGGAGTATAATGTTGGAAGATCTGTACTTGGCAACTTTGGCATGAAGAATAGAAAAGAAGTAGAGAAAATGGAAAGAGTTTGCAGAACTCTGCAGTACAGATCAATTAGGGTGTCCTGGTACATGGATCGCAAATAGTTAATATCCAGGTACAGGAAGTGACTAGGAAGGCAGATGAAATATTGCCTTTTTTTGCAAGGGGAATGCGAGATGGGAAGTTTTACGACAGTTGTACAGGACAGTGGTGAGACCACACATGGAGTACAAGGTTTTCTCCTTAAGAAAGAATATAATTGCATTCGATGCAACCCAGAAAAGATTCACCCGATTGATTCCCGAGATGAAGGGATTAATTTATGAGGGAAGGTTGGACAGGTTGGGCCTGCATCTATTGAAGTTTAGAGGAATGAGAATTGACCATTATGGATGGCACATAGATTAATTGAAATGCAACTGTCTTTATGAAGACAGTAAATAAAATCAACATCAGATCATTTTTGGTGATTTACTCAATCATATATTTCTCTAATTTAGTTAAATAATACATGGCTCTAAAAATAAGATAGATTCTGTCAGTGAGATTTTCCAGGAGACATGGGGCTTCTTAAAATACATTTCTGCATGCTGGAGATTATGTTCAAACAGCTGTGATAGCTTTGATAGGCAAACAGATAGATATGGTGCTCAAGGATTTGGATGAGAAACAAATACTACCAGATACATCACAGGACAATCTTGTTACGGGTTGCTGGAGATGTCAACACAGCATGGGCAAGCAGGGCATAGGATGTCAGTCAGTGATGCACATTGCCAAATCGTCATCTGTTTTGTGCAGTGCCAGGCTAACATGAAAAAGCTTCATTTCAATACTGGCATCAATAATATATTTAATCATTAACACATGCAACTGTTAAAATGGTCATAATGAACAGACTGCGATATGTCAGCCATTTAAAATGGGATCACACTGTGCAGTTTTCTTGTCCATTTGACCTTTGTGGAGCAGAAAGCTTCACCTCAGACACATTCTTAAAGGGGCAAACACATGTCTTAAAATCATGCCATCTTTTAAAGTATGATTTTGTTCTTTTGGCACTTGCACTGTATTGTTTATAGTTTGGTGGTTTTCTATGTGGATGTGTGCGTGTGTGTTTGCATGCGCGTCTGTATGTGTGTGCGTGCTATTTACATAGATAAAAGAAAATCACTGCAGATGCTGGATTCTGAAACAAAAACAAAAAATACTGGACAACCTCAGCAGATTTGACAGCATCTGTGGAGAGAAAAGGAAGCTAATGTTTCAGTCTGGATGATTGTCAAAGCTAGGGAGAACTGGAAATGGGGTCAGATTTATACTGTAGTGGGGGGGGGGGGGGGCAGGAGCGGTGGCATTGGATAGGGGCCAGTGTGAGCTGGAAATTGACAAAGAACATGTGCCACTACCAGCACCCTTCTTAGCCTTAATCACCCCATTTACATTCCTTTTGTCTTCTGTCCTCGACATTTTGTCAATTTCCACCTTTTGCTGGCCCCCATTCAGCCCCACCACTCCATGCCCCTCCACTACAGTATAAATCTGACTCCATTTCTAGCTGTAACAGAGTCATCCAGACTCTAAACGTTAGCTTCCTTTTCCCTTTATAGATGCTCTCAGACCTGTTGAGATTGCCCAGTATTTTCTGTTTTTGTTATTTACGTGTTTGTCTTCCCCATTACGATTGCCTTTGCAGAATTCATTAAATCCCAGCTTGCAGTTTATGCAGTTGCAGAAACTTACATCACCTCATAGTTCCATCATACTTCATTCATGTTGTAAGACATGGAAATCAACATTAATTAGACCTGGGCCGGGATTTTCCCCTACCCGGCACAGCATGGGGGTCCCGGCGTAGCGGAGTGACCAACGGGAGTTTGCTTATCTACGAAGAGAAAGGGCCTAGCAACCTTCCCTTTAGCTCCTAATGGTTGAGACATCTAACAATCTTGGGTACCCAAACGAAGGATACACATCCTTTGTCAAAGACAGTGTGGAGAGGTGAGAGTCATGTGATGTGGGCCTCTGACTTGTGGAATCAGTCATATTGCCTTTCTTAACTACAAAATCTCAGTCTGTGGTTATACAGTAGTCCCCCGTTATAACGCGGGTGTTCGGGTCCAAGACAGCCACCCGCGTTGTAACCGAGCCGCGGATATCCAAGATGGCGGATATCGAAATGAATGAACGAGAGGAAACATCGCTGACTATGCTGAACATTGCTGAATGGAAGGGCGTTTTAAATAAGAAACAGCAAAGTTCGTTCAAGTCTTAAATCAAGTTTTAAATTTATTAAAATATATACAATAATATACAGTATACATACAATAATATACTTAAAATTGTACTTACAAGCATATTTTTAAAAATCATTTAAAAAAGTCTGTGAGTTTCCTCTGGCACATCCCCTTCCTCATCTTGACTTGTGCTTGTCTCTGGAGGTTCTTCAGGTGTAGGATGTATATCGGGTCGAAGTCTTGCTGCTCTGTGTATGCTATGAGCCACTTCAGGTGCGTGATGGTATCCGAGTGGCTCTTTGCCACTGTGGGCTAGGGTTCTTCTTCTTCTTCTGCCTCCTCTTGGGTGACCTGGTCGATGATCTCCTCCTCTGTGAATGTTTCTGCGGGTGCCATGTCGTCCTCTGCTGCTGACCACCTGTCCACCCAATCCTGGAGTGTTAGGTTCTCATCCAGTTGGTCCTCTAGCCTCTCCTCAGCTGCCCTGATCTCTGCTTCAGTAAAGCCTACGAAATCCTCTTCATCCGGGTAATGTTGGGGTCGTGGGAGTGCTGCTCCTAGGGCCTTGTTCCAGCAGTTGGCGATGGTCTTCTCTGTCACAGCTCCCCAGGCCTTCCCTGCCAGATAACAGGCATCCTTGATGGTGATGGCTTTCAGGTAATCTGGGACAGTGAGAGGAGAGTCTATCATTTCCAGGATCAGTTCCTTTTTGTACACAGACTTGAAGGTCTGAATGATGCCAGCATCACATGGCTGGATCTTGCTGGTGGTGTTCTTTGGGAGATAGAGCACTTGGATCTGCCCATCCCTGGTCTTGAGAACATCTCCCTGAGGGTGGGCTGAGCAGTTGTCCAGTAGGAGTGTGGCCTTCTGCGGTAAGTTGCGGGCTCTAAGGTGGTCCCTGACACTGGGTACGAAGAACTTGAAGAACCACTCCTCAAATAAGGAAGCTGTCATCCAGGCTTTGCCAGAGTTCCAGTAGGTAATGGGTAGGTTCTCCATGTTGATGTGGTGAAAGCATCTAGGAGACTTGAATTTGCCCACAATCAATGGCTTCAGCTTGTGTGTTCCCGTGGCATTGCTGGCAAACAGGATGGTGAGCCTGTTCTTGGCTTGCTTACCCCAGAGTCTTGTGGGCATCATCCTTGACAGCTAGGGTCTTGTCAGGCAGCATCTTCCAGTAAAGCCCTGACTCATCTGCATTGTAGAGTTGCTCTGGGGTCAGCTCCTCTTGCACCATGTAGTTCTTGAGGATGTCGGGAAAGGCTGCTGCGGCTCCTGAGTCGGCGGATCTCTGTTCACCACTGATGGTAACTGCACCTATCCCATGTCTTTTCTGGAACCGATGGAGCCAACCCTTGCTGGCTACGAAATTGCTGTCCTCTGGGTGGAGCTGGTGATGGAACTTCTCAGCCTGAGTCCTGATGATAGGTCCAGATAGGGGGGTGCCACCAGACTGTTCCTGGACAAACCAGGTGAATACAGCCTTCTCTAAGTTACTGTCACTAGCGTTCCTTGCCTTTTTCCTGCTAAGCCCTTCACTCTGAGAAACTGTCCCAACATATGCTCTTAAATTGGGCTCATCTTTCACCCACCCACGGAGGGTTGACTCTGGTACACCAGTCTCTCTGGATAATTTTGCCTTCGTTTCCCCGTTTCGAAGCCGGTCTATCAAATGTATCTTTTGACTCACTGAGTAAGACTTGCGCTTAAACATTTTGAACGACAGCAACTGAACTCGAAGATACCTGCACTGGAAAAGGTATCCCTTTTATGGCTGTGTAACTGGGCTAATCGGTCGCGGCTACTCATCGCGTCTAATCGTTCTACAGTACAGTGATCATCGCTGCTAATCGGTCTAATCATCGCGGGTAATAATCGCTGCTAATCGGTCTAATCATCGCGGGTAATCATCGCTGCTAATCGGTCTAATCATCGCGGCTAAAAAAGGTGCTGTTTCAAAAAGAGTTTAAAATGAGTCAAGTAAGTTGGGGTCCATAAGCCCCCCCGCCGTATATTGCGAACCGCGGTATTGCGGGGCGCATTATAACGGGGGACTACTGTATAACTAACAGCCTTACAGACAAAGAGCTCTGGCCCAGGTTGGACACCTAGCCCCACCTACATTGCTTTTGCTGGAAACTGTACCATCACCAACAGGACTGACTCATCTCTACATGCATATATCATTCTGTAAAGTCAATGTACTGGCAAAGTGAATTATCCCGCATTGGTTTTCAGCTCACTGACCTCAGTGAAGGAATACCTCATTGGACATTGAGTCTGGACTCTGGAATCCACATAAAACAATATTTCTTTTCTCTGTAGTCTCTACCTTGTAAATCTTCTGTTTCTCTTCTGTCGCTCTTTTACTGTATCAATGCAAAGGAGGCAGCTTCGAGACCATCCTCCCACATTTTGATTATGTGCAAATGAACTAACGCTCTAAGTTCATCCCCTTTCAATACTATTATGGGGTTATTTATAGAAAAATGGAAACCATGGGGTTGGGAAAGACACAACTGCTTATAAAGGGGGGAAATCAAAATACCTTTCTGTGTATGTATGGATTATGAAAGGAGAAATTAGTGCTTTTTAAAATTACCACCACCTTCCCTGTCCGTAACACTTACTCCACCAGCTTGTCAGTAAAATTACCATGTTTGGAGGCCGGCGAACATTAACCATACACAATTCATGTCCAGCAGAAACAATGTAATTATTAATTTAACTGGATGTACCGGTTTTATTTATCACGGCTGAAAACTGCCACAGCATAAATATATTCTGAACAATTGGTATGAGTGAGATTGCCTCAGTGATATAACTTATTCTTAGGGAGTAAATGGATTTGCTTAGGAAATATATTCTCTGGCAACCTAACCTGTTATGTTGATCTTTGCTGACCATTTGGACGTTCCGTCCAATACACTCTGTTTTGCTGTTTTCAAATGTTGCGCATAGTCTTCTTTCGACACTTTAAACTGCTCTTGGATCAGCTCAAAAATCTCTGGCTTGTTTCTCTCCCTGATTTTCATCCTTTCCTTCATGGCTGTGATGATGTTTTGTGTTTTGTCTTCTGCTCCATGTTTTGAGCTTTTCTCAGCTGCTCCTGCAATTGGAGATGTGAAACCAGTTGGTCATTTAGAATTTTAAATGAGCTGGATTTGTGAATTAAAAGCCTCCAAAAAAGGACTCTGGTGGTACAATCTGTGTCAATTAATATTAATTTCTCTGAAACTGAATTACAAACAGCTAGACCATCATGCCGTTCAATTACATTCAGAGAGAAAACCAAAATATCTTTTAAAATTAGGAACCTCAAAAACAAACTCACAAGAAAAAAATAACAAAATCCTTCGTAACTGATGGGACAACTTGGTATTTTTCTTTATTCTTTCATGGGATGTGGGCGTCGCTGGCAAGGCAAGACTTTTTTTTGCCCAGATCTAATTACCTTTGAACTGAACGGCAGTTAAGAGTCAACCATGTTGCTATGAGTTTGGAGTCACATGTGGGTCAGACCAGGTAAAGACACCAGATTTCCGTCCCTAAAGGACGTAGGTGAAGCAGATGGGTTTTTGCAACAATCGACAATGGTTTCATGGTCATGGTTAATCTTTTAATTCCAGATTTTTATTCAATTCAAATTTCACCATCTGCTGTGGTGGGATCTGAACTCGGATCCCCAGAGCAGTACCCTGGGTCTCTGGATTACTTGTCCAGTGACAATATCACTACCTCACAGCCTGCCCTCAGATTGCTCCAGCAACATGATGAATCTATTGACATTTTAATAGATAGTAAAGTTAGGACCAGTCAAGATGCTAATCCATGGATAGATTTCCCATCAAAGTTGCTAAATTAAATGGATAATTTGGCTTAAAGGTATTTTCTAAATTTCTTGGAACCTAGTTTAAAATTCATGATAAAATGCTGACCCACTTTCTAAACCATTATTTGCTTCCCTTTAATGTCTGTGTGGCTTGTGGGCACACTATTTTAATAAGGTATTCAATATCTATCCCTTATCTTAAAGCTGGAAGTATATAGTAAGACAAAAGGAATTTATATTGGGATTACAGCTGAGATAAAGAATTGACAGGGATGTAGAGAAGGAATGGGGAGAGGGTGTGACCAGGAAGAATCAATTTGGTGAATTGGGACTGTGAGCTGGATTGAGGGAGTGACTTGAGAAAAGGCAAGAAGCCATCATACAGGATTGGGGTGGGTGTGCTAGTGTCTTGAATGCTCAATGGGAATGTAGTCTGGACTTTGGAGGCATCTGATGGCAGGAGAGAGTGGAGGATTTGGACTGGCATTACTTACTCATGGACTGGTGAGTTTGGAACCACCTGGATGTGGAGAACTATTGTCTGGGAGTTGTCAGAGGAGTGGAAGCACTCAAGACATTTGAATGTACGCGGATATTATAGATCAGTAAAAGCTTGCGTGAGTTGGGGGTTACATTTTGTGATGTCAGAGAGTGGCTGGGAGCACAGGAGACTGGGATATGGGGACAGTAAGTCTAATCAGAATGTAGACTGAGGACAGATGTTCTGGCTGGAGGATGACTGGATTGTGGAAATAGTGAGGAAAGAAATCAAGATGAAACAATCAGGGAGTTTTTGAATCATTGATGTGTACGGTGGATGTACTGAGTGGGAATGAGTAGAACCTGAGCGTAATCCAATATGTTATTTCAGTGCATGACTGAATAGAATAGTGTTGCATTGTTGAGGTCCTTTGAGTGAGACAATATTACCTCCATTTTGATGAATAAGGTTGTGACTACTGCCAAGCAACCCCTCTGCCTCTGAAAACTATTTTTTACAAGTGTTGAGTCTCATTCCTCCGAATTTTAACCATATACATCTAAGTTTTGTTTCTGTCTTAGACCTCTTGCTCTCTTAATTCCATCTTTATTTCACTCTTTTTATTTTGCTTTCCACATATGACTTTGCAGGGAAAGAAATATTCTAGCTTGCAATTCTGGATTTGGACCCTGCGGTCTCAGTGAAAAATTTTCAATCTGAATGTTTGAAGAGATACATTGTTGCATGGCCTGTTCACACAGATCTCAGATCTCCTGCATAATAACCGTCAGCTCTGGCTTGAATACCCACGGAGTGTCAATGGATAGCTATAAGCAAAATGAAAGGTAAGTGCCATTCATTCACCGCAAAATCTGGCCTATTCTTCTTCTCCCACTTGATTTCCCTCTCTCAAAACATAAGACACAATATTTGTCAGCAGAAAATACTCACGTTGTAAACAGTCAGCGTTTAGAAGGTCTTGACACTTTTCATGGCATTTGACACCACACTCCGTACAACGCATGCCTTGTCTGGCTATGCCCCAAAGCAGCCCCTCGCATTCATAGCAGTAGGTAGGAGTGGTTGCTGTCCAAACCTCAAAGTTATGTGGAGTAGTTGATGATATTGGGTAGATTAAGGCCTGCAATGTCTTCTTATAAACATGTGATTTCTGTTAAAAGTAGGATCAAGATATATCTAAATTAGCGATTTTAAAGCACTGCATTTAAAGCTCTAACCAAATGTGGCTAAATGGCATTTATCACAGCATTCCATTCTCTAACTGGTTCAATAAAATTGGAAATGCATTAACGTAGTTAATACTGAAAGTGCCTGATTCTGCATCACTCTCGATAAGTAATCTTTTTGCATTCCTCTTGTCAATTGATTCATCCAAATATTTCAATTTTGATTTAGTTAAATGTACTGTTGGAGATATATTTAGAATACATGTATAGTAATATACTTTGTAAAGCAAACATGTGGCTGAATGGAAAATAGCTGTTTGGACAGCAAATAGAAACATGGTAGGATTTGTCAATATAGTTCTTGAATGCTCAAGATGCTTCAATTACCAGAGGAACATGTACGGTTTTGTATTTATAAAAACACAATACAGAGTATTTCTCCGAAATATTAAGTATATATGTCACCATATGTCTGTGGTGTTCAGCTTTGAATTGGTGAATTGTAATTTTATGTACACACTCATATTTCCTGTGATATTGCTCTTGGCTAGCCTGGGTCTGAAGTGCAGCTGAGAGATTTGATTTCTAATCTAGCCTGTCACATCAAGGTCACTGCTCAGGTATTCTCTGTGGGAAGCCAGCTGTAATCTGCTTTAACTCTTGGGGTGTATTAGGGGTTGGTACATGGCTAGTAACTGTAATTCTCCAACTATGATGAAATGACCGGCTTTTGAAAAAAATGAGAAATGTTTTGCGTTTGAAACAAGCATTAAAGTGTGGTGTGTCAAATCTGTTAGCCATGTATTGGTGTTGAAAAATGGACTGATATTGAAAACTGTGATTGCTCAAATCTTTGTCATGCTTTTTAGTCAAAGTTTAACATTGAAAATGCCTACGTGAACATGTAGGCCATAATCCCTGTATGTAAACAATTGTCTGTAACAAAATAGTTAGGTGGTCAGGTCTGTGGGTGCAAAACCAAGTGTAAGGTGACTGTACCAGATGCTCACCTTTATGTGTGCATGTATATAATGCATGAAAACTATTCATCAGCTGATGTTCACGTCACAGGCAAGATACTAGTAAAGAAACACACTTACCAATTCTTCATTGTTTATTGAAGTCCTGTTGACCATGGTTAAAGATATACCGGCTTTTCGGGCAGCAAGAGTCTGTTGAGGAAGGTAAAATCATAGAATTTACAGTGCAGAAGGAGGCCATCCGCCCTATCGAGTCTGCACCAGCCCTTGGAAAGTGCACCCCACTTAAGCCCACACTTCCAACTTATTCCCGTAACCCAATCTAACCTTTTTGGACACGAATGGCAATTTAGCATAGCCAATCCACCTAACCTGCACACCTTTGGCCTATGGAAGGAAACCGGAGCACCCAGAGGAAACCCACACAGCCATGCAGACTCCGCACAGACGGTGACCCAAGCCGGGAATTGAACCTGGGACCCTGGAGCAGTGAAGCAACTGTGCTAACCACTATGCTATCGTGCTGCCCATGCTGCCCAAATGGTAAGTGTGAGAAGACATTTAATAGAAG
The DNA here is from genome assembly GCF_902713615.1 of Scyliorhinus canicula. NCBI lineage: Eukaryota > Metazoa > Chordata > Chondrichthyes > Carcharhiniformes > Scyliorhinidae > Scyliorhinus > Scyliorhinus canicula. The sequence goes on from NC_052157.1 coordinate 32,897,578, forward strand.
ACTTCAGGTAGCTAATGGATGTATAATCTACATTTGTGTAATTCAATATCTGAATTTATGTGTTGTTACTCTCAAAACATACCCTGAAGGTTATGCTAAATGCATCAATGCAGTTCTAGACAATGATTAACTTGGAATAAATGGACGATCCAAGAATCAATGGATCCTACCAATGTTCATAATAATGAGCCCCCCTCCATCCAAACCCCCACCACCACCTTCATCAATGGCCTTAGAGACTTTGTACTTCATGCGCTGTTGGAGTTTATAATCACAGACCTCTGGCTGTTGGATATTCATTGAGACGTTCCCTCTCCTTGCTCTCCACAAAAAGATAACAATAAAAGAAAGCGATCAAAATATTCCAAATACAGCAAGGGCCATTATTAAAGCAGGACTGTGAAAAAGTGTTTGGCTTCCTCTTGGCAACTGTCAACAGTGAGATGTTTGTAATCAGGAGGTCACTGTGCAGGGAATCATAGGCATCGGCCTTCATCTCATCAGCTAATGGTGCAGTACATTGCAGAATCCCTTGAGTGAGGTATTCGGAAAGTGACCTTCAATCCAAGGTTGAGTAATTCTACTCTATACCAGACTGCTGATATCACTGACAGCACAAAATGCTTATTTAGTCTGTTTTTTTATTAACGAAAGGTACTATGGTCAATGTAGTTGGCTCTTTAAAACAAACAGTCCTAAATCCTTTAAAGGACTTGGAGTCTCAAAACTAAACACATATAAAATAAGGGACAATGCATGCATATTCTTGGAGAACATTAGCAATACATAGCGTTCTGGGTTGGATTTTCATGGCTTCAATCAGGACCAAACAGAGTAGGCATGGAGAAAAATGAACATTGAGAGCGACAGCCAGAATTCCTGCCTCCGCTTAAGCCCTCACCATTTTTGTGACGGCAAGGGAGAGACCAGGCCCGGAACCACCCAGTTCCTATGAAGGAGGGAAGCAACAGTGTTTTGGACTCATTGATAAATCTTTAAATCATGTGAATGTATAAATAAGGAGCAGGAGGAGGGACTGATGTTTAGTAACACCCAGTTTCTACACAAGCCGCACAGAGGCATGAACTATGGGTTGGAAGGGGTAAGAGTTCAACACATAAGTAAAATGGTTTTGCCTCCTTTGCAGTTCAGCAGGAAATGTTCAGTAAAGTGAGGCATTACAGTGCTGTGATGAGAAAATGTAACTATCCGGTAAACACATCAGCATTTCCCAACCTGGGTTCCGTCGGAGACATCTTGGGGTTCCACAGTCAGCCTTTCTAAATATAAAAAAAGTTGTATTTCCAGCTTGATCTATCAGAGATGATTTTTACACTGCGTTGGCTACTGATAGCACCCTAGTCAGTCTATCAGCAGCCAATGCACTGAGAAGTCGACCCCTGATTAGCAGAGCTAGAAATAGCAGCAAATACAATATTGGAAGTCTCAGGCAAGGCCGAGAGCAAAGCCGACCGATGGTGGAGCGAGCAGGGGAGCAAGGTAGGCCATGAGATGGGAGGGGAAGCAGCCTTGGAGATAGGAGGGGAGGCAGCCTCGGAGGGAGGAGAGGAGGCAGCCTCGGCAGGAGGTGGGGAAGCAGCCTTGGAGGGAGGAGGGGAAGCAGCCTCGGAGGGAGGAGGGGAAGCAGCCTCGGCGGGAGGAGGGGAAGCAGCCTTGGAGGGAGGAGGGGAAGCAGCCTCGGAGGGAGGAGGGGAAGCAGCCTTGGAGGGAGATGGGGAAGCAGCCTTGGAGGGAGGAAGGGAAGCAGCCTCGGAGGGAGGAGGGGAAGCAGCCTCAGCGGGAGGAGGAGAAACAGCCTCGGAGGGAGGAGGGGAGCGGTGTTGGAGGGAGGAGGGGACACAGCCTTGGAGGGAGGAGGGGAAGCTGTCTCGGAGGGAGGAGGGGAAGCAGCCTCGGCGGGGAGGAGGAGAAGCAGCGTCGGAGGGAGGAGGGGAGCGGTGTCGGAGGGAGGAGGGGACACAGCCTCGGAGGGAGGAGGGGAAGCTGTCTCGGAGGGAGGAGAGGAAGCTGCCTCGGAGGGAGGAGGGGAAGCAGCCTCGGAGGGAGGAGAGGAAGCTGCCACGGAGGGAGGAGGGGAAGCTGCCTTGGAGGGAGGAGGGGAAGCTGCCTCGGAGGGAGGAGGGGAGTGGTGTCGGAGGGAGGAGGGGAAGCAGCCTCGGAGGGAGGAGGGGAAGCAGCTTTGGAGGGAGGAGGGGAAGCGGCCTTGGAGGGAGGAGGGGAAGCAGCCTCGGCGGGAGGAGGAGAAGCAGCCTCGGAGGGAGGAGAGGAAGCTGCCTCGGAGGGAGGAGGGGAAGCTGCCTTAGAGGGAGGAGGTGAAGCTGCCTCGGAGGGAGGAGGGGAGTGGTGTCGGAGGGAGGAGGGGAAGCAGCCTCGGAGGGAGGAGGGGAAGCAGCTTCGGAGGGAGGAGGGGAAGCGGCCTTGGAGGGAGGAGGGGAAGCAGCCTCGGAGGGAGGAGGGAAGCAGCTTCGGAGGGAGGACGGGAAGCAGCCTCGGAGGGAGGAGGGGAAGCGGCCTCGGAGGGAGGCGGGAAGCTGCCTCGGAGGGAGTAGAAGAAGCGGCCTCGGAGGGCAAAAGGGGAAACGGTCTCGGAGGGAGGAGGGGAGCGGTGTCGGAGGATATGAGGGGAAACGGTCTCGGAGGGCGGGAAGGGAAGCAGCCAGAGAAATGGTGGGAGCGGTGAGCGTGGGAATGTGCACGTGTGTAGAGAGAACAAGGTGGGACTGCATTGGTGTGTGTGAGAGAGAGGAGAAAAGGTGAGATTGCAAGTGTGCGTGAGAGAGAAGAAGAGGTGATAGTGAGAGTGTGTGTGTGAGAGAGAGAAATTAATGTGTGAGAGGGAGAGTTGATAGTGTGAATGTGTAGCTGTGTGAACAAAGGTGGAAGTTCGAATGTATGTGAGAGTGAAGAAGAGCTGAGAGTGTGAGTGTGTGTGAAAGAGAGAGAGAAGTGTGAATGTGTGTGTGCGAGAGAGGGAGAGGTGAGAATGTTTCGCGGGGTTCTGCCAGTGCTCTTGAGAGGTCAGTAGGGTTCCAGAGCTGGACAGTTTAGGGAAATGCTCTGCTTGATTATTACTTCTGAAATGGGTAAGCTGTCAGACATGAAAATCCAGCTCTCTACACTTGGGCGAATACTCAACACTGACGAGATTCAGACTTTTCAGATGCTGGGAACGTTTATTGGCAAATTAAAGCTCCAGGACACCAGACACAGAAAGCAGGCAAAACCATTAACTTTTATTCAGAAATTTAACGTTTGATTTTTTTTTAGTGTGCGTGTGTTGGGACTAAAAAGTGCTATTTAGAAATGATCTTATTCAACAGTATTGAAATTTAGATAAGGCAATTTTCCTCTTTCACCATGTGTGTGCTTCCGAAACCCCTCAAATGCTGCACCTTACATTATGTTAAGGGGCTGGGAAAATTGAGTGCAAACAGCACAATTTAATTTGACTGTAAATTCCAACATTTGTATAAAGCAGGGTTCCGAAACTGTGGGTCAGTGAAATCCAGTCATGTCGCAGGGTGAGATTTTGGGGTTGTAAGCTCGCAGGCAGCAATGGTAGGCACGGTTTTGAGTTTGGACGCTGAGATTTGGCAGCTGTGAGGTCCCTTTAGATTTTGGTGTTCTGTCGGTGGATGCAGCTTAATGGAGGCCCACTTGTTGCCACAATCACAGCCTGTGGGTCTTCCCTTTTCTCAACAGACCCCACACAACAGTTTTCCCCCCCACCCCAACGACCCTAAAATCTCCCAATTTTCACATTAAGTCTGAAGAATTAAAATAGTCTCATGTTATGAAATGAAAATCGCTTATTGTCACAAGTAGGCTTCAAATGAAGTTACTGTGAAAAGCCCCGAGTCGCCACATTCCGGTGCCTGTTCGGAGAAGCTGGTACGGGAATGCTGGTTAGCAAATGATTTGGGAAGTACCGGTGTAAAGCACAAGCCAAACTGATGAAAATTCAGGCTGGTTCTTTTTTGCAAAACATATAATCAGTTTGTTTTGAGTATTTACATTATTCGTCAAAACCTATCATATTGCACAGGTACAGCGTTGAACAGAATTACTGTAATTCCACGGTGTGTAATTGCACACCATAATGTGTAAGAATGCAAGCTTGGAAAACATAGTAAAAATGAAGGTTGTGGATTCCTACACAGAAATACTGTGGAACATTTACTGAATGGCTGGGGAACGCAGCTAAAGGATCACCTTGAAACAAAAAGTGCAGCTGTGTTCAGGAAGAAGAGTAACTATTCCGAAATGTTTGGCACTTCATGGCTGTCAACCCACAACTCTGCCCCGCTGAAGAAAATACTACTGATTTATTTTAAAATCAGGGGCGGAATTATCCGGAATATTGATTATGGGGGTGATCTCCGTTATGCCCAAACGGCTGCGCGGTGCTGCCAGTAGATGCCAGGAGATCCCTCTTCCGGGATCTAGCCAGCTCACCACGCCTTGTGAGATCGCGTTGGATCTCACAAGACAATTCTGTCCATTGTGGGCGGATCACGTTTTCGCAAATCTGCGTATTAGAGTGAGATAGCTCGTCTCATTTTAATATGCTCTCCTACGATCTACCCAAGGAGTTGAAATCTAACCCCTTCGCCCTGGAGACCTTGGGTAAGTGCCGTTCAGTGCTGGTCCTCGCAAATGGGGACCAGATGGAACGGCACTCGTCGGGTTTTTTCCAGATATTGGAGGCCCCCAGGTGCTTGCCCTATGGGCAGGGTGGAACCCTGGCACTGCTGGTGCAATACAATTACTTTGGCAGTGCCAGCCTGGCACCCTGGCAGTGCCACCTGGGTGCCAGCCAGACACTGTTAAGGTGCCAAGCTGGCATTTTTCCTATGACGGGGACCTGACCCGAGGGTGCCCTGTATGGGTGTAGTGGGACCTGAGGGCCCCCTTATAGGTGAGTTGGGGCTTGGGAGGGGGTTCAGGGGTCACGTCAGGGGGCCGAGAGATCGGGCGCCATTTAAAGTTGGCATCCTGATCTCCTCTTGCACTGAGGAGTCCCGATGAGCGGAGCTCCTCAGTGCAGGAAATTGGACTAAGTGCGGCCTTTGTCGGGGAGTCCCCTGCGGAGTCCTCGAATCTACCCGAATGGGAACAGAGTCCCGCTCAATAGCGTAGGGTTTCTCAACGCTCCGAGTGCTGGGTAACACTCGGCTAAACGTGCTCAGTCCTCAACCCAGGGGCCCTCAGGCACCTCATAAGCCCCGGCGTTATCATCACAACTGGTTTCTGATTTTGACAACCAGTAGGGAAACGCATTGTTATGACGTTACGCCGCTAGGGGGGCATGGGGCTGGAAGATACAGCATAAAGCTGTTTCATTATATTCTGATTTATTGAAATTAATGGAAATCAGATTCACTCCCTTTCACGGCCGGCAGGGGTCGATGAAGTACTCAAACCGAGATCTCATCGGCGCAAATCCCGTTATGGTCCTCGTGAAATTTAGCAGTCATACTGGAATTTGTGTGTGCGTCAAAGGGTCCTGAAAAATTGCGTCCCAGATCTCAGAACAATGACTAAAATAAAAATCATTTGAAACTTCAGCTCAATTAATCACAATTTATTTTGTGAATATTTAATCATTGAAGTCTGTACATTTTTACATTGGTTCAGTAAGGATTCCCAATCATTAGGTGTTTCCTACACTTCTGCTTCATTCTGCAGCACCTCATACACTCTCCAAACTGATGTGAAATGAAGCTAGGTGACATTACAGTTGCCCAATTTTCATTGAGAGGTAGATAGATGGTAAAGCCCCTGGATGGTTCAGAGGATGAGGTACGGTATCATTACCACTTTCGGGATGCTGCCTCACTCTCAGATTTTACTGGGGGTGGGGAGGGAGTGCTAACGAGGAAGAAAAGGAAACCATGATAGTGCCTGTTGAACCATCACCAGTGGAGTAACTTAAGTATCTATTTGAGTATAAGACAATATTAGTGTTTGTACTGTTTGGCCTTGTATATATATTTTACTGGTTTAATAAATAGATAAGGGCCTGGCACACACATGTTAATTTGGGACAGATTAATGTACCGCTCACACAGTGATGCAAGAAGTCAATGACCCAATCTCGAGTCAGTGTGGTGTTGAGCAGAGCTGTGTGAAGAGCTGGACATGGAGATAGCTCCTCGACACAACCCTTTCTTTTACTGTGTATAGGTATATAGTTGCAATTAGTTAAGGAAAACCTGCTGTTAACCTACTGAAGACTACGTAAACATCTTTTTTTTTTCAATTTTAAAATTGAGAGTACTCAATTAATTTTTTCCAATTAAGGGACCAATTTAGCGTGGCCAATCCACCTAGCCTGCTCATTTTTGGATTGTGGGGGCGACACCCACGCAAACACGGGGAGAATGTGCAAACTCCACACGGACAGTGACCCAGAGCCGAGATCGTTTTGTAGACATTTTTAAGAGACTCTGTTCTGTATCCAACATTCACCACTTTAAAATAACTGAATTTACCTTACTGCTTCAATGGCATCATCAACTTCAACCACTAAGTCATAAATTTGATTGTGAAAGCCAGCCAGTCAGTCAGCGAATCCAGGGACCAGTAATTCAAATTGTGAGGCACGCAGTTCAGTTTAATAGAATAACTATACAAATAGTTCTGCAACCCTGCTCTTTTCCCACAACCTTATCAATTTTCAATGGGCACACAGCCATTTGATTTTATTTTAATTTACAAAGAGAAGTTACTGGGTTTTCAGTGGTTAGTGCAAGTTAGAGGCAAATGTTAGATATATGGCCATCTGTCATTTACACCTGACAGCATTTTATGATGATGAGTAGAAGAAGCCATTCATTTACTTTCAAACAGGAATTATAATCCTTGTCCCGTTTAATTTTTAAATACGTAGCTGAAGGCCTGTAGTAAAATCACAACAAGAGCGGTGGTTTGGTGACCCTCAAATAATTGCGGGTGTTACCTGGACCAGAAGAGGTTATTACAATTACTGCGACCAACACTTTTAGGGTAGCACACTATATGTAATTTATATTTTGCAAAACACTTACCATAGCCTGGTTAATCCAAGAAGCAAGTGAAAGAAATTATATTTAGTTGTTAGTTGCAACTAGAGCCAATGAAACTAAAATATCTAAGTACACATCAGTGAATTTTTTATACAGGTATCAATTCTGCACAGGAAACATGCAAATACAATGACAATGTCTAAATGTGATCAGAGTACTTTGATTGTCATATCAGCAGGAAGACTAAGGGTGGAAAATTCCAGCCCTCCCTGCCGATGGGATCTCCCATTCCCGTTGAAGTCCACATCTGCCATGGGTCCCCCGATAACGGCGTGATCGCCATCAACTTCAACGGGACTGGAAGACCCCGCTGGCTGCTGATGTGGAGTTTCCTCTGCTACAGGAAAACCTGCCACTTGGGAGGGGGGGTTGCTAAAGAATTCCGCCTTAAGAATCCATTATCCACAACGATTTTCTAATTTTTCCCAGGCCAGGGAGGGGACACGAAATGAGGGACAAGTCAATCAGTACCATCCTCATCCACCTTCCAGTTCCTTGCTGGTTACTGAAACTTACAGGTCATAGCCTCGCAATAAATTACCCTTCACGGGATGTGTGGCATGAGAAGATAACATGATTCCAAAAAGTGGGTACTTGAAAACAGGGAAATAAGACTTCCTTTTCCTTCAATGAAATTGCTTTCCTTCGATTTAACTTGTCATCTCTGAGCAGGCAACTTTTTTTTATCTCAAATGAAAAATAATTTTTGAATGAATCCAAACCATAATCCAAGATCTAACTCACCAAATCCCGGACGATAGGCATTGTCTTCTTTCGACGCAAATCTGGCATACTGTCAATGCCATATAACTCACTTCCAGCCCTGTAACAAATTGTACAGGTTAGTCACGTGGTTTGTATATTAAGAATTAGAAAGCTACAATGGTATAGATTTTGACAATAATTGAGGGACGTATCAAGATCCTACCATCTGACTTCTTCTGAACCCCATGTTGAATTTACTAGGCATGAACATATGCCTGTATGTTTTATGTATATTGGGTACACTGCGTTAACCAAGTGATAGACAGCAATCATTGTCTACTGCTCTTTTTGTTTTTGTCACTTTCTTATCCGCTGTCTCCCCTTTTGTAATTTCCTAATGGGAAGACATTTACCCCTTGCTGCAGATGGGGCATTGAGTGCCAGAGACCCTATAGTATTGATGGGCAACCTAGGCTAGCAGGTGGGCCACATGAGCGGCCCTCCAGATTGAAATCAAGCTTGTTCGCTAACAACATGAACCAAATTAAATACATTTGATACACGTCAAATATTTCACGAGTTATAGAAATGCTGAAATCATTTAGATATTAATAGAAATCTTATCAACTTCAAATGGTAAAAACAAAAGAAATATTTACACTTTGGAAGCAGTGGGAGTGCACGGCTCTCGGTCAATGGTGTGGCCAATCAGCATTGCACCTCACTTCACTTGCCCTTTCTTTACGTGTGCGTCGCTTCAGCTATACCGGTTGGAATAAAGCTACGCAGATAGAAATCAGTGCAATTTGGCAATCCTTAATGTGGGCAACAGTCAACAAAATGTCTTGTGGGTCGCACTCAGAGCCTAGATGGGCAGCATATGGTCCCTGGGCTCTAGGTTGCCAGCACTGCCCTATATTTATCTTACATTTTTACAGCATCCAGATCTTGGCAGTAACCATCAATGTGCTGTTCAATTGCAAACAGACTTCCAGCAGGGGTTTTAGGATCATGGTCAGTGTGGGTACCCTGTCCATTTCTCTAATCCAGGATTGTTGAGGCAATATACAGTGCTCCTATTGCAACTCTGGTTCAAACCATCCATTGAATCTCTTGGGCTATATGATTTGATTAATCTGCTCATTTTCTTTTCTTTATAAACACTGGCAAACAAGAAGATATTCTTGATACAAGAAGAATTCCAGCGATTTGTATTCATGGACCAGATGGTAGCTGAAATGGCAGAATACTCTGAACAAAGTACTTCAACATCAAGTGAAAGCATGAAATGACACTTCAAACCATATAGAATATCTCTGCACACAAACCCCAAAAGATAAATCTGGATTATGTTCATGTATTTTTTGTTTCTCATCTACCTCCATAATATCCATTCAAATGGTGCAAGATATAAAAATCATACCGAGCAGAATAGATTCGTCAATACTGGACCTTTATTCAAAACAAAACTATCTGTTCTATTCATGGTTTCACTTCCATCGTTCTGCCTGGATATCTATTCTAAGTGTTGGTCACAAACTGTATGAAGAGCAACTTCCTACTATCAGACTTCAGGGGCGGAATTCTCCGACCCCCCGCAGGGTCGGGGAATTTCCCGGAGTCGGCGTAAATCCCGCCCCTGCCGTGGCCGGAATTCTCCGCCACCCGGGAATCGGCGGGAGCGGGAAAATTGCCCCGCCGATCGGCGTGCCCCCCGCGGCGATTCTCCGGCCCGCGATGGGCCCTAGTCCCGCCGCTGACAGGCCTCTCCCATCGGCGGGAATTGGAGCACCTCTGGTGCCGGCGGGATTGGCGGCGCGAGCGGGCCCCCGAGGTCCTGGGGGGGGCGTGGGGCGATCGGACCCCGGGGGGTGCCCCCACGGTGGCCTGCCATTTCAGGCGGAAGAGACCCCTCCCTGCCGTGCATGCGCCAGTGGTGACATCAGCGGCCGCTGACGCACCGGCGCATGCGCGGACCGGCGAATGCCTTTCAGCCAGCCCCGATGTCGGGCGGCGGGCGCCAGAGGCCGTTGGGGCCGGTTTTGGCGCCAGTCAGCGTGGCGGAAACCACTCCGGCGCGGGCCTCGCCCCTAAAGTTGCGGAGAATTCCGCACCTTTGGGGAGGCCCGATGCCGGAGTGGTTTTACGCCACTCCGCTACGCCGGGACCCCCCGCCCCACCGGGTAGGGGAGAATCCCGGCCCAGAATACCATTTATTAGCTTGAACTTGCGTCCTTGTGTCCCATTTCCCCCCGTTGAACATTGTGATACATAATTTCATTGAAGTTGTTTCCACATTTACCTCCATAACTTTGGCAGAATGTGAAGGAAACCCTAGTCTGTGCAGAAAATGGGTCACAACGATCCCAGATCAGACCCCAACAGAGGCGAGGATACTGGACCAAAACCCCAATATTTTAGTTTATTTGTAAAACTGTGTGGAAAAAATTTACCACTCCAGTAGTGATTGCATGAAGAAATAGGGCTTGGGTATCTTTAAAACAAAACTTTATTCTAAATACAACATTAAAATTTTCAACCTCACACACAAAAATAACAGTTTACAATTACTCCATAAATACTACTACTCAATATCCCATTAAATAACAAGAAAAGAAACATACAGCTCACAATCTATCTTACTGTGGGAGAATTGTGGATTGAGTATCAGGCAGATCAGAATTCAACTCCTCTCACTATAGTTTATCCACAAAACTACCTCTCTAAAGTTTTTCAAAATGTGTCTCTGCATTCCTTGGCTCCACCCAGCAATGACCTCATCTCCCCAAGCTAAACTGAAAAACAAATCATCTCTGCAGGCTGTAAAGCACATGGGGCGGGATTCTCCAATAATGGGGCTATGTCCCCACTCCCGCGAGAAAAGGGGCGCGAACCACTCCGGCGTCACCGGTCCCCAATATTGAGAAATGTTCCCCTTCCGAGGGGGCTAGGTCGGCGCCAGAGTGGTCCCCGCAGCTCCAGCTGGCGCAGAATGGCCGGCGCGAGTTCATGCATGCGTGGAACGGCTGGCGTGATTCCGCGCATGCGCGTGGGTTCCCTTCTCCACGCCGGAAGGGAGCCCTACAGAGGCCCGGCATGGAGGAACATAGGCCCCCACGGAATCAGCCCGCCCGCCCATCGGTAGGCCCCGATCACATGGGTTGGATCCCCCATCACCCCCCTCCAGGACGGCCCCCGCAGACACACCTTCCAGGTCCTGCCGTGTGGGACCTGAGTAACCCATGCCGGCGGGACTCGGCCGAACCCAGCGGCCACTCGGCCTGTCGGGGCCCTGAGAATTGCTTGGGGGGGGGGCTTTCAACATCCCCCGACCGGCGCAGCGGTAATCCTGCGGGCACCCGAGAATCGGCAGGGGGGAATCATTAAGCATGCATCAGGGCGTGATTCTCGCCTCCCCCCCCCCCCCGGGGGATTTTCCGACCCAGCGTGGGGTTGGAGAATCCCGGCCATTAACTCCCCAGGACCTCCCCAGTCAAACCAGTCCATTAGCCCAGACTGAAAAACACATTCTGTTGTAAATTGTAATTTCTGGCTGCTAAAGGCAGCCAGGCCCTGCAAAACAGAATTATTTAAACCACAATATGACCTCTGCATTCAAACACACTCTAACCCCAGGCTTTTTACCCTTACATTGTCCAATACTTAGAATCCAATATTCCTACAGTTTTTCAGTTGTCACAGGTTACAGTGGAGGAGTGAGGCAGTTCTAATGAAACTTCTGGATTAAAATTTCCACGTCACTTAATATCTTATGTCCCTTGATAGGTTTGTCTCTCAGACAACACCTTTCCAGGCTGAGAATCATAACTCTATCCAGCCTTTCCTCATTAACTCAGTCCAACAACACCAAGGTTCATCCTTGTGGCTCTTCTCCACCCTCTCCAGCACTATGTTTCCCTGTTTCTTGGTAACCAGGACAGAACATCACATAATACTCACGTCATGGTCTGATTAGAGCACAGTACAGTTTGATCACAACTTCTTCTGTCTTGTATTCCACTGTTTGTTTTTATTTGCTCATAGGATGTGAGTATCACTGGCTAGGCCAGCATTTATTGCCCATCCATAATTAGACTTGAGAAGGCGGTGGTCTGCTGCCTTCTTGAAAAACTGCAATCCATGTATTCTAGATATGCCCACAGTGATGTTAGGGAAGGAGTTCCAAGAATTTGATCCATTAACAGTGAAAGAACAGCAATATATTTTCAAGTCAGGGGAGTGTGTGACTTGATGTGGAACTTGAAGGTGGTGGTGTTCCCATGTATCTGCTTCTATGGGGAACAGGCCATGGGTTTGGAACATAAGAAATAGGAGCAGGAGTAGGCCATTCAGTCCTTTGAGTCAACTCCACCATTCAATTACATCATGACTGATCTTCTACTTCAACACCATTCTGCATGATTCCTGTATCACTTGATGTTTTTAATATGTAGAAATCTATTTATCTCAGCCTTGAACATACACAATGACTGAGCCTCTACAGCCCTCTGGAGCAGGGAATTCCAAAGGTTCACCACTGTCTGACTGAAGAAATTCCTCCTCATCTTGGTCCTAACTGGCCTGCCCCTTATCCTGAGACTGTGTCCATTGGTTCTAGACATCCCAGCCAAGGAGTTCCAAGAATTTGATCCTCCCTGCATCTACTCTGTTGAGCCCTGAAAGAATTGTGTATGTTTGAATGAAATCACCTCTCATTCTTCTCAACTCCAGAGAATAACAGCCCAGCCTAGATGCTGTTAAAGGAGACTTGGTGAGCTCTGAGCAGTGCATCTTGTAGATGCTACACACTGCTGCCACTGTATATCAGTGGTGGAGGGAGTGAATGTTTGTGGAGCAAGCTGCTTTGTCTTATATGGTGTCAAGTTTCTTGAAAGTTTTTGGAACTGCACTCATCCAAGCAATTGGGGAGTATTCCATCACACTCCTGACTTGTAGATGGTGGACAGGCTTTGGGGATTCAGGAGGAGAGTTACACACTGCAGAATTCCCAGCCACTGACAGGTGCGCTTGTTGCCACAGTATTTATATAAGCGGTCCAATTCAGTTTCTGGATAATGATAATCTCAAATATGTTGATAGAGGGAATTTAGCGATGGTAATGCCATTGAATGTCATGGAGAGATGGTCGAATCCTCTCTTCTTGGAAATGGTCATTGCCTGGCACTTGTGTGGCACAAATGTCACTTGTCACTTATTGGCCCAAGCCTGAATATCGTCCAGGTCTTGCTGCATTTGAAAATACTACTTCAGTATTTGAGGAGTTGGGTATAATGCTGAACACTATACAATATCAGCGAACACGCCCATTTCTGACCTTTTCTTATCACTTATTAATATCAGCAGAAACCTGAATGTTGTCGAGGTCTTGTTTTGACTATGTTGTTCAACATTTTATTAATTTAGTTGATTACTGCTCTGCATTGGTTGTGCGTGTTGAGTGTTCACTTAACTAGCTCCTCTCTGCCTTTCAACTTTATTCTTAGCTATTTTAACAGAACTTGTGAAGTACATATGCTGCACAATTTTCCTTATATGTAGTACATTCTACTTGTCTACATTACATTCAAATTTGACATTGTTTGGCCCATTCACTAATTGTACATTTTTTACAATATTGTCCTTGATTTCTTGCACTCCTCGTTTGCTGTCATTTTTACATTTTGACCAATTTACATTGAGTTTCTCTTCCCATTGTTAATGGTGCAAATTAGAAATTGCAATTGTCTCAACATAAGCCCTGGTGCACCCCGCCCAATACTTCCCTGCCACCCTCACCCTGCCCTCCCCTCTCCCTACTTAACTCCTCTGATGAGTACTTGTTATTTTACCCTACCGCTAGCTTAAATTTCAAAATTAACTCTGAATCTCATGGGATTGACATTAATCAGGAGCCTTTTTTTCAGAACTTTACGATGACTGCTTAAAGCACACATCGTGGGATTCAACAGAGCTGAATAGGGCAAATACTTTCTTTAATAAATCATGGAGGCTAATCAGGAAGGACATTCTCCAATAAAAGCAGGATAGTACAATTAGTGAATGGGCCAAACGATGTCAAATTTAAATGTAATGCAGATGAGCGTAATCTACTAGATAGTAGCAAAAGCAGGACTGGCAACTATTTCATTTGTTGTTGTACAGATAATTCAAAACGTTTTCTCCTGATAGGATTGATTATGGTTGAAATGAGAGCAATGTATCTGTAATAGTTGCTGTGTTAGCCAATTTAAAAATGGTGCGCGCTTAGCCCATTTCCAATCACCTGATAACCTTTTCCCAAACTGAACAGCTTCAGTGTGGCATTTCGCTGTTCAATGTGTCATATGTTTCTGCTTTACGGAACAAGAACTTTGCCACCATGGAGTGTTCCTCCCTTGGTTATCATTTAATCCTGCTTACTTGTGGATGTGACAGATGAAACACGGCTATAGTTAGAAAATAGACATGCATTTTGCAGTGCTTGAAATGTAGGAATGGTTACGATATGTTGTGGCAGCATGGTAGCACAAGTGATCAGCACTGTGCCTTCACAGCGCCAGGGTCCCAGTTTATATGACACATTGAACGGCCTAGCTCCCGGAAGTGCGGAGGATTCCATAACCTCCGGGTGGCTCGATGCCAGAGTGGTTCGTGCCTTTCTTGGCGCAAGCATTGGGCCATCCCGCCGATGGTGGGAGAATCCCGCCCGATAAATCTGCTTCCTTTCAGTGGGCAATACTGGTTAAAAACATAGAATAGAATCATAAAATTTACAGTGCAGAAGGAGGCGTTCGGCTGATCGAGTCTGAACGGCCCTTGGAAAGAGCATCCTACTTGAGCCCACGCCTCCACCTTGTCCACATAACCCAGTAACCCCACCTAACCTTTTGGACACCAAGGGGCAATTTAGCATAGCCAATCCACCTAACCTGCACATCTTTGGACTGTGGGAGGAAACCGGAGACCTGGAGGAAACCCATGCAGACACGGGGAGAATGCACAGACACCTCACAGTCACCCAAGGCAGGAATTCAACCAGGGTCCCTGGAGCTGTGAGGCAGCAGTGCTAACCACCATGCTGCCCCTATTCTGTTATTTCCAGCTTTCAAATCATAAGAATTTTTCTTGAAAGGTCTATGTACAAAAATTATTTTCAATAAAACCAGCCTTCTTTGAAGATCACCTCTTAAGCTTCAGCCTTCATGTATAGGCTGCTCCATTGAACCTTCATCTGATGCTCTGCCACAAAACCAATGTGCAACCTTGCTCTCAACCACGCTGGCACCTGTGTTATCCTTTCTTTTACTCATTCATGGGATGTGCGCTTTGCTGGATAGGCCTGCATTTATTGCTCGTGCCTAATTACTCTCGGGAAGGTGATGGTGAGCCATGTTCTTGAACTGTTGCAGTCCATGCGGTGTAGGTACAACCACTGCACTGTTCGGGAATTCCAGATTACTGACACAGCGACAGTGAAGGAACGGTGATATGGTTCCAAGCAATGATGGTACATGACCTGGAGAGGAACTTTGCAGATGGTGGTGTCCCCATGCATCTGGAAGCCCTTGTCCTTCTCGGTGGTAGAGGCCATGGGGTTTGGAAGGTGCTGTTGAAGGAGTCTTGGTGAATGTATCTTATAGATGGTACACATGGCTGCCACTCTGCGTCAGTGGCGAAGGGTGGTGGATGGGATGCCACTCAAGCAGGCTTCATCCTGGATGGTGTTGAGCTTCTCAAGTGTTGTTGGAGCTACACTCTTCCAAGCAAGTGGAGAGTATTTCATTAAACTAATGACTTGGGCCTTAGGAAGTCAGCAGATGAGTTACTCTTCACAGAATTGCCAGTCTCTGCCCTGCTCTTGTAGCCACAGTATTTATGTGGCTGGTCCAGGTCAGTCTCTGGTCAATGTAACCCTCAAGGGGATGACAGTGAAGATTGCAGTGATGGTAATGCCATTAAATGTCAAGGGAAATGATTAGATTAATTCTTGCTGGAGATGATTGTGATCTGCATGTTCAGTGGTGTGAATGTTACTTGCCAATTATCAGCTAAATGCTCAAAGTAGCCCAGGCCTTGTAGCATGGAGGCATAGATGCCACAGTTCCCTGTCTTGGCTGCAGCTCTCTCATGGTCAGAGTCTCATGACATACAGATCCTGCCTCTAATCTATGCACTAAACTGCACCCAGTGTCAATAGCGAGCTAGTAGCTTTGAGCATGAGAGTGAGTGAGTGGTGCTTTTTCTTTACCCTTGTCTTTCTGCTCCTTTCCTTCTTGCGCTTCCATATCAGGAAGGAGTTATTGGGTTCTGAATAGAGATGGGAACAAGGGTATGGTTGTAATGCAGAAAACACCAGTAACTTGTTAATCCCATGAGTATGCGGGTTGAGAGGGAAATGGGATGTGATAAAATTGTTTTGTTATGTGCTCAGGGTCTCGATGGGGGTTTTGGAGGTCATCTATTCTCCCAAATTATCCTGCTCTAGTCTGTAATTCTCGAAACCAATACTCTTTATCGCAAGTATTTACACATTTGGACCCCGGCACACCTCCCAATATAATCTTTTATCATCTTAAACACAGTAATTGGATCGTCCATCATCTTTGTAAACTTAATGAAATACAAGCCAAATTTACACAACCTGCCCTGATAATTTAACACTTGAAACCCTGGCATGGTGGCACAGTGGTTAGCACTGCTGCCTCACAGCGCCAGGGACCCGGTTTAATTCTAGACTTGGGTGACTGCCTGTCTCGTTCTCCCGTGTCTTTGTGGGTTTCCTCCAGGTGCTCAGATTTCCTCTCACAGTCCAAAGATGTGCAGGTTAGGAGGATTGGATATGCTAAAATTGCCCCATAGTGTCCAAAGATGCGCAGGAGACGTGGGGTTATGGAGATAGGGCAGGGCAGTAGGCTGGTGCAGACTTGATGGGTCGATGAGCCTTCTTCTGCCCTGTATGAATTCTATGGATCTCTGCCTGGTGAATCTCTGCTGAGACCTTCCAAACCCAGTGAATCTTTCAGACGTTTGATGCCCAGATCTGAACTCAGCATTCCAAAAGGCCCTGTCCAAGGCTCCATGTTACCAAAGGGTCACATTTTAACTGGGGAATCTGTTAGCCTTTCCAATTGATTTATGAATGCACTAGCTGGGACTTCCGGTTGCGGTGATGCGGAGCTAAGCCGCACGTTCGGCAGCTCCCGCTATTGAAGGACTTGCGGCCCCAAACGGCGCTGTTTCGACGATTCCCGGTGGGGGAAGGTGTTTGGAGGAACATTCCCCGAAATTTACGGTGCGTACCCGGAGTGGGGCAAAGGAAAAGGCTGCAGCAGCTCCCCAGGAAAAGCCGGGGAAGGAGGACAAAATAGCGGCCGGCAGAGCACCAGAGGACTGGTGGAAGTGGGCGCAGGAGCAGCAAGCTGCTTTTCTGCGCTGTTTTGCGGAGCTGAAGGCTGAGTTGCTGGACTCCCTGAATGCGACTACCAACAAGCTGCTTGAGACCCAGACAGCCCACGGGGTGACCATTCAGGAGTTGCAGCGGCAGGCCGCTGAGCGGGAGGAGGAGGCCGTGGTCCTCGTGGGGAAGGTGGAGTTGCACGAGGCACTTCACAAAAAGTGGCAAGACCGCTTGGAGGAGCTGGACTTTCGCACGAGGCGAAAGAATCTGAGGATCCTGGGCCTGGCGGAAGGGCTGGAGGGGTCGGATCTTCCGTCTTATGTGACCACGATGCTGAGCACGTTGATGGGAGCGGGGTCCTTCCATTTGCCCCTGGAGCTGGAGGGAGCCCACAGAGTGCTGGCCAGGAGGCCCAAGACGAATGAACCCCCGCGGGCAGTGCTGGTACGGTTCCATCGATTCAGTGACCGGGAGTTTGTGCTGCGCTGGGCCAAGAAAGAGAGGAGCAGCAAGTGGGAGAATTCGGTAGTGCGAATCTACCAGGACTGGAGTGTAGAGGTGGCTAAGCAGCGGGCCGGGTTTAACCGGACGAAGGCGGTGCTGCATGCCAAGCAGGTCAAATTTGAAATGCTGCAGCCTGCGCGTCTGTGGGTGACATATACCGGTACCACTACTTCGAGTCCCCGGAGGAGGCGTGGGCCTTTGTACAGGTGGAGAAGCTGGACTCGAACTAGGGTCTGGGGGCTGCGGGGTCCGGTGCACTACGGTCGTTGCTGTTTTCGCTGTTGCTGTTTTTGTAATTTTGACATGTGTTTTCTATGCTGGTTTTTGCTCTGTTTCCGGCTGGGCCTGTTGGGTATGGTTTTGTGTTATGTGGGGATTGTTGGGGGTTTGTTTTTTCATTTTCTCTTCTGTACGGGGCTGGGGGATGGGGTGGAGCTGGAATTTGGGGAGCTGCGTCAGAAGGGTGGGGTGAGGCAGTGTGAAAGCGCGGGCTTTCCTCTGGTTTCCCGTGCTGCGGGGCAGGGGGGGTGGAGCTGGTGGTGGGGGTGGGGGGATACCGGGTTGCTGCTGGAAGGAGCAGGAGAGAGCTGGTGTGGGCCGGGGGAGGCGGTATCGTCATGGGGGACGGGTCGGGCAGGGTGTGCTGGCCTGGGACGAGCAGTCGATGAGCTATGGCTAGTCGGCAGGGGAGGGGGGCAGGGTGCCCCCTGATCCGGCTGATCACCTGGAACGTGAGGGGGCTGAATGGGCCGGTTAAGAGGGCTCGGGTATTTTCTCATTTGAAGGGGCTGAAGGCGGACGTGGCTATGCTCCAGGAGACCCACTTGAAGGTGGCGGACCAGGTTTGTCTGAGGAAGGGGTGGGTGGGGCAGGTTTTCCACTCAGGATTAGACGCGAAGAACCGGGGGGTGGCGATTCTGGTGGGGAAGAGGGTGACGTTCGAGGCGTCTGAGGTGGTGGCGGACAAGGAGGGCAGATATATTATGGTAAAGGGTCGGCTGCAGGGAGAGAAGGTGGTGCTGGTTAATGTGTATGCCCCGAATTGGGATGATGCTGGCTTTATGAGGCGCATGTTGGGCTGCATTCCGGACCTGGAGGCAGGGGGCCTGATCATGGCGGGAGACTTTAACACGGTGCTGGATCCCCCACTGGACTGGTCCAGTTCAAGGACGGGTAGAAGGCCGGCGGCGGCCAAGGTGCTGAGGGGGTTTATGGACCAGATGGGAGGGGCGGATCCCTGGAGGTTTAGGAGGCCGAGGGCGCGGGAGTATTCCTTTTTCTCCCATGTGCATAGGGTCTACTCCCGAATAGATTTTTTCGCCCTGAGAAGGGGATTGATCCCGAAGATGCAGGATGCCGAGTATTCGGCCATAGCAATTTCAGACCATGCTCCGCACTGGGTCGATCTGGAGATGGGGGAGGCGCGGGACCAGCGGCCGCTGTTGCGCCTGGATGTGGGGTTGCTGGCTGATGAGGAGGTGTGTAGGAGGGTCCGGGGAAGTATTGAGGGGTATCTTGAGACCAATGACACGGGGGAGGTCCGGGTGGGGATGGTCTGGGAGGCTCTGAAAGCAGTGATCCGGGGGGAGCTGTTTTCCATCCAGGCCCATAGGGAAACGAGGGAGAGGGAGAGACTGGTGGGGGAGCTCCTGGACGTGGATAGGAGGTACGCGGAGGCCCCGGAGGAGCGATTGCTGGGGGAACGGCATAGTTTGCAGGCCAAGTTCGACTTGTTGACCACCAGAAAGGTGGAGACACAGTGGAGGAGGGCGCAAGGCGCGGTATATGAGTATGGGGAGAAGGCGAGCAGGATGTTGGCGCATCAGCTCCGCAGGCGGGATGCGGCTAGGGAAATTGGTGGAACATAGAACATAGAACAGTACAGCACAGAACAGGTCCTTCGGCCCTCGATGTTGTGCCGAGCAATGATCACCCTACTTAAACCCACTTAACCCGTATACCCGTAACCCAACAATCCCCCCATTAACCTTACACTACGGGCAATTTAGCATGGCCAATCCACCTAACCCGCACATCTTTGGACTGTGGGAGGAAACCGGAGCACCCGGAGGAAACCCACGCACACACGGGGAGGACGTGCAGACTCCACACAGACAGTGACCCAGCCGGGAATCGAACCTGGGACCCTGGAGCTGTGAAGCATTGATGCTAACCACCATGCTACCGTGAGGCCCCGTGGAGTGACGGATAAGGGTGGGAATGTGGTGCGGAATGGGGCAGAGGTGAACGGGGTCTTTAGGGACTTCTACGAGGAACTGTACCGGTCGGAGCCACCGGTGAGGGGGGCGGGGGGGGAGGGGGGATGGAGGGCTTCATGAGCAGGCTACGCTTCCCAAAGGTGCAGGAGGAGCTGGTGGAGGGGCTGGGGGCACCGATAGAGTTGGAGGAGCTAGTCAGGGGGATTGGTCAAATGCAAGGCGCCTGGGCCGGATGGGTTCCCGGTGGAATTTTATAAAAAGTATGCGGATCTGGTGGGCCCCCTGTTGGTGCGAGCCTTCAATGAGGCATGGGAGGGGGGGGCTTTGCCCCTGACGATGTCACGGGCGCTGATCTCTCTGATCCTGAAGCGGGATAAGGACCCCTTGCAGTGTGGATCATACAGGCCAATCTCGCTCCTCAATGTGGATGCTAAGTTGCTGGCGAAGATCCTGGCCACCAGGATAGAGGACTGTGTGCCAGGGGTGATACACAAGGATCAGACAGGATTTGTCAAGGGAAGACAGCTTAACACGAATGTGTGGAGATTGTTAAATGTTATTATGATGCCGGAGGTGGAGGGGGAGGCGGAGATAGTGGTGGCACTGGATGCAGAGAAGGCGTTTGATAGAGTTGAGTGGGGGTACCTGTGGGAGGTGCTGGAGTGGTTCGGATTCGGGGAGGGGTTCATCAAATGGGTGAGGTTGCTCTACGAGGCCCCGATGGCGAGTGTAGTTACCAATGGAAGGAGATCGGAGTACTTCAGGCTCTACCGTGGGACCAGGCAGGGGTGCCCCCTGTCCCCCTTGCTTTTTGCACTGGCGATAGAACCTCTGGCTTTGGCGCTGAGGGAGTTGGGGAGGTGGAGAGGCCTGGTGCGGGGTGGGGAGGAACATAGGGTATCGCTGTATGCGGACGGCCTGCTGTTGTATGTGGTGGACCCAGAGGGGGGAATGCCGGGGGTGATGGAGCTGTTGGCTGAGTTTGGGAGCTTCTCGGGCTATAAGTTGAATCTGGGCAAGAGCGAGGTATTTGTAGTGTACCCGGGTGATCAGGAGGAAGGAATTGGGAGGCTCCCGTTTAAGAGGGCAGTGAAGAGTTTCAGATATCTGGGGGTGCAGGTGGCCAGGAGTTGGGGGACTCTCCATAAGCTTAATTTTACCAGGCTTGTGGAGCAGATGGAGGAGGAATTCAAAAGGTGGGACATGGTGCCGCTATCGCTGGCGGGTAGAGTGCAGTCCGTCAAAATGACGGTTCTCCTGAGGTTCTTGTTCCTTTTTCAGTGTTTGCCCATCTTTATCCCTAGGGCCTTTTTTAGGAGGGTGACTAGCAGCATCATGAGCTTTGTTTGGGCGCATGGGACCCCGAGGGTGAAGAGGGTCTTCTTGGAGTGGGGTAGAGATGGTGGGGGGCTGGCGTTACCCAATCTCTCGGGGTATTATTGGGCGGCCAATGTGTTGATGGTGCGCAAGTGGGTGATGGAGGGGGAGGGGGCAGCATGGAAACGGTTGGAGATGGCGTCCTGTGGAGGCACAAGCCTGGGGGCCCTGGTAACGGCGCCGTTGCCGCTCCCTCCTACGAGGTATACCACGAGTCCGGTGGTGGCGGCTACCCTCAAGATTTGGGGGCAGTGCAGGCGACATAGGGGGGAAGTGGGGGGCTCGATAGAGGCTCCGCTAAGGGGGAACCATCGGTTCGTCCCAGGGAACATTGATGGGGGGTTCCAGGGTTGGCACAGAGCGGGCATCAGACAGCTGAGGGACCTGTTCATTGATGGGAGGTTTGCGAGCCTGGGGGAGTTGGAGGAGAAATTTGGGCTCCCTTCGGGGAACATGTTCAGGTATCTGCAGGTAAAGGCATTCGCTAGGCGGCAGGTGGAGGGATTCCCTTTGCTTCCCGCGAGGGGGGTGAGTGACAGGGTGCTTTCGGGGGTCTGGGTCGGGGATGGGAAGATATCTGATATCTACAAGGTAATGCAGGAGGTAGAGGAGGCGTCAGTAGAGGAGCTAAAGGCTAAGTGGGAGGGGGAACTGGGGGAACAGATCGAAGATGGGACATGGGCTGATGCCCTGGAGAGGGTTAACTCTTCCTCCTCATGTGCGCGGCTTAGCCTCATCCAATTCAAGGTGCTGCACCGGGCCCACATGTCCGGGTCTAGGATGAGTAGGTTCTTTGGGGTGAAGACAGGTGTGTCAGGTGTTCGGGGAGTCCAGCGAACCATGCCCATATGTTCTGGGCATGCCCGGCACTGGAGGAGTTCTGGAAGGGGGTGGCGAGGACGGTGTTGAGGGTGGTAGGATCCAGGGTAAGCCAGGCTGGGGACTCGCGATTTTTGGGGTTGGGGTGGAGCCGGGAGTGCAGGAGGCGAAAGAGGCCGGTGTTCTGGCCTTTGCGTCCCTCGTAGCCCGGCGGAGGATCTTGATACAGTGGAAGGATGCGAGACCCCCAAGCGTGGAGATCTGGATCAATTACATGGCTGGATTTATTAAGCTGGAGAAGGTCAAATTTGCCCTGAGAGGATCGGTACAAGGGTTCTTTAGGTGGTGGCAACATTTCCTCGACTTTCTGGCTCAGCGATAGGGTACTGGGTCAGCAGCAGCAGCAATCCGGGGGGGGGGGGGGGGGGGGGGGGGGGGGAGGGGGGGGGGGGGGAAGGGGGGGTTGACTATGTTTATTTAATTTAATTTATTTTTAAGTTTTCTTGTTGTTTACTGGGTTTGGGGGGGTGGGGGGGGGGGGGCGAGATACATGCGTTGCTACGGTCTTGGGGGTGTTACAGTTATTATGTTGTTTTATTGTTGCTTTTCATTGTTTGGTGTTATATTTTCTGTAAAAAATTTCAATAAAATTTTTTTTTTTTAAATGAAAGCACTAGCTGTTTGCAATTTGTGTACCTGTACACCTAAATCTCTTTTCTCCTCCACTGTTCCTGATCTGGGTTAAGAAAATGTTCTGATTTGTGTTTCTCTGATCCAAACTGCCCAACATTGAACTACATTGATTTTCTGAATCAATAACTCTATGTCTCTTTGAGCTGGCACCAACGCTCATTTTCACTGTCTGGAAATTTAAAAAGCTTAAATGAGTGATATATTTACACTGTAACCTCTTCAGTCTGGAATACTTGGGACCAAGTTATTTCTGGATTATAGAATGACGTTAGAGTGCCTAATCACAAGTTTGTGAACCTGAAAGCACCATGGATATAAATATTTACCTGAAACATAAAATAGTGAAAAAACATTTAAGGCAATAATAAAATTGTTTTATTGATTCAAAAACGGTATCTTCCATGTTTCCACTCCCAAACTACTGCATTAAAAAGAGGCCATGGGTGGCTTGGGTCTACTCAGAGCATTTCTCGCTAACTAGTATTTCAGAAGAATAGATTTCTGGACCAGAGGAGTTACTGTTTAATATAAAAACACTGCTGAGAGATAGCTAAACCTCTCCGATTAGGAAACTGGCTGCATTATGTTGAAAAAATTAAAATGACTGCAGTTTTGCAGACCAAAATTACAACCCATACAATCATCATGGCTAAGGGAACTAATTGTTAACAGGATCCAAGCTGGTTGGTGAAGCCAAATGAAGCTCTGCTTCATTGAGTTTATTGTCTTGTTCAGCCTCTCAACTGGCCTCCCACACACCCAGTGCCCCAGCTATCCACTATTTGTACTCGTTTAACTAGATCAAATTATGATTAAAATAAACAAGTTAAAGAGGGTTGGAAGGCCCTGGGGGGGCACTGTAACAACCCCCCCACCCCCGAAACTTAACTAACTAAACCAGAATGTTGTTCCCAGAGGTGATGATGCACGCCAGCCCCTGCGGTGCCTATTGGTCACAGGGGATATCTGCTATTTGTAATCTTTTAACTAGAACACAAATATCAATAAATTAAACAAACATATCATGGGTGACAGCACCTGATGGGGCACTACAACCAAAACAAAGTGTCAACGGAAACTTTACTAACTAAACCAAAATGACGTTCAAGGGGTGATGATGCATCCCAGCCCCCGTGGTGCCCACTGGTCACGGGAGATATCTGTTATTTATATGTGCTCAAAAATACCTATCACCTTTTTCTTTTAATCTTAACAGTGCAATTGACATGACTAACAAACAATAACAATGTAATTGACAAGACATTAACAAACCTTAACAATGTAGCTGACAAGACATTAACAAACCTTAACAATGTAACTGACAAGACATTAACACCAATAACCACAATGAATAAAAGTCCATCCATCTATCTTTCACAATCCAGCATTTGCAAAAGTAGCAAAAGGAATTTAAGTCCCACTGATCTCAGAAGAATGGAATACTAGTTTAAAAAGCAATTTCTATTCATGTTCTTCTAAAATAGATTATGCTCAAAAGTGTTTTGCGCTCCAATCAAAGCGTAAATAGCCTTGTTTACATAATATTTACTGCATTTGGAGCAATGCTTTGCGCAATTACTTATGTCTCCTATAAACTACTGTTGGAAATACATTACATCAATCAATTGGGAGTCTCTAAATGCTATTTAGAATCATATTGCAACCAAGCAAATTCCTCAAAGCAACTGATGTAACTCAGGATAAACAATCTATTTGTCTATTTAAAAACTTATCACAGCTACATATGCAATTAGTTAATCTTACAATTTCGCGTGACCCTTAATTAAAATCCCTGAATTTCAATAGCCCAAATCAAATGAAAATGAAACATTTTAACACTCTCACAGGCTCACTGCATAGTTCAACACAATTACAAATTATGTTGCCGCTCCAGAAGCCATTTTGAACTAGGTTTTGACTCCATTCCATTGCAAAACAGAAACATCACATCTTTTTCCCATCAAAAACATCTCAACACAAAGTTTCAGTCACAGAGATAAAAATGTGAGTGTCTTAAGAAAATTCAGCTGACCAAATTAAAATTCCGGTTGAGATGAATTACCTAGACTGAGGATTGGAATTGGAATATCTAGGTGTCATCTATGCATAGTAGCATCTCATTCAGCCAATAATGGCCTATAATGGAATATTAATCTCACCATTGGAGGAAGGAATTTTAAAGTGTAGTCTGTAGTTGCGTACTTCAGGCCACTATGAACTGTCAGAATCCCTCATCTCACTATCATTGTTTATTCAAATAGATCGATATATAAAATGATGGGTGGAACCCTATGCTCTCGCTAGTGGTGAGATTGGAGGTGGAAGGGCATGTAATTAAGTGGGTGGTCCCCTCGATGCCTGATCAGGGAGCTTAGCATGATTGAGGACAGCGAGGATGGGAAGCGGGTTGGCACCATCGAGAGCCACCCCCCTGCCCTTCGGTCATTCCCCCTGCACCCCACTGCGTAAATGACAGCACCTCCAGAAATGCAGACATTCTTGGTACGGTACTGATGTGGCAACTTACATTAGGTGAAAGGAAATGAAATGAAAATCGCTTATTGTCACAAGTAGGCTTCAAATTAAGTTACTGTGAAAAGCCCGTAGTCGCCTCATTCTGGCATCTGTTAGGGGAGGCTGGTACGGGAATTGAACCGTGCTGCTGGCCTGCCTTGGTCTGCTTTCAAAGCCAGCGATTTAGCCCTGTGCTAAACAGCTCCTAGGTGCCAGTGAATCAGCAACAACATTTTTTCAAGTATACTTGAAGTTGAAACTTCTAAATTAAAAACAAAATTTATCCTCAAGCTTTAAGTAATTTCAATTTGTTGAGAAAATAGCTCAATTTCTTGTAAATTTTCTTCCAAAAAGATTAAACTGATCCCTTAAGAACAACGTATTGAGTCAGATTCTGCACCTCTAAACAACAATTGCATCACAGTTTCTGGGCGCGATTCTCCGCTCCCCACGCCGGGTGGGAGAATCGTGGGAGGGCCCCCGACTAATTTCATGACCCCCTGGCACCCCCCGCGATTCTCCCACCCACTGTCGGACGAATCGGCGCTCGCTGTTTTTCATGGCGACCGGCGATTCTCGGACCCGGATGGGCCGACCAGCCTGCCGTTCGCGACCGTTTCACGACGGCGGCAACCACACCTAGTCGCTGCCGTCGTGAAATCGCCATGAGATGCCCGTTTTGGGGCTTGTAGGGGGCCTGGTGGGGAATGAGCACCACGACTGCTCGGGAGGGGACAGGCCCACGATCGGTACCCACCGATCGTCGGGCCGGTGTCTCAATCGGACGCACTATTTCCCCTCCGCCGCCCCGCAAGATCAAGCGCCACATCTTGCGGGGCGGCTGAGGGTAAAGACGGCCACCGCGCATGTGCGGGTTCGAGCTGTCAGCCGTCGTGATGTCAGCTGCGCATGCGCGGGTTGGAGCCGGCCAACCTGCGCATGCGCGGCTGACGTCACATAGGCGCCGCTGTCGCGTCACTCTCGGCGTGCCGCCCGGCGGCCGAGAGTTACGGAGCGCCGCTCCTAGCCCCGCCGGGAGGGGAGAATAGGGGCCGAGTTCACGACGGCCCTCCCGATTTTTCCCGGAAGCGGAGAATTCCGCCCTCTGCCTTTCAACTTATTCTACTCGTCAACATAGGAACAAAGGATTAAGGGGCAGGATTAGGCCATTTGGCCCTTCCAGCCTCCTCCATCATTCCACAAGATCATGGCTTATCTGGTTGTGGTTTCAGCTCCACTTTCCTGTCTGACCCCCACAAACCTCGATTTCCTTGTCGAACAAAAATCTAACTCAGCCTTGAATAAATTTCATAGAATCCCTGCAATGCAGAAGGAGGACAATCGGCCCATCGAGTCTGCACCGACCCTTCAGATGAGTACGCTACCCATGTCCACCCCGCCCTATCCCCATAACCATGTAACCTAACCTGCATATCCCTGGACACTAAGGGGCAATTTAGCGTGGCCAATCCACCTAACCCACACATCTTTGGATTGTGGGAGGAAACCAGAGCACCCGGAGGAAACCTACACAGACACTGGGAGAACGTACAAACTCCACACAGTCAGTGACCCAAGGCCGGAATTGAACCCATGTCCCTGGCGCTGAGAGGCAGCAGTGCCAACCATTGTGCCACCAGGGCCCAATTTACCTGCTGCGTCCTGCCAGAATAGGGTCGGGACACAGGCGGTAGATCCCGGGAGAGGCCTCTTGGATTTGTGGATGGCCATAACGCCTCACGAGATGCAGCAATCCCACAGTGGGCTCGACCCAGACTTGCATAGTTAAATGATCTTAAAAGCTCACTTTAAAGCTTATTAGACTCCCCTAATCCCACTGAGAACAGACTCTGTTTTTGGTTAGATCGCGCCGCCAGGCTCCATTACTTTCTGGGAAGTGAATTCCACACTCGAATGACCCTCTCAGAGAAACAAATTGACCTTATCTGTGTGTCATAAGGAGACCTTTTATTCTTAAACTATGTCTCCGGGATCTAGTTTCCCCCACAAGAGTAAACATCTTCCCGGTATCCACATTGTCAATTCTCCTCAGGACCTTCTACATTTTAATAAGATCACCTCTCATTCTTCTAAAGGCCTATGGGCATAGGCTCAACTGCACAACCTTTCTTCATAAAGTAAGCCCTTCATCCCAGGAATAAGTTAAGTGAATCTTCTCTAAACTGCTTCTAAAGCAATTAGATCCTTTTTCAAATAAGGAGACCAAACGTGTGTACAATATTCCAGATGTGGTCTCTCCAAGGCCCAGTACAGCTGCAGTAAAACTTTGCCTCTTTTATGTTCCATTCCTCTTGCAGTGGAAGTCAATATTCTATTTGGCTCCCTAATCACTTGCGATAACTGCAGGCTAATTGTTCCAGATCCTACTGTACCCCTGAGTTCGGCAACCTCTCCCCATTTAAATAGTGTGAGGCTTTACTCCTATTCCTGCCAATACTCCATCTGCCAAATTTATGCCCGCTCCCTTAACCTGTCCCTATCCCTTTGTAGCCTCTCTACCTCCTCCTGTCAACTTACTTTTCTACCTATCTTGGTATCAGTGGCAAATTTAGTTCCATACATTAGGTCCTTTCATCCAAGTTATTGATATAGATTATAAATATTTGAGAATCCAGTGCTCCACTAGTTATAGCCTGCCAATCCAAAAATAAATATACCAACTCCCTGCTTCCTATTAGTTAACCAATCCTTTATCCATGCTAACATGTCAGCCCCTATTCTATGTGCTCTTATCTTGTGTACTCACCCTTGATGCAACACTTTATCAAAGGCCCTTTGGAAATCTAAGTATACCACATCTACTGATTCCCCTTTCCACACCTTGAATGTTACTTCGTCAAAATCCCTAATAGGTCAATTAAACACAATTTCCCTTTCACACATCCATGATGGCTCTGCCTGATTACACCATGATTTTCTAAGAATCCTACTATAACGTTCTTAATAATGTAATCTAGCACTTTCCCCATGACAGATGTTAGACTAATTGGCACATACTTTCCTGCTTTCTACCTCCCTTCTTCCTTGAACAATGGTGTTACATTAGATATTTTCAAATCCACTGGGATCCACCCAGAACCTGCAGAACTTATGCTAATTTATACCTCTACTACCTCTGCAGCCACTTCTTTTCTGGCCCTGAGGAACAGGCCGTCAGGTCCTGGAGACCTGTCAGTCTTTACGGTCTCATAGTTTTCCTGATGTTGGTCATTGTTTTAAGGTCATCACTCCCTATCATTTCTTGATCTTCAATTAGTTTGAGAAGCTTCCCAATCTTTTACTGTCAGAGAACCACAGAGTGGTTATGGTGCAGAAGGATGCCATTTAACCCATCCAAACGAGCATCATGACGTAGTGCCATTCCCCTGCCTTTCCCCCATACCCCTGTGCATTGATTGTATTCAAGTAACCATCCAATGTCCTCTCGAATGCCCCGACTGAACCTGTCTCCATCACACTTCCATGTATTCCACTTGAGAATCCAGTGCTCCACAAGTTATAGCCTGCCAATCCAAAAAGAAATATACCAACTCCCTGCTTCCTATTAGTTAACCAATCCTTTATCCATGCTAACATGTATTCCAGACCCAAACCACTTGTGTGAAAAAGTTTTTCTCAGATCACATTTTCTTCTTTTGCAAATCATTTTAAATCTGTGCCCTCTCATTCTTGATCCTTTTATGAGTGGGAACGGTTTCTCCTACTCTGCCCAGTCCCCCTCACAATTTCGAACATTTCAATCAAATATACTCTTTGGCTTCGTCTCTCCAGGGAGAACAGCTCCAAACTCTCGAATCTATCCTTATAACTGTGAAGACAGGCACAAATATCTGTTCAACACATCTGCCATTTCCTTGTTTTCCAATTCCCAGGACCAATTTTCCAGAGAACCTACATCAGCTTTAGTTACTCTTTTCCTATTCAATTGGTTGTAGACTCTCCCGGTCTCTGTTTTTATATTACTAGTTAGTTTTCTGTCATACTCTGCTTTCTGCCGATTATTTTTACAGACACTCTCTGTTGGTTCTTAAAATCTGTCTAAACCTCTGACCCTAGCTCTAATTTTGCAGATTTTTACAAAGCTACACTTCTCGCTTTCCAACTGAAAATGAAATTCTATTATGTCGTGATCACTGTCACTTCGAGGTTACTTTGCCAGAAGTTTATTGATTAATCCTGTCTCCTTGCGCTTTCCCAGGTCTAGGATAATTTTCTCCCTGGTTGGCTCTAGAATGTACTGCCCTAAGAAAGTATTCCGAAAATACTCTATGAACTCATTTTCCAGGCCACATTTGCTGCTCTGATTCTCCCAATCCAACTGTAGATTGAAGCCACACATGATCATTGGGATACCCTTCTTATGTGCTTCATTTATTACTTCCTGCAACTTCTATCTGAGGGCGTAACTACTGTTCGGGGGCCTATAAACTATTCACACAATGACCGTTACCATTTCTTATCTCTATCAAAACTAATTCGTCATCTGGATCTTTCAAGATACGGTTGTCTCTCAGTACTGAGACAATGGCACCCTTAATTAACAGTTAATCCGCCACCTTTCCCTAGCTTCCTGACATTCCGATGTGCCGAATTCCCTTCAACATTTAGGTCCCAAGGTTGGTCACCTTTCAACCATGTCTCTGTGCTGCCCATTAGGTCAAATTTTTCCTGTCATTCATTGGTAACCATTACCCAAATTGCTGCCCTGCTCTGCTACAATGCTGTTTCGATTTACTTTACTGTATTTCTTCTCACGTGATCATTGCTGACAGAGGGAGTGAAGGGAAGATGTGGCAAAATTTTTCGCCAACTCCAGCGTGATGCCACCATCAAACGCATCTTCCCTTCATTCCGCAGAGACCATTCCCTCCGAGACAATCTAGCCGACTCCTCCACCATACCTAGTACCTCTCCCATCACCCATGGCACCTTCCCATGCAATCTCAGAAGGTGCAACACCTGCCCCTTTACCTCTTCCATGCTTAACATCCCAGGCTTAAAACACGCATTCCAGGTTCCGCAGCGTTTCACTTGCATCTCTTCCAATTTGGTCTACTGCATTCGCTGCTCCCAATGTGGTCTCCTCTATATCGGAGAGACCAAACGCAGACTGGGTGATCGCTTTGTTGAGCATCTTTGGTCTGTGCGCATTCAGGACACTGACCTTACTGTTGCTTGCCATTTTAACAAAAGACCTTGCTTCCATGCCCACATGTCTGTTCTTGGCCTGCTGCAATGTTCCAGTGGAGCGCAACGCAAACTGGAGGAACAACATCTCATCTTTCAGTTCCGGCCTGAACATCGAATTCAACAACTTCAGATGATCAGCTCTACCCCACCTTGATCCATTTGTTTTAATTTCATTTTAACTGTCTTTTACCATTTCTTTCTTTCTTAATATATATTTAACTCCCCACAATCTTATCCACCTTTCCTTCATCTTTCTCCTCTTTGCTTCCCCCTTCCCCTCCCCCCACATCTACAGTTCATCCTCTGATAGTTTCCCTGCTGTTTGACCTTTCACATCTTTTGTCCTCTCTGGGGACTGCCATTAGCACTCTTTCCCCTTGGTTTCTGTGGCCATTAGCACCCGGTTTCTCTGGGTTTCTGTGGCTATGACTCATCTTTCATTCTCACTCCACAGTATAAATATTTCCCACTTTCTCTGTCTGTTAGCTTTGACAAAGAGTCATCGGACTCAAAACGTTAGCTCTTTTCTCTCCCTACAGATGCTGCCAGACTTGCTGAGATTTTCCAGCATTTTCTCTTTTGTTTCAGATTCCAGCATCCGCAGTAATTTGCTTTTATCCTTAAGCCACAAACACTTACTGCACACTTATCTCTCCTCTAGACATCTCGCTGTTTTAACCACTCTCTCCTTGAGACATCTCACTGCTTTACCCTCTCTGTCTTCTAGACATCTCACTGCTTTAATCTCTCTCTCCTCTGGGCCTCTCACTGTTTTAACCTCTCTGCTCTAGATGTCTCACTGCTTTAACCTCTCTCTCCTCTGGGCCTCTCACTGTTTTAACCTCTCTGCTCTAGATGTCTCACTGCTTTAACCTCTCTCTCCTCTAGGAGTCTCACTGTTTTAACCTCTCTCTTTTAAACATCTCACTGTTTTAACCTCTCTCTCCTTTAACCATCTCACTGTTTTAACCTCTCTCTCCTTTAAACAGTTCACTGTTTTAATTTCTCTCTCCTCTAGAAGTCTCACTTTTTTAGCCTCTCTCTCCTCTCGAAGTCTCACTGTTTTAACCTCTCTCTTTTAAACAGCTCACAGTTTTAACCTCTCTCTCCTTTAAACATCTCACTGTTTTAACCTCTCTCTCCTCTAGACTTCTCACTTTTTTAACCTCTCTCTCCTCTAGACGTCTCACTGTTTTAACCACTCTCTCTCCTTTAAACATCTCACTGTGTTAATTTCTCTCTCCTCTAGAAGTCTCATTGTTTTAATCACTCTCCTTTAAACATCACACTGTTTTAATCTCTCTCTCCTCCAGAAGTCTCACTATTTTGACCTCTCTCTCTTCTAGAAGTCTCACTGCTTTAACCTCTCTCTCCTCGAGAAGTCTCACTGTTTTAACCTCTCTCTCCTCTAGAAGTCTCACTGTTTTAAGTCCTCTCTCCCAAAGTCTCACTGTTTTTTTTTTTTTATAAATGTTTTTATTCAGTTTTCATATTTTATATTGAACAAATTACAAATTGTTAGGAGAGAAAAAGAACAAAAAAAAAAAAAAAACAAACAAACACGCAAAAATTAACATACATATTTACAGGTAAGCATCTTCGTAGTGGTAACTGCGCCCGCCCCCCCCCCCCCCCCCCCCCCCCCCCTCAACCTGTTTATTTAGTTTGGTTTTGGGCCTTAGCTAGCCATCGAACCCCCGTACCGAACCTGTAGCCCCCCCCCCCCCTCCCGCCACCTTCCCCCGACTATTCTTCCTCTTGTACATTGGCCACAAATAGGTCCCGGAACAGTTGCATGAATGGCTCCCACGTTCTGTGGAAGCCGTCGTCCGACCCTCGGATGGCAAATTTGATTTTCTCCATTTGGAGAGATTCCGAGAGGTCGGACAGCCAGTCCGCAGCTCTGGGCGGTGCTGCTGACCGCCAGCCAAACAGGATTCTACGGCGGGCGATCAGGGAGGCAAAGGCAAGGGCGTCCGCCCTCCTCCCCAGGAATAGATCTGGCTGTTCTGAAACCCCGAAGACCGCCACTATCGGGCATGGCTCCACCCTCACTCCCACCACTTTGGACAAGTCTCACTGTTTTAACCTCTCTCTGCTGAAGTATCGTTGTTTGCATACAAAAATGTATCCTTCAAACTAAACAAAATGGAAACAGCAAATATATGTTGGCAGTTAAATAGGTTACCCTCTATGAACTTACCATATAATTCTCCCATCATTCACCTCTGGCTGCAATATTTCTGTGGAATGCCACGAAATACATAAACAATAGAAGCAGGAATGGCCGTTCGGCATCGCAAGCCTGCTCCACATTCAATACGATCATGGCTGATCTGATTGTGATCTGAACTCCCCATAACCGCTGATTCCTTTGTAAATCAGAAATCTGACTAAGTCAGCCTTGAATATATTCAATGACCCAACCTCTACTGCTCGTGGATGAGAATTCAAAATGTCAATTAAATTAGTGAAACACGTGTACTAATTACAGTGTAGGATCATTCTCAGTTCCAGGTGTGTTACTTAGAATAATAAATAAGGGAAGCACGGTGGCGCAGTGGTTAGCATTGCTGCCTTGTGGAACCAAGGTCCCAGGTTCGATCCCGACTCTGGGACACTGTCCGTGTGGAGTTTGCACATTCTCCCTGTGTTTGCGTGGGTTTCACCCCCACAACCCAAAGATGTGCAGGGCAGGTGGATTGGCCTCGCTAAATTGCCCCTCAATTGGAAAAAATGAATTGGGTACTCTAAATTTATTAAAAAATAATAATAAATAAAAATTTGGCTCTTCAAAGTCAAGCTGGGAAAAAAATTGAATTTTCGTCTGTATAAGAATTGCTTTTGAATGAATTCATGCCAAATTATTTTGACACATTTGACATCTCTCTAATTTGGGACGTAGCATTTTCCAAGTTCGAAGACAACTAATACAAAGTCCGGTACAGGTATGCTGATGCGCCTTAAATATATTTCCGGATCAAAAAAAATGCAAGCACTCATCAACTCCCATTGAGGTTCAGATGGATATTAACCTGCGCCGGTTTTATTTTCAGATCCATGAGGCCCATCCCAGACCAATAAAAGCATTAGCTCAGCATTTTGACAACTTAACTAATTGGTGACTTTGCTTGATTGAGGTAACACTTGCTACCTGCATCCTTATCACGCACCAATGAAAAATTGGGATATCAGTAACCGGAGTGGGAATTCCAGAATCGCTCCCACCTGACATTCTTAATTAGCTCCAGAGTCATTCTGTATCCGTGAAAATCCTGATTCGTGTGTGTATGAGGTCAAGGATAGTTCAAACTGGGGTTTCCAACCCAGGGTTGGGCTTTTGGTTGATTCAGATGGCAGAGGTTTCAGAAGTGATTTCAGAATGAATTATAATGAATTGTTCTGTGATCTCTTTTGTCAATGTTTCCATGTTTATTTGGACAAAATTAAGATGTGTGAAGCCTATGTTATTGATACTTTAATGTTCTGTCTGATTGACAGCTTTACAGGGTTGCAGGAACAGCAATTTGTTTTTCAAAAGATTTGCAAATTGATGTTTTGTTTTCTCTCTCTCTCTCTCTCAGCAGCTCCTAAGTTGCCATTGTTATTATGTGGCTCATTGGTTATGTACATAGTGCATACTGGGTGAATAGGCATGGAAATATGATGAATTAGCATTGAGTTGGCACAGACAGTATGAGGGACCATGGGGTGGTTGGGGTGAATGAGTTAGCGTGGAGGGAGCATGGGCAAGATCTTTTGAACTTAACATTCGAAAGGTTCCCAAATCCAGACGACAGTTCACAGCACCTCTGATGGACCATGAATCATGAGTTATGGAGAAGCTGTGATGTGGAGATGCTGGTGTTGGACTGGGGTGGGCACAGTAAGAGCAGCGCTCCAAAAGCTTGTGATTTCAAATAAACCGTTGGACTTTAACCTGGTGTTGTGAGACTTCTTACTATGGAGAAGCTGGATAGACACCAGGGAAATTAAAGAAGGTTAGGATATGCCTCTGCAGCCCTTCCAGTAGTAGAGCTGGCCAGGTTGGAATACAGGATGTGCCCTCACTGCCGGCATCCTTATCGCACGCCAGCAAAAATTAGGGGCACTGGGAATGGCTGTGGAAATTCCAGAACCAGTCCTGCCTGCCATTGTGTAATGACTCATTCCGTATCTGTGAAAATTTGGATCTTTGTGTGCATGAAGCCTAGGATAGTTCAAACTGGTGTTTCCAACCAAAGGTTGGCAGAGATTTCAGAATTAAGAACACAACAGTTAGCCATGAAACAACATCCATGTAGAAACAGAAGTCAGTTGACGTTACAGGTCTCAACACCCTTATTCAGGAATGGATGACACAGATGCTGCCTGACCTGATAAATATTACTAAATTTTCTGCTTTTTGTTTTGGAATTTCCAGCATCGGAAGTGTTTTGTACTGACAGCAAAGCCCTTAGTTGCTTAGGCTTCAGTTCTGCAATCCCCTTCTCGGACATCCTCTCTCCCTCCCTCCCCTCCTTTAAGATGCTTCTCGAAACCTTGCTTTAGGTCACCAGTCCTCATCACCAGATATGGTTCAATTGCAAATTTTGTTTGATCATTCTCTTATGAAGAGCCTTGAGATATTTTGGAACTTGAAAGATGCTTTAGAAATGCAGGTGGCTGTTCTTGTTTGGGTGGTTGGTAGAAAGGTTTTGGCTTGTTGATTGATTGACATAGCAGGACCTCAACAATAGTCCTCAACACTGGGGCCCCACAAGGATGTGTGCTCAATACTCCCTATATACGCATGACTGTGTGGCAAGATTTATCTCTAATTCCATCTATATATTTGCGGATGATACAACTGTGGTGGTTCGTATCTCAAACAATGACAAATCAGACTACAGGAGGTATATAGATCACTTGGTTGCATGGTGTACTGAAAACAAGCTCTTTCTAAATTTTAGAAAGACAAAGGAACTGATCATCGATTTCAGGAAGCGTAGCGCGACACACACCCCTGTCTAATTCAATGGTTCCTAAGTGGAGATGGTTGATAGCTTTAAGTTCCTGGGGGGTCACCATGACCAACAGTCTGTCCTGGTCCACTCATGTTGATGCAACTGTCAAGAAAGCCCAACAACGTCTCTACATCCTACGGAAGCTAAAGAAATTCTGCATGTCTGTATCAACTCTTACAAACTTCTTCAGATGTGCCATAGAGAGCATCCTATCGGGCTGCATCACAGCTTGGTATGACAACTGCTCGGCTCAAGATCTGAAGAGACTGCAGAGTGTGGTGAACTCAGCCCAACACATCACACAAGTTTTCCACCCTCCCATTGATTCTGTCTACACCTCCCGCTGCCTCAGGAAGGCAGACAGCATTGTCAGAGACCCCTCACACCCAGGCTTTGACCTCTTCCAGATCCTTCCATCAGGCAAAAGATACAGAAGTCTGAAGACCCGTATCTTGGTGTAGCATAAGCGGCTTACTTGTGGTGCGCTTGACAAAGGAAGGATCAGACGTGGAGATAACTTCAACACGTTTATTAAACTATATACACTTCTATTACTCGGGTTCGACACTACTGCTAATCATACTATAGCTACCCAGACTGACTAACCAGTCTGCTACAATCCACGTGATGGGAGTGATATCAAATCAACCCTGTGTCTCTACTCACTGACTGTCCCCACTGGAAAGAGGCAGATCATGTGTGTGGTGTCGGGCAGCATGGTGGCACAGTGGTTAGCATTGCTGCCTCACGGCGCTGAGGACCCGGGTTCGAATCCCGGCCCTGGGTCACTGTCTGTGTGGAGTTTGCACATTCTCCCCGTGCCTGCGTGGGTTTCACCCCCACAACCCAAAAGATGTGCAGGTTAGGTGGATTGGCCATGCTAAATTGCCCCTTAATTGGAAACAATAGATTGGGTACTCTAAATTTATTTAAAAAAAAAAAAAAAAAATGTGTGTGGTGTCCTTTATATATGAGTTGGTGTAATGCCCTCCTGTGGTCGTGTCACCTCTGTGTGTATCGTGAATGCCCATTGGTCGTGTCCTATCTAACTGATCGATTGGTTGATTGTGTGTGTGTGTGATGTCTCTGGCGCTCCCTCTAGTGTCTAGCTAGTCTACATGTATTTACATTAACCCCTTGTGTATTTACAGTGAAGCACATCACCAGAACCCGCACATCCAGACATAGGAACAGCTTCTTCCCCACAGCTACTAGGCTCCTCAACAACTCTCCCTCAGACTGATCTGTTCCCTGTAAGAACACTATTCATGTAGCCCTATGCTGCTCTCCAATCACTATTTATTGATGTACCATTTGTCAATTTGCTCTGTCAATTATTTTTTTTATTTGTCTACTATGTACGTACTGTGTCTGTTCCCTTGGCTGCAGAAAAATACTTTTCACTGTACTTTATGTGCTAATAAATGTCAATCAATCAATCAGGAGAGTCAAGTGCAGAGAAACAATGACTTCAGGAATTGAACAGAGTTCAGCCTCACTGCTCCTTGACTTTCAATCAGATTATTTACCACATGGTACTGCATTGCACAGCTGACTGTTCTATTTCCCAACTCAGTGGGATCTATTACCTCAACAGTTTGAGTGTCTGGTGACTATACGCCACCTGGCAGACTCCCCGAGTGATCAATTTTATACTGCTGTCAATTTGGGAAAAAAATAAGTAGACACACTGAATGGAAAGGATTTAGCAGCCCGTAACAGTTTTCAAATCTGCGCCAGAGCATATTGATTAGATACATCTCCGAGAAACACAGATGAACCAGGCAATTAATCAACCCCTAATCACTTTACCGCACTTGGGGGTGAAGTGTTCTGCACACTCAGCTCGTCAATCTGTACAATTCTTGACCACAAATTACCCGCCAGCCTTAGATAAAGTTCTGACTCAGAGGCAATGGTGTTTTCACTGAACCATGTCAGACACCATCACTGGTTATTTTAAAACAGGTGGGATGGAGCTAAAACAACACTGCAGGGGTTTTATGGCAATGCTGTCTCTCTGTTCCTGTTACAAATCTGTTGTGTTCTGTGATATAACCATTGTAATGATGTACACAGAACTATAAAGATGATTTATTGGCAAGCACGTGGAAAATATACCTGATGAACTATAATACAGATGATGGCTACTAAATCAATTCAGTGAATTCTCCTGGAGCTACTCTAAGTGTGACTATCTTCTTGTATGGTTTACTGCTAACTGACGGTATCTTATGTCACATGATCGATGTCTGACGCCGCCGGCTGGTTGGAGGTCGCATTGCTAACTATATACAAAACTGTGCACAGGCATATGATCATAAAATCTGGTTCAAGGGGCTGGATTCTCCGCCCCGCCACGCCACTTTTCTGCCCCGACCCGCCGGCGGGATTCTCCGTTATGCCGGCCGGTCAATGGGGTTTCCCATTGTGGGGCAGCCCCACGCCATCGGGAAACCCCCGGGCACCGGCAAAACGGAGAATCCCGCAGGCGGAGAATCCAGCCGAAGGTCTCAATAATTATCAGTTTTATTTTCGCAGCAACAACAACTTCAATTATGTTGCGTATTTCGGGTAGTGAAGGGCCCAACGTGCTCAATAGAAGTGTAATCAAACATCCAACCACAGAGATTTTGGGATGGCTGAGGTACAAGTTAAGGAGTAAAATACACCACGCTAAGTTGAATAAAAAACTATCATGGTGAACTTGTGCACTCTAATAATCGACCAAGAAAATAAGATACTTGTTTCTGAAGAGTTGGGATGTGATTTTCGGCGATACCGGCCGCTGGCATCGCATGCTTCCACCGGATGCCAAATCCCCTTTGGCAGGTCCTGCCATGACGAACCGGAAAATTCAAATCGCTCGCGTTCTTTAAATTCAATTCTTTAAATT
This sequence comes from Scyliorhinus canicula, assembly GCF_902713615.1. Classification (NCBI taxonomy): domain Eukaryota; kingdom Metazoa; phylum Chordata; class Chondrichthyes; order Carcharhiniformes; family Scyliorhinidae; genus Scyliorhinus; species Scyliorhinus canicula. The sequence goes on from NC_052157.1 coordinate 32,936,007, forward strand.
GGTGCCCAGATGTAGCAACACTGGCGAGTTTCTGCTCCCTGGACCTAGAATACCTGACGCTAAAATGCCGCCCCTACTATCTTCTGCGGGAGTTCAGCTCCGTTATCCTGACGGCAGTTTACATCCCACCCCATGCAAATGTGAAAATCGCACTAGACGAAATATTCACCACCACTAATAGCTTTGAAACGAAACATCCCGAGGCCTTGTTCATTGTAGCTGGGGGCTTCAATCAGGCCAAGCTCAAGAGTGTACTACCAAGTTACCACCAACACATCACCTGTTCCACCAGAGGCCCAAACATCCCGGACCACTGCTACACAAACATCAAACATGCCTACCGCTCTATCGCCCGCACACACTTTGGCAAATCTGACCACAAGGCTGTGCTCCTGCTCCCGGCTTATAAGGAAAAACTGAAGCGGGAGAATCCGTCAAAGAAAGTTGTGCATTGTTGGTCTGAGGAATCGGATGATCTCCTACCGGACTGCTTAGAGTCAGTGGACTGGTCAGTATTTAAAAACTCTGTGACCAGACTGAATGCGTTCGCCACTACAGTAACTGACTTCATTACTAAGTGTGTAGAAGACTGTGCCAAAGAAGCAAATCTGCGTGTTTCCCAACCGGAAACCCTGGATGAACAGGGATATCCACTGCTTTCTGAAGTCTAGGTCTGAGGCGTTCAAGTCAGGTGACCCTGACCTCTACAAGAAAGCCAGATATGATTGAAAGAAATCCATCAAAGGTGCCAAAAGACAGTACCGGACCAAGCTCGAGTCCCAGGCTCGCCACACGGATCCCCGCTGACTATGGCAAGGTCTGCAAGACATAACGGGCTACAAGATGAAGGCATGTAAAATCGTCGACTCCAACGCACCCCTCCCTGATGAGCTCAATGCATTCGATGCCTGCTTTGAGCAAGAGGTCAGCGAGAGCGAGCCCTCCAACCCAGAAGCCGCGGATGAACTTGTATCTGAGATCACCACTGCAGACGTCAGAGCAGCCTTCTCGAAGGTCAACCGATGGAAAGCCACTGACCCGGATGGGGTACCCGGACGAGCACTCAGGTCTTGCGCCGATAATCTGGCGGGGATATTCACAGACATCTTCAACCTCTCTTTACAACAATGTGAGGTCCCTACCTGCTTCAAGAAGACGACCATCATCTCTGCACCAAAATAATGTCAAGCAGCATGCCTTAATGACTATCGTCCAGTGGCTCTGACATCCATCATCATGAAATGCTTCGAAAAGTTAGTCATGGCACAAATGACCTCCAACCACACGGATTGCATTGATCCACTACAGTTCGCCTACCGCTGCAACAGGTCCACAGCAGGCGCCATCTCCATGGCCCTGCCCTCTACCCTGGAACACCTAGATAACAAAGACACCTATGTCAGACTCCTATTTATCGACTAAAGCTGAGCATTCAACACCATCATTCCGACGAAACTCATCTCCAAACTCCGTGGCCTTGGCCTCGGCTCCTCCCTCTGCAACTGGATCCTGAACTTTCTAATCCAAAGGCCACAATCAGTAAGGATAGGCAACAGCACCTCCTCCATGATCATCCTCAACACCGGTGCCCCACAAGGCTGTGTCCTCAGCCCCCTACTATACTCCTTATACACCTATGACTGTATAGCTAAATTCCCCTCGAACTCGATTTTCAAATTTGCTGATGACACCACCGTAGTGGGTCGGATTTCAAACAATGATGAGACAGAGTACAGGAATGAGATAGAGAATATAGTGAACTGGTGCGATGACAATAATCTCTCCCTCCATGTCAACAAAACGAAGGAGATTAACATTGACTTCAGGAAGCGTAGTGGAGTACATGCCCCTGTTTACATCAATGGAAATGAAAGGGTCGAGAGCTTCAAGTTTTTAAGTGTACAGATCACCACCAGCCTGTCCTGGTCCCCCCCATGCCGACACTATAGTTAAGAAAGCCCATCAACGACTCTACTTTCTCAGAAGATTAAGGAAATTTGGCATGTCAGCTACGACCCTCACCAACTTCTACAGATGCACCATAGAAAGCATTCTTTCTGGTTGTATCACAGCTTGGTATGGAGCCTGCTCTGCCCAAGACCGCAGGAAACTACAAAAGGTCATGAATGTAGCCCAGTCCATCATGCAAACCAGCCTCCCATCCATTGACTCTATCTATAATTCTAGCTGCCTCAGAAAGGCAGCCAGCATAATTAAGTACCCCACGCACCCCGGACATACTCTCTTACACCTTCTTCCATCAGGAAAAAGATACCAAAGTTTGAGGTCACGTACCAACCGACTCAAGAACAGCTTCTTCCCTACTGCCATCAGACTTTTGAATGGACCTACCTCGTATTAAGTTGATCTTTTTTCTACAACTTGCTGCAACTGTAACATTATATTCTGCAGTCTCCTTCCTTCCCTATGTATGGTATGCATTGTTTGTACAGCATGCAAGAAAAAATACTTTTCACTGTTTACTAATACATGTGGAAATGGAAATCGCTTATTGTCACAAGTAGGCTTCAAATGAAGTCACTGTGAAAAGCCCCTCGTCGTCACACTCCGGCACCTGTTCAGGGAGGCTGGTACGTGAATTGAACCGTGCTGCTGGCCTGCCTTCGTCTGCTTTCAAAGCCAGCGATTTAGCCCTGTGCCACATGTGACAATAATAAATCAAATCGAATCAAATGAGTGTACTTTGAAACTGGAAATTGCTATAGGTGACAATGGGAGAATATTCCTCTCACTGTTATTTTAACATCTCCCAGGAATTTGCCTGCTAAAATATCAATAGTAATTGCAAGCGTTGCTCTCTAAATGAATCACTCGCAATGTAACAGTGCATTGGATAAAAATAGCCCCTCATTATGGAAATTACCACAGAGACTTGGAATTTCGATTAGAGGATGGCTGCCTGTATTGCTTTGACCCCGTGTCATTTGCTATCTTGCAGGATCAAAATAAGTATCTAAAATTTTAATTGTGTAATCACCATATCCTCCAGTACACCCCTGCCTTTGAATCAATAAGTCACAGTTTTATAATGTGTGGGCCGAGAAATGGGAACAATCCCACTGCTGTAAGAGGTAAACATAAAACCTATCAGATATGGTGGGTGGCACAGTGGTTAGCACCGCTGCCTCACAGTACCAGGCACTCGGGTTTGATTCCGACTGGCGTGGACCTAGGTAGGGAGCTTTTCCGGAGGGTCAGTGCAAACCTTGGTGGGCTAAATGGCCTCCTTCTACACTGTAGGGATTCTATGATACGGGATTCAGGCCTCGTAAACATGAGACATCACAAATTACGGGGAGCCCACCAGCTAAGTGGGTTTCAATCTCAGGCTAATGCATCACTGGTAGTGGTCCAGGTCTAGTGAGGGATGAAAGAGGCAGCGACCAGGAGATGCAGAGGAAGATGTTGGTAGAGGTAAGAGGAACAGTGATTTAGGGGGAGACTCCAGTCCTCTGTAGCCAGTCATGAGCATAAGAAATCGGAGTAGTCTTTCGTATGGCCGCTCAAACCATTCAGTATGAACCAGGCTGACGGAGCAGCCATAACCCTTTGGGCTCGAGAATTCCAAAGATTCACAACCTTTTGAGTAAATAAATTTCTCTCTCATCTCAGTCTTAATTGATTGATCCCTTATTCTGAGTCAGTTCCCCAGAATTCTAGATTCCCAGACAGGGGAAATGACCTCTGAGTGTCCGGCCTGCACAAACATGTATGTTTCAGTGAGATCATCTCTTATCCTAATAAATTCCAGAGAATAACAATCCAATTTACTCAGCCTCTTAGCAAAGGACAACCGTCTCATTCCAGGCACCTGTCCAGTGAAATCTCACTGTGCCGCCTGCAAAGCAAGGTATCCTTCCTTAAATATGGAGATAAAAACTGCTCACAGTACATAGAACATATAGTGCAGAAGGAGACCATTCGGCCTATCGAGTCTGCACCGACCCACGTAAGCCCTCTCTTCCACCCTATCCCCATAACCCAATAACCCCTCCTAATCTTTTTGGTCACTAAGGGCAATTTATCATGGCCAATCCACCTAACCTGCATGTCTTTGGACTGTGGGAGGAAACCAGAGCACCCGGAGGAAACCCACGCAGACACAGGGAGAATGTGCAGACTCCGCACAGACAGTAACCCAGCGGGGAATCAAACCTGGGACCCTGGAGCTGTGAAGCCACAATGCTATTCACTGTGCTACTGTGCTGCCCTAAGTACTCCAGGTGTGGTCTCACCACAGCCCTACATAACTAAAGCAATACTTCCTTCTTTTTGAACTCCTTCCCCCTTGCAATAAAAGCCAACATGTCATTTGCCTTCCTTTTTTTTTTTAAATAATTTTTATTGAAAAATTTTGAATTTATACAACAACGAACCATAATAAAATACCAAAAATATCAATAATATTAGCAATCATAAACATTCGCCCCCACCTCCATGAACAACACAGCATTTTAACAACAACGCAAATTAACACAATATTAAGTTACATAATAGAAACTACAATAAGGAACACCCCCCCCCCCCCCCCAAACCCCCCCCTCCCCCCCCCCAACCCCCCCGTAGCCCGACGAAGCAAGATCCTTCGTCGGGCTACTAAGGACGCAAAGGCCAGGACACCGGCCTCTTTCGCCTCCGGCACTCCCGGCTCTACCGCAACTCCAATAAATCGCGAGTCCCCACCCTGGTTTGACCCTGGATCCAACCACCCTCGACACCGTCCCCGCCACCCCTTTCCAGAATTCTTCCAGTGCTGGGCATGCTCAGAACATATGGGCGTGGTTCGCTGGACTCCCCGAACATCTAGTGCACCTGTCCTCACCCCCAAAGAACCTACTCATCCTAGTCCCGGACATGTGGGCCTGGTGCAGCACCTTAAATTGGATGAGACTAAGCCTCGCACATGAGGAGGAAGAGTTGACTCTCTCCAAGGCATCCGCCCAAGTCCCGTCCTCTATCTGCTCCCCAAGTTCCACCTCCCATTTAGCCTTCAGCTCCTCCACTGACGACTCCTCCACCTCCTGCATTACCTTATAGATGTCAGACACCTTCCCCTCTCCGACCCACACCCCCGAAAGCACTCTGTCCATCGTCCCCCGCGAGGGCAGCAAAGGGAATCCCTCTACCTGTCGCCTAGCAAACGCCTTTACCTGCAAGTATCTGAACATGTTCCCTTGGGGAAGCCTAAATTTATCTTCCAGTTTCCCCAGGCCCGCAAACCTCCCGCCAATAAACAGGTCCCTCAATTTACTAATGCCCACCCTCTACCACCCCCTAAATCCCCCATCCCTGTTCCCTGGGATGAACCGATGATTGCCACCCAATGGAGCCTCCATCGAGCCCCCTGTTTCCCCCCGATGCCGTCTCCACTGTCCCCAGATTCTTAGGGTCGCCGCCACCACCGGGCTCGTGGTAAACCTCTTAGGGGAGAGCGGCAACGGCGCCGTTACCATGGCACCCAGGCTCGTACCTCTACATGATGCCATATCCATTCTTTTCCACGCCGCCCCTCCCCCCTCCATCACCCATTTACGCACCATTGACATATTGGCCACCCAATAGTACCCCAGAAGGTTGGGCAGCGCCAGCCTGCCCCTATCCCTCCCTCGCTCCAGGAACACCCTCTTCACTCTCAGAGTCCCATGTGCCCACACAAAGCTCAAAATACTGCTAGTCACTCTCCTAAAGAAGGCCCTGGGGATAAAGATGGGCAGGCACTGAAAGAGGAACAAGAACCTCGGAAGCACCGTCATTTTGACGGACTGTACCCTCCCCGCCAATGACAATGGCAGCATGTCCCACCTCTTGAACTCCTCCTCCATCTGATCTACAAGTCTGGTGAAATTATGTTTGTGAAGAGTCCCCCAGTCCCTAGCCACCTGCACCCCCAGGTACCTAAAGCTCTCCCCTGCCCGCCTAAGCGGGAGCCTACCAATTCCTTCCTCCTGGTCTCCAGGGTGCACCACAAACACCTCACTCTTGCCTAAATTTAGTTTATAACCTGAAAAGGTCCCAAACTCAGCTAGCAGCTCCATCACCCCCGGCATCCCTCCCACCGGGTCAGCCACATACAGTAACAGGTCATCGGCATACAACGTCACCCTATGTTCCTCCCCACCTCGCACCAAACCTCTCCACCTCTCTGAATCCTTCAACGCCATCGCCAACGGCTCGATTGCCAGTGCAAACAACAAGGGGGACAGGGGGCAACCCTGCCTGGTCCCTCGGTACAGCCGGAAGTACTCCGACCTCCTCCCATTCGTGGCCACGCACGCCATCGGGGCCTCATATAGCAGCCTTATCCATCTAATGAACCCTTCACCAAATCCAAACCTCCCCAACACCTCCCATAAGTACCCCCACTCCACTCTATCGAAGGTCTTCTCCGCATCCAGCGCCACCACTATCTCTGCCTCCCCCTCAATCGCCGGCATCATGACATTCAACAATCTCCGCACATTCGTGTTCAGCTGCCTTCCCTTCACAAAACCTGTCTGGTCCTCGTGCACAACCCCTGGCACACAGTCCTCTATCCTGGTGGCCAGGATTTTTGCCAGCACCTTGGCATCTACGTTGAGGAGAGATATGGGCCTGTATGAACCACACTGCTGGGGGTCCTTGTCCCTCTTTAAAATTAACGAGATCAGCGCCCATGATATCGTCGGGGGCAAAGTCCCCCCTTCCCACGCTTCATTGAGTGTCCGCACCAGCAAGGGGCCCACGAGGTCCACAAACATTTTATAAAATTCCACCGGGAACCCATCCGGCCCCGGTGCCTTCCCTGACTGCATCTGCCCGATCCCCTTAACTAGCTCCTCCAGCTCAATCGGCGCACCCAACCCCTCCACCTGCTCCTCCTGCACCTTCGGGAAAGAAAGCCCGTCGAGGAACCTCTCCATTCCCCCCCTCTCCCCCGTTGGCTCCGACCGGTACAGTTCCCCGTAAAAGTCCTTGAAGACCTCATTCACCTCTACCCCCTTCCGCACCACATTCCCACTCTTGTCTCTCACTCCAGCTATTTCCTTAGCCGCATCCCGCTTGCGGAGCTGATGAGCCAGCATCCTACTCGCCTTTTCACCATGTTCGTACACTGCCCCTTGTGCCTTCCTCCACTGTGCCTCCGCCTTTCTAGTGGTCAGCAAATCAAATTTAGCCTGCAGGCTGTGCCTCTCCCCCAACAGTCCCTCCTCTGGTGCCTCTGCATACCTCCTGTCTACCTCCAGCATCATTCCCACCAGTCTATCCCTCTCACTCCTCTCGCTCCTCTCCCTGTGTGCCCTGATGGATATCAGCTCCCCACGAATCACTGCCTTCCCGGCTTCCCAGACCATCCCCACCTGAACCTCCCCCGTATCATTCACCTTGAGGTACCCCTCAATACTTGCCCGGACCCTCCTACACACCTCCTCCTACGCCAGCAACCCCACATCCAACCGCCACAACGGGCGCTGGTCCCGCACCTCCCCCATCTCCAACTCTATCCAATGCGGAGCGTGGTCGGAGATTGCAATGGCCGAATACTCGGCCTCCTCCACTCTCGGAATCAGTCCCCTACTCACCATGAAGAAGTCTATCCGAGAGTAGACCCTATGTACGTGGGAGAAGAAAGAGTACTCGCGTGCCCTCGGCCTCACAAACCTCCATGGATCCACCCCACCCATCTGGTCCATAAACCCTCTCAGTACCTTGGCCGCCGCCGGCCTCCTACCCGTCCGAGAGCTGGACCGATCCAGTGAAGGATCCAACACCGTATTGAAGTCCCCCCCCCCGTGATCAGACCTCCCGCCTCCAGATCCGGGACCCGTCCCAACATACGCCTCATAAAGCCCGCATCGTCCCAATTTGGGGCATACACACTAGCAAGTACTACCTTCTCTCCTTGTAGCCTGCCCCTAACCATCACATACCTACCCCCCTTCTCCGCCACCACCTCCGATGCCTCAAACACCACATTTTTCCCCACCAGAAGTGCCACTCCCCGGTTCTTCACATCCAACTCAGAGTGGAAAACCTGCCCCACACATCCCTTCCTCAGACGGACCTGGTCCGCCACCTTCAGGTGGGTCTCCTGAGCATTGCCACATCTGCCTTTAGCCCCTTCAGATGAGCAAGTACCCTCGACCGCTTCACCGGCCCATTCAATCCTCTCGCATTCCAGGTGACCAACCAAATCAGAAGGCGTCCCGACACCCTCCCCCGTCGACTAGCCATAGCCCGTTGACTGCCCGCCCCAGGCCAGCACCCCCTGCCCGACCCAGTCCCCACAGCAACAACACCTCACCTCTGTCCCCCCAGCCCCCACCAGCTCCTTCCTGACCCTACCAGCAGCAACCCGGCATTCCCCTTTCCCCCCCTCCCTTCCCCCCCAGGCTAGGAACCCTCCTAGCCGCGAACCGTCCTCCATTGTACTTCCGTGGGTCAGCTAACTTCTGCTGACCCCGGAAACTCCTGCCAATAACCCGACCCCTCCCAAAGTGGGATCATCCCCCAATCTATCCCTCCTCCAGGCACCGCTCCGGCGCGGGGAAGAACCAGTTAAGGCCCCGCCTCCCCCCATCATCGTCTCCACCCCCCAGCCCCGCAGCGCGGGAAACCAGAGGAAAGCCCGCGCTTTCGCACTGCCCCACCACACCCTTCTGACGCAGCTCCCAAATACCAGCTCCATTCCATACCCCCAACCCGACATAGAATACAACAAACCCCCCCACCCCCCCCCCCCCCCCGCAAGATACAAAACTCAAACAATGCCCCACAGCAAAAAGAACATAACAGAACAACACCCCCATAAATAACCATATCAAAATTGCAAAAGTACAAAAAAAAGAGAACACAGCAACGGCAGAAACCAGCAATAAAGCATGACAGCCGACCCGGCAACCCCCAACCCCTAGTTCATGTCCAGTTTCTCCGTCCGCATGAAGGCCCACGCCTCCTCCGGGGAATCAAAATAATAATGCCGGTCCGAATAAGTTACCCACAGGCGCGCGGGCTGCAACATTCCAAACTTTATCTTTTTCCTGTAAAGCACCTCTTTTGTCCGATTAAATCCGGACCGCCGCTTAGCCACCTCCGCACTCCAATCCTGGTAGATCCGTACTACCCCATTCTCCCACTTGCTGCTCTTCACCTTCTTGGCCCAGCGCAGCACACACTCCAGATCACTGAACCGGTGGAACCTCACCAGCACCGCACGTGAGGGTTCATTCTCCTTAGGCCTCCTGGCCAGTACTCTGTGTGCTCCCTCCAGCTCCAAGGGCAGATGGAAAGACCCGGCCCCCACTAGCGAGTTCAGCATCGTAGCCATGTAGGTTGTCAGGTCCGACCCCTCCAGCCCCTCCGCAAGGCCCAAGATCCGCAGATTTTTCCGCCTCATGCGGTGATCAAGCTCCTCGAAGCGTTCCTGCCACTTCTTGTGGAGTGCCTCGTGCCCTTCCACCTTACTCACGAGGATCCCGGCCTCCTCCTCTCGTTCAGTGGCCTGCGTCTGCAACTCCTTGATGGCAGCACCTTGGGTCATCTGAATCTCCGACAGCCTTCTGTTCGTTTCCTGCAGAGAGCTCAGTACCGAAGCCTTGAAGTCTGCAAAACAGCGCAGGAGAGCAGCTTGTTGCTCCAGGGCCCACTGCTTCCACTCCTCTGGAGCTTCGCCGGCCGCCATCTTGGATTCCTTCCCCCGTTTTTTCTGGGGAGCTGCTGCCGTTTTTTCCCCCTTTCCACTCCGAGTTCGAGTCATGGACTGCGGGGAAAGTCGATCGGCACCCCTTCTCCCACCGGGAGACGTCGAAAAATTTCCGTTTTGGGCTCTAAAAAGAGCCGAAAAGTCCATTTAAAACGGGAGCTCCCAAATGTGTGGCTTCCTACGTCATCGCCGCCACCGGAAGTCGTCATTTGCCTTCCTAATTGCTTGCTGTACCTGCATGCTAACGTTCTGTGTTCCTTGAGTGAGTACACACAAGTATCTCTGAACATAAACATTTAGAATCTCCACTGCTTTTACAACAAATTCAGTTTTACTCAAGCTAAAATAGTGAATAACTTCACACTTCCCCAGGTTATACCCCATCTGCTACCCTGATGCCCACTCATTTAACCTGTCCATACCTCTTTGAGACTCTGTGTCTTTCTTGCAGTCCCAGTAACCATGAGGAATACTCCTCTGCCCCCTCGCCCGGCTCCACATTCACATGATATCTCTTTAAAAGTGTATCTCTTTGGTGACTGCTTCCAGAAGCCCCTTTGAGGAGCATTGGTTGTGTTGTGTGCAGACCATCTTTTCTTTAAGACACTGTATAAATTAATTCTACAATTCTTCACATGGGTTTACAGTGCCTTATTTGCATTCGTGTTTCAGGTACAGGTTTTTAACACTTCTTTATCGGCCTTCATCACTGTGGTGGGCAGTGCAGTTTCGACACACACGGCATCCTCCTTTTCCCCCATCACACCCCAACAGTCCTTCCCCACCAGTGCCACCGCCATCCCCCTCCATCCCCAAGAGTAGATGCTGATGCACTCCAAAGTCAGGTGCCCCATTAATGAGTTTCTGAGAAATTAGAATTCATTTGAACTATTTTGGGAGAAGGCTCCTTGCGGCAATTGTTTGACCATTTTTCAATCGTAAGCAAAGGTATATTACGTTACTGTTATACTCAAGCATTGCCATTTAAATGAAATTGAGTTCACATGGGTTCTGAATTCTCCTTTCAGCCATAAAGTGAAGCCACTGAGTAAAGAAGCTTGTCTACATGTTGAAAATGTACTTCAGCTCACACCGGAGGAAAATAACAATTTGTTGTCCAGTCTCAGGCTTCCAATTAAAACACACATCTGCCACCATTAAGTTGAGCGACTCGTTTCATCCCAGCACAGGGTTTCTGTCAAGAATTCACTCTGTACTGGGTGAATGGCAGTGAATTTGCATCTTTTATTCACAGGCAAATGACTGAACAGAGATGAAGTTGGAAGGACAGTCGATCCATTTCCTGTGATCAGGAATACAGGAGAGAAAAACCCAGCATCAAAGTGGCAGAAAAAGCTAAATCCAGGAAACGACACTATACTAAGCCATAAAATGCAGACAAAGGCTCAAACGTAGTCAGAAGTAAACTAAGAATCACGTCTAACTTTTTTTCCCACACAGTGTTACGATCCCAGCTGATGTTAATATTAGTCGGTCAGGTCACAGAGCGAAAGCACCGCTCGATAGATCATGGGCGGGTTTCTCCAACCCGCCACACCAGCACACCGTGAGAATTCTTTGTTTCGCCGGCTGGTCAATGAGGTTTCCCATTGTGGGGCAGCACCACGCCGTCTGGGAAACCCTTGGCTGCCGGAAAATCGGAGAATCCCGACAGCGGAGAATTCAGCTCCATAACTTTTTGTTTTTGTTGGAAACATGAATGAATAGTCACAGGACTGCCAATTAACTATTAACAAAAGAACAAAACCTTTATAATACGCTACTCCTTCACCCCAATCTAAGGTGCAAAAAGCGTTCGTAGGGGCTGTATACAGATCTCCAGACTGTGGTGGTGATGTTGTGAACGGCATTAAGGAGGAAATTACTGACACAAGTAATAAAGGAACATCTGTAATTACGTGTGACTTTAGTCTGAACTGCAACAATTGCTCATTCCTGTCTGGTGCAAAAACAAAACGTAAAATATGGCCAGAGCATGGGCGGGGTTCTCCGAGATCGGCGTGATGCCGGCGTCAAAAATGGCGCAAATCACACCGGCGTCGGGCCAACCGAAAGTGGCGGAATTCTCTGCACTTCCGGGAGCTAGGCCAGCGCCGGAGGGGTTGGCATCGTGCCAGCTGGCGCCGAAGGGACAGTGCCGAGTTAGCGCATGCACAGAACTGCCTGTGTGGTTCCACGCATGCGCAGACCGGCCGGCGTAATCTGCCGCATGCACAGGGGTGTGTCTTCTCCGCGCCGGCCATGGGGGCGCCCTACAGGGGTCGGCGCGGAAGGAAGAAGTGCCCCCACGGCACAGGCCCGCCCGCAGACCGGTGGGCCCCGATCGCAGGCCAGGCCACCGTGTGGGCCCCCCCTTACCCGCCAGGTCCTGCCATGTGGGACCATGTCCAATCCACGCCATCCAGACTGTCCAAAAATGGGCCGCCACACAGGGGCCCGGAGAATTGCCGGGGGTGCCGCCGCCAACAGCCTCCGACCAGCGTGGCGTGATTCCCGCCCCCGCCCGAAAATCGTCACCGGGGCAGGATTCACACACCTCCCCCCCCCCCCCCCCCCAGGGGGATTCTCCAACCCGGCGGGGCGGTCGGAGAAACCCGCCCCATGGCTCACAAGGGAAATTGGAGATAGTATTAGATCCAAGGAAGAGGCATACAAAATGCCAGAAAAAACAACAGACCTGAGCATTAGGAGCAGTTTAGAATTCCGCAAAGAAGGACAAAGGGATTGATTAAGAAGGGGAAAATACAGTACAAGAGTAAGCATGCGGGGAACATAAAACCTGACTGTAAAAGTTTCGATAGGTACGTGAAGAGGGGCGCGATTTAATGGGGAAAAAAACAGAGTCCTGTTCTGGGCGAGTTCAGCAGGATGTTTCCAGGGTCCACAGCTCTGAGAACAACACCGCTTTTAAACGGGACTCTGCTCCTGTTTTGGGCCACTGGTGGAATGTCCCGGCAAGATCACACTTTTCCTGCACTGACGAGCTCGTCATAAGGGCAACGCGCACCCCCCCCCCCCCCCCCCCCCCCCCCTTTCCCGGTCCAATCACTGGCAAGGGCAACCCAGTACATGGACACTTTGGCACTGCCAGCCTTGCCCCCAGCCATGCCAGGGTACCAGGCTGGCAATGCCAAGGTGTCCGGGTGGCCTCGAGGGCCAGGGTACCACCCTACCCAGAGCCTAACCATCCAATTGCCTGGGAGACCCCCTCAAATGCCATTATGCCTGGTCCATGTTTGTGGAATCCAGTGCTAAACGGCACCACCACAGGGTCTCCATGGTGAGGCCAATCGATTCTGTGCTTTACGTAACTCTGGCGTAGACATATTCACGTGAAACTAACTACTCACTTGAATATGCCAATTGCGACACTTCGCAAAATCTGATTACATCTTGCGAGGCATAACGGGCATCGTAAATCTCACGAGATGCCTTTCGCGAGATTTAACGGCCTTACTATCTCACTGAGTCGCTATCGCTATCCAACTGACGAGGTTGGTAGATCGCTTCCAAGAAAAAGATTGGTGATGACAAATATATTCAGAAACAAGGGAATTTATAAAGGGCAACAAGGAAATGGCTGAATAACTGAATACATACTTTGATTCTGTGTTAACAAAGGAGAACACAAATAATTTACCATAAACATTGGGAACACAGGGTTTGTTGAACGGAACTGAAGGAAATCAGTTATAGAAGGGAAATGCAATTGGGAAAATTATTGGGATTGAAGGCCAATAAATCCCGAGAGTCTAATAATCTGATCCCAGAGTACTTAAGGAAGTGGCTCCAGAAATAGTAGATGCATTGGTGATCATCTTCCAAGATTTCATAGACTCTGGAACAGTTCCTACAGGTTGTAATACCTTTATTTAAAAAGGGAGGTCCCAACAGGACCCGTCTGGGGACCCGTCTGTGAGCAATCAGTGAGGCAAAGGCTAAAATATCTGCCCTCGCTCCCGTCTGCAGTCCAACACCCCAAATAAGGCCCATAGGGGACTGGGATCGAAACCCACCTGCAGGATCACTGACATGGTGCTAACAACAACCTCCAAAATTTCTCCAACTTCAGCAGGATTAGAATACATGTACATGATTGGCTGGATCTCGCCCACACCGTTCACAAGGGTCCTCCACCCCCTCAAAAAACCGGCTCATCCTCAAATTCATCAGGTGCGCTATGTGTACCAGCTTTAGCTGGGTCAACCCCAGCCTTGCACACGAGGTTGATGCATTCACCCTCCGCAATACCTCACGTCACAACCCCTCATTCAGCGCCGTCCCCTGATCCTCCTCCCATTTAGCCTCAACTCCTCCAGCAATGCATATCCTCCTCCAAAAACCTCCAGTAGATCACTGAAATGACCTCCCTCCTCCAGCCCATCACCGATAACACCGCCCTCCAATAACGAGGAGGGTGGTGACACTGGAAAGTCGGGGAAACCTTCTTTGCAAAATCCCGCTCCTGCATATACCTAAAGGTCTCCCCGTGGAATCCCAAACTTCTCTGTCAACTGCTCCAAACCCGCGAATCACCCTTTATTTACATCACCACCAAACCTAGTAATAATAATAACCATTATTAGTGTCACAAGTAGGCTTGTGTTAACACTGCAATAAAGTTACTGTGAAAATCCCCTAGTCGCCACACTATGGCGCCTGCTCGGGAACACTGAGGGACAATTCAGAATTTCGAATTCACCTACCAAGCACGTCTTTTGGAACTTGTGAGAGGAAACCGGAGCACCCGGAGGAAACCCACGCAGACACAGGGGGAATGTGCAGACTCCGCACAAACAATGACCAAAGCCGGGAATCGAACCTCGGTCCCTGGCGCTGTGAAGCAAACAGTGCTAACCACTGTGCTACTGTGCTGCCCCAAATCCAGCCTCACCGGCTCAAACCCATGATTCAACCCTGTCCCTAACCTAAAGTGCTGCTGAAATTACCTCCATACTTCAACGTGGCTACCACCACCGGACTCCCCAAATATTTACCTGGGACAAACGGGAGCGGCACCATTACCAGCGCCAAGATCCCCGACCCCCTACAAGAGCTTCTCTGCATCCTCATCCACATAGCCTCCTGCTCCCTACTCCAACCCCTCACCTTCACAGCGTTTGCTGCCCATTAACAATACTACCGGTAGGGTGCATGGTGGAGCAGTGGTTAGCCCTGATGGCTCATGGCGCCGAGGTCCCAGGTTCGATCCTGGCTCTGAGTCACTGTCCGTGTGGAGTTTGCACATTCTGACCCTACCCACCAGGCTTGTGAAATTCAATTTCAGTCTCGAGCCACCTGCACCCCCAAATACCTAAAGTGGGTAGACACCACCCGAATCAGCAACCCCCACAAGCCCGCTCCTGTCCCTGGCAAAGACACCCAAAAGCATTCACGCTTTTCGAGATTTAGATTATAACCTGAAAACGCCCCGAAACTCCTAAGCAGCTCCATTATATCCCCCGCTGAGGAACCCGGGTTAAAGATATACAACAAAACAGCATCGGCAAACAAAGACATCCTACGGTCCACAACCCCCTTCAATATCCCCCTCCACTTATCTGAGCACCTCAGCGCAATGGCCTCTATCCCCAGTACAAGCAGGAGGTAGGACACGGGCAATGGCCTCTATCCCCAGTACAAGCAGGAGGTAGGACACGGGCAATGGCCTCTATCCCCAGTACAAGCAGGAGGTAGGACACGGGCAATGGCCTCTATCCCCAGTACAAGCAGGAGGTAGGACACGGGCAATGGCCTCTATCCCCAGTACAAGCAGGAGGTAGGACACGGGCAATGGCCTCTATCCCCAGTACAAGCAGGAGGTAGGACACGGGCAATGGCCTCTATCGCCAGCACAAACCTGAGGTAGGACATCGGCACCCCTGCCTCATTACTCGATGTAACTGAAAATACCCCAAATTCACCTAATTTGAGCGCACACTCGCCTTCGTTTCCCTATGTAACGGTTTAAACCACGCCACAAACCTAGGCCCAATCTCAAACCCCTCCAATACTGCAAACAAGTAACTCCACTGCACATGATCAAATGCCTTCTCCGCATCCAGCGGCACCACCATCTCTGGCATTCTCCCTTAAGATGGAGAGAGGATTGTGTTTAACAAACACCGCACATTCGAAGACAACTGCCTACTTTTGACAAATGCACAAATCCCATTTCACACCTCTCCCGGAATTTTCCTGACATAGCGTGGGGCAGCACGGTAGCACGGTGGTTAGCATAAATGCTTCACAGCTCCAGGATCCCAGGTTCAGTCCCCGGCTGGGTCACTGTCTGTGCGGAGTCTGCACGTCCTCCCCCTGTGTGCGTGGGTTTCCTCCGGGTGCTCCAGTTTCCTCCCACAGTCCAAAAATGTGCGGGTTAGGTGGATTGGCCATGCTAAATTGCCCTTAGTGTCCTAAAAAGTAAGGTTAAGGGGGGGTTTGTTGGGTTACGGGTATAGGGTGGATACGTGGGTTTGAGTAGTGTGATCATTGCTCAGCACAACATCGAGGGCCGAAGGGCCTGCTCTGTGCTGTACTGTTCTGTAGCGCGCCTTGCAGAAGGTGCGATGCAGCCTGAAAATGGCCCCCATGTTCCATATTTGAAAAACGATAAAGCGTATCAGAAGCAGTTCAGGGAAGATTCACTTGACTTATTCTTGGGAATGAAGGGCTTACTTTATTTAGAAAAGTTGAACAAGTTGGGCCAATACCTATGGAGATTAGGAAGAACAAGGCGTAATCTTTGTGAAACAGATACGATCCTGAGGGGATTTGACAGAGTAGATGCTAGAAGGATGTTTCCACATGTGGGAGCAACGCACATATTTTAAGAATAGGAAGTCTCCCATTTAAGATGCAGGTGAGAATTTGTTCTCTTGGAGTACCATTGGTCTGTGGAATTATCTTCCTGGAAAGCAGTGGAGGCTGGGTCACTGATAGACAGATCGTTGATAGAAAGAGAGTAAGGGGTAATGTGGTGGTGGGGGGCAGTCAGTGAAGTGGAGTTGAGGCCACAACCAGATAAGTCATGATTTTATCGAATGGCAGAGCTGGTGGAAGGCTGCAAGGCCTACTCCGGTCCCTAAGTCCTATGTTCCTTTGTTCCCATGTAGATTAATTAAAACAATAATTTTCCCAATTCTCTGATAATGCCCAAATACATTTTTAAACTGGTATCTAGTAGTCCATCCAATCACAAATCAGCTGTCTTTGTGAATAGGACAGAAACTCTTGCTGCATTGCAACTAGAAACAGCATCTGGCCATCACACCGCAAGCCAACAACTTTTGAGTGTTTAATTCGCTCATGGGGCGAAAAGGTCATTGGCGAGATCAACATTTATTGCCCATCCCTTGAGAAAGTGGTGACGAGCTGCCTACTTGAACCGCTGCAGTCCATGTGGTGTAGGGTCACCCACAGTGCTGTAGGAAAGGATTCCAGGATTTTGACCCAGCAACAGCAAAGGAACGGTGATATATTTCCAAGTCAGGGTACTGTGGAGGGGAACTTCCAAGCAATAGTGTTTCCATGTGTCTGCTGCCCTTGTCCTTCCTGACTGTAGCGGTCGTGATTTTAAAAGGTGTGGCCTAAGGAGCCTTGGTGAGTTCCTGCAGTGCATCTTATAGATGGTATACACTGCTGTCATTGTTCCATTGTTCGTCGGTGGTATAGGGAGTGAATGTTTGTGGAATGAGTGCATATCAAGCTAGCTGCTTTGCCTTAGATGCTGTTGAGCTTCTTGAGTGTTGTTAGAGCTTCACTCATCCAGACAAGTGAAGAGTATTCCATCACACTCATGGTTTGCGCCTGGCAGATGGTGGACAGGCTTTGGGGAGTCAGGAGGTGAGTTACATTCCCAATCTCTGACTTACTCTTTAACAACAGTATTTATATGGCTAGTCCAGTTCAGTTTCTGGACAATGGTAACCTCCTGGATTTGGCACTGGGAGATTCAGCGATGGTAATGCCATTGTATCTCAAGGGGTGAAGGTTAGATTCGCTTTTGTTAAAGACCCAGTCGTGTGGTGCAAATTTTCGTTATTGCTTGTCAATCCAGATCTGAATATTGTACATGTCTTGCTCTATTTGGATATGGACAGCTTCAATGAACATTTTGCAGTTCTCACTTCTTAGCTTATGATGGAAAGAAGGTCATTGATGAAGTCGCTACCTCAGGAACAGTTTAATGATGTTCTGGGACTGAGATGATAGAACTCCAACAACCACAACCACCTTCCTTTGTACTAGGTATGACTCCAACCAATGGAGAGTTGTGCCCCAATGCTCATTAGCTCCAATTTTGCTTGGGCCTCTTTCATGCCACACTCAATAAAATTCTGCCTTGATGTTAGCAGCTAGCTAGATGGATAAAGAACTGGCTGGGCAACAGGAGACAGAGAGTAGTAGTGGAAGGGAGTTTCTCAAAATTGAGAACTGTGACCAGTGGTGTTCCACAGGGATCTGTGCTGGGACCACTGTTGTTTGTGATATACATAAATGATCTGGAGGAAGGTATAGGTGGTCTTATTAGCAAGTGAAGGGGACTGTCAGAGAATACAACAGAATATAGATAGATTGGAGAGTTGGGCGGAGAAATGGCAGATGGCGTTCAATCCGGGCAAATGCGAGGTGATGCATTTTGGAAGATCCAATTCAAGAGCGAACTATACAGTAAATGGAAAAGCCCTGGGGAAAATTGATGTACAGAGAGATCTGGGTGTTCTGGTCCATTGTACCCTGAAGGTGGCTGCGCGGGTCAATAGAGTGGTCAAGAAGGCATACGGCATACTTTCCTTCATCGGAAGGGGTATTGAGTACAAGAGTTGGCAGGTCATGTTACAGTTGTATAAGTCTTTGGTTCGGCCACATTTGGAATACTGCATACAGTTCTGGTCGCCACATTACCAAAAGGATGTGGATGCTTTGGAGAAGGTACAGAGGAGGTTCACCAGGATGTTGCCTGGTATGGAGGGCGCTAGCTATGAAGAGAGGCTGTGTAGATTAGGATTATTTTCATTAGAAAGACGGAGGTTGAGGGGGGACCTTATTGAGGTCTACAAAATAATGAGAGGTATAGACAGGGTGGATAGCAAGAAGCTTTTTTCCCCAGGGTGGGGTCTCAATTACTAGGGGTCACAAGTTTAAGGTGAGAGGGGAAATGTTTAAGGGAGATACGCATGGAAAGTTCTTTATGCAGAGGGTGGTGGGTGCCTGGAACGCATTGCCGGCGGAGGTGGTAAGGCAGGCACGATAGCATCATTTAAGATGTATCTAGACAGATACATGAATGGGCAGGGAGCAGAGGGATACAGATCCTTAGAAAATAGGCGACAGTTTTAGACAGAGGATCTGGATCGGCGCAGGCTTGGCGGACTGAAGGGCCTGTTCCTGTGCTGTAATTTTTCTTTATTCTTTGTTCTCTTTGTCACTCTCACCCTACTTCTAGAGTTCACCTTTTTTATCCTTGTTTGAATCAAGGTTGTAATGAGGCCAGGAGCTGAGTGAGCTTGGTAGGCCCAAAATGAGTGTCAGTGAGCTGCTTATTGCCAAGTAAGCCCCACTTGACAGCACATTAGGTGGCCTCTTCTTTCACTTTCCTGATTGAAAATGATGGGGAGGTAATTGACTGGATTGGATTTGTCCTGCCCATGTTTGTCCTGAAGCCATGAAACAACTTCCTGGGGTCTGGAGTCTGTATTAAGGACTTGCAGGACAGGTCCCTGTCTCCTCCCCCCCCAGCGACGATATACCACTGTGCAGCCACCTCTGCTGCCGGTGCGATAGCAACCCCACAAATTACAGGTCGAAGCAAGTTGCTGGTGGACTTGTATTACTCTATCATGTGTTTTGTGAAAATACCATCTCATGCTGAACATCCCTGTGATATTTAGGAATTTGCTGCTTTTGCATATTAACTGCCCATTAAAGTCACCACAGGAAGTTTAGTCTAGAAATCAGTAGTACCAGTACATTCCTAAAGATGTGATAAATATCAATGACTACGAATCATCCCTTTTTGTCCAGAAAGTAGAAGACCATTACCTCAGGTTGTGAATTGTATTCAAAATGTCAAATTTAAAATGATTTATTTTTTTAACTTTTGCTTTGTGTCTCTTAATCAATTCTTTCTCTCTTCCTGCACCTGACTAGAAATTGAATTCATCCACTCTGTCCACCTCTGTTCACCTCTCCGTGCTTAAACCTCACTGATTAAGGAGATACACTATTTGTTCCCAAAGACCCAAGGTCATTTTGCCAATGCTGCATGATTATCAGTTCACACTTACAGTGACATTTTGGACAAATATGAACCAAAATGTTCACTAGGAAACCTAACCTAACCGGTGTGCTATTTCTTTCTGCCTGCCAGCCATTCTTTGCAGCCAACCACGTTGCTTCTTTCACATTGGAGAATATTATTTTACAAAATTAAGAAATTGATCATATATCTTTTTTGCATTACTGTAAGACTGACATTTATGGGTACACCCTTATAATACATATTTTGTAAAAATGCATATACATTATCAATTCACAATTATGGGCAGAAAATTGATTGCTTCAATTTTATTTTCAAATTACCCTGGAGCGTTTAGATGTGTAAATTTATGAGCCACATTTCAGTAATTTAAATTTAAACACTCTTTAAGTATATGCTTTGAAAATCTTATTTAAGATGATGAAACTAAACTGAAATAATGAAAATGAAACATGGTCCTTTATTACTCTCAATCTATCAAGGAATCAGATCAAAGTCATTGTGCTCTGCCAACGCAATGGCAACAGTTTGCATCCAATTGCAGTACACTCCTCCTAAAATATAATGCAGTTGGTAGGAAGTAATAGGCAAAAGAATTATAACAGAGAAGTACCTTACAAATTCCTTTGAAATCCTTGCATTGATGCCACTTCAGTTTAATTTTGTCCAACATTGTCAAGCATTACATCAGATGCCCTGGGCTGTTGCTTCATTTCTCTTTGAAAACATGCTTACTGTTCATCAGGACAGTTTTAGATCTGCTTTTCAGCATAATCCCATATTTTACTGAGCAGGAATCATGCCCCTGCACATGAGAATGCAGGGTTACATTTGAGAAGTGAGGTTTGTGCTTTCTTGTGTGTTCTAACCAAACAAAATACACCCGTCAGTGGAAGCTGACAGGAAACACTAAACAATAGGATGCAATAGTTCACAAATAAAATGACAAACCTTCACTTAGCCGCAATCAAAAGCACTGGACGATATCACAACTACAATCTGTGAAAAAGCCAAGTGCAAGCAGTTGTCTTCTGCTAAATCCACTTACATTACAGGATTTTGAGCGATCACTTCAGAATTTAGTTCTTCATGTGACTTAGCTAAGTATTTGCTTTCAGTTTTTTTCTCATTTTCCAATTAAGGGGCAATTTAGCCTGAGGCCAATCTACTACTCTGCATATCTTTGTGTTGTGGGGGAATGACCCACGCAGACACAGGGAGAATGTGCATTTACTTTCAAAATGAAAACTAAGGAAATACGTTTCATGTGGCAGCCTGAATAATAATGAACTAAGAGTTCCTTTTTAAAAAAGATTTAGAGTACCCAATTCACTTTTTTCCAATTAAGGGGCAATTTAGCATGGCCAATCCACCTAACATGCACATATTTGGACTGTGGGGGTGAAACCCACGCAAAAATGGGGAGAATGTGCAAACTCCACACGGACAGTAACCCAGAGCTGGGATCGAACCAGGGACTTTGGCGCCGTGAGCCAGCAGAGCTAACCCACTGCGCCACCGTGCTGCCCTAACTAACATTTCTTTAAAGGGTAGATCATCATTTTAAGAGGAGCTGGAAGAGAAGTAATGGTTGCCGCAGGGGAAAGGGTTTATGTATATGCAGATGTGGGACTTTGCGCGGAAGGTTTTCCCGACTTTCCCAAAAGCGCCAGCCTTCTCATTGTTGGAGGTGGTGCTGTCAGCGGGTGTTTGGAGAAGGGGGTCATCTCAACCATTTATGAGAGGATTATGTAGGAGGATAGGGCGTGCATGGAGGGATTAGGCAAAGTGGGAGGAAGTGCTGGAATTTGTGTGTTAGTTTGGGGCTGATGCAACTGAGGGTAGCGTATAGGGAGCACCTTACAAAATTAATGATGACCCGGCTCTTCGAGGGAATGGAGGATGTCTGTGAGCAATGCGGGAGGGGACGTACCCAAAGCTGAAAAGGTTTTGGTGGCTGGTGTTCAATACAATTTTGGGGGTCTGACATGTGGATGTGGAGCCTGGTCCCCGAGAAGCCATATTCTGGGTGTCGGACCAGCCCCAGCTGCAGGCGTGCACGGGAGCAGATGCTGTAGTCTTCGCCCCTCGCCAATCGCTCGCGGGCCGGTCTTGTTTGGGTGGGGGTCAGCTTCTGTACCTTGTGCCTTGCCGTGGCGGGGGACCCGCTGGAGTTTTGACACTAGAAAAGGTGATGTTTAAGCTGAGTGTGGGAGGGGGAGGGTGAAGGACGGGTTCTACAATTGTAGGGCTTTGTGCATCATGCACTTTCGGGAGTTGATTATCGTTGAATGTTGGGGGCGTTGGGGGGTTGTTTGTGTGTTTGGTGTTGTTTTTGTATTGTGAAAATGTTGAAAATTTGTCAAATAAAAATACTTTAAAAAAAAGGTAGATCATTTTTGTTTGATATTGAAGCTTAAAATCAAGACGCATTAAATGTTCAAATATTTTTAAACTTTAGCTTAAATCCCAGCAGTGATCATCTATAAATACTCATGGAATGTTAAAGTTATTTGGTCATTTGTGATTAATGTTTTTCATAGTTATTGTCCTGTTTTGCTCGTATATAACACTATGAAAACAGTTCATTCTAAATAGTCAATTCCTCTTAATTGAAAAGATGTTGGAAGTCAATTATTTAGCATTAAATCACCATATTCTGTTGTTTATCTTTAATTCAAATTATTTGCGAATTCATTTTTGGTGTTATGAAAGTAACTGAATTATCAAGAGTAAGCGTTATAATTTATGATTAATTATTTATTAGATGTCCTGGAGATTATGTTTTTGGCAAAGTATTATGCATTGGCTTTCCAAATGGAAGTTGGGACACAGATGTGGAAGCGTGAGTACCCCAAACTGAGCAGGGCCATTTTAACTCAGTGCTAAGTTCAAACAGATCCCTTTTCCACTGGAGCGAAGGCCTTATCCTGCAGTGAGTGAGTTACAAATCTTAAGAGAAGGGTCAATAGTGACTACAGAATGGTCAAGCTGCAAAGATATTAAAATGGCCTGCCCTTTAAAAATTGAAAACTAATGCCTGCCTGTATCTAAGAGTGTTGAATAAAAAATGTTCTTCCAGTTTTTGTAACTCTTTGTTGACATAATCCTAAGTGCTTTCATTATAGTAGAACTAATACTTTCCTACTTTCCACAACCTATCATTATCATGGGGGGCGGGGCGGGGTCCGTAAATTAATAATAATAATCATAAAAGTTCACAGTTAGATTGCCAGCTCAATGAGTTATTAAAGATTAGCCGTCTTTGGGGTTATGAATACATAGGATTGTTTTAATGAAGGATTGAGTACTTGGGATGATTTGAATGTATCGAATGAGCTTTCATGAATGGACTGTTTCTATACAGTGGAAAAATACTTAGCCCTTGGTTTTTATTCGAAAAATATTTTATTTTAGAATTTTATTTCATCTCAGCATGGCTCTGGAGAGCTTTCCATGATACTGGATGAATTAGCATAGGGGCCATTGGGTGGGGTGGAGATGGGATCATGGGTTGACATGGAGGGTATGAGGCGCGGTTGAGTGGGTGGGCGTATGAACTGGTATTTGTGGGCATAGAATGTGGGTGGAGGGACTGAGGGGATAGAAGTAGTGAGGACCTAAGATTTAAAGAAACAATTGGACAAAGTTCCAGAAGGTCAAGGCGAGCCTTTTAAACAGCCCAACTTGGCACTCGGCAACCTATCGTCAACTCCGATCTACGCCTCGGACTGGAAGGCTGACTCAAAACTGCACCAACAACCCCCCCCCCCCCCCCCGCCCCCCCCGCCCCCCAACACGAAAAGGAATATCCCACCATTCAAGGCACTTTTTCCCAAGGCGGGTTTGCGGAGCCAGAAAAATGCTCAACTCCCGCTACCCAACACGGATACAAGTATTCAGGCCAATATACTCATACAGTCATAGAGGTAAACATTACAGGATGGAATTAAGCCATTCAACCAATCAAGTTTATACAGACTTTCTGAAGAGAAATCCAGTCAGTCCCATTCCCCCGCCATACTCTTCTGTCCCTGTGACCCTAGAAGCTTATGATTTTCTTCAAGTGCCTGTCCAATTTCCTTTTAAAATCATTTATCGTCTCCGCTTCTACCAGCCTTGTAGGTAAAAATGCCTGGTCATTAGGACTTGCTGCATAAAAACATTCTTTTTCACATCACCTGGGCATCTTGGCAGTGCCAGGTTGGCACACAGGTGGCACTGCCAGGGTGCCAGTGTGCCTGGGTGGCACCAGCAGTGCCAAGGTGCCACCCTGCCCAGAGAGCATGCACCTGGGGCCTCCAATCCCCTGGGGGACCCCCATAAGCTCTGTTCCATGTGGTCCCCATTTGTGGGAATCAGAACTGAATGGAGCTCACCCGAAGTCTCCAAGTCGAAGGAATTAGACCCCATGCCTTGGATAAATCCCGGGAATGCATATTAGAGTGAGACTAACTGTGTCAGTCTAATATGCACATTTGCCAGAAAGTGTTCCCGCTCACAATGGGTGGGATTCACATTGCGATGTTTCACGAGATTGTGTTAAATTTCACGAGGTATGGCGAGTAGAGGGAACTCCCGACGTACCACATTGCTTTTGGGTGCAACGCAACCAACAGATTTCCCCCGAGTTGTCTCAATAAGGCTGCCTCTCATTCTTCTAAACTCCAATGAGTATAGGCCCATCCTACTTAACCTCTTTTCAGAAAACAAAATCCCTCCATATGAGGGATCAACGTAGTGAACATTCTCTGAGCTGCATCCAATGCCAGCATACTGTTCCTTAGATAAGGGGACCAAAACGAGTGCCTTATATACTTTTAGCACAATTTCCCTATTTGTACACTACATTCCCTTTGAAATAAAGGCTAACATTTCATTTGCTTTCCCAGTTACCTACTGAATTTGCATGCGAGCTTTTTATGATTTTATGCACGAGGATCTCCAAATCCATCTGTGCTGCAGTCTTCTGCAGTCTTTCTCCATTTATAAATATTTAGCTCCTTTATTCTTCTGACCAAAGTTCATTACTTCGCATTTTCCTACATTGCATTCCATCTCCAGGTTTTTTGTCTGCTCACCTAACCTATGTCCCTCTGTAGACTCTTTGTGTCATCCTCAGAACTTTCCTACACACCTATTTGTGTGTCTTGGTAACAGTACATTCACTTCCCTCAGCCAAGTCATTAATATTTATTGTAAATAATTGTGGCCCCAGCACAGATCCCCCTGGCACTCCACGAGTTACATGTTGCCATCGTGAAAATGCCCCGCTTATCTAGTTCTTCAATCAGTTAGCCAATCCTCTATACATAATAAATACCATGGGCTCTAATCTTATTAAATATGCTTTAGTGTGTACCTTATCGACCACCTTTTGGAAATCTAGGTATATTACATGTACTGGTTCCTGTTTATTGATTCTGCTCATTACCACCTCAAAGAATACCAATAAATTTGTCAGGCACAATTTCCCCTTCAAGAAGCTATGCCAACTCTGGTTGATTATATTATGCATTTCAAAATGTTCTGCTATTACATTTCCCAATGCCAGAATTTAAGCTAACTGTTTTATAGCCACCTGTTTTTTTGTCTCCCTCCCTTTTTGAATAAGAATCATAGCATCATAGAATTTACAGTGCAGAAGGAGGCCATTTGGTCCATCGAGTCTGCACTGGCTCTTGGAAAGAGCACCCTATCCAAGCCCACACCTCCCCCTATCCCTGTAACTTCACCTCATCTTTTTTTGGACACGAAGGGCAATTTAGCATGGCCAATCCACCTAACCTGCACATCTTTGGCCTGTGGGAGGAAACCAGAGCACCCGGAGGAAACCCACGCAGGCACAGGGAGAACGTGCAGACTCCGCACAGACAGTGACCCAATAAGGTTGTTACTTTGGCTGTTTTACAATCCTCTGGGACTTTTCCAGAAGTTAAGGATTCTTGGAAGATTACTACCAGTGCATTCACTATCTGTCGCTATTTTCTTTAATATCCTGGGATGCAACCCATTAGGTCCAGGAGACTTATCAACATTTAATCCCATTAGCTTCCATAGTACCTTTTGTCCAGGGATAGTTATTGTATTTATTGCCTCCCCTCACCATCCCTTTCTGACTCTTGATTTTTTTAAAGATAATTTATTCAAAGCATGTTCAACTTTTTACACAACCTTAATATCCAACAGAATATGTAGTTTGTTAATTTTCCCCCATGTGATACCCCCACCCATGACAAACCGCTCCTCAAATATAGCCATGAATGGCTTCCAATGTACCTCAAAGACCTCTTCTAACCCCATTAAGGCTAATTTGATTTTCTCCAACCTAAGAAACTCACACAAGTCACCCAACCATGACACAACTATTGGCGGCAAGAACGACCTCCCATTGAACGTATCAATTTCCGGCCAATCAGAGAGGAAAAGGCCACAACATCAGATCCCTTCCCCTCCAGCACCTCCGACACCCCAAAGATTGTCACCATAGACACCCCAAAGATTGCCACCATCGGGTCCGGCTCCATCTCAGCCCCTACAATCCTTGATAGTTTCCCAAACACCATCTCTCAAAAGCTCTCCAACTTGTCACACCCCCAGAACATATGGGCATGGTTTGCCAGCCCCCTCCCACACCTTTCGCACCCGTCTACTACTACCCCTGGGAAAAACCCACTCATCTGGACCTGAGTCATGAGGACCCTGTGCACCACCTTAAATTGTACAGGAGCACCGCTCGTCCTTGTACAGGAGGAGGTTGAGGTCACTTGGCGCATTACTTCACACTGAAGTCCTCCTCCTCCCATTTCCACTTGATCCTTTTCACTAAGGCTGTGCCTTGCTCTTCCAACAACCCATATATGTCCCCAATCCTATCACTACCACCATCCACTCTCATCCGGGAGCAATATTTTCTCCAAAAGTGTATACTCCAGCACCTGAGGGAATGAAGGCAACTCCTTGCGTGCAAAATTCATCACTTACAAATATCTGAACTCACTCCCCCTTGGTAGCTCGAACCTCTTCCTCAGTTTCTGTAACCCAGTAAACTTCCCCTCCGCAAACATGTCCCTGACCCATATTAACTCCTCCTCCCTCTGCCCCCTATACACCCCTTGAATTCCCCCGGCATAAACCTATGATTCTCACATAGTGGAGTCATTACCCATGTGTTACCCAATTTAAAGTGCCTCCTCAGTTCGTTCCAAATTTTTATAGACAACTCCACTTGTATACTTCCTCAGGGTACGTGGCAGTGGGACCATCACCAGAGGCCTCAGGCTCTTCCCCTTGTAAGACTCGTCCTCTAACCTGACCCAATCTACCCCTCCCCCACCACCGTCTCACTTTCTCCACAATCGCTGCTCATAGTAATGCAACAATTTTTTTTCCATTTTTCCTTTTCAACAGAGCCCTCTTCACCCTCCATAGCAACACAAATTCTGACATTGACGCATCTACCCTCCGAAAAAAGGCCATGGGAAGGAAAATCGGGAGGGACTGAAACACAAACAGGAATCTTGGCAGTGTGCTCATCTTCACCACCTGCATCCTCCCCGCCGATGTCAGGTGCAGTGTATCCCATCTTTTAAGGTCTCCATTAATCTCTTCCGCTAACCTCGTCAAGCTCCACCTATGCATCGGGGCCCATTCATGCATTACCTGGATCCCCGTATCCCAGAACCGCTCTCTTGCTACCTTAAACGGAAGAACTAAACTAAGGCCACTTCAAATAATACCTTATTTCTTTTTTTAAATAAAATTAGAGGACCCAATTCATTAAGGGCAATTTAGCATGGCCAATTCACCTACCCTGCACATCTTTGGGTTATTGGGGCGAAACCCACGCAAACACAGGAAGAATGTGCAAACTCCACATGGACAGTGACCCAGAGCTGGGATCGAACCTGGGACCTCGGCGTCGTGAGGCAACAATGCTAACCACTGCCTCACCATGCTGCCCTAATACCTTGGGCGGGATTCTCCCCTACCCGAAGGGGCGGGGGACCCGGCGCCGAGGAGTGGCGTGAACCACTCCGGCGTCGGGCCGCCCCAAAGGTGCAGAATCCTTCGTACCTTCAGGGGCTAGGCTGGCGCCGGAGTGGTTTACGCCGCGCTGGCCGGCGGGAAAGGGGCTTGGTGCCACGCCAACCGGCACCGAAGGGCCTCCGCCAGCCGGCGCAAGTTGGCGCATGCACAGGAGCACCAGCGTGTGCTGCCGTCATCCCAGCGAATGAGCAGGGGGGTTCATCTCCACATCAGCCATGACGGAGGGCCACAGCGGCCGCCGACGCGGAACAATAGAGTGCCCCGACGGCACAGGCCCGCCCGCAGATCGGTGGGCCCCGATCGCGGGCCAGGCCACCGTGGGGGCACCTCCCAGGACCAGATCCCCCCGCGCCCCCCCAAGGACCCTGGAGGTTGCTCGCGCAGCCAGATCCTGCCAGAAAATACCTGGTGTAATATACGCCAGCGGGACTGGCTGAAAATGGGCAGCCATTCGGCCCATCGCGGGCTGGAGAATCGCCGGGGTGGGGGGGGGGGGGGCATTGTCAGTGGCCGCCGACCGGCATGGGGCGATTCCCGCCCCCGCCAAATCCCCAGCGCTGGAGAATTTGACCGCCGGCGGGCGTGGGATCCACGCCGCCCCCCCCCCCCCCGGCGATTTCCCGACCCGGTGGGGGGTCGGAGAATCCCGCCCCTTATTTCTAATATTTAACAATACAAGTATAAATTCCATAAGACCATAAGACAGAGGTGCAGAATTAGGACGCTCGGCCCATCAAGTCTGCTCCGCCATTCAATCATAGTTGATATGTTTTTCATCCCCATTCTCCTGTCCTCTCCTCATAACTCCTGATTCCCTTATTAATCAAGAACCTTTCTATCTGTCTTAAAGGCACTCAGTGACTTGGCCTCCATAGCCTTTTGCGGCAATGAGTTCCAGAGAATCATCACTCTCTGGCTGAAGAAATTCCTCCTCATTTTTGTTTTAAATGATCATCCCTTCAGTCTGAGGCTGTGCCCTCGGCTGCTAGTTTCTCCTTCTAGTGGAAACATCCTCTCCATGTTCATCCTATCTAGCCCTCTCAGTATTCTGTAAGTTTCAATGAGATTCCCCCTAATCTTTCTAAACTTCCAAGTCAGTCATTTTAGTATTAAATGTACACCGACACCAAGGGAGTTGCAGTTACCACAATGTGTTTTGACAACTCAAGGAGACTATACAACATAATGCACCCAAGGGACAATATCCCTGCTACTCTAGTTCAACTATGTCACCTATAACAAATCAAATATATGGTAATTTTTTTAATTCAATGCTCTGTTCATTTAACATTGAGCTCTCAGATTGCTCACAGGATCCAGGAGTGTGTTTCATAGTGATCTGAACAATATCTACAGTATAAACCTGGCACATTTCCTAGATGTCCTTCCATGGCAATTAGCATTATCGTGCCTCTAGTAAAATAATAATCAGCTTCAATACCCTCATGTGGATACGTTCACAATGTATAAATTTCAAAAAGACACTATTTAAAAAAAATGAAAAACTGGGGATTTCTTGCAATGGTGTCACCACTATATGTCATAACAGAGACTATACCAAAAGTATTTCATTGGCTCTGAAGAACCCGAAGATGTTTATATCTTTTTTCAATCTTTTTCAATTACTTAAATGGGGGAACTGAGTGTAATGTACCCAAATTTGTTGAGGAAAGAAAGTTAGGTGGAAAGGTAAGCTCTAAGGCTGACGCAAGGAGGCTGCAAAGGGATTTGGACAAGTTAAGTGAGTGGACTAGAACATGGCAGACAGAATATAATGTGGTTAAGTGTGAAGTATTCCAATTTAAATGAAAAATAGAAAAAAGTTATTTTTGAATGGTGAGGGACAGAGAAATATTTATATTCAGTCGGACCTGGTGCCCTTATAAAGTAGTGACTGAAAATTAACATGCAGGTACAGGCAGGCAATTAGGAAAACAAGGGCAGAATGGTGGCGCAGTGGTTAGCACTTCTGCCTACGGCGCTGGGGACACGTGTTCGATCCCAGCCCCGGGTCACTGTCTGTGTGGAGTTTACACATTCTCCCAGTGCAAGCGTGGGTTTCACCCCGCACACCCCAAAAATGTGCAGGTTAGGTGGATTGGCCACGCTAAATTGCCCCTTAATTGCGTTTCACGACGGCGCGAAACAGGCACGGGGACAACCAATTCTGTCCCCCACAGGGGGCCAGCATGGCACTGGAGCGGTTCATGCCGCACCAGCCTCCCTCCCCGGCGCCAAATGGGCGCCGCGCCAAATGGGCGCCGCGCCAACCCGCACGTGTGCAGTTGGGCCACGCCAACATCCGCGTGCGGGGGGACTTCTTCTACGTGCTGCGCCATCTCAATATGGCGTCAGTGTTCAGGGGCCGAGTGCGCAGGCAAGTAGACCTGGGAGGGGAGAGGCCGGCCCTCCGATCGGTGGGCCCCGATCGTGGGCCAGACCCCATTGGAGGCCCCCCCATGAAGAACCACTTTTCCCCACCCCACAGGCCGCCCCCTGGCCCTTCGCGCGGAGTTCCCACTGGCAGCGACCAGGGGTAAACGGCGCCGGCGGGACTCTGTCGTATCCACGCGGCCGCTCGGCCCATTCGGGCCGGAGAATCGGCGGCCCCGCCGATTCCAGCGGCCCGCGGTCAGCGCCGTGTCAAAGGTGCCAGCGCAAATGGCGGCGATTGTCCACACCTTGGAGAATACCGCGCCGGCGTCGGACCGTCGTGGCGCGGTTGCGTGCGGCGATTCTCCGGCCCGGCGCGGGGCTCGGAGAATCGCCCTCTCTAAATTTATTTTTTAAAATTAAAAAATTCAGAACACAAATGGCACATTACAAAGAAATTGGACTCTAAGAATGAACATAGAACAGTACAGCACAGAAAAGGCCCTTCAGCCCTCGATGTTGTGCCGAGCAATGATCACCCTACTCAAACCCACGTATCCACCCTATACCCGTAACCCAACAACCCCCCCCCCAATCTTACTTTTTAGGACACTACGGGCAATTTAGCCTGGCCAATCCACCTAACCCGCACATCTTTGGACTGTGGGAGGAAACCGGAGCACCCGGAGGAAACCCACGCACACACGGGGAGGACGTGCAGACTCCGCACAGACAGTGACCCAGCCGGGAACCGAACCTGGGACCCTGGAGCTGTGAAGCATTTATGCTAACCACCATGCTACCGTGCTGCCCAATGAAGAAGGCTTGTTGCAATTTTAGAGCTGTGATGAAAAAGCACACAGATTACCATGTACAGTTTTGATCTCTACACCTCAGAATGCTTTTATTTTAATCTACATAGCAATTCAACAGAGTTGGACTGATACCT
Organism: Scyliorhinus canicula; assembly: GCF_902713615.1. Lineage (NCBI taxonomy): Eukaryota > Metazoa > Chordata > Chondrichthyes > Carcharhiniformes > Scyliorhinidae > Scyliorhinus > Scyliorhinus canicula. The sequence continues at coordinate 32,967,360 of NC_052157.1, forward strand.
GAATCGAGGAGATTGTCCTAACAAGGTGAGATTGAGAGCAGGATTTTCCCTATGGGCTTCATCAATCTGGTGTCAGGCTGTAACAGGGGTCACTGTGTGGGTAATAGTCACTCATTCACTGGTGATTTTCTCCAGACTGGTCAACTAATGGCCAGAGAGCAGACTTGGGTGGGCATTTGAAGTTGGAGGCCCAATCAGAGGCCTTCCAGCTTGAATGAAACAGTAGGATGCCATGGCAAGTGAGAGAAAGAGCGCAACCAAACAGAGGAGCTTTCTCTCCAACTTTGTTCAATTGAAAGTAGGAAATAGATTCAGCAGCCAGGCAACCACTGTAGGGCTCTTGGGTTGGGGGAGAAGACCCTCTATAGGGCAACCTGTGGCTTGTGCTACACACAGACAGGCAGCAGAGACCTATCTGCCTCCTTGAAGTGTTGGTTCCTCAGTCTGTCGTCAGGAGACCAGACAGTTATTTAAAAATAAATTTAGAGTACCCAATTATTTTTTTTTCCAATTAAGGAGAAATTAAGTGTAGCCAATTCACCTTTCTGGGTTGTGGTGGTGAGACCCACACAGACACTGGGACAAGGGGAGAACGTGCATACTCTATACCAGGGGTGGGCAAACTACGGCCCGCGGGCCGCATGCGGCCCGACAATGGTTTTTATGCGGCCCGCCAATGAGGTGCCCGGAATCATAACCGGCATTTTTGAAAAGCCGCCGGGGAAAAGCCGCTGAAGTAAATGCGCTTATTCAATAAGCGCATTTACTTCAGCGGCTTTTCCCCGGCGGCTTTTCAAAGATGCCGGTTATGATTCCGGGCACCTCATTGACGGGCCGCATAAAAATACGCGTAGTGGGGGGATGTGTGGGGCTGTCTCATTGGTCGGTTTAGTTGGGTGGGCGACCAATAGGAGTCCAGGTTACAAACAATAAGCCTTATTATTGTTTGTAACCTGGACTCCTATTGGTCTCACACCCAGCTAAACCGACCAATAAGGCAGCCCCACTCATCCACCTCACTACACACGTTTTTATCGTTGACTCGGCCAGGCTGTGCTTCTGTCAGTGTTAAGGATCAGCACAAGCAACTTGACACCTGATTTCAACAAACTGGTAAATGACTGCAGTCAGATGCATCATTCTCATTGACATTGTTCTGTTACTTACTGAGTTACTTTGTTTTTCAAATAAATGTGCTTTTTTTTCTTTAAAGACCTTTTATTTTGGCTATTTACAATATTAATTATTTCACTTAATATACTATGCGGCCCTTTAAAATTGTGAATTTCTGAATGTGGCCCTTGCACGGAAAAGTTTGCCCACCCCTGCTCTATACGGACATTGACCCGGGACCGGGATCGAATCTAGGTCTTCGGCGCCCTGAGGCAGCAGTGCTAACCACTGCGCCACTGTGCCGCCCCGGAGACCAGACACTTGACTGGCCCCCACTGCCTCCAGGAACAGGAAATTCCCAGTTGATCACCATTAACAGGCCTTTTGAGTGGCCACTTTCAGGAAATAGTTCTGCTGCCTCCCTCATCCTCTCTGGGAAAATGGCTCAGGGCCTAATAGGCCCAAGGAGCCTGCACGCAGGCTCACAGTGCTCATTTTAGCACTCAGCTACCTTCATTCCCAGTGAAGGGACATTAAATTGTTCCCTGAGAGATTGGGTTTATATTCCCTGGAATTTAAAAGAATGAGAGGTTATTTAATTAAAACATATAAATGATGTGGAGATGCCGGCGCTGGACTGTGGTGGGCACAGTATGAAGGCTTAAACAGCAGGTTACAGTCCAACAGGTTTGTTTCGAATTACCTGAGCAAGGAGCTGCGCTCCGAACGCTAGTGATTCGAAACAAAACTGTGGGACTTTAACATGGTGTTGGGAAACATATGACATTTTTAAGGGGGGTGACAGTGTAGATGCAGGGACGATACTTCCCACAGCTTGCAGAGTCTAGATCCAGGTCTCTCAGCCTCAGAATAAGGGGCTGATCGTTAAGAACTGACATGAGATGCAACTTCATTCAAAAGGGTTGTGAACTTGGGAATTCTCTTCTCCAGAGGGTTCAGTTGCTGTACATATTCAAGACAGAGATGAGAGCTGGATATTAAGAGAGTTACGTAAAGTGGGGATAGTCTGTGAAGGTGGAATTGAGACAGAGAATCTTTCATGATTGTACTGAATGGTGGGACAGTCGCAAAGGGCTTCTATTTTAATGTTCTTGTATCCTGAGGTTATGAAAAGTGTCTGTAAATGCCAAATCTTTCTTTATACTATTCCATTTCAGGGAAATGCAGCAAATGACTCGCTGATCCAATAGATCTAGAATTTATTTTTATTTATTTTTACTCCTTTCTTTTCTCTCTTCTCAAGCTGGGTTGTAGCCTCGTGGGTACAATGTTTGACAGATTTCATAGTAAATCGTCTTCGTGCATGAGCATTGAAAGTGAGCCTTAAGTGACAACTTAATTATGAGAAACATAAGCCTTTAGTTTACGTGTATTCTCACCTGACATGATGTACTTTCCAACACGGATTGGTGGATAATGAACAGCACTGGGAAATCTGAAACAGACTTCGCCTTGATCATCCCCATTGACATTCCCTTTGTCTTTCTGTCCACGACACCTTTGTCAATCTCCACTTATCGCTGGCCCCTTATCCAGCCCCACCACTCCACACCATCCCCCACCCCCCCGCCCCTCCTCCCCACAGCAGTATAAATTTGACTCTATTTCCAGTTCTCTCCAGCTTTGGCAAAGGGTAATCCAGACTCGAAACGTTAGCTCCCTTCTCTCTCCGCAGATGCTGTCAAAGCTACCGAGATGGTCCATTATTTTCTGTTTTGGTTTCAGACTCCAGCATCCTGCAGTAATTGCAGTGGGAAATCTGTCAGATTTTCCCACTTTCTAGACAAGGGAATAGCAATGTGAATTATATTGTTGCTAAAGCTACAAATGCTTATTTTAGTACTGAATGATGGAAAAACCAGTCACCGTTCTCTGATCTGTGTAGCTATTATAATAATAATAATTATTATTATGAATATTATTAGATCCGCACCATCCAATGCCACATCTAGAAAACTCCTGCGTTATGGTTTGACTAAATTTTCTAAGTGGTCCAAGGGAAATTGCTTTATTTTAAAGCCTTTTGTGCTAAAAGGACACATGGTAAATACTTCACAAAACTTGTAACATGCTTCAAAAGAAAGATAATGAAGCCTTATCCATTCGAGTACAGGAACAAAGATGTGTTGTTGCTTCGAGTACAGGAGCAGGGATGTGTTGTTGCAATTATACAGGGCCTTGGTGAGGCCACACCTAGAATACTGTGTGCAGTTTGGGCCTCTCTTTCTGAGGAAGGATGTTGTTGCTCTCGAGGGAGTGCAGCGAAGGTTTACCAGACTGACTTCAGGGATGGCGGGACTGTCATATGAGGAGAGATTGACTGGGTTAGGATTGTTCTCGCTGGAGTTCAGAAGAATGACGGGGGGGTCTCATAAGAGATTTATAAAATTCTAACAGGACTAGACAGGGTAGATGCAGGGAAGATATTCCTAATGGTGGGTGTGTCCAGAACCAGCGGTCACAGTCTGAGGATTCAGGGTAGATCATTTAAGTCAGAGATGAGAGACATTTCTTCACCCAAAGAGTGGAGCCTGTGGAATTTATTACCACAGGCAGTAGTTGATGCTAAACCACTGAATATATTCAAGAGACGGCTAGATATAGCACTTGGGGCGAATGGGATCAAAGATGGGAGAAAGCACGATTAGGTTATTGAGTTGGATGATCAGCCATGATCGTGACAAATGGAGGAGCAGGCTCGAAGAGTCAAAAGATCTTCTCGTGCCCCTATCTTCTATGTATCTATGTATTACACTTTCCTTGTGAATTTTATAGAATATTAAAATGGAGAAGAACGTTATTTAGTTAACAACTAAATGCCTGTACAAGGCTGAGACAATGACTAAAATATTAAACAATCTGCTGGAGTGTGAGGATGCACAGGAGTTACAGAGCAGGTTCACCTGTCTTATGTGTGTATTTTATTGAGCTATTTTCCCTATTCTCTAAAATTCACTTAAGAAAACAAAATTTAACTCACCTTCACCATCTTTTAACTTTATATTCTCATTTATTTTTCTCTACTCATACATGCAAATATAGTATGGACTCGTTGTGGTGCAGGGTTCGGTGGTCAATTGTCACCACTCTTGTACCTCACCCAAGAGTGTTATGACCAGGTGAAGAGTAGTGAACTGGCTCCCCTCTCTCCATGGGGCGCAATTCTCCGCACTCACGACGGTGCGGAGAATAGCGTGGCTCGTAAAATTTTACGGCCACGCTAGTCCGACGCCCTCCCGCTATTCTCCCCCCCCCCCCCCCCCCCCCCCCCCCCACGCCCGACACGAATCGCTGCCGCCGTTTTTTTTACGGCCAGCAGCGATTCTCAGCTGTCCGATGGGCCGAGTTCCCAGCCCTTTACGGCTGTTTTTACGAACGGCAAACACACCTGGTCTGGCCGTTCGTAAAAACGGCCGTAAAGTCCCGATTTTTAAAACCATGGCACCGATTGGCACGGCAGTACCACGGCCGTGCCAAGGCTGCCATGGGCCCGCGATCGGTGGGCACCGATCGCAGGCAGCGGGTCCGATGCCCGCGCATTCTTTGTCCCTCCGCCGCCCCGCTGTATCACTTCGCGGGGCGGCTGAGGGGCATCCCGGCCCACGCATGCGCGGGTTTCGCGCAAATGCGCGATGACGTCATCCGCGCATGCGCGGGTTGGAGTCTTCCAATCCGCGCATGCGCGGCTGACGTCATATGACGTGTCAGCTGGCGCAAACTCTGGCAAGCGGGCTTAACGAAATTCGTTAAGCCCACGATGCCGGAGTTTACAGCGGCGGCATGCTAGCCCCGACCGGGGACCAGAATCGGTTCCCGGTCGGGGAGGGGGGGGCTGGCGTCAAACCCGCCCGGATTTGACGCCAGCCTTACGATTTCTCCCCCTCTGGGAGAATCGCGCATCCTTGGTTGGTAACAACAAAGGCTTGAGTTTCCTTTTCACTAGAATATGCCTTTTCCGAATCCAAATGTATTTAACTATTGATGCAGTGAGCAATAAGGAGCCAATTCAACAACGTTTCCTCGAGTCAAAGCAAGAGCAAATTTATTAACCACTAAACATGAGAAAAAATTAATAAATATGCAACATTGCATACACACAGGCATCAGAAATAAGGGAGGTTAGAATAATAATAATAATTGCTTATTTTCACAAGTAGGCTTCAATTAAGTTACTGTGAAAAGCCCCTAGTCACCACATTCCGGCGCCTGTTCAGGGAGGCTGGTATGGGAATTGAACCCGTGTTGCTGGTCTTGTTCTGCATTACAAGCCAGCTGTCTTAGCTCACTGTGCTAAACCAGCCCCTTAAAGGCTAATGAATAAAAGTTAAAAGAATCTGGAGGTGTAGATTATTAAATGCTGTGCCCAATTTAGATTAGCTGGTTTTATGAATGTGGTCAGATGTAGAAGTGGTTGTAATTATTATGAGACTTTAATTTGTTAATACACCTGTTTTAAGAGAGTGGGAGAGAGTAAAGCTTTTCAAATTGCTTCCTCTGCGAAGAATTTTCTTGACACTCCCTGTGTCACTTGTAATCTCCCTTTTCAGCGTCTGCAGCCTGGGTTGTTATACTGCACCCATTGCGCATTTCTAAAGGATTTTGGATGGGCCTGTCTGTGGCATCCATTGCTTCAGTGTCCAGACTTTGCATTTTAATATCTCTTCCTTAGATAGTGATGAGCTTCGATGCGTCGCCAAATTATAGGAAATATCTTCCTCTTTACACTCCCCTGAGGGTTTCCCGTTTTCTTTTTCACTTTCACCTTGTGAGGAGGCATTGTATTTTCAAGTAGTTTCTTCTGTCTCATTTCAAATTGCAACATTTCTAGGGGGCAATCTACCGGCTGCGTTACGCTTGAAAGGCAGCGGGGCGGGGGAATGTTGGGAGTTCCCCCTTCTGGGATCTATCCAGCTTGCCATGGCTCGCAAGGTCAAACGCGATCTCGCGAGATGTCATAAGAACATAAGAACTAGGAGCAGGAGTAGGCCATCTGGCCCCTCGAGCCTGCTCCGCCATTCAATTAGATCATGGCTGATCTTTTGTGGACTCAGCTCCACTTTCCGGCCCTAACACCATAACCCTTAATCCCTTTATTCTTCAAAAAACTATCTATCTTTGCCTTAAAAACATGTAATGAAGGAGCCTCAACTGCTTCACTGGGCAAGGAATTCCATAGATTCACAACCCTTTGGGTGAAGAAGTTCCTCCTAAACTCAGTCCTAAATCTACTTCCCCTTATTTTGAGGCTATGTCCCCTAGTTCTGCTGTCACCCGCCAGTGGAAACAACCTGCCCGCATCTAGCCTATCTATTCCCTTCATAATTTTAAATGTTTCTATAAGATCCCCTCTCATCCTTCTAAATTCCAACGAGTACAGTCCCAGTCTACTCAACCTCTCCTCATAATCAAACCCCTTCAGCTCTGGGATTAACCTAGTGAATCTCCTCTGCACACCCTCCAGCGCCAGTACGTCCTTTCTCAAGTAAGGAGACCAAAACTGAACACAATACTCCAGGTGTGGCCGCACTAACACCTTATACAATTGCAACATAACCTCCCTAGTCTTAAACTCCATCCCTCTAGCAATAAAGGACAAAATTCCATTTGCCTTCTTAATCACCTGTTGCACTTGTAAACCAACCTTCTGTGACTCATGCACTAGCACACCCAAGTCTCTCTGAACAGCGGCATGCTTTAATATTTTATCGTTTAAATAATAATCCCGTTTGCTGTTATTCCTACCAAAATGGATAACCTCACATTTGTCAACATTGTATTCCATCTGCCAGACCCGAGCCCATTCACTCAACCTATCCAAATCCCTCTGCAGACTTCCAGTATCCTCTGCACTTTTCGCTTTACCACTCATCTTAGTGTCATCTGCAAACTTGGACACATTGCCCTTGGTCCCCAACGCCAAATCATCTATGTAAATTGTGAACAATTGTGGGCCCAATACGGATGCCTGAGGGACACCATTAGCTACTGATTGCCAACCAGAGAAACACCCATTTATCCCAACTCTTTGCTTTCTATTAATTAACCAATCCTCTATCCATGCTACTACTTTACCCTTAATGCCATGCATCTTTATCTTATGCAGCAACCTTTTGTGTGGCACCTTGTCAAAGGCTTTCTGGAAATCCAGATATACCACATCCATCGGCTCCCCGTTATCTACTGAACTGGTAATGTCCTCAAAAAATTCCACTAAATTAGCTAGGCATGACCTGCCTTTTACGAACCCATGCTGCATCTGCCCAATGGGACAATTTCTATCCAGATGCCTCGCAATTTCTTCCTTGATGATAGATTCCAGCATCTTCCCTACTACCGAAGTTAAGCTCACTGGCCTATAATTTCCTGCTTTCTGCCTACCTCCTTTTTTAAACAGTGGCGTCACGTTTGCTAATTTCCAATCCACCGGGACCACCCCAGAGTCTAGTGAATTTCGGTAAATTATCACTCGTGCATCTGCAATTTCCCTAGCCATCTCTTTTAGCACTCTGGGATGCATTCCATCAGGGCCAGGAGACTTGTCTACCTTTAGCCCCATTAGCTTGCCCATCACTCCCTCCTTAGTGATAACAATCCTCTCAAGGTCCTCACCTGTCATAGCCTCATTTCTATCAGTCGCTGGCATGTTATTTGTGTCTTCCACTGTGAAGACCGACCCAAAAAACCTGTTCAGTTCCTCAGCCATTTCCTCATTTCCCATTATTAAAACTCCCTTCTCATCCTCTAAAGGACCAATATTTACCTTAGCCACTCTTTTTTGTCTTATATATTTGTAAAAACTTTTACTGTCTGTTTTTATATTCTGAGCAAATGTAAATCGCGGCCATTGTGGGCGGGATCACTTTTTAGTTGATCTGTGTATTGCAGTGAGACAGCTGGAGTTGGATTGTCCGGTCTCCGACGCTGAAATCGCGTTCGGCGATCGGCCAGAGAATGCACGTTGGCGCCGGAATGGGGGACAGCGCCGTTTTTGCGATACTCTGCCCCCTCCAAAATGGCATACTCGCACACTGTCGGGACGGTCTCAGGGCGTCACCTGAGGCCCTCCCCCGATGTTCTGTTCCCCCATGGGCTCAGTTCCTGATGGCCTGGGTCACTCATGCTATTTTTGTGATTCACAAAAGGCAAGTGCTTCCAACGGTTTATTTTTTTCAACAGATACTTCGATACAGTGAGCTAGGTTTCAGCAGACCTTTGTAGATGGACTGGGAAATGGGAGGGCTGGTGAAATGGTGAAGGCATCACGAGGGAAGCCCACCATATTCCCATCACCATGGCATATTACCAGCATAGGAAAGCCAACAAGGTGACCACGCGACAGGCACACAATTGTGACAATGAAGTGTCCAATTAAAGAACGCTGCTGGCATTTTAGTGCTGTCGGCAGATGCTGCCACCACAGCACTAGCTGCCCTGAGGTTAAGGCTACCCTGCAGTTATAGTGCTGGCAGTGGTAGGCTCATCCTCCTCACTCACCCAGAATCGATTGCCAGGGACTCAAGCTGGAGGTGCCCTTGGTCACCATCCTGCAGTTTCAGCAGTGGCTGGGCTAGCAATGAAACCACAGAGGCCGCAGTGCTGCTGGCCCATCAAATTGGCTGAGAACTCTGGGACGAGGGCCGCCATACTCTATTGGACGGAAGTCCCTCAGCTGGATTGTTGATGGGCCACTGCCGGTAAAACACCGTCAAGGGTCCCATCGCTCACACATGCAAAGTCCATGTAATTGCGATAGGATTCAGGCCAGTATTTCAGGAACTCTGATTATTTTGCTCCCCATATCTGAGCCAATCAGCGGCAAAATTTTGTCTCATATTGTAGCATTACGTGCACTTCTGATTCATGAGCCTATAATAGACGTAAGACACTGAGTAATACAGATATGACCTTGTACAGTTTTAGATGAACAAAATTCAGTGTGAAGAATGTAGGAAATTTTTATACAGATTGTATTATATATATTTGTTGCAGTAATGTTATTAAAAGCCTGGGTTAAGGAATATATATCTGTTGCAGTAATATTATTAAACACCTGGGTTTATATATCTATTGCAGTAATATATTTTTTTAAATCCTGGTTTAACCTACAGCGGGCAATGTGCCTGAAAAAGGTGTAATTAAGATATCGTTAAGTGAGATCATCATTGATTCCAACCAGATTTGTTTACAAAGAGAGGCCTAATGGAATTTTGTTATGATTGCTGGAGATTCTCTGGAGAGTAGATAATTTGAGACATTGGGTGAGATTCTCCAATCCCCCAGCCATGTGTTTCTCAGCAGCTTGCCGTTCGCTGGTGGAGGGATTCTATCTTCCCACTGCTTGTCAATGGGATTTCCTATTCTAAGCACCCTATGGCTCCACAAAACCCATTCCCGGAGAGGTGGGAAAAGCGGGAAAAGTGAATCGCAATGACCGGAGAGTTCTGGTCATTGTGTTTAGATTTAGGTAAGCAGGTCTTGGCATCCAAGTGGGATAAAGATGATGTAATTAATGGGAGGAATCAGGTCTGTAGCAGGCAGTTTGGTTTTTGAATCTGCTGGGAGTTTTAAGTTGAGCAGCAGTATTTTGCCAAATGCTGTCAGGTTGAGCAGTAGTCTGACACAGACAGAAGGATATGTAGGCTATTTCCTGAAAGGGTCTCTCTCTCCCCAAGCAGATTTTCCACGAAATCTCTATACAAGTGTACAGCAAGTAATGTGTTTGCTAACTTTCTTGATAAGTGGTTTTTGACCTCTGATGGGTTTTGCTTAATTGGAGATGAAGAAAGTACAAGTTAGTCATAAGAAGGGCTTCCTGTTTAGTGTTAATTGAAAATATATTTCTGTGATGTTAAAGTGTTTAATCCTATGTTAAGAATAAAGTTTGCTTTAATATAACAGATACCTATTGGTCAGTGGAATCACTCCTGGAGCAAAGGCCCTTAGGGGCCTCACGGTAGCATGGTGGTTAGCATCAATGCTTCACAGCTCCAGGGTCCCAGGTTCGATTCCTGGCTGGGTCACTGTCTGTGTGGAGTCTGCACGTCCTCCCCGTGTGTGCGTGGGTTTCCTCCGGGTGCTCCGGTTTCCTCCCACAGTTCAAAGATGTGCGGGTTAGGTGGATTGGCCATGCTAAATTGCCCGTAGTGTAAGGTTAATGGGGGGATTGTTGGGTTACGGGTATACGGGTTACGTGGGTTTAAGTAGGGTGAACATCGACACAACATCGAGGGCCGAAGGGCCTGTTCTGTGCTGTACTGTTCTATGTTCTATGTATCTTTTCCTCAGTTTTTAAGTTTTTTAAACAAGTGCTTGGAGTTCATGTCTGGTATCCTAACAAATAGCTTTGCAGTGTAGGCTTCAGCTGCAAGCACACCTTGGGCACAAGGTAGCATGCCTCTCTTTTCAGCAATGCTCCAGTTAGAAATCAGATAAATGCATTCTGCAGCGATTCAGCAAATTTATCCAGTGAATGATTAAAATATTCTTCTTCTTGCAGTCTCTGTCTGCAGGGAATTATTCACAGAACCACAGCCAGTGGCTGTGAGTTTTATCCTACTGACAATCACCAGATCGTCAAAACTTTTGAAGCTTTAAGGATTCTTTCTTCTCACGCAAAAAAATCTATCCCAGTCACAAAACAGCTTAAATACCAGAGAATTTTAAGGCAATGGATTTGATTTTGAATTCCTTTTGCATTTAATGAGACCAGTTCAATATCGGGATTGTTCGTGTCTCTAAGAACATTTCAAACCTGAAGGCTTCTTATCTTCATCCTTATGAAACTTTGGTAATAATCAGATCTGCCAGAATTCTATGGCCCCTCCTGAGCATCTTCGCGCAAACTTAAAAACATTTAAGGTAACAACCCCGCACCAATTGCAAATGGTGGTTATTACTGTGTGCAACTGCAAGAGCTTCTGGAATGTTTAATTTTGTGTGCCCCTTGCACTCAGAATAATGCAAAGGAATGTGTAGTTTCCACTATTTGTGGTGCACGGCAATGTGATCAATACTACTCGGTGTATTTGATGACTTAACAAACATCAGCATGGTGTGCACATGCTTATCTGAGACATTTTGACAAATACGAGACAATCACTGAATTAAATTAACTTTAGACTGTTAAAACAGATGAAGGCGGGAGTGCAATTTAGCAGACTGCCAGAGGGAGTTACATAGCAATTTAGAATTTGCAACTTGATATAGGTCAATTGGACACATCCTCCATAATTGATGTATTCATTCATTGGCAGAAAATACTTATCATTGCGTTCAATCTGCTCCCGCATATGCAAACTTACATTAATACATACAAACTGCAAATTTTCAAATGAATCAGCATAAAAATTAACAAGAGAATAATGCCTCTCAAAATACTGGCACCAATCTCGGATCCTCATGAAATTACCCAAGGTTTATTTCTTTCTCGTACCTCCAGAAACAATGAGACTGCACCAGAGAACGGAGGATAGCCAATATAATTCCATTATTCGTAAAGGTGTGTGACATGAATCATAGAACCATGGACCCATTTGTCAAGCGCCAGCAGAATGGAAAATGCAATAAAGTAGGATGTTTGAAAGGACATTATGATTATTTAAAGAGTACATACTACTCAAATTATTCCAATGGAATGAATAGAAAAAATCAGCATGCTGGATTGAAAACTGGACTAATAACAATAATAATCTTTATTGTCACAAGTCGGCTTACATTAACACTGCAATGAAGTTACTGTGAAAAGCCCCGAGTCGGCATATTCCGGCGACTGTTCAGGTACACAGAGGGAGAATTCAGAATATCTAAATTACCTTAAAGCACGCCTTTATATACTATAATCAATATTAAAAAATCCTAATTAGAACAGATACTTCACTTCAGACAGTTAATTCGCTGCTTAAGTGATTTGAGACATTCTGACAATGTGAAATGCGCTGTATAAATGCATCTCTTTTTAGTAAATGTCCAACCAAAGACGTGGAACTGGGGACTTGAATAGAGAGCCCCTTGCCAGCACAGACAATTTGGCCCATTTATATTTATCCATCTTTCTATAACGGCCACATCAGAAGTTTTGGAATCATGGAGTGGAGTGCACAAAAAAAATCAAGTCAGGCCGTCGAGACTAGGCGCCTATCTGCAGAAGTAGCTTGGCTTGTCCCACCCATGCCTTTCTCCATGTGCTTTCTTTTGCCTTCAGAGCTTGGGTGGGGTGCTCTTTCCAAGGGCCGGTGTAGACTTGATGGGCCGTTTAGTACTAGTAGAAGACAGGTACCAATAAACAGAAAGGTCTCCGTTAGGTGGAGGAGGCAGTATATTTGCATGGATAGAGGATTGGCTAATTGATAGAAAACAGAGAGTTGGGATAAGAGGGACATTTTCAGGATGGCAACCTGTAACTAGTGGAGTGCCACAGGGATCAGTGCTGGGGTCACAATTATTTACAATACACATGAATGACTTGAACGAGGGAGGTGAATGTACTATTGCCATGTTTGCAGATGACACAAAAATAGGTGGGAAGGCAAGTGGTGAGGATGACACAGAGTTTACCGAGGGATATAGACAGGTTAGGTGAGTGGGCAAAAACTTGGCAGATGGACCATCATGCAGGAGAATGTGAAGTTATGAATTTTGGTCAGAAGAATAAAGGATGTTGCTGTACGTTTCAGATCTGCTGGAGAGTATGGGAAGGATTATGGGCCTGGTGGGAAGGTTTGGTGGGTTCTCTGGGTATAAACTGAATGGAGGGAAAAGCGAAGTTTTTCCAGTGAATGAGCTGGGACAGCGGGCAAATTTAGGGGGGATGACATTTACGGTAGCGAGGGATAGGTTTAGGTATTTAGAGATTCAGGTAGAGAGGGAATGGACGTAGCTCCATCAGTGGAATGTAGCGAAGCTGGTGGAGGAGGCTGAGAGGATTTTAAGAGGTGGGATACACCGCACTTAACGTTGGCGGGGAGGGTCCTAGTGGTGAAAATGAATATTCTGCTGAGGTGCTTGTTTATTTTTCAGGCTCTCCCGATCTTTATGCCAAAGTACTTCTTTCCGAAATTGGACATGATCATTTCTTACTTTGGGAGGGGAAGGTCGAGAGGACCCTGCTACAGAGGCAGAGTCAGCAGTGGGGATTGGCACTGTCAAACCTGTTTCATTATTATTCGGCAGTGAATGTTGATAAGGTGCGGCGATGGTCGGAAGGAGAAGGGGTGGACAAGGAATCGTGTAAGGAGTCTAGTTTGAGGGCTATGGTGACGGCAGCATTGCCAATGGCTCAGAGTAGGTATTCAAGGAGCCCAGTGGTGCAGTCCACAGTGAAGATATGGAATCAGTTGAGGAAGCATTTTAGGGTGGAAGGGATGTCGGTGCTAACGCCACAGTGCGATAATCATAGGTTTGAGCTGGGGGGGGCGGGGGGGGGGGTAGATAGTGTATACAGGAGGTGGAGGGAAGTGGGGCTGGTCAAGGTGAGGGATTTGTATTTGGAGGAAGGATTCGCAAGTCTGGAGGAGCTAAAGGAGAAGGTAGAGCTGCCGAGGGGGAGTGAGTTCAGGTATCTGCAGGTTAGGGCCTTTGTGCAAAAGGTCTGGAGGCGGTCCACTAGGTTGCCGGGATACACCCTACTGGAGCGACTGCTGCTTCCGGATGTGGAAGGGGAGGGAAGAATTGGGGATATATATACAAGTGGCTAGGGATGCAGGGAGGAGAACGGGTGTGAAGATCAAGGAGAAATGGGAAGAGGAGTTGGGAAGGGGAGATCAATTGGGGAGTATAGGAACTCTGTAGGGTAAACGGGACCTCCTCCTGTGCAAGGATGAGCCTGATACAGTTTAAAGTTGTGCACAGGGTGCATACAACTTTGGTGAGAATGAGTGGTTTATTTCAGCAGATGAGTCTGAGAGGTGTGGCGGGGGTCAGCGAATCACGCGCCCAAGACTTGGGATTGAAAAAAACTGGAAGATTCTGGGCGGGAGAGTTTTCAGTCTTAGCCAGGATAGTGAAGGAGAGGTGGACCCGGACCCTTTGGTGGCGATATTTGGGGTTTCAGAAAAGCCGGAGCTCATGGAGAGGAGGAAGGCCGATGTCGTGGCCTTTGCCTCTCTGATTGCACGGCAGCGAATTCTACTAAAGTGGCAGTCGGCATCGCCACCGGGGTTAGAGAATTGGTTGGGTCACCTGTACAACTTCCTGCAGTTGTAGAAGATGAAGTAAGGGTTAAGGGGCTCCGAAGAGGGGTTTGAAAAAAGGTGGGGGAGGTTTGTGACCGTGTTTGAGGAGTTGATCGTCACAGGGGGGGGGGGGGGTGGAGAAGATGGGGAAGGGAGGGTGAAAAAGGGGAAAAAAACTTGTACAGACTGTACAGTTGACTGCTGGGAAGTATGTTTCCTGGGGCGTTTATGGGTTGTAACCTAATTTGATACATGTCTGTAATAAAATACATTTTAAAAAAGAATAAAGGAGCTGACTCTTATTAAAATAGAGAATAACTAGAAAACTACAGCTCGGAGGGATTTGGGAGCCCTCGTGCAAAAATCACAAAAAGCTAGTATGCAAGTTGAGCAGACCATAGAGAAGGCAAATTGAATATTTGCTTATATTTCAAAGGGAATGGAGTATAAAAATAGGGAAATCTTGCTGAACCTATACAAGCCACCAGTTAGACCATACCTGGAATACTGTGAACAGTTTTGGTCCCCTTATCTAAGGAAACATATACTGGCATTGGAGGCTGACCAGAGAAGGTTCACTGGGTTGATCCTGAGTATGGAGGGATTTTCTTATGAAAATATTGAGCCTGTACACATTGGAGTTAAGTAGAATGAGAGATAACCTTATTGAGGAGTATAGGATTTGCAGCGAGTTTGAATAGGTAGATACAGAACGGTTGTTTCCCCCTGTGGAAGAGTCTGGACCAGAGGGCATCATCTCAGAGTAAGAGGTCATCCATTTAAGACAGAAATTAGGAGGGATTTCTTCACTCAGTGGATAGTGAATCTGTGGAATTCTTCAGTGCAAAGGCCTGTGGAGGTGGGGTCGTTAAGTATGTTCCAAGGCTAAGATAGACAGCTTTTTAATCAGTTAGGGAATCAAGGGTTATGGCGATAAGGTATGTAAGTGGAGGTGATGATTATGAGATCACATCAGCCATGATCTCATTGAATGGTGGAGCAAACATGATAGGCCGAATGGCTTATTTCTGCCCTACATCTTATGGTCTTATGGAGTTGAGATCCAGAGTTCTACTGGATGATTGACACTTGTACCACCCATTAACAATGTGGGGTGCAATAATTTATGAAAAAATAAAAAAAATGACTGACTTAATCCAAACTGAAATTTACAAAGCACCTGAATCAAAACCATATGATTTCACTAAAAATAACAGTGAATGAGAAACTATTGAACTGCAATGATCCATCAGAAAAATATACTAATAAAAAAGATGAAAGGAGTAAAATAAACAACTGAATTAATCAAAATGTCTTTAAAAATATTTTCTTCCTAGTTTTCTCATCAGCCTCGCCCAAAGGCAAAAATATTTTATTTTTATAACTAATAAAATACAGTTCATAATATTTCACCAATTTTGTTTCCTTCCCTCTTAACGTAGAACATATACAACAGACTTCCCAACAAAATGAGTTAATTTTGCATAGATCTCGACTTAAGTAGTGGTTTGTCGTACAGATCTTCAGGACAATTCAGTAGAATGCCAAATTTGTAGCCAACAACAATTTATACAGCATGAGAAGAAAGTGCTGACTTGTTGGCAAGTGGACTCTGATTGGTAGAGAATTTGCAATGGAGAATTCAATAGTTAACTCATGCCTTGACATTAAATTGCCAAGCTGTGTTTAAATTCAAACCAGCCAAGTTGAATGTAGTCAAGGTATTGCACTGGGGAGTGAACCAGTGAATTGGTTTCACCTATTTTGTTCAGCTGAAAAATTTCTCTTTGCTTGTAAATTTATTGACAGTTAATTAGTTCTTTCAGAAAATCACTAGGATGTGTAAATTCTATAACAAAGGAAATCATGTCGTTTTTGAAAGGAATTAAATCAATGGGTTAAGGGCTTGACAATATTATCTCATTTTATATTTCCTTCTGTTTTTAACCGAGGAATATTATCAACAAACTAAGATGCTGCATTTTTTTTAAGTGGAACTTATTTTTCTTAAGCTATGTGTGATATTTCAACATCTTCAGCTTATCAAAAATACATAAAATAAGTCCCAATTATAAAACTGACATGTTCAACTATTAAAAAAGTAGGCAGGCTGAGTGAAATAGGATCAAGCAACAGTTACGTAGCTTTGCCAAAGTGAATCAATTACATTTGAATAGATTATTATTGTTTAAAATTTACACTGTACGTGCAAAATGAAACAATCCATATTACAAAATATAATGTAGTGCATCGTGACTAACTTGCCACAGGGTAAGAATCAAATTTGTGAATTTCCTGGTCTGTATCGCACAGCGTTGCATTAAACATCCCTTTTTCCCAAAAGTTCTTTGGCAACCTTCGGCTTGTTCACCATTATAATGGTTCCTTTGAAAAATATTCCAAGATTTAAAGATTTAAAAAGATTTAAATTATACAAATGAAACCCAAAGGTTTTAGTCAGGATGGTTGTTAGATATTTTTTAACAGTTGATGGGCGGAATTCTCCATTTGGGAGACTAAATGCTAACACCGAGACCAAATCGCTAGTGTTCTACGTGGATGAAAGCGGTGCCAGTCCCGGAGCGAGTCAGGTCCCATTAATTTGCTAGCACCAGTGCCGTGAAGAATTTGTGCGCTTCCAATGCATGGCAACCCTCATCATGGCACTGGTTGCGCTGGAGCACGCCCATCCTATTGATGGATCGGCTAGGACTAGAGGGTACTTAGGGGAGTGGCTGGTGGGCACCCATATGTTCCGTGGCGCTATGTTCACAGGGGGCAATCAGCAACATGCGGCGCCAGATGGCTGCCTTGTAGGCTGCGGCAATGGGGGTCCATGCCCATCCACCCTGACCTCATGGCTTAACCCCTGCTCCCAACCCACCCCCGGTCTGGCCAGCGGCACAACTGTCAACACACTATAGCGATCTTGGGAACTTTCCGTGCCCCCTTCTCTCCCTCAGCAACCACAGTGCCTGTGTCCCAATTTGAAATACCACAACTGAACTCCACCATCCGTAATTCCTCCTGGTGGAGGCAGAGCATCACAGAAGGTCCAGAAAATGCTGGGCCATGCCTGTTAATGACATGCCAACACCGTTTACTGTACCATTTGCATGCACATGCTGCCGTGCGGTGCAGAACTGTCACAGGACCGGAGCATGACATTCAGTTTGGCACCCTGCGGCAGCCTTGGGAAGGATTCTTAATCGGCGATCGGGCGGAGAATCCCTGTTTACGACCAAATCAGGGGTGGCGCCTGTTTTTGGATGCTCCGCCCCCTCCAAAACAGCGTAATCGAGGGGTACGCCGCACGCCATTGGGACAGCATCAGGCCGTTACCTGAAGGCCCTTCCCCCATGCTCCCCCCTGATGGGCCGAGTTTCAGACGGCGCGAGAACATGTGCTCTCTGTTTTCGGGAGCTGTGCTGCTGACCGGGGGGGGGGGGCTTTGGCGAGGGCTGGGGGGACTGGTGGCCCAGAGGTAGAGAAGGGTTTCAGGGGGGCACTATCCGGCAGGTCGGGTCTGAGAGCGACAGCGCCATGTTGTACGGCGCGACCGCTGCAGGCCGTCGCCATGCACGTGCGCGGCCACAGACCCGGCAATTTTCCAGGCATTTATATCCAGAAAGCCATGTGTTTTATGTGGAGTGGTTTCTAGCCCCTCACCGGTCAGAGCATCGGTGCGGGGGCGGCACCAACTGTTTTGTCGTAAAACCAGACACTTCCTCCGGACATAGATCGGGGAATCCAATCCCTTGATTTTCGGCTGACGCCGAATTCTCTACCCTATCGTATTTCACAATTCTGCCGTCGCTGGGTGGAGAATCCCGCCCAATGCTTCTTAAAAGATTATGCTTCATATTTTCCAGCCTTGGTCCGGTGGGCCGTGCCACAGCGGGGCTTCATCGACATCAGCCGGACTAAAGATCCCAACGGCAGGAAGTCACAGAAAATTTCATCCTGTTTTTGTGAAAATCACTGTGAAATGCAATGATCGATTATAACATTTTCTATTTGGTCTGAGGTTTGCCCTGCAAATGATGTTACATGAGATCAAGGTCCTTCTTAAACCTTCATTTGTGCATTCATCACTTTGAATAGGTAGTGTGCTCTCTCACAGTGTCAGTGCAGACTGAATGGCCTCCTTCTGCACTGCAGGGATTCTATGCTATGATATTTTTAAATAAGTGGCCCGATTTAGCTCAGTGGACTAGACAGCTGGTTTGTGATGGACCAGGGCAGCAGTGCAGGTTAAATTCCCGTACCGGCTGAGGTTATTCATGAAGGTCCAACCTTGCCCCTCACCTGAGGTGTGGTGATCCTCAGGTTAAATCACCACCAGTCAGCTCTCCCCTCAAAGGGGAAAAGCAGCCTCTGGTCATCTGGGACTAAGGCGACTTTACCTTACCTTATTTTTTAATGCTTTCACCTCTCACAAATGTCATCCAAACCAGGATTCCGCAGCCCAATTCTTCTCCTGCAATAAATCCCACGTATCCATCATCCACTCCTTTCCGTACATATCATTAAACTAGTTTCAAAATCCTCTTCCACGTTTTCCTCCCCAACGGTCCTGCCTCACCTTATCTGGATATTTCTTACATCCATGCACTCCCTTGCTCCCACCTGTTCCTTAGGTTGCAAATGACTGTTTGCTTCATATTTCACTTGGAAGTTGGTAAATCGGTGATCATGTCCCTGCTCTCTTCTCAAACGATTCCACTTTGCTACTCCTAACCTTGCTCTCAAGAATTTCCTGAAAACCTATCCTTTTCAATAAATTTCAGTGGCCTGTTGCTGAGTCTGCATTTCCTCTTTGTAGCGCACAGCGCGGTGCATTTTCACACCAAGAAAGCTAAAAACGTAAGCTGTTGTGTTACTTGAAGAGAGTCTCATCACCTTTGAAAAATATCTAACAACCATTCTGAGTAATGATTTTGGGCTACATTTTCCAAATTTAAGTCTATTGTTGGAATATTTTTCAGAGGGACCAATACCATGGTGAACAGGCAGATGGTTGTCAAGGAGGGAAAAGTTAATGCTTAATGCAGCACTAAGACTTACAGGCCAGGAAAATTATGGATTTGATTCCTATGCCAGGACTTTCATCCCTCCGAAACCCGCTCGCTATCTCACCCCACCACAATCTGTTGTTTCCCAGCAGCAAGATCTTCCATTTCCCCCAAGTCTACTGCATTGTGCTTGGCTTGCTCGCCCTGTTACCGGGGAACCCAGTGCAGGGGGAACTTTCAGCAGTATCAAAAGACTCTGCCAATGGGAAGGGCCGGAAAATAGTAATTTTCATTTCAGAATTTTCAGGTTTTCACAATTGGCCTCAGAAATCGTGGGATAATGTTAACAAGTGTTCATGCTGCAAATTGCAATGCAGTAGCCTTGATGTTGTTCCCTATTAAAATCATATTGAAAGATGATGACTCTCATAAGGTGCAGATGGTCCGCCAAAGTCCATTGTACACATGAAGTGAATTATTGGACTGGATTCTCCGTTCGGGAGATTATGTTCTCTCACCAGAACTGAATTGCTTCTGTTTGACCCTGGTGCTGGGAGTGGCGCCCAGAAGCAAGTCAATGTCCCCAGCCATGCATATTTATGAATGGATCGCAAGGGATTCTGTCGTGAACCATGCTATTGGGCTGCCATTTTGAGCATGCGGCACCAGAGCGAGGTGTGGTGCCTGGCCCACTTCTGGCCCACAAGGCAACCCCTACCCTCAAACCCCTAACAAGTAGAGACATCCTCCTCTCCATCCCCACCCCCAACAGAATGCATGCATGAGGGTGGTCTGGCCCCTTGTTGTGAAACTAATCACAATGTTTATAAACATCGAGCTATGATTGACAGCTCATGACCACATCAAAAGCAGTTAAGTGCTTTCTGCTGACAAAAAGAGGAAGTGAATGTGCTTAACTCCTTATAAACATTGTAGTTAGTTTCACAGCAGGCTATTTGAAATCCATTCAAGTAAGAAGGGAAATGAAAATAAACAATCCAGACATCTGGCTGTCTGGAAGATATGAATTATAGGCCACTAAATGCTATTTCTCTTTGAAGGGAATAGAATCCTTGCAGTTCAAAATATATGAGGGGTTGTTGAAGCCTTGTGACATAAGTTTTGCATTCAGCTGCATTATGGACATCTGCCTGAGGCAGCAGGTGTGAGGCACAAGTAAGTGGAAAGGCAATGATTTTTTTCATTGCTTCTGCCAGGACTGCTCTTTTCCTTCTAAGAAGGGGTGACAGATTGCGGGGAGGTGGGAGGGTTCCCTGTTATGGGAGTGGCTTTGGTGAAGGGGTGGCTCTGGTGGAGGGGGTGGCTTTGCTCGGAAGATCTGGAGTGGGCAGGATTTGCTGTTGGTGGGAGGGGGCCCTCCGATGAACTTTGAGGGCACCTATACAAAATGCTTACCCCCTTGGCCCACTGAGTTCCACTACACCAGGGCCACACTGGCAAATGCTTGTATTAATCCACGCCCGTGTGAATCCCAGCCCAGAGGACCGGAAAATCACAGAGGTGTGGGGCATCCAGTATCCAGCCCATTAATAGGTTGAAAATGCATTATTTTTACCCCTTTGCATCCTCCTGGTCACGCAGGGCGCGAACCTCAATGATGCTGCCAGCAGGGGACTGGAGCTTCGGAAAGATCCCAATTTTTCCCTGGCACTGGATTCTCCATCACATCGAGAACTCGATTACCAGAGATGGGGGGTGGAGAATTCAGCCCATGATTTGGGGAAATGAGGGGACAAAAGAAGAGAATTGGTAAGAAGCGTACCCGTAAAAGAACAATATTTGTAATGATTTTGTTTGCATTCCATTGCACATGTGTCCACAGTAGAATTGCACCTTATTTTTTGGTGCAAATATGATTTTAAATAAGCTAGCATCTCGGGTGTAGCCTTGAGTTTGAAATTGAGTAGCTGCAATAACAGACACAATTGATACTAGTGTTAATGACAATTCCTGTACTAACATTAATCCAGCTCCCCCCTCATGCAGTCAGTCAGAGAAATTCCTTCAAACCAATTGTCCTCGATGCCAGTGTTGTTCAAATAAAAAGACTCAAATGACAGAGATAGATGAAGCAAACAAAAACAAATTATAATTGTTCTCAACTATGTGGCTTTCTAACAGTGCACCTGATGGTGAAGCTGCTTTCAATTTTGGATTGTGCTATGAATGTAATATTGAACCAGGTTTCCCCTCATATGTTGCAAACTGAAAAAATATCATGTGCTTGTGCATTAATTATTGAACATCACTATTGTCACGATCGAATCACAGAGCCTTTCATCAGTCAGTCAATAAAAATCACTTCAAAATACAATTAAAAAAAATCTCTATTCAAATACGTAAACGTGTATAAAACATAATTGATAATGTGTGGCTGGATTTGATTATCCACACAAAAATATTTATGGAAACCAAATTCCCATTCTTTTTGCAATTTCTACCTCTTTATAAAATTGCCAATTAAATTCAATTATATATAAAAATATGTTTAGACCCGAATGCTCAGCACAACCTATCCACTGGAGTAATATTTTCTCTGTCCCTCCTCCTATGCACCCCCAAACCAGTGTAAGCCAGACAATATGCCTTTTGCAAGGATCTGCTAGCAAGCAGGCTGTTGGACCAACTGGCACTGTTGCTTTGGCTAATTCCTAGTTAAGACAGGAAAATTCCAGAGAGGTGAAATTGGGGCTCATACCAATTTGGCAGCCAATCTTTCACCTTGAACAATCATTCAACTTCTTTTTTGGAGCTTCAACTAGTTTCAATGCCTGTTTTATTTTGTTTGAAGTTTAAGAAGTTTCCCAAATGAACAGAAAATAAAAACATGTGTAACGAACTGTCAATTCGCTATTTCCATTTTTATATATCTCTAGGTATCTTTTAGATAGAGATAGATAGAGAAATACAGCACAGAACAGGCCCTTCGGCCCACGATGTTGCGCCGAACTTTTGTCCTAGGTTAATCATAGAATTTTGGACAATTTTTCACGGCCAATCCACCCAACCTGCACATCTTTGGACTGTGGGAGGAAACCGGAGTACCCGGAGGAAACCCACGCAGTCACGGGGAGGATGTGCAGACTCCACACAGACAGTGACCCAAGTCAAAATTCAACTTGGGACCCTGGAGCTGTGAAGCAATTGTGCTATCCACAATGCTACCGTGCTGCCTTTAAGAAGTTAACCTACACTCCATTATTCTACCCTAATCCATGTACCTATCCAATAGCCGTTTGAAGGTCCCTAACGTTTCCGACTCAACTACTTCCACAGGCAGTGCATTCCATGCCCCCACTACTCTCTGGGTAAAGAACCTACCTCTGACATCCCCTCTATATCTTCCACCATTTATCTTAAATTTATGTCCCCTTGTAATGGTGTGTTCCACCTGGGGAAAAAGTCTCTGACTGTCTACTCTATCTGTTCCCCTAATCATTTTATAAACCTCTATCAAGTCGCCCCTCATCCTTCTCTGTTCTAATGATAAAAGGCCTAGCACCCTCAACCTTTCCTCGTATGACCTACTCTCCATTCCAGGCAACATCCTGGTAAATCTCCTTTGCACCTTTTCCAAAGGTTCCACATCCTTCCTAAAATGAGGCGACCAGAACTGCACACAGTACTCCAAATGTGGCCTGACCAAGGTTTTGTACAGCTGCATCATCACCTCACGGCTCTTAAATTCAATCCCTCTGCTAATGAACGCTAGCACACCATAGGCCTTCTTCGCAGCTCTATCCACTTGAGTGGCAACTTTCAAAGATCTATGAACATAGACCCCAAGATCTCTCTGCTCCTCCACATTGCCAAGAACCCTACCGTTAACCCTGTATTCCGCATTCCTATTTGTCCTTCCAAAATGGACAACCTCACACTTGTCAGGGTTAAACTCCATCTGCCACTTCTCAGCCCAGCTCTGCATTCTATCTATGTCTCTTTGAAGCCGACAACAGCCCTCCTCACTATCCACTACTCCACCAATCTTCGTATCATCTGCAAATTTACTGACCCACCCTTCAACTCCCTCATCCAAGTCGTTAATGAAATTCACAAACAGCAGAGGACCCAGAACTGATCCCTGCGGTACGCCACTGATAACTGGGCTCCAGGCTGAATATTTGCCATCCACCACCACTCTCTGTCTTCTATCGGTTAGCCAGTTTGTTATCCAACTGGCCAAATTTCCCACTATCCCATGCCTCCTTACTTTCTGCACAAGCCTACAATGGGGAACCTTATCAAATGCCTTACTAAAATTCATGTACACTACATCCACTGCTTAACCTTCATCCACATGCTTGGTCACCTCCTCAAAGAAGTCAATAAGACTTGTAAGGCAAGACCTACCCCTCACAAATCCGTGCTGACTATCCCTAATCAAGCAGTGCCTTTCCAGATGCTCAGAAATCCTATCCCTTTCCATTACTTTGCCTACCACCGAAGTAAGACTAACTGGCCTGTAATTCCCAGGGTTTATCCCGATTCCCTTTGTTGAACAGGGGCAAGACAGTCGCCACTCTCCAATCCTCTGGTACCACCCCTGTTGACAGCGAGGACGAAAAGATCATTGCCAACGGCTCTGCAATTTCATTTCTTGCTTCCCATAGAATCCTTGGATATATCCCGTCAGGCCCGGGGGACTTGTCTATCCTCAAGTTTTTCAAAACGTGCAACACATCTTCCTTCCTGACAAGTATCTCCTCGAGCTTATCAGTCTGTTTCACACTGTCCTCTCCAACAATATGGCCCCTCTCGTTTGTAAATACTGAAGAAAAATACTTGTTCAAGACCTCTCCTATCTCTTCAGACTCAATACACAATCTCCCGCTACTGTCCTTGATCGGACCTATCCTTGCTCTAGTCATTCTCATATTTCTCACATATGTGTAAAAGGCCCTGGGGTTTTCCTTGATCCTACCTGCCAAAGATTTTTCATGCCCTCTCTTAGCTCTCCTAATCCCTTTCTTCAGTTCCCTCCTGGCTATCTTGTATCCCTCCAGCGCCCTGTCTGAACCTTGTTTCTTCAGCCTTACATAAGTCTCCTTCTTCCTCTTAACAAGACATTCAACCTCTCTTGTCAACCATGGTTCCCTCACTCGACCATCTCTTCCCTGCCTAACAGGGACATACATATCAAAGACATGCAGTACCTGTTCCTTGAACAAGTTCCACATTTCACTTGTGTCCTTCCCTGACAGCCTTTGTTCCCAACTTCTGCACTTCAATTCTTGTCTGACAGCATTGTATTTACCCTTCCCCCAATTATAAACCTTGCCCTGTTGCACGCACCTATCCCTCTCCATAACTAAAGTGAAAGTCACAGAATTGTGGTCACTACCTCCAAAATGCTCCCCCACTAACAAATCTATCACCTGCCCTGGTTTATTACCAAGTACTAAATCCAATATGGCCTCCCCTCTGGTCGGACAATCTCCATACTATGTTAGAAAAGCTTCCTGGACACACTGCACAAACACTACCCCATACAAACTATTTGATCTAAAGAGTTTCCACTCAATGTTTGGGAAGTTGAAGTCACCCATGACTACTACCCTGTGACTTCTGCACCTTTCCAAAATCTGTTTCCCAATCTGTTCCTCCACATCTCTGCTGCTATTGGGGGGCCTATAGAAAACTCCCAACAAGGTGACTGCTCCTTTCCTATTTCTGACTTCAACCCATATTACCTCAGTAGGCAGATCCCCCACGAACTGCCTTTCTGCAGCTGTTATACTATCTCTAATGAACAATGCCACCCCCCCCCCCCACCTCTTTTACCATCCTCCCTAATCTTGTTGAAACATCTATAACCAGGGACCTCCAACAACCATTTCTGCCACTCTTCTATCCAAGTTTCCGTGATGGCCACCACATCATAGTCCCAAGTACCGATCCATGCCTTAAGTTCACCCATCTTATTCCTGATGCTTCTTGCATTAAAGTATACACACTTCAACCCATCTCCTTGCCTGCAAGTACTCTCCTTTGTCAGTGTTACCTTCCCCACTGCGTCACTACACGCTTTGGCGTCCTGAATATCGGCTTCCTTAGTTGCTGGACTACAAATCCGGTTCCCATTCCCCTGCCAAATTAGTTTAAACCCTCCCGAAGAGTACTAGAAAACCTCCCCCCCAGGATATTGGTGCCCCTCTGGTTCAGATGCAACCCGTCCTGCTTGTACAGGTCCCACCTTCCCCAGAATGCGCTCCAATTATCCAAATACCCGAAGCCCTCCCTCCTAAAGGAGGTTTTTGTGGTATGATACCCCGCCGCCCTCGAGGAAAATGTCGGACCGTATTGAGACAAAACATTGAATTATCTGCAACAATCATGAAAACAAACAAACAAAAATTGATGCTATGTGCAGAAAACTAGAGGAGATTCACTGGATTCAACCTTGGGGGTATTGGGTCTCTAACACTGGCTGGTGTAATAAATATGTTGGTGAGATACAGACCTATGAAAAGCACAGCCTTCTTCTTGTGTCGAAAATTAGGGAAACTATTGATCAGTGTAACTAAATTAAGGTCTTCAATTAAGATGCAATGTTAATAAACGACCAGTATTACCAATATTGGACTGGATGGCGACTTCAATGCCAGATCAGTCTCCTCATGAAAGGCTTCTTTGAGAGCAAAGGGTCAGATTTATATTTTAATGTTTGGATATAAATGATCACCTACACAGAGTGCACAGAAGAAATTCAGACATAATGCACGCAAAGGAATATGTTCAATTATCTGCACATTTAAAATAGTTGTTGGAACAACACAATAATTGGGAAAGTCACCGAGCGAACGACTAAAAATTCAAACCACTGACCATCTCAAAAAACCTGGTATGGATTTGCTCATGGAGTAGATAGTTCAAAACATGACACTATGGAGATATTCGGTGAGGGAATTCCAGAGTACAAGGCTAGATAAGTGAGGGCACGGTGACCAAAGTGAGAAGGTACTGGAAGCTGTACAAGAAACCAGAAATGGAGGAGCTCAGACTTTGGGACTGGGCATGAGGCAGTGGGGTCCTTACAGGGGAGGTTACAGAATTTGTGAGGCCCTTGGGCATGCAAATGAGAATTTTAAAGTTGAGACGGATGACTGAGAGAAAAGGGGGGATGGATAAGCAGGAACTGGTGCAGGATGGTATACAGTAGCAGAGTTTAGGCAGCACGGTACCACAGTGGGTAGCACTGTTGCTTCACAGCTCCAGGGTCCCAGGTGCGATTCCTGCTTGGGTCACTATCAGTGTGGCGTCTGCACCTTCTCCCTGTGTCTGCATGGGTTTCCTCCGGGTGCTCCGGTTTCCTCCCACAAGTCCCAAAAAACATGCTGTTCGGAATTTGAACATTCTGAATTCTCCCACTGTGTAACCAAACAGATGCCGGAATGTGCCAACTAGGGGCTTTTCACAGTAACTTCATTGCAGTGTTAATGTAAGCCTACTTGTGACAATAAAGATTATTACTATTGCTAGACTGCGGTGAAGCTTGTGGAACCAGTAGTTGGATGGCCGGCCATCTTCATATCTTTTAGAAGGCCTTGCACATGTGTCTCATACAGGACTACAATCTCCTCTAAAACCACTTGGATATATTACTTCTCATCATTTTTAGTTGCCCCATTTCTGTTGTGTCTGATCTGATGGCTTCACTTAGCACATCACGACTTCCACAATGTCATAATTGTTTCTCCACCAAGGTGTTATATTGTAATGCTACTCCTGGGTAGCATGTTGTATTACTTGATTAAAGTAATATCGGTCGTTGCTGGTTGCTGATGATGCTGAAGAATACACGAATCTTCGATGTAAAACAAACTAATTTATTAAGTAACGATAAAACTAATATATGAGTTCGACACTCTACTGAACTAACTCTAGAAATAAAGTAATGAGAAAAAACCATATAAACAGCATGTGAATTACACGTGGTGGCTAGGCCGTGGCGTGACTCTGCTACACGACTGCTATCTAGCTACTCATGCGTGGAAAGGCACCAAGAGCCTTTGGGAGCTTTGTTATATAGTGTGGTTTAGTGGTGCCCTTTGGTGTTAGTGTCACAGCTAAGTGTTGTGATTAACTTTTTAGTTACATGTCTGTCTACGTATCATTACACAGGGTTCACTTCTAACCTCAACAAGGCCCCGGCTCTATGTATACCTCAATTCTCAAGCTTTCACTTTCAACACCTCATCCACAATAAGAACTGGAAATAAAAAAGTACATTTTACAGAAATATCGGGAAACAGATTTTTACTCCTCTTACTTATACAACAAGGTGTCAGAATAGCATGGCTAATGCCATCGATATTTCATCCACTGATTTTGATGAACAGAAAACTACTGCAGTCAATTAAGCACCTTAATGGAGTCTTGAACTCTGAAAGTCTACTTTCAAAACTCTGAGAGAGAGAACGATTGAACAGAGTCAAGCCCCAGCCTGATGGAAATTATCATGGGTTTGCAGCTTTGCTTATTAACCTCTTTTGGCATCAACACTTTCAATTGTAACTCTACAAATTACATGTAAAGTTCATACATATGCAATGGAGAAAGTAAGAATTCAGATATGCCGCTATCTATATATTCAGAGATGATCAAACTTGGCAAAGCAGCCTAAAATGCTGTGTAATTTTGAGCTGAAGCCAACAACTAACATGCATATTCCAATTTTCAAAGTTCCTGACCAATCACTGAATAATTTGTGTTCTAATTGCAACATTTTGTTTCAAGTTCGCACAGCTTTAAAATGATATCCGCTTCGCAACCGTAGCTTGAAGCTCATTTCAATTAGCATAATTCCCTGGTCAAATGACAATTAAATTCAGGATGACCTGGACACTATTTACTTATCTATCAGATAATGTTATCGTAAAGGAATACAGATCCATGGTAACAGAATGCGAATGCATTGTTACGCAGCTTAACACTCCTGTCCTTATAAAAGTAAACAATTTTGCCATGAGTAATGGCACTGGACAACTATTGTAAATCCCGGAGCAGCCTATATTTAACAACCAAAATTGGTGAAAAATGAAAAGTTAACCACATCAGATGGATGAAGCGGAGCCAGTGTTATAAACATGTCCTGCTTTCTGGGGCTCCCATGTCAATCCCTGTTGCCACACTCCAATGTAGGCCACATTCCCGTGTAGGCCACATTCTAGTTCCTGCAATGGCCACCACTCCCACTGGCATTGCCTGTACTGGAGAACTGCCAGCCTCTGATTGGCCAGCAGCCAGCAGAGGAAGGAAATTCACCCGACATCAGAGGCTTCCCAGGACAAATTCCCCTTCCAGGTGCTGGGAAGCTCCACAGAGGAAAAGTAGGTGCCTGACTGAGATTAAATCCCATCAAGCCTCCTGAAAATAGCCGCGATGGGATTACAACCAGTGGATGGGCCCCAACCACGACCATTAAATTAAATTATCCCCTCTTTTTCTTCCTTTCTAGTTGCTGTTTGCATGCATGCTACATTTGCAGCATTTTCTGTTTTATTGCACAAGCGTGATTTTGGTGTTGTGCTGTGATAAACCAATTATTTCAAAATAGTCATTTCAAAATAGGAATTTGCAAAATATTAAATTACATTTTGTGCAAGTAAAGAATTAAATCTTGCAAACAAATGCTACTCCTTCGTTCCTGTGAAACATCTCCATAATCAATCATTCAACCAGCAGATTTGGTCATTTCGCCCTGGTAATCAATAACGTCAAATGTAGTTTGGTTTGCTTGTAAACGTTGTGCTAAAAAATGACTTGAAAATAGGTATAAAAATTTTTTTGTTTAGTTGTTTAATTGTTGTTCACCAAAAATATATTGCTGATAGGAGTTCAATTTTAGAAACACATAGAATAGAAATTTGACTCACCCTCCGGGGGTCTTGAAGCTTGAAAGGGTAGATGCATCGAAAACATTTCCACTTGATAGCTGAGCCTTTACCAAAGAATAAAGAAAGAACTGTCAGCATTACCAAGTCTCAAACAATGCGTGTGCCGTTTCAATGAAAAATTCTAAATCTTTTTTTCTGTTTGCACTTACAATATGAAGTACATTATGAAAAAGCATGTTTGTGGAAGTTTATTCTTATCAATAAATGTCCTGTTTACAAATGCATCGTATATTGAACATGTGACAAATAAGAGAAATTATATCATGTATTTGTAAAGGTGGGTTCCATGCGACACAAATAGGATGTGAAATGAACATCTTTACTATGAAAACTACATAAAAATGTAACAAAATTCAAATGATATTTTATGGGAGATGAAACACAGCAATTTAGAACCTGTTGATCCACAGAACTGTTATCTGAAAAAGAACCAAGGAGAGGAGGACATAATATGTTAGATATATGCAATATTCTAAAGTTATATAATTTGCTTGTCCACTCATATATTATACTGCAATTAGATGCAGTCATGAACCCAAGGGCTATTAGCTACTTAAATGGAAACTTAATCATGCAAACTTAAACCAATGGAAAACAATTATAAAGTTGGTGAAAAATTAAATTAAAACTACGAATTCCAACACAGCAAATAGTTGCTACTGGTCTATCGTATGATTTTAAGCACAAAACCGTAATATAAATATTAATTCAATTATTACGCTACCCAATTGTGAAAGAAGCAAAAGCTAATTATTTAAATTTTTACCTTTTCCAGTTAAAACACACCTTGTATGTACCAGGCCATTTAAGTAAAGTACAGTTCCAAATTCAACTGCCTCTACAGCGCATTGCTTTCTACTATATTAAAAACTCCTCTGCAATAAATACTCTTGCGATATTTGTCACCTTGACCCACAACCTTGATTGATCTTATTTACTGATTGAATGCTCGCTTACTTTTTATTAGGAGCTGCAAGCAGCTCCAGAAACTGTTAATTAAAACTATTTGGATGCTATGCTTTTACACTCTACCAGTTGATCGCACTGATGGTGACAGGCTCAAAAGATTAAGCTGCAGAATGTGCTTATCCAGAACATCTGGAGGCTTTTGCTATAATGATGTGCTGGAGTCCACAAGAGTTTAGATTATACAAGGAGGGGTGAGGTTGATGCACTCTTCTCATTTCATGATTTATGTTCTTGTAAATCAGGCTGTTAGCACCGATGCCTGTTAGAAATATTAATTGTAATTTTGTCAAAGGTTGATATACGTAACTTACCATTTCTTTAATGTAATTAATGAGAGTTTCAAGAAAACAGAACATTGACAGACAATAACTGTGACAAGAAGATAATTACTGACAAGCTACCATCACTGGTTATACAACTGGTGTTATAATTGGGAATTAGGACCTTGATGCATAAGCACTTAGGTTTTCTCCTACATTGTGCAGCTGCCAATATAATAAATAGGTTAGATGACAACACTGAATGGCAATGCATACTGGGCCCAATAACCATCCTTTTCACAACAGGTATTCCCTATTTGGCATCATGGTGGAAGAACCAGCAGCACAGGGGTGCATCAGTTAAAGGAGAAAACCCTCTGCTAGAAATGAGCTATAATGCAGTTTTGCTTTACCCACATCCCAGCAACAAATACTTTGCGTATATGTGACATTAATTGCCCAGTGAAGGGCCTCAATTGGCAGTGTGGAGGGGAGGGTCACCAAAGGACCTTCTCACCACAGACTAAACTGAGATAAAGGCGGGAAGATGGCAGGGTTCCCACCTGCCACTCTCCCAGCTAATTAAATACCCCTCTGTCAAACTTGCCTCAGGGGGAGGGCATCCACCTGTAAAGTAATGAAGCCATTTATTCATGGACATCATTCGGCCCATTGAGCCCATACCAGCTCACTGTGGAGCAATCCAATCAGTCCCATTCACCCGCTCTAACCCTGTAACCCTCAAGTGCCCACTCAATTTCTTTTTGAAAACAATGAGTGTCTTTGTTTCCATAAACCGTGTGGAGCAGTAAGTTCCCAGCCATTACCATTCACTGCGTAAATAGGTTTTCCCTCACATTCCTTCTGCATCTTTTGCACAAAACCTTAAATCTGTAGGCCCTAGTCCTTGTGATATCAGCTAGTGGTATAGTTTTTCCTTCTCTACCCTCTCCAAACCTGTCATTATCTTAGGCAGCTCTATCCAAGCTACCCAAAAACTCCTTTCCACTGAGGAGAACTACTCCAGCCTAACCTTGTAGCTAATATCCCCACCCCGGGAACCATTCACTTGAATCTCCTTTGCAAATTCTCAATCCTTCCAAAGGAGTGGTGCTCAGAACTGGATGGAATCCTCTAGTCGTGGCTGAACAAGAGCATTATCATTGTTCAGCTTACCTTTCCATCTTTTGTAGCCAGTGCCTGTATTTACGAAGCCCAAGTTTCAATGTGCTTTGCCCGCCCTCAATATGTTTT
Organism: Scyliorhinus canicula; assembly: GCF_902713615.1. Classification (NCBI taxonomy): domain Eukaryota; kingdom Metazoa; phylum Chordata; class Chondrichthyes; order Carcharhiniformes; family Scyliorhinidae; genus Scyliorhinus; species Scyliorhinus canicula. The sequence goes on from NC_052157.1 coordinate 32,999,078, forward strand.
GCCATCTTAACAGATCGATGCAAATGCACCCCCAGGTCCCTATGACCCTGTACACTAATACACATCACCTCATACTTTTCTGCAATAAATTTCATCTTGTCTGCCCCCAAGTCTCTTCGGATCTCGACTCTTCTCAAGCTCTTCACCATTTAGAAAGTGAAAACATCTTCTTTCCCAACCAGACATCTAAATGAAAATCCAATGATAGTCTAAATGACAGCTGTTGCAACAACTCAAAATGTGATTGCAATTCCATGAATTGGTGAATTTAACATTGCAGAAAATGTCACCTGTCAAGACTGGAGCTAAATTGGCCAAAATATTCATCCTTATTCAATTATCCCATGGGGGAAAACAACTTCCACGGGTGTTTCTGAAAATGTGTTCATTTGGTAGTCTGAGACATATAACAGAGTTTGTTAATATTGGCTTATAAATCTTGGGCAGGATTCTCCATTGCCTGATGCCGATATCGTAACCAGCGATCGGGTGGAGAATTCCTGTTTCCGGCCAAATTGAGGGCGGTGCCTGTTTTTGGATGCTCCGTCTCCTCCAAAACGGCATCGAGGAGTACACCGCATGCTGTTGGGATGGCCTCAGGATGTTACCTGAAAGCCCTCCCCTGATGCTCTTCCCCCAATGGGCCGAGTTCCTGATGGCGCGGGACACATGTGCTCTCAGTTTTCGTGAACCCGGCATGGTAGCTGTGGACTGTGTCCAGCCCCACAGTCGGGGTGGGGTGTCGTACTGCATAGGGGTGGCCCGGGAAGGTGAGGGGGTTTCCGGAGGAGCACTACCTGACAGGTCGGGTCTGCGCGCAGCTGGGACCATGTTGTATGGCGCCACCGCTGCAGGTTGCCGCTGTGCGCATGAATAACCACGGGCCCGGAATTTCTCCAGGCATTTATATCGGGAAGGTCGTGCATTTTACGTGGCGCGGTTGCTAGCCCCTCACCGGTCGGAGGATTGGTGCTGGGCCTCGCCGATTTTTTTCATCGTAAAACTAACTGGACACTTCCTCCATCTCCTTATCTGTATTCCTCCCGCCATTTAGCACAGAACAGACTCAATGTAGCCCCAGTGAGGCTGAAGCAGAAAAATAAGCTTTCCTTGCTACTACTGTATGGCGTTATATAGGTCAGTTAGTGCTACAGTTGTGCTTTGTGGAGAATGTTTGATGTTGACCTATGGGATAAACTCCAATTTACTTCCCCCAATTGTAAAATGTCAAATCTGAATGTGGTTATTTAAAGCATCGTGTTACAACAGAACAGTGAGCGGCCCAAAATTCAGAGAAATTTTGAAATTGGCCACTTGAACTGAAGGAATGAGTGAGAAGTAGGGAAGATTTATTTTTGCAATTTGGCTGACTCCTCTGTTAAGTATACTAAATGGGAACTTAAGTACCTCATGTACTGGAATTTATAGAAGCGAAAATCTGTCAAGCGAGAGTTGTCACATATGAACGTATTTGAAAAGTTTTAGCTCTAATGGAGACTTACATTTCTTCCATTAATTCTCTCCAAGCGTGTTGTTATTTTAAGAAAACAAATGTACAGACTTGCCACACATACAGGGCCAATTCTCCGACCCCCAAGCCGGGTGGGAGAATCACGGGAGTGCCGGGCGATTCACGCCACGCCGTTCTGGCACCTGCACGTGATTCTCCCCCCCCCAAAACGCGTATCGCGTTTTGCGACAAGCCGCTCAGAGAATCGCCGCTCGATTCTCCGACCTGGATGGGCCGAGCAGCCTGCCTAATCCGACCGGTTCACGCCGGCGCCAACCACACCTGGTCGCTGCCGGCGTGAACAGCGCGCGACCGCTGCATGTGGGGCCGTAGGGGGAGGATCGAGCACCAGGGGGGTACTCAGGAGGGGTCTGACCCGCGATCGGTGCCCACCGATCATCGGGCCGGCGTCTCTGAAAGACGCGCTCTTTTCCCTCCGCCTCCCCACAAGATCAATCCTCCATGCCTTGCAGGGCGGCGGAGGGGAGGATGGCAATCTGCGCATGCACGGGTGACGTCATTTAGGCGCCGCCGGTCGCGTCATTCAGGCGGCACCGCTCTGACGCGGGCGCCACCACTCCTAGCCCCCTGGGGGTGGGAGAATAGGGGGCGGGGAGCAGCCTCCGATGCCAGAGTGAAACAGTCCGGTTTTCACTCCGGCGTCCGCACTTTGTCTCCCTTTGGGAGAATCGCGCCCACAGTTTCAATTAACTATATGGACATCAGCTCATATCTCGGGTTACTTTATCAAAATAATCCTCACCATCTTCACCAAGCTTTTGATTATCCCTCCTAATATCCCTTACTTTGGCCTGGTGTCCTCTCGCCTGTCATTATATGCCGCCTGTGAAGTGTTTGGTGAGTTCTTTGTTAAATATATTATTGCTGTTCTTTTGAGCTGAGTACTGGAACTTTACATGACATTTCCGCAAGTCTGTTTATGGAGCCACAACTCAAAAATATTCATTCACACAATCACTGCAAAACAAAGCAATATTTGCTTTTTAGATACACAACGTGCAGGCACATCAAAAGATTACTCCTAATCTATGCAATCCAGGATATTTGATTTGGGCAAAAGAGAAACTAAGTACTGGTTTAATAAAGTCAAAACAGATCTATCCATGCTTTTGTAATCCGACTAGTATGTAAGCATTTTTCGAGTTTTGGAGCTATTGTGGAAATTATGATTGCACCATTTCTATAACTGGTGGCTGATCCGCAACACTCGCATTCACAAGGACAAGTTAAAATTACGACCTGAATTCCCCCTGCCACCCCCATGGTAGACCCCCTTGAAAATGCTGCTTCTTTTTAGAACTCAACAGTAGAACATGTTCAAAAAATGGGGCTGTAGATTTGGCATCAGAAAGACAGCTGTAGGGGCCGGGGTCCTGGCCTTTGCGTCCCTAGTAGCCCGTCGAAGGATTCTGCTACAGTGGAAGGATGCGAGGCCCCCAAGCGTTGAGACCTGGATCAGTGACATGGCGGGATTTATAAAATTGGAAAAGGTCAAATTTGCCCTGAGAGGATCAACACAAGGGGGGGGGGGGGTGCATTATTGTAGTGTTTATTCTGTAACTTTATAGTGTGTTAATTTGCGTTGTTGTTAAAATGCTGGGTTGTTCATGGGGATGGGGCGAATGTATATGATTGTTAATATTATTGTTATTTTCGGTATTTTACTAAGGTGCGTTATTGTTGTATAAAATCAAAATTTCTCAATAAAAATTAATTAAAAAAAACGAAAGACAGCTGTAAAAATAAAGTTGCATGCCAAAACAATTCACCTGTGAGTTTATTGTGATCTATTTTAATTCACTTTAAGTGCACATTGCTTTCCCTTAAAAAATGTCAAATTATTCAGGTTAAATTAAAAACACATTTGTAGCTTAAGTTCAAACAGTAATTTCTAATATTCCATTCAGTAAAACTCAAAGATATTATCATGGAAAAACCATGGTGTAGTGGTAAAGTCACTGCACTAGCAATTGTGAGGCTCTGGGGACACAAGATTAAATCAAATCCCAGCACAACATTCAATTAAGAAAAGAAAATTGGAATTGAAAGCTAATCTCAGTAATGGTGACCATAACAATTCCATCTGGAGCACATCTGGCTGTGCCATGGAAATCTACTGTCCTTCCCTGTGAATCCCAACCTAAAGCAATGTGCTTGACTCAACAGCCCGCTGAATTGGCCAAACAAGCCACTCAGTTCTCGGGTGATCAGGATGGGTGACAAAATGCCTCCAATGCCCACATCCCATGAAAGAATGCGAAAAAAACAGACAGCACCTATTCTGGATTCATATAATATAATCTTTATTAGTGTCACAAGTAGGCTTACATTAACACTGCAATGAAGTTACTGTGAAAAGCCCCTAGTCTCCACACTCCGGCGCCTGTTCGGGTGCACCAAGGGAGAATTCAGAATGTCCAATTGATCTAACAAGCACGCTTTTTGGGACCAGTGGGAGGAAACCGGAGGCAACCCACGCAGACACGGGGAGAATGTGCAGACTCCCCACAGACAGTGACCCAAGCCGGGAATCGAACCCACGTCCCTGGCACTGTGAAGCACAGTGCTAACCACTGTGCAGCTGTTCCACCCTTTGTCAAACTACCAATAAATCTGAAAGGAATGTTCAAAATTCAAGGGTTTTTTAAAAGAAAAAGAGCTAATTTGATTCGCATATAAAGATCATCGGGGCGATTCTCCAAAATGGAGACCAAGTGTTCGCGTCGTCATGAATGCCGTCGCGTTTCATGATGGCGCGAAACAGGCATGGGGACGCCGGCGCTGGAGCGGTTCACACTGCTCCAGCCTCCCTTCCCGGCACTAAATGGGCACCATGCCAACCCGTGCAGGGGCTGTTTGACTGTGCCAACCCCCGCATGCCCGGGGGACTTCTTCAGCACGCCAGCCCCGACTCAACATGGCGTTGGGGTTCAGGGGCCGGCCGTGCAACAATGTAGGCCCGGGGGAGGGGGGGAAAGAGGCCGGTCCACCGGTGAAGGAGCGCTTTTCCCCGCCCCACAGGCGACCAGGGGTGAGCGGTGCCCGCGGGACTCTGTCGAATCCGTGCGGCCTCTCAGCCCATCTGGGCCGGGGAATCGGCGGCCCCGCCGATTCCAGCGGCCCACGGCGCGTCAAACGTGCCAGTGCAAATGGCGCCGATTCTCCGCAACTCGGGGCGACATGGCGCAGTTGCGGCGATTCTCCGGCCCGGCGCGGGGCTCGGAGAATCGCGCCCCATGTCTTGCGAATTTTATAGACATAAGTAAATCGCAGGGGGGCAAGCATTCTACCTCTCAGCAATCAGTCAAACGAGATTAAAAGTCTTGTTCGATTTATTCCTTTAGGAGAGTTCCTGGGCTTGAATTCCAGAGAGAAATCAACCTTTCCTTGTACAGGATCCTGAAGGAGTCTTTGAAACAGCACAAAACTGCCCAAGCTCGATTAAAAGTAATTTCAATTAAACCTTAATTTAAGACAAAACAACTAAACTTTTTGAATAATAGGATTAACTGGAAAATGCACTCTAAGCAGTGAATTAGTTAATCATTAAGATGTGCATAATTTCAGACATGTACATGCAATTATTAATCTAAAACATTATATCAGGTATTTTTTGATAATAGAATAACTCTGCCATAAAACGCGACTATCATGATTCAAAGAACGACATTGCTGAAAGTAAGCTCTACTTCATTCTGTCAAAGTACAAAGTCTTTGCAAACACCTTTGGCAGCTGAAGGATTTCAAAAACCACGAGAAAGCAAATAACTTCGCCACATGGATGAGTGGGAGTGGTGGGCAGAGGCTTTCTACAAATTACTCTACAGTGTCAGAATGCTTGAAAATAAATTATTCCACAGTCCACACTTATTTCAAACAAAACTTATCACAGAGAATAGGTGTCCCGGAATCCGATAATGCCAGAGGTTTTCCAGGATTGCTTTCACCAGTAGCCTCCTACATTGAACCCTGCTCATGTTTGAAGGGTCAGTTCGCACACACACACACACACTACTTGGTTCCAACTTTGGTGCTTGCCTGCCCTGCACTAATGGACATTTAGCTGGCTACCCACTCATGCCCCGGGAGGATTGCCCACCTGGCATTTTGTTCGTGAAATGAGGTCATTCAAATCCCCCCTGCCCTTACCTTGACTCACTCTCGGCCCCATTTAACCCATCATTGCCATGCTCTTGACCTACATTAGTTCCTGGTTAATTTTCCGCCTTTTAAAAAAAATCCCTCCTTGGCCTCTCCCTCCGCTATCACAATCACCACTTCCAGCTCTACACCCCTGCAAGAACTATGCATTTCTCCAATGAATACAGATTTTAATCACTCCACCACTGGCAGCAGCTGTCTAGGCCCTAAGCTATGGAATTTCCTCTCTAAACATCTCTGCTCTCTTTACCTCTTTCTCTTCCTTTGAGATGCCTCTTAAAACCTCCTGCGATGGCCATGTTTCTTGTCGCCTGTCTTACAGCTAGAGTACTGTGTGCAGTTCTGGTCACCACACTATAGGAAGGATGTGATTGCACTGGGAAGAATGCAAATGAGATTCATCAGGATGTTGCTGGGCTGGGGCATTTCAGCTATGAAGAGAGGCTGGTTCGGTTGGGATTGTTTTCCTGAGAGCAGAGAAGGCTAAGTGGGGACTTAATTTAGATTTACAAAATTATGAGGGACTTAGATAAGGTAGGTAGGAAGAAACCTTTCCCCCTAGTACAGGGGTCAATAACCATGGGACATAGGTTTAAGATCAGGGGCAGGAGATTTAGAGGAAAACAAATTTCACCCAGACAGTGATGGGAATCTGGAACTCACTGCCTGAAAGAGTGGCAGAGGGTGGGAACACTCACAATATTTAAGAAGAATTTAGATGAACACTTGAAACTCCACAGCATACAAGGCTATGGACCATGTTCTGGAAAATGGGATTAGAATAGATAAGTGCTTGATGGTCAGTGCAGACACGATGGACTAAAGGGCCTCTTTCTGTGCTGTAAAGCTCCATCATTCGAATATCTCCTTAAGTGGCTTGGTGTCAAATTTTATTTGATAACATTCCTGTGTTACCTGGAGGTTGAGCTGATAGGAGAGATATAATATAGTAGCTCTGTACATGGGGCATGTAATAACCTGCACAGGGCACACGGGGCTGGCTTGATTGTTTCCCCATGCGGCTCGAGGAGTATGAGCTGCCCCACTCACTATGGAGTTATTACCATGTGTATATAAGGTTGGCCAGTTAGGAGGACAGGGAGAGAGCGGACCCGGTGAAGTCTGACCGGGTCCATTTGTACGCAGAGGGTGTTGTAAATAAACGTCTTCTTTGTGTTACTTGTCTGACTCCTTTCGACCTTTATTATAGGTACAATCAAGACATTAATTAATGAAACTAAACCTGGTGTAACTGACCGTGGGGTGAGACAAGACTATCACCATTGCTCTTTAACATTTATGTGAAACCCATGGTAAAAGAAGCTCTAGATGAAGTACATAAATGTGTCAAAGTAGGAAGCCAACTGCTGAAAGTAGTGCAATTTTCAGGTGCCTAGGCCCTAATGGCCAGCACAGCAGAAGATCTACATATACTAGTGTATAGAACAAATGAAGCGGTGAAAGCTTATGGAATGGAAATTACCTTAACAAAAGAAATTACAAAGATTGGAAGAAATGATGGTGAGAATGCAGAGGTGAAAGTAAATGGTCTATAGCTGGAACAGGTGTAACAATTTAAGTACTGGGTCAGCATCTTGCCAGAAGATGCTTACTGGCATAAAGAATTTGAATTCAGGGGCGGGATTCTCCGACCCCCCCCCCCCACCCGCCGGGTTGGAGAATCGCCGGGGCCGGCGTAAATCCCGCCCCCGCCGTCTCCCGAAATCTCCAGCACAAGAGATTCGGCGGGGGCGGGAATCGCACCGCACCTGTCGGCGGGTCCTCCCCGGCGATTCTCCGGCCCGCGATGGGCCGAAGTCCCGCTGCTGTCATGCCGGTCCCGCCGGCGGGAATCAAGTCACCTACCTTACCGGCGGGACCAGGCAGCGCGGGTGGGCTCCGGGGGGGGGGGGGGGGCTATCTGGCCCCGGGGGGTGCTGCCACGGTGGCCTGGCCCGCGATCGGGGCCCACTGATTGGCGGGCGGGCCTGTGCCGTGGGGGCACTCTTTTCCTTCCGTGTTCGCCATAGTCTTCACGATGGAAGACGCGGAAGTGACCCCCTCCCCTGCGCATGCGTGGGGATGATGTCAGCCGCCGCTGACACTCCGGTGCATGCGTGGACTTCCGCCGGCTGGCAAAGTCCCGCCGGCCGGCGGGGCGCCAACCACTCCGACGCAGGCCTAGCCCCTCAAGGTTAGGGCTTGGCCCCTAAAGGTGCAGAGACTTCCGCACCATTGGGGCGGCCCGATGCCGGAGTGGTTCACGCCACTCCATCCTGCACGGACCCCGCCCCGCCGGGTAGGGGAGAATCCCGGCCCGGATAACAATGGCAAATAATACATTCTCCAAACATAAAGCATTGATCAGCATAGAAATGAGAAAAGATCTTCAGAAAATAATTACCAGGACTGTGATTTGGAGTGCCTTGTTGCACAGAGCTGTTACTTGGGCCTAAAGGAAAGTAGAAATTCAAAGGCTAGAAAGTTCTGAAATGTGGTTCTGGAGAAGGATGGAGTGGGTAAGTTGGAAAGAATGCAAGAGCAATGAAGAAGTTCCCAGAATGACAGAGGAGGAAAGATTGTCAGTAACTATGATCAAGAAAAGACAACAAGATAGGATCAGCCATATTCGAAAGCATGAGAACTTGCTGAAGGAGGTGAATGGTGGAAGATTACAGAGATGTCGGCCAAGATGGAGAAAGGGACTGATGAAGTGGGACAACTTGAAATTGAAAATGGGAGACTCCTCCGAACAACTGAAGAGAAAGTACAAGACCATGATCATGGAGAAATGAGCAGAGGACCAGCTGTTAAGCAGATCACTAAACAAAACACTCCTGTGAAACAAATTGGGATGATTCACTACATTGTAGATGTTATATAAATGCAGGGTGATGTTGTTTTTGGGACTCACTTGTGCTGTTATGGAGGTTAGCATTCCAACCACCACTCATTTTGTGGTAAGCCTCAGGATTGGGAACTCTAGTTTTGGGACACCTCACTCATGGTTCCAACAGCTTCATCCTCCCTCCCCCCCACCCCCACAAACACACACACCCCCCCCGCTCCCAGAAATAACAGGAGGCCTAATGTAACCAGTTTTTTTAGCAGTTCTGAAAGTCTATTTCTGAGATTGTAGTAGCAGATTGGAAAAACTCCAATGGAATTTCAGGATCAAAGGATCTCAAATATAAAAGATTGGAGAACAGAATCTGCCAAGATCAATAAATACTGATTCCATTAAAAATTCGAAAAGGAATCGAGTTAAATTTTGATTCAGCAAGACAGGACTGCAATTGAATGAGTGTATCCAACAATGGAGCTCACTTGAAGAGAAGATAGACTCAAGAAAACTAAATTGTAGAAATAAAAACATTGTCTTTGTCAAGATTCTGTATCAGGGCTAAATCTGGCCACCTATTATCTATTAGAAGCAATAATCAACTTTTCTTTCCTCAACCCAGTTTTGTTTTGCATTAACTTCTTGTGGCAGAGATGTCAAGGGTTTCTGAGCCATTCAGAAGAAACATTGAAGCTGTGATTGTTGTTGAGGAAGCTGCAAGCTAAACCAAAGACGTTACAAGTATAACTCCATTCATGGTCAAATATGATAACTGATGGGCACACCGTAATGAATTAGTTCCATTTGATTTGACATAACATTTTCTGGTTCTTTGCTGCTAAAATGAATGTTAATCCACCATGACTCACAGATCAATAGAGCCATTGTTAAATACTGTGACATATAACGCATACAAAAACCGAATGGAAATTAAATAGCTCAAATGCAATTTCCTCAGCCATTTTTTGATCATCGTAATTTATAATCCAGAAAATGTACAGAATTGCATGTACAGTGCCTCATGTTCTAAATGTGGACATGATAAACCCAGGGCTGGATTCTCCAGAGACCGCCAGTGGTAGCGGAGTTCCCGATGCGCAAAGAATCCAGCATCAGACAAAAAACGGGATCCGCGCCACTCATTCTGATGCTCCGGTCCTCAGCTGCCATCGGGATCAAGGTTCATGTCCCGCCATTTGCATCCTATTAACAGGCCAGGCATCATATTCTCTGAGCTGGGAATCACGTGGGCGAGAATTGGTGCAGGTCTTGTCAAACATGGCCCTGATGCAGTGGACCGCGCGGTGGGCTAAGAAGGTAACTCTTTAAGGGAGGTGCTCCCAACATCGATCGGAGGATCCCCCCCCCCCCCCACCACCAGAGACACCTCAATTAGAGAGAACCCCACCAGAGACCTAACATGAGGGAGACCCCTGCCTGGAAGCTAGAGAGCATTCCAGAAAGAGGCAGTGAAAGAAAATCATGACTTTAAAATTCACCTGTGCAATACACCTGCTGGCTCAGGCAGCGGAGGCAACACCTGTTAATTCCAGGAAAGAAAAAAAGTAAACTCTGTTTAAACCTACTCAGATCTTTGACCTGCAAGCCTTCCATTCATTTCTCTGTGAAATTGCTTTCTCTAGACTGTGTGACAGCTTCCACACACACCCAGCTGTCTGCATTGTTTCATTCATCTCCCTTCACCTCTATGGCTTATAAGTACCTATCTGTAAAACAAACCAAAGTGCTTTAAGTGATTTCACTTCCTTTTTTTCTCTACAGAAAGCACTTAACTGTCTTTGCTGTGGTCCAGGAGCTGTAAATAATAGCTAGATGTTTATAAACATTGCCGTTAGTTTCACAGTTGGGTATTTCAAAAAGCCACTCAAGTGGAGTTGAGGGGGGGGTGACCCAGAAAATGGGGTGGGGTATTGCGTTGTAGGGGTGGGGGGTAAACCACAGGAACTTACTTACAGGCTCCCTAGGGATCCCTCACAATCCTCACCGTGCATAAATTCACATGATTAAGGATTGTGACTCACTTCCTGATTTGCACTCATGAGTGCAAATCAGGTGCGATTCAGCTCCAACAGGAGAACAGTCTCCCAAATGGAGAATTCTGCCATGTAACATCATGCAATCAAAATGTACATTGAAAATCATTTAAATTTTCAGTTACCCTTGTAAATTTCTATATGCTAGCTGATGTCACTAACCAAAAGTTTTGGCATTTATCATCAGAACTGCAGTACAAATTAAAATTCCTAATCGGGTGCATAAGTTGCACAACATTCCAATTCAATTATCCCACATAACCTCGAGATAATATATTCATGAAGCCTGCAAAGTTTCCCCCAACTTGTGACTAAATTCCATCAAGAACCAATTGATCTTTAATAATTCAGGTGTTCCATATATTAAAAAGAATAAAAATTGCAGCAGACATTTGTTATTTCAGAACCACTGGATACATTGCTGCTCTGTAACTGATTTACGTCCATTATTCTATATTGGCAGCACTAGGAAGATCAGTACAAGATATTGATGGCATTTCCATTTATGTGTCTCAGCATTGCACAAAAAGAAATGTATATGTAATAATCTAACTCATCGATTGAGTGACAATCAACAAAGCTGTTACTTATTACAAGTATCACAATTCTTCCCTCTTAAAATTAAATACCTGGCTGCAGAGAGCAATAATGCAATAAATAATAATTGGATGACATCAGTATTGGGCAGACATAATTGAGTTGATGGTGTGTGTGTGGGGGAGGAAACCCAAACTAAACCCATCACGCAGATTATCTGAGACTGGTGAGTTATCTGCTCTAATGTTAATGACGCTCTGTCCCTTTTAGCTTTAATGGCTGCCAGCTTGATTTCCCAGAGCGGGAGGGGGGGGGGGGGGGGGGGGGGGGGGAATCAGTTGCTGGAGGGAGGCAAGAACTGGTGGATCCACCAGACAAGTGCTTTTTCAGCACTGTTCTGGCCAAGGAAGTTCAGGGATACTTCTTCACAACCTTGCAAGCTAATCTGCCATGTCCTTCAACCCTATCGGCAAGTCCTGGTGATTTCTTAATCTCTTCAGTCCCTGGCTGCAGTCTTGTTACACAGGCCATCCCCACCCAACTGTTGGTCTGCTGGTCTGCCTCTCAATTCGGCAGGTTTCTGGCCCGAGGGCCTCGGATACCCTGGGAGACGCCCATGAGTGCTGTTCCATCTGGTCCCCATTTGCGGAGACCAGAGCTGAACGCCGCTTGACCGAGGTTTCTGAGGCGAAGAGGGTAGATCCCCAGGCCTTAAGTACCTCAGGAAATTGCATATTACATTGAGACTAGCTGTCTCACTCTCATATGCAGATTTGCCTAAAAGTGATCCCGTCTACAATGGGCGGGATTTACATCACAACGTCTCACCGCACTATGAGTGTACCTAAACCACATGGACTGCAGTGGCTTAAGAAGGCAGCTCATCACCACCTTCTCAAGATTAATTGCAAATGCTGGCCTTGCCAGCAATTCCGCATCCCATAAACAAATTTGAAAAAAGCACTGACAAGATACTGGCATACATTTGCATGGTAACTGGAACCTTCTCAACATCTACCAAACCAAAATTTTGTCCATATGTTAGCCTGAAGTATCAGCAGATTAACAGACCAAAGGGTGGAATTACAAAAATGCCGCATCCTGCTCTCATCGGAGATTCTTTGATTGGCGGGGTGTACCGCGAGGGAGCAGCGCCTTACCGTATCTGGGTGGATGAAGCTTTCGGTGCTCCCGGAGTCCAGCAGGCAAAAGGTCATGTGTCCGTCGATCTTAACGCTGGTCTATGCGGTGACCAGGTTGTGCGGACGAGATTGATCGATGGTCACCGAGGCGAGTCATGGTTGGTCGTCGCTGGTGTCGGATGATGGGGTGCCTGGGGGGCACGGGTCCTGGAACGCTGGTGGTGCCCGTATGCCGTGGGGGAGACAAGGTGGTGGCGCCTGAAGATCTTGGGGAGGACAAAATGGCAGCGCCCATGGGCCGCACGTGGCGGGGTTTGAAAATGATGGCTGCGCCCATGGGTCGCACGTGTTGCGCTGAGGGGAAGATGGCGGTGCCTACTGGCCGAGCTTGGTCTGAAGGGGAGAAGATGGCGGCGCCACTGGCCGCGCGTGGTCTGAGGGGGAGAAGATGGCGGCGCCCACTGGCCTCACGGGGCCCAGGGAGGTGAAGATAGCGGCGCCCATTATCCATAAACGCGAGGGGTGGGGGCAATCACAGCGACTGCGTGGACCTGGCACGACCACGGCAAAGTGCCCCTCCTTACCGCAAGCCTTACAAAGGGCAGCGCAGGCCGGGCAGCTTTCGCGGGGGTGTTACTGCTGGCCACAAAAGTAACATCGGGGACCCCCGGGGTTTGGCGGCGCAGGCGTATTGGCTGGGTAAGGCCCCCGCTGGGGCGGCCGTCTGTGGGGTCCACGATGCGTAGGAGGGGTCGGCGGCGCGGCTGGGGGTGTAGGCCTGAACATTGTGCAAGGCGACCATCACAGAGAGCGCTAGCTTCTTTGTCTCTGCGAGATCGAACGTGGCCCCTTCTAAAAGTCGCTGGCATATGAGGTCTGATTCAATCCCCGTAACAAAAGCGTCCTACATAAGGAGGTTAGAATGTTCAGTGGCCATAACGGCCTGACAGCCTGAAGTCTTCTATGGACTCACCAGGGGGTTGAGAGCGAGTGGCGAGTACGTGTCTGGCGAAGAGCGTGTTCGTCTTCTGGGCGTAATTTTCTTTAAGTAGCGTCATGGCTTTGGCGTAGTTTGGCACGTCCTGGATCAGCGGAAAGACGTTTGAGCTCAATCTCGAATATAGTATCTATATTTTCTGAGCCTCCGGAACAGGGCTTGGCACCATGTTGATGTACACCTCAAACCAAGCTAGCCAGTGCTGAAAGTCCTTTTTGGCATCGCTTGATTGCGGATCCAGCAGCAGGTGATCCGGCTTGATACGGAAGTCCATCTTCTGAAAATCTTAGAGCAATAAATTGATGCACAATCAATTGCACAAAGATAAGAGTTAAATACAACAGAGGCTTTATTGCTCTATGACGTGTGGCCTCCCACAGCAGCTGGTGAAATGGCTGCTGCACGGAGGATACACATATTTATACTCCGCCTACTGGGCGGAGCCAGCAGGTAGGGACTACCGTCGTACCTGTAGTACAGGTCCTACCTCATATAGGTGCAACAGTGGTTTACCACAGGTACATATGATATTTCCTTTGTTAAGGTGCCAGTGGATATCTGGTTCCTGTCAGAAAAGGGTCAACGGGGGTTAAGAAAATTTAAGAAGCCTTTTAACACAAAGTATCAGTGGATCCCTCATGTAGCCTAACTGGCCGCACTGTTTTTTTATTAGAGAAATACAGCACAGAACAGGCCCTTCGGCCCACGATGTTGCGCCGAACTTTTGTCCTAGGTTAATCATAGAATTTTGGACAATTTTTCATGGCCAATCCACCCAACCTGCACATCTTTGGACTGTGGGAGGAAACCGGAGTACCCGGAGGAAACCCACGCAGTCACGGGGAGGATGTGCAGACTCCACACAGACAGTGACCCAAGTCGAAATCGAACTTGGGACCTTGGAGCTGTGAAGCAATTGTGCTATCCACAATGCTACCGTGCTGCCCTTAAGAAGTTAACCTACACTCCCTTATTCTACCCTAATCCAAGTACCTATCCAATAGCCGCTTGAAGGTCCATAAATTTTCCGACTCAACTACTACCACAGGCAGTGCATTCCATGCCCCCACTACTCTCTGGGTAAAGAACCTACCTCTGACATCCCCTCTATATCTTCCACCATTTATCTTAAATTTATGTCCCCTTGTAATGGTGTGTTCCACCCGGGGAAAAAGTCTCTGACTGTCTACTCTATCTATTCCCCTGATCATCTTATAAACCTCTATCAAGACGCCCCTCATCCTTCTCCGTTCTAATGAGAAAAGGCCTAGCACCCTCAACCTTTCCTCGTATGACCTACTCTCCATTCCAGGCAACATCCTGGTAAATCTCCTTTGCACCTTTTCCAAAGCTTCCACATCCTTCCTAAAATGAGGTGACCAGAACTGCACACAGTACTCCAAATGTGGCCTGACCAAGGTTTTGTACAGCTGCATCATCACCTCACGGCTCTTAAATTCAATCCCTCTGCTAATGAACGCTAGCACACCATAGGCCTTCTTCACAGCTCTATCCACTTGAGTGGCAACTTTCAAAGAACTATGAACATAGACCCCAAGATCTCTCTGCTCCTCCACATTGCCAAGAACCCTACCATTAACCCTGTATTCCGCATTCAGATTTGTCCTTCCAAAATGGACAACCTCACACTTGTCAGGGTTAAACTCCATCTGCCACTTCTCAGCCCAGCTCTGCATCCTATCTATGTCTCTTTGAAGCCGACAACAGCCCTCCTCACTATCCACAACTCCACCAATCTTCGTATCATCTGCAAATTTACTGACCCACCCTTCAACTCCCTCATCCAAGTCGTTAATGAAAATCACAAACAACAGAGGACCCAGAACTGATCCCTGCGGTACGCCACTGATAACTGGGCTCCAGGCTGAATATTTGACTTGTTGAACTGTTGGACTTGCCATTCTTGAATGTGATGCTGCAACTCTCACTGCTACGCTGGAGTGTCAGCCTGGATACTGCTGAGGTCCTTAAAACCGGTGTGAACCCGGGGAGAAAGAGGACCACCAGCTGTGTCAATCCAGGTGCTTAAAGTCAACTAACTCAGTACAGGCTGCTGGACAAATCTAGGATCCCCTTGGTCTTTGCGGCTCAATTATTCATGGCACACACTCGCTGCACCACCAGGGGGACCTGAACAGAACAATCTGATGCAAGATGCAGCAATCCAGCTGGTTGACATCCACGTGCAATTACCAACTTCCAGATCTATGCTGTATCTTATCAAGGCAGGATCTGACGGTTTAAGCCTGAAAAGTCCTTGTCCAACTCGACTGGCACTTAAATTGAATAATGGATAATGGAATAATGAAGACTGAATATCATGGAGCCCATAAAACAATGATGGCACCAGCACATTAAACGCAAATGAGAATTTGAAAAACCAACTCAATTTCAAAGTGAAGTTAAAGTTGAACTTTTACTCCAACACATTTGCGTAATTACAAACATAAAGGCTTCTTAGAACCAGCATAACAGGGGACCATAATGGAACATAATTACTTATTTCTTTCTTTGCAATACAAAATATTCATCAATGTATTCGAGAGAGTGGTAAATTGGTGCAGTTTTATTAATACAATTGAAAATACAGTTTTAACAAACGATGAGTGATTTTTACATTCAGTGTCTGTTCCACCAGCTGTCAGCAACCTGACTTCAAACTTTTGAAAATGATTTTTAAAAACTATACTGAATCATTAGTTCACTGATCAGCTACTTTGGGCTTGATTTACTGGCCTTGAGGCCACAATGGGCGGGACCCAAATCTGCATATTGAAGTGAGTAGTTAGCCTCACTTCTACACTGGAGTTACCCAAGGCTCGGGACCTAATGGCCTTGGAGACCCCGTCCGGGTGCCGTTTCGCATTGGTCTCCACAAATGTGGACCAGGCATATCGGCACTTGGAGGGGGGTCTTCAAAGCATTTGGGGGCCCCAGTTGGTGGGGCTCTGGGCAGGGGGTACCCTGGCACTCCCATTGCCACTCATGCACTGTCAGGGTTCTCAGGTTGCACTGTCAGTGTGCCAGGCTGGTAGCACCAATGTGCCCATGTGGCATCTTGCCCGTGCTGGGGATCGGGTTCACGAGGGCTTGCCCTTATAAGGCGAGTTGCGGGAGGCTCGAGGATTCTCTAGTTAGTAAGTTGGGTTGTTGGGAGTTCTGGAGGCTGTGTGCTCATCCTGCACTGACAGGCTGAGCTCTTTATTGCAGGAAATGAGTCTAAGTGCGTTGCTCGGTGAGGCCCAAAAAAGAAACAGAGTCTTGTTTAAAAGCAGGGTCACTCTCGGCACTGGAAGTGCCAGGAAACACCCCACTAAATGTGCCCAAAATCGGACTGTATTTCTTTGCCATAAAATCGTACTTTTGGAAAATGTGTTTAATGGTGCCATTCCACTGATAATAATAATAATCTTTATTAGTGTCACAAGTAGGTTTACATTAACATTGCAATGCAGTACTGTGGAAATCCCCTAGTTGCCACATTCCAGCGCCTGTTCGGGTACACTAAGGGAGAATTCAGAATATCCAATTCACCTAACAAGCATGTGTTTTGAGACTTCTGGGTTGGAAACCGGAGCACCAAGAGAAAACCGACGCAGACACGGGGCTAATGTGCAGACTCCACACTGACCGTGTCCTGAGGCAGGAATCAAACCCCGGTCTCTGGCACGGTGAAGCAACAGTGTTACCCACTGTGCTACCGTGCCACCCATATAGTCTATTACAATTCGAAAAACCTCCTCAAATGGACACAAAAGGCGCAGTCAGTGAAAACCCGCCAGCACCTTTTTCTCAATCTGTGTTGTGGGCGGGGCCAATTTACAGTGCAACGTTTATGAGCCATTAAAGATTTCAAAAACTCGATTCACACTCAATGTAACTTGTGCTTAAAATTCCTCGATCTTTGAAGCTGGTTTGCTCATTTTTCAGCAAATTGCATCTCAGCGGCAGCACGGTGGCCTAGTGGTTAGCACAACCGCCTCACGGCGCTGAGGTCCCAGGTTCGATCCCGGCTCTGGGTCACTGTCCGTGTGGAGTTTTCACATTCTCCCCGTGTCTGCGTGGGTTTCGCCCCCACAACCCAAAAAAAAAAAGAGTAGGTGGATTGGCCACGCTAAAATTGCCCCTTAATTGGAAAAAATTATTGGGTAATCTAAATTTTAAATATTAAAAAAAAAAAAAAATTGCATCTCAGCCATTATGCTTATGAGTAATATATTAATTTATTGTATTCAAGTAAGTTTGAACGAGCCGGATTGATAATTTGGTGTGCACCAAGCAGGTTACAAGTGCAGCGCCTTGCATTCACTAGTGTGCTTGTAAATGGCTTCTTAGGGCGGCACAGTGGCACAGTGGTTAGCACTGCTACCTCGTAGCGTTGAGGACCCGGGTTCGGCACCAGCCTCGGGTAACTGTCTGTGTGGAGTTTGCACATTCTCCATGTGTCTGCGTGGGTCTCAACCCAACAGCCCAAAGATGTGCCGGGTAAGTGGATCGGCCACGCTAGATTTCCTCTTAATTGGAAAAATTAAAAAAAGTAAATGGCTTCTTACCAGAAGGTAAGTTTTAAAAAGAATTTTAGTTACTCTAACAGATGGTCTCCTTGGTACTCTGAACAACATCAATATAATTATTCAGTGATTGCCTGAATACTTAATCAAACAAATTAGGTATGAAAATAAAAAATGCAAAATCAGACAGAGCCTCATATCCATTAAGAGCCATTTACTGCACACACTGGTGAACTAAGAATCTGTAATAGAACGTTAAGCAATTATTTTGCAGCTAAAATTCCTCATATGACAAGTTCCTGATCTCAGCTGGGCCATTATAAAGCAGAAGTGATGCACTATGCAGCGGAGAAATCTGACCAAACGTTCCTTAATTCTGTACTCTGTGATCAGCTTAAGATGGAGGACTGTGCGTTGCTTCTATCAGCTTGGAAATGGGGGTCACAGGTCACACCCACAGATGGAGGATAAAAGCAAAATGCAACAGTTCTCTTTTTAAAAGCAACTAAACATTAGTCTACGACTTGGATGTGTTGAACCTTGCAGTTGCTGAAATGGACAGCATTTAAATAGAGTGAGGTGGCCCAACTATTTTCTCTGCTTTATGAAATCTCACCGCTGAAAGTACAGGAAATTAGCATGGCTGCAGGCCACCAGAGCCAATCCCAGGGTGTCCAGTAGCAATCCATCTCAATTTCCTGGAGCCCTGGTCCCACGATAATAAAACAAAGTTTGGAGCTCTTTCCCGAGGAGCCACTGGCTGGGCTGTTCAATGGCTGGGACCAAACAGCAGATCCAGTACAAGCTTTGCTCATTGGTACAAAAGAGGTTGAATGTCTTGTCAAGGGGAAAAAGGAAGCGTATGTAAGGATGAGAAAACAAGGTTCAGTTGGGTCGCTTGAGGCTTACAAGGTAGCAAGGAATGAGCTAAAAAAAAGGGCTTAGGAGAGATAGGAGGGGGCATGAGAAGTCCTTGGCGGGTCGGATCAAGGAAAACCCCATGGCTTTTTACTCTTATGTGAGAAATAAAAGAATGACCAGGGTGAGGTTAGGGCCGGTCAAGGACAGTAATGGGAACTTGTGCCCGTGCAGAAGAGATAGGAGAGGCATTGAATTAATACTTTTCTTCAGTGTTCACCAAGGAGAGGGGCCATGTTTTTGAGGATGAGAGTGTGATACAGGATATAGGCTGGAGGAGATAGATGTTCTGAGGGAGGATGCATCAGCAATTTTGAAAAACATTCGGGTCGACAAGTCCCCTGGGCCGGGTAGGATATATCCTAGAATTCTTTGGGAGGCAAGGGATGAGATTGCAGAGCCTTTGGCTTTGATCTTTGGGTCCTCACTGTCCACAGGGATAGTGCCAGTAGAGTGGAGAGTGATAAATGTTGTTCCTCTGTTCAAGAAAGGGAATAGGAATGACCTTGGTAATTATAAGCCGGTTAGTCTTACTTCGGTGGTCGTAAGTTAATGGATAAGGTCCTGAAGGATAGGAATTATGACCATTTGGAAAGATGCAGCTTAATCCGGGATAGTCAACACGAATTTGTGAAGGGTAAATCTTGCCTCACAAATTTGATTGAATTCTTTGAGGAGGTAACTAAGTGTGTAGATAAAGGTAGAGCAGTTGATGTCGTATACATGGATTTTAGTAAGGCATTCGATAAGGTTCCCCATGGTCGGCTCATGAAGAAAGTAAGGAGGTGTGGGTAGAGGGAAATTTGGCCAATTGGATAAGTAACTGGCTATCACATAGAAGACAGAAGGTGGTGGTGGATGGAAAATTTTCAGACTGGAGACCGGTTACCAGCAGTGTACCACAGGGATCAGTGCTGGGTCCTCTGCTATTTGTGATTTTTATCAATGACTTAGATGGTTTCACAGGTCGCGCAACATCGAGGGCCGAAGGGCCCGTACTGCACTGTAGTGTTCTATGTTCTATGTTAAGGGGGCTGAAGGGTGGGCCAGTAAATTTGCTGATGACACCAAGATTGGTGGAGTAGTGGATGAGGTGGAGGGCTGTTGTAGGCTACATAGACACATTGACAGGATGCAGAGCTGGGCCAAAAAATGGCAGATGGAGTTTAACCCTGATAAGTGCGAGGTGATTCATTTTGGTAGGAAAAATGTTAATCCGGATTACAGGGTCAATGGCAGGGTTCTGAGGAATGTGGAGGAACAGAGAGATCTTGGGGTTCATGTCCACAGATCTCAGAAAGTTGCCACTCAAGTGGATAGAGCCGTGAAGAAGGCTTATAGTGTGTTAGCGTTTATTAACAGGGGGCTTGAATTTAAGAGCCATGGTATTATGCTGCAACTGTACATGACCCTGGTGAGACCACACTTGGAATATTGTGTGCAGTTCTCGTCACCTCACTATAGGAAGGATGTGGAAGCATTGGAAAGGGTGCAAAGGAGATTTACCAGGATGCTGCCTGGTTTGGAGGGTAGGTCATGTGAGGAAAGATTGAGGGAGCTAGGGCTTTTCTCTTTGGAGCGGAGGAGGATGAGAGGTGACTTAATAGAGGTTTATAAGATAATGAGGGGGATAGATAGAGTGGACGTTCAGAAACGA
The DNA here is from genome assembly GCF_902713615.1 of Scyliorhinus canicula. NCBI lineage: Eukaryota > Metazoa > Chordata > Chondrichthyes > Carcharhiniformes > Scyliorhinidae > Scyliorhinus > Scyliorhinus canicula. The sequence goes on from NC_052157.1 coordinate 33,019,449, forward strand.
TTTCCTCGGGTGGATGTAGCTGTTACAAGGGGGCATAACTATAAGGTTCAGGGTGGGAGATATAGGAGGGATGTCTGAGGCAGGTTCTTTACTCAGAGAGTGGTTAGGGTGTGGAATCGACTGCCTGCTGCGATAGTGGAGTCGGACACTTTAGGAACTTTCAAGCGATTATTGGATAGGCACATGGAGCACACCAGAATGACAGGGAGTGGGATAGTTTGATCTTGGTTTCAGACAAAGCTCGGCACAACATTGAGGGCCGAAGAGCCTGTTCTGTGCTGTACTGTTCTATGTTCTATCTATGTTCTCTGTACATAGAAATTGCAAACGGCTTAGTACAGCTGGCATAGAAACCAATTTGCATTTTTTAGGAGCCTCCCACTGAGAACAGGTGGGTATCCTGTGGGCTATTTTTCAGGCCTAACCGACAATTGCATTTGCAACACCATTTATAAAGTATTCACCTATCTTCCATTTCTCCAGATGAAACTTACTTTGCTGCTGTTGCGCCCACTTACATATTTTGTTTCAAACAGTCTACCATTTCTCCGCTGCCTCCTCTGACTACATTGCCTTTCCTAATTTAATGTAATTTGAAGATGTGGTCACTTTGTAAGTTTCTGATTCCAAGTAATTTGTTGAACTAACTTGGAACTGGCGGTAAGCTGAAACACAGCTGGGGGCTGCCAAGCAACACACCCCAGTATAAATCCTCTGACACGAGTTCATTGTTTTTGATCCTTCAGCCAGTTCCTTAAATATTTCCAGTGTTTAGTTTGAATTCCCGGGCCAGAATTCACCGGCCATTCGCTGGTGGCGAGATTCTCTAGTCCCTCCGGCAGTATACCCCCACCTGCGGGAAATCCTATCGGCAGCGACGAGAACAGAGAATCCCGCCACCACTGAATGGCGTGCCGACGGGAAACACGCGGCTGGGAGGCCGGAGAATCCTATCCATGATGTTTCGCATTTAACAATTCTTTCATGGACAACTGGGTTAAAATCTTTTAGAAGTCCAGGTAGCCTCTGCCATATGGCTTTTCATAGTCAATTTGGGTTGTCACTTCTTATTTAAAGAAGCCAAAAAGGATGTGCAGAAAGTATTGCCTTTTCAATTTATGCTAACTGCTTATACAGCAGATGTCACATACCAGGCTCCCAAAGCAGGTCTTCTTCTCCCAGCTCAGTCAGGGCTGAAGAAGCAACGGAGGACAAAAGAAGCACTGTATGGATGTGTTGAAAGCCAACATGAATAAATGTAACGTTGACATTGATTGGGAGATCATCGCCTTGGATCGGACCAGATGGCAGCAGAGTCGGTGGGAAAGCCCCCAACATCTGAGGCCCACCGGTGACAAAATGAAGAGCAAAAGCAAAAGCGGCGAAGAAAACGCGCCATGGTCCGAACTGACGACACAACCAGACATCCCACATGATGACAAATGGCCTACATGCAATAACGTGCGTAGATCCCGAATTGGCCTGATGAGCCATCTTCGGGCTCATGGAAGATAATCACCTTCGTCAGCAAGGGATAGCCAATAATAATACAGTACAAATCATTCTTAAGTTCACTCCAGGCAATTAATTCCACAATGTTACATGTAATGGAAGTGAGAACAATAAATGAAGCTGCCCACTTGTTCATTAGTCAGCCTTTATGCACATAGGAACCTCATTGATTTGTTTCCAGACTACTGGTGACTCTTCACTGCCCGGTTACTGTCTCATAATGGTTGTCAATGTATCACAAATCTCCCTGGTCTTTTTCAGAAATCTGAGATATCAGCAATCCGTGTTGATTTGTTGTTTTGAGCTCTTTTAGTATGTCTGAGACCTTTATTTATAACAAAGTAATTGCTTTTGTTTATAGGCTATCTCTATGGAAAGAATGCATTGATGAATGTGAGTACAAAACAATCATTCAGAACATTTACTATTTTATCCTCATCCTCCGTTTTGAGCTAGTTTATGCAAATTCATGTATTTAGGTCAATGAACCCTACCAACTCCCACCCCATCCCATCACCTGCTGAATTTTTAACTGTTTTTTTAAAAATACACTTTACATTTATTTTTTGACTTTGTTTAGGGTTAAGTTTGTTTATCCAGCGCTTGTTGGCTTTATATATCTATTCTACATTCTCAGCGTGAAACACCTCAACAGTATTTCTCATTTACTACACCGACTTGTTGCTGAACATCTTACCCCAATCTGTTGCTTTCGTTGTTTCTACTCTTCAATCGATTGAGACCGGTTTAAAATTATTTCATTGATTCATGGAGGCGGGTGGTGGTGGTGAATTGTTTTGCATTACACATGTTTCTGTGCTGTGGAGGTGGCCTTGATAGCATCCGGTAACAAACAGTGAACTCCTGGAATGTAAGAAACTCTGGGTGCGATTTGGATGCAAAGTCCCATAGCGAGTCCCAAGTCCCAAGTCGCAGCACTGAGAAACACAAGGCTATAAAATGGCACTCACGTTTGATAAATGGCCTGAGCGAGGAATGCGTGGCCGAGGATGCACATAGCCCTGTTTTGTGCATGGAGGAGCTCCGCTTGCGGTACTCAGTGTAGCGAGAGATCTGGACGCCATTTCTAAATGCCGTTCCGATCTCCGAGGCCCCGACGTCACGCCCAAACCCCAACGCACTATTGGAGAATCCCCGGGCCCCAACTATTGGAGGATTCCCAGGCCGCCCAACACCCAAGCAGGGCAACCCCAGCCTGGTCGCATGTGCACAAAAAATGCCAACTTGGAAGTGCCAACATGGCACACTTGCAGTTCCCCTTCCATCTGGCATTGCCACATGGGCACCTTGGCAATGCCAGGCTGACACTCAGGTGGCACTGCCAGGGTACCTGGCTGGCATTGCCAGGGTGCCAGGCTGGCAGTATCAGGATGCGCAGGTGGCACCAGCTGTGCCAGGGTCCCACGCTTTACAAAGGGCATGCAACTAGGGGCTACTGATCACCTGGGAGATCCCAAGTACCATTCCATCTGGTCCTTGCTTGTGGAGACCAATACTGAATGGCACTAGCCCTAGATTCTCCGAGGTTAAGGAGATTGAGTCCACGCCTTGGGTATCTTGGGAATCTGTACATTAAAGTGAGACTAGCAGTCTCCCTTTAATATGCAGGTTTGCTAAAAAGTGATCCCGCCTGCAATGGGCAACATTTACGTCTTGCGAGATTGCGTTAGATCACGTGAGACATTGCGAGCCGGGTAGATCTAGGGAGTGGGGTCTCCCAGTTTCTTTCGGCAATGCTGCACCGTGGCGAGCTACTTTTCGGGTGCAGTGTGCCCATAAAATCTCACCCTTAATGCTTGTTTTAGAACACAAACCAGATCATCCGGTCGTGATCCAATTGTTGTTTGTGGGAGCTGGCTGTGTAGAAATTGGCCACCAGTTGGCAAGTTTCCTACATTACAACAGTGACTAGATGTGACAAGTACTTCATTGGCAGTACCACACTTGGGGATGTCTCCAGGTTGTGAAAGGCCATACTAGATGGTGCGGTCTCACCAACAGTCCTTCAAGGGAATGGGCCCCTGCCACCAAAAAGGTAGTTTTTAAAACAAATACTAATTGATGTGGAGACACAAGGAGCAGGAATTGCTGCCCCCAACATTCAACTATCATAAAGACCCATTCTGTTCCTAACTCATCTCAAACTGGACGTATCGATTAACTGAGGCACACATTTACCTTGTCCCAAATAAACAGGCTTAGAGCAGATTTGTCTGAGTCATTTGATAACATTCTAGCCAAGGCGCAAAGAAATTGCTTTTGTGGTAAAAGTTTAAGCTAAATAAAACTTACCTTTGTTGATTGATTTCCAGTGACTATGCAGTCTATCTGGATCATTGCACCAGCCGCACTCTTCCCGTATTAATATTCAACCTTATAACTCCTACCAATGAGACAGGAGTGCTGAATACCAAGTACCCAGCTTCAGTGCTGAGCAATAGTCCAAACTAAAGCAAAATTTTACTACAGTGATATACTGCCACTCCCTTTACACTTTGCATTACACTCTTGAGCTTAAACAGCAGGTTAAAATTAGAACTTGGCGTGAGACATAGATGAGCAACCTCCATAGGAGTTTTAACTGCTTACATGCCCTCAAATGGGATGAAAAACCACCCTTTGGTATGCCAGATTGCACGCAAATAATGGTTCCACGACCATGGTGCCAAGGTTAGGCCAATGCCCATGGAATGAAGCAACCCAAGAGAAGGGGAGAAAAGTGGTGGACAGATAAGGAAGAGAAAAAATAAACAAAACTATCAGTCATAGTGCTTAGCGGCATTACACACAATCATGAATTAGGAGCTGAAATAGGCCATTTGGCCCCTCCAGCCAGCTCTGCCATTCAACAAGACCATTGCTAACCTGATTGTGACCTCAATTCCACATTCAGCTTACCCAAACAATCTTTGACTTTCTTGTTACTCAAGAATCTCTGCCTTAAAGACATTAATTTACTATTGCGTTCTGGGATGAATGGCAACTACATTTTATAAACACAGGAGACATTCACTTGGCACAGATTACTTTGCATAAGCCCCTGCTAATACTGAACAAAAGCCATGAAGATTTCCATGACTGTTTCACAGCATTTACTGTTAAAGAAAGCTGTCAGCTTCCATTTTGAAGCATTTTCTTTCCAATTGAGGGGCAATTTAGCATGGCCAATCCACATCCCCTGCACATCTTTAGGTTGTGGGGGTGAGACGCACGCAGACACAGGGAGAACGTGCAACTTCCTCACAGACAGTGGCCCGGGGTCGAGATCGAACCTGGGTCCTCGGCGCTGTGAGGCAGCAGTGCTAACCAACTGCACCATCGTGCTACCCTTCCGTTTTGAAACATGATCCAGAGATATCAGTGCTGGCCAGAAACCTCAGCAGATGTTTCTCAATTTAAAAATAAACCTCAGAAAGGTGTTGAGTGGGATACTCTGGTCTTCCAGCCATGTGCTTCTCGACAGTGTGATTCTCTGTTCTTGCGGCTGTCAAAGCGAATTCCCACTAAGGTGCATATGAGAGCCTGAGCTCTTACAGCACCAGAGCTTTGGGGACCGCTTTACTCTTGAGCTTTTAAAAATAAATGTTTTGAAGCACGCAACATAAGATTAAGAAACACTTAAATATTATGTCGATAATGCCACTGACAGATCAGGGGCGGAATTCTATGATAATGTGGCTATGTCCCCACGCCCGTGGGAAAACGGGCGCAATTCACTCTCAACTTTTTTCTAGAAAAACCAGAGTGTTTCTCCGTTTTGAAGGGGGCTGGCAGGGCACCGGAGTAGTCCATGCAGCTCCGGCTGCCGATACGGGGCCCTGCACTCCCAGCGGGTCCGCACATGCGTGTGGCGGCCGCCCACGGTGGTGGCCCCACGAAACATGCCAGATCCAAACAGCGGGCCGGCCCCAACAATATAGCCCCCCCCCCCCCCCCCCCCCCCCCCACCCACAGATCGCGCCCGCCCGCTGATCGGTGGCCCCCGAACGCGAGCCTGGCCGTCCTGGAGGCCCCCCCTGGTGGCAGATTACTGAGTCCGCAGCCGCCACTCCAAGTGCTGGCCAGGTGGAACCATGAGTGAGCAATGCTGGCGGGAAATCGGCCAGTTGTCGGCAGAGAATCGCTGCGGGTGCCTCTTTCAATGGCCCCCAAATGGTGCGGCGTCGACGGCGCACTGGAGAATCGCGGGAAGGCGTCAGATCCGATCGTGGATCTGGCGCTCCATTCTGCGCCCCCGCGCCGAGCGCGATTGTGGTGAGGAGGCTCGCAGATTCCCGGCCCAGGTGTATCTTTAGCACTGGAATGCCTATTATTTCTTCACTCTGAAACAGAAGCTTTAAATATATTTCTCAAAAATTATTTTTGTGCTGCCTTTTTCTGTTATCATCTCTCACTTCAAAAAAAAATCCACAGGAAAAATACATTTGGACATTTGACTGTGTGGAATAAAGAGTAAATCTGGAAAATAAAGGCCTATGTGAAGAAATGGAACTCGTGCCAGAGGATTGAAGATTTTAGTGAGGAACAGATCATAGATCGATAGTGTAGCACAGTGGGCAAAACAGCTGGCTTGTAATGCAGAGCAAGGCCAGCAGCGCGAGTTCAATTCGCGTACCGGCCTCACCGAACAGGTGCCGGAATGTGGCGACTAGGGGCTTTTCACAGTAACTTGATTGAAGCCTACATGTGACAATAAGCTATTATTATTATTAACTAGGGTTTCTTTTCTTGTTGCTCAATGAGAAATTGAGTAGTAGTGTTTAAGGTGTAAATTGTAAGCTGTTCTTTTTGGGTGTGAGGTAAAAAAGTTTAATATTGGAGTTATAATAAAGTTTTGTTTCAAAAATAACAAAGCCCTATTTCTTCATGCAGTCACTCCTGGAGCGAGTCATTCTTTCTGCACCGTCTTTCAAATAAACTAAAATATTGGGGTTTCGGTCCTGTTTACTCGCCACTGTTGAGGTCTGATCTGGAATAGTGATAATAGGTGCCCATTTCCTCCAATTGTCTTATTAGCAATTCAACCAATCAAAACTATAGTTTACTGATCTAAACAGTACTGACATATCAAAAACATACCAGCCCCAATTGCACAGAGGGTCAATGTCGAGGGACAATTTTTCATACAAGTGCTGAAGCCAGGATGAGAGAAGTTTGACCATTTAGTGTTGACTTTGAACAAAGAGGGCATTACCCAAAGTTTGCATTCATAAAGATGTGCACGTTAGGTGGGCTATGGGGTTATGGGAATAGGGCAGGGGAGTGGGCCGAGATAGGGTGCTCTGTCAGAGGGTCGTTGCTGACTCGATGGGCCGAATGGCCGTTTCTGGACTGTCGAGATTCTATGGATTCAATGGGAAGGATGCATCTCAACATGTTACATATGGCTTATAGCCAAAGCCACCTAGCCCCCAAAACTCCACCCACTTAAAACCACCTCTGAGCCCACTGCTGACCTAGTTCCATCTCGTGTCTTCAGTATTCAACAGACTTCCAACTTGGGAAAACACGTGAGTGGAGGTCAGTGCGTGGCCTGTTGAACTGACCGCAAACCTGCTCCTGAATAAATTGCTTTTGAAGAGTGATGCTTTGCCCTGAAACAAACGATTAGGTCATTATGTGCTATTAATATCATTCGTTTTACAGGAACGAGCAGGCCTCGAACATGTGTTTAACAAATAGTCAACTACAGACATTTCAAATAGAGTAAACTGGACAAAAGGCGAAAATATTGTTTTAATTACATAACAACGATTCTGGCAGCACACAGCCTACAAGCAGGAGCAGCCAAGTGAAGGCAAAAAGTGCTTGATTGCGACTGGAGTGCTGATAGCCCATTTGTCTGTCAATACACATTACAGCTGTAATGATATTTCCTTAGTGTCAGTTTAGATGTTAGATAGAGCACCTCAGGTCATGAATGAACTCCAGTGGCAACAAGCACAAACTGCCGTGGCATTTATTAGTCCGAGTATATAACTCTGCAAATTGGCTCCAAGCCACGCAGAAAATGTTGACAGCGATGCTCACGAAGTGGAAATTAAGAACCAATGGGGTATAAAAGAAGCTAAAGGGCCTACTGTAAATAAGAGCAATAATCGTACTTCAGGCCAGGGAATTCCAGCAGGAAAATAATTCACAGATTCCTTCCTCAACTGTAGCCTTCATGGCAAACTAAGCTGTTCATGTAACGAGTGGGCACAGACAAGCTGGTGCAGAAAGATATAACAGCTGTGCAGGGTGGATCGGGCACCAGAACGAGAAATTAGTGATGATAAGGCCAACAACATGGTGATTGGCAATTGCTGGCAACCAAACGAAGAAAGGTCGGTGGAAAGTTAAATAGCAATCCAGGAATGGCAGTGCCTGCAGAAAATCCAAGTGAGCAATGTTTGCAGGGGGAGCAGGGAATGTGAACAAGCAGAGATAACTGGAAGGGATGGAACTAAAAAACAGCTTCACGGGGTAAAGGTGACTTCACACAATACATGAAGGGCAGACAATTTTTGCAGCCCATCACAACTGGTTGGAAGACATGAGGAAAATCTCCCAATGGCTCAAATATTCCGCTCTCTCTACCAAAATCGGCAAAAAGAGATTGTTCATTCATTGGCTGTTTGCCGTGATCTTCTTGTGCTCAAAAGGGTCGCCATGTTTACCCACACAGCAACAGGACCGTCAATACACTTCAAACATTGACTTAGCTGTAAAGTGCTTTGAGATACCCCGAGGGACAATGAGGCACTGTTACGAATATGTGATTTAGAAAATAGTAGCTTCATCAATGAAACAGGGTTGTGGACAAATTATAGATTCATTAATATTTCTTGGCTTGGATTGCTACAACATATGTCGAGATCAGTAAGCCATGTGTCACAAAAAATCTTTAGGAATTAAATATCTACAGGGCACCTGGACCAGATGGCATACGCTACAGAACCTATCAGGAAATGAGCAAGGAAATAGGGCAGACTTAACTTAATGTTAATACAAGGAATCAGAAGGATCACGAATATAATCCAATATTGAAACAGGTATCATTTAGCTGAACATTCATTGAACATGCTTGAAAAAAATTACAGGATACGAACAGCATTTATTTAAGAAGTGGAATCAGCATGGTTTTTAAAGCAGTCACATATATTCGCAGGACTATTCAAGTGTAAATGTCTCCACCCTCTTTACAAAGTGATGGATAATAACAACAACAACAACTTTCATTTATATTGAATCCTTAATATTACAAGCTGTCCTATAGACCAGGACAAACGTGTTTCCAATTGAAAGCAAACCACATAAGGAGATATAGAAACATAGAAAATAGGAACAGGAGGAGGCCATTCAGCCTCTCGAACCTGCTCTGCCACTTAGTATGATCAAGGCTGATCCTCTGTCTCAATTGCATACTCCCATGCTCGCCCCCATATCCATTGACACTTTTAGAAATCTATTTTCTTCTTAAATGTATCCAGTGACTTGGCCACCGCATCCTTCTGTGGTAGAGAATTCCACAGGTTCACTACCCTCAGAGTGAAGAAATCTCTCCTCATCTCAATCCGAAAGGAATCTCATATTCTGAGACTATGATCGTGTGTTCTAGACCACCCCCCCAGCCAAAAACATCGTCCCTGTATCTAGTCTGTCCAGCTCTGTCAGAATCCTATACATTTCAATGAGAATCCCTCTTATTCATCTAAACTCCAGTGAATACAAGCTTTCTTGTACCTAATCTCTCTTAATGGATAATCCGGCTATGCCAGGTATCAGTCTGATGAACCTTCACTGAACCCCCTCCAAGGCAAAATATATCCGTTACTAAGTAAGGAGACCAAAACTGCACATAAGGGGCAGGATTTTCCAGCCCTTTCTGCCGATGGGTTCTTCTGGTCCCACCCAAAGCAACTCGCCACGATGGGTTCCCTGGCAGTGGGGTGCGCGATCCACACAAAACGCTGTCGATTTTGATAGGACTGGAAGATCCCTTCGGCTGCCAATGGCAAGCTGTTTCTGCCACCAGAAAACAGGCCAGAGAGGGGCTGGAAAAAGACCGCCCACGTGTGGTTTCACCAAGTCCAGGTGTAGCTACAGCAAGACAACCTTGTTGCTGTACTCAAGTCCTCTTGTAATGAAAGCTATGCCATTTATGCACACTATACTGCTTCTGCCATGTATTTATTTTCCCACTCATTCAATTTGCCCAAATCACCTTGAAGCCTCTTAAAATCCTCCTACCACTTACATTCACTATCAACATGCTGGGGGGGTTACCATTGACCAGAAACTGAACTGCACTAGCCATGTAAATACTATGGAGACAAGAGTAAGGCTAGGAAGCCTTTGACATGTAATTCACCTCCTGAGTGCCCAAATCCTGTCCACCATGTAGAAGGCATTAGTCAGGAGAATGTTGGAATACACTCCACTTGCCTGGAATAGTGCAGCTCCAACAAAAACTCAAGAAGCTCAACACCATCCAGGACAAAGCAAGCCCCCCTTCCACAAACATTCACTCAAACCACCGACAATGCACAATGGCAGTACGGTGTACCATCTACAACCAATGCTCCTCAGGCAACAACTTCCAGATCTGCGGCCACTACCATCTAGAACGACAAGGGCAGCAGACACATCGCCACCTGGACATTCCCCTCGAAACCACTCACCATCCTGACTTGGAAATATATACGCAGTTCCTTCACTGTCACTGGGTGGAAATCCAAAAACTCCCTCCCGAACAGCACTGTAAGTGGCCTTACACCTCAGTGGTTAACAAAGGCAGCTCACCACCGCCTTCACAAGGGTAACTAGGATTGGCAATAAATGCTGACCTAGGCAGTGTCACCCGCATCATAAATGATTTTTTAAAAAGTTGGCCTTCCAATGGTGCCAGTCACATTTTTGTTGAATTTCTTGCAACTTCATTACACTTAAGGCGTGATTCAGCCAAATGGAAACAAAGTCCCATAGCGAGTGCGTTTAGCTGCATATTGGGCAGCACAGTAACATAGTGGTCAGCACTGTTGCTTTACAGCGCCAGAGTCCTGGGTTCGATTCCTGGCATGGGTCATTGTCTCTGTGGAGTCCACACTTCCTCCCCGTGTCAGCGTGGGTTTCCTCCAGGAGCTCCGGTTTCCTCCCACAAGTCCCGAAAGACGTGCTTGTTAGATGAATTGGACATTCTGAATTCTCCCTCCGTGTACCTGAACAGGCGCCGTTGTGTGGCAACTAGGGGATTTTCACAGTAACTTCATTGCAGTTTTAATGTAATTGTGACACTAATAAAGATTATTATAATATTATATTTACTGGTGCTTGCAGCGCTGATAATCACATGGTTATAAAATGCCACTCACATTAAATCAGGGGCCTCAGTAGGGAATTCACGGCCAAGGCCAAACCTAGACCTGTTTTCTATACCCGATGAGCTCCGCTTGCTGGAACTCATCAGAACAGCGAGGGAACGGGACGCCATTTTTAAACATCCGAGTCCCCTGACGCGACCCCCGACCTCCCAGGCCCCAACGCACTATGGGGAGGGTTCCTGCACCCCCCCCCCCCCCGCAAAACCTGCACAGGAGACCCCCGGCCCGATCGCCAGCACATATAAAATGCTGACTTGACACTGTCAACCTGGCACCCTGGCAGTGCCACCTGGGCACCTTCGTACTGCCACCTGGGCACCTTCGTAGTGCCAGGCTGGCACCTAGGTGCCACAGCCAAGGTGCCAGGCTGGAAGTAGCAGTATGGCACCAGAAGTGCCAGGGTACCACCCTGCCCAAAGGGCATGTACCTGAGAGTTTCTGATCCCCTGGGAGACCCCACAAATATCGTTCTGCCTGGTCCCCGTTTCTGGAGACCAGTGCTGAACGGTAAACGCCCAAGGTCTCCATGCCTCAGGTAATTCAGGAATCTGCACATGAAAGTGAGATTAGCTGTCTCGCTCTAATATGCAGATTTGATAAAAGGTGAGCCCACCCACAACGGGTGTGATTCACATCGCAACTCCCCGCGAGATCTAACATGATCTGCGGTTGTATCAGTGGTCATGCGGCGCCGTGTCACGCTGCTTTTCGGGCACAGCGTGGCAGTTGGATCGTGTCCAAAGTTCTGGATACTTCCTTAGTTCTCTCGCAAAAGCCAATTGCTCCTCTTATATTAGCAACGTAAGTAAAGCTGAGCAGCTCTGATATACTGTTATACGATGAACTCCTGCATTATAATGATTCCGTTCAAGGTTTACAGGCAACCAGCACAGCATTTCAGTACTTGAAACGAATTGCCTCATTATGTAAAAAATTAACTGGTTTGACAAGCTGAATAGATTGTGTCTCTGTCCAGCAATGCAAAAGCTGGCTCGACTGCTGCTGCGAGAAGAGAAAATGGCGGAATTCTCCTTTGACCGACGTCGAAATTGGGAACGGCGATTGGGCGGAGAATCGCGGCAGACGCCGGTTTGACGCCAAATCACGATTCCCCATCACCTCAAAAACGATGTCAATGAAATTCACACATACATTTAACACCATTTGCATATCATTAGCGGCCCCACCCGCGGTTCTCCGCCTCCGATGGGCTGAGTTCCCGACCGCACGGTCCACACGTGCTTTTAAAAACCGTGAACAGGCGTGGTGGCTGCTGAGAGAGAGAGAGAGAGAGAGCAAGAGAGAGAGAGGAGGTAGGACATGGAGAGGAGTGACTGCGGGTTGCCGGACCGGACACTTGGGGGGCCTTTCCAGGGATGGGGGGGGGGGGGGGGGGGGGGAGATTATGGAGATGGGGGGAGGGGAACAGGTTGAATGGCCGGGGTGAACCCACACGGGACTGGGGCAGTGTCAAGGCATGGACCACCATTACGACAGCCATCTTGCTGCACACCCACTGACCACCCACCTTGGCCCCTGGTTCTGGCCTGTGTCACTGGCCGTATCTGTGCTCCATCACCGTACCCCACCGCAACCCCAACCCCCACCCCCGCCCATCCACTCGCCACCCAGTGGCGGACTACCCAGGGCAACACTCACGGTAGCCCCTGGTGAGGGCTAGCCAACGGTACCCTTGGCATCAGGGACGGGCGCCAAGCCGGGGTCGCCCACAGTGACAGCCACCAATGGGGCAACGTGTGTTGGGATGGGGGGGGGGGGGGGGGGGAAGATGCGGGGGCGGATCCCGCAGTGCCAACCATTGGTACAAGGGTACATACCATGCTAACGTCTCGATCTTTCACCCTTGCAGTCAATGGATATTGGAATTCGACCAGCAATGGTGGCCTTCCTGCTAGTTGCCGCAGCTCTGCGAGACACCCTGCGGTTGTATGAGCTGGAGCTGCTCAAGGAGGTAGCTGCAGCAGCAGGGCGTGCAGCAGCAAGCGGGCAGCAGAAAGACAGTTGGAGGCCGCCCAAAGAGGAGGACATACAAAGGAGGCGACACGTGAGGCTTCATGTGTACCTGCAGCACCTGACATTTGAGGACCTACCAGACCGGTCATGCAGTCGATGGCTCCATCTGAACAGTGAGACAGTGCGACACATTTACCAGATGAGGCACACCTGGCACCGCGGGGGTATGGGGGCGGATACCCACTCCCAGTGGCCGTCAAGGTGACGGTCACCCTGAACATTTACGCCAGGGTCCTTCCAGGCGCCAAGTGGTGTCCTCTTAGGGATCTAACATACCTCGGTGCACAGGTGCATCCACACCATCAAGGAGGCCCTATATACCCAGGCGGATCAATACATCCACTTCAATATGGACCGAGCCCACCAGGATGTCCAAGCAGCAGGGTTCACCGCCAACGATATGGGGTGCCCCGGGTCCAGGTTGTGATCGACGTTTTGGTCATAATACTAGACATATGTTCCAGACATAGCCTCAAAATCGGAGAATCCAGCCATAAGACTCAGAAACGGAATGAAATGAAAAAATGAAATGAAATTCGCTTATTGTCACAAGTAGGCTTCAAATTAAGGTACTGTGAAAATCTCCGAGTCGACACATTCCAGCACCTGTTTGGGGAGGCTGGTATGGGAATTGAACCGTGCTGCTGGTCTGCCTTGGTCTGCTTTAAAAGCCAGCAATTTAGCCCTGTGCTGAACCAGCCCCTCAGAGACACCCGCACAATAGCTATTCCTATGTTCCACTATATTTGCATCCTATTTGTTAAGCATATTGTTGTGAGTATGCACACAAGTTATTATATCCCCCATTACACAGTTCTGCGATTCCCAAATAGTTAATAATGTCAACAAGATTTGGTGGACATTTTCACTCCTCGCTTTCCCGTAGATACCTGTTTGTACTGCACTGGAATCCACCTTCGTAAGAGCAATTAGTGACAAGCAACAAATGTGTTGGCCTAGCCAGCGATGCCCTCATCCAGTGAAAGAATAAAAACACAAAAAGAATAGTGACCTGGATTTTCATTCTCGAGGTGTGTAGCGGAGTTAGGAAAATTCCAGCCTCAGCCTACCCACCTTTGGAGAAACTACCTGCACAATTTCATAATTCTTTAACAGGATGTGGCTGTCGCTGGCTCGGTCAGCATTTGTTGCCAATTCCTAAATGACTGGAGAAAATGGTGGAGTGTCACCCGCTTGAGCCGCTACAGTTCTCATGGTGTGAGGGCCGTCAGGAAGGGAGTTCCTAGATTTTGACCCAGTAACAGTGAGGGAACAGCGATATAGTTCCAAGACAGGATGGTGAGTAACTTGAAGAGGAACTTGAAGATGGTGGTGCTCCCATGCAGCTACTGCCCTAGTCCTTCCAGGTGGTAGAGGCTATGGGTTTGGAAGGTGGTTAGGAAAGATATGCGAAAATTTGGGGTGGTGTGAAATCCAAACAAGGATGAAAAATATGATTTGCAGAGTTAAATGAACCAAAAATACAGCACCTCTTCAAAATAACGAAGAGAAAATGGCATTAATTTGACCACACTGTGTATGCAGCATACCCTAATAGCTGTACAATATCTGCAGAATTTTAGCTCCCCTTTAGTATTTATAATGCAAAGCTCAACAAGAGCAATGTGAAAATGAGCAGGCTGATGAAGAACACACGTGTGGAGGACACAGAGGATGGAGAGCGATGTAACACGATGTGTATTGTAAGGAACACAAAAGGTTAACAATACAATGTTAATACTTCTCACCACCAGATGGAGATAAGAAGCAGTCGTATAAATATCATGTGACTCATGGGATTCTGGGAGAAGGTGCTGAGGCATGAAATAGATTAGTTGCATCGTGTAGAGTTCTGTAGTATGAGATATTGTGTAGTTTTATTTAATAATTTATTCCTTCCTTGTTGACTGGTTAGAATCTTTAATTTAGTAGTGTAATTAAATCAGCTTTGTTCAATACTCACCATGATGTCCTTTGTTAACACTACGTTCTCAAGACATCCTGAAAGGCCCATCAGAGAACATCACAAGCGAGACTGCTAAAATTCCTTGCTGCTCCAGCATCTAAATTAGCAATACCATCTCATTGAACTACTGCAGTCTTCTTCACCAAGAAAGGCCCAGGTTCAAGCTCCTCTGCCTCGTCACCACTCCTGAAACAATGCCGCAACCCCAGTGCTGTCACACCATCACAACTAGATAAGTTGAGGACAGTTCAGTAACTAACATGTGGGTGATAGAAACAGCAACTAAAATCCTTCAATTAGGTCAATGGGCAGACTTATAAAAGAGCTTTCTCAGCTTTCACTTTCATTTAACTTTAGTTAGAGTAAGAGCAATTTTCATTCAGCAAAAGGTGACATGCCTGGAATTTGTTTAAATCTATTGATGGTTCTTTGAGGCTGGGCACAGTACCAATAACTACAGAACATAATACAAATACATCTTTAATAGCTTTTAAAAAAGCGATCAGTCTGACGGGAATTGATTTAGTTATATTATATGCTTCTCCAATACGTAAGATACGCTTCTGTGTTCAAACATCAAAAACTGAAAAAGAAATTTCCGTAATTTTGGCTGCAGTAATTAGGTAAAACAAAGAAGGAAATTATTTAAATAAAAACAAAATACTGCGGATGCCACAAATCGGAATTTTCTGCAGGGGACACGAGAAATAAACTCCTAAATCTATTAATTTCCCCTCACACAAAGTAAAGAGTTCTAAGGAAGGGTCTTCATCGAACTCCTAGCTTTTGCCCATTTTTCTATTTCTGGTAACAATTGACCTGCTGGAGATTGAGCATTTGGGTACGTTTCTCTTCATCCTCCAAATCTGCCAAGTATTGAAGTGGCTAAAGTAAAAAATGGCCTTGGAAATGAATGTTGAAGGGAAGGGGCAAGGATTAAATTGGAGGGAATGATTTGCTCCATGAAGTCAGAGCTAACAGCTATTGCATTACCAGTATGTTCAGTCTGCAGGTAGTTTACACAAACAATCACAGTACAAAAACATCTGAATGACAGGTGACTTGTAGAAAATATTTCAAAATTCACCAAGAGGTATACAGCCAGCCCTAGCACAAAGTTCAAAGTGAATGCTAGGTTAAACCACTTACTCTCGCAAAACTGGAATCAGGGGGAAAACTCTCCACTGGTTGAACTCATACCTAGCACAAAGGAGTGATGGTTCTGGCTGTTGGAGGCCAGTCATTCTCAACTCCAGGACATCACTGCAGGAGTTCCTCAGAGTAGTGTCCAAGGCCCAATCATCTTCAGCTCCTTCATCAATATCCTTCCATCCATCCTAAGGTCAGAAGTGGGGATGTTAACTGATGACTGCACAATATTCAGACCTTTTGCTATTCCTCAGATCATGAAGCAGGTCATATCCAAATGCAGCAAGACCTGGACAATACCCAGGCTTGGGCTGACAAGTGGCAAGTAACGCTTGTGCCATAGAAGTGCCAGGCAATGACCATCTCCAACAAAGAGGATCCAACCATGAACCATTGGCATTCAAAGGCATTACTGTTACGGCCCCTTCGGGCCAAGGACTGTGTTCTTTACGATCCCCCGGAGGGTGGTCTTTCAGGGAGAGGAGTTGTAGCTTTGTGATTTTGTGTCTACCATAATAAACCTTTGCTCACCCCATCCTACTGTGCGATCCTGTGTCTCTTCCATCGGTTTCTACAATTTCCATTGCCGAATCCCCACTTTCAATTTCCTAGGGGTTACCATTGACCAGAAACTCATCTGTGGCTACAAGAGAAAGTCAGAGGCTAGGAATCTGTGGTGAGAACTTCACCACCCAACTCCCCATAGCCTGTCTACAATCTACAAAGCACAAGTTGAGAGAGTGTAATGGAATACTTTCCCCTTGTTTGGATGAGTGCAGCTCCATCAACACTCAAGAAGCTTGACACCCCCATCAAGGACAAATCTGCACACTTGATTGGCACCCCATCCCAAACAGTCCCTTGCTCCACCACCGACGCACAGCAGCAGCGTATACTAGCTGCAAGATACGCTGCAGGAACTCACCAAGGCTGAATA